>NC_141706.1:31603871-32965871 GCF_971803275.1 Cyanistes caeruleus | reverse complement strand
TTATATGAACAGTTATCAAAACCTCACTGGCTGGAGAGCAGCAAGTATTACTTGTTTCATACTTTGGTTAAAGAAAGGATTGAATTTTATGCAATAATATGCATTGTCTGAATTCTAAGCCACAGAGTTGAAAAGAATTTTCAGAGGCTGTACGATGTGTTCTAGATGGTATAGACTAGAAATATTTTGCTGCTGAATTGTTTACTCCTGTAAATCCTGTCCTGAAAATTTAAGACTCATAACTATGCTCACTCTCTGCTTTTAATAAGTTAGTGAGTAACCATGACAATTCCTGCTTCTTTAGAAAACAAATTGTGTTTGTTTGCATTCAAAGATGTGCTGAACGTACACTATTAATCTGTATATCGTGAAATATTTCTCTGTAAGGAAACCGGGTGTCTCTGGCCATGGAGTTTATGAACTGAAAGATGAATGTTTGAAGGAATTCAATATGTTCTTTTATCACTACACTAAGACCCAGCACAGCAAGGTAAGTAGTGTAAGATTTGCTTGTAAAGGTGTTAAAAAAATAGTACATACTTACCCGTGTTTAAAGAATTTTGATGAATTAATGCAATCTAAAGAAATTGATTCAGTAAAGAGCATATGCAGCTACTTTCAAAACTAAACATTCCATGAATTTAAGATTTTCAATACAAATTTACGTAGTATGGTTTGCATTAGTGTGTCTTTTGTGACAACTTGTGTATTAGCTCTGTTAACTCTACACTGAGAAGAAAATGTGATAAGAATTATCTTTGCACTGGGAAACCCCAAAATTTGCTCTTGTAACTCTTACTGAGGAAGTGAATATGTCCAATTATTTATCTTTACTACATATTTAAATGCAAAATGTAATGTTGCTAAACATGTTTCAGACAAAATTCGAGTACACAACCAGGCATTTGTAATGTATCTTGCCATATTTCTAGTGTAGGGTTTCTCATTATTTTATTAATCTCATTATTGTGTACTTCTGTAGAGGTGCTGATACAACAACACTCCTTTTTCTGTAGGCTGAGCATACACAAAAGAAAAGAAGAAAACAAGAAAACAGGGATGAAGGTATGATTTTAAAATAGATGATTCAGCAAATGTTCTAATTTGGTAGTATATGGAGTTGTGTGTATATACTGAGCTTTGGGAGATGTGACTTAATAGTGGATAGCTGAGTTCATATTAAATTTGTTTTGATTTGCTGTAATTATCATTAATTAGCACCTGGCATTTCTTTTGTCTTTTTTGTTTATCACAGATAGGAATTCTGGAATTTATAGTGTAATTTACATGTAGGGAAATGAACATGGCACAGTGTCTGTCAAACCCATGAACAACTCGGATTTTATGTTAGAGTAACTAGGATTTTGGGGTTTTTTTTGTGAGCAGTTTCTTTAGCACAATGTTGAGACATAATAATGCCAAAGTAGAGAAGGCTGCCACAGGAAGTAATGCTCATAAACGTTCAGTAATACAAAAATGAGATTTAAATTTTAGAAATAATTTTTTATAAGCTATGAATACATAAAGCAGTAAACATCCATGTTACTATTGTAACACAAAAACGTTATTTCCCTTTTGAGTTTACTTTTACCCATTCAAGTCACAAGCATTTAATTCAGTTGATTTGAGGAAGCCTTGGTAAGCTGAACAAATAAATACAACGAACAATTTAATAAACTCAACTTTTCTCCTTCCCCTTTCACTCTGGCAGCTCAAAATGTTATCAGGGGCCTTAATTTTGTAGAAATTTTTAAAAATGCCATTATTTAGATGTAATTGTCAGAGACTCATGTAATTGGAGTACATGAACTGTACTCATGTACAGTTCCAAAATACGAAGATACACTGATGTGTGTTCCCTTGAGGCTACATTTATTGTTGCAGGTACTTCCTGCGTATTCTTTCATGTGGCTGTGTTTTCTTTGTCAGTAAGTTCATTCAGCCTGAATGTCAAATTCAATGAAAAATGTGTCAAAAAAATGAAGGTTTCAGAAACACTGCATTCACAGAGGTCCTCTGAAAAGAGACAATCGGAAAATAGGCATCCACGTACCTAGAGAAGACTGAAGTCAGTGGTTCCTGGTAGGGAAAGGCTGTGGCATTAAATGAGATGCTGTTAGTAGATGCCAAGATTCCACATCAGAGTTCCAGCATTAACTCATTAAATGTACATAACTGGAAATGACTGGAATGCCAGTAGCAGAAAAAATTCAGAGCTCCAGACATGGGACACTGTAGTGTGGGACACTACAGTCTGGGAGCTCCAGTCCTCACTTCTAACTACTTGAAAAGCTTTTATCTGATGCAAAGCACAAACTGTATGTTTATAGTGAGACATAAATAAGGCAGTTTGGAGTGTTAAAAATATGCATTTATATAAATAATACTTGTGATTGATTGTTTAACTTAGCTGCATGTGTTTTATTTAAGACTTACTAAAAGTACTTTGTTTTGCCAAAGATGAAAGTTAACTTAGGCATGCAGTTGTGTTTGAGTATGGTTTTATTTAAAGGTCCAGGTTTTTTTTCACTGAAATGAGTATGTTTGTGCTCTCTGCTTCTGGGTGTGATGTTAGTTCATTGATATGTTTGCACATCTGTTTCCTAGCATTGCCACCACCTCCTCCTCCAGACTTCAGTCCTGCATTCAGCAATGTGGTGAGGATTCTGAACTGCGACGTTATGATGCACATCCTGCGGACCCTTCTTCAGCGGGCAGTGGAACTGGAAACCCACTTATGGACTGAGGCAATGATCCAAATGGTATGTTTGTCCTTGGTCATCTTCTGATGGTCCTTCCTGTGCTGGCTGCTTATGATTAGACCAAAATATGTAAAGATTAACTTGGAATGATTTTTATCCCCAAACCTGTTTTTATAAATCTTACTGTGAAAGAAAATAATTATATTATTAATTACCTATCTCTGCTGTAAAATGGAAACATGATATATAATAGTATTAAAGTTTTCTATTTTACTTTCCTCCCTGTGTTGCCTCATTACTGAAGCTGTTTCAATATGTAATTCTCCTTACATATTCTCATATTTTTCTTGAAACTTCACAATTAAGTAACCCTTTGATAATTGGAATTCCTTCATTTTTTGAGCAGCAGAGTCTCCAAATACATAAATGTCTCTGGGGACTCAGTCTTGAAATAACTGAATTTTTGTAAGTATTTAAACTTACAAAAGTATTTAATTTTACTGCAGTGACTTTAGTCTTTTGAAACATTGAAATGTTCTTTGGAGTCATATTTTGTTTGTTTTTGCAGGGATGTTATTTTAATATTTGTAAAATTAGGACATGAAATTACAGAGAGTTTGAATTAATCAGTTTTGTTAGAGTGTATAGATTATTTAATTACCTTGCCAATCCTATTAATCTTTGGATTATGGAATTAGTCAAGTATAGATTTTATATCAGCAAAAGGACGAAATTTTCATATTACTAATATAAAGCATGTGCAAGTTGATGAATTTTAGTGCAACTAATATGCAGTAGATATATATTCTGCCTTTATTTCACCTTCCATGTATGATCTCTGCCTTGTCATGTGTTTTATCATTATTGTAATCAGTATATAATACAGAAGTGTATTAAACATCCTTATTTTATATGTCAGTTTTCCATATCTTAAACACTGAATGAGACCTACTGTTTTCTCTTTTTTTTTCAGGTGCTTCATCTCCTTTCTTTAGGGTTACTAGAAGAGAAGCAGCAGTTACAGAAGTCTCCTGAAGAAGAAGTAACCTTTGATTTTTATCACAAAGCAACGCGTATGTTTAATTTTCTTTAAAGGACAGAGTAAACTAGGCTAATTTGATTTTGTAAGGACTCAAATAAGGTAGAGGAAATTATTTAGTGATTTTATCAGACAGGTTTTATTTTATGCTATATAATTAAAACCTGATAATTAAAATTTTTTTTTAATAATTAAGAAACCAGGTTTTGACTAGCTTTCTCTGTTCCCAGTTGCCAGGTAGGTTGAAGAGGATATGGGCTTCTCTTCCTGGAAAAGAAATGAAAAGTAGTACTAGTGTTATATAACTGAAAATGGCTTTTCCTTCACAAAAACAGCATTGAAACTAATAACTCTTTGAAAAATGGTAGTAGATTTAAGTGAATTGTCTCCATCTTTGGTTCTCTTGAGCTTTACAATTACTGATTTACCTGCAAGTTTTTTACTATTGTAATGAAAATAGAAACAGAACTTAGTGTCTGTGGTGTGTACCCTTTCCTTTTTCAAATCTCTGTTGAGCACTTCCCAATATTACATTCAGGACTACTGTGTGGGAGTTGAAATCTGCATTTTCTAAATAATCTTCCATCTTCTCTACAAGTTCTGCTTCACTGTGTAAAAATAAATTCCATTATCAAGCTAAAACGTAACTGTCACTTGTGAGATGCAACAGAGATGAGAATTGTGAAGTAAAATCATAGAATCATAGAATTATTTGTATTGGAAAGGACCTCTAAGATCATTAAGTCCAAATGTTAAGTCAGTACTGCCAAGTGCACCACTAAACCATGTTCCTAAATATCATATCTATGTATCTTTCAAATACCTTCTACAGGAATAAATACTTAAAACTACTGAAATCCCTTTATTTAGGTTTTTAAAAATGTTGTGTTTGGAAAGCACTCCCAATACACTTTATTTTTTAACTCTTTCTTATTGTTGAGAGAGGAGAAGTATCATCACTCTGAAAGTATTTCCATTTAAGAAGCTTCATGTCAACTGTAGAAATACAATAAAAGTTGTAATTATAACTGAGATGTTGGAGAATGCTTTGCTAGCTTTAGTTTTGCATAACCAGAAAAACCAAAGCCCCATTTACATGAAATGGATGCAAAAATAATCACTATTATTGTAAAAACCTCTTATTTAGACACAGTTTATTAAAAGAAAGTTCTTTTTTGCAATTTATATGTCTCCCTTCTAAAAATGTAAAATTAATTCCATATGACAAGTGCGGCAAATGAAATATCATTAAGGAGAATGGTCTCCGTTTTAAAGCATTCTTGTGTTAGAGAAGAGCCTAGAATGTTATGGACTCTCACCAAGTTGTGAGGAAGCAAATAGTTATTGTCATTACAATAGCTTTTGTGATTAGAAATAAACATGTACACACTAAGCTGTTAGCAAACACAAGTAAGCTCTAAAGAGCTTTACTGCTTCCCCCTGACGTGAAAGGTGATTCTTTTTTAAGCAGACATTAAGCAAAAATTTTCTAAAGCAGAACTATTTGATCTGCAAGGGGATAAATTATAGTGTATATATAACAAATAAACAGATGAAACTATACCAGAAATGTAACTGCACAGTTTGTGTCCATGTATGTGTATAATTAGCAATATTTTAAGGCATGTCCATGGTTGTAAGTACATTAAAATATTAGGGTTTTTTTTTTCCCTGAAGGCCCTTTCCTATTTTTCACTTTGTAAAGGAATGGGAAGCTCAGCTTTGAATGCTGTGAATGTGTTAATGCTTCTGGAGAAACTGAAGAGAGTTCCCCAGTTAGAGGCACAGAAGGACACAGTCAATTGGATACTGCAGGTATGCAAAGGAGAGATAAGTATGATCTGATTTCAGTAGTGTAGAAAGCTAATATGAAAGGTGTTATGATTCCTATGTATAATCCATTTACAGCTGCAGTGATTTCTTGAGAAGTTTCATCCGTTCAGCATTGTACTTGCTACTTGTACTTTCAAGTATTGGATTAATTTTTGCTTGGGTATCTTATTTTAGTAATGACATTTTAATGTATATTCCTCTTATATTTGTTGCAATAATGAGTAGCAAATAATGAGTAAAGCAGTGTTCTGGGAGTGGACATACAGTCTTGGGTGTTTCTGTTATTTAGGAGTATTGAGTGGTTTAATCCATTTGAAAATATAAAAATAAGGTGAAAGGGAATACCAAGAGTTTTAATCTTGTCTGTCATAGAATTGGTTGAATTGAAGGGACATTAAAAATGATCTAGCTCCAAGCCCCTGCCATGGGTAGGGACACCTTCCAATAGACCAGATTGCCTATAGCCTTATCCAACCTGCACTTGAACGCTTCCAGCATCCACAAATTCTCTGGCTGCCTGTTCCTGTGCCTATATATTGTGACATTGGAAATGTATTAATCTATATTGTTATAAGAGCCAAGTTGCATTTTATTTTTAACATCCAAGTCTCTGTTTTCAGATGTTTGACATGGTGAAGAGATTGAGAGAAAAATCTAGTTTGGCAACAATAGGAGCTACATCAAGCTCAGAAGCTACAAAAGGTGATGAGGTAATGATAAAAATAAAGCTTCAGTGGAAGCCTTGTATTTAATGTTTTGAATAGTTATTTTCAATAACGTGTTTAAATTTATTGTTGCCTAAAATGATGATTTTTCAGAACGGATTTCTGATACGTTGTCTACTAGGATTTAGTTTCCAAGAATAATATTTTTAGTAAGTGAAATTTGTGCTGAACATGTTTCATGGGAGTATTAGCAGATAATGTGAGTTTTAGTTGTACTTCTGAGTTAGATGTAGCAGTTGAGGGGACTGAAGGAAGTAAATTGTGCTCATCTTTCCATTTCTTGTCTTTGTGATTTGACCACCTTTCTACTCTCATTGTACAACAATTGGAAATACAATTCCACTTTAAATGATGTTTTGTAATTTACTTCATCTGTCAAGAGGTTAACGTCCTTTGCCCTGATTGTATAAAGACATGAGCCTTAAGTAATTATTCTGACTGTCAGTCTCTTTGCCCTTCCCTCCAAATAACTTCTGAATCTAGTGGTTAAATGACACAATGAAATAGAGATTTCAAGGATGACTTTGGTCCCATGGAGTGGTTGTGTTTTCAATTGGCATTTGAACAGAAAAGAAGAATCTAATTACCTAAGGGTGCAAATCTAATTACCCTTAGCCAGTAAGTGAAGACAGACCAGTTTGGTCTTACACGTTTTGTTCGGCCACAGCTTGCTGCCAAGAAATCTCTTGACTGGTCATTGCATACCTAGTTCTAAACTTACCACACAGCATATGCCATGTTTCTTTTTTGAGGTAGGTGTCATATGAGATTTGGTAAGGTATCAAACAAAATACAGAAGTCAGTAAGAAATTAATCTCTTACAGTTCTACTTGTAGAGCAATTGGTTGTTTGAATTCCTGGAAAAGGGATGGTACTTTGAATGTAAACCTTGTGTATAATGTTGTATTTCTCCCTTAAGTAGTTGGTTGGGAAGAGGTTCTATATGTTTTAATAAAACCTACCTGTGTTTTTTGAATTTTGCATTTCTAAAGCATAGAATTACTTTGTTTTTTGAAAATATGATATGGGTAAATATTGGAAGAACAATAGTTTTCCAGTGTACCATAAAGAATAATGAAAATACAATACACAGATGCATAAAATGCTGACATATTTGTTGTGTCATGGATAGGCAGTTCAAAATAAAATTTTCTTCAATTTCTGTAAGGGAGATACTGAATACTCAGTAGGGTTTCACTTATGGGGAGAATAACAGAACTCTGGAGAAAGCTTTGATGTTCATCTCACTAAAATTTCTTAAGAACAGACATTACCTTATTGAACTGACTCAGGTATTATTGATCTTATCTTTGGGCTAGGGATTATACTAGTGGCCTTTTGTGCACCACAAAAGTCCAGTCTTAGTTAATGAACCTAGTCAATATGTAAAGATTTGAGTTCTATTTAGTTTTATTTCAGATAGCAGTTCACTTTTTTTCCCCCTCATTATAATGTTGTCAGTTAAGGAATTTGATGTCAGTAGTTAGTATGCCTATAATGGGGAGGGAGTCTTCTCCTTTTCTGATGTTCTTAGTTGCCCATGATTTCTTTATTCTCTTACTGTAAGACACAGAGCAGTCAGGATAAAGAGAAAGCTGAGCGGAAGAGAAAGGCGGAAGCAGCGAGGTTGCACCGTCAGAAGATAATGGCCCAGATGTCTGCCTTGCAGAGGAATTTCATTGAAACCCACAAGCTCTTGTATGAAAACACACTGGAGGTCCAGGGGAAAGATGATGCTATTATGGAAGAGGAAAGGTAAGAAAAAACCAGATGTAGCGTATGACCTTGTTAAATGTCTGGAAGAAATCATTTTGTTGAGAAAATCCCACTGGTTATTTTATATCTGTGTCACTTTCGGTCTTACAGCATCTCTTCAGCAATTGATTACTCTAGAATTGCTTTGGGTCCCAAACGAGGTCTATCTGTCACTGAGAAAGAAGTTTTGACCTGTATTCTTTGTCAGGAGGAGCAGGAAGTAAAGTTGGAAAGTGCTGCCATGGTATTATCTGCTTGTGTGCAGAAGTCAACTGCCTTAACTCAGAATAGGAGCAGAATTCTTGAACTCTCAGGAGGTATGTGATTTTTCTTCTCTTAGACTAGAAGCAGTTCTGTACCTGGAGCTCAAAGTCTTTGAACCAATTAAATTATTTTGTTTGGTCAGGGTGCTAAAGGGCTTATTGTGTTTGAGAAAAAAGGGTGCAAACTTTTAAATTGCTTTAAAATCCATGCTTTTAAACTTAAATGAGAAGTATATCAAGATTTAGATTTATTGTTGAGGGAAATCAGAAAATGCTTTGATCTCACAAGACTTAATAAAACATGTAGATTTGATGGGCGTAGTTACTTTGGAGAAAACCCAAGACTGTTCACATTTCCAGTTTATTCAAGTCCAGCTGCAAATTTTCCCAATATGGAGGAAAAAAATGAACATTATCAAAGGCCAATATGCCAACCTGAAAAGGGTTAGGGGCTTTGTTTTGGTTTGTGTTTTTTTTCCCCTTACATATCCAGGAAGTAATAAAAACAATAATATAAAAAATGAAAAAAAACTAAGCAAGGATCATATGATATCATCGGACAAGTGAACAAAAGATTGAGTACAAGAAAGTTACACAATCACAAGAATTACATTTGTGTAATAGCATGTTGGTAACAGGGAACACAAACCCCAGCAGAATTTCTTTTCTAAGTAGCAGTTGATGAAATATGATGGAAATTTTAGTCTGTTACCTAAGGGAAAGAAGAAAATAAGTACAAGGATAGGGGAGAACCTAAGTACTCACTGATATTTTTGTTCTCTTTTTGAAAAAGGAAGTTAGTAAAATTTCAAGGTAGGTACAGTCACAACTTGTAGTTTAAATCCCTTTTTATTTACAGATGTGGGGGTGGTTTTTTGTGGTTTGTGGTCATCTCATAGAACAAAATGGATGCTATGTCCTATTTTTTTATTGACACTACTATGTAGAAAGTAGCTTTAAATTATGTTTGTGCAATTCATTATTCCTGCTTTAGTTTAGAAATAAACTCTTGATTGTTACCAGAGGAAAGATCATAAGATTTTCATGTTTCTCCAGGGTATTACTCTATTCTTTATTTTGCTTACAAACCTTTTCAAAGTTATTTCACTAATAAGATGTTTTATGTTTACTCCTCTGGATCATTAACAAGTACTGAATTGTCCTAGGCCTAGGACAAACTCCTACAGAATTTTGCTTGATCCATTTTCCTTTTTATCAGCAGACTACTTGTAATGACATTTTGAGCCAGTTGTATAGAGTTTTTATCTAGGTAATATACTAATTGCATTTCTTTTTTTTGTGGTATCCTGAAGTACAGGTGAAGTCCTATGCTCTTGTAGTCAGATACACTTGTAAATTTTCTGTAGTGGTTGGGCTATTGAAATAATTGAAAAAAAAAAAAAGGGAATGGAGTTCCTTTTTCTAAAGCTGTTTCTGGGCATTGTTTATAGTGTTCATACCTTACTGCATGGTCCTCTGCTGCTCCTCACAAGGAGGCCTGTAAGAACTTTTTACTTTCAAGATCTAAATAAATGTAAAAATGCTTGTTCCCACAGCAGAAGGTGCAGATAGTGGCAATTCTGTGTTACGCCAAGGTTGATTCTTTCTTTTTTTATTTCTTATTTCAGTCTCCATTTGACTTATGGCAGCTTCAGCTGCTGCCAAACAGAATTTTTTTCAGCGCAATTTAGGTTTCTTTTTTTTTAATTCATTTTGTCAGATTCAAGTGTACTTGTTCAAAAATCATCAACAGTCCCCCAGATGAGGCATGAAGGACTGCTGTTGTTCAGTATAGTTTAGATATCTTTAAAGCAGAAGTGGGATCCCACTTTGAGAGCATGTACAACACAAAGACATCAGTACATACTCATAATGTTTCTGTTGTTTAGAATTGTGCAAAATTAGTAAAAGACAGACTTGATTTTTGTTTTACAGCAGTGCTTTCTGTGTCAGTGGTTTGAAAATATATGGGATTAGCTGGAGAAATTATTCATCCTACTTGTCCTTAGTAGTTTTATTTTCATTTAAAAATAAAGTAAGAAAGTCAGTAAAAGTGTCAGCGACAGTGAATCCAAACACAGATCTGTTCCAGTACAGAAGCACCCCTTTTTCTTTTTAATCAGTTTGAATTCTGGCATCTTTTTTTTTATATGAAAAATATTCAGTAGTTTAAATGGATACACCTAGTCATTGCTCTGCTGCATGATTGGTCTGGAAAAATTAACCAAGTGGAGCTTCAATGTGATACTACAAAAGGAAAATAAGATCTGAAAGCTTATATTCTGTATATGCTGTTGTTAATTTCTGTTCATACTGCTGGGAAGTTATGTTACTGTTCATTCAATAATTTTTCTGCTATGTGTTTCCAGATACACTAGATCCTCTCTTCATGCACCCTGACTTACCTTGTGGGACCCACACAGGGAGCTGTGGTCATGTAATGCATGCAGCCTGCTGGCAGAAGTAAGGATGTGTCTTTGCTGTCTTTTAGAAGTTTTTAATTAATCTGTTTTCCAAACCATCTTAATAATACACTGAAAACAAAGTACAGTAAGTGAATATTTAATTGAGGGATCAAAACTATTTGTACTCATTTAAAAATGAAATATGGAACAAGAGATGTTTTGACTTGATGAAGATGATCATCATCAAAAATTTTAGGGCCTTCTATGACCCAGAGAAGAATCTCTAAGGATTTACTAATTTATGCAAATATAAACAATGGAGTAAAACTGGTCAAGAATAAGAAACCACATTGAGTAGGTCTACATTTAGCAACAATACTCTGAAAGTCTTTCCCCAGGTCAATACCTAAAGGGTGAAACTGATCTATTTCAATGAGTGTTTAGAGGAGATTCTAGCATCAGAATAGAATATGATGAATATGAGTGTTTAAATCTGTTGGAGTCTGGAATACAGAGTTTGTGCCCTTGTTTCTGATACTTAGTTATAAGATCTATTTTAGAGAAAAGTTACAAAATCTACCCATATTTGTTTGTGACCCCTCCCATATCAGTGAAGACACTCCTAATGAAAAGTAAGGGTGAAGAATTAATGCAATTGCTATAGACTTTATTGGATTTCTGTTGTTTGGGGGACCCAAGAATTAGACCGAGTGTTTTGGATTTGAATGCAACCTGAACATTAAACAACCAAGCTTGCAGGATACAGTCATCCTACATTTCACTCCACATAGGTCTGGCAAGTCTAGACTATATAAGCAGTGTGAAGTAATAATAGAAATAATCCCACTGAAGTATTATCAACTGATAGAGTTGGGTCATGCAATTACAAACTACTCTTTGTATGACATGTGTTATAAATAATCTCCTGAGGTTTGTTGTTTGTCCTTGTGCCATTTTACTTTAAAAAAATCATACTAAACTTCTAGTGCTTAGCTTTCACTTTCCTAAATGTGTGTATAATGCTGTTTTTTACAATGAAACATCAGTACAGAACAAATAGGTGCACACACTTGAACAGAAGTATGTTCCTTGAGTATAATACATCTGCTTTTGGCAGATCCATCTATATCTCCATAGATCTAAGTAGTGCAACATTGGAGCTCAGTTCCCTTGCTCTTTTTAAGAAAAGATGACTTGCTGTATGGGTTACTGATTTTAAAATGGACAAGAGGCTCTTCACATACAGTATGGCACAGAAGGTTTAAGTATAGTCTTCTATTTACTACATAAAGACATTCTAGAACTTACTAATACTCCTCCAAACAATACCTGCCATATCTTTCTATGTGCAGCCTAAAAGTGCTCCAAATTCTCTAAAACAGAATGAGTTGAAAGGAATGGAATATCCTTGTAGATGATGTGTATGAGGAAGAGGAGTTGCTTGCAAAAACATACTTGTGTGAATTTGGGGAAAAATAAATGTATGGGTTTTTGTTTATAACAAAATACTTCCCTAAATAATTCTATATTCATTAGAACTTCTGCAGATGCTCCTGCACATATACATTCTCTTCTCACATAAATGGGATTTTATTTTATTTAAGATGTATGGTTTAAAGCAGAAATAAAAAACTAGTTATTACCTTGGTGTGGAAGTTAATATCACATCTCTCTCTCTAAGATCCCACATACTCGGTCTGAACATTAGGAGTGAATTTGTATCCAGAGAAGAAAATTTAAATGTTTGATCTTTTTATTCCCATAAATACCAATGAGACAATAATGATATTTGAAGGCTTACTGCATCCACTGAGGGGGCAAAAACTATAATGAAACCTGTGAAAAGATCATAGTTTTGTATTTCCTTTTCAATTTAAAATAGTTGAAGTGTGATATTCTAATATATATTATTCTCTCTTCCTGTTAAGACTACAGTTCCACTGTCTAGTCATGAGGCTCAGTAACTGCAATGGACAGCTGATTAATCATTCATGAAATGTTGCCAGCAGTGTTTTCTGAAATTAAATGATCATATGTTCAATGCCTGTTTACTATAGTGAGTTGCACCTGAGAGTTATTAGATACAGTGTTTCATTATGTTGAAGATAAGAGGGAAGAGTAGAAAAATGGAAGGACTGCTTGTCTGCAAAATCATAATCAAATTTATAAGGATATTATAAGCAAGGAAATAGTTTGCCATCGTTTTCCCATCAGTGGTATACCATGTATTTTTACATGAATTCATCTGTGTGCTCAAAAGTTTTATTATTTTAACATCCATGCATGTAGAAGAGTTATAAATCAAAGGAGAAGACTTGTTTGTTGGCTTGGATAAGTGTTTGCTGTATAATTATGCTTTGAACCTTTGTGTTCATGTTGCATTTGAGCCATTCCACTTTCTAGTAATTTCCTTTTTAATGTTGTAGGTACTTTGAAGCCATGCAGCTGAACTTCCGACAACGTCTGCATGTTGAACAGATATTTGACTTGGAGAATGGAGAGTATCTTTGTCCACTTTGCAAATCTCTGTGCAATACTGTGATTCCTATCGTTCCATTGCAGGCTCAAAAAATAAACAGGTGAAGCACCAGATTGAATAACCTTTAATTAAAGAAAAAAAGGAAATACTACTTTTGGACTGGTCAGCTTTTCAAATTTTTTGGAGGGAAAACATGGTTTGAGCTTTCTTATCTGTATAAAATACTGCATATCTCCTTATTGATTGTTTAGCCAAATATACTTCTTTTGTCAGTAAATCTTTTATTTGTTATAAAACATTTTTGGGTTGCCTATTCTTTGGATCTGAAATCAAATGAGAAAGTACCTAGACCTAGTATTTAGCCTTGCACTCTATTTTGTACTGTTTCCTCAACATTTCTGAAGCCAGTAAAACTGAGCAAATACTGTGTTAATGTGTTTGGATCTGATTATGTCCTCTGCTTTTTTAGTTAAGGTGGTTCTTTGATTGTTAAAGTAAAACCTGCTTTCTATTTTTTTTTTTTCCAGTGAGGATGCAGAGGCAGTATCTCAAATCCTGTCCCTAGCTAGGTGGCTGGAGATTGTGACAGTCAGAATATCAGGCTACAGCACGAAAAATGCTAAAGGTTTGTTATCTTAATTTTTAAGCTATTCTGTGGGATATATGTCAGTGCATGTTTTAACTAGTACCAGCAGAAAACTTCAAATAAATAATACATTTTGCTCTCAATCAAGACAGTATCAAATAAAGCCAGGGATAAAAGTTACTGCCTTTTCTGAATTGATGTCTTGATTTCAGTGCCCTCACCAATTTTCTGGCTTTTGTTAAATTATTTCCATCTTTCCTGTAGAAAAAAAAATTGCGTGCACTTGGAGAGGATGCCAACAGACTAATGCTCATGGTTAATTAAACTTTTGTATGGACTGTGAGGTAGTAAAAAATAAAACAACTAAATTATAAATGACAAAAGGAAAGTATTTAGAAAACAGAAGGCACAGAGAATTTACTGTGTTGGGGAATAGAGTATAGTGTTACTTAAGGAATCATGGAATATAGCCTGGCTGGTGAGGTGTGTTTGCAATTGTTTTCAAATCAGTTTGAAATAAAAAGACAACTCTCTTTTCTTAAACTGCTGTAAAAACTGTAACAGCTTCTTTGCTTCTTAATGTGGATCTATTTTTTTTTTCCTTGAAGGAGACAAACAAAATCTTCCACCTTTCACCAACAAGGGAATGGGGAACTCAGCTTTGGAATTCCATTCCATCCTTAGTTTTGGAGTTCAGTCCTCGTAAGTGTTACTGGAAGTATTTTCTGCATTATATTAATTTTCTTTTCTGTATCCCTGGTATGCTTCAGAATTTGTATTGAAGGAAAGATGTGATTTGTTTGGTTTGACTTGGGGCTTACTTATTCTTTTCCATAAGCATTCACTGAGTATTGAATCTGTGAGGAGCTGAGTGGACCTTTTAGTCAAATCCAGTCTGGTACTTACTATGTTCTTGGTATGAAGCTGGAAGTCTCCAATCTTCTAATCCACAATTCCAGTGATTTGAATTACTTGCTGTGCCTCTAAGCAAGTTGTTTATTATCCATTTGCCTTTATTTTCCTGCTACACATCTGTTTTGAACATAGATTGCAGGTGGTTTTAGACACAATGATGGATCACTTGGAGAAATAGGGCTGTTGTCTGTTTCTATTTCTATTCTATTCTAAATTAAACTCAATGGCAACATTGAGTTTAATTTGAGACAGCAATTAGTGATCATGTTCCACATTACTAATGGTAACATTAAGCATGTTCAATTCCAGTGGGCAAAAGCATTTGCCCACTAAAACAGAATGGGTAGGTACTTTTCAAGTGAGCTCAGCTGTCCCTTATTACTTTATAGATCATGCTGTAAGTACTCTGTCATTTCAGACTGACAACACACTTATGCAAAATACCCACATCTTTTATTGGTAAAAAAATAAAAAAATGTTCTCTTGCCAGAAACATGACATGAATCAATTGTTTTTTTCAAGAATCAAATTTTTTCTTGATAACTTATCTTTATGAGAAAGATACTGGAGTTTAAACTTAAACAGTGTTGTTTGAGTATAAGCCTAAGTATAAGGCTAAACTCCAGATTTTGTGGTACAACTGTTTTGTCCATAAAGATATAGGGAATTAATACAAATGTCATATATTTCTGTTAAAAAGTTCTATGTACAACTTGAAAAAAAACCTCACAGGGCACTAAAACTGCTAAACACTTGTTTACATAAAACTACATTTATATAAACTAATCTAATGTAATTTGAAAAGAGCTTAAATGCTAAAAAATATGTTCAAAAGCACACTTGAAATGTCTTCCATTTTTAGCACCTTATTATTTTTGCTTCAGGACTTAAAATTAGTTTCTTTCAATGTTTGTTTTCATTGTATTTTACTTTGATATATTTGCATTTTTCTAACTTGAATTATAAGGTAATACACAGAAATAATATCTTCCAGACTGGCAGCTCTTAATCTCTCAATTTGTAAAGCCTTTTTTGTCAAGGTACTTGTTTACTGCTGAAAACTAGAGATTTTTTTCATCTGTCCAAAGAGTTTTTGTTATCAATATTTCATCCATAAATAACTGTCTTGGTTTGGACTTAGACTTTGTTAGACTTGGGTGATTGATTAACCAGAAAGTAATTAACACTATTAATAATTGAGACTGAAATTTTCTTGTCTTGGTTTTGCAGAGCCAAGTATTCAAGCAGTATCAAGGAGATGCTTATTCTCTTTGCCACCACCATTTACAGAGTTGGGCTCAAAGTTGCTCCGAATGAAGCTGATTCCCGGATTCCTATGATGACCTGGAGCACATGTGCTTTTACCATCCAGTGTATAGGTAAAGCATAATTTCAATTTATTCCTTCTTATGAATTGAAAGTGTTCCAGTTGCTTGACTGTTTAATTTTATACAATATGATTGTACAAGTAAGTTTGACATAAGTACGAGCCATATGTAAAGTATAGCAAAGTAAATGATATGTAACTGCATATAAAATAACAGAATTATTATCTATAAACCAATATAAATAATAGGATGTTTTTCTTAGATAGTAGCTCATGAAATATGGTATGAAATTCCAGCACTGAGTTTCATTTGAGAGAGCAGTTAGTGGTCATATTCCTCATTACTTTTTGTACCATTAACCATGTTCAATTAATATCTTCAGGCTGCCAAAGATCATTGACCTGCAGGCATCTCCTATGCTAAATATCAAATAGCTGTGAAATAGCACTCCCTGCCTCATAATTTGTTTTGATCTGTATTCTTAAAGAACTTTCATGGGATTTATCGAAGAAATTCTCTTATATTCTGAAACTGCTAAGTAGGTACCTGGTAGGAAAAGAAACAAACAAGAAACCCACCAAAAAGCTATCAAACATTCTCTGCCATGAATCTCTGAAGGCAAAACAAATACCAGAAAAATAATTTCATGTTTTGCAATAATATACCTATTTATCTAAAATAATTTCTGTACTACAAACACAAGCTTGTGTAATAAATATGAAGATGTGGATAAATCTGTAGAGGCTTCCAGGCAGGGAAAAAGGCAAGATCTAGGTCTAAAATGCATGATGAAGGGATTGAGAATGCAGTTGTACACATCTATACATGTGATTTGCCAACTATACCAAGTATTTCTTGATGAAGCTGTTGAAGCACAAGTTTAGTCTACCTTAAATCTCTAGTGGAATATCAGAAGTTCAGAAGGTTTTGAGGTACATTGCAAATATTCTGATAAGGCAGAAATAGTCACAGAACTGATTGCATCTTTAGTGATGGATTCTGTATTTTCAAAAAGGTTGAGAAAATACCAGAAGCCACCCACTTTATTAACATTACTTAATTCTGTGCAGGTTGGTTTTGTTTGGTATATGAAAAAAGATATTGGTGGCTATCAAGGAAGAGTTTGCCAGCAAGTGTTTAAATGCAATAATTGTTATCATAGGTGTGATATTGAGAGCCTGTGTTAGTGAAAGAAAATTCAGGTGCTCTTGAGGAGAAGAGTGTAAAGGCAGAGGGAGCAGTGTGGCAGTTTGACTCATCCTAGGCCACACCATTTCCTTGGATTCATTTTTGTTTGCAAATAGAGCAGATATCTCTGAAACTGTGCAGCAAAACTGCCTGCATAGCTTCAGCATGCTGGTCTGGAGTCTAGTTATAGTGCATTATTAAAACCATTTAATGGGCACATAGCCAAGCTGCCTAGACAAGGAAGTTCAGAGGAGCCTCTAGAGGAGGTTCAAAGCATCATTGACCCAAGGGATATGAAGTGGTATAATTGCCAAAAGCTAGACTCCTGAAAGAAAGAAACAAACTCAAAAAAACCCCACCAAAACCCCATGACAAGAAGCCTCCAAACCAATTATCTCCCGATTAAATAAAATTTAAAAATTCCAAGTGTACTGTTTCATCTCTGAAAAGTGATTAAAGTACAAAAACATTTGACTTGAACATTTGAATTTTTACTCAATTGAGTTAATTTGATTTCTTATTTTTATCAGCTTATTTTTTCTTTATTATTCCTTCAGAACCAATGCAGTCAGGAAGGAAAGATGAACTGTATTCCATCTTGGGAGTTTTGTTTTCAAAGTATTTCCTTTCAACTGCATTCAAATGCAGTAGTGCAAATTTTGCCAGGTTGCCAAGGCAAGTTGTGGCTGCCCCAGCCCTGGCAGTGTTCGAGGCCAGGTTGGATAAGGCCTTAAGCAACCTGGTCTAGTGAGGATGGACCTGCCTGTCTAAGGTTTTGTGATAAATATGAGGGTGAGATGCTGCATAGCATCTCTGTAAATGTAACTTGAGTGTTGCATAAGGGTAACTGAAAATAAATCTGACTCCATAGAATGAATGTTTTATCATCATTCATGTGAAGCAGCATTGCTTTAAATCTTTAGTTAGCAAGATCTGAAAACTGAAAATTTTAAAAAGCTTACTACAATAATTTAACAATTTAACTTGGAAAATGATCCATGCCATTTAAGACAGACTTTTTTTTTTCCAAGAAAATTCTCTTATAACAGTGAAGTTGAGCTTTAAAAAGGAGTGTATATATTAAGAATAAACTAGTATTAGGTTCAGTAGAAAAAAACAACTTAATTTTTTTCTGTGTTTAATTTTAAGAAAACCTCTTGGAAACAGAGGGCAAGCCTTTATTTGGATCTCTACAAAATAGACAGGTATGGATGAGTAAGATATACAATGTATTTTAAACAAAAAAGTTTATTTATAATATACATGCATCTATAAACCTGTTGAAGCTGCTAACATCATGATCATTCTCTGTTGAGGATATCTTTCAGTGTTTGGATTCATAGCACAAAGAGCACTTTGGAAGAATTGTATGTCTGCTTATATATGGATGTTCATATTAAATTAATTTATAAATGTCTTTTATGTTTATGTAGAAGTAGATATGTTTTTACAGTTCTGTATCGTTATTATATTTTGCCTTTTTTCCCATTCAATCATTTTCTCTTGCGCTCTAGCACAGTGGCCTTAAAGCATTAGTACAGTTTGCAGCTGCTCAGAGAACAACATCCCCACAGGTCCTGATTCAGAAACATCTGATTCGTCTTCTAGGAGGTACTGTACTCCTTTTATTTGCTACCTTTTGTGTTGCAGATGTTTCTGTTCCAAAGTGGCACACAGGTTAACACAGCACAGAAGCAAGGGCTGGAGTACTTGATAAGTGCTCACTTCAGTTGCCTGAAATGATGTGGTGTAGATTGAACTCACCCCAGACCTACAGATAGTAAAGTCTGGAACAGATGAGTACCAACTGTTTCTGACAATGTTCAGAATTACTCAAATTCTCTTCTAAACAGGTGAATTAAGACACAAAATTGGTATTCCTTAATTTTGAGACTCAGCATGGAGAAGAGAAGGCTCTGGGAAGGCTTCATTGCAGCTTTGCAGTATCTTAAGAGGGCTTATAAAAAGGAGGGAGAGGGACTTTTTACAGAGGTAGATAGGAGCAGGACAAAGGAGAATGGTTTTAAACTGAAAAACACTAGGTTTAGATTAACTGTTAGGCAGAATTTCTGTACTGTAGGGGTGGTGAGGCACTGAAACAGGCTGCTCAAGGAAGTTGTGGTTGCTGCATCCCTGAAAGTGTTAAAGGTCAGATTGGATGAAGCTCTGAGCAACCTGATGTAGAGTCACATTCCTGCCTTAGGCAAGGGAGTTTAATTGGATGACCTTTAACTCCCTTTCAGTGCAAACCATTCTATAATTCTGTGACTTTGAGTACTTTCAAAAGGCTGCTCGAAGCCTAGCTTAGGACATTTCAGTCTCAGGGAGAGCTAGTTTGAGGCATGTTTCTTACTGGTTGGATTAGTATGGTAACCTTAGTGAATCCCACTCTCTGATTTGCTTTCTGTTAGATAAAGCTCTTAGGTGTGGTTCTTAGGCTTTTGTATTGGATGAGGTTGTGAGGGATCTAGTCTTGAGGTGCCTAAGTACCTTTACCCTTAACATTGTGTGTGATTTATTAGAGCTGGAGACATATATGCCTCAGAATTTTGAAAATATATTAAGTAAAATTGTCAGCTGTTGGGGCATGTGGAAACAGCTAAACATGCACAATCAATTAAATCAGTGGTAAGCAGTTAATTTAATAGATCCTTACTTGAGAGATCTGGACTTTTTTATGATGAAAATACAGAAATGATAGAGGCTGTAAAATCAGATTCTGATACTGTAGTTCAATCCAAAAGAAGAAAATACATGCTAAATGTATAATTGATATCTTTATTTTGTAGTTCTCCTACCAAACTTTAAAGGAGAAGACACTCCATCACTCTTAGAAGTAGATATGTTCCACGTTTTGGTAAGCGGGTTTATTTTATTCTTTGTATTAATACTTTATTTTGAGCATACATTTTTGTGTACTGTACTCTGTAAATAGTATCTGTTCACTTGAATGAGTCAAATGATTATATATGAACCACAATCTAACAATTATATATGACTGCTATATATGTTTACTTTTAGTTCTGCTAACTTTAAAGTCTTTGCTGTCTTGTTATTATTAAATTTCATTATTGCAATCTCGATCTTCTTTTTACCACTTCCATTGTTATTAAGCATAAAAAATAAACTTAAGAAATGCACTGTTTCTTTCCCTCACTTCCCCTCGGTCTCAGTCAGAATCTCATACCTTTTGATTGCTTCACACTGACTCTCACTTCCTTCTCTATTTTTCTTAGCCTCGTCTTTCTGTCCTTAATGCAAATCTGTATTATAGATTTTTCTGCTGTTAAAAAAACCCCAAGCAAGCAGAAAACAAAGCAGCCGACAAAGCCAATCTTACGGAATAAAATCTGTTTTGCCTTGGCTGCCCTTGTATCTAATTCTTGGTCTAACTTCCCTCTTTTTTCAGTGTGTTTTGTCTTGTGTCAAAGAACAGAAATTAAGCTTTTCAGGAACTGGGCATGATATATCTCTAAACTGGTAATTACCTTGCAGCTCTGAGTTTCCTACATGCCCTAGTGAACAAATGGTTAATACTTTCCAGTAAGTTTTTGCTACACTTTGAATTAAAAGTGGCAAGATATATTTCTGTAGCTGAAGTATGTTAATCTACAAATGTATAGTGAGAGTATAATTGTTATCCTTTTATCTACTACCAAAGTTTTGACACTTAAATATTTGCCTATTCCTTTTCACTGTAGGTGGGAGCTGTGTTATCCTTTCCATCTTTATACTGGGAAGATGCTGTAGACTTGCAACCTTCATCAGTTAGTTCAGCCTATAACCACCTCTACCTCTTCCATCTGACAACACTGGCACACATAATGCAAATCATCATCTCTTCAGCAACAGGTGGATGTGTATCTGTGTTGCATTTTTCTGGTATTTTTGCACAGTTTCTTAAAAATAATGGATTGATACCATTAGCGTCTTCTAGATATAAACGTCCTCATAATAAGTGACACTTAGGCCTAGGTAGTAATAAGTGTTCTGGTGTTTTCTGGTAAAAATTAAGTAGTGCCTCATCAAGTTCAGAGCATTTCATTTTATTTTGTTTTTTGTGCATAGGCTAAGAAAACAAAATTGTTATTGATATACCAGTAGTTGTTTCAGTCAGTCATTTCAGAGGGGTAATTTTGCCTTCTTCACTCCTTGTAGGAGAATCAAAGTTCTGCCAGCATCACTGAGCTGTGCAGTTATAATCAATATGGATTTGGGAAATAAAACTTTCTTTACCCATCAACTTAGTAAATACCCAGATCTGAAATACAGAATCTTGTGAGCTGATAGGAGAGAATTGCATTTATCTCTCTGTTTCATAACATTGTTAAAAATTACCGAATAGCCTATAGACTTTCTAGCTAATACTTTTTTCCTTCAGTATAATAGGAATTTTAAAAAATCTAGATGTTTTTAAAAATTCCTGTAGCTTAAGCTCCATAGGACAACTTCAAAAGTTCAAGGGAAGAAAGCAATTCTCTACTGCAATAAGGAAAAGCAATGAGGGAGTAATCCTGATTCTTCCTTACAGCATTCAGTCTTAGGAGAACATTTTAAAGACAGAAAACAGCAAATAGAAAAGAATCAAGAAAATTAAAGCAGAATTAATTCTGTAATGCAATTTAATAATTAAAATCAAGGTTTTAGTATTTCTAAGAGAAGTGTGTCAGGATGGAGTGAATTTACAGTGGATTCATCTTTTTGTGTGCAGAATCCCCTGCTGCTCACTCATCTGACAACAGTGAGGAGGCACAGTCAGCACAGTCTTTCTGTAGAGAGGTTTCCCAGTACACCAGTGGGTAAGTAGCACTTCAATTGTGTTACATTTTCCTGGAAAGACAGCAATCCACAGGACAACAAAGAAGACAGGAAAAAAAGTACTCATTTTGTATGGGGAGTTAGCACAGTGCCTTGTGCTTGCTTCCCATGCTCCTGAACACTGAAACTAGTGTTAGTTAAAGTGGCTACTTTTGTTGACAGCAGAGTAAATAATTAACCTGTGGATGAAAAAATACCTGTATCCATTGTGGAGAGAAATATGTCCAACTGCAGTATTTTTTTTTTAATTTACTTAGATTATTTTGGTTTAGATCTCTTGTATTATGAATGGAATCCAGGAAGAATGAAATGGTCCTACTAGAAAGGGGGGATAAGTGTAAAGCTGAACATTATTGCTTATTTGAATGTTAATGCCTATTTTTCAGATTTTTTCTGATAGGTACAGCTGTCTAATTTGAAGATTTAATACAGGTGTGGTTCATAAACTCAGTACTCATTCCTTGGGCAAAGGGGAAGTTGGAAGTGCTGGTGGCTGTGTTTCACAGAATTTGGGGTACATGAGGGTTCCTTCTACACAGCTACCATTCTATCAGTGCTAGCCAAAATGTGATAGTGCTAGAATGATTTACACTATAAACTACTGCGGCGGTTTCTCATTTGTGTTTTACAGTTGCTTTAGTCAGGATATTCCAGGCTGGCTTGTGTGGGATTGTGTTAAAAAAGGCATCATGCCTTACCTTCGTTGTGCTGCTTTATTTTTTCATTATTTGCTGGGAGTTTCTCCACCTGAGGAGCTACTACAAGGTAAATATGAGAAAACAAATCTGACCTTCTTTGACTTGGAAGAATTTTTAAATATTCACAATAACTTAACAACAGTCAATACATGAAAGTAAGACTTGGAAAATAAAGGAATTACTAATTTATAAGGAAAGGGACAGGCATGTGAAGCTGAGCTGTTCTTGGCCTTCTTTGCATAGAAGAACATTATTTCTGAGTATTTCTGAGTATATGCAAATATGTGAATTATCAGTGATGTATTGATAGTAAGTACTTGTTGATAAAGATTCAGCAGTTTAAGGATAATTTCAGGAATTTAGGTTACATCACTTGAGAAACTGCCTGAAATATATTAAAAATGCCATGTTTTTATGTAATGCAAATGCCATGTTTTTATGTAGGCAAATACTAAAGATACAGGGCTTGAACAAAACAAAGCCAGATAGATACAAAGCACATAAAATTCTGGCCTCTTCTGTGAAGGATCCTAATACATTACTGATGCCAACACCAAAAAGAAATATTTCATCATGTGTCAAAGTGCAGTGAAACACAGAACCATTGACTATTTGTAAAGAATTTTTTATGAATAACTGAGACAAAATATAACATGTATAATATACAACAACAAAAATACAAAATTGATTTATATAAACTGTGAACAACTTTGAATTTTATTAGGATATACAAGTCAAAATCCCTGCGTGTTGGGATATGCTGTTATCCTTACCAGGAGTCTGCATTTTTGATTCTGTAGGGAGGAGTCTTTCTGGTGAACCAACAATATAACTTTCTGTAGCAGAGACAATAAATGACCACCCAACAAACCATAAAATTAGCCCAATTTTATGCAATGTTAACACTGACTCGATTACAGCAAAATTTAATATCATTGAGGACTGTCATAAGGATAGTGGAAAACTAAAATGCAAGTCCAGAAATCTACTGCTCTTCTGTTACATATTATGCACTAATTTAAGCAAGGAATTCTGCTATTACAGTAACTTATGCATTAAAAAAATACTTAATAATATATATCAAATTTCTTTAAACAGATCCTCAGCTTATCCAAATTATTATAGCTCTGATTAAGTTGGTGGAATAATATCCAATTCTACTACATAGGATCTATGCTGAGGCTGTAGGATACAGACTAGTCAATTGAAAAGGGATCCGGAGATTTCTAGTTTTGATTGAATTATTCAGCAGTGCTTAAACACTTAAACTGTTTTCTTTTGCAGTTTCTGAAGAAGGACAATTTAAGGCACTTTGTAGTTACCTCTCTCTACCTACAAATTTGTTCCTGCTCTTCCACGAATATTGGGACACAGTAAATCCACTGCTTCAAAGGTACTAACTGGGACTGGACAGGCCATGTTTTTCTGTTGTGGTGGCCCTGTGGGAATTCTAGATTAAAACTGATAATAAGTGACTGAGCTCAAATTCATAGTGAAGTTCTAAATGTTTTGCACAGGTACACTGGATCCCTTAAAGCACTGCAGAAACATAAAACACTCTATTTTATGATAATTCCAATAGTAAATAATTATAGTTTAAGGGATTAGTTCTTGCAGACCTATATGAAACCATACAGCCAGAAGTTATTTTAAACCTTTGCTTGTTTGATATGCCAGCAATGGTTCATTTGCCTGTTTTTAATCTGTCTGCAGCAAAAGTGCTGATTACATGAGCTGTAAAATGAGAATGTAGAAAATCATGTAGCTGGCAGGGTGAGGCTTTGTATTTCTTCTCAGCATTTGCAAAATAGACCGGTGGATGTTGAAATTGGCTTAGTAGTGAAAAGGTACAATTTGAGCATTACATACATTGCCATCTGCAGTCATGGAATCATAGAATGTTAGAGGGTTGGGAGAGTCCTTAAAGATCATCTGGGTCCAGCCCCCCTGCCATGGGCAGGGACACCTTCTACTAAACCAGGCTGTTCCAACCTGCTCTTCAACCTGGCCATGAACACTTCTAGGGCTGGGGCATCCACAACTTCCCTGGGCAACCTGTTCAGTATCTTACCATCCTCAAAGGAAAGAATTTCTTCCTAATTTCTAACCTAAATTTCTCCTCTTTCAGTTTGTGAAAGTAGCAGTAAAGAAAGCATTCTTTCTTTAGCAGTAAAGAAAGAATTAGTTAAATTCTGCATTCAAAACTTCAAAATCAGTAAGGCAACACATCATTCCCAATTAAGAATAATCCAGCTATATTGTGTTGGAGAATGTCTCTGTGTATTTAATGTGGCCATTTGATCACCTGGTGGCAGTAATGATTATTTCTGGTTCTTGGCAGAAATCTGAGTCACACTGGCTTTTACTGCATTGTTGTTTGGTTGGGTTTTTTAACCTTTAGTTGTTTCAACCTTTGTTGTCTAGATTTCTTGAGCTGTTGATTTCCAGCAGTCCTTATAGCTGACCTAAACAGTTCCCTACATACAGTTTTATTATGATCAATTCAATTTGTAGTATATTTTATTATTTATAAATTACTAGATTATTTTCTACAAGTAAACTATTAAATAAGTTTTTCTTACTTGTTCCTACATATTTGCTTAAAGACATAGAAGTTCTTCTAAGAGAACACAGAAGATGGTGCTTGTGAGCACTGGGAAAGATCACTAGAAGCAGGATTAACAAATAGTTACAGCGCTGCCAGTCAGAAAAAGAGGTTTCAAGTAGGAGGTTGCATATTTAACGTAATAGTAACAGTTGCCAGATCATCATGCAGGTTCCCATATGTTTTTTCACGAAATCTTATTTCAGAAGACTAAATTTGATGATTGTTGAGAAATGTGTTAAATGAAGCATACTAGATTGACCATCTGCTGCAGTTATTTCTCCCTTCTTTTTTTTGTAGAAATAACTCAAGACATCTTTAACATACCAGCTCCTCTGCTCAGTAACTGGCCAATATCTGCCATTGTTTTGATAGACACATTTGGTCATTCTAAGCAAGCACACATCATGCAATAAACCATTGTAAAATAACCATTAGGTGATGATTATTTAATAAAGACAGCAATTTTTTTCTATTAGATTATACAATACTTATTTATGCTGTGTCTTTTAGCGCATGTATTTCAAAAGGTGCTGTGTATTGTAGCCCACTTTGAAAAACTGAACATGTCTGAAGATTGCATGCATTTTTTAACTCTGTGTAAATCTTGTGTTTTCATGTGCATGATGATAATTTTAGGTGTTTTTTCACATAGGTTTCTCCTACTGTATGCAAACTTAAAACATTCTCCTGAAGAAAACTATAAAAAAACCACCCCTGTTTTTCCTTGCAAAGTTTTAGGTAGAACTATCAATGCTTTTATCACTGTTTTGTGTTTGCTTATCACTTAGTAGTTTTATTTAATGAACTGTCTATTTTTATCAAATGTTGTCTTCTGTAAATGTTTGTTTGAAATAGGTGGTGTGCTGATCCAGTGGTGTTAAGCTGTTTGAAAGGGAAAAGCATCGCAATAAGGTAAGCTTATTGTTCTTCTGTTTTTCACTTAAAACACATGAAAGAATGAAGTGCTTGTTGTGAGCAAGTTAGAGACTTTGTGTTTTATTCCTTCTGCTCTACTACTAGAAGTACCTTTGTCTTTAAATGTCTTGTTTATTATTCCTCATACAGTGACTCTTTGAGACTGGACAACATTGTTAGACAAATAATCTGTCCTGCTCTAGGAAAGAACAAAAGCTAACTGAAGTATGAAATGTCTTCATGTATGTAGGTTATATGTGGAATTTTAATTCAATGCCTTTGCTGGAATATAGAAATGCTGAAGCTCCCATGTGGAGCATCTCACTTGGGATTCCAGGACTGAAGAATTGCTCTAGAATTGTGGACTTTTGCAGAAATAACCAAAAGCTTAGCAGGGATTCTTGGTTATTTATTCCATTGTTTACTTTGTTTACTTTGATCTTTATTATTCTCATAATAGTTCTATTCTACTTATGCAGATATCCTAGGAAAAGAAATCATTTAATAGAGCTTCCTGAAGACTACAGTTGCCTTCTGAACCAAGCCTCTCAGTTTAGGTAAGATGAAGCGTATTTAGTTGTCTTAGGTGTTTTGTCACTTTTAGTGAATTTTATATTATTGCACTTACTGTAACTGCTGTTGAAGGAATACAGAAATTATTTTGAAGTGAAGGAATTGTTACGGTTATACTGGCCAATACTAGCACCTGTTCATTTAAAATGTGAAACACAACAGCTTGCTAAATGAAGTAATTTGTGTTTGATAATACAGCATTTAAAATTTTTATAGTTTAGTCTGCTGTTCATTTTTCTCCTGTGCAATGTGCATTTGGTTTGGCCATAAGCCTGCAAATTATTTTTGCAGTGGACACAACAAGCCCAGATGATGGCACTGTTTTATGCCAAGAAGAGTGAATCATAGGATAATTGAGGTCAGAAGGGACTTCTGTTGAACGTGTAGTTCAACCTCCTACTCAAAGCAGATATCTTGTAGATAAATCATTTCAAGCAGTGTGATATGTGAAATGATTGTGACATAATATGTCTTAGGTTTTTGTTTGATTATGATTTGGGGTTTTTCGTTAGTTGGCTAGGTCTTTTTGGAGTATTTTTAAGGAACATTAACCTTAGTCAACATTTCTTTTAAAGTTTTAATTCCTACTGTAACACGCTGGTTACACTTCTTTTAGATGCCCACGGTCTTCTGACGATGAACAAAAACACCCAGTATTGTGTTTATTCTGTGGGGCAATGTTGTGTTCCCAGAATACTTGCTGTCAGGAACTGGTGAATGGGGAGGAGCTGGGAGCCTGTACTTCTCACGCTCTTCAGTGTGGAGCTGGAGTCTGCATGTTTCTCAAGTAAGTAGCCAGAATTCAGTGTGTTAAAGAATAAAGGGGAGTATTAGAAGGATAGAATTCACAACATTGTCAAAGCATTTGATTATTTTTGTCTGAGATGGAAAAACAATACTTTGACATAAATTATAGCTCACCAAAAAGGGAAGCGTATTCTTGGAGTTGTATTTTAAATGTAGCTATTCTTTTCTTTAAGAATCAGGGAATGCAAAGTTGTCCTCATTGAAGGTAAAACCAGGGGCTGCTTATATCCTGCACCCTACTTGGATGAATATGGAGAAACAGATCCAGGTCTAAAGTAAGTAAATGCTTGACTTCCTACCTTTCCATTTTTATATTTCTTGCTTTCTTATATTCATTGGACAACACATTCTTCTGGCTAGTGTGTACAGCACTGTATGTAGGGTGTGTCTTGGCCTGAGGAGCTAATGGCAGTTTTCAGTCAGGAATGGATAGTTTATAATGAGAAAATACACTTCTTTGATACTGTTAAACTTTTTCTTTTCTCAAGAATGTTTGTATGCATTTAATCATAAACATGTCAGAACTGCCATTGCTGAAATGTCATCATGGAAGTGGCAGTCATTGCTTGTCACAAGTAGAGATATTTTTACATTTCCAATAGACTTGCTGGAATTTAATTAGTATTTAATTAGTCTCATGCTAATGTTAGCAACCTATACAGCTGCTGTTCTGGTATGCTAACTGGTTATTTTCTTTTCCTCTCTGAAGAAGAGGCAATCCCCTCCACTTATGTCAGGAGCGTTACCGGAAGCTCCATCTGCTGTGGCAGCAGCACTGCATCATAGAGGAGATTGCCAGGAGTCAAGAAACGAATCAGATCTTCTTCGGATTCAACTGGCAACTGCTCTGAGTCTCTTGATTTTAGTGAAAATTCTTACCTGTGGCAGTGCTTTGGAAAAGAAAGAGGGTGGCAGTAAAAAATCTACTCAAGTGGTTTCTGTAGTTCAGACAATTAATTGATGGATTCTCTAGGTTGGATGTGTCACTGATGCATTGAAACAAACTCATATATTTTCCTCTTTTTTTCTTTTTTTAAAAAAAAAGTAAAACCACATTCTGTAACTATTACTGAACCAGAACTATTTCCATTTTTTTCAGAAGTTTAAATTGTTTCATATATTTTCATGAGGACAGTTCTCAAATGGTGTGTTTCAGAGCACACACCACATTTGTCTCTTCCATGCCTTGAGAACATATCTGAGTGGTGTTTCCAAGGAAAAGCCTCCTTTACTTTCTTCCTGGGTTCTTTTCCCAAGCTTAGTGAAGCTTTAAATAGATAACATTGGAGTGGAAGTGGTGCCAGGTCTTTAGTCATTTGCAGCAACAGGTACGATAAAGAGTAAGTTTTACAGAAAAAGTTTGCATTCAGATGTACCTTGGGATTTAATGAAGAGTTTTCATTGATGAATTCTTTAAATGAGAAGTGTGGGTTAGAAAGTGCATTGGAAGATCACCATCTTGCTTGTTGCATCAAAAAACTAAGTCTGTGCTTTTTGCGTTGCCAGAACTGCACTTTATCTAGGGAATCTTTCCTCCATTAATATATATCATAAGAGGTCTAGGGCTTCACCATTTGCCTAGGCTGTGGTTAGGTTTACTTCCTTTACAGTTTGTCTTCTGAGACCTTCCCTAAGAATCAAAAATTAAAATACTCCTGGTAGGTAGTTGCAGTGTAGCTCTGTAAGCTGTGCAAGAGCCAGAGACTTCTGGTAAGGAAATGGTCTTCAAAGCTATCACTGGACTAGAATCAAGGCCCAAAAGCAGCAAGTTTTAGGATCAGAAATAAGTTTGCCCATATATGAGGGATTTTCCACTCATTATCCCCTGTCACTATTTGGAGCATGTTTTGGAGTCTGCATAAATGAAATGGTGTGTTTTGGGAAGCATGTTCAATGGTTTAGTGCCAGATAGAGCAGAAAAGAGAAGAAAAGGTGGCTCTTTCCCCTTCAGTAGTTAATAGCACATTGTGATTGAACTCTCTCTCAATTATATGTGATTGTGCTTCAGTTCTAAATGTTTGTTGTTTGTTTTCTGAATTTCAGTCGTAATGTAAGTGAGAGAATTTGTAATGTGATGGGTAAAAAATCTTTCCCAGGAGATGCCATTTCCATGTGAAAGCTTGAAGTTGTCATTACCCTCAATTTCCCTGCCCCTTTGATATTTGGATTATTTCATGCCATTTTAAGAAGGCTTTCAAGGGGAAGTTTTCAAATTAATGTCTGAGTGTGTTTTTGTATGATTTGTTTTCTTTTCTTTTCCCATAATTACATGAGAGATAGTAGAATCACAATTAATGATTTAGATTTAAATACCATTCTTCTGGGGTTTTTTAAAATGTTTTTTGAGTATGTATGTATTAGTGCACTGGACAGCACCATAACTAATCTGAAGATGGAATACCGATGATCTTAAACATTGTTCTGGTTTCAAATACCTTTAAAATACTTTTGCTGTAACCCTTCCCCAGTGATATAAAAAGTTGGCTTTGGGATATTTTCCACGTATTCTATTTCTTGAAATTAAGATTATTTTCCTTATTTTGATTTTGTCAGAATTTTAAACCTGTATATTAAACTCTTCGAAGACAAACATTAATTCTGTTAGTCTTCTCTAAAACATGTTTGAGACACATACTGAGTTTAGAACAGTTGCAATGAAAACTTGAATGCACTGGTGATTTGTATATCATCAAAACACTGCTTACCAACAAAAATATTGAATTAAGGCTGGCAAATGCCTCGTTGATACCAAACCTGTATTCTCTTACTATTTCCCTCTGATATTTACATATTCAGTTATCAAAAACTTTCAGTTATCTTGCACTTCACTGATACAAAATTTCCATTTTCCAATATGCAGTGAGATCACTTTATTTTGTTTTTTTCTCTGAACTGTAGTATACAAGGGCAGGAGCTGGTAAGAGCAGGTGAGCTCCTTTAAAGCTCTGGAAGTCTTTGTAGTTAAAAGAAGTGGGAGAGGAAAGTTGCATCTTTCTGTACATTTGCACATACTAATTTTGCAAATGGCTCCCATATCATTCACTGACTAGCGTGGTCATCTTTCATTTCATAAATTACTATGCAGTTTTGTTCACTGTGAGTATAATCTGTATTTAGTGACCGCAAGATGCTTATGCCACTTATTTCTGTTTCATCCAAGCTGACAGAAGTTATTTGATAATGCACATACTGGTATCTTAAATTGCAAAAATGTAAATTTGAAACTTGTATAATGTTCTTGTGCTTTTGAAATAAAATATCTTGTATATGTATATTTAAAAAGGAAATAAAGTAACTTCTCGTAGATTATTCAGTTTTTATTTGAAGGCACTTTGGCACCTCACATTTCATTTTATAAGAGTCTCATAGTGGTGTCTGTCAGCATGGGAAAGGAGAAGAGCTGGTAAATTGTTGGTAAACTATCAGTTATCTGTGTAGGCTGTATCATGGTCATCCTGTAAGGAATGCTTTTTCTTATGTAGATACATGCCACTTGAAACTTATCCTAGTATTTTACAGATTCAGATTTCTTCAGTGTCTACCTAAATTTCTAAAAGAAATCTTAAGTACAGAATTTAATATTTACGTGCCCTGAAACTGACCTAGTTGAGTGTATTTCTGGCTTTGTATCTTCTCAAAGAACTGGCTGTACTGTTCAGCAGATACTTAACCTCTAGAAAGGGAAACTTTGTGTTGTTGGTCTAATGTGCTGTGTGATACATACTTTTAAAAAAGTGGTTTATTATAGACCTAAGCAAACAGTCAAGACATCTTTTACATAGATATGTCCAGTACTTCTTGCTCTTTTTTATGTTACAGGTGTCATCATGTCCTCACTGCTTTGTTGAAGCTTTGGGCACCATTTGGGTGTTAATGATGTTCCTCTTTATGCTTCTTCTTAGTAAACGGTTTTTAAAAACTAATTCCTGAAAAGCTAAAAGGTGGAGGTATAGTGAAGTCTGCTAGCAAAAATGTTGTGAGGAAAATTAGAACAAGAATTCTGTTAATTAGGGAAAAAATAGAAGCCCCGGCACTAATTCTTGTGTAATAAAAATCTTAATGTACAAAGATATATAGAGGAGTATTTTTGGTATTATATGCTTTGCATTATGGTTGAAATCCACTTTATTTTCTAGACAACCTTGAATAATCTCCAGTGTAAACTAGGCAGATTCATAATACAACATTTAAGTTGTTACTTAGATTCTTCTAACCTATTGCTTGACAAGGTGTTCAAAGATATTTTATCAAAAATAGAAGTTGTTTCATTTCTGTGGTGCAGTCTTATCTCTTTGTTTTTATCAGTATTTTGCAGGTAGACTAAATTGGAAGGTTGATACAGGAAAAAAATGGCTAATAGTGAAAATATGCTTCCTTACACATGTCTCAGATCGAGTTATTTCTAATCCAAGCTACATTTCTCTGAAGTTGCATTCAGTACAGTCAAAATCGTACATGAAAGTGAAGTTATATAAAGGGAATTTGCATTGATGGAGAGCAAGCTGAAATTCCAAGAGGTGATATATTCGTGATTTTGTCTAATGGTGAGTAAGAGACTAGGTAGAGAGTTCAACATGAGACATTAAAATGAGATCTGACTTTTCTTATTGCTGTCTGACTATTGTTCATGAGATCAGTGTCAAAAAAAGGAGTATAGTTTGTGCAGTATAAGTACAGGTTGTCAAACAACTTACAGTCCATCAGATTTAAGAGGTTTCCAGGCTTCGTGCTTGAGTGAATGAGCTGCAGCAAAATGTTGTGAAGCACAAAGTGGGGGCTGTGGATTTCATGATCATTTGAAGTCCTTGCTATATTTGTGAAGATGTGTGGTTAGTCTTTTTCAGCAGACTGCAGAACCTTATATCTCCTCCTTAATTGTGCCTGGAGTGAGATATTGGCCTCTTTGGGTACAAGTATTGAGATACTCATCCCACGGTACCAGAGCTCCTGCTTGAACTATATTCATTTTAACAAAATCCTAAATGTTATGCACGCTTATATTTCTTACAATTTTTTCTCTGTGATCAACATAGAGCAAGTATTTTCAGTGGCAATCAGAAAGCTTTAAAGGAAGAGCATTGTACATGCAATTTCTAAAGAAAAGTGCCTCTCATTGTGCCTTCATCAGGAACTCAACATTAGTGTTTATTTCATTTTTTAAATTAAGAACTTGATGAAGAAGATAGGTGAGTTCCTTACTCTGGAATTTGCTGTATTGTTATAAATTCTGGCTAGATTAGGCATTAGTAACAAATAGGATAAGAAGTGTCCCCCAAATCGTATTTATTTCTGTATCTGAGCAGATGCCCCGGCTTAAAGGCTTGGCTTGCTAATGCCATCTCTGTCTTTATAAATTACTGAGAATTAAAGATGGAGTCTTTGCTGCTACCTGACTTTGTTTCCTTGATCCAGTGCCTCTGGTGTTAAATACTGCAGGAAACCCAAACTATTGTGTTTACAGGTGCTGTAAAGGAAACTGGTGGATATGTAGGGTGTAGCATTTCCGTGTTCTAAGGAAATCAATAAATACAAAGCAAAGAAGAAAGCATTTATTAATGAAAGTAATTTTTATCCTGATACTGTGAAATGAGCTATTGTCTTTTTGTGGTGCACCTGTATCAGTGGGGACTCTGAATGCCTAGACAGGATAGAAATTAACAGTGTAATGACTAAGTAATTACTGGTAATAGGTCAGACAAGGACTTTTCCCTGTGAGATGTTTGCTGAAACTAAGTTAATTTCAAAACCAATCACATTCCACTGCTGCAGTTTGGGGCAGCTGGCTGAGAGACAAAGGTTAAAGTGGTAAATGCTAATTAATCTTCTATGGTAAAATGTGTTTTCTTCATATGAAAGTTAATGAGCTGTGTGGAGGCAGGAGAAAATTGTATATCTGGATACATCTGGATACTTAAACCTCTGCTCTTTGTGGTAATGGGTTACAACAACTTCTGGATGACATTTCTTTGTCTTGATAGAGATGCCGAGGCTGGATGATCAGTTCACTCTTCTTTCCAAATCTGTTTTTTCAGAGCAGATTCTTGACAAATCCATTAAACTAGAAAGCTATCAAAAGAGCAAGCTCACTGTTCTTGTAATTCTACAAGCTGTAGTTATTGAGGTCTAGGACTGTTTTACGAAAAGTGAAATGAAATCAAGTTGAGGAAGTGACTGCTATTGACTGACACAGGTGACACTTGGCATACTCATCTGCAAAAAAATACACTGAGTTTAAAGAAAAAACATATGCAAAATCTGATTAGTTTGCAATACATGACTGTCTTTGTCCTTGATCTCTCAAGGAACTACAACTTTCTGTATTCATTCTTTTCCAGCCTGTATCACCTAATTATAGAGCTGCTGGTAAGTACTTTGGGCTCTCAGAAATGGCTGAAGGAATTACACACCAGTTAAGTTTTAAGCCCCCACTGGGCAAAGTTATTACAATGAAGACAAGAAGCAGGTATACAGGTAAGTGCAGTGCAAAGGGAAGAATTAACAATTCTTGTGGAAGGAAGTCTCAGCTTAGAAATCTAGCTCTTTGGAGGGGTTTTAATATGTAGCTAAGTGTAGGCCTAACATGTTAGGCATTGAAGGAATTCCAGTTGAAGTTATGGTCATGCACATAGCCTGCTTGAATTACACTATGGTTTATTTACATTTACTTACGATACATCCTTATAGTATAATTTTTGCCTTTTCTAGTGTTATGGAAAACAACAGTATTTAGGTAAAGAGATTTTTACTGTTACTCTGCACAGTTTCCAAAGCAGCAATGGTTCTATTTTAAATATTTCAGTGATAAAATTTCTTTTACTTGATTATCCATAAAGAATGCACTCACAACAGTAGCAAGTAAAATATTTTATTTGGTCTTTCCACCTCTGTTTGTATTGGTAGTTTTTTCCTGCTGACTATTAATGATCAGTTATAGTCATAGGGCACCCTGTAACTAGGGGTGGTTTGGACATTGAAGGCTTTCACTCCATACATCAGCAAAGCTCCTGAGCATTGTACCAGGGGTGTGATGCGTGAGCTGTCAGTGTGTCTGCCTTCATTGATTTCAAATATATGTGATTTTCCCACCCCTGGATCAGGGTGGTAAGTACTTATGAAATGAGGAGCTTTCAAGCATCTAGGATCATCAGTGTTTGTTTCACAGGAAGTAGCTACATTTTTTTAAACTTGTGCTATCACATGCTAGTTAGAAGTTTAAATATCCCTGCATGAGCTGGCAGTTATTAATCAGAGAACTCCTTTCAGCTGTACCCTTTGACTTTGAGGGAAGTGGGGCAATTGGCTTTCTCTAAGCTATTGGAGAGGAGAAAATGAAAAGATACTGCAGACATTTTGGGAAAAACAAGTGAAATACTTTCGTGGTAACTTTCATTGCCTTCACCTGCATTTCACATACCTGGTGGGTTATTGTAGGCTGTAATATATGCATGTTTTTGTTAAAATTTCCCCTTTCCTAACCTGCACCAACAGAATCTTCATTTCAGTTTTTGTCTTTTTTGTAAAGAATCTTTTTACCCGGTGTAATAATTTCTTTTGGGATTTCCCTGCTCCTGGGATTTTTATAGGTGTAATGACAAACTTCTCTGGTACCTGTTCAACTAATCTGTATGTTAGTACATGTAGACCCATCCTGTCTGAAATATTTGCTTATGATTAATGATAATTCTGATGCATTCAGACCAGTATTTTAAGTAAAGGAGAGAAAGGGGGACATTCCAGAAGTTTTGTGCAGTGTTGAGAATCAGGGATTTCACAAGTAAAAACACATCCATCCAAGGAAGTGTCAGCATTTCACCTGCTGTCACCAGTCTGTGGTTTGTTCAATTGTTTTACTAGTTTTTCTACCTTTTTTTTTCCCCCACCAGATAAAATCTGGTGACTGTAGGACTGTAATAGAGCAAAGCTAGACTTGTGATGTCATTTCTTGGAAGATTTGCCTACCTAGCTGCAGGGATAGATTTTGTTGTAATATTAGTTTTGTCACAGTCTGTGTTTGGAACGTTAATATTGGGGTCGTTCATGCCTGAGACAGTGGAGATCTGGTTGGCTTTACCGAGGTTCTTAATGATGTTGATGTTGTATTTGGCAGTTTCCACAAAACTATTTTCTAGTAACCAACCATCTGATTCACCCTCCAGATCTCCTAGCAGAAGGACATTCTTCATGGCTGTTTGTAGGTACCGGACACCAATCAGTACAGAGAGCTGTAACAAACAGTTAATGGTTAAACAGTTGAAATTGCAGCCTCAGTCCTATCACTGCTTTCTGACTTGTGTATTTACAGGCTTCATAACTGAGTAAAGCAGACAGACTCTTTATCCTAGCAATATACCTAACCACTTTTCCAATAAATTGCATTTTTAAAGAAAGGTAGCAGGGAGAGAAGGATTGATTCTCTGTTCATTCTTCAGGTAACAATCACCCTTGCATGCTATTAGTACCTAGAATTAGCCATGAACCTTCTAGCCTCAGAGACTGCAACTAATTGATGTAGAATGGATGATCAATTAATGGAACCATCAGTCACTGGGAAAGAAAAAATTGTAGTATGTTAATTTCAGTGGATTTTCTCAGTGACATTGATTAAATCAATATTTCTTCCAAGGAGGTTTAATCATTCCTGTGTAAGCCATATGTGTCCTCTATGTGCCAAGGCATGAAAATTAAGAAGGATGGCCTATAACAGAGGCTCAAGTCTAAGTTTAGGAAAAAGCCCCACTTTCATAGTTCTGTTGTAATCAAGATCAGCTTGTCAGTATTTAAGGGAGCACAGAGAGCTGGCTCACAGCTTTTCACATGCTTTAGAGGCCTGTTATTTCTGGCAGCATGACCCCACCTACCACTGCCTGAGGACTGTTGTGAACTACTCTAATTACAATGCTAATACCTACACAATAATCAGAAAGCTGAAGCATACTAAAAAGGTAAGAAAATGGTTTTGGAGCCTTGTGCCATTGGTGGGGGGGGTCGTTTACTTGCAGATGACAACATGGAGAGAACTCCTCTTTACAGATGTCAGCAGGAACACTGCAACTTTGCAGGTGTGTACCTTGCCTTTGATGTCTTTATTTTGATTGCATAACTAGCAGCACAATCTACTTCTAAAGGGATGATATGCCACGATTGCAAAGACTATCTATATGGTGAAACTAGACAATATAAAAAGACCTACTCATATTTTTTATATTTGTTAAAACTGACTTAAAACAACATCCAGACCTTGTCACCAAATTTCCTTGCAGTTCTACCACTGTATGCATCATCCTGTATCTGATCCCATAAATACATCAGGGAATATGCTATATTCTGTTGAAAAAGTTCTATAAATATACAGAATTATATACATGTTTCTCATAGTTCTTATCCTCAACAAGATTTGTTTCTGCTCTGTGGACTTTGGGAAAGTTGTCTTTACTAAAGAAAGCCCTGCAACATTCCTGAAGTGCTTGTTGACTTTATACTGGATGCTGAGGCACTTCTCATGTGTTACACCATCATCGTTTCCTGTCCTAGAGAGACAGAAGACTGATTAATCTGGTAGAGACCATTTTTATGAGACTTACCTCGAACAACCAAATAAGTAATGCTGCAATGCCAATGGATCTCATGATACTGGTGTAGTAATCCAGCAGGGCCTCTCTGCACCCCTTCATCCAGATATTGAGCTCTTCTGTCAGGAAATCGTAGTTGTAGTGAGCACTGTTGTTTGTCAGCTGGTACTGGATGCAGGGCCGTGGGGAGCTGGGGTTGCAGCAACTGAAGGGAACTCCATCCACCAAGAACTTCCCATCAACGTTGCTCTTCAGACGGCTGCAAGAGGACAAAGTCTGGGCATTACAAACCTGGTGTCAGCAGCAGGCAGTGCCTGTGATTTTAGAAAAGGAAGTAACATAACTCTGCTGCAATGTAGGCTTCTCCAATATAACAGAAGAAAAATGAGGATATACTTTCAGCTGGAAAAGTTGTTTACTGCTGGAAAGCTGAATATTTGATTTGCTGTAATTAAGTGTGGTATAGCACAGTACCTCGTGGTTCTTCATTCTGTGCCACAAGATGCGAGTTCAGTGTCTGGGGAGATGTTGCCTTTTTTAGGTATCTTTGTGCTGAATACTAAAAATAATTTTTGAACTTGTTTATCTTGGTGGAATTTGAATGGAAACTATATCCCTGGAAATCCTGTGTTTCACTACTTCTGGACTGATTTTTCTACACAGTCATTCCATGAGAGAGATCCTAATACAAGAACAACTTTGTATGCCATAGGAGCCACTGGAAATCATCCACTGGACTTTTGTCACTGTACCCATTGCAAGGGCTCGTCCAGCACATGTTTTGAGACTAATTCACAAGGGAGTTTCTACTTCTTGTAACTTCACTTTCTGTAAGTTTAGGAAATTTATTGCTAAAAGTCATTCCTTTCCCTCCTTTATAAGATCAGGAGGAAAACAAGTAGTGAAAGAGGAAAGATAAAGAGGTATAGGAAAAAAAATCACAGGATGGGAAGAGAACACAGTCTCAAATTAACCAAGATGTTCTGGAGGTTAAATGAATCCTTGGCATGCATTTTCTTCAGAGAAAGAGATTTTCCAGAAACTGGACAGTATCTAAGATGCTGAGAGACACTCTCACACCTTGGGGAAGCAGCTTCTAAGCATTTACCTATTTTCATGCTCAGTGGAAAAGGCTGATTTTCTGAGACAGCCCCATGGGTGAAAACCATGCCCTGGTTTATCAAGTCTAGGCCTCTCTTCTGTAAAGGGGGCCAGAAAACATGAAAGACAACTTTCGCTTAGATACCCAGCTTTCACTATTTGCCAATAGTAAATTTGCTAATACTTTCCAAAACTTATTAATTTATTAATGTTTGCAAGTAATATTTTTCTGTTCCACTACAGCTGATCTAAATGAGAGGGAAGGAAATCATTACAAGAAGCTCATCAGGTAAAGAGAAGGAGCAGAAACACTGTGGTCCAGTCTTGATTTGGAATTTGGGATTAAATGTAACCTTCCAATGAAACATAAGCTGCTAGGAAGCTTAGTATTTGTGGCAGTTCTTTGATTGCAGAATAATTGCTTTTATTTTATTGCTGTGAGCCTACTAAACACAACCCCTTTTTTTTGTTTCTTGTCCTTTTCTTCCTCTCTATTTTATTTGGGTTGTAGTGTGTTTTGTTTTACTTAAAATTCTCTCAAAAACATTTTTACTCAAAGATCTTTCCAGGTAAACCAGGAAGTTAGTCTGTATTTCCCACTTAGGACTGGGATAGGCATGAATTTTCCTCCATTTTCAAGCCTAGCTTTTTATTTTGTGGCCATCATATCTCTGGTGATGGCAACAGAATGGAATCAATGTAATAGAGTCCAAATAATCCACTGAAAGTAGACTGAAGTGTGTGAGCCATACTGTGGGCATAGGCAGAATTAGGCACTGGATGGGAAAGGAGCCAGAGAGGCACAAACCAGAGGGCTCCAGTGTGGAAGGAGAAAAGAAAGCTCGCAGAGAGGAAGATTGGCACATCGTGAAAGGAAAGATTTTACCTGGGCTGGCAAAATGTTCTCTATGTTTCAGGGTATTATAAATATTTGATGACCCCAATATAGTACTCCATCTCTTAAACTGGGTCTTAAGCTTTTCTTTTGATCCCAAGCATCAATTTAAATACTCTCTTCTGTTCCAGATGTGTTATAAAGAGGAATCCTCTTTCTACTGCAAACAGTAGCAGTTTCCAGACTTGGGTTGTATCGTCCTGCCACTCTGTTTCCTCTGAGGGTGGAAAATTTAATAATTATTTAATTGTATCTTGGTATTTAATAGTATCTTGGTACTGTTAGAAAGGAAGACCTCAGTAAAATAGTTGGTGGAGCAAGACATTCACTGCTATTTGCTGTTGCAATTCAAAGTTATAGTATTGTAAAGCAAAAATTGGCTTTTGAGCAAAGATGTTAAGTTTTAGCCAACCAAAGCAGTGCTAGCATTGTACTGCCGTAACCTGCTTCATGTTCCTGCCAATCCCCACTGACTGTTTCCATGCCTTCTCAAATTGTGGTGTTGGCAATAGAGCTGTAGAAGAGGGGGTGGGGTGGAAGAGGGTTTTTCAGGAGTTTGAAAAGTTCAGTTTTGAGAAGGTTACATGTGAATTCACAGTATGTCAGGTCTCACCTCTTTGCCTCTTGGTCTACAGACTACTAACTGATACAGAGTACAAGTTCAAACCAAGAAAGATTGATTCCTTCTCCATCCTTTCAGAACATTACCAGCTGGGCTTTGCTTCCAATGATTTCATATCTGATCTTTCATGAACAGATTTTTGGAAGTCATGGTATAATTTTGTTATACAGCACCAACTTGGATTCTGCCAATCAAGATGAAATTAAGCCATCTATCCACAGCAGAAGAAATTCAGAAATTACTTTCCTCACACACATTTCACTGTCCCCTTCTGTCTAAATGGAGCAAAAGCTAACTGGCAGTGTGTTCTCAAAACAATGGCAGAGCACAGGTGAGCCTACAGAAGAAAACAGAGCTTAATTAAGACCCTGGGTAAAACATTGCTGTTTCTGCCTCTCAAGGAAATAAAAGGCAATATATTTTACTTTTAAGTTTACTCACACTAAGCTACTGCTCTTAAATTCCTGGCACTGTCTTGGTTGCCATGTCACTTTTCAGCATAGAAATGAGAATTTAAACAGCTCTGGTTCAGTCTGTTCTGTGTGACACTTTATAACTTTGCTCTTGAGAATGCTTGTATTGCTTCAATACCACAGACAAGTGTCTTCTGTATGCTGATGCCCTCTTGTTTGTATTCTCCTAGGTCCTGCCCTCTGGTATATTTGCAGCTCTCTAGATAGCTTTGCTATTATGGCAGTTTCAAATTGCCAATTCTGTAAAATTAAGACCTTTGGCCTGCCTTCCTCTGGCTTTGTCACTGATTTTTGAGTTCAACAAAATGCAAATTCTTTGCATTTGTCTTTCCTGGGAATACAAAACTACTACTCTCTTGTCAGTGAAGGCCTTTTTCAGCTTTAGAAGAATGATTACAGACTGGATTGTCTACTTTTGAGTTTTAAATTTTTACCTTATCTGTATTACCACTCTTCTTTTTGAGCATATACTTTCACAGTCAGCACATCATGTGAAGTGCCACCACCATAAAGAAAGGGGGGATTTCTGCTTTTTTATGCAGTATATGTGGTTTGGCAGTTTCTCAGATGTGAACATAGAGATTTGAACTTGGTATTGCAAAGTCTAATACCTTGAAGAAGGGTGTTTCAGTGCTTAGAACTGACTGCGCAATGTACTTATAGTACAATCCCTCTTTTCTTACTGTTTTCAGCTCACTATAAATGAAATAAAAATTTTGAGGTAGCTAATTCACCACACTGAAAAAGGAGATACATCTTTGCTTTGCTGAGCATCCCTAAAGGCTTAGAAAAAGGCAACTTTTGACTGTGCATCTATTTAGCATATTTTGTGAGTAATCTGGTCATTCTTCATTTTTTGAATTAAAATACAAAGGTCAAGAAAAAAGGGCTTTCCAGTTTCAAAAGAGTTTTTCTCCTAGATTTTTTTGTTATAACTGATAAATACTTACTCCAAAACCTCCTTGGAAGCCATATTCAGATAACGAGGAGATACCCATTGAATTTCAAACCAGTCTCTAAAGCCATTGTTTCCACAGCAACGGAATCCAATTTGTAACAAATCCACTGTTTTCTTTAAGAAACACCGCCCAGGTATGTCTGTGTCTTTATAGAACTTAATAGCATCCCTCAGTCCCAGATAGAGAGACTCTTCCAGCTCGTTCCTCATGGTGTAGCACATGAGAGCACCCACCAGGATGCAGAAGGTAAAACAAAAGGTACATACGATGTATGGCAGCATTACTAGTTTCCATCGGGAAAACTTGTTTGCATCTGAGCAGTCGTAGCAAATTTTGCCACCCAGAAAATTGATGATACATGCTATGACCCCTACAGAGATCAGCATGTTGGGGACAGAGTTGATGTCCCCTTTTGCCATCACTTCATTGCGCTTCTTGATCTCTATTTTCAGAAAGAGGCCAAGACTGAAGAGAATGATCCCACTCACTACAGAAACCCAGTTGAGGATCCATAAGATCTGAGCCAGCTTGTCCCTCTTGGTTTTGGTGAATTTGACTTTGAGGACAGCCATAGTCAGACGTGCATTAGGAAAGGAAGCGTAGGTCAAGGGAAGCTTGTAAGCTGATTAGGAGCATGGATCCAAGGCATGCAGTAGAAATCTGAAGAAGAGGGAGAGAGATTACTGTCTCTTTGACCAGGTATTTATAGAGCCTACAAGAGAACTTCCTGTACAGCCTCATGCACTCTGAGTCCTGCCAAGGGAGTGCCCTAGTGAAACTTATTGCTTAAGTTTCATAACAGTGTGAATAAAAAAAAAAAAATAAAAACTCTAAGGACCAATTAGAGCAATTAAAAACAAGTGAATAGTATGAACAGAGACTCTGGATTCCTATGAATTTTTGTCAAGACCAATTTTCTGTGTGGATCTGATACCTAAAAGTGAACTGGTCTGTGTCTTTCCCTTCAGAAGACTCCCAGTGTCTTTCCCTTCTACTTCTTGCTTTTTTTGTTGTTGTTGTTTAACAATTATAGGTATTTGATTCCTGTGTTATGGTCAGGTTTGTGTTCAAAAGTTGAATAAACAAGACAAACATACATACAGCCTTTTTTTCTTTCCAAAAAACTTGCTTGTGTTGTTCCTAATTTTGCAATTCTCATTAGAGTGATTTTATACTGTAAAATTCTGCATTACATAATTATACAGTCATTTAATTACACTAATACAATGATATTTATAAAAAGTAAAATGTAATCCTATGAATCTGGGGAAATAGAGAGGTATAAGCAGCATAATATTTTCTAAGTTAGTGGATGCTATTACTGAATAAAACTTGTATCAGCTAAAACAACTTGAAAAACACCTGCAGACAGACAAGCTGGAGAGAAGTAGGGCTACACTGACCTGGTAAAGGATCCCCAGCTGCAGTGAAGCTTAGCATTGGGTAAGCAGATTGTTGCAGAGTGCAGTTTAAAAAGGTAATGGAATGCCAACGTCTTCATGTGTTTACGTCGGAAATAATCAGTTCTATTTGTACAGGCAAGGAATAGGTTGTGTGATTCATATTAGGGTATGGATAAATATCTTCATACATTAAGATTTTAAGGCCTGTGAGATCTAATGAATTCAAGTTGGATTTATTTTCTCCTGCATTTACAGAGAAAACTAATTCTCCTCAAAGCTATTCAGCTCTGTGTATCTTTTGTACAATACACAGAATAGTGTGCTAAATGCACAGTATTTTTCCTTACCAATCTATTTCCAAAGGTGTTGGCCAGAAGCTTTCTGAGTTTAAAAACACGGCCCTAATTTTAATGATTGTTAAGTATGATTATCAGTTATGGCTGAATATTGATTGTGATTGTATTGTTACAATAGTATAGTATAATCACCTTACAGAGATGTCCAGAGAATAGTCATAAAATTATAACACTTGCTTCACATCATTCTTCTCCAGTATTGTTCAGACCTCATTTGAAGGAATCACGCTCTGCTGGTACAGAATTAAGCCTCCCTACAAATTCAGCTGACAGCCTGAATAAGCCTGTTAAGCCTGGAGACAGTATCTCTGATTGCTTCACCAGTTAAGCAGTTCGTGACTTGACCTTAAATAGCTGTAAATGATGGCTGCTAACAGGTTTATTTGCCCGATACTCAGGACTCAGAGCTCACAACAGAGAGAATCTGATGTGAAATTTGCTCATTCCTGATACACAGTTCATGTTCAATAGCCAGCACATATGAATGTATCACTCACTGTTTCTGTGAAACACATATATGTATTTGAGCAATGCCTTGAAATTGTTCAGCACACATTTAGTTATGGTATCACTGAAAACACCCTACTTGCTAAATATATTTTTTTTTAACATTTGGACAAAAGTTGTCAATAGTTCTACTCTTTTTAAAATTCATCTACTCCAGAGAGATTTGAGACTTTGTCATATTCTAGCCGTAAAGAAATTTGAAGTTGAGTTCCAGAAGCAGGAATACATTCAATCTCATGGAGCTATTCTGATATAGTTCCATCCCCCATTTTCAGATGCTTGAAGTTTAAAAAGTTTCTGTGCAAGAAATATTCTAATAATTCCTTGTCTCCAGAAATTCTCATGAGGTTCTTTTGTCAATTTTTAGTACTGTTTGTAGGATCAGATTTCATGGAACATTGACATTTATCTAACACACTAGGAGCATAGGGTCTGTGATTTCATGGAGTCTTAGTGCCGGAGGAAAGGGATGGAATGACTGGTTGTTGTAGTTCAAAGACCACTTGTTGACTGACCCTGGCTATCACTGATATGCTTGGGATTGATCTTTGGGAAACACTGTGCTTGTCATGAAACCTTGACTGCCTCAAGTCCGGGCCAGAAGAGCAAGTTACCTATTCTGTTCCTTGTCCCTAGCCTACTGCATGGACAATAACATAAGTATGTTAAGTTTTTCACCTATGCTAACAGTTTACTGAGTTTATTTCAGATAATAAGACTCTTCACATCATAAAGAATTTTGTAAGTGCATCCTAACATTATTCTTTCCCTGTTTAATAAAGTATTGAATACATTTATTAGTGTAAGCTCTCTTGCAACACACAAACAGGTGCGTAGCATCATTTTTTAGCATGATGAAGAAAGTTTTTCCAACTGAAGGAGTGGAACTGCAATTATGAGCTAAAAGTGTTAGTCTTGCTCTGCAATGTGTGTTTGTTCTTCTCCAAGTCATACTTGGTAGCAGATTAGTGTAAAGCTACAAATGCTCCCAGCATTTCAGTGGATCTAACGCCTCTGTCATAGTTCTTAGAAACCTTTGCATGTAAACCACTCCAGAGTTATGAATCATATACACACAGAAATGTCTTCCCCAGCTATGGGAGAGCAAACTGGATTTTATTCTTATAAAGGGAGAAATACTTCTTTCAGCAAAAGAAGCCAAATAAATGTGGAAATCTCTCCCTTACTATCAATACTCTTCTCAAGTTTTCCTTATCAAATTCAAATTTATCTAACTTTTAACACAGCTTCCATCACCGTACAATTTGCTTCCAAGATATCACCTAGATGTTCCTTTGCTATCAAATTCCCCTAACTATATTGAACAAGACATAGCACAGCTATTTATTTATAATATTTACTTATTAGATATGAATTGTTCAAAGAAATTTTGCAATTTTGTCATAAATCGCATCTTATCTTACTGCTTTTGCTAAAGTCTGCTATTTTAGCTAAACATACATTGCTATTTATGACATTATAAAAGAAACCACTAACCTGCTTCAGAGGAATGAACAGGATCTTGAAACTGGTAACTTGCTGAATACAAGGGAGAAAATACCTGAATTGGACATCCTGAGGATGACTGAATGATTTCCTGATGTCTCTGTAGTTGCTCTGTCTTCACATTGACTCACCAATGGAAATGGAGAAAACTGCTTCAACTCTCCTGCCTGTGCTAATCTCTCCTTCATCTCTAATCATAGCTAAGAGATTTATTTCAAGGTTCTTATGTTGCCAGATTAAATCCTGCAAAACAGGCCAATTAACTGAGTGTGAACTGAGATCTCACCAACTAAATGGTTTATGTGACTTTCTTCTACCTTTTTACCCTGATGGAGATTTGGGCTAGTAAGCAACAGAACCGTTTTTCATTACTGCTAATGTCTGCAATAGCTCTTAATTTGTTCTTAACAATAAATATGCCTCCAAAGGAGAGAAGAATGAGAATAATAAAACTTTGTGATTCTGTGGGAAGGGAAAATCTGTCTTAGGCAGCTATCATTTATATCCACTTATGTTCCTTACCAATCATTCCATATTTTGTTGTTTTGGATGCAATTTTCTGTTCTCTTTGTATTGAATATGATTGTCCAAAAAAAGAATTCAAGTAACCAGGAGCATTTTTATCATCCTGTATGATTCACGGTAGGTTCTTGTTTGGGAAGCTTTCCAGGTTCAAGAACAATCTGGTAGAAACCTCTGTCCTAGTCTCTTATCTAGCTGTATTCCAAAGCAGAAGCAAAAGCAGAAGTGTCACATCCTCTGGCATTTCTGAGCCCAGCGTGTAGCAATGTGTGGGACAGACATGGCTGGTTTGAAGTGGCATCACTGGTGGCAATAAACTGAGTCTGCAGCAGTGCTTGGTCAAGTTTGAGGTGATGTCAGTACCAGAACCGAATCCCTAAGCAGGAGCAGGTTTGAGCTGTAAGATCCATATCTATAACCCCTTGGCACAGCAGAGAGAGTTCAGTGGGCACATGGCTGACTGCAAGAGACCCTGCACCAGGCAGTGTAAATGTGTAGAAATATTCTCAGAAGCATAAATTGTCCCAGCTTATGATAAGCAATAAAGCAGTATTCTGATATGACTGTGATTATAACTCTGTGTTCTGGCTCTATCTCACCTGTGTCCTAATGGTTCAGAGTGTATGTGGTACATCTGGGACCTGTTGGACCTACTGTATATGGACCACACAAATGCTTGCATATGATCAAACACACCCCAACTGCATTGAATTAATCCCGTGCATGAGTCATTCATGCTTTGGACTTGCAGCACCTATGCAGACTACAGGGAATATTTTAGATCTTTTCAAATGTTTTGGTTTGTGAACAGATCAATTCTATGGAAGTATATTCAACAGGTAGAATGTATTTCTTGGGTACAGCACAAGTACACAAATGTACACATTTTGAGCTATTGTTTGGCTGGGATGTGGTTTATCAGAAATCCTGGACAAATGGCTGAAGTACTTTTCTGTGCTTAAAAAAATTCACCTGTGAAAACTCTCGCCATCTGCAGAACTCCAAACGTGTTATCCCTTAGTATTAGAAAATGCTACTTCCTCACTTACCTAGTAGCAGAAAACTGTACCTTCACTGTGGCTGCTTTGCAGCACAGACCTCGTGCTTGCCTGCATAGAAGCAAGCAAGCAGGAGATGGCAGTGCTGCTGTATGAAGGCTTTTTCTACAATACAGATTAGAGGTCATTCACACAGCTAATGGAAGCTCGAGAATGCCCCATTGTAAGAAATGACTTAAATCCAATTGTAATGCAGTTAGAGGCCAGTGCTACCTGTGTTTTTTGTTCCATCTCATATTTGGAAATGGCTTCAGCTACAAATGTAATATCGAAAGTTCAATTACTTAGAAATTAGTTCTGTGTTATGGCAGTTTATAATTAAGCATGATGCACTTTCTTGCAGACCTTTGGGAAGCCTGGACATCACAACCACGGAGTAGCATTTTGTAACTAGCAGGAGTGGGCTGTACATGGGAGATTGCACCCATCACCCAGCAGTAGGTATAGAAATAGATCACACACTTTCCTGCTAACAGTGGAGATTGCTGTGCATTGCTTAGGACCCAAACAGGTAAATTTAACAAATGTTTGCCCAGTTACTTATTTAGTACCATTCATATATAAGTCCACAGCCAAGGATAGATGTGTATCAGTGCAATGAAGTAACTAGTTGGGATGATGCAATGTTTAATTTTATATCTAGTTTCCAAAAATTAGTATTTTTATATTTGGGTGGTTTTTCATTTCATCTTGTATTTAATGTAAATGACAACTAATGATATAAGATTTTGGAGTACTGGAATAAACTGGAGGCTCTTGGTTAGTCTGATGGAAGCAAGAACTTTCCAACCTTTTCTTCTGAGCTGGGGCAAGTCCATATTCAGGAAGAGATTCTCACTTGTATGTGATAACAGGGAGAGGACATGAACAACCATCTGCTTTTTTTTTTGCTTTTGTAAAGCTGTGAACCACATGGTAGACACTTAGACAATTAAGTTATTCAGCAAATAGAAGTAATTGTGTCTTTGAAGAATGTTCACTTTTCAATTATATTTTTTGAACTTTTAGGAAGGAAGTATAGTGGTATTTAGATGATTATGGGTGTTATAGTAGATAAAGATACCAAAGTTAAGTCACAAGATCTGAAATACTTACAGAACTGCAGAGCTGGCAGAGGTAATCTCAAAATTTAAAGGTAAGAAGTAATGGCAATAGTCAGTAATTTAAAAGGGCACAGTTAGTACATTAAAATGACGCAAAGCTTATTGAAAATGAAGTCAGTTTTATTTTTTTACAACTACAGTTCTATGCTGTACTACTATGATCTATGTTGTACTAGAATATCCACTGTATTACGTTCCATGAAAAATGTGAATACTCTAACTGTGGCTCATCTAATTGCCTGAAGAACACCACAGATCAAAAAATCAGGAAAAGAAGTACTACATTTTTCAGATGTGTAAAGGTTATAACAATATGGATATCCTGAAATCAGTCTCAGGCAGAAAAGGAAATTATAGCAGCCCTGCATGAACTGCACTGCACGAGCATGGCTTGTCATTTGGAGTCCTGTGCATTGCAGGAAAATCCATATCAGTACCTGTCAGGCGGGCTCTGATTTCAATCCATAGGAGCTGTACTGTCCACAATCTCTGAGTCATCCACTCATGACTCATGGTGAGTCATTACAAATGGAAAACTAAGGCACACAAATAGTGTATTCACCTTAAAATCAGACCAGCACTCTATGGTACAGATGGAAGTGAACATGTATTTTAAATTGCCTGGTAACCTAAAACTTCCATCTTGGCTGTAACTTCTTTCTGAAGACTAGAATCCATTTTTACAACCTTAATCATAATTAGACCATGCAGCAATCTTGCTTTTCACTTTTGTACCTTATTCACTATGGATCTTATCCTTGCAAGCCAAGAAGCTTTTTGCAGAATGGAATTATACACATATTATGAGGCCTGGCAGTAGAATTCTCTTCACATAATGAGGTAAAATTTTCCTTTTAAAATTCCATATCTAATAGCATCAATACTTTGGTGCACTACCAACTGACCCTTCTTCTCCCAGCAAAGCAGTCAGATATACACTGTCACATTTCTCCGCAAAAGACCTCCTAAACTAATCATTACCTATTCTCAGCTTACTATAAACCTGATGTTGATGCTATTTTTCACACTCCAGACATCATTTGAACTGAACAGTATTACTCAGGACATATTGTAGGGAATTTGAGATTCTCTTGGAAAGAAAAGAGAGTTAACAAGGGAAAAAAAAAAAAAAAAAAAAAAAAAAAAAAAAAAAAAAAGGCTCATGGGACTTTTTGAAGCTGTCAAATAGATAGAAGCCAGAACCCAGACACAGTGCTCTTAGAACTCTTCTTCCAAGGTCCCTCTGTCCCCTGAGTGGTGACTTCATGGTTATTGACACTGTGTCAAGAAATGACAGTTTGTGGAAAAAGACTGAAGGAACTCAGGTGCCTTAGTGTAGAGATGACTGATGGTGAGAGATGAAAATAGTGCTCAAGTAATTTTGTAGGTAATTGCACAGAGGAAAGGAATAAATTCCTTTGGTGGTAGGATATGAGGAGAATAATGGGTGAAATAATGAACAGCCCATATGAAATCCCTTGATTTCCATCAACAAAGTACTTTTAGAACAGGTTGACAAACACTGGCCAGGAGTGTTGTAGGGACAGTTGGTCCTTCCCTGGAAAAAAGGATGAACTAGATGTCTCAAGGTCTGTGGTTTGTCATTTGCTATTAACTAGATACCTGTTTAAACATCTACAAAACTTGGTAGGAGCTTTCTCATCTTTGGCTGATACTTCCTTTGCTACTTGACTTTTTGCCAGAAATGTGAGCTTATCAAATGTTTTTACCTTTCTACTCTTCAGTGAAAGTATTGTTTCTGCCTCTATTTATGCATTAATTTTTGTTACAATTTTCAATAGTTTTTCAATTCTGAGAGTTGGTGTATGTTAACTTACTGACTAACCAAACCTGTGAATTTTCCATCTCTATTAAGTCTGGGCATCTTGCTATCCATATCCTTTTATTTTTTCTTTCTTTCTGTCTTTCTCCTTTTTCCTGACATCTGATTCTCCAAGTTTTTTGGGGGATTTATTTTCTGTAGTCAACTAAGCAGAAACATTATTCAGAACTTCTGACTCATACAGAAATAAATAAATATTGCCAAGACTCCAAAGCCCAGACAAGGGAGTTCCAATGGAAGTGTTTGAAACCAATGAGTCTGGACTTTGCAGGATGAGTCATCTACTCCCATACATGTTTATTTGAAAAAAATAACAGCAGAGTTCAGAAGTTCTTGCACACTGTTAATCATGTCACCCTTCTCCTTCACAGACATATGAATATGTTTGTGTATATGTGCGGGTTTAAATATTTTAAGATTCCTCAAAGAAAAATCAGATCATTCCTTTCAGACAAAAACTATTGATGAAAATTCTCACATCTCCCTTACTACACAAAAAAGATTTCCAGGAAAGCAAACTTATTTTTCCATTGCTATACCTTTTGAGGCCTAGGGAACCTGAATTTGGAAGCATTAGAAACTTATGTTCCATCTATAGACATTCCTGGAAATTCCAATCTATTTCTTCACAAAGATTTTACAAGTGTGTACTCCATTAGATATCTGGGTATTTTCTCATTCTCTGTTCTTTTTTAAATTAAAAAAAATAACAAAAGCTAAAGTGCTGTCTAGTTGTGCCCAGAAATAGTTTGCTGTCACTTTGGTCTTTTTTGGCTTTTTTCTATCTTTTTTCAAATTTGGACCAGTTCTATTAATTGCCTCGTTACACAATTTAACATTTGTTACATTTAATATTAAATAATTATGCATAATATTTGTAATTACTAAATATAAAAAAATCCATATTAAGATGTAAGAATATCTTTACATGACTGGAGATTATTTTTCATACTTTCATAAGTCAGACTTATTAGGAAATCATGTTCATTGCTATGCCCATACCGGCACAATTAAATTTTTTTGTTCACATCTTTTCATAGCAACTATGTGGTTACAATAAAGTTTGGTCTGGCAAGCCTTTGGGATTTGCAGTAATTTCTGTAATTAATCTTCCTGCTCTTTAACTTCAGAGTTTTGGTGAGCAGTACTTCTTGCAGTCTACAGTCAAGTGAGACATTTAGGATTGAATTAAGATAACACACTGTGTTGGGGTTTAACCCCAGGTAGCAAGTAAGTCCCAGCAGCTGCTCACTCACTCCCCCACTCCCTGCCTCAGTGAGGAAAAAAATGGATAGAAAAAGGAAACCTCATGGGCTGAGATTAAAAAAAATAATAATTGAAAAAAAATATACAAGACAATAACAATTAGACATTACTACTAATAATAATTGTAAGGGAAAGAAGAGAGAAATGAAACCCAGGAGAAACAAATGATGCACAATACAATTTTTTACCACCTACTGACTGATGCCCAGCCTGTCCCCCAGCAGCCATTGGCACCTCATGGCCAACTTGATGTTCTGTGGTATGAAATGTCCCTTTGGACAGTTTGGGTCAGCTGTCCTGGCCATGTTCGCCTTCATTCTTGTGTACATCCTCACTAGCAGAGCATAGGAAGGTGAAACGTCCTTGATGTAGAGTAAGAAGACCTCAAACCTAACTAAAACTTCAGCCTGTTGTCAACGTTATTCTCATACTAAATCCAGCACTGTACCAGTTACTATAAAGAAAATTAACTCCATCCCATCTGCAACCAGGACATTTTGCTTTACTAATTTATTTTGTACCATCTGAGATACGTAAAAATCTCCAGAAGAAACAGGTGCTCATTTGCTGTGGTTTACTGCTGCTGACTAACAACACACATTTTTACACTGAGATAGCCAACTAGAACTAACAATGCAAGAGGTGAACAAAGGGCATAGGACAGTTTTTGGCTCAGGATAGCTTTTTCCAAGGGAAATCAACACAATGCATCTGAGCTTAACTACATGTACTATAAAAAAAACAAAACAAACAACAAACAAACAAAAAACTAGAGTAGTTCAATTTCATATTTACATAAGAGATTTTAATGTGCTGATGTTTTTTTGGGTTTGGTCAGGGTTTTTTTGGTGAGTGGTAAAGATATTCTGGAAGTCTGCACTGACAGAGGAAATGCTAGTATCTGTTATACTTACCAACATCTATGAACCTAAAATAGTAGAACAGAAGGCCTTGAAGTACTTCTTGGTATATTTCTGGAGCAGTGAGTTAAAAAAGATTAGATCTTTTCTTTAAGGACTTCCTTCACATAAGTGGAAACAGATTTTCCTTTTGAAAAGGCTCAGTTTTAGTTTATTTTCTTCCTGGCTTGATTTTTATTCGAACCATTCAGGTCTTGTCTGCTTATGAAGAGCATGTGGTAATTTGGAAACTTACAGCTCACTGTATTTCAACTGACAATGAAGGAAAGGCTTTTTGGTCTTTTAAAGCTTTCAGTGTGCAAGAAGACAGGTACTGTTGGTATGGTTCCCATGATACTGTGGATGTCAATGTGAAGTTCCAAAGTGATGGGAAAAACTATGCCCCTTGGATCTGAAATGATGAACAGGTAAACAGACAAACCAGATAAACAAGTTTGTTAAGGCTTTTCCATTCTCTTTAATTGAATCAGAAAATTCTCCTGAAGAATTGTACACCTCAGGCAACATGTCAATTATCTGGGGAACAATAAAGCACTCTTCACAAATGGATTCATATTCATGAGCTCCTCATTACATCTAGCACACAGCAAGTTTTGTTGGCAAAACTTATTACTTAAAATAAGAGGTGGTTGGGGTATTTATCTACCCTCAGTTATAATCTGGGAGGAAAAACACTGTCTACTTTAGAGTGAATGTGAAAAAATTATTTGTTTGGTGCATAAGAAGAGCTGCTTATCCTAAAATAAATGTCACTGTTGCAATGCCTTTAAGACAGATTTGAAGGAATATGTAGTTCCAGTCGAATATTTTCTATCTGAGAAATTTAAGTGCCTTTTAAATGTAAGCAAAATCCTTAATTCCTTTTTGTAACCCAGGAAAAGAAGTACTATTGTGTATAAAAAAAGCAACTTTCTCCACCAATTGCCATCAACATTGGTTCATTTCTATTCACAAAATTAAAATTTCTTCACTCTATCAGCTTTTTTATTTACTGCTTCAGTTGTTAGGACACACAATACACGTATGCATTCACTACATATAGGGAAATGTATGCTTTTCACCAATGTTTATCCACACCACTATGACTAGTGGCCCACTGCTTGAGGCAATTCCCTTTGTTAATGAAGAAGCATCTTCCTAAAACTGACACTGAGCAACTCACAACTGTTGGGGGTTTCACTGCTCCCAGTTCTGGGTAACTCACTCCTAAACTACCAGAGCTAAAATCTTCCTTTTCATAAAGTAGCAGGAGAAGATACTGTTTCCTAACTTTACTCTTTAACTATGATCTCCTTGTGATGAACGAAGAAAAGGCTTAAATTATTCACACTATCTTCTTATCTGGCTGGCAGTAGGGAAATAAAGGCACTTTTCTTTTTTTTTTTTCCCACTTAAGGAAACTTCAATGTGGTGAACGCTACGGTATGTTTATACATAGCATCATACAAGCTGCTGTGAGCAGAGCAAATCTGTCCTTCCTCTTTCCCACAGCACAGGCTTCTTCTAGGTGTGCCAGATGGATCCAGCCTCTGGGCTGACACCGTGGCCTACAAGCACGTCCTGCGGGCTGTTGTGCGATGACGGCACCCACCGAGGAGCGCCCGCTCCGTGGCCTCACGAGTCCTGCCTGCAGTGAGGAGTCACCTGTGAGAGCGGGAAGCCTTCCCTTCGAAGGCCGTACTCACCTAGGCACGGGACACATCCACCGTTTCCTACTGTCACTCTGCGGAGCCCAGGGGTGCCCTGCTGTGCCCCAGCAGGACCCCTGCCCCGGCCTCTCCTTCCTCGGCCCTCTCGCCCCACCCGCGGCCGGGCAGCGGCCTGCGCCCATCAGGCCCCGGGCAGCCCGACCAGGCGCGGACGGCGCGGCCGAGCCCCGGCTGCTGAGGCGGAGGTGGCACCGCAACCAGGACCCAGCTTCCCGCCGGCAGCGGCCCTGCGGCGGCGAGCGCCCAGGGCCGGCGCCAGCCCCTGCACGGGCGCTGCTCCTCGGAAGCTCGTCGGGAACGGGAACTCCGGCGCCCACCCCGCGGCTCGGCCCCAGGGTTGCGCGGGGGCGGCCGCGGCTGTACCGGAGCTCGCCGGCTCAGCCAACCCGGCACCGCACAGCGCCGCGTCCAGGTGCGCCCGCCCCCGGCGCCGGACTGACCGCGCTAACAGCCAATCGCCCATGAGGAATCTCAGCAGCTGCCCAATCACCGCTCCGGAAATGGGATGTGGGCGGTGCCCCGGGGGACAGCGGGCTCGGTGGCGCCGCGGCCGAGGAAGGGCGAGCGCGGGGGCGGCGGCGCGGGCGAGCGCGGCCGGGCTCCGGCCGGCACTGCCGCAGGGATGGCGGCGGCCGCGGCGAGGGGCTCAGCCCCCGTGAGGAGCGCTGCGAACCACCCCGTGACCCTCTGAGCGCCCTCCGCCTGCGCGCTGCCGTTACCCCTCCCCGCGGGCCGGCCCGGCTCTGCAGTCGCCATAGAGACCGCGCCGCACGCCATGGGGCGGAGGCTGGGCCGGGGGGCGCCGCTGTAGCCCCCGCCCCGCGCCGCGCACAGCATCCCCTGTGGGGCCGGGGGCGCCGCCGAGACTCGCCGCGCCGCCCCGAGGAGCCGCCGCCTCGGCCCCGTTCCAGGTGAGGATTCGCGGTGCTGCGGCGCGGCCGCCGCCGTTACCCCGCGCCCCGTCCCCGCGGGCGCTCCGGCCGCCTCGGCGGGGCGCGGCCCGCGGGCTCCGGCGGCCGCCGGCCCGGCCCCAGCGGCTGCTGCGTGGGAGCCGTGTCGCGGTTTCTGTCCCCGCGGGAGAGGGAGTTTGCTGGGCGCGGGAGCTCCGGGGGCCACGGCCCGGCCCGGGGAGCGCTTATTCCAGTGGGGCAGGACGGGGCGATCCCCTCCGTGGAGTTCGGTCGGCAGGTCTGGCGGGCTCCAGCAGCAGTCAGCGCTGCCCCGGCCTCTACGGAGAACTCAGATTTATAGGCACCAGATTTTTTTTTTTTTTTTAATTTTTTTTTTTTTTGTCCCTCCCACTTGCTGCAAGAAGGCAAATGGTACAGAAATTTACGTGTTCTGACGGCGGAAGATCTCTGTTTTAAAATAGCTGCGTCTGTATTTGCAGCTCTGGGTTGTGGCATGCGTGTGACGGCTGCTGTGTGGGCACGGCTGGATGGGAAGCGGGCTGTCTGTCGCCTGGCGCTCTAAGTGCTGGAGCCATTAGCGGCACTTGCATCGATCCGTGCATACAGATATGCCTGGCTAGGCCGCGGGTGCGCGCACCACGGCGCTCGGGGGAACACACAGACTGCGTGTGGAACGGCGTTAAAAATACGTTATTTCAAGTACTTTTAGCTTTTCAAAGGGGAAGTGGGAAAGCACCTTGTTCCCAAGTCTACAGATGATCTCTGGAGCTGCAGCGGCATCCTTAGGCTTCTGTTGTCACTCTAGAGCAATGAGAGGACAAAGCTCGCTACGAGGTTTGTAACCTCTGGGGTGAGCCAGAGCAGTTGGAAACAACTGCTAGTGTAAGTGGGGGTGGGAGTGCAAATAATTATAATATTGATGTATTATCGTGGGGGTGGAGGGAGATGGACACAAAGAAATGACCCCGGAGTACACCACAGCCTTTTGAGAACCTTCTACCGTGTTTATAATCAAGCCGAAAAGGGCTACAGAAAATGAGTTATAAAATTGTCTGTAGTGGCTTTTCTTAGTTAGCCGCGTGCACAACCAGTGTAATTTCAGCTTAAATGTTCTGAATTAATAAACTATATTGCAGGAATGTTGAGAGCTTTAAAATAAATCATACTCTATTTATTTAAGTATCTTAGCCTTAAAGTGTGTGGTTAGTTTCTGTGTTGTGGTTCTGGAAAAAATTAGTAGATTTTTAAAACGCATTCTATGTAGTTAGTGCCATGCCTCTGTTGAACACATGCTACCTATGCTTGTTAGTTCATTTTAGCTGGGAAAACAAAAGGTTAGGACTTATTTTGCTGCTCTTGTTTGAATTTTGGTAATGTTTTTTCAAGTCTTAATTGTATGAATTCATGATACAAAAATACCCAGCATTTTTATTTTGTGTTTATGTTGTCCTGAATACTTTCTTGATGATGATGATTCATTTGCTTTACAGAGTGAATTATGTTTAACAAAGTAGTAGAACTTTCTTAACTTATTAAATCAGAGGTATACTTGTTAACATTTGTTTGGCCTGTCAAATTAGATACAGTAAAGTTTGACTGCAATAGTATGAGTAGTCATTTGTCAAAAGTTATTTTGAAAACAGTGCATCAAGATACAGTTTAAAAAATGTAAAGATGGAACCAATTTAATCTAAAAAATACTTTGTTCTTCTATAATATATTCTTGATGTACCATTATTTATTTGAAGCTCAGCATCTTTTTAAACTTCCTGTTTGAGAAGGATGAGGTTAGAATAAGAACAAATTGAGCGACTGGAATATCGTGATGTCGCTTATGTTTAGTGTAGTCATTGTACTGCTGCTGCATCCTGCAGGCTCTGATACTTCTGACATCACAAATTCCAGAGAGGCTTTTCTCAGTGTGGCTGATTATATCAAAAAGATTTTTGAGTAAAACAGAAGAGAGATAGGAGCAGGGTTTTCCTTGTTCTAAACTGGATTCTAAACCATCAGTTTCTACCAGTGCTAGATCTATATGTACAGAAGGTTAAGCATTTGTTAAGTATGTGAAGTTGCAGTGTGTGGTATATTAATATACTACTGTGTTTTCTGTTTTAGTAAGGGCTTGTTTATCTAGTGGGAATGAATTGGTACTTTACAAAGGAGATTGACAGTTTCTGTGTATTCCCGTGTCTTGCCTTGTCTGTTTCTTTTTCTCTGGGGAAGCACTACACAAAGCCTTTGTGTTAGGCTGGAGGGGAGGAGAAACAGCTGCCTTTTCAGTACAAGACACCAGGATTCATCATGGTCTCACAGGGATGCACAGTTGTGGCACATGGACCAGCCACTGTCCTTCCTCCCTCGTTCTGTGAAAAAACTCTCAGCTCAAGAAACCTGAGCTTCCTTTGACTGATCTCTCTGAGCAGTGTGTTGTGCCATGGATTTAGCAGATCAATCTGAAGGGCCAATTGTTAGCGTATTGATGGGCAAGAATTAAAACATACAAAATTTCCAAAATACAAGGTTTATCTTAAGGAATTCAAGAGCTACGGGTCATGTGTGTTTAAAATTTTCTTGTTATGAGCTTGACGTCTTGTTCAGGATGAGAGTGAAAGAAACTTTTTCAAATCTTTCACTTGGCTGCTTTTTTTTTTTTTTTTCCTTTCTGTTTAAGAGTATAGTATCTAGGGTACTTAAGGGGGAATTAAACATGTTAATTTTTAAAGTGGAAATAATATATATGTTATATATAAAATAAATGGGACAGTTTCATTTTTCTGCTTGCCATGCACAAGTAGAGTGCTTTAATGCTTGTACTGTATTCTCTGTCATGCAGTGGCAGAATAAAGCTTGACTTCTCTCTTTTTGTTAGAAATATTGGGTACTATCTAATGTGTATTTTAGTAACTATATCTTGTATGTTCTTTCATAAAACTTCTTTGAAAATATCATCTAGTCTTTTACTTTTCCTTTACAGCTACATTTATTTATTAAAATTTTAGAAGCAGAATACTCCCCTCCCTTTGCTTCAGTGCTAGGTGTTTAGTAGTGTGCTTTTGAGAGAATCTAGTAACTGGGATTTTTCTTTTTAAGCTGCTTATGAAATTGAGATGCTATTCTTAGCTGTTTAAAATTATAGTCTATCATTCTCTATATGAGCTTACAGGTTACTAGTCTTGAAACCTAAGTAGTAGAAAATTCAAGCAATAAAATCTGGCCTTCTGGTGCTTCACCTCTTCATCTGGTTGAGAATTATTTTCCCATTTTTGAGATGTTGTGCAAGTCACAACTTTTGATCAATTATTTTTCAAAATTATTTTTCAATTAATGGAGCTCAATATTGGAAAACTTGAGAAGTTTTTTTGGGGAGAAGGGAAAGATTTAACTTGAGAGGAGCAAGGAAAGGAGGGCAAATTGAGAAACTGAAGAAGTCTTGAGTGTCTTTAACAAAACTATTTTGTCAAAAATGTAAAAATATTTTCTTTATTATGTTCAAGCGTGTTTTCCTGTGGTTCTTGTCCTGTGTGTTTGAGAACTTTTCATCACAGAATTGCATCACTCAATTGTTATTTCATGCTGTTGCTTTTTGTCTGAAGAGATTAATCAATTATTGAGAATTGCACTGATGAGGAACTCCATCCGCTAATTTTACTTCCTTTTGGAGAAACGTGTGTATGTAGCTTAGCCTTGCATTTCAGTGCAAGTAGTAGTTGGAAGGGTTGAAGGCCTCTTTCATGGATGAAGTTTGCCAGATTACTGATGGTATTGGTAAAGAGAGTAAGTTTATTTTAAAGTACAAAGCTGTCTGATGTGTAAAGAAAGAGTAAAATATGCTGAACTTGCTTTGGGAGCTCGCAGAGGATGTCAAATCTGTTTACTATGTAGCCGTATTTTTCTGTCCTGGTGTTGCAAGGGGATTAGTTACTTGTTGCAGGTACAGGTTACTACTGTGGAGCTCCAATGTGGGAAAGCATAAAGAATCAGGTTTTGTGTCATCCCAGTGTGTTTATAGTTTTTTATACACTTCTCCCATAACTGAAGTTATAACAAATAAAAATTTGTTCCACTAGACTCATCCACAGTTGGGAGAAATCTTGCCTTTCAGAGCTTGTGTCTTTTTAGTACTTGGGAATTGTCTTCAGTCAACAGCTGCTTATTGATTCTGAGCGGGGTTCATATTGCTCTCTGTCACTTCCCAGATAATTCTCAGATAGTACCCTGAGACAGAGCATGACAGAAGCAACAAATACTAACGTTTTAGTGAGGGTTTTAACAAAACTTATTTGATAGAATGTTGTTCAACATAGTAAGAATTAGATTGCTTGGTTATGTGGTGTATCAGCAGGATGTGTCTTGTAGCTGTCAACTTTACTTGTTGCCATAGTAATGCTTCAAATGCCACTCGTGGCAAGCAGTGTGACTTCTGAGCATATGAAGTATGACTCTAGCTTTGCAGTGTTGAAGAATTAAAAAAAAAAGGAGGCAGTGATCCGTAAATAGAATATACTTTTCAACATATAACTGGTGACTTTTTAGAATGTATTTGTATTCTTAAGTTGAGTTATAAGCTGCCTTGAAATAATTATTTTCTTGTCTTTCAATTTATAAGCATCTTGAGCTTAATAGATCTAGAATGGACATTATCAACTGATAGAAAATGTATCAGAGGAAGAATGACTGTGTTCTTCCTTGAGTTTGATTGAATTGAATGCCCTGTTCATATGTGATGCTTTGATTTTCCATCTGCAGTAGTCTATAAATAAAATCAAAGTATAATTCCCTAAGTCAAGTCAGCCTAGAACAAGCTGTCATGTTGTAGTCTGAGAGTTGAAGGAGAAGAATTGACTGGATCACTGTTCTTTTTCTTTGTGACATTCTGTGCTTTTTCATTAAAATCTAGAGATTATGATAATCATGATGGTTTTGGGTGAAATTACAGTTTTGAGCAAGGCAGTGTATCCAGTCAGGAAACCTGTTGAATAATTCTTCTAGTTAGAGAAAAATCTTGAAAGAGTCACAGGATAGATTCGTATAAAGAGAAGACTGAGTGGTCTTGTGGGAGCAACATGCTAGCTAACTCAGTCAGGTCTTGTCTTGATCAGCCAAGAGCTAAAAAATTGATGTTGAAGCTGAGGAGCAAACTGTGACCCTCCCATAGTAAAGGAGATGTGTGCAGGAAAGAATCTCTGTTATTGACTGGTGATAGTTGTTATTTATTTATGGATGTACATAGATATAAGAATATTTTTCACATGTTAGCTCCTGCAGATGAAATTGCACATTACTGTTAAATCAGTCTAACAGTTGGCTGCTGTTTTTAAGTGGAAAATTATGTTCTCTGCCTGAGCCTTTTCTAGTGCCCATTGATCTCTGAGCTACACAGAGTCAACTCACTAACGTGGCAGAGAATGATTGTAAAAAGGGAGTTTGTATTTTTTTTAGGCTGATACATGTTTGTAACTCTTGCTAGGTCATGCTGTTATATGCAACTTCACCCTGAATGCATAGCTGAGATAGTCATAACCAGATCCTTTCATTTACTGTAGCCTGTGTGCTCAGCTGACAGGTTTTCCTGCCTATTGTCAGTTCAGGGAGGACACGAGAGAAAGAGGAACATTTTACATGGAAAGCTGCTTTGAGGTGATGGTGCACTTTCTTCTCCATAAATTTGAAGGAAATTTGGCAGGCTGATAATTTCAGGCTGGACATGCCTTCCTGTTGTTCTGATATGTTTCATTAATTTTGAGCCTAGGATACCTCAGACACGTGGAAGTGCTTCTGTATCTTTCCTTGATCAGTCAATTTTCCCTTTGTAATCAGGGAGCAGCTGTACTTTGTCTGGCTTGTTGGAACTGGCAGTTAATACTTCAATTCTATTGTGAGGCCCTGCATCAACATGTAAAGGCTCACTGAAATATTTCTTTTTCCTGGAGTAAAGGTTTGGACAGAATTGATTTATGGTCTGAATCAGGACTGTGGCTGACATATGAGTAGTCATGCAGTAGCTGTTGCTCATATTTGGGGCTGACATTTTATAAAGTGCTTTTATACTCCTTGTTCTGAAACATGTAAAAGCTGAATCTTGGTCTTAATAAATAAGAATGTAGTTATTACTATTCTTAACTGTATTATTTCTATTCTAGCTTCTGATATTACTAAAAAAAACCCCGATTGTACACAGATTTCACTCATATAATTGAATATTTCCCGTTTCTCAGTAGAAATCTCGTAACCCTGCTTGCCATACAATTGTGTGTCCACATTATGCTTTTATAGAGTAGAAATTACTTGTTGTTTAAATAACAATTTCAAAATGCAGAAGCATCTTACCACAGTTTAAAACTGAATATGCTCCAAGCAAATGTAATGACTGTTGGTGTCATTTTTTAAAGAAAAAAAGAAAAGGAAAATACTTACAACTTTTGTCAATAGAATTGTATTTCGTATATGTAAATTCAAGAACTTAGAGAATGCTGTCAATGTAGGGTTATTACACTCTGCCATTATGGTGTCATGTGTAACTGTTTCCATATCTACAAAATTACATCTCCTCTCAGTCAATCTGACATAAAACTTCTATTTTTTTAACAAATTATTGGTATAGATCAAGTGTTCAAACATTCAAAATATACAAATATGTCAGGTTATAGGTCAACAATACAACCAGGATTATTTCTGTAGCCCAGGCTTTAGTTTGGAGTGATTTGGAATTGAATATTTTTATTTACATACAGCCAGTATTTCCTAAAACATGTAACACTGTTATGCAATGCTTTTTATTATTTAAGTAAGAGATAAAATGAAAGCCTGTAAAGGTTTCTGAGAAACGTTGCTCTTTTGTTTTTGGAAATAATTGTACATTTGTTTGGAAGATAGTTAAAATCTGATCTTGCACTGTTCACTTTTCTGATGTGTAGGAAATTCTTATAATTTTTGAGAGTCTCTTGACCCCCATGTTTGTAATACATAAACTTAGTGATTTTCATGCCTCATCATTCTGGCATGTTTTGTTTTTTCAACTGATCCCTGGAATGTTTTTTCTGAACTTAAGATAGTCCCAGCAAACTAAATATGCCTAGGATAATTGTATTTTCATAATGAAATGTGCTTGTATAATTAATTTTCAAAGACAAAAACCTCATCACTTATCTCTGACTGTGTGAATTGTGATCATTGAGGCTAACTTTGTGTAAAACCAGCTTCCTATTACTTCTCTGAATTATGTGTGCCAGCAGTAGTTGATTGAGAGTATATAGTGTGGGAAGTCATTGTGTTGTCTTTTAAGAATTGTCAGTAATGAGGAATCCATTGAAAGAGTTAATCAAGTATTCTATGAGAATATCTTTATTAATGAAAAGTAAAGATATTTGAGATATTTGTATGTGTTTAAGGAATCTAAAGATTCAACCTTTTACTTGTACGATTTGTGTGTCAGGATGAAGATCTATTGCAATTTTCTTGACTAAAGCAATTTCGATTAGATAATCTGAAGGAACCAAGTTTCGTAATTTTGAACACCAGAACTGAATATGATATTCTGGCAGCAATCCTACCAGGAGCAGATAGAGAGGTATTATGATCTCTCTTAGTATTTATTTTTCTATTCATCCATAGTTGTCATAACTTTAATACTCCAGCAGATGCATATATCAGAAGATTGCTGATTGCTGCATCATGTTAGGTGATGTTTCCATTTATTCTTTGGTCCTTGTTGGATAATGTCTTCTTTTATCTAAGTTGGCACGTGTGTAGTTTGATTTCTGTCTGTGTAACCTGTTGATGCCATTTGTCCTTTATCACTTCCCGATATCAGTATCAATTACAAACTTCATAATTTTTTCCTGAGTAAAAAAGTTTCAGTATTAAGTAAGAAATTGCTTCCTATGGGAGTAATTAGAGGATGCTTGTTCAGTTACCTTATATTTTGGGACCTATTATTTAATGTATGACCTATTGATTTTCTGGCAGAAAGAGAAACTGTACTGTGTGATATAAACTTAGATGTCTTACAGAAGCATGAGTGCCATAGTAACTATTATTCCTATAGGCCAAACTTGTAATGCCATAGTAAAAAGTTGATGGGAAGGGGAAATTAATTGAATGGCTGTAGTTATAGTGTCTTGCTTTAGCTCTTTATTAGTCAAGTCCCCTTATTTGTCTGGGATTGTCGAGCTGATGGCCCATAGTTACCAAAGTAGTTTCATTTATCCTTTCCAAACTTTAGCATCGGTTATCTTCTGGCATATTCTGTGCTTCAGAAACCTTTAAATCAGAGATCTCCTTGAAAATTCCTATTAAAATACAAGCTATTCAAATGTGTTCCTCTCAACCTGTGTGACCTAGTAGCATGTCACTGACATTTGTGGTGGACTGGAAGGCGCAGTGCGGCTCCGGGCTCCGCTCGCTGTCCGGCCGGAGCTGGCCAGGGTGCTGAGGCACCCGGCCTGCCGTGCCCGTGCTTCCCAGAGCCGCCCGGCCTGCCGTGCCCGTGCTTCCCAGAGCCTCTCAGCCTGCCGTGCCCGTGCTTCCCAGAGCCTCTCAGCCTGCCGTGCCCGTGTTTCCCAGAGCCGCCCGGCCTGCCGTGCCCGTGCTTCCCAGAGCCGCCCGGCCTGCCGTGCCCGTGCTTCCCAGAGCCTCTCAGCCTGCCGTGCCCGTGCTTCCCAGAGCCGCCCGGCCTGCCGTGCCCGTGCTTCCCAGAGCCGCCCGGCCTGCCGTGCCCGTGCTTCCCAGAGCCTCTCAGCCTGCCGTGCCCGTGCTTCCCAGAGCCGCCCGGCCTGCCGTGCCCGTGCTTCCCAGAGCCGCCCAGGCAGCCGGCAGGCACCTCAGTGCTTCGCTACTAAAAGAGGGCTGCCAGGACAGGAGCGTCTCGTTTTCTCGTATCATTGTATCCTGGGACTTGCACAGATAACCTGTATGCCTTTGCTGCTTATATCAGAAAAAACCCCAAAACTCTGCTGTGAAAGTTTTCCCCGAGCCACAGATTCTGGCTTTTTAATATCTCCAATCATGCTAAACTTGTAATCAGGACCAGATTCTTTGCTGTCCAAATTATACCAAATGCACCTATGCCATCCACAATCAAGGGATATGAACCTTTGTCAATGCACTCCTATAAGTGATCACTGTGCATTATGGTGAATTTTCAGAGAGTGTATAAAAGGAAAAAAACATTATTCTACCTGTAGCTTAACCACTTTCACAAAGCACCTCAAGAGAATCCTATAAAACACCTCCAAAGATGAATCTGGAAAGTAGCACTTAACATCTATAAACAACTTCTAGCTTATTGCAGGTATTAGTTTCATTTTTTTCCTTTATGACCCACAAATTCCTGTGTCCTGTCTTTTCGTCCACGCCACTTTTTTTTTTTTATTTTTTAATATTTTAAAGATGATCAGTGATAGCACCGGTTTAAATTATTATTATTATTATTAAACATACCCTTTCCCATTACTTTAGTAATTCACTTTTAAAAATTTCATAGCCATTTGGTGTTAGGCCATATTCATTTGGATCTATATGTATCTACATTGCCAAATTTGCTGCCATTTTTTGTATATTATGGTTGAAGACATGAAACCTCATTGATACAATGGCAAAGTTCTGTATTTCTGTGAAAAATATATGTAGTGTACATAGAATAGATATGTAAATAATGTAAACGTATCATATATGTGTATATCATAAAAACACATATACATGTATTATATAGATAGATATGTTTTAAAAAGTGTGTTGTGTCATATTCTTTAAAGAAAGTATGTTGGCATAGCAGTATTATAAAGAATACTATATTTCTGATTCTCTGAACTAATTTTTGCTTTGATGCAGTTATACCTGAGAATCTTGAACAGAGCAGAAGCTCTCTGATGGCCACTTCAGCAATTAGGAGGAAGGAGAAACAAGAAACATGAGAGAAGCATGGTAGTGTTTGGCCATATATAGCATCTTCCTCCTTCTCACCTTTTCCCATTTAATTCCTTTTCCTCAGGCTCTTTCTGGTGAAAGGTTTGAATGCCCTTATGCTGTGCAGCTTGCATGGCTCTCAGGCAAGAGCTGGGATTTCTTGACATGACTGCTATTCTCTGTAGCGTGAAGACAAAAGGCTAGGGCAGAGTTTTGGAACTGAAACGTAAGGGAACCAGAAAGAGGCAGCTGTAGATGTATTAAAGGCAAAAATAGAGGCTTAGTTTGTTTTTTTATTTAGGCTTCATGTGTGTGAATTGTATGTTATAATCTAAACATGGTGATGGGAAGTAATTTCTATGATTTGTGTTTTTTTAAATCCTTGGCATGTTTTAATAAACTTGCTTAATTTCTTATTCATCACCATATGCATGGCAATTTTAGTTCACATGCACATAAAAAAGAAATCTCTAGCTGGTTGAATGAACTGTTTTAATATTTTGAGAGTATAACTATTGCTCTATCCATGAGAGCTTTTTTTCTCTTAGAAGTAAATGTAAGCCTCTCAGATACTTTTTTTTTTTAATATATTTTCAGTGTTAAAATTATTACTGAACAATTGTTAGGGGTTATTGAAATCTTATTTACTTGCTTCCAGACTGAAGCAAAGCTATTGGATGGAAGCAAATTAAAAACACTTTATGCAATTCAATACTGCAGCTATCAACACTTACATAAAACTTCTGAAAATGCACATGAAACTTGAATCTCTTCTCTTGTTCCCATCACCATCTACCAGCTCAACAGAATTTCCAGGAACAGATTGTCCTTTTGTCAGCCTTGACAACTGATGGTGACCAACAAATGGATTAAAAAGCATTCTTTTTCCCTGTTATTTTCTTCATGCTGTAGGGTCTTGTGTGATTTTAAATATTTAATGATGTGGTAAAAGCCTAATCCCCTTGGGGGGAAGGAAGTTCTATGTTACTAGAAGTCTGTGATCACTTCTCTAGCAAACAATGTAGAAATCTTTGTAGAATTCTTTGTTGTATGCAAGTAGTGCCATATCATAAAAAGGTGTTTATGTGCTGAATGAAATTAGGGCAAAACAATTTCAATTTATGTAGTTACAGGGAGCATAATTTCTCTGTCCTCTCTTCATCTTCCCAAACATAATGTATGAATGTAAAATTCTAGAGTAAAGATCTGTATTCAACTGTGGTCATACGTGGATGCCTAAGGAAAAGTACAAAACCACAGATAATATAAATTATTCTTCCCTCTAGTTATTTTCCATTTTTTAGTAAGGGACTTCTTGCACTAAATATACTTACTATGTATTTTCAGTAACTCAGTAGTTTTCTTTTTTATGTAGTTGACTGTTGTTCACTTGAACCATTGTAAACTCAGTTTCATAGTATCCTTTGGCAAGAAGTTGCACGAATTAGTTTGCTCTGAGTCTGGCTCTGGCTGACCTATTTTGATTTTTTTTTTTTTTTTTTGGTTCCTTTATTAAATGACATCATAAATAGCTGATTCCTAGCCAACCTCTGTATGTCCCTAATGATTTTGTAGACCTGTCAAGTACCCCTCTCTACTTCCCATCATCCCTTGAAAAAAACTGTAAGTCATTACTTCATATGAAAACTAGTCAGTATCCCTGATTATCTTGTTCTATTTATTTTTTTTGAGATAGGAAGGGCTAGAATTGTATATAATACTCAAGGCATTTGTGAACCGTTGATATATACATGATCTTTGGGTTGTCTGCTTTGTCTGAATTTCTAAGATTTGATTTTTTTTGACTGCTGTTGGACATTGAGTTGCCATCTTTTCTTACTGTGTAGCATCATAATAAGATCTTATTCTTGATTGCTAATATTTTCTCATGTATTTAATGAACAGTTAGGATATATTAATGTGTTTCATAATAGCAGTTATTATTTTTCTGATATACATAATTTTACATGCACACACTTAGAACCTCATTTACTATTTTATCTCCTGGTCATACAATACCAAGAAGTCACCCAGCAGTTCCTCTCAATTGTCCCTTTAATATTTTTGGATTGGAACTGTAAAGATCATCTAGATTCAACCCCTGCCATGGTTGCCAGCTTGTTCAAGGCCCCATCCAGTCTGGCTCCTTCTTTTGAGGGAGCACTGTGTTTAGATACCCAAGGAATCCATTCCAAATTTGTAAGCAGAGCTGTTAATGATCCAGATGGAAGATGATGAGTCAGGTTTTCTATATGTGAACACTTTGTGCAAAAATATTTTTTTAATGGAATCTGAGTGAAAATATTGATCTTAATAAATGATAGCTCATCAGCCTAAAAAGGGTAGCTCTCTGTGCTGTACTGTATATTTACAGATGATCTAGACAAGATGCAAATTCTGAAATGACATAGTTTGGTGATAAAAGGTTATTAAAATTAGTAAATATGAAGATGGAAGAACTGTAGAAAGACCTTGTTACTCTGAGGTAATGATGAGTGAAAATTATCATAAAGTAGTTCATATAGGATAAATGATTTTGAAATTTACAGCAATGAGCTTACTTCTTTTGCATGTGGTCTTTCAGGTTCTGTTTGCCTTCCTGTACAAGGGTTAATGAACCTCAAATGTAACTAGCAACAGACAAATTGGAAACAAAGATGTGCTTCTCACAGCATGGAATTAGGTTACAATTTGTTTTATGAGTGTTATGGGTGGGAAAGTTTTCATGGTTCAGAAAAGTTCTGATGAGCTTGGAGACAAAAAAAATCTTAAATATCATCTTTGGCTCTGTGTTTTGTGTCCCAGCTTGCTATATCCCAAGAAAATATTCTGGCAAGGGTGATCCTATGCTTTCTGTGTTCTTGTATTTCTCCCTAGACGTCAGCTGCTGGCAATAGTCAGGGACAGAAGATTTGACTAGGTGGATCTTTGGTCGAATGCAGCCTGTCTCCTCTTCTGATTAGCTGTCTATGCTATCTGCTTTTCTACTGTCTAACCTAATTTTTTTCTGCTGTAAATTAAGTTGATATTTTTGGATTTGTCCCAACTTCAAATATCTTTGCCAGAGTTCCATTTTGGTTCTTTAATACCTGTCTTCCATTTTGAAGGACCTTGAATTATGAGCTCAAGTTTCAGTCACTGCTCACCTTCAGCTGCAGCTATAAAACAAGTGCATACTCTGACCAAGCCACATTGTTGATTGGAGCTCCTGTACCTTTGTAGATTCCAGCACCAATATTTTTTAGGGACAAACTGGTTAGGCAGTCTTAGATGAGATATACCCATCTCCTTTGTTCTTGTGTATTGTACTTGTAGATCTGATGTTGCTGAGCCCATGTAATCATTGTGGAATATTTTGTGAACAGGAGAGACTTCCTGGCACTGTACAGAACCTCTCTCCACAGCCATGCCAAACTGAAGATAAAGTATTAACTTGTGCTGCTCTACTGGCAGTATGTCATATGTTTATTCACCTGCCTTAGTGCCACCTTCTTTCACCAGAGCCAGGCACCAAGCCATTTCCCACCTCTCCTGTCATTTGGCAGTGCATAAGGACCCACTTCTGTGGCTGTGTCCTACCCTCTGGTGCTAGGGGTGTTGACAGCAGTGCTGAATTGGTCTTGGCATGAGTGTCGTTGTAGTTTTTCATCTTCTCTTTATGCCTGACTTTTTTATCTTTCTTGATCTGCTGCTGAAGAGTACAATCCTCCTTGAACAGCTGAGGTATCTCCTGCATAAACTAATGTGATGGTGTGTCTTTTCTCCTTAACTCTTTCAGGTGTTGCTGTGCTGTGTGGCAGGATGGGATATGTTCCCCTCATTGAGGAGACCTGCCAGACGTGGGTAGATGTCCTGCACTATGCAAACTTGCTCATGTTCCATCTTCCTGTCCGCTAGGCTCTTTTGGAGTCGCCCTGTTTGGTGTAGTAGTTGCTGTCCTCGTTTCACACATTATCAAAAAGAAGAGCTTTATTTAAGAGCTGCATTTAAGGAGATGGAATATCTATATATTCACAGCTAGTGCCCTCTCTTTATAACAATACTGCAGCAGATTTAGTTACGTGCCCTAAAGATAGGGATGCTAAGAGATCAGACATTACAGACTGAAAAAAGATCTTTTCCTCTGTTCCTTTTCCTGTTATACTTAGCAAGCTGTCAGGCCTCACTCAGCATGTTTTTGTGATGTGCTTTATCCACTGATACATCAAGAGAATTCTCAGGTTTTGTTAGTGAGGTCCAGGTCACTTAATGGCTGGTTCTGCAGCCTGAGCACAATGCTGTGATACAGTCGTGTGGCTGCCAGCTGGGCTGCTTCTGTGCCACTGGCAGCCCTGTTGATCACTTGAATGCTGTCAGTGCAGACAACGTTTTACTATTCACATGCCATCCCTCTGAACGTCTCATCAAAGTTTTCCTGCCAATTTTCTTGTATTTTAAAAAAGTAAAGTCTTCTCATTTATAATTAGAGTTTGCCGTGAACTTTACTTCTTTGGATTAAGCATTTAACTGCATATATGCCCTGGCATCATTCTCGCACAGTCCCTAGCAGCAGCTCCTCTCCCCCGTAAATGGCTGTGTATCTACTCTGAAAAGTTTTATAGGCTTTGGAAGAAGTTCTTCAGAGAAGTGTATTGCTTGCCTTCTTGTCTCCTTTAGTTGTGTGTTGTACTCATGTGCAGGGCATTTATGTTTTTCCTTGCTGAGAAAATGGTTTTATGAAATAATAGATAGTCCTAGTTGAAAGGTCAGTAGTTTGGAGCATCTTAAAAGATCAATTTATGTTATTCTTTGGAATATAAATGGTGAGCTATTAATATTCTGAGTTTATCCTAAGAGGGTAACTTAACTATTTCAACATTTCAAAAAACTGGAAGCAAAGATTTTAATTTTGCTGATCAAACTACTTACAGTCTGGATTTATATTATAACACTGAGCCACTGTTTAAAATATTTTAATTGTTTGACTTGAAGTTGTCTTTGTTCAAAACCACACTTCACTATCACTTTTCTACAATGAAAGTTTTCCTAGGATCTTGAAAAAATATTATTGTAAAACCTTGTATAATTAAGGTAATTGCAGAACTGACTTTATATTTTCAAGTTTCTTTGAAGAAGACTTGGCAAGTCAAACAAACTTTTATAGCAAAAATTCATGGTTCTAGTTCCATTTAGGTTTGTTGTCAATAGCATAACAGTCTTAGTGAATATAAGAAACAGAAATACAGCTTTTTTTTTTTTTTAAACAAGTGACATTTTTAGGGTTTGAAAATTAATTTCTGAGTAATTAATAAGATTTCACAACCTGCTTTTTGATTTGGAACTCACTTGGAGTTGCGGAAAAGAAGTTGAGAATGGATTTCACTTCTCCAAGGGTTAGGTTTCCACGCTAGTATTAATGGTTCCGTACCTGAGGTTGAAGTTAAACAACTGGTTTCAGTTGAAAGCAACACAGTTGTCCAGCCTTTCCCTGCAACTAACTTCCATTACTTCTCTTTTCTTTGCATAAACCTTTGTGGTGTAGAGGGGCAGATCAAATTAGGAAATTAACTCTTCATCTGAAAAATACCATGGTAAAAATGTCTTGGATTAAATAGAGGTTTTGATATATGACTTATTTTAATTCTCCCCTGTGTCACCCTGAAAACTCAGCTTCTGATCCTGCTGACATGGTTTTCTAAGACTTTCCCAGGACAGTAACTGTAAACATAGAGATAGGTATACATTCCTTCTGTTACACATCTTGTGATGGACATCTCTCATGGCCAGTGGAGTGGGAAAGTGTTATCCTGACCATCCAATCCCTGGCCATGGTCAGAAACCTATAAATCCTGGGAGGAAAAATAAACTTTCTCTTCCTTTTACCACACCTCGAGTTGTGTCCGTGTGATCTATTTCATATCCAGCAGCAACACCCCTGACCAAAATTTTCTGCTTTTCTGTAGGTAATAAATTACATTCTGTTTCTCTGATAGGCATCACAACCATATAATGCGCTGTCATGCGCATACAGATGCTTTTTCTATGGCAAGATATAGAGTACCCTTTATCTCGGTCTGATCAAGAAACACTGAAGTTTACTTCAGTGCAAATGCTTTGAAGTCCTATTTAATTTTCAAGTTATAAATTCTATTTAGGTCTTGAAGAGGGTTTTGTGTACCTAAAGCTTGTATGGTTTTGCTACATGAATTGGTTTAGTGAAAGATAATACACTCCTTTAATAAACTTTGCCTTACTTGGGTTTTCATAATATTTTGGTACTGAATTCCCTTGTAAACTGAAAATAGTGTGGTAGCTTGAAATATATATATTTTTAAAATTAAAATTGAAACTAAAACTAAATGTTATATTTTTAACTCTGTCTTCAAACTGAGAAAATATCGCCACCTTTGTAATAACAACTGCAGAAGTTGCCAGAAGGAAATACAGACTCTTTGGCAATAGCGCACAAGACAGTTGGGAGCTTTTCACACCTGGAATCTGCAAGTGGTGATGAGTATTTTTGGCACCCAAGTGCTTGATAAGGAAAACCTAAAATTACATTGGTTCTATGTTGAAATTTTAAAGATTTTCTTCACAACCAGTGCAGCTGGAGATTTAAGGTCTTAAAAACAGTTTTCTCATTGATGTGGTGAATGATGATTTTCGAGACACCAGCTTTTAATGGATGTATTTCAAAAATATTCAGGTTTAAGTGTAGGATTATTTTCTAGTTTGGATGTTCAATTAGAGACATTTAAATAATTCCTATCCCTAGAATAAACAATTTGAAAATGTTCTTAGCCTAAGGCAGTGGACTTCACAGTAAATGTGGTGAAATTAGGACCTTTGAACGTTTCTTGCCCTGATTTTCTCTTTATGATGGCCTTCTAAAATGTTCTTTGTTCCTTAAGTTCTGCTTAAAAATAGAAAATGCAGAAATGGAAACCATCTTAGGTAGATTCCAGTTAGTTTACTGGTTTTTAAAATAAGCTGAAGGCAGGCAGGTAGAGTTCCTAATATGCTCAGAGATCTCCTAATAATAAAAGGTTGATACTATTCCACAGTGGAGGCAACAGGGCATGTATTCTTTTCTGTGGAACACAAGTAATCTTCTGTACTGCCTTGCTTTGTCCTAGAACTTACACTACATCCATTCAGCCAAAATTGTCCATACTACTTTATCAACCTTAGGTCTGAATTTAAACATCTATAAAGGCTGGTAAGCAGAGGTTGGCTTCAGTTTAGCCTATCTCTAAGGGACTATACATGCACACAAATGGCATTAAAGGATTTTCTTTTTTTCTGAAAATTTTGCACTGTTGTTTTCTAATACCATATAATCTCTTAGTGTACTTGGATGGGGTAAATTAATCTTTTGCATGGCTGATGTGTCATTAAAATCAGTTATGGTGGATAGAAGGGTTTTAAATAATGGTATATGGTATTCTGTATATCAGCTCTAATGCTTCTTTACCTGTGTTCTTGTTTTATACGGTAATTGGTTCCCAGCAAAGGCTTATATTATGGAACAGTCTATCCTCATTGCATTGTCCCAGTTACTCCATGACCTGCCATCTGGAAATAAATTTGACAGAGGGCTAATTGTCTTTAATTGGAGTTGTGTTATCTTGAAAAGTTCCTCTGAAGTGATAAACTGATCCGATAAGAAAACTGATGAGTTAATGAATACAGAATTTTATGAGATATATTGCAATTAGAGTGGCTATTACTTTTTTAGGAGAATTATAAAGATGTGTTTGTTGTACTGAAAATAGCCTTATTGCCACCTAAAAAACTGCACTGCTAAAGGCTTCATCTGCTGAATGAGTAAGGGAAAGCTTGCACCTTAACTGTGTGTCATTAATTATTCATCTGCTTCAATAAAATGCAGAACATGCTGGAGCTTTCTTAAATTGTTTAACAGCATTGTAGCTTGTTAAAGAGCTGTGCTGAAAACAATGTATTTCAATAATACAAATGCAACTGTTTGTACTTTCATGAATCTTTAAATCATCTGTAAAATTTGGAATGGTCCAAACAGTCTGAATTCAAATCCTTCCAAATTCAGAGAAATTTCAGTTTCAATCTTGATCTGAGAACCACCTCCAAAGAATGCATATTTATATGTGTCCAAAAGTCCTTTAAATACAGTCATCTCTAATATTGTCCTTTTCTCCCATATAAATTTGGGAAAAGTGATTGTAGCCTAAATTGCGCCTACTAGAATACACATTATCTGTTATTAGATAAGGAACAGAAAGATATTTATCCACTGCAGTACATCAATAATTTACAGATCTGCAGATTATACAGTGTTAAGACCATTAGAGAATACATCAGAACAGTGAAACTCTGCCTAGATTGTGAATAAGGTCTTTAAAAACCTAGATTGTGAATAAAGTCTTTAAAAAACATATTCTTGTGGCAGTGCCTTAGTGTAAGGATGGAGGTGTGTAAGCATCTGATAAAGTTGTGGTTTAGCAAAAGCATGAAGTATTTTCAGGCTTAAATTAGGGAAATAAGACTTCTATCACAAAGAAATAATAAGAAAATCTCTTTTCTCCATATTAGGAATTGGTATGATAGCATCTAATTCAGTGTGGATGTCTAACTCAATGTTGCTGTCCATTCCACAAGAAGAATGTGGAGCAAGGAGAGGGGTTTTGAAGGAGGACCATGTAGAAGACCCATGGTTATGAAGGCTTAAAGCTAAATGTATTAACTCACAGGAAGTTAAAAAAAAAAATGTTTAGATGTTTAAATGAAGCGAAATTACTGGAAATGGAATTTGGTTACCAAAACTGTAACTAAGTTGTATGGTAAAAAGTTAAAATTAAACATATTAAATCTTGAAACAAAACAAGTTATGCTTATTGTGAGGGAGGAAACGTACTGGAACGTGTTAACAGTGAAGAACATTTGGAGTCTTACATATTAGGGTGTGCTAATTCACTGAAAAGGGTAGAAGTTATGATGTGGCCTCATCAGGTAAGGGTTCAGACCAATTTCAAGTCTTCTGGCTTTGGAATTTTTCACAGAATCCTTCTTTTGCTTTATTTGAAGTCTTGAAAAAAACAGGGTTCTTCAGTTTTACTTCAACATGTTTGTAATGCTTGCAGTTGATTATTAAGCTTCAGGAGGAGCTTAACACTTTGTCTTCAGGGGCTCAGGAGAGAGCTTTTGCCTCCCATGCATGACAGTTCAATGGCTTCTGTTTTTTTGTTGATTTGAATACCTGTTTTTGATGATATAGATATTTATTCTTTGTAATGATCTAGGATGATGAGAGATTTAAAAAGGAATGAGTGTACTAGAAAAGGATTGAGGAATTGTGTACAAATGAAGATTTTGTTACCCTGGCTGTGCAGATATTACATACATTAATAGAGTACTTCTATGGCAATTCTTAAAATACAGGGTGGTTCTGTGAATGTATGTGTTGGATCTTTGCATTCTGGGCCAGTTACTGATTCTCTGTTAGTCTGCTCAAGAATCCACAAATGAATAGATCTCAGAAATACTTGTCATAGTTGTGACTAAAAACTCTATATTTAAATGTACTAAAAAAAAAAAAGTTAAGTATCGAATTGGGAATCCAGTCAAGGCTGATAGCACTATTAACAAAAAACTGTGAACTGTCATGTCTTTGATTTAATAAAGCATCTACTTTTCCTACAGGTGATGAATTTTGCTCATGTTTGATAGTTTCAGTAAAAATCTTACTTGCAGTTTTAGATTTTGCTCTGGTGAGATGAATAGTTTCACCATTACTTGTTAAAACAAATACTAGGAAAAAATAAACCCTCTTGAAGTTCCAGTATAGAAGTGAACAGTTTATTTGTGAAGACCAACCCATGCTTCAATGTAACTGGCGGGTGGTAGAAAGAGAAGCAAACATTTAATTTAGGGGAAAAGCTACTGTATGTGGTTTAAGCATGTAATTTTGGAAATAGATCTTTTCCCCTTCATTAGTGGGATTTTGTTTCATCTTTGTTCCTGACTGTGTTATGATAATTCTGCTGGAAAGAACAGTAAGTGTGGTCAGTGGTTAGTAATGTTCATATTGCTCTAGTTCTTTTTAGAATGTTGACCTTATCTGCAGGAGAGAGTTTACGATCACCGGTGGAATCTGAATTGCTTTAGTTCAACCTGATTAAATTGCAGGATGGATGCTGTTACTCAGAATACACAATCTTTATTTGGTTTCCCTTCATTGTTTTAATTAAACCAATTTAGGCTGTGTTTTCTGAATGAACACTCCTTTACAGGCATGTAATCCACTCTCATTGGGTGTAAATTTAGATCCTCAGCTAATTCAGATTAATATTTCTCCAGAGGGGTCTGTTTTGTCTGGAGTTAGTTCAGCTGTCATAATGTCCAACTGAAGCAAAAAGGCATAAATATAATATTAAAAAGAAATATGAAAGAACATGAAAAAAAACCACAATTACTGTCATGTCAAACAAATGCTTGTCTTAAAAAGCCAGATTTAAGCAGCAGAGTATTTATTAAAAAAGCATAGTTTAGTCCCAGGAGTAAGATTTAGCCACATGGAAGCCCATACTGCTGATTCAAATCAGAATGGTTTTACCAATTTTGCGTATCATTTGTGTGTTGATTCAGGGAGAAAATCATTGTTCACTTGCTGTTATGCTATTTTGACAGCCATAGAAATAACCTAAAGCAAATATACTTTTTGTAGAGTATTGTCTTTGTATAAGAGTGCTCATACAAAGAGTTACATTTCTATAATTACACTAGTGTAACAAGAAACGCAGTTCTAGAAAAGCTCAAAGAATTGAAATAAGCTTTTAATTCGTTGTAGTAGTTGCTGATGGGAGCCATTATGGATATATTAATCTCCAAAGTACAATTTTTTTATAATACTATCTATAATCCAATTCAGTAATGATTGCTAAAACCAGAAAATTAAAAAAAAAAATAAATTGTCAAAATAACCAAATACAGGGTTTCTTCCTTGCCAAAGACAGCTGTTTATAGCCTGACATAATTGTACTTTAGATGTATTTAATCAGAAATAATCCTAGCTATGTGAGAGACATTGTAAATTGTGAAGTAGTCTATATGCAGTGAAACTGAAATTTAAGTATCTGTTTTTAACATTATAATTTTGGGTTAATATTATTTTAATGTTATTATATATTATTATTAATTAATTAAACAATTATTTAATAAGTTAATAATTAAATTTTAAAAGGTATTATTAAAATTAAGTTTAAATGTAATTATGCCTTGCAGCTATTTGAAACTGCATGTGGAATATACCTCTTTTAAATTAATTGGTTCTGTATTGAGATTGGTATTGTAGATTTGAGAGAGAGCAAGTTAAAAAATTAAGGAGGGATATTCTTGAATTTTTTTCTGGACTGGAAACTGTTTGACTACAATTTCAATGTTAGTCACTGTGGGATGCAAAAGCTAGTTTAGGTGCTGGGTGAGGAACACAACTTTTGCTTTTTATTCTGTTAATCTGCTTTATTTTTATTCTGTTAATCACTGAGATCCCATGTTCTGCTCTGATTTTGCAGTGACTGGTTAAATGGAAGCCATTCCTGGGATCTGGATGGTTTCTACTGACGCAGACTTTGCATAGCAGCTCCATCACCTCAGGAGGTTGCAATGAGCGGAGGAGGGGATCAGCCTGACATCCTCAGTGTGGGAATATTGGTCAAAGAAAGATGGAAGGTGGTGAGTATGTCTTCCTGCAAATCTGTATCTTCCTTGAGATACGTTTTTAGAAAGAAGTGGTTTGTGCTTTGAAATTAATTTGAAAATTCTTGTGAGATATATTTTGCTTAATACTTACATTAAATTGTGAACGAGCTTTAAAACTACTTGTTTCTCTTACACTTCTTTAAAGAGAAGTTATGAGGATTCAAAGTGGGTAATTTTTTTCTTTCCTGATAAGGACCTAGGAGAGTTCTTAAATCCCAATGTAGTGCCTGATCCAAGCACAACTGGAAGAGTACTGTTGGTATATTGAACCCAATAAGCCAGTGATTATGTCAGTGCGTTTTGGAGATCAGTCAGAGGCCCTCCCCTGAAATTAGTAAGTTTGTGAGATATGTTACTTCTTATAGAAAGATCTTTCAGGACCTTGCTGCTTTTCCTTTTGTTTGTTGGATTTTATGGCATAGATTTATTCTCAGCTGATTTGTATTCTTTTGATTGTGTGCCAGCATTGGCTTTACCATAAATAGCTCTGTTCCCTTTTGCTGTTCCTATCCTTGATTTGCATCTTGAGGGAAATAGTATCCATTTGAAGCTATTTTTGCTGGGAGAAGCAGGCTGAGTTCTCACAGTTCCTTCTCCATTCCTCTGATTACATTGGGGTTTTTTTACATAGAATTAAAAAAATAAAAGAAGAGAAAAAAAGGCCAGTTCACAACAGAGCATTTAGAGTATCTGTGCGTGTGTAGTAGGCTGTGAAAGGATTCTGAATTGATTGCTTTATATTACTCCCCTATTCCGAGATTTTTTGAACTGTAAGACTGAATATAGAAGATACAAATTCATCATTAATTTAAATTCATAAGAGAGAATAATTTCACCTGTCTTGTGCCCTATCTTTCATTTAAATATGCAGGAAGCTGATACTAACTTTGCGTAGGAAATTTTTGTATTTCCTTTTAGGTAGATAGAACCTAAATATCTATCTCTGGAGTATAAATATTTGCAAAATACATTTTATGTTTTATCTCAATACAGCAGTGCATACAGAAAGCATAGTCTTGAATCAGATCAAATAGTATAAAATACCATTTTATATACAAAAAATATACAAAATACAATAGGTAATAAGATACTAATATATCACTGTCCACAAAACTACTTAGTTGTCTGATGTGTGCAACAGTAGCTGTGTTCTCTTCAGGTTTATTTTCTTTCCTATATAATGAAGACTGCTGATGACATAAGTGTCTTCTGGAAAATTTTGAAAATAGGCTGAAGTTTGTTTCATGTAATTATATATTTTCAGTTATATGTTTTCCAGATCAAGTATTACAGGTAGATGAGTGCCAAGTATTTCCCGTGGGTAACTCTTCAATTTCTTGCCTTCTGTAGCAAACATTAAGGATTTCTTGATGGCATTTAAGGTGATAGACTTCCTAAATTCAGATTTTCATAGGACTGTCTCCCAGTGGAAGAAACTGAAAGGCAGTTTTTGGATTTTTTTGCTGTTGAAGACCTTGTTCTCTGCAGTTGTGAAAACCATATCTAAAATTTTTGGACATGAATGTTGAAAAAAAACATGTTCAATTAAATTTCGTTTTAACCTAGACATAATTTAGGGTGATTCTGTTTTGAAAAGTAAACATAAAAAAGACAACATAAAATATTTTTTACTCCAGTGACAATACCCTTCTCTAGTGGTGTCTGTTACCAGTTGCTTTTATCCTTTGTTGATGCCTTTCCTTATGCCTCTTTTTTCTTTGAGACATTTATTACAATCCCAACTTGGAGAGACTTGATTGTAATGATAATTGGTTTTAGGTATATTTAAGAATGCCATTCAATATGTAGTGTAAGCAAAGGTAGCAAGATAAAATTTGTTGGAAATTGTATGCTTTAGCCTGGAAGCATACAAAGAGAGAAGTCGAAGAGAGAATGGAGAGAAAGAGTTTGACTTGTGAGATGCTCAATGCAAAAGGAGAAGGCTAAAACTAATGAACAAAATGGGAAATGCAGATATAAACAAGGGGAATGCAGTCCTCATCAAGGTAAAAGATGTTGAGCAGATGTGGCAGGAGGCCAGTATGGTTGAGTGGTCAGCACCTGTGTTAACTGGAAAGCAAAATGCAAGTGAGCAGAAGGTGAAATAGGGATGGGCTGCCCAAGATTAGCATGGAGATGTTGCCTCTGATATATGGAATATATGGTAATGCCCAAGCTAAGCTGGCAGTTGTGACTGGTGAAGGATGTGAAAAGCAACAGGAAAAGCTTCTATAGGGATTTTGGCAGCAAAAAAACCCAAGGAAAATATGGCCTCATTGTTGAATGTGTGTGACTTGGTGACAAAGGATGCAAAAAGTATTTTTTTCCACAATTAAAAAGAGAATAATTTGTGCCTGGAACTACTGAGTGATGTAATTATTGGGTGTATGTTAATGATTCTGGTGTACTTAACCTAAGGATATAAATTGATCTGTTTATTTTATTACTGTGGCGGTGGTTTTGTTTGTTTTAAATGTCTTTTAAGCGTACATGCAGAGAAACAATGCTTTCAAAGGCAGTCTTTCCTGTTTAGTCCAATGTCTGATGGTCTGGATTAGGAGACATTAGATTACTTTTCAGAATCTGAAGATCGGTCAGCATATTGCTGCTCTCTAGAACCCTGGACTGTTTAGAGGAGATTTTAGACAGTGGAGTCATATAATGTTAACAACTGCATGTTTTCAGATGACATTTAGAAAACCATGTCAGTCTTAGGGTAAGTTCTTTTTGTCTCCTTTTCTCTTTTATCGGCTTTAGAATCTTAGCCAGGGGAGACATTTTGTAAAACAACATTGACGTTTTTGATATTGAAAACCAAAGAAGTGTTTTTTCCCTGTGGCCACTTAAAGCAGAGTGAAAAAACATCTATTCATATTTGCTCTGAATGTAGTGCAGACTAATTAGCATGCCATGAGCATTCTTTTTACCTCTTCCTTGCACAGATGAAACTTTCTGTGCTGCAAGTTTCTTGAGTCTGTCTGTTAATAAGAATGATACTGGTGAATTGTAAGAGAATGTAACATTTGAGATGTATATTCGAAGATCGTCTTAACTATTTCTTATAATTTATGATTTAGCTGCTGTTTGTAAGTCACTCCATATAATAGAAAATACTGTCTCTTTTCAGGAAGTCCAAAAACTTGTATAACTTTATACCTTTATTATTCAGTGTGCGTATTTCTGAGAGGAGAAAAAGGTGGCATATTTTAAAAATGTCACTGTGCATTTGTATTTGAAGATCTCTGTGCTGTGTGTGACTATTTGAGGAAATACTTTATACAGCATGCTGACTTTGCCCAGATTCATGCTGGGAATACTACTGCACTTTTCTATTATGCTATATACAATAGTGCAGAAGGGGATCAGGTGTGTTCTCTTCCAAACTGTGGTTAGCCATAACTTGGTCAATTATTCAGTAACTCTGTTATGTACTCAAGGGTATAATTGTTGTTTTAAAATCTTATTTGTAATACAACAGCGTTTGCAGTATAATAGGCAGAATGAAGAAGTATTGCTGTTTTGTTTACTTTCTTCTCCCCTCTTTAAAATACGTTTTTGTTCTTTCTTTTTCCCCAATATAGTTGAGGAAAATAGGTGGTGGAGGATTTGGGGAAATTTACGATGCACTGGACTTGCTTACTCGGGAAAACGTTGCACTGAAGGTCGAATCAGCTCAGCAGCCCAAGCAAGTGCTGAAAATGGAAGTAGCTGTGTTGAAGAAGCTGCAAGGTAGGCTGTACCTTGGATATGTGAGAAATTGAATGTCAGTGTATCTTCTTTAAAAAGATCATTGTAATTATAATAATATTTTGGTTAAATTTTTCCTATATTCTGTAAGTTCTTGATAAATGCTTATTAAAAGTGGAATAGAAGCTCTTTGAGATTCTGAAAGTTTTGCTACAGTGAAGCTTTTGTTTGAAATGGGATGAAGTGAAAATAAAAAGAACAACAAAATTGCTGCAAAAATCTCGGTTCAGATTTACTTCAGTCTGTATACCTATTTTCTCTTTGTTTTTTGCTCTAGGCTTTGTTGCTATTCTTGTTTTTTTTTCTAAGATTATTTTTTTTTCTGTACTATGTAGCACTGAATATTTGAGAGTCCTTCACATAGCATATGCGATAAGAATATTTGTTCTTTTGGCTTTGCAGATATTGCTGAGAATTCTAATATTGAAATAGGAAACATATTTTAAAAAATCCCCACAAGCAAAAACCCCAGCTTTAAAGAACTATAACTTATATGAGAAAACTACTGGCATGTAAAATCCTGAAACACTTTCAGGGTTCAATTCCTTGAATCAGAATTTGAATAGTAACACTTTCTGTACCTTTAGATACTTTAATGAAGATATCACTACAGAGAAATATGCAATGGCTTCTCTTCATTGCTTTTTACAACACAAGATTACAGGAAGAAAGTTTAAAATGACTTTTTCTATAAAAAATATTATTTCTAATCTGGAAGATTTTGAATAATACATGCCCTCCTGTCTGCAGCCCAATTTTTCCAAACTCTTACTTTGAATAAAACAAAGTCTACATGACGTATGGTGCTGCCTAATGTGCTGTAAAGGTCACACTATAGCAGGAATTGACAGCCTCTATAGATTTAAGAGGGCAAGCATGTCACATGTTATGTTGTTAACAAACTGTTCTGATGCTTTTGGTCTCTTTCAAGGATTTCACTGAAACATCTAGTATTATATAGCTGAGCAAAGAGATTTTCTTTGAATTTTAAAGTTTCTAGTCCAGAGATGAATAGTAAATTTCAGTACTGCCAATTGCAAGTTTTGAAAACATTTGTCAGGGTTCTTGAAAGAAATTCTCCTAAAGACGCTGAGTTTTGCAGAACAAAATACTCTGTAATTCCTGCAGTTTTTAAGCAGTCAGAATTAATTTTTCCAAGAGTTTGTGGTTTTTTTCTGCACACATGAGCTTGATTCTATTTTTACAAAACCCAGAGTATTTAAGATGGTATACATGAGACAATTAAATGATAAGGATATTAAAAGATATGAAAGAAAACACTGGAATTTGGTAGCACTACAATGTCAATATATTTATGAAATAATATATTATTTCATATATATTATAAGGTTCTATATGACCTTATATAGGACTGTGTAACTGGGGTGCATTTTAACTTTCTACTGTAAATTTCAGTATAGTGCGGTTTCAGTTAAGATATTAGAAAAGGGACTTTTTCGTAGCCAAAACTTTTTTTGTCTTTTGAAATATTTGTGGAAAAAAAATGATGAAATAATAAAATATTTATGTGTGAAAAATTACCATAAGGGCCTTACAGAAGTTATACTCTCAGAAGAATAGTTAGAAAACTATAATTCCAAACAGCCCAAGTCTTCCTGCAGAACAATCTTTGGTTCTATTGAATCATGGGAAACATCTAGTTAAAAAGAACAGAACAATGAAACATCTGAACAACAGATCCACTGAGATAAATAATCCACAAAATATGTACTCCAAATAAATATTTCTGATATTTATTTTCTAAGTATTATTTCTCTGAGCAAATAATAAATAGAAGTTTTTATATAAAAGAAACCAGACATATATTTTTCCTTACATTTTATGTCTTGCTGCTCTCTTGCACCAGCAAAAAAACAAAGGAAAAAAGAAGAAAAAAAGTTGTTGGTGATAGTAACACTAGAGGTGACCTCTGGTCATTGTTGTGGAAGTTTACACTTAACACTCTTACTGCTCTGGTTTTAGATGGGGAATATTGTAGGTGATCAGTAAAGCAAACTCAGTGAAGAGATGGGTCAAATGAACCTTTGCATATATTATGATTTATAATTTGCACAGATGCAGTACTTTAGGTTTACATGCACCTTCATTTATCCATACTTGGAAGGTTTTTTATTAAATAAGATTATGGTAGAGACCATTTTATGTTTTGCAGAAAATTTCTGTTCCTAGGTGCCATTTGCATTAATTTCTTTGCCTTCACAAGTTTCCAGTATGGAAGAGCTAAAAATTTGAAGCATAGGGGAAATCAAGAAGAGTGGATGAGAATGGGGAATAGAAAACAACTTGATAACTGCTTCATAAAGATTTTTTATTATTATTCTTAAATTTTTCTTATGATGTAAAAATTAGTCTTATTTTTGACAATTTTTTTCTTTTCATGCAGATTGAGACCAGGTGAAATTGTAAACAGTTCTTTTGAGGATATTTTTATAACAGCCTTCTATTATCATACATTCTCTGAGATCAACTTTTATCTTGTTCCTCTATCCCTTTTTGGTGTATGTATATGTATGTATGAGTATATCTATGTAATTACTCTTTTTCTCAAAGGGCTTAGGTTCTCTTCTTGCAGGGTGTTCTAGTTACATTGGACATAGAGGGGAAGGAGTAGAATTGTCATGAACATCCTTTTTCTTTAAAATATTTGAAAAGTTTCCACTGTTTGTAATGACAGACAGTGACCTTACTGTCTTGGTGAGGATTTTCTTAATGTGTGGATCTGATTTTTAAAAAGTATTGCACAGTATGTGGAATATCATGAAGAAACAGGCTTTTACAAGAGTATAAATAAACAGGTGTACTATGTCTAGAGCAGAATAGCTCTTCTAGTCTATACTAGGCCTAGGCATATTCTTGGGGTTGTAAACATGCTTTTGAATGTATCTGTATTAGAATCTTATTTCACAGAAACTGTGAAACTGAAATAAGAACAGCTGTTGGCAGAAGTACAGGGATGCATTATTTCTTACCATTCTTTACTTTCAGAAACTTTGAGAATTAAAGCAATATGGTCATTATTGCGGGGGTAAAATGAGTAATAACTGTGTGGTATAATGAAGTTTATAAAAGAAATTACTTTGTATATGGTACGGTGACTAATGAAAAACTTCAAGAAGCTCTTTTTAAGACTCTGAGCTAGAAAAACCTGCTGGAATCTGTGAGTAATTGTATGACTTCTCTCTTAATTATGAAGGAGGACTAGGCTCACTGATACGGCCATTTATTACAGCTTAGTCATCAATTACATCTTAATTTTTTTCTCCCTTCTGTCTCCTAATTATTGTTGCAGAATATTGTTTAACTCTTTAAGTTCCTTATTTTTGCTTTTTTTAAAAAAAAGAAATCTGCTGCAACAGATGGTTGTTTTGTTTAACCATGTTGTGAGGCCATCTGTTCCCACAGTCAGATGGGAGAAGACAGATTTATCACATCTCACTCAGTGAGAGTGAGACTCACTCAGTTGGTTTCTGTCTCACACAACCTTACAGACTTCTCCCTCACTCATTTACAGCTCTGGAGTGTAATTTAGTGATAGGCTGTGTCTGGTGTAGGCTGCAAAGCTGCTGTAGTGCTACACTGCAGCAGCCTGAGGAATGGTACGCAGGCTTAGCACCCTCCCTAGGAGGTTTTTCAAGGGCAGAGTTATTCCCTGCAGCCTGTTACCATCATCTTCTTGCCCTGCAGCCCAGCAGTGTAGCTCACAGGTATAAAAAAACCACTGTTTTCCTGCTGTAGTAGGTGTGTATAGCCTTAATGGAGTGGTGGGGGATCATTCTATTTGAGTAAGGTATTCAGGCTCTACTTCTGTCCTTCCTCTTTCCTCAGTTTTATATAAAAGTTTCTAGGGAATTTACCACATAAACTGAGTTGGTGCTCCAGTCAAAATGGGATTTCTCTGACCAAACTGAGTTTTGAACATTTACTGAATTTGTCAGATAAAATTTGACTAAAGATATGTTTCGCTGAAGATGTTCCTTCAGAATACCCACAAGTGGCTGTAAAATTAATCATAAATATTTGAGATGAGACTTCATTAATGGAAACTGCAGCAATGAATATACCAAATTTCATCTTGATAAATTTGCTACTAATCCTTTCTGTTCATAAAATTACACTGTCTGTAGTATTGCCTGTCTTACTTGAACAAATGGGTGGAAGGAAAAAGTGGAGGAAAACCAGTGATAAGTTTAACACTTATGTATTTGCAGAAATGTAAAGGTTTCTTTTAAAATAAATTATTTTTATGAATCCTGTAAGATTTTCTCTTTTTAAAAGGGCCTAATTACCTATTTTAATTGGATGTGGCAAGTAGCTTCCTGAGGAAGCAAGAAACCAGCAACCACTTTTCTGACAAGGGAATTGAAAATATTTAGAAGCTGTAGGGTCAGGTTTTAGGGTTTTGATGGAGCTACAAGTGCAGCAGTAGCAAAAAGTCCCCTCAAATCTGTAGTTAGACATTATGGTCTTTTGAAAACAGTAATGAAGGGGGTGGGAGTTCCCTGTTTCTGGCATTCTTGTAATCCTAAGTGTAAAGAAATTCATGATAGAAATATTAGGTGACAAATTTTTCCACATATTTAGCAACCACTTGAGATCATCAGCTTTCGTTGGCTGTAGCTTCCATTGGTGTGAGAAAGGATGGTAAATGGCCTGAGGAACTTTAATCCTACAGCTCCCTGTTCTGTCCTAGAGAGAGGCAGAGTGGGAGCATAAAGGGTCCCAGCTTTTCTCCAAGTCAATGCACACTGGTACCAAAATGACAAGAGATCTATTATTTTATATATAGATATATATCTATATCTATATAGATATATATCTATATAGATATAGATATCTATAATAGATATCTATTTATCAATCAGGACTATTGTAGTCCACTTTTGTTTCCAATTCTAGCCTTTGGCTTGCCTTTTTTTCTATATTTACCTGGGCAATATTATGCTTTGATTTACAACTGCAAGATAATAAGGAGATTATTTTTGACCTGTCTTCTCTGCAATTTGCTCCTAGGGCAGGAGGAGGCTTTAAACAAAATCCGCTTAAACAAAACTGATTTATTTTTTTTCTGTTTCATTATACCTGAGCTGAATTTATCTTTTGTAGCTAAACAGCAAGGATTGTGTTCTAAAGGAAGATATTAATAAATTGGATTATTTGAATTACATTTTCTACATTTTTTAATATAAAACATAACTCACAAGTAATACGACTGTTTTCTTTCATCATGGCAGCTTCAGCTTATAGAAAAGGGGAATATTGCCTAGGAGTATTGTCTATTACAAACCATTAGCTTTGTAAGAAAATAACCTTTTCCAGTCCAATTTGTGGACATATAGGCATGTTGTCATGCATGTTTTCTTATGGAAGAGTGAGAGCTGTAGTATAGGATAAAGCTTCTGTTTAATTGCAGGTAGAACTAACTTTGGTTTTATTGCTGTTGAACTGTATGGGGCTTTGTTTATTATTTTACATATTTTCCAGTAATTTCCTAGGTATTTACAGGAATAAACCACAGAATTTCATTATTATTGGCTAATTTGCTTCTTTTTCTCTTAGGAAAAGATCATGTCTGTAGATTCATAGGATGTGGACGGAATGACAGATTTAATTATGTGGTCATGCAGTTGCAGGTTGGTGTATCAAAGCACTCAATGTTTGCTTGTGTGTTGAGGTTTATTAGCCAAGTGTATATGAAGATACCAGTAAGATTTTAGAGGATGCTAAACAAACAAAAAAAACCCCAAAGATCACAAATTAGTAAGTGTACCTAAACTGAGCATATCCTTATATTTTTCCCTTCATATCCTTTCCATAATTCTCTCAAAAAAGAGAAAGCTTGCATCCTGAGAAAGACCTGACTGTTGGAAGAGTGAACTGTGATGTCTTCTGAGATATTCTACATTCCTTTTAAGTCTTCACTTGAAGATAGTCTAAAATGTATTATTTTAGTCTCTGCATTTTGTTGGCTTTTTTTATAAAAGTGAAAAATTACCCTATGCAAGTAAAATAAAGCACTTCATTTTTCAGGAAGACTTGTTCTTTTAACAAAGGATAAAATAGGTGATTTGCACTTAGAGTTATGGAATGAATGTCCTTTGTCATCCTGGTGAATATGAATTCTGAAAAAAGTGTGTTTTAGTTCATACTGTTGTTTGTTATTTTAGCAGAACAGCAGTTCTGTGATGTCATGGGGTTGCATTTCCTACATAATATATTTTTCATCTGTTTGATGTAATGTGTAATTTAAAATTACATACTTTTCCTTAAAAAAATGAGTGTGAAGAAGTCTTCATGAACATTTTCTCAGTGGCCTTGTTTTGGGTATGACACAAATACAATTTAAGTAACAGTGTTTGCACTGGTTTTCTAATAAGGATTAGTTTGTTCCATTTTTTTAGAACTAGAAAGGTATGAAAATTCATATTTTCAAAAACAAATTCTAAATTTAGTGTTGGGGATACTTGGGGACATAGTCATTACGTTTAGGTGAGATGTGTTACCTTTATGTATGAAAATAGGTATTGAGAGTCTTTAATGGTTAATCATGAGCAACTAAAGAAGAAGTAGGAAGACTTTACAGTATCTGTGAATCTTGGTGTTAGTATTTTTTTAATGAAAATGTCCTTCTAATTTTATCAGGGTCGGAACTTGGCAGACCTGCGTCGTAGCCAGTCTCGAGGAACATTCACCATTAGTACCACTCTGCGGCTTGGGAAGCAGATTTTGGAATCTATTGAAAGTATTCATTCTGTGGGATTCCTGCACAGGGACATAAAACCAGTAAGTCTGCCCATTAAATCAAAACAGGCAAGTAAGATGTGGTCACTAGATGGGTGCATAAGTAAGAATATGTTCTATACTAGATGCTAAAATACAAAAATGAGAAGGGATGGAAAATTGAATGCTTTATCATCGGATAGGGCAGATTTTTTTCTATTAATTGATGTTGGATTGCAACAACAGTAACTTTTGTCTTTTTCATTGTCTCCAGTTTAGGCCTCCTTGCAATTTTCTGTAGTTAAAACTTCCAACTCTTATCTTTAGCATCATGTAACCAAGAGTATTTGCCATGAGATATGACCTAATGTGTCTGACTAATGACAATTATTATTGTCATATAATAAACCTAAAATAATATGTACTAACTGTACAGTGTATTTATAAGTCCTTCAATAGTAATTTTTATGTATTTAATATATTTTCAATAAACAAGGAAATGAAAGACACACTGTATGAGAAAACTATTGTTTTATTGTGCAATTCTTTTTAGATCTATTGTTAATATGTCAGTATCAGGAGAGTGCCTTCCTGATGGTATCACACTTTTGTTCTTACTGTTTTCTATTTTTCTTTGAATTTATTCCTGAAATTCAATCGCCTATTTTTAATGTTGCTCTTTATGACAAATATTACTAGAACTCTGAATTGTCAGAATTTGTAAATGAGGAAAAAATAAGCAAATCTTTGTGTTTTCTAATGGATGCAAATATGGTTGGTTATATCTGACATATAAGGAAACAGCTAAGTTTCCTGTCAGCTGAATGATGCTTACATAAAACTTCCAACATAAAACTTCTGTACATTAGAAAAATTTCATTTACATCACTTCTTCCTAGCAACTTATTATAAAACTTGTATTCTCACTGACCAATCCCCATTTAATAGGAAAAAGGCATAGAGGCAGTGAATGTCAAGTGGAATAGGTGAGAAAGAATTAGCTGGAGCTAGCTGTGCTTTGTGCTGAACTTAAATCTTGAAATCCGTGGTTGTTTGTTTTCCTTGTGACCAATTAGTCAATGCTGAAATTCTGTGAGTAGGTGACATGACTGGAAAATTAATATATTCTAAGTGATAAAGTAAGCTGACAGTGTCTTTTGACAGTATAGGCCACTGTTCAGATATGCTAAGTTGGATGCTTGCTTTTCTTAACAGTGTTTTTTTCAAATTTATTGGGAATTCAGTAGAAGTGAAAACATGTAAGGAAGGATAGAGAAATAGAATATGAATTTCTGTTTGTGTTATTGCATTAATATGTGAACATATTGAAACCTGTGTGTATTAATCTATTATCTGTCTGTATTTTTTTTCCTTCCTAGTCAAACTTCGCAATGGGACGTTTTCCAAGCACCTGTAGGAAGTGTTTCATGCTGGATTTTGGCTTAGCTCGGCAATTTACTAACTCATGTGGGGATGTCAGACCAGTAAGACTTTTTTCACAGTTGAAATCCGAATTCTTTAATGTGGTAGTATGTTGTCTTTTCTTCTGGAGACTTGTGGGAGTTGCCTTGAACTGGTGTTTTAAGCTTGACAAACACCATCCCAGATCAGAAATGCCATGTGATTTATTAATAGTGTTAAAAGACTGTCAGTAGGGAATGGGTCAGGTTTCTGGTTTTTGGCTTGAGACAGAGGTGTGCATCTAAGATATTTTAGGATAATCTGTCATTTGTTTTGGAAAATCAAGTGATATATAGGTCTTCATTAAATATCAGAATGATATCAGAGCTGAATTTCACTTGCTATTTTATATTGCATTTGAAAAAACACAAAAACACAACAACAACAACAACAAAAAACTGAGATAATGTAAAAGTCAGACACTAAAGTGAATATATATAATCTGAAAGAGAAAGTCTGAATAATTAAAACAGTGATAGGATACTAATTATATAAGAGGACATTAAATAAGTCTAGTTACTGTATTGCCAGTGCAATGCAATCTGAAGAAGATTGGTCATCAAAGCTTATCAATGAAGAAATCACCATTTTAAGCAAGTAGAGACTCCCTAATTCACTGGTGGCCAGTTAGTTTTGTTAATTTAAAAGTTTCAAAATTAGCAAGTCAGAGCCATTGTACATGGTGATGTTTAAAAGAAACGTTTTCTTTATTAAGTTAGTTTAGTTTAGATTTTGATGGCAGTACCAAATAATGTACTAGTCCATACTGTATAGCATATTTATAAATATGACATAAATTGAGTGGTAGAAGCCATCTCAACAGGATTTTCACTCTTATTTTGCCTGAGAAGCTGGGAGGGTGGCGGATTCTTGTGTGCAGATTATGAGGTATGTGAATTAGTAAGGTAAATTAATGAGGCTCTGCTGTGTCTAGCTGAAAGGCTGGACACTGCAATGAAAACAAAGAACAGGGGAGACCAACAGAGTGCCTGCTACTGTTGAAAAGGTGAATTAAACATTTTAAGTACTTTTTTTTTTTTTGTTAATTCTCAGTATTGTTGTGTTCTGTATGTTTGGCTGCTTATAATGTTTCTTGAACTGACATCTAATTCCCAACATTCTCTATATATACACACCAAAGGTAACATTTTCAGAAAAACTAAATGATAACAGAAAATTCAATATTTTTGATATTCTTTCTTTTGTAAAAACTACCTCTCTCATTTTGTTGTTTATTTTTTGCAGTGCCCTACAATGTAACTGAAGTAATTCTTCAGTTGAAATTGTTTAGAAGTTTTTTTCACTGTAATCAATATTTGGAGAGTGCAGTGATGGTGGGGAAAAAGATAGTGGTTTTGTTTGTATACAAATGGTTAGTTAGTTAGAAATGGTTCTTGTATAGTGAGCAGCCAAACTGTTTGCCTTGCTTACTAATAGAATTCATTAATATTTTCATTAAATGTGTTATGTACTTCTCTTTAAGGCTGTCCTAATAAGCTTCATTAGCTTTCTTCTGCAGATACTGCATGTAATGTAGGACAATATAAAAGCATGTTCTCCAAAAACACAATACTCTCTTCATAAAAACATAGTTAAGGTTAGCTTCTTGTAACCCTAGTTCATGTGAACTACTGCTGCAAGATGCACTGATTTTACTTAACTGAGAGACACAGTTCAGACGTGAAACAGTTAGCTCTTGAGAGTCATCAGTTAGATTTTCTTGATTTGTTAACTTGGAGGCCTAGACAGTGATGTGTTGTTTGGGTCATCCATTCTGTCTGACTCAAACTTTGAAAACCAAGAATGGTATGGAGTTAGAGCAGAGGAGTTCAATGAGCTTTTAAAAGTGGACATGAATTGCTGTAAACATAGAAACAGGTTTTGTGTTTGTAAAACCTAGTATCAAGTTTCTTTATTCTTCCTGATTTCCCTGGTACTTCTGTCGTTGCTCTTTTTGCTTTTTAACAGAATCTTTTCACACACTGCAGCTGAAATAGCCTTTTATAGTCTCTCTCTAGAACTACAGAATTTCCTCATCCAAAAATATCAGTACTCTTTTTCAGAAAAAAGTGAAATAGTACATCTCCAGGATATAGTAGCTGTCTTTTTTCTCTTTCCCCCTCTTCCCTACAAAGGGAATGCAGTACTCTAACCTCATTTTTACACATCCACTGTGTAGGTAGTAATTTGTAATAAAGTTGGTGAAAAGGGAAAAAATTGGTTATAATACAACTGTTAGAAAAGGACTAATCCTTTTTGGTATTCCATAATCATTATCTGGACTGTAATTTAGAGTTTAGCATTTTTCTTACAGGAAGATATTGTCTCTCTTAATAAAGAGGGGTAAAAGGTCATTTCAGGTAATTACAGGAAGAAGTATTTTGAGGGACAATTTTACATAATGAAAATGTGTTCAAGCTTTATTGGTCTTCCCCAAAGTCTGAGCATACTATCAAAAGGAATGCCTTTATTGCTTATCTGAAGGATCTAGGGATTTTACATTCTCTTGGGTTATTCAGTTAGCAGAGACAATTTCCCACTTGTTCCAGACATTGGCCTTAAAATTAATTGGTTATAGTTGCAGTTTTCTTCTTCTAGTATCATTTTACTACAGTGGTCTATGTGAATCTTCAAAACTGAAAGAAAAACATGTTAACATAAAACATAAAGCAAAAACAAAGCTTTGCACACTTTCATGCTACAGAAAGTTCTCTCTCAGAATTACTGCTGTAAAATAAAATATTTTTAACTGCTAATTTTGACATGGATTCATTTTACCAAAGTTGTCCTATCTTCCAGCTGTCTGAATGACTATGCTTGTGAGGAGCTGACTTCAGGGAGAGAGGGATATGTGTGTAGTATTCGGTAATAAGATATTTGTAAAATGTATAAACATGTTGAAGAGAGTAGTGAAGACCTGCAGTTTATTAAGTTTTGTGATCTGACACCTTTACCTGGCTAAAAGTTAAAAATCAGAAACAAACATTTATTGCATTTTGTAGGTTTGTGAAAGATGAATGAAAGGTAATGGCTTTTGATACTAAATTCTATATGGTGGGGACAATGCTAGGATGCAGGTATTTGGAGTACATGCAGAATCAAATTATAGAATGGAAGTTGATAAGGAACCACTAATTAGTGGGAGGAGCCTTCTCTGGGGATGGAAAAAATCGGAAGAGAGAAAATTGAATGTGGACGTAGGATGTTAAAAGAAGGAAGGGTGAAACACAGGCAAGCAAATAAATTCTTGGAGAGAGGAAGCCAATAAATGAATTAATGGTGTAGATAAGAATTGATTACTGCAAAGCTGGGTAATTAGAATTTAATTGTAGGGATACTCTAATCACCAAGCAAATACATATAGCAGGATGCAAATTTAGTGTATTTATGAGATTCATAGTCTGCTATTTATTGTTTTTTGAGGATGTAGTATGTTTTTGCTATTGTCTTAGAGATAGCTGAAGAAAGTGTTAGCATCTTTTTGTTTTTTAATGGAGACAAAGAATAAATTGTTCTTTTTGAATGTAAACCTTACTTCATGCAGCCATCAATTTCCATGTCTCTGTTTACATGGTAAAAATGGAAAGTGAAGGTGTCAGCTGTGGTACAGAAATAGAAAACCTTGAGGGACAAAATGCGAAGGACATTTGCATTCTTAACATCATCAGTACTGCAGCCAGCTCTTAGGCAGTTGTCATCACTCCTGTTTTAAAGTGAACCTTAACCACAACTGCTTTTTGAGCTACTATTAAATGTAATACAAAGAAAGCAAATTAAAAAAAAACAACACTCGTCTTTGCTGTTAAAAAATTGAACTTAAAAAAATAATTTTAGGTCATAGTTCTTTAAAAATCCATAATTAATCCATTGCATATTATCACAGGCCTGAGTTTTGTGGTCTTTTATTTATGTGGATTTCAAATTATAAATAACTGAATTTTGATTGTTTTACAAAGAAGGTAGTATAATGTATATAGCTGAGGTGACAAAGCTAGGGAGTAACAGAATTAAAAACCTACCCATAAGAAAATGGCATTTAGATAAAACCTTTTCATCTAAAACATCAGTGTTTTTTTACTCAGTATACAGGTCTCACTGACTGGCAGCCGAAAGAATTGTTCAGATTAACACCCAGTCCCCTGAATCTGATGATTTGGACTCAGCAAAGATAATTGAAGGAGAAAATTCCCTTTTGCCCAATTTGATACTTCATTTGGAATGTGGGATTCCTTTATTGAGAGTATCGTGACTAGTGGGTTGAAATGCGTTCAGAGGAGACTGTATTCAAAGGAGAATGTTTTGTTTGTGGTAATTGTTGTATTTTTGATAATAAAGGCTTTTTAGGTCAAGGGGAGAGCTATGACTGCATTCCCCCATCTCTCCACCTTTCTCCTGCTCTTCCCAGTGACTAGATTTTAGGTCATTCCTCAGTGGTTTAAATAAAATGAAGAGCTTCATCAGAGTTCTCATTGTCATAAGACATTTTAGCATGACCTTAATTTCAAGTGTCTAAATTTTAGTATATTTATTTGAGAACAAGTAAAAAATATCAAAATTACATTCTTGTAACATTAAGTAGGTTTAAAGTATTCTACAGTATTTACTTACTCTGAAAATTAACAGAAATTTTCAAATCCAAAGGCAGCAGAGTATCCACAAAATTTTCTGAGGCATTACTCATGCTCTTTACTGGTGAACTGTCAGTAACAAAAATTGTCTTTGACTTCTGCTAAAGCAGAGGATACACCAGCTGCTGTACAGTCTGACCCTTAGAAAAATGCTGTGAAAGCAATTGTGAATGCAGATGTCTAGATTTTTTTATTGTCTAGGACAGCAGTTACAAATCTGATCACATCAAACAATGCACATATTATTCCATATCAGGTATTTCTGTACAAATCAGCTAAGTGCTACTTGTCTTTCTTCAGTGCCCTCAGGTTCTGAGGATTTTCCAGTAAATGAGATTTTATCTTCAAGTTTCACTTTAAGGTACAGATGGTGTCCTAGAAATGTAGCTTAAAAAGCTGAATTCTTAAAAAAAAAAGAAAAAAAAAAGAAACCACAAAATCAAAACAAACAAGAACCAATAAAATAATTAAACACCCCCTACCCCAAACAAACAAATAAACAAACAACCCAAAACAATCCTGCACAGAATACTTCACAAGAATGTGTTAGTAGATAACAAAACAGAGTATTATTTGCATTTTGAAAGTGTTGGAAGTCTGTTTTACTTCAATTACATACAGAGACAGAAGGTATAAATTTCTTGTATACTCGTATTTTCATTTGTTGTTTTTTTTTTCACTTGTGAAAATTTGGGAATGTTTATGCATTTGAATTGCATGATGTTTCTTTTAGTAAGATTCTGGGTTATCTAGATTGCTGAAGAAGGAGAATACTTCCATGTTATTCTGCCTTACCTCCTGTCATCTTGGCAGAAGAATTACAGATTGTTAATTTCTGTATTTGGAAGAGATCATTGTTTTTATGGTGCTGAAATAGTGAAAGCTATGTCCATTAAATGCTTTTTATGATGGGAAAAAGGAGTTGGGATAGTTTTAAGAACTAAAGGAGCAAAGTGAAGCTACACAATTGTAAACAAAATGGTCACTGAAAATCTTTTGTCTTCTTTGAAAGCCATTCGGACCCGTGGACTGCTCAAAGATGGATTACTTATACATTCTCAATCTTCTTTTCAAGTAGATGCTATTACAGCAAACATTGATACAATTTCAAGAATTAAGACTCAGAAGTGGTTCACAGATAGTGTGGACTAAAGCTGGTGCAGGTTTTTTTGTTTGCCCCAGTGGCCCTCATGATTTAGAATTTTTGCTGGTAACTACTGAATCCCTTGACTGTGTGAATTTATTATAAGTAAGAGTCTGTATATTGGAAGTTGTTCAAGGATAGTTACTGAACATGACATTCAGAATAAAATTGGGAATAAAATGAGGCCACCCATTAAATTTAAAGGATTGGCAGCACCTCAGTCATCTCCAGAAAACTGTGAAATGGATCTGGTTTTGGTTTCAGGTAAAGAGCACTAAGATACACTGTTTCTTCAGCAGTTTCTTGACACACCTCTGAGTGACACAGGTTAAAGCAAAGTCCAAGGACAACTAGGACATGTTTATGACTACAGTATTAAATGACAGTGGATTTAATGGAAAATAATTAAATAGTACAGAAAATTTCCAGGGAACTGTTTGATATCTTAGGGCACCATATCATGCATATAATAAATAAGTGGCTAAAATACGTTAACTGTTCTAAACATACCTGACTAAAACTGTTGAAAGCCCTGTGCTGCAGGGTAATGATCCATGTAATTTTGTTAAATGTACTGTTTAGATGCTCTTTCATCCTGTTGAGAAGCATTTTGTTGCTGGCATTTACCTTATGCTATCTCTTCTCAGTAATGGCCTCTCAGTGCTGAACAGTACATTACAGAGGGATATGATTAGTTGAAGATTACACATGTGGACCTAAACTAGTAACAGAGTATTTTTTTTTCCTCTTGAAATATTTTTCATTTTCCTCAGGACTTTTTGGAAAACGTTAATAAGTTTCTGTGTAATAGTCCTCTGAGGCTTTTACACATGGATATACATCAGAGGAGACTTTTTATAAGTTGTCTCTTAAAGGGAATACACCATTAGCTTACAACATAATTGTTTGGAACAAGGAAGTGACAAAAAATTACTCTTCCTCCTCAGCAATTGCATGGAAGCTATGCATGATGTATTGGACACTGCTGCACCAATGCTTATAAAGCGAAGACCTGTGTGTGCTGAAATTTGGCATTAGAATTTTCTAGGATCAAATGTCTGTAACTGTGCAATCCTAAAATAATTTTTTTATTAGTTTCTTCACTGTTTGTCTAACAAAGGCATAAAGTGATGAGAAGAAGCACTGAACACAGAATTGTACAATGGTTTGGGTTGAAAGGGACCTTAAAGATTGCCTGGCTCCCACTCCCTTGCCTTGACCAGGTTGCTCAAGACATATCCAACATGGACTTTCAAACACTTCCAGTGATGGGGCATCTACAGCCTCTCTGGACAACCCATTCCAGTGCTCCACCACCCTCTGAGAAAATAATTTCTTCCTAAAAAAGCAAAAATGTGTCCAATTTTTCATTGTTACCAGATTTCTGAAGACATAGGACAGGGTATCTTAACCGTGTATTTTGAGATCAGTTTTTTTAACAGCCCCCTCTCTTTGTTTCTCTTCATCACTTCACATGAAGATGGCACAGCTGGGATTATAAAGCATTAAAAATACATAGTACATTTGTAGTGAACTCCCTATAAATCAGCAGAAAAGCACAGAATAAACAAGAAATCATAAACAGATATTTAAAAAATTTAATGTGTACATCTTTGAATTTATTTGAATAATGCTGTTGCATTGATTTTGTGTCTTGTTATTGGCAAAATCAGTTGCGTTATTATGGCACAAATAAATGTAAAATAAAAAGCAATAGAACTGTATGTGTATAATGCAGCTGACAAATAGAATGCAGTAAGCTCCAGAAAACAGTTGCAAACTATTTTCTCTGTTTTGTTTCTAAGAGAAAAATATTTGTTAATAAATAAATAATAAAAATAAATATTAATTTTTTTAAAATAAATAATGATTCAAAACTAGGAAGAGAGAACTGGACTAATTTTTTTGAAATCTGACCGTTGCCTCATATGATAGTCTGCTTCTGCCATTCCATGTCTATTAAATTAAATTTTGCGCATTTTGCTACTGGAGAAAAATAAATTTTCTAAGGAACAAATATTTTAAAATTATATTAGCAGCTTTTCTTCACTAAAAGTGCATCAGTCAAACTACACCACATATACTTTTGGAAATAGGTGAGGTTTGCAAGATTTTCTTCAAAATTCTGAATTCTAAGCATTTGATAGTAAATAGCTTTTTAAAAAGTGGACTACTTAAGAAAAAAAATCTTGTTTTAGTAAATGGAGTTCTGTTGAAGTGTCTAAGATGAATTATTACAGCATTATATCTTTATAAATTTCAGTTCTGTAGAAAATAAGTTATTGTATAATATCACAGTCATTCAATACAAGCTGTAAAAAATAAAATCATTCTTTAATAGGCTATACATACCCTTCAATTTTCTCTTTCATGTCCTCTAAGTCAGCAAACACCAGAGCCAATTTTTTTTTTTGTTTTAATACCAGGAGAAACTGTAGAAGTTTTAGATTTTTATGTCAAAATGTCCTACACGAAAATGGTTATTTGTTGAAGGGATTAAGTCAAGACCCCTTTGTTTAATTGGTTTATAAGCAGTGTGCATGAATTGAAAGAATTGTGACAGTCATTTGAGGTTCCATTTCTGAATTAATAATGCTTTTATAAGGAAGAGATAGGAGTCAGTTTGATGAGGTTTTTGGAGACATTATTTTTAACAGATTAAAATAACTGTTAGACTGTTGGACTTCAAAGGTTTTTTAGGTAATGCATAGCTGTGATAACACCTACCAGTGGCAGACCTGTGCAGCTGTAATGATACAGCAGTGTTACACCTACCAGTGTATCATTAATTATTGTCTGCTAAAACCTCCTTCAAGGACACAGAGGGAGATTATTAAGGGTACAAGCGTATATGTATATGTATATGTATATGTATATGTATATGTATATGTATATGTATATGTTTTGAAACATCTCAGTGGAATAATCGTGGAATTAAATAGTTAAATCAAAAACTTAAGAAAATCATGTCTGGTTATATCTGAGAGGAAGATTCTTTAGGACCTGGAGTTTGGGGTTTTGGGGTAAAAAATAAAACCAAATACACCATATCCAGCCTGAAGAAATGTTTTGATTAGTAGCTGAGATATGAAAAACGATGATGATAAAATACTTTGTTAGGGTATATTGGTTTTTTTCTCCTTTCCTGTTGTGTGTGGAACACTGGTATCACATTCAAGCAGTCATTAAACAATTTAATTTAGAAATTTAAATTAGACATGCTGGAAAGTGCTTATAGATGTTCTATATTTTGATTCAGTAGTTCCTTTATTTTCTACAGAGCTAATAGATGCTCAAGGGAATGGGCTGTAACAGCCTTATTAAAAAAAAGAAAAATAATTTTTCTAGTGATATTTGATCTTATTTTTTAAAGGAATTATTCTATGAATGGTGAAACTTACCATTTTTCTATTGTTTTGTGTTCTTCCCTTATGCCCTCCAAATTTTTTAGTGTTTTCATCTTCATACTACAGCTTACCTTTCTGATCAGTACCTAGTTGCACTTTTGAGGCTGGGCTTGTATTTACATGCCATCTAAAATCAATGCTGGTTGACCAGCTGATTGATGTCCCTTAAGATGAATATGAGCCATTTAAATTGAATTTTAACTATCTGTCTCTGTGTCAGTGTACTAATTTGGGTTCTGTCTTCAATAACCAATTTTCATTAAATTTTCAGGAACTGAAAGTCTTTGAGGGCTGTCCTATTTGTTTGAAATTAAAAGCTGTTGTGGTGGAAAGAGAAATGGTTTGGTCCAGTAAAATTCATTTTCTGGTGAAAATAGAAGCAAACAAAAATCAAACCAGAAACTCTGGTTTCCAGTTCTGTCTGAGCTATGAGCTAAATTCTCTGCTGAATTATGAAAAAATATTTTTAATCATTTAAAAGAAGGAAAATGTGTTATTTTATTGTTGTGGTTCAACCTCAGCTGGCAACCAAGTACCACAAGTAGCCATTTGCTCATTTTCCCCACCCCATCTCCTGCCCCTGTAGGATAGGGAAGAAAACTGGAAAGAAGGTACATTTATGTACATTAGCTTTCTTGAGACTTTTTGCTTTCCATCCATAGTTGAAATAAGCCTACTACTGAAACAGTCTACTTCTGGATTTATGCAACTCTTTAATATATGGTATTACCATTTTAAACACTAAATTATATGTGTACAAAACATAAAAGGATTAAGGTCTCCATTCTCCAGTCTTCTAAGTGCAGAACAACTGTAAAATTTTTACTTACAGAGATAAATAAAACAATATTCTGCTCTGTGGGGAAATTATTTGCCAGAAAGTAGCTGGTTCATATAGATAGTCTTCCTCTTAAAATAATCTCTGTTTCAGCTTCTCAAATAAGAGGAAGAAGAAAGATTGTGCAGGGCAAAGCAAACATACACGTGGAAGACTTATCCTGTGTGATTTTTTATTGCAGTAAGTTTAGGTTTGTGACAGACATTAGTAGGTTGTTACCCCCTTCAGCCCACCAGACTTTTTCTCTGCTCATAAATCAGCTTCAGAATGACTTCAGTTTTACCTGGTGTAGTCTTTAGCAAGTACTACATTGGCTGAGTACTCCAGACTGAAAACTGTAGCTCAGGAGATGTTTTGTATATCAAATACTGCTGGCTTAGAGATGGTGTTGCTTTTTATAGCACATGCTGTAGGAGATAAATTTTCATTTGTCACTACATGTCTGTTAGAACTCACAATAGCGAAATTTAATTGTATTGTTAGTTGTTAACTTACCTTGTTACTCAGCTTCTGCTGGAACTAGGTAGTGTAGGATCAGAGAGCTGCAGTCCGTTTTTGGAAATCACATTTGTTTAGGTAGATCTGAGTACAAGTAATATGTCATACTGACAGCTAGTAGGGGAGGGGATGATGGAGAGTTCCAAGTGCAAATACTCTGTGTCTGATATGGATTTTAAGACAGCTGAAAGTGTGGGTTTGAAGAGCTGTATATGCAGTGAAAATCTATTGAAATCTGTAATATATTGTAATGGCAATTGTATTTCAGCTGCTTGATCTTTCCCTATTCAAGTGATACTTGAAATTTTCATTTGTTTTAGACTGGTGCTAGGCATTACGTTAGACTGCAAAGTCTATTATGTTCAAAAGGGAAGGATTGGAATGTGAATTGTTGAAGCTATGAAAAAGGGTTTCAAAGAATTAGAAGTGTGTGTAGTTCCCATCATGGAAATATATTTCTGGTGGAATTTGAACTAGGAAATTGTCCTTTTCAAGGGGAAATATGAAAAAGGAGAATTCTATCTTTAGCGAAGGAGAATAGGGGTAACGTAAGTGGTTGCTTCTCTATGCGTCCCCTATGGCTTTTGAACCCTACTCTTGAGGCAGCACTACTGGCTTCTTAGTGCAAAACCTAGACACCTAGGAATACTCAGTCATGGTCTGATTGATTGGGAGCACCATGGTGTGTCTCAGATATAACGTGAAGAAACAGAATTGATTTATTTTTTAATGTTGATTTTCTAGTTTCCATGACTGCAGTAATAAATTAATTTTTTTGCTCTGTGTAACCTTTCCAGTGTTTCCCAGAGCAATAAACCCAGAGCATTTATCTAGAGACACTGAACTGAGCTAAGGAGAGTGATTTGCCTCCTCCACAGCCACTCCAAAAAAGCAGCATTCATAGGTTTGTAAGCATAGTGTCTCCCCAGAGTCTGAAAGCTGTGTGCTTAGTGGAAATAGTTCACTTTGCTAGGAACTGCTAATTTCCTGCATTTACTTTATCTGAGACATTGCCAAGTGTTTCCAGGGCAGCGGCACCTCCAAAGGAAACTGATGTTACATTAAAAAACTACCTTTATAAGTAGAAAAATTCACTGTAGTCACTGGATCTGCTTAATTCATCCGCATGTATCTTAATTTTTTTTTTTTTTAACTTAAATTTGAAGGATTTGGTATTTTTCCTTTCCTACATGAGACATTGTGAGATACATGAAGAGTTCTAAAACAGTTTCAGAAATTATGCAAATGCTCAGAAGTCTTAAGTTCTGTTCTGAATTGGGCAAACTTGATTTGACCTACAGTGCATCACTCATGTCAAGACAGACATGGTAGAATTATTTTATTATTGCTGTGTGGCATTATAATACTGGTATTGAATAGTGAGCAGCTGCTTGACTAAAAGGTATTTTATTGAATCTTGAAATATAACAGAGTGACATATGCATTTTCTTCAGACTGTAGAAACTATACTTTAAGACAAGAGTGACAGGCTTTACATGTTCTTGCTGAAATAAAGAATTCAGAATTCATTTCATTATAAGCTCATAGAGAGAAACAGTATTTTTTTTTTTTCTTTTTTTCTTTTTTTCTTTTTTCCTTTTCCTTCCCATCCAGGTGATTCTCAGTTAACTGAAATCATGTTAGGGCAAATAAAGATGGCTGTGACTTTAACATTCAAAAGTATTTGAATTGGTACACAATGAATTTCCTCATATGGACATTTCTTCCCCAGGACAGAAGTGGAATAGGTCAGATTTTTAGTTTTTGTAAACTGAATGGGATAATTTAGTTTTCATGACACTTCTTAGTCTTTTTCTCTTGCTTTATCCAGAAATTGAAGCATTTCTGTCCTAGTTATCAAGTAGAAGTTGAAAATGTGATACTAGATATGAAAGTGGAATTTCATCCTAGGTTTCATATTTTCCATTAGTCTCAGAAGAACTGAAATATTTAACTAAGTAAAACTGAATGTAGTCCTTCCTTTTAAACATTCATGCCAGAGGCAAAAGACTAAAAACACATTTAGTTTCATCTTCTGAAGCTATATGCTCTTGAGATTTATGGAATTTGTATTTTCAACTGTTTTTAAAGTTAAGCTCTCAGTTCCCTCCTGAAAAGTACTATTCATTAAACTACATATTTTTTTAAATTTATCTGTGTTTTGATTGCCTTGGCAGTAATGCTATATTACTCTTAGTTGGATGATTTACCAACCTGCAGCACTACAAAGGAGATTTATGTGCTTCTTTAAAAAAAATTGTTTCTCCTGAAATTTAGCAGTTTCAAAGCATTTTGAGCTATTCTTTTTCTAATTGCATGGTATTGTGAAATTTCTGCAACTACAGTGTTATGTTTCATTTCAGGGTAATGTTCAGTGTGGAATATGATATACTTATAAAATTAAAGATAAGGCAGACAAACAGTTAAATCTGTCCTGCCTGAACATGAAATGTGTTCTGAGCACTATTTAAAATGTATGATGATGTGCAAAGTCTAAGATCTATGGAATATCATCTGATAACCTCTTCATATTAAGAACATCCTAGAAATATTCTCTGCCTTAACTAACACTTGTTCAGCTCTTATTGTACTACTCTAGCAGACATTGATTATATGGGCTGTTGAATCCTTTTTTAAAGATGTTGCTGCATAATCCTGGTGGATTCTATCATTAGATTTATGGACAGTAATATCAGCTCCTGATTTATTTAAATGATATCTCTGTATAGCATCTGTTGGTGGATAAGAAAAAAATTATACGTGAGATATATATAGACAGAGGTGGAAGTGATTTATCTTAATAAGATGTCAATGTATTGTGCTTATCTTCGTGTGTATATCAAACCAGACTTTTCAATGTATTGTGCAAACTTTTAAAAAAAACTTTATAATTGTCTTGGCGAGCAGACAGATCACCAATACCTCTCTAAGTACAAATCAGAGTTGAGTTAGATAATTCAAATTTCTTATGTTCATTGTTAGAAGAAACAAAAATAACAAATTGATTGGGAAGATAAGACTGCATAAAAGAAAGCAAATTTAATAGTCCTGGCAGTTTCGTCTATATATAATGGTTAATTAAGAGGGTAGCATGGATTGGATATGTCTCTTAGGCAAAGTAATAATATCACATTATTATTGATTAAAAAAACCTATGTAAATGCCACTAATTATGACTGTCATAAATTATATAATTCTTTCTGTAATATTATTATTTGAATAAAAGAAGAATGGGAAAATACATTCTCTGATTATAAACATCAATTGACTGATGTTCACAAGATATCTAGAGTATCAGGGAAGAAATTCTGGTTTTCAGAAACTGGAAAAGAAAGAAACAGTTTAAATTGGTGTCTCCAGTGCGGCCTTTGCTATTTATTGGTCAGCCAATTAGTGCCCACTTGAATTTCCACTAAGAATTTGTAGAAGCACAGTAAACTGAAATGAAGTCTCAAAAGAAATGTGTTGTGGCTCTCTTTGTAGATGCCAAGTTAAGTAGTCAGAGGGTTTATTTCTGACAATAAGAATCTTTTCTATTCTCTGACAGCCACGAGCTGTTGCAGGTTTTCGAGGAACGGTACGATATGCATCAATCAACGCTCACAGAAACAGAGTGAGTATCACAATCTGGATCAAAACCATCTCATGTAGCTGGAAGCAGTCAGTCACACAGTTACTCTTTTTTTGTATTCTTATCTGTGCATTTATTATGTTAAAATTAATAGCTATGAATTTTGTGAAAGGATAATGTAATTTATAGTAGTTGAGGATAAAAAAGTTATTGTACAAAAATAGTGATTCTGATACTTATATTTGGTGTTCAATTGTATTGAAAGTTAATAAGTTAAAAAAGTGAAGCTACTGAGTTTTATGAGGCACATAATGCCCAGTATGTTGTCTTAACATCATACTCTAAAGAAATCTGAATAAACAGAGATTTGCAATGCTATTTAAATACACTTCAATTTTATTTTATTTCTCTCTGTCTTTTGTGGAAATTTACTTGTATGTTTCTCCTTAAAATAGCTGCTGGATTTAATTAACTTGTTTTTCAGCATAGGTTATATTAAATTTTACATAATAATTTAAGTTTTGAGCAGTAAACTTATCTTCCCATTTGTTTAGGTATTTGTAATATGCTTTAGAATAATATTTCCTTTTACAGGAAATGGGTCGGCATGATGACCTCTGGTCTCTCTTCTACATGTTGGTGGAATTTGTGGTTGGGCAACTGCCTTGGAGAAAAATAAAAGATAAGGTAAAGCTAGAAGTGAAACCAAAGAGTATAAGGCAGGTTTACTTCTGTATTCCAGGGAAATGTGATAAAAGTTCCTTTTAGAATCATTTATTAATTTCAACATTACATTTTCCAGTGTTTTATAGTGTAAGTTTTTGTGGCTAGTGTCATGGTATAAAAAGCAATCAAATTTTATCAAGTGTTCTAGGAAGAAAGGAGGTTGTACTTCTAGATTGAAATTATTGTAAAGGGTAGATGTAAGTATATATTTGCCACTTACTTCATTATTCCTGTTATCACTTGAGTACCTTATTTCACCTATCACGTGCTTAAAATTTCTAATATGTTTTGATTATTTGTGAAATAGGCATTTCTTATTTGGTGGTGAACAAAAGTGGATTGGGCAGCATGCAGTAGTGCCTTTAGTCATATGTCATAGGTGAAGTATGCAAAGAAGCAATATCTAATCAGCCTGCTTTTACTTCTTGCAGCTTCTTTTGAAATCATACTGAAATCAGGTTACTCTCTGATGTGGTTTATGTATTGGTAGATGACAGTATGGTGTATAGGTAGCATCTCCTTTTTGGTTTTGATTTACACATCTTACAGGACTGAATATACACCAAAAAGGGACTGAACTTGATATGATGCAACAGGAAGTTTAAATCTTTCAAATATACTCTTAGAAAGGGTTGGAGTGTTTAGTGACAGCTCTTTCTATCAGTCAGCATTCAAACACAAACAACACAAACACAGTGGAAAACTAAATGGCTTTTTATATTGAATTTGAAGTTTGTACATTATTTTGCAAGCGTACTGAGGCCAAAACCAGAATCTCCTATCTTGCTCTCTGGTGTGGAATGGCCTTTCTCAGTACCATTCAGTGTAATTTAGTGACCTGTCTCTCTGGCTAGTAGTGTATTGAATGGCTGTAGCAGAGAATGTGAGTATGTTGTAACAGAGAATGAAGGTGTGCCAATGTTTGTTGTGTTACTTACTCCTAGGAGCAAGTGGGCTCCATTAAAGAAAGGTACGAACACAGACTTATGCTGAAACATCTTCCTCAAGAATTCAACGTCTTTCTGGATCACATTTCTAATTTGGATTACTTCACAAAGCCTGATTACCAGGTAAACACTTGTACTATTTTCTCTTTCTGTTTTATAAGGAAAAAAATTTATGCTGTTTCACCTTCAATTTACTTTGATTTCAATGTGTAATCATGGTAGTCATTATGGTTTGTGCCACCACAAAGTTAATTTAATGACCATTTAGTGCCACAGAAACTCTGTGATTCAAACATGTTATTTTTTTCCATTTGGGAAGTGTAAGGCTGTTAAGTTTCTAAAAACAATTGACACCTGCTTTTCAGTCAGTATTCTGTTTGGATTGGGAGCTATCTTACTATCACAGCCTCTAGTGAGTGCTCCCTAAGTTAATTGATCAGATTGTTCTCTCAGTGATTGCCATTCTGGCAGTTTTCCAAAGTCTGAAACTCAGCATCTACAGCTAGAGCACAACATACACTCATGTGTGTTTTCAAAACTTGAAGTATTGGGTACAGAGGTCACAGAATACCAGTAATTTTTTTTTGTTTAAGAGAGTATTGCCTGCTGAAATGGGCAGCCTCTGCTCAGTGGTGAGGTGGTGTGTGCTGAGAGGATATGCTGTAGAATGTCTTAACTCACTCATGTTGACTCATGATTAAACAATAAATAAAGATAGAACTTTTTTCAAGTTTGTGGGAAGCAGCAGAGGAATGCTCAGGAAAAGCAGGGAAGAAGAGACTTGAGAGTTTTTTCAGTCTTGCACACTGTGAGAAGTTGTACTGATCGAATTGTGCACCATGACAAGCTGTCCCTGTCTGCTTTCCTCTGCCTCCCAGAAACACACATTCCCACTTGCTGGGCCTTTCTGCCTCTGTGCCTTTGTTCAACTCCCTAAATCAGTGAAATCAGAAGGAATGGCTTTCTGTTGGTGTTCAAGTGTAATTGGTTCAACTGAATAAATAAATTTGACCAGTTCTGGAATTGTAACTTTGATAAGAGTGACTCCTCTACTTTGCTTGGTAAGATTAACAAAGAAATCAAGATATATAAGAATTGAAATAAGAGGTGAAAATCTCAAGGAATAACTGATTTCCTGTTAGTAAGTGGATTTCTCTAAATGTACTGATATATGATTCTGCACATTTGCAAAACAAATAAATAAATTTTTGTGAAAAAATTGAATGTTAAAAAAAACCTCATTACAAATACAAAACATGCTCAGTATTCCTGAAAAAGAAATACTTTGATTTTTTTTTTTCCCTCTTCTCCATTACAAATTTCCATGAAATTTATAGTTTACAATTAAGTGAGGAAAAAGTTTTCAATGTTTTGTGGGCCTGGTTATGAAGATGTATCAGGGGTTTTTTTCCTATGGTAAAAAGTACTATTATAGAAACTTTGATGTTGTATAGAAAAACCTTGATTATAGATTGGTAAATAGGTTTGCATTACAGAACCTGAATGATAAAGCATATAGACAGTCATGTAATTTTGAATACTTTTTTGTGGTTTATTTGTATCTAACACAGCATGTGCACTCAGCACATGATACCAGGACAGAGTTTTTCCACGGTAGAGACAGCCCAGTAATTTACAGTCATTTGGCTGTTCATGGAACATTTGCAGTTGTGTAGCTGCAGCCTGAGCCTTACAACAGAGTCTTGCTCATGTGCTTTAGACCAGAGCAGGGTGGTTTTATTTAGAGCAGTGAGGGTGCTCCTTTAAACTCTGATCTCTCTTGTGTTTGCAGTGTTATTCCTACCTACTGTATTCTTTGTATTTATGAGTGGGCAGTGAACAAAAATGTGTGTATATCCCTGCTTTGAAGAGTTTACAGTCTAAAAAGTTCATGACTTAGGCCAAGAAGCTATGTTTGATTTGGCAATGTCAGATGTTTATTTTATTCAGGTATTTGTGCATACATTGCCTCAGCCTCCTGATATAATTAAGCATTTGAGTTTGTATTTGCCTTATAGCAGAAATTGATGAAAAAATTTAAAGGAGAACGACCTTAAAAATTACTTCAGAGACACTGCTTAATGTTCAGAGGGAGAGAAGAATTAAACACAGTACATAAGAGACAGGGTGAACCATGGCCTTGTACTCTTCAGTAGGGTTGCAGAAATGACTGTGACAGCTGGCACACAGAAGATTCTTGAAAGTAAAGATTAATGGGTGAGACCACTCCACACAAGAGAAATGATCCAAACTTCTCATCTATTTTAAGTTGCCAAAGGGTATGCCAAAGGAGAGTGTGGAAAAATCTTCAGCATCTGGATTGGAAAAAAACCCCAGATTTTTTGCTTCTAGGAAAATAAAAACAAACATAGAAATGTTACAGAGTAAGAGAATGATATGGACACAGCCTTCCCATCATTTATAGAATAGACAAAGTTTATTTCACAGAGAGAGGAAAGTGATGCCATTTGTTTCTCTGTCATGGATATAAATTTTCCAAAGGCTTTTTCATAGCATAAACTGAGGATTGAAAGTTAGACATTTGTACAGTATAAATGTCAGCATTATATGAAGTAAATGCTATGTAGTTCTTAATGACAGAAAGGTATGGATTAGCAGAAAAGTATCCTTTCCTACAACTCATTAATTTTCTTGGTTTCACAGTGTTACCAAATGTATTCTTTTTTCTTCCTGTGCTAGAGAGCCATTGTATGGCATTCTTCAGCAATGTAGTTATGCATCTCTGTGTGTATGTATATCTGTCTTTTTGTAAAAGTCTGTGGTGTATCTTTGCCTCACGCCTGATAAAAACAGATGTGGGTGGGGTTTTTTTTCTATTTTAATAAAATGGAATTTTGTATATCTTGGCCTCAAAATCTTGAAAAATGAGAAGTGTTTATATAAAAAACTATTTTTTTATGTTGTTGTCAGTATTACAGAGGGATATTTCTTAATTGTTTGGTCTCTTAGACAAAAATGAAGCTTATTAACTTTTTTCTTTATTTTCAGCTTCTCATGTCTGTGTTTGACAACAGCATGAAAACATTTGGAGTTATTGAAAGCGACCCTTTTGACTGGGAGAAGAGTGGAACTGATGGCTCTCTGACAACAACAACAACTTCAACCACCCCTCAGTTGCACACTCGTCTTACGCCAGCTGCAATTGGGTATGTATGGTGTGGTCTCTTCTATGGCAGCCACAGAGGGGCTTCCTACCAAAGGGAAATGATCTCCATAATTTAGTTTTTTTCTGCAGGGTTTTGAATGCATAGAGGAAGTGAGGTTTGGGAGCTGTGATTTGAAGCTGCATTTGAAGTATTTCCCTTTTTAGGGTACCAGTTTATACTATCCTGAAAGATAAGCGCTGCAGTCCTAAAATTACTGCAATAAAAATAGTACTTCAGGAAATTGCATGTAAATTTGCTCATCCATCCTTTGCTAAATCGTATTTTGTGAAACTAAGTAATGTGTCCTGAGTTTAAGTGCCTGGAAATTTAACTGCCTGTAAATAAACCCATTGTTTTCTGTAAGCTTGAAATAAAATTCTAGCTTCAATTTCCTTGTAAGTTTGAAAAATTAATAGATCTTTATAAGAAATTTGGAAATAGATTTTGGTTGTGTTTGAAATAATGTTTAATATGTTGTTTGAGACATTATGTAATGAAGTAAATTGGACAAGATGTGATGTTTGATAATATCCATACTAATCTCAGGGGACTGAAGAATATAAGAGGTGTTTATGGATGAATGTTAGAAGTGTTTATGGGTGCCATTAATTTTTTTGAGTAGAAAAATATGTATAGAAGAGACAGGAGAGAAGTTGAACCTGGACATGATCTCTAACAAATTTTCTCAGACGTGGCTTCAAAAACATTTAAAAAAACCCAGCTTTTATGTGATAGTTTTTTTGATTTACATATTTTCTTATGTACCTAAATTAAATAAGTTGTGAAAGCCAGGAAATAAGAGGTTTTATATTAAATAATTTCCAAGATTTAGTTTTCTGCAGAAACATGATTTTCTTTGTAAGTTTTTGTTTGTTTCTTTCTTTGAAAATAGAAAATAATTTCTGTAAACACATGGGAATATAAAAATGTTTGCAATTCTGATTTTGTTTTTAAACTACTTTCGTAGAATTGCCAATGCCACTCCCATCCCAGGAGATTTGCTGCGGGAGAATACAGATGAAGTATTCCCTGATGAACAGCTCAGTGATGGAGAGAATGTTATTCCTGTTGGGGTATCACCTGAGAAACTACCTGGATCCCCTGGACATCAGCGTCCTCAGGAAAAAGATGTTTGGGAAGAAATGGATGCAAACAGAAACAAAATAAAACTGGGGATCTGTAAGGTACTTTCAAATTTGCACTGTCAAGACCATCTTTGAACAGTTTCTTGTCCTGATAGTTCACATAAGATATAATTAATAAGGCAGTTGTACTGATACTGATTAGCCAGAATGATCTAAGAAAATAATTTATGGCAGAGATAACACCTTTTATATACTGAAAAAATCAGACAGGCTTTTGGGTCTTTTGCCACTTTATCAGGTTTTTATGATGAATAGCTTGCTGATAATTTGAGGCTCTTTGTAGTTTACTCGTTTTCTTCAGACACAATCTTCATGCTTGCTCACTGAATGAATTCAAAGCAATTTTCCTGCATCTTGCATGTGTAGAAGCTGGATCTTAACTTTACAAAAGAAGATTTTAATGTTCTTCAATTGACAAATCATCAGCATGATTGGCAGTATCCATTTAATTCACTTGGTGATTTTGTCTCCATAAGATATAATACCTTTGTACTGATTCAGAGATTCATTGGCTGGTCTTTAGAAGAGAATGCAGCTTCATTTTAAAAAATGGTCTCTGAGAATTGGTTCCTGTCTTCCTTATTCACAATCACAGTATTTCATGCCTGGACAGATGTAGCCTTTTTCTTCATATAACAGTGTTTTTAACACGAAAACAGATCTGGTACTAAAATGTTCTTTATCTAGGAGGGCTGTCTAATTTTGAAGCTGTTGCTCATTATTTGCTAGGAAAAAAATGTATTGTGGGAAAGACCGAGGTATGGTGCCTGTTTTCAAATGTGCTTATTTGTGTGTTTTTCCCAAAGGGAGAGAAAGGAGATTTTTCTGGTTCAAACAAAGGCACTTTCTGTTGCACCTGTAGAAACTAAGAATGATCATGATTTCCCAGCTCTAAATCATGTTCAGTTATTCTAAATCATGTTCAGTCATTATTAAGATAGAATGCAGTTGGGTTAAAACATAGCTTAAAGTCATAGAAATATTTTGTAGATTTAGTGTTTTATGCTCCAGAGAATCAAAAAGACAGTCTGGGAGCTAACTTCTTTTTAATAAGAGCACTTGAGTGTAAAGCAGACCAAAGATGCTACTAAGTGCAAAGTTTCAGACTGTAATTAAAGAATATTTCAGAGATGGGTGTGAAAAATCAGAATAAATGTAACTGTATTATTGGGTCTTTGATACCCCTGTTCTCAGACTTACCCAGATCCAGTATACTGCCAGTACCTTGTCTGCTGTAGGTGTGTGCTGAAGAGCATATTTAACTACCTTAACTATGCATGAACTTAAGGACCATTCGAAATACAAATTGGCTTTTCACGTTCTAAAAACTTGGAGGGTCTTTGCCATGTAGTTCCTTGTCTTCCTCTTCTTTTGGCACTCCTTCATTTTTATTTTACATTTTGCACAGGCTGCCACAGAGGAAGAAAACAGCCATGGACCAGGGAATGGAATGCTTAATGCCCCGAGTCTCGGTTCTCCAATCCGAGTTCGCTCAGAGACCACCCAGTTAGACAGAGATGTTCCACTGGTGCGAAAGTTACGTTCCATTCACAGCTTTGAACTGGAGAAGCGTATGACGTTGGAGTCTAAGCCCGACACTGATAAGTTTCTTGAGACCTGGTAAAGAAATTAAGTTATCCTTTTCCTGGGATCTTTTAAGGATATGTGATTTGGATGCTATTATCTTTGCTGTGTGAAGAGCAGGAATGGAGCTATGGAGTATGCTTATGGAAGTTACAGCAAAGTATTTTTCGTAATATTGCTCAATTAATGGGTTTCACTACATGGCAGCTACGTTAGAAAATGATTATTGCTAGAATACAGTTGAAGTTGGACTTCCACACCTAAGAATTTCGTATTTCAAGACCTGGTGGTTGTAATCCAAGTATTCATTAACTTTTTCTTCAGTGGCATACAGTCAGTACAACTCATCCTGAATAAGGAGTTGACATCAGGTGCTCAATAGAGATAACACGACATAAGGCTATATGACATGAGAAGGGAGGTTTACAGGAAGTAGAGTGAAGAAGTTAGGAATCTATGAAGCAGGCTTAGTTATGCCCAAAGGTGTAGAACCAACATAAAAAAATCTTGGTGGAGGACGGCGAACTTAAAATGGAATATGAAGGTAGAAAAGAGACAGGTATATGAAAATGGACTCAGTTTTCCTATGTCTAAAAAGAATATGGGGAGCGGGACACAGTGAAATCTGACTGAAAGGCAGAGGTTGAGTGGGGACAGTAGAAGAGCTCTGGAGTGATGACAGTGGCAAAAACCTTCTAAATACTTCATAGGGGAGCTAGGAATTTGAATTTGTTTGATGAAAGCAAATTACACAAAGAGTAAGTAAGGAATCAATCAAAGCAATAAATAACATTCTTCTTGAAAACATATAACGTATGTTAGACATCTGTTTCTTCTGTTCCTCTTTGAGTTTCTGCTTTGTCACAAATTAAGTGCAGTGGACATCTGTGGTAACCTCACTACTGAGTTATTCTCTCTCACAATTCTCCCTTCTGGACCATCCATCCATTTTTACTTGACATCATACTTTATTATCTCAAATTGTGGATCTTTGAACCATTGTAGGTTCTAGAATATGACAACAAATTTTTATATAAACCTAATTTTCTTCTGAAAACACTCAAATGTAACATACATTATTTAATTAATTCTCAACTAATTCAGATATTAACTTCTTTTCTCTAAGTTTGGAGAAGAAGCAGAAAGACTTGAAAGTGGCAGAGACTCCTGTTGCTGCTGTTCCTCCTCTTTCTCAGAAAACATCTGTTCCTGCTCCTGTGACTGCCCGCACGGACCATGTTTGGCACTATGATGAAGAGTATCTTCCAGATGCTTCAAAGCCTGTGTCAGCTAATTCTCCTGACCACGCTGATGGTGTTATGAGCAATGGATTTGTAGCTGTTAACCTAAGCTCCTGCAGGCAGGAGGTTGATTCTAAGGAATGGGTGATAATAGATAAGGAACGGGACTTGCAGGACTTCAGGACAAATGAGGCTTTAGGGCACAAAATGACTGGAAGTCCCTCAGATGAAGAGCCAGAGGTACTACAAGTTCTAGAGGAATCCCTTCCAGAAGAGCAGTCCAGAGAGGGTGGTTGGGCAGGAAACAATGTCCTTGCTAAGAACCAAACTTCAGGGGTGGAGTTTGTTCTAGACATGGAATGTCATCCTGCTGCATCTGAACAGCTTACAGATAAATTGGAACTTCTGTCTGGAGCTGCAGGACAGCTTCTTGCGGCCACCCCTACAAGTCCTATGGAAGCTCAAGCAGAAGGAGCACTCACTCCGGTAAGAAAACTTCTTTATTCAGAATTGTAAGATGAAATGGTAAAGGTGGTGACTAAAATACAGCAGTGTAGCAGAAATTCCTAGTTTCAACAGGTATGGGATTTGAGTCTTGAAGACTGATCTTCCATATTCTGTTACACAGCTGTTTACAGTCACTCATGGAAGTGCTAATTGTTCTTCAGGTGTGACCCACAAAACTGGCCACATTTAACAGAGTTATCCATCTATATACCTGTCTACCTAAAGAAGCTCCTTGTGCAGTGATTCCTAATCAGTGAGAGACACACATGTGAATGCATATTTATTATATTTGCAGTATGTAAACATAAAATTGCAATAGAATATGTAAAATCCTGTGCTACAGTGTTTCATGTGTTTCAGAAAAAATCTGAAATGAAAGAAGTGGCTGAAATTAAAGAAACAGTTACTTGCTCTCATCTCTTACTATGATTCCTGCAGTGTTTCCTTCTGGAATTCAATTTGATTCTTCCTGTTCCTTCTGAAATTTCTAATGGTCCTTATACAAACACCTTGTTGCCTTTTATGAAGTGTTGATGCTTTTCACTTCTAAAATGCTTTTGCAACTCCTACTTTGCTCATGTATTTTTCACTGAGAGATTGCTTTGCTTCCATTGCATATTCTTGTTTTTCTTTTTCCATATTTTCTGAAGAATTCTCAGTTGTGCAGTTTTTGAACATTTACTTTTTACTCCTGTCACTGTTTCTAAACAAAGATTTCTTTGCCTTTACTTAAGGAGAAGGATAGGGAATCACCTCATGGTTTTATTTCTTCCCCTTTTTAAGTAGATATTGTAGCATTTATGATCTAAAGGTCAATTCTTTCAAGTTCCCTTGAGCCAAGAAACCTGACTGTATCTTTTCTTTATGTATCACCAATTTTTGTTAAAGTTACCACCAGCTTATTAGAAAAAGAAACTTGTCACTGACTGCTCGTTTATTATAAAGTGTGGAATATTCTTTATAGTGAAAATTAACTACTCAATATAATTAACTATAGCAGCACAGTAAAATTTCAACTACACCTAGGTTCTCATGGAAAAGGCAAGAACTGTGTTAAACAACAGATTTTTTGAGATTTAGTTTGAACTATTAGTTGCATGAAAGAATTTTTGATGGGTTAGGAACCTTTAAAGGTGAAAAATTATTTTAAATTTTTAAGTTGTTCAGTTTTTGTATTTTAAGGTCAGTTTTAGCAAAACAGACAAGTAAGAGCAGCACTTGGTCCTGTACAAAATAATAATTATCAAGTGTTTTTATTTCAAAAGCCATTAAAAGCAGCTTGTAATTTTATATGCAAATACACTATACAACTCTATACAAATGTGGCTCTTTTGCAGGAAATAGCTGTTGTACCTAAAACTAAAAGTAAAGGTGGTACAAATATTATGTACTACAGTGCAAAGAATGGACAATATCTTTGTCTGAAAAGGAAGAAGCTTCAAAACACAGGAGCAGAAACAGTTGCAAACAAAGTTAATTATTATAAAATGCATTGGAAGAAATACTGGCTGAAGTAGAAACTCAAGTGAAATTATATTTTACTTTGGCTTTGCAGGGACATAAGTAGTATTTGTCATGACCTATAAAAAGGGAGAAATTAATGTGGTTTATATTATGCTGGAAGGGCAAGTAGAGTTGTGAGTGCAAGATGAATGGCAGGAATGAACTTGGTGTTTCGAAAGTGAATGATATACAATAGGAAATACAAACTGACCAGTGAATAAAGAAAATAGAAATTACTTGTCCAGTTTAGGAGCTGGGAACAGTGTGTCTGTACAGCGTGTCTGCTCTAACTGTGACGGCAATTTGTGTTAGTCTTCCATCTACTTCATTAGCTCTTGAAAGCCACGGAGAGCCCAAGAGACTATTTCAGGGTGAGTTTTTCTTTTTGTCCTTCATTGATTTATTCCACTTTTTAAAGGATACTTAAATATTCCCTATGATGGGTACTAGAACCTAGCTCTTATAGGTGAGTGTTCTAGTCACTTCACTGGGAGCAAGTGTGTGTATATGCCTCTTCTTATTGTCATTCTCTCTGTTCAAAAGTCCTGGTGACCTTAGGTTGAGTCCTTTTCTTTCTTCCTGAGTACTTACCCTGAAATTGTTTTTTCAATGTGATCCTTGGTTGTGCATCAGATGCTCTTGTTCTTTAATAATTTTTTCTGGGTTGCACCTTCCTGGCAATAAAAATAATAGGCAAAGGTCATACTTTACTTTTCTGCTGATTTAATTATATTGCACCAGTTACTAAGAGCAGGCTTGGATCCAAGAATGTTAATTTTAGGACTATAAATCAAATGCGTGTTACTGAAAGGGGTTAAAAATAGATGTTGAAATTATAGTAGTGTAGAAGCTTAATATAATTACTGAAATAGTTCACTCCTTTCAAACAGCTTGAAACTCTAAGACATGCCAGAATTCATGATTGTCATGCTTATGAATGTACCTCCCATATGGATTTCTACTGACCTGCTTCACTGTCAGTTAGAAGAAAATACAGTTTTGCTTTTTGAGCTTATTCTGATAGGTTTGTTAAGTATGCAAACAGTTACTTCAGTGGTGAATGAATAAAATGGTTTTCCTATCATAAGTCAAGTATTTTTTCTTAGTATTTCCTTTTTACTTTGATGACTATTCTTTGTTCTTTATTTCTTTCAGGGCTTTATTGCTCAGTATTTTAGTAAGTAGTAGCATGGATGTTTCTGTATGAGAAACTAATATTTCATACACTCACCCATAATTTTATTTTCTCCTGGAGGAAAGAAATTTCTGGTCTATAGTCCTTCCATTTGTAGATAAATATTCTTCCTGAAATTGTGTATGTGGACTTCTTGTAATTGTTAGTAATATCACTTCTCACCTGTTAAGGATCAACATCTACATTCTATTCAATATTCTATTAAGAATGTAAAGTTGCACCAGTTAAGAAAGGAAACTTGAACTCAAAAGATAAGAGAGAAAAATGTGTAAGTTATTGGCTTGGGTGTGAGAAAGTCTCAGACATAAAAAGTTACAGCAAATTATGCTGTCTATTATGAAAAAGGCCTGCAGGTAAGAGAAGTATTTGTCATATTGGTCATTTGTCATTTGTTATCGGTCTTGGTTTTCCAGTTGCAATACAGATTCTGTGTGCTACCAGCACAGACCAATTTGATCTGGCTTAGTTGTGGGCACATGGTCACATATCTGTTGAACTCCTCAGAGCATGCTAAGTGTGTACGTGTTGACTTTATGCTTTAACAATGGCTTTATGTTGATTTTGGCTGCAGGACAGACAGTGTGTGATTTGCTGTAATATCTACTACTATGAAGCTAATTGCTCAAAAGAATTTGAGCTGATCTACACTAATAGTGAATTTATACTGGAGCAGCACTTTGCATCACATGGCTCTGGTTTTCTTTTCCTACCTCTGGTACTAACGGGCTAGAGCTGAACTTTCCGTGTTGTGGACTCACAGCTTCATTAATTTTCTGTTTGTATTGAATGACCTTCATACAGTGCATGCACAAAACCTTGCAACATATATTTGTCAAGCAGATATTTCAGTGAATAAGAAATAACAGATTTGAAGTAATTAAACATGTAACAGCTCTTTCCATCTTCAGTTTAAGTTAAAAAACAGTTTGCTTTGGTGCCATTTGCCTGACAGCACAAATTTGTGTAGATATGTATATATGTGTGTGTGTGTTATAGAGGAGGGTCTGCTGAGTGAACCTATTTATTTTTATTATTTAGAAATATTGCTGAAATGGAAACTTTGTATATCAAGGTACTATTATGTTTTATCAAAAGCTTGTTCTTAAGTTTCTGTTTATTCCTGAGTTGTAAGTAATTTAATTTTCATGTATCTTCTATCCTCATTTGCTGCTTTTATGAGATACTGGAAGTACTTTTTTTTTCCAGCTGAAAGTCAACTATGCATTGTGGGAACAGAAGCTTTAGTATTGATGCAATTAAAAGACATCTTTTCCTTAGAAACAGAAATGCTTGCTAGATGTTCTTGCTTTCCAAAGGATATAGGTTAGAATAGCAAATACCATGGTAGGAAACAAAAAGCATGAAGCTTGCTGAAAATTTCCTTATCTCTACTCTTCATGGTTTTCTCTAACTGTAATTGGAACAAAGAATGCTAACTATGTATAGCAATCTCATTTACAGAGACTTAAATGTGTCACCATCAGATATTTATTCAGTGCTGGAAAAGGTCTTGCAAAAAAATGGTGGATTTTAGCTTTGTATATCAAAGCTACAGGTTTATTAGAATCATCGATAAGCAGTTTAAAAATGTACTTTGTCTAAAACTAATAGTTTGGAAGACTTTACAGTTCCTATTATTTTTTCTTACCTCTTATCTGAATGCTCAGATAAATGCAGTTCAAGATGAAGCAATTGTTCCTTGATTCTCCAGGCCAGTGTATCCTCCTAGTCTGGTCCCATATTTGTGAAATTTCATCAGAATTGTTTACTATTAACCTTACTGATTAATCCTGTCAGGTGCAGTTCTTAAAGTATGCTGCTATTGGCACAGGTGTAAAGCCTCCAATGGGTGTATATGCTGTAAGTGTAGTAATCTCAGAAACATGGGTATGATGTTGTGAAGATGTGCTAAGTGTTTAAAAGGATCAGTCAATGATCAACTAGCCATCCATCAACTGATGTACACAACGTCCTTGAAACAGACTCTGTGAGTTTATTAAATTTCCACTAGATTGTTACTGGCCAGTTATAATAGTTGCAATGGTTGGACTTAAAGAATCTGATTTTATTTTCTGACCTAAATGATTCTATGATTCTAAGACTGAGTGAATGAAGAGGCCAGCTAGAGAAATGATGATTATTCTTGATTTTGATATTGGATTTTTGAAAATGGATGATGGAAAATGTGAAGATTAGACTTAAGACACCTCTTAAATTATGAACTTTCAGCCTCTTAGTGAGCTGTGAATATGGTTTTTGAGGGAATGCATAAAGGCAAGACAAACAAGAATTATTAAAATATATTCAACCTTATTTTCTTCCCCACCATATTGTTCTCACAGCTCAACTCATGTCATATGCTGCATTTCTCCACTCCGAGAATTTCAAGTCCCATCCTCCGCACCATGAGCCCTATAGCCTATCTGTCCATCCACTTGGACCCTCTGAGGGAGGCTGCTTTACCAAGGAGTCAGTCAGCTGAGAGCCACTCCTCTTCCTCCTGCTCAACTGGTCGTAGGCAGCTTCCTGTCATTCCCTGTGGCAACAAGTTCCCCCCTGTCATTCGCATCTCAAAAGCACAACCTGAGCAGGTGAATAAGCCTTGTCTTCATAGAAGTGACTGCATTGTAGCAGTCATCTGCAAAGTTTAACATTTTCAGTCGCTCTGCTCAGTCTAGTAGCAGGCATATGCTAATCATACTGCTATACACAGCATCCAAAAAATGTTTTGAAGGATCAAGCTGGGGAGTAAGAATGGATCTTTTCCAGGAATAGAGTTGGGAATACTCTGTGAGGAAGATATTTTGTCCCACTTAGAAGAGAGGAGTATTTAAAGAGCTGTTATTCAGGTTAAGATCTGGAGCACAGAGTATCTCTGGATGTTCTGGAAAACAGATTCACTTCCTCAGAGATTTTCTCTTGAAAAGAGATAGGATTATGAAATAGAGATTTTTATTTTTCTTCTTTATTTAAAACTAAGAATAATGTGTTTCTATAATCACAGTACCAGCTGAATTTCAAATTGGGAGCACATATTGAAATTTGGACTATCCTAAATTATTTTAATGTGACAAAAAGGGATCAATCAAATTCAATAGAAATAGATAGTTTCTTTGGAAATTAGCAAATAATTAATTTTCCCCCTGCCTACAGTATATAAAATAAAGATGGCAATTAAGAGGGGTCACGGGTAATGAAAAATGTCAGTAGAGAAAGGGGGCTTTTTACAGTTTTATATTTCCAGTTTCATTTCAATATGGAAGATGAAGGCTTGCAATCATAACTGAAGTAATTTTTGTATTAGTCACAAAAATGTTGAGATTTGCTAAGTAGCAGGAATTTGCATTGTTGGGTAAAGCAGTATGATATAGCATTAATGCATAAGACTAACATATCATCATCATTTTATCATTAATATTTCATTTGGATCATATTTTGTGTTGCCTTTGATTGCCAATGTATTTTTCAGTATAGTTCTATATTACAGATGGTGTGAAGGATGAACAGGTGTATTGATATTAAAAGTAATCCATCAACCTTAGTTACTTCCAAAATTCCGTGGGATCATTGATGTGTGATAACAAGTCAAACCCCTGACTGTTTTCCAGCTGAATATAAAACAATCTATATTTCTGTGCTTGATGTATAGAAACAAACAGTAACACTCTTCATGATGGCTGATGTATTGACTAGGACAGAAGACCTAAGAGAAATTGAGTCATTATGAATTAAGCTTCTGGACTTTTTGGCATTGGTTTGTACCTAAGATGCAAAATTACCTTTTTTTTTTTGGTCTGTAGCTATGATTTAAGTTTTTCAATCAGAATCTATTGCAGGTGTAATTAGCAGACTTAGTGAAATGTGCACAATGCTCAGAAAAAGCAAGTTGGCACAGAGGGTCTTTTCTGGCTTCCTTAGTACCCAAAAAATAAATACACGAGTAATATTAATAATGGCTGCAAAGTGATATACTCTGTCATGTGAAGAAGACCTGGCATTGTGCCAGGTGGTGCTACTTGGTGGAGTAAGCATTAAGCCTCTTCTTTCCTTTTACCTGGTAAGTGCTTGACCGCTGCATTGCTTTTTGAGCTATGATTTGAAAGTCCCAAATGTGTTACCAATTTCAAGTTTGTCATTTCCTATGGAAAAAACAAGCACATAATTGTTTAGTTCATTCCAACAATGAAAGCCTCATGTACTTCATGGCTCAACTGAAGAATTCAAGGACTTTTGCAAGTCCTTTTTTTGACACATTTTAAAGACTTAAAAGAATTTTTATGTCGTTTATGTTAGTCTGTATAAATATTTGGTACCGAATATATTTTCACATCTTTCCTGTGTCAGAAATTTGGTTCAGCATTCATAACTAATGAATTGCAGAGGTCAGGGATCTGTACTGTTGAATTTAGTTTCATGTATTAAAAAATAAGAAATGATGCATTTGTTTCTGAAATCAAGCAAAGCGACTTTCTTTACAGATTTTTGATGAATGAGGGTTCAGGAACTCTAACCTATCTTCCTGTACTTTGGTATCAGATAGAGGAGGTCATAAAAATCTCTGTTCTCTGCTCACTAGTGCAGAGAGGCTTTATTTGTTCAATAGAGGACTCCTGTCTTGCCATACATAAATAATGGAAGAAAATTGGAGTGTTTTGCTTCAGCTCTCCTTAGTTATTCAATTCACAGCATAAAGAAAAGAGTGTGGTAGCATTACAGCTCATAAAAACCCAGATGAATTCTTTGTACTTGGGTATGAAGAGTGCGTCTGGAGTGCTATTAGTATCCTTCTCACCTAGAGCATGGTCAAATTGTACAGCAAATCCTCTTGAAACCTAACCTTTTTCTTTCTTTCTGTGAATTTTTCAACCAGGTGAGTTGTCTGCTCATTTGGAGAGCTGCATCGGGTGTTGTGTGAGGTTAATGGTAAAGGTGATGTGAGTGCAGCTGCTACTGGCCAGGTCTGTGTGTGAAGATACTGCCTAAGTAGCTGTAGTGCTAAATGTGTAGCTGTGTCTTAAGAAACAATCAGAATCAGTGACCTCAGATTTTTATCTCTGGTTTCTCAGCTTAAATTTTGCAATAAGATAGTGAACACCTCTTCTAGCCACTGCAGCAATATAGAATATTTCTAAACTGGATGCTCTACAATATGATACAGTCCTTAACAAAGGTGGACTCCAGTTTTGTCTGTCATTCAGGTGTATTTTCTTTCTTCAGTGTGCTTAATCATGTATGTAAGGGAGGCTAATTTAAATTTAATTATTTTATGGTTATGCATTTTGCTAGGGAAGGATATTTTGTGTCTCTCAGGTTAAGCAATTAGAATTAGTTGTCACTTATACAAATATTTTCTCTTTATAATAAATAAAGAAAATTTATAATAATAAATATAGAAAATTTATAATAAATTTCTCAAATTTCTACCTTATTGGAACATTTAAAAAATATTTTGTAATTATATACTTATATAATTAGTTAAAAATGCTCTAAAATCTTCCCACACAAGAAACTATAGAGATGCAAGCCATCACTTTCGTATTTGTATGCGAGATGAGAAATAATATACTGATCTGAGTTGAAAAATTTACCTTAATTTTAAGCTTCTCACTGGAATTCAGGGACCTATGGAAGAATAAGATAAGACTTCTTGACTTATTCAAGGGTTATTTAGAGAAAGAATGCATATCCCTTATAATTTTTTTTTTTTTTACTTTAGGCATTTCAAGTTTATGGGCCAGGAGTGCACATAATTGTTGTAAATTTTGCTTTTCTTAATGAACTAATTTTAGCAGGTTTCACTATTCTGCAATTGCAAGAGAATGAAATTTACATTGGTTTTCATATTTAACAATCGCTTTTGAAACCACAAATAAGCAAACAAAACCCCAAAGGGTTCTTTTCAAATTTGTCAGTGGTATTAACTTGGCATGTATGGTTGGATTACTATAAAACTCAGCTAGTTAACGCTCTGGTTTAGAATTTAAAATATCATGAAGGGATACATTTGTCCAGAAATCCTCTTCTGGTCTTCATTTTCAAGGCGTGGCACGTTATCAAATAGATGTGTTCTTGAAAGAAGTGGAGGAAAAGGTTTTCTCTGTTCAATGAGTCTGTGTTTTTGCTGCTGCCATGGTTAAAGCCATAGTTTGTAGAAAAAATATTCTAATTTCAGAATTTACAGAATTTGTATGCCTCTTGTTACCTATCCTGATGGAAACTATGTTGAGTCAGCATGAGGTTTAAGTTAGGTTCTTTCCTGTTTTAATCAAGGCAGAAATTCAAGGAGTTAGTCCAGTTTGTGGCTTCTAGAACTGTTTCATACACAGTATATTTGATTTTATTAAGTAGGGAAAATGTACAGATGTTTTACCATCTCATTCATGAAAGGGTAATTAATAGTTGTTAATATTTCAATAATTTTTAGCCTGGCTTACGTTCTTTTAAACAACTAGATTTTATATTGATAATGAAGTTTCTAGAAGAATGTTATTCTATGCACTATTTTTCTGATGAAGACAAGTGAAAACTTTTATTTGTTACTTTTATCCAAGTGTCAGAGGAAATATCTTGATACATAGAAATCTAAATGCTGCCTTTTTGGGGCAGTCTTTTGTCTGAAGGAAATTCTGCAGGCATACTTTTTTCCCATCTGCTTTTGGTGTAAAGAAGAATTAAGTAGTACAGCATGTTAAATTCTTCCAATGGGAACTTTCCAAGTTGTAAATTAAGTGATTAAGGGTTGAGGACAAGCAGTCAGCATGAATGACTTAATTTTTTCCAAATAGTGTGTTGCTGTAGGGAACATTTCCATTTCTAGTGACAGAACCATTCTTGGCCATTCTGCTTCTGCAGGTTTCTCTACTAGAAGCAACAGAAAAGTCATGAAGGTCTGGACAATGAATTTGCCTTGGTAATAGCATCCACATACATTGAGTCAAAAAAACCCAAATATATAAAAAGTTATAATTATTTTAAATGTTTGTGTTTTCTGGCATCAGCAGTGCTTTTAAGATTCCCAAAATTGGAAATCACAGATTTCAGCTATTCTTGTCTGTCCTTGAAGTTTTAGTTTTTCTTTTTTAAATTATTCTTTTAAAATGCCAATCCTACACAAAACATGTGTGATTTATTACATTTTTCTAACATCATAATTTCATTAGCATAAAATAAGCAAAGATGTTTCAGGAAAGCTAAGTGGTCTGTGGGATTCCCATGGCGAGTTTATTAACTCTAGGGTCAACAATTGTTTCCATGACAACACTTCATACTTATAATCATCTTGAAATAAATAGGTGGTTACAGTTCAGGACATAATGACTAATGATTCTTTCTCGTGTAATGAAGTTTTAATTAATCTAATTAATATTGTGCCGTTAAATAAGTGTACATACTGTCTATAGTATCATCCACAAGATAATTTTTAATTTAGACATCTTTATTTCTTAAAATATTTTTCTTCTATTATTAAATTCATATATGATTCTAGTTTAACTGTAATTACAGAGAAAAAAACTTCACACCTCTGAACTGTGCATTAAGGCAAATTAATGTTCTTTTTGTTTGAAATTAACCATTTATGTGGAACTCAAGAAAAATACTACAATACTGACCATTTTAATAGCAGTATCACAGAAGTGTTATGTATGTGTTATGAAGTTATAGTCCGTAAGTGCCTCTGCTTTCCATTTCAGCAGTAAATTTCAGGAGTGTTCTTCAACTGGTTTATTCTGCTTATTATATAGAAATAGTTTCAAACTGAATGAGTACGTGTTTTAGTCATGTTACCAAACTAATTAGCCACTTATTAGCAGTCACAGTCATTCTCTAAAAGCAATTAAAGATACTATTTTCAGAGCAATCAATATTTGCCTATTGGTTATTTGAGGATACAGTTTTTATGTTAGAACAACAACAAAAAAATCTTATTTTATCTGGTAAGTGATGTAGGAATAACTGAAAAGGGAAGATGTTTAAAGAATTCAGAAGTCAGGCCATGGCTAATAAGCCTTAGAGAAAGACTGTACATGCAGATCTCAATGTTCTTTATCCTCAAAAGCTACCTATCACATTAGAAAATTTGGAAACACAGTTGTACATTTATAGCTCTGCATCTTATTCCAACCTCTTCCTATTTCTTGCAACCTCCATGTAAATCAATGCCAAAATTAACATAGAAGAAATAACATATCTGAAAAGCTGTGGAGAGCAACATGTCCCTCTTTTCAGATATAAAAAATCTTCATATATTACTTCTGTTTAGTCTAGGATTAGGGACTGCCACATGTGAGTTTTTACCAAAAAAATATAGTGTCCTGGGGACCAGCAGTTCCTACAAATGCCTGCAGTGCTTGCTGTACTATATATATGGGGCTGTTGAAAGGGATTCAGTAACAAAATTTACAATAATCTCTAGTCTGAGGTTCCATAACACTGAATATCAGCCATGTACTTCTGTTTATCTTCATATTAGTCTGTTTGTAGAAACAGCCAATACACTTTAGTAAATGTATAACTAATTGTCTTTAACTTCCCTGCTGTAAACTTAATCTGGGGATGGAATGTAAGGGTTACAATAGGATTACACTCTAGAAAGTCAGTAGGAGTGATAGGAATGGAGTATTTTGCGAAGTAGGTGTATTTTGAGCAGGAAGCTGTGAGCTGTGTCCCAAGATGTAAAGCACAGCAGTGGTTTACTCGTGTGAGAATGGCACTCAGTTAATTACAGGACGCTGCACCTATATACCCTTGGCACTTCCATGCAACCTGCAGTTCAAATTTCTTTGCAGAGGCATAATGTTGTGCAAGGAAATAGAAGTTAAGGGATGTAAGTAAACAAAACTCATGAAGAGGAAGTTGATGAACTGGAAAGATTTAGGGAGATTTTTCGGTCTCGTCAAAGTTGCAGACTCGTGCTGCAAGCCATTAGTTGTATTCCGGCTGGCTACTATGGGTGAAAAAGTAGCAGGGAAAAGAGAAAGGATACATGGGGTTTGTTTTCCTGGATCCAAACAAAGGCTTTGAGGTTTACTAAAGTAGGAAAGATGTTCTAAAGAGTAAACTGATTAGGTAAAGTATCTTCGGAATGTCCAGTAATATAATGAGGGCATATTAATATGAGAAATTACAAATAATGAAAGGATTATCAGGAAACAAATCTGTATACAATTTTTCTAAGAGGCCTGAAGTCCTGACAGCACTTGACATGCAGAAGTATCAGACATCATGAGTGGAAGGAAGAAGCTATTGCTGATATTGTACAATAATCCATATTCACACCTTTATGTCTTTCAGACTTAGCAACTTTGCAGACCTAAAGTCAGTATTTCATTCCTCTACAATTAGCTGTATATGTATATATACATATAGCTGGATATATATATATATATATATATATATATATATATATATATATGTATGTATGCATGTATGTGTATATACACCTGTATATGTACACAGAGGCATTCATGCAAGCATATCACTTACTATTGCAGCCTGACAAAGGTTTAAAAGGAGGAAAGTTTACCAGATGTCATAAAGGATGTCTGAGACATCCTTTTGTTGTTGTTTTGCTCTTTTTCCTTCTTGACATTCCACTAACTGTCACACAAAATTTATTGAAGAAATTATCTTGCAGGATAATTTCTCATCTTAGTTCAAGTGTGAATTTGAGAAAACAGAAAGGAATTTGGAAATTATTTAGGAAAGGCCAAAAGATTCAAGACTATGTGGTAATTTAATTCAAATATTTTGAAGTGAAAGGAGAATCTCAAACTCATTGTTCCCATATATATATTGTCTCAGACATTTTTAGTGATCTGTTGTATCATATAACGCCTGTTGAAGTATGGGAATTGCAATAATCAGTGTTATAAACTATATATCATAGTGAACTGAAAGGTAGGATTTTAAGTTGTATTCCCCATATTTTACTTCTTAGATGAATTGTAATCTTTGTTCCTCAGGTTTAGTGTTTTCGATAACTGACATGATTAAACATAAAAGTTTGCATAAAAGTAGGATAAGAGTGTATATAGTAGCACAAGAAATAAAAATATGAGGATCATTTATGGTTACCCATAAAATAATAAAATGGCAAGCCCAGCAGGGATATAATCCAGTTCTTGTGTTTTGAGAAGACTAGTAAGAGATTTATTGACTATGTGAGAAATCAACCTTTTGTTTGTTAGTGAATACAAATCCAGAAAGTGATATAAGTGTTCAAAAAGACATTTCTGAAAGTATGAATTGCTCAGTAGTACTGGGTCTTTATTGATACTTAGTCCAATATCCTTTTCTTTTTTCCATTTGTTCAGTGGGTTTTTTTTTTTCGCAAATAGCTCCTGCCTATTTGATTATAGGTGGTTCAACAAGCCTAATCTCCTCTTTCTCGAATGTAAGGGTTAAATCAAGATGTGCCTGAAAGACTAGAAAATTCTCTCTCCAGATGTGGCAAAGGATATAAAGGCTGTTGAAAAATGTAAATTAACTTCATATCAGACCTGCTTACTTCTAGCAAAGAATTGACATGTGAGAGAGGTATCCCAAGGAAAAGAGAGTTTTCATGTCAACAAATTTGAGCAAAGGAGGATTTAAATGCAGTTGCAGTTCTTCTGGAAATGTATCAAGTAGATAAATATCCTCCTGAAAAAAAAATCCCTAAGGTTGTCTTACCTCTGTAAGTTGTGGGCTTACCAGGATCATGCTATTCTAAGGGAAGTCATCCTTCAGGTACGTGGAAGACAACTCTGGTGTTTTAAACCTGAGTTATTTGAATTGGCAACTAGACTGGCTCATTAAGTGAAAAGTTTGGAAAAGGAAAAATTTTACATGTCCTTACTTTTGAGATGCATCTGCAGCCCTAGAGAACAAGGTATTGAAACAAGCTAAAGACAGAGCTCAGTGGACAGCAAATGCTCAAGTGATCTCTCCAAAATTTGAACCTGCTCTTCCATGGACAATATTGCATTAAATTTTCCTGAACCCGCTTTTAGCCAGCTTGTAGATGAGAATTTGTAAATGAGCTGATGATTTTTTTCTGACAGGCCAAAGTAAGTTCCTTTGTCATATGAAAGCAAGTCGTTCAGTTAAGGTTACCTGGAGATGTATTGTCTTAGGGCAAGTTCCTACATATGTATGAAAACCTATGGAACAGCTGCCCTGTTTCAAAAACCCTTTTTCTTATTTTTTTCCCTCCAGTTTTATCCATTCTTCCTTATCCATTTTTCCTTTCTATGCAGAGTTCTTGCTAAACTGTTTTTTAACACTTGAGATTTAAGTACTAAATTATCTAATCATGAAAAGGTGTTTTTAAAAAAAATCTATTTCCTAGATCTAGCTAGTTCTAGAATCTATCAGTTCTAGCTGAACTGATGTTCTTGGATTCTCTCAAAAGAACTCTTTTAAACTAAGAAACACTTCACTGTCTTAAGAGAGAAATAATGTTTCTTTGAGATGAAAGAACCCAGACTGAGAGTAAGAGGAGACAAGGAGGACTGTTTTGCCAAAACTGAGTAACTTCAGGATTTTGCTCAATGTACCATTTTAATTCAGCAAACATGGAGGACTGTATTGGCCCAAACTTGAAAACAAATTATAAAGACAAAAGATAGACTCTTGCTGCTGGTTTCTCTATTTTTTTTTTTGGTGGTTTTTTTTTTTTCTTTTTCTGTTTTCTTTGGTTTTTATTGCCTGTAGTACCAATGTACTAGCCCTTGCACAAGCCCAGTAAGCTCAGCACCATATATAATTTCTGTAACAAAATCAAGTAAATTCTGTATTGTAACATAGCATAATCCTAGTAACACTTCACTAGTTGTCTCTTCTACCAGTTGTGCATCGAGAAAGTGTTTTTAACCAAACTCGGACTCCAGTTTCCACTTCCTGTTGAGTCCAGATTGTGTCAGATTCATACACCAACTTCATCCAATTTCTGAATCTAAACATCACTGTGTTTTTTGTCTTCTGTATTTGTCTAAAAATATTGCTGTGTACTTGTTAAAGATTTTACATTTATATGCAAAAGTATATCAAAGAGTAATCAAACTAAAGTAAATAAAAATAAATAAATAATAGTAAATAAAGTAAATAAAAATCTGCCCGTTTGGTTGGATGTCATTTCCAGGGGGTTTATTTACTATCAGCAACATATTTTACTGACATTATGCTTGTTTTTATATGTTACATATTTCTGTTTTAGGATGATAGACTATTTTTTTTCCTGATTATCTACATGACATTATGAAGTTAGGTATTATTGGAAAATTGTGATTCATAAGAATCATTATATAATGTATCTTGAAGACGTGGAACCAAAGCTGCTATTTAAAGGATGTTACTTTTAGAACATTCCTGAATTTCTCACCTTTTTTTTAAATTTTCCAATACAGATAACAATACCCAGACCTTCAGTGGCATCCACACAATCTGCTTCAGAGAGCTTTCACTATGGCCACCAGCTAGAGAGAAGAGAACAGGATGGTCAGTCTGTGGAACACACTGTGGAACTTTCCTCTCCAAAGGAAAGTTTGCCAGGTTTGGCTGGGACAGAGGATGCACTTCCAGCTAGTGCCAGCAGACCAGATTTGATGCTTAATATTAACCAAGAGGTGCTTGGCAGGGAAGGACTTGTCAAAGAATCTGTTGATGTCCTGGACTGTGACCAAAAGGATCTATCTGAACACAATGGGATACAGGAAGAGAAAGAACTTGGAAAGATTCCTGTGGAGGAGGCTGAGGAAGAAGGCCTCCCAGTGGTTTCTGAGGATGCCGTTGAAATGCTAAGCAAAGAACAAAATTCTTTGCCAGGCAACTCAAAATCTGCAGAGGAGGAACCTCTAACAAGTACTGAGGCAGCTCAAGAATCAAAGTCAAGGCCTGTCTGTTTGGTGCCAAATCAAGATGAGGTTCTGAAGTCAATAGCAACGAAAACATCAGAATTGTCTCCCTCAAGACTTAATAACGCACATGTCAATAGACAGGCAAGCAAAACAGCAACCGTTCAGGAAAATGGTTTTCATTCTGATAAGGAAGAAGTCCATAGCCAAGACTTGAAATGCCACCAAGTGGCCCTTACTACTTTTTTGCAGCAGGAGAATAAAAAAGAGAAAAATGCTCCTAGAAATGGAGAGTTATACCACTGCATTTCAGAAAATGAGAATTCTTATCGATCTAAGAAGGACTCAGTTAAAACTTCTTTTGTATTCAGGCAAAGTCGAATCCCAGTTTTAGCACAAGAGATAGACTCAATGTCAGATTCCTCTTCTGTTTCTGCGAAGGAAAAGCTTCTTCTAAAAAAGGCCCATCAGACAGACTTGGTCAAATTACTTATGGAAAAGAGACAGCTCAAATCTTTCCTTGGTGACCTCTCAAGTGCCTCTGATAAGTCACTGGAGGAAAAAACGGCTGCTGCTCCAGTACCGTTTTCTGAGGATGATGTCTTAGCTTCATTTTCTAGATTGACACTGGACTCTCATTTCAGTAAGCAGAATGAAGATAGCTCTTTGTCTCCAAGCAGCCCTCAGTCCAGAAAAAGCAAGATTCCAAGGCCGGTGTCTTGGGCAACCACTGATCAAGTCACCAGTTCAAGTTCAGCTCAGTTTTTTCCTCGGCCACCACCAGGAAAGCCGCCTACTAGACCTGGGGTTGAAGCTAGGTAATGCAGAGAAAATAGAAATAGATTTTCAGATTGGAAATGGATTTGAGCTAGACTGCAGTTACTGTGCAGGATGGAACCCTGTAGAAGTTCCATCCTTTAGCTAATTTTTTTAAAAATGCTGAGCTTCAATTCTCTGAGAAACCTTACATTGTTGGAGAATGATTGAGGAGAAGCTGTTACACAAGAATGAGCCTGGTTCACTGTTAAAACTAATACATCAATAGATGTGTATTCAATATTTTGAAACCTGACAATCTGTAACTAAATCTTTACACATTTTTTTTAAAGTGAGGTCACGTTTCCAGACCTGCTGGTTATTTGCAAACCCATTGAAATTTTTAGGAGCTGTTACATTCAGCCCCCTTGAAAAATTTCCTGTTCTTAATGTAGACATTGTAAATATTTGAAGATTCCAGTCATCAACATTGAGTCAATTAGCTATGCTCAGATCATGTCTAAGTAAAGCAACTAACTAAAGGAGGGCAGAGTGAATTTTAGAAGACCACCTCTTTGCCCCATCTATATGCAGACAACCACAATCTAGTTTCATCAGTGTCTACATTCCCAAGATAAGGATGATTTTGATACAGTTGTGCAAAATCCTTTGAAGGAAGTTGCAGTGGGACTTGTCATCCCTTAAAATTGTATGGGAGTGTACTGATGGTGCACAGGACGTGTCCCTCTGAAGCAATGGCAATAAGCACTGCTCTTCAGTGCACTTCTTCCAATACCACCAGGAAATTTCAGTTATCCTGTAAATACTGAGGCTGTTTATGTGGGTGAGTTTATGTAAATATAAATACTGTGTTGAGCTGAACAACACAGAAGCCAAAACCTAGATCCAAACATTTCTACCTAATGGGAAAATTGAGCTCCAGATATCTGTTCAGCAATGCAAACTCCTATTTAGTTTCTAGTGATACAGAGTTTCTATTTGAATTTTAGTGAATAGGTGGAAATAGAAATAATCTTTCTTCATTTCTTCTTAAGGTTGCGCAGATACAGAGTCCTAGGCAGTAGCAGCTCGGACTCAGATCTTATCTCTCGTCTGGCTCAAATCCTACAGAATGGATCTCAAAGACCAAGGAGTTCTACCCAGTGTAAGAGTCCGGGATCTCCACATAGTCCAAAAACACCACCCAAGAGCCCAGTCATCCCCCGCCGCAGTCCCAGTGCCTCCCCTAGGAGCTCTTCTTTACCCCGTACTGCCAGTTCTTCTCCATCCCGGGCTGGGAGATCCCATCATGATCAGAGGAGTTCATCCCCACATTTTGGGAGGAGTAAATCACCTCCTAGCCATTCAGGCTCCTCATCTTCTAGGAGGTCCTGCCAACAAGAGCACTGCTGCAACAAAACAAGCAAGAATGGTCTGAAAGGATCTGGCAGTTCTTTCCACCATTCCTCAAACACTAAGACTTCTACAGGAAAGAGCAAATCAACTACTAAGCTTAGCAGATAGGAATTGGGCCTTGACAGGTATAAAGTCTCCTCCTAAATCTGATGCATGTTGTGTCTGTGTACTGTGTATTTAAAAAAATAATCAAAAAAGTATATTAAAAAAAGGTGTTGAATCTGCACATTTTAAAGAAAGTAGCCATTGTAAACTATTCATGAGAAAGCATTCTGTGTAAATAAGTGGCCAGGCTTTGCCTTAGAGCAGGCAGCAAGCAGATCCAAAAGATGGGAAGTAGAGGCCAGGATAAAAATGACTGGGTAGTCAAAGAGGTGCAATGTATTTAGAGTAAGAAAATATCTTGAAGGTGAGTGTTTTAAAACGGTATTAATCTTGATGTGTTTAGTTTCCCTAGTTAGAAGATTTGGCCTAATTATTTAAGGCCCTGCATACTCAAGGAGTATGTAAGAAACAGTTATTCCCAAAATGACGTCACCACTTGGGAGATAAGTGCTGCTCAAGCATTTATTTGGAGTTTTAAAAAAGCACACAGTTTAGAAGATGATAGTTCTACCTTATAAATTTCTTTGATTTTGAGCTGCACTCACCTCTGAGTCACTGAGTGCTCATTTTGTCCTCTATCAAGGCACAGATTTTTTACCTAAGTATCATATACCTTACCCCTTCTTGATACTGATGAAATTAAAGAAATGAACAATTGACAAGATGTTTTTGTACCAAAACTATTTAGAAATTTGTTTAGCAGTAATTAGGATCCAAGAAGCTGATTCTCAGTTCTCTATCATACAGTGTATTGGGAGTCATAGTGGGGTTCTTCAAACCACATTTGGTAGGATTAGGAAAAGCATTCCTTCCTAGGAAATGAGAGAAAGGAGTAGATGTATGCACTTCACTGGATGTTGCAGATTTACAGTAAAATGCAGTGTAAGTTAGAAAATAACAACCTTTCTTTACCCCCTTAATTCAACTGAAAGAAGAACCTTTGTTGTTGCTGACTTTTGTTTTTCCATTAGTTATGGATCACTTGAACCCCAGATCTTACAATGCGGAGATGATTACCAATCAAGATTTGGTTTTTCGGTCGTTTGTTTTCTAAAATCATGAAAGATGAAACAGAGATGAGGAGATTGTCTAGTTTGTGAGCTTTATAGGTTAGGGGTGATGGAAACATGCTTAAAACCCTTACAAAATCCGGGTAGGAATATTAATCATGAAAGCAAAATATATGGAAAGAAATCTGAAATATTTTTTATATTGGATTCTTGTCATTCTGCTTCCTAAATGCGTTTTTGATAGCCAAGCTTTGTTGACTCTCAGTAAAGTCCATGGTGTTTAATTCCTCCAACTTTGTTAGGCGGTTACTTAGTAACATCTTGTGCTCTGCAGGAACTCTGTAGGGAATGAAAGTTGTGGCACCTTTTGCTATATTCAGAGAAGTGTAGTGGGTCAGAACAGGGACACGCAAGAACACAAGGCCGGGAAAGATGCAGCCGGCTCTCCTCCCTAATGATTCCTGCTGTGGGGACTCTGGATGCGTAGGACACTTGTCAGTTACTGATCTGCTTGCTGTAGTCATATGCCTCTCCAGCCAGCATCTGTGCTTTTTTATTTAACCTCTGCCAAATGAATACCTTTGGATTAAAAAGGGAATATTTTGTCTCTGAGCTAACACATTCTAATGCTGCATTAAAGCTGCCCTAGAGCTGCACTGAATTTCACTTGCTTTGTCAGACTATGTTGTTTTTTTTCTTTTCTTACTATGACTATGTATATTGTTTCCCATATGTAATGTAGCACAGTGTGGAACCTTAATTTCATTCAGGTTTCAAGCACTACAGATGAATGCAATAGGTAGGGTATACCTGCTTTTTCTGAAGAAACTGTACCATTGGAAAGTCCTATTCCTTTGTATTATATTGTATAATAGGTGCTATACCAATAATTGCATGTCCTCATGGTAAATTATATAAATATTTATATATACATATATGTATATGCTTATATAAACTCATTCTTTCTCATTTTTCATTTGTAATTTATGGACCACAAATAATATAGTTCCCATTCTGTTAGTTCCCGTATACTTACCTCTTCTATTCGCCCCTGCACCCCTGGCAAAAAAAATCTGGAATGCACAAATTCTAATAGCCTTTATACCTTGGTACAAAATTGAAGGACTGCTGATTTCTCAACCAGCCAATGTTTTGTCTTGCAGCTTGTTTTTTTTTTTTTAATTTCTAATTTCATGTGTACATTTGCATATGGAACAAGAACAAAGACTCAAAAGGTATTTTTATTTTTTACTACAAATAGGTTTTACTCATTTTTATTTCATATGTGAGTTCTTAATTGTGAATTGTCATATAAGAACAGTGACAGTCTATGAATACCTAATGGATGAATGTGACAACAACGAATTCCATCTTTTCTTTCCTGTTTTCTACATGTTTCTGTATGGTATACCATAAAAAAAAAATTGGTTACATTGTGATGTTTTTGTCCTGGGCACTTGCTGGAATTATTTGTTAAGGTGGTGTGGCAGCCCATGATTATTTTTCCTTATTTCTGGAAAGCATTTATTATCATCATGTAAGTTTATTCCTACATTATGTTGTCAGTTTTCATAAGTACTAACTTTATGCATCCTTGCCTGAAAATGCTGAAGTTGAGGTGTTTAAATTTTCTCTCTAGTGTAACAGGATCCAGAAATGGTAACTGCTTTACAGGTGAGAGAGCATAAACACCTATTTTTTGTTGTCTTCTAAGTACAGGCTTGTCCATTGTTAGACATTACTATGTAAAATAAACCAATGCTGTAGAAATTCACTTGTACTTGAACTACTTGCCAACGTAAAAATAGTAACCTATGCCAAAAAGAAAAAGAGAAATCAATTGTGATTGATGACACAGGCTTCTTTTGGTGATGAAAAAGTTAAAAGGACTGTATACTCCCAGTTGCTTTTTTGCTGTGGATTCAAAAGAATCTAAGGAGAAAATCATGAAGATGTGAATGGAAGAGCAATTGTGAGTAACTTAGCTTGAAGTACCTGCTCTTCTTAAGTTTTTTGTTGCTTGATACCCTCCTCCCAAAAGTTTACAGAATTGCTTACTATAGTCTAACATAGCAATCAGTTAATGTTATTAAGTAATGGTCAGCTGATCAACTCATACATAAATATTAGCTTAATATTTCTAGAGGGCCTATATAATCATTAAGGACGTTGTAAGCTTCAGTGGTTTGAATGTGGAACTGGCTCTGCAGAAAACCACCAATGTACATGTGTGTGGCCCTTGTGCAGAGTGTGTGTAAATTGTTTATGGCAGGTTATCTGCAACACATTTTCAGGGACGGGGAAGATTTTCTCCATTGTACAAAATGGCTACAGTTACTCTGCATAGCACTCAGCAGCTTATATAGGAATATTAGCTGGGAAATAATAAAATTCAAGGAGCTGTTGCTTTGTCTTCTTCAAGCCTCCATTTCTTTGGAGGGCAGTACAATGGAGCCATGACATGTAGCAGGTGCAGATGCTGCACACTCATTTCCTCTTTATGGTGTATTCTGTGTTGTGGCCAGCACTTTGGAGCATTTTTTAGAGAAACTGAGGCATGAAGCCTTTAAACTAAAATAGAACTTGAAATCACCAAACATTTCACACAGACTTTTGTGCTACAATATTGCATGGTAAAATCAATCTAAGTTTCAATCTCAAAAATCAATATTAATTAACCTCTTTATTAATTACAAATGCCAATTACTACTTAGGTAAAACCCTGATAGAGTAATAGAAAGTATGATACAGTAGAGCAATGCTGGCAAATTGTATGATAATACTGCTTGAGCAGGATCGATAAGTGTAGAGAATTTCACTGCTCAAAGGCAGGAGCAAGATGAGATCGTAACTGCTAGTTATACATAATTATACAGGAGGCAAACCCCTGCAGAGTGACACAAGGCATTAATTACAGCCACCAGCCACACCCTGTCTTGGGAAATCTGGGCATATTCTTACCTTGAAGTCTGCATGTTTGAGATCAAGCTTTTTTGCTTACCTCACTAAACAGTCTTGATGTATAAGAGAGGATTTGGTCCTATATATTTAAAAATAGCTTGAAATATTTTTCATCTGAAAAAGACTTGCTGGAGCTCTATCATCTACGATTTGTAGTATTATGGTATTAACTATTGCTGGCAAGACACACAATTTTGATTTTATATATATATATAAATACACATTTGTACATAAGTGTATCTACATATACACTTATATAGATACTGTATATTATATAGAAATATATATATACATACATATATATGTGTGTATATACATATAGATAGGAAGAGTCTCTGCTATTCCATCCTGTTCACTGGAATTCATTTGCCAGAGTGAGCCAAGACCTGTTTTGCTTTTACTCTGGTCTCCTTTTCATCTACTGCAATGTCCCTATGCCCTAATTCAGATTCTGTGTCTTTTTCATATTACAAGGCCTGATCCTATAGTCCTACTTGGGCAAAACTCCTATAAGTCCTTCTTATTGCAGTAACATTTATGCAATGGTTGACTGTAATGCTTCTAAATATTTTTTTTCTTTTTCTCTTTGATGAGAATGTAGATAAAGCCAGATTTACAGTACTGTCTATTTCCTGTAAACAGAACTTTTCCGTAATGAATTGAACATTTTTATGGAACACTAAGACGCGTAAATTCTGGTAAGAAGAATGTGATTATTCCAATTTCTTAAAAGGGCCTAATGGAAAACAAATTATATGTGCCTCCAATTTTTATATATATCTTAAATGAGAGAGTAGTCTTCTGAAAAGGAATAGGAAAATGAAAGAGAGCTCAGAGTTAAAGTCTTTCTCATTATAAGGCCTATAATATGTGGATTTTTTCATGCAGGACTGATGTTGTGAGGTGACAAGAGCCATGTCTGTCTTGTCATTTTAGTGAGTCAGGGTCTGCTTAGGTAAACACCAAGATTCCTGTGGTGCGTTCTCTGTATGCTTTCCCACTTTTGGGAATGGTCAGAGAACTGTTGGCTGGATAAAGGCCTTGATGTTTATCCATGATTCCTCTCTTCAACTGGTAAAAGCTTTGGGTATTCGTTGGATGGTGAGCATGGCAATGCTAGGTTAGCAGTTGAACTTGGATCTTGGGGGTGTTTTCCAACCTTGATGATTCTATGATTCCTCTTTCTGAAATTTATAGAAAAGGACATAATATTTTTATTCAACTCCTTTTAGCTAATCAAGTAGGCAGTGAACTGATGGGGTTTCTTTGCTGTTTCGCTTTTGGCTCAAATGTCTTTGGTTGTAATCAGTACAATTTTTGGTTACCAGGAGTGCTGGTAAAAGGGAGTGAGGTTCAATGTTTTGACTACATGCAATACACTGGCATAGGTCATGCATTTCTTAGCTAATCAAATTGCATAAACATGCACCTCATATAAGAATACCTCACCTGTCTGCTTGAAGCCAGTCTTCCCTACACATAATATTTGTGAAAGAGAAATTACATAAAGTCAGCCTGGATTATATAATAATTGTCAGGAATTATCTTAAGATACCGTCAAATGCCAAAAAGTTTTTATCACTTGTTTTCCTGTGGTTTAAATAATCAGGCTTTTAAATATGTGTCTTTCAAGAGGGCTTTTTGCTTGGTTGGGTTTTCTAAGTAAAAATGTACAGGAGTCCATTGTTTCAAAGACTGATGTATTAACTTTGCAATGACTCTTGCCATACAGGTTTGCAAAGGTAGGCTGATTTTCCTCTCCACTGATGATAATACATTCTTTCTCAAGCTTTGGCCAAGAGTATAATGTGGTTTCTTTCAAAACAACACCACAAGTGGGCTAATCATGTAAGGTCCTGATCATCCACACGTGTCTGTAGGAATTCAGCTGGAATAAATTTGATGTTTGTTTTGAGATCACTTGACCTTTGACCTTTTATGTAAAGGGCCTATGGTAACAGCAGAACAGCTTGCTCCAAGAGATGCAGTGTAATTAGTTTGGTCTGCCTGGCTTCAGATCCTTTTAAAACCATTATCTGCTGCATGGCAGGCAAGGTCATACAGGTTGGACACAAAGTGGAGTAGGATTTTTGGATTTTTTTGGCAATTTCACATCTGTTTCCTCTGACTGGAGATCTGGATTTGTTGCCAAGCAGCATTCTCTGCATCCTTTTTACTTTCATTGCATAGAAAGCAAGATTGGAAATTCTTCCCAAACTTTTAACTTTCTTTCTCTAGAGTCAGCCCAGACTCAAGTTGAGTGCTTGTGCTAAGAGATGCCAGTTTTCAAATGCTTTCCTATGAATATCCAAACTAGTAAATTAAGGAAATCACCAGCAATGCCTTCAGACAAGTACTGACTTTTTGAAGTGGCCAATCAATGGCTGCTAATCTAAAATCTCTGGGAAATACCACAAAGAATGAAATTGTGAATTAATTAAAAATACATTGCTGTCACCCCATAAGAAATCAAGTACTCAATAGTAAAGCTGCAGCATGATTAAATTAAGTGGAAAGTAGTTCCAAGATTGTTTTTTACCATTGAGGAAGACAAATGTTGAGTCCTTCAAATTCTCTTGCTCAGTAATTGCAGTTCTCTTCCCCTCCTTGGAAATCTTCTAAGCCATTCTTTTCATTTAAGTTTGCTCAGGCACTCAAGAGCATAAAGAGTTAATGCCCTTGTAATGGTCATTTGTACATAAAGTTGTAATTATTTATTTTCTCATTTGTACCATATCAAGGCTTTGTACAATGTTTAAGTTTTGTTTTCAAATTATTTTGTATTTTATTTTTATAAACTGGTTCTAAATAAAATATTCATTCAGCATGCAAAACTTCAATTCTTGATTGTGTTTGAATAATGATTCATTAACTTATAAAGCTTTGGCTGAAATGTTTTTCAGTGTTCTTTACTATTGTAACCCTGTAATTTAAATGGATAAAGTGCTTTGGCATTGGTTATTTTTTTCTCTGTTTCAAGAAAGTAAAAAGCAAGCATGTATTGGTACTACTGCAACATGGATCACATGTCCATATTGCAAATTGAAGTGATTGAGTCAATGGAAGTTAAACTGATTTAGTAGGTTCATGTGTTGTATATTAATAACAGAAAAATCCAAATGGGCCCCCTCAGAAACCTTTCAATTTGTTCTTACCCCTTCTGTCTGTATTCATCTAAACAATAAATGATTGGCACAGCAGATCAGGTCAATTTAAGTAACAATATGGTGGTCCTGAAAAGCCAGCTGCTGACAGCATTTTTCCCTTCAAATCTGTAGTTTTTTATTTAGTCAGAGGTCACTATTATAATTGACCTCTTTTGGGGATAATCAGCTGTCTGGATGTAGTCACTGAGCTTTTACAGTGTCTTGAGGAGACTTGTCTGCCTCTGTGCAATAACTTAAGCAGCAAATAGCAGAGAAATGAATGAATGGAAGTTGTTACTGAATCTGAGTGCTCTGGGGAAAATGCAGTGTGAGGATACAATGTTAGTGTTGCTCTAGTTTCTTCCAAGACCCTTTTATTTCTCTTTCTAGTAACACTAAGCATAAGTAGAGTGTAAAAATCATCACAATTTATATTTGTGGTTTGTGTGCCTGAATATCTTAGTCTACCAGAAAACAGTCTGCACTTTGCACAGTGGGACAAGTTTTTTAGTCCAGAAGATTCCAGAAAATTACCTGGATTTCTTTTTCAGTATTACCTCTGTTATGCCATCCATTCAGGCAAATTTAAAGCCAGCTCTGCCTCTGTTCAAATCATTGGCAGTATTTTCAGTAAGCTTTATGACCAGGTCATTAGTTCTTGCCATTAATACAAATAGCCTAGGCAGCTTCACAGGAGAGGAAACAAATTGGGAATTCATTTACTCAGTAACAGTCCAAGAAAATTATGTTTCACTTTCTGGTCAGAGGAGCCAGAAACTTAATGGCATGGCTTCTGGATGGTGCATGTGATTTAAGTGCTCCCAATACCACCATCATTTGATGACAGAAAGGGTGTGTAAAGAAATAGCAACCAACTGTATTAACTGGAAGATGAAAATAACAATTTTGCCCACTCTGTAGTAATGAGAGGCAGCTCAGTTTCTTTCTTTGCTTAAAATATGTAAATCTAGAATGTATCAGAAGTGGAAGAGTGATTTTGATCTGGCTTCAGTATATTTTAGTGGTACAACTGAAACACAGTGTAAGAAACAAAATCAGAACAAACATGCTGTGGTAGACTGATGTTGAGGTCTGGTTCTTGTCTGACCACCACAATGTCATTTAGCATTGCCTGGCTTGTCTTCATTCATACACTGCCCATTCTGCTCACAGGATCCTGCTGCACTTCTCTACTCACACAGTAGCTGCCTCTCACGTAAATCAGTACTGAAACATGAGAAAGCAGACACAAGTCAATTCTCCCAAGAAATGCTGTAGTACGTGAAATTCAAGAATTAACAGCTGCAAAAAAGAATTGAAACATCAAAAGAAAGACAGGTAAGAACTTCCAGCTGCAACCTGAACAAGCTCATACTGCTGCCCAGAAGGACCAGGTAGATTGTATTTGCTATTCTACCTAGAATGTCATGGTAGCATGAATTAGCTTCTTTGTCCTTGAGAACAAAATACAGAAAACTGTGCAAGAGTCCATCTGTGCTGATGGGAGGGAAATAATGCTTCCAACAGGTTAATTTGGAAAGCTTTCAACAACATAGACACAAAATTCTAATTTAGAAGGATCAATTATTCGCCATTCTTAAACTCAGCAATTTCTTAATACCTATCACCCGTACCATCTTTTTTTAAGGTAAACTTGGAAAAGAGAACTTTGTCTTCTTCAAGGCATTAATACCAATTAACATTGTGCTGTACATGCATACATTTAATTTTTGTGAGATATTTGCGTATTTTACTCCATCTGTGATACTGATGGGAAACACTAACAACTGATTACCCTGTATTCACATTTTAGTAGGCAGCAGTTTTTGAAGTGCAGGTGAGTTAATTCAGTACATCAAAATGGTGTAAGGGCAGAAATTAAGTATGTTTTCATACAGTGGTGTCAAAGCTGACTGGAAAAGTGGCATACCTTATGCTATTACATATTCTTAGGCCTCTAGGAGAGGAATTAAATTGTGATTCTCGATGATAATTGTATTTTCTATATTCCTGCAGGATTTGCTAAAATCTTGCAGAATTCTTCCTCCTGAAGAAGAATTTGCTTGTGCAAATTGACTAGAGGCAGCTAGTCATTGCTATAGGCAATCTGTTATCTGTAGAACTTTTTTAAATGTTGCTGATAAATGCTTAAGAAGAGAACCTGTATGATTTTTCAAGTCATTGGACAAAATTTCAGGGGAGAATGTTTTTGTTTGCCCTCTGGTACAGACACCAGATATAAGAACATTGCACTCTGCTACCTCTGAATTGTGCAAAGTAGAGTGGCTCTAATGGATAAGCCTGAAACACAAAATAGTGCCAGTGACAGTAGTTTTCCTTATCTAAATGCGAAATGGTGTTTCTTTTTGGCATGAAGATAAAATGAGTTTTGCTTGTTTCAGTTTGACACCAGGTTACATTTTGCTTCTCATCTTTCTTCTTCTTTGGTTATAGTTACAAGGAAGGAAATGATAATGAAAGCTTCCTAACCTATGCAGGAGCATTTGTCTGGAATGAAGTGAGCCCTGGCCTCCTGTAATTCAACAGCAAATCTAACTTCCATATCATGTAAAACAATACAAAGCTTTTTGTTCTCTGTATTTAAAATACTGTGGTACTGATTCCGTAAGACTTACAAAATGAGATGAAGATACAGCCTGTATATAACCTATGTCAGAAACAGGCATCACTCATCCATTCCTCATTCTTCTGTACTTCTCTGCTTTAACCATGTGATAAAAAAAGATACTACCCTGTCAGTGCAATAAACACAATGTCTCTGAAGAGAAGGTGCATTTGACAAGCTGGGAATAAACAACAGTGAATTCTGAGGAGGACACTCATGAATGCCTCAGAATGCCTCAGTCCTAGACCATTCCTAGAATAAGCAATTATCTCCAACTCCTCCTGTAATGCCTTGAACAGCTCAGACTTAAAAAAATTCAACAACAACCAAGCAAACACCCCCAACATTATAACTATTAGAAAAGGGAAGTACTGAAAAAACCAGCTATTTCTGAGGTTTGTTTAATCCAAGAACCAAGTAACTTGTGTAAGATAACTCCTGATGGTAGGAGCCATAATGCAGTGGTGGTAGTAACCATAATGTTACTTTTTTACCTCACTCTCATGCCTTTTATTTTTCACAAGGTGACATTAAACAAGGGATGATACAGACAAAAATCTTGGTCAAAATAAATGTTTGGTTTTTTAAGAGAGTAAGAGGATAAAGAAAAGACATTTATTAGCCAACTGCAACAGAGTTAACTGGATACTGGTAATTAGTGTTTAATGCCACCTATAGCAGAATGTTTCCCACTGGGAAAAACATGGGAGGCAAGTCCACTTCGCTCCTTTCAAAGTCACAGGCCGGAGCAGAACATACATCAGCACCCAACAACACAATCTTTTTATGTATACTCAAGTTTTCACACATCTGCAAAGCAGAAGTAGTAGCAGCCATTTGGATGTTCTTTCTTAATGGTTCTCAGGGGGGGCCTAGGAAACTCAGAAGGACCTGGTTCTTGTGACATGGAGCTGGAGCTGCAGCTGCTGCTTCTGCTGCTGCTTCCAGCCACCTGTGCTCTAGCTCTGTCCTTAGCAGGGGAGAGCTGGGGGGATCCTGGGCTCAGGTACCCAGCTGTGGTCTGAGTAGATGCAGTAGCATGTGTGGTTGGGCCAGTGTTGTTTTTCACATAGACGTTCTTGATAGCAACAAGTGTATGTGCCATGATGCTGATGCTGTTACTCAGATCTTGCATGCCTTGCTGCAGCAACTGAAGATTGTGGTTGACACTGTCAAAGCCAGACTGGATCACCTGTATTTGGGTCTGCTGAATCTGCAGTAGGTCCTCTTCAGTCATTTCATTTTGGTCTGCCTGGGACCTGCCTTTTGTTTTGGCTTTTACTTTCCCAGAGGAACCACCACCTGATGTCCCCAGAAAAGGCAGTTGTTCTTGACTAGGTGGAACCGCTACCATGTCCTCAGAGCTTTCTTCTGGCTCCACCACCTTCACTACTATTTCTTCTTTGAGGTTCATCTGCTCAAGACTGGATTGATGAGATGGGCCAGGACTGCCATTAAACCCTAGAAGAGGGGTGGGGGGGGAAGAAGAAAAGCAAAGCAAAGCACATGAGAAACTTCATAACCTCAGTGGTGACATATTTTCTCCTCCACTAAGCACTAACGTTAGTCCTTGAAACAAGACTTTTAAACTCACTCTATGTTATCTTTGATGGTTTTAGGATACAAATCACCTCAATAGGTGGGTGGCATTCAGCAGCTGACCATGTATCTGCATACTACAGCTCCCTTACCACCACAGAAGCCAAACTTCAGGAACCCAAAGTTCACTGCAAGCTCGTTTCATGCTCTATCGTGCACGCAGTAAACAGCAAGAGCATTGCTGAAACATTGTGATTTCAAGAATCCCTTGGTATTCCAGCATGCTAGGACATTATCTCCAGCACGTACAAAGTTATTGTGCTGGCAGCACTTTGTACTGGCTGGACCTGCGTGCTGCCATGGCTTTTTGCATTTGCAGGAATAATTACTGCAACTGTGAAGATCGGTGGCGGGGTCTAACGCCTCGTGGAAGGGCAGCATCTGCTACAAGACGCGGTTTTTACTCTTGGGTGCTGCTCTCAGGCACTTTTATGACCTAGAACACGAAGCCTCACAGTTCTGTGTGCGTCCATATACGTTTGCCTTTCCAAGGCTCCGAAGCAGAGCCTTCCTGCGGGGCCGGTCCCCGCCGCGCACGCAGCGCCGCTCCCCCGCAGACCGGGGCTGCCGCGGGGGTCGCTCCCGCACTCACCCATGTCCCCCACGACGGCGCCGGGCAGCTCCAGCGTGTCGATGCCGCCCACGATGGGCACGGCCTCGGCGGGCAGCAGGGAGCCGTAGGCGCGGCGCTGGCGGCGGGCGGGCGGCAGCTCCTCGGGGGCCAGGAGGAGGCCGAGGGCGGGGGGCGCGGGCGGCCCGCAGCCCTGCGAGAGGCGGCACAGCTTGCTGCGGTCGCGGCGCTTCAGGTCCCGCCAGCGCTTCTTCAGGTCCTCCACGTCGCGGGGGCAGGCGGCCACGGGGTTCACCTTGTGCCGGATCAGCTCCCACACCTTCCGCTTCTGGCCCGCGGAGGCGCGGCCGGGTCCCGCCGCGAACAGCAGCTGCTCGTGCTTCAGCACCTGCTCGATCAGCACCTCCGTCTCCGCCTCGTTGAAATTCGCCTTGCGCCTTTTCGGCGAGTCCTCGGCCATCCTCCGCCGCGGGTGTCGGCGGGAGGGCGGGCGGGAGGGGAGCCGCGGGATGGGGGGGGGGGGGGCGGGGGTGGGGACGCCGCTGCCCTTCCCCGCACCCCGGTTCGCGGGTGCCGCCGCCGCTAGGCCGGGCCCCGAGCCCTGCTGGGGAAGGAAATACCGCGCATGAGAGGAAAAGACGCGCACGGACCGGCGCAGGCGCCCCGTGCCCCGCGTGTTGACATGGGGAGGGGGCGCGGCCCCCGCCCGCCTCCCCGGCGGGAATCCCCGCTCGGCGCCGCCCCCGCGGGAAGGGGGGACACGCCGGGCCCGCCCCCGGCGCGGGTTGTGCGCGTGCTCGGCGGGAGCGGGGCCGGGAATGGCGGCGGTTTTGGAGCTGCTGCTGCAGGAGGAGGTGCCGGTCAGCGCCGTGGTGCGGTGGCTCCGGCACGGCCCCGGCCACCGCCCGGCTGAGGTAACGCGCGCGAGGCCGTCTGCCAGCAGCGCCCTGGCTCCGGCGGCGCCGGGCCCGCAGCCGCTCCCCCAGCGCCCTCCGCTGCCGCGGGCCGGGGCCGTGCGGGAAAGTTTGTCCGCCCCGCGCTGCCGCGGGGAGCGAAGCCCGCGTGGGTCAGCCCGGGGCCCCGTCAGGTGCCGCTCCGCAGCTGGGGCCGAGCTGCCATCGAGCAGCCGGCGGCACCGCCCCCCGGCGCGGGCGGGCTCCGGGCACGGCGGCGGGAAGGCGAGGCCGCCGGCGGGGAACTGCGCCGGGAGCTGCCCGGGGGGCGTGAGGGGCCCGCTGGAATGCGCGGGGCTGAGCCCGCCGGAGCTCAGCGCCGCCGGCGCCGGGCGGCTCCGAGACTGGAGCGGGGGGGGGCCGCGGGCGCGGGAAGCGGCGGGAGCCCGGGGGGAAGCGGCGGGGGCCCGGGGGGAAGCGGCGGGAGCCCGGGGGGAAGCGGCGGGAGCCCGGGGGGAAGCGGCGGGAGCCCGGGGGGAAGCGGCGGGGGCCCGGGGGGAAGCGGCGGGAGCCCGGGCTGGCGTGTGGCAGCACAGAACCCAGCGAGGAGAGGGGCGGGCAGCGCAGCGCAGCACAGCTGGTGTCCGGAGGGAACGCGGTGACACCGGGGGTGACGCTCCCCGCCTCGCTGTAGGGGAAGGTAGCGGTGAGAGGAGGACGAGGCTGTCAGCGCCCGGGGCTTGGCCGTGGCTCTGTGCTGGCGCCAGCGCGCCTGCCGGCTGGATGCTCGTCCCGCTTGGGGAGGATCTTTGCGGGCTGGGAGAGAGAGTGCTCGTTGGCTGGGTTTTGTAACGAACGATTTGGGGTCCTGTAGAAACAAAAGCATTTGTAAGTGTAGATAGAATAGGAGTGCTTATATTTCACATAGAGAATAACACAGAGAAACAATTGGTATTTAAGGCATCTTCTACCTGAGCCCTTTACGTTGTGTTCCCTAGTATTAAAGCTTACTGGTATCACCCACATGAGTTAGTCGGGTGCTGCTAGCGTGGGAAGAATGGACCAGCACTTTTATGCTGTGTGGTATTTCTTCAGCTGTGACTTGCAGAAGCAGACCTGTGGACATTAACAAGTTTGAGATCCTGCCAGCTGAGCTAGTGCTATGTGGGTGAGGGGTGTGGAGGTCAAAAAAAAATGCGAGGGAATTTCTTGCTGCCTTTTGCTGTTGGGAGCAGTGCATGGGTGCAGCATGAGAAAGCAAGTGGGAGGTTTTCAGCTGGCAGCTGGTGACAGGTTGCTGTTATCCAGTCATGGAGGAACCAAACCTTGGTTAACTTGGACAGAGAAAGATGAGTGACAACAGGTTGTGCTCTGACAAGTTGGAGAAACTACCCAACCTTATGCATAGCATAGACTGTAATCATCTTTGTGCCCTTGTGCTAATTCCAGGGGAAGGAAATGCTAGGCTATGCCTTGCTCTAGCTCTCATGGCAGTTTTGGGTTGGAGATGGTCTTCTGACACCTCATGGGCTTTGTATTCTGACCTGTGCTTTTTCACTGACTGTTGTCTGCTTGGCTTTGTCATCCGGGCTGTGTCAGAATCTCACGCTTCTCCAAGGAGCTGAATTGGTCTCGTGTTTTCAAATACGAGTTTTAGTGTAAGTGTTGAGGATTGTGTGAGTCCAGGCATGCTTTCACTGCATTCTTTCAGGCAGAAACCACCTTCAGAAATAGTGTTTGATTTTTGGGCTTTTCATCTAGTAGAGTTGTGAATATAACTTGATTGGAGTACGTGTGCCATGCTTTCAGTATCAGTTAGGAAAAAGTTGCTGCCTTTGAAAACTTCTGTTGTTGCAAATGTTGCTGAATCCCATTGAGAGGAAACAGAAACCTGGTGCAGTGTTAGGAACAAAAGAATTTTCACTCAGGGTACAAAACTTCAAACTCTGCATATACCATGAAGTTGTTTCTGTCTAGATTTACCCGTGTAAGATCACCACCACCTGTTTAGATTTCAAATGTGTTGAGTCAGTGGTGGGGCTTTTGTTTAAGTTTCTCAAGTATAAACTTCATGTACCCTAAAGTTGCACAGTCTCTGTTTAGACCTGTGTGAGGTCTCAAGCAAAATTATTCAATACAGCTTTGGTCTTGTATTTGGCGCTGTAGGACTCCAAGAACTTCAGCGGTTGTTGTTATAGCACCCCTCTGTGGGAGCAGGTGGCATTCACAGAAAAACAGGGCACAGAGACCTCGCAGATTTTAGATTTTTCTGCTAGAATTAGATGCTTTCAGTACTGATGGTTTCAAAATATTGAACTCGGGGGTGTCACTTGCTCCGAGTCCTTCCTGGCCATAGCTTCAGTGAGTTTTATTGATGTTTCCATGGAACAGTTACACTATTTTCCGGTCAGAGACCAAGGTGAATGACTCCATCTGAAAACTTGTGCCAAAATGGCTTATATGTAGGCTGATTTTCAGGCCTGTGACCAGCACTATGGTTGCTTGAATTTCATGACTTTGACAAGTCATGTTGGTTCTTATTGTATATTGAAGTCCCATAGTTACTACTTAAATATATCTGGGTAGTTGGACAGAAAGTATCAGGTAGCATCTTTGTATTAACTTTTTGTCTACTTTTCTTGCAGGAGAACCACATCCATGACAAGCTGGTATCTCTTAGCTTGCTTCAGAAAGATTTTGTGCCTTTTCTGCTAAATTTTTTAAGGGAGCAGACCAGCCAGATCCTGACTAATGGACCCCCTACTCCTGCTAAAACTCCTAATTCCAAGGCCCATGGGAGCCAAAGGACAGGGTCAGAAAGGAGGGCAGGCCATGCAACCAGCAGCCGAGTGCAGCTCTTTTCTCAAAGGACTTCAGTGATCACCTGCACCACAGATACCAGCTTCTCTCCTGCTGCAGCATCCAGTGGTTCCTCTTCCTTTTCTGGCTCGAACCTGTCTAGCCCTTGTGGTGATTTCCCCAGCGTGGTCTCCAGCAGCAGCCCGAGCTTTGGGCACAGCCCTGTGCTCCACCAGGGTGAGAAGCGCTCCTCTCAGAAGGCCAGCCTGGGGAGCTTCCTGGCCACGCCCGAAGCCCTGCCCGTGAGACGGGGCCGGAGGAAAGGCAGCAGCTCGGTCGGTGCCTCTGGCCGGCAGGTAGCTCGTGACCTGGGGCGCTCCCTTGCTGAAGAGGAGGATGGAAAGAGTGACAGTGGATCGTGGAGCGGAGGGAGAAGGAAGCGGAGTGAAGTGCCTCTTGTTCCTGCCAGATCCCCGCCCAGCCAGCTCAACCTTAACAACTTGGAGGAGTTTCCGCCCATGGGTGCTGCCTCTGGCTGGACAAAGTAAGAGCAAGTCTGCCTCGCTGTCTCACTGGGACTGGGCTGCAGGTTGCAGCTCCTTGACCAGCAGTTGTGCGTGCCCAGATGCAGAAGAGGCTGTAATGCACAATACCTGGGCAACGTGGTCAGAACTGCTTTGTTCTGGTCTCCATGTAGGGAGGGGAATACTGCCTTGACAGGGAGTGAGGTTTCCCCTCCATGGACCCACCCAAGACACTTCTTTAGCCTCTCACTTGTGATGCTGCCTGCAGCTTGCCAGTGCACAGCCCAGCTGATACAAAGCTGAGCACCTTTGTCCTTGCATGTTCTAACAAGTCAGCGTTATCTCGGCTCTTCCCCTTTCTCCTTTAATGGTAAGGAAGAGCAGTCCTGGAACGCTCTTCAGCTTTACTGATGCTAGCAGAAAAGCTTTTGGATTGACCTTCTGTGGCTTCTGGTAGCAGATGTTAGCGTGCAGCTTCTTTGTGCTGTGTAATTGTGGACAAAATAGCAGGCTGTGTTCTTCTAGGTCTGCAGCAAGCCCTGGTCTCCTTGGTGACTTTGGCTAAGCTTCTGGGCAGCTGTTTGTGCTGTGGTTGCCTCAGTCCTTTAATCTTTCTCTTTTATTCCTTAAAATCCTCATTACCAAATATAAAGCCTTTCTGTCAGCCTGTTTGCTCTGTATGTCAGTCAGTGGCCTCTGAAGGTGGGACTTTATAGCTGGACATGGGAAATTACAGCTAAAGATTATTAGATGTGTGAGTCTGTACAGCAAATCCAGATGCTGGGTGTGGGTGATCCTCTAGATGAGGCTTCGGCCAAGAGATAAGGTGTGTTTCCAGCACAGACAGCAAGTCTCTTTTCCTCAATTGCATTAATGCTCAACTAGGAAAAAGGAGGAGGAAAGAGGTCACCAGTCTTTGGATATCAATGTTACAGCGATTTTGAGAACGCCTTAGCAGTCAATATGTAGCCACCAGCATTTCCTTGACATTTTGTTTCTGTATCCATTTCCATTTTTTAGCGTTTTTTCCTACTTTACCAAGGACGAATCTAAGTATTTTATATAGAAAGGATGGGTTTCCCTGAACTTGCAATGTAACTTGGAAACCTGGGCTCTAACTGATAGACAATGGCAACTTGATTGATTTTGGTTTTGTTTTTCTCCTGGTCATGTTAGAAACAAATTCATCAGCAGTTTCTTACTAAAATGCCATATCCCGTCCTTTCAAATTAGAAACATTTGGAAGGGTTGTGTGGCACTGTATTATCTGTTAGATGGCTTGATATTTGATAATAAATTTTGCTGCAGGTTTAGCAGGCTGTTTTTGGCAGGCTATAGCCCCATGACTTTATTTTTCAGTGACAGAATAGAATTGATAACTGTAGGTACAGTTTAGAAATTCAATATCCCAACTTGATATCCATTTTGTTTTAGCGTTAGGTTCCTCTTGGAGAATTGATTGCATACCTGTCTTGAGACCTAAGTTTTTTGTTGTTGTTTAGTTTGATTTTAATGGAATTGCTTCTCTTTTTTTCAGCAAAAGCAAACCATCGAGGCGAATCAACCCAACTCCTGTGAGTGCCGAGCGGCCCCTCTCAAAACCAAAGACCTGTTTCACTTCTACGCCCGTCAGCCGGTCTCCAGCTGCTCGCTGGTCAGCTGGGTCAAGCCTTGAGGCCTTCACTGCTGCCCAGGAGGGAAACCTCTCATCTGTGATAAGCAACAGCCTTCAAGAGGAGAGGGAGATGTTGAAGAAAGAACGGTACAGTCTGAGCAGGGGGGTGATTCTTAATTCCCTTGTGCTCTTGTTCCAGCCAGGACAGGGTTCATTTTTGCAGTAGGCAGGAAGGGGCATGGCCAGGACAAAGTGAAAATGACAGAATATCCAAAACAGATATTGGTGACCTTAAACAGTTATTTGCATAAAGCCAAGTGTCTCTGTGGTATCAGACAAGGAAATTAGTGCACCTAGCTCATGTTAGTAATTTTAGAGGTGTGCTGAGTCTGGAACAATGATCCTCACTTCAAAAGTCTAGTCAATCCTCACTGCTTTTATGAGATTTCCTCTTCATGGGCTCGTATGTGTGGCTATCTCCTGTGCATTTTTCCTTAGATTCCACAAGTGAAACAATTGGGTGTAATTAGATTGTGTTTGAAGATTGCATCAAGACACACTGGTTCAGAGAAAATGAGTTAGTGATGAAAATGTGTGGAAAGCGTTAATGGTTTTGTAAGGTAGGTAGACTAACAGAAGCTTGCAGTCAGAAAACAGGACACAGGCACTTGAGATCCTGTTTTAAAGATTACTACTGCAGTTATCTGTTGAAAATTGCTGTCAGATGTGGTGAATTCTACCTTCTAATTTTGTCTCTGCTGTTTGGTTAGTATGTGATTTTCATTGCTTGTAGAATGTTACCACTGTTAGTCTGTGAAGATTGATACTTAGAAAGAAACCTGAAGTGCAGTAGTTTGCTCTATTGTTTATGGTTTATAATTGCTGACAGAACTGTTGCAGTTCTTTGTAGGTTTTGTTCTTGGGGAAACTCCTCAGAACACATGGGTGTAATTCTTTTCCTGCTCAGTTTTGCCGTTCACTTCAGTGGGACCAGAACTGGCTGAAACACATCCAGTATTGTCTAATGAATTGCTGCTTGTACTGAACCTGCTGCAGAACTGCTCAGGATTCAAACCTGCCACTTTGCACTTGAGTCTAGCACCTATTCCAGTCTGAATTCTACCTGAAATGTCCCAATAATGTGTATCAAGTGAAGTAGGTGAACTAGCAGTATGTGGTGGGCTGGGTCTTGCCCATGAAATGATATTCTCATCTGACCCATCATACTTGAAAGCTGGGAGTTGCTGTTGTGTCCTCAGTAGTGGTGGTGAAGTACAGAAGTAAGGCAGCCTTCTGCCAGCTGGGTCCCTTTGAGCAAGGGCAAAAGGTGGATTTCATCCTGAGGTAGATGACAACACAGGCAGAAGTGAAGCAGAGTAACTGCATTGTTGGAGCCTTGCCTTGGGTTAGGTCACAAAGTACTTAACAGTGGGCTCATCCCTTGGGTGGGATCACAAAGTACTTAATGAATAATTTTCTTCAGTTGGGTGATTATGTTCATTGCAAGGGAGCTGTTGGTAATCTTTCTACTTCCATTTTGGGACCAACTGTTCTTCATCACAGCAGTCCCACTACAAACAGGCCAATAGAAAAGGTTCTTTGCCGCAGGTAAAAATGTTTCTGACTTCCCCAGAGACCTTAAAGTGAATTAAAGATTTCACTTTTGAGGTGGTGTGTTAAGATGTGGTGTGATGTTCCAAGTGCAAATGTTCCATGGAATCTTTGACAGTCATTTGATATTGCTGTTACTGGCTTGTGTCCTTTATCTCATGTCTCTTACGTATGCTACTCGGTGCTGCATTTTGGATGACCTCTCTAGATATATTTTTGTACAATGTCTGCGTATTTAACTGAGTGATCATTGTTGATTTAGAATCCAGCAGTCAAAGTAGGTTGTTCTTTCTGTTGTTTAACCTGCCAGAATGGGATTTCATTAGCTGTTGCACTGTTCCACTTAACGGTATTGGGTCTTCTCGGAGTGTCATTACCTTACATACAAAGGTATGGATGTAAAACTTTATTTTCATAGGTTTTTAAAAATGTCTGACTGTCAGAAATCATATGTGCAAAGATTTTTAGGACCTGGTCTCTAACAGATTCCCTGTCCTTAACAAATGTTAGTTCAGATGGGAGAAGCAGTAACATAGGTTAGTTGGTTACTTTGGTCAAAGTACTGCACTATTTTAACAGAGTTGGACTTTGAATGGGATTGTTTAGAGTCTTTTGGTTGCTAACCCCAAGATCTATTCTCCGTAAGAGAAAGATGACTTAAGTTATTGTCATGCTAAAAGCTGCTTTAGTCAGTGTAAATAACATGGCTGAGTTATTGCAGGATTTCCTTCATGCTACCTCCTTCTCCTAGAGGAAGAAAAGACCTCTTCTGGCTGCATGGCTGCTGCTGATCATCCTCACTCACATGGTTGTTGCTGCTCTTGAATTTCAGATGCAAATTGCTGCACCAGGCATCTTCTCCTGCAGGGATATCTTTCGATCCTGGTACCCCAACTAAGCCTAGCTACACTCGCAGTGCCAGCCTTCCTGCTGAAAGCCATCTGGTGACCTGTGCAAATCCTGCTAAGGTTTCCTGCAAGAAACAGTTGGAGTGTCTGGCACAGCTCTATTCTTCATGTATAACAGGTGAGGACACAGAAGATGTGAGACTGACCTTTCTTTGAGCTTTGAACTTCTGTGTGTGTTGTGAGAGGGAGATAGTGGGAAGTGGAAGCTGTGGGGTAGTTGTAGTGTACAAACAAGTGACATCTGGAAAAACAAACTAAACCAACACAGTTGTTAAAATAAATGAATACTTGGTAGAAGTTTAGGGAAGGAGGTGAGCCTGATGCAGTACTCTGAGCTGCAGTAGACTGAAGTTGTATGTCCCATCTGAAAACAGGCTATTCCCTAACACATATTTCCTATGCTGATCTACACTGTGATTGTGCTGTGAGGAGAGAGTTCTTTGCTGATTACCACAGAATGGGAATCTATCTTTTTTCCTTTGTGTATTAAAGCAGAACAGTATTGAATAATCCACCTTTAACATCTCAATTACTCTCTCCCAGAAAACCTGGTACCAAATATTTTTCTGGAACTGTTTTTTGTTCTGCAACTGTTGACATCTAAAGGCACTTCTACTGCAGAAGATGGGGATAGTGACCCTGAAATCAGTGAAATAAATAGAGGTAAGTAGTAGTAATGAAGGGAAAGAATGTTCCTTCCATAGAACTAGAAGGTGTTATAGAGTAGCTTAGACAGTTATTCTTAAATTACATAAAAATGCCTTATTACCACTGTGGGACTCATCTGAGATGCTGACAAAAGTCATGCATGTATGGGAAGTGCTTCCACAGTATGATAGAGTGGGGTTGTTAGAAACTGTTTGAATCTATGAAAAAATCTTGAAACTATGAAGTTTTGTGCTATTGCGTGAGATTTGTTTAGCTACTTCCTAACACTGACTTTTAGAGAGAAGGACAGATGTGCTCGAGTTGCTTCTCCACTGATCTGGCAACTCAAATGGGCTGTTGACCCATAAACTATGTGTTTATTAAGCTTCAGGTTTGGATCTGAGAGCACAGGATCCAGCCATATTGTTGCATTTGTTTTTTTGGCAAATTGAGCCTTAAGCCCGATGCACAATTAGTACTTTGATATGGATATTACAACCAAAAGAGTGGCTTTAGGATGAGAACCTCACCACACCTTCCTCCACCCCACGTGCCTCAATTTGATTGACCTTTGTTTTGCTACTCATTGGTTCTTAGGGCTGAGATTAGGAATGTGAAATCTTCAGCTATGGGAACATCATTTTATGATTGTTTGTAGTTGGTCTACTTTTCCTGTCCTGTAGCTGCTTACTGTTCAGAACATTGAGAAAGAAAATACTCATACAGCATTAAATAATTCAATTGCCTTTAGTGGAGAAAGGCTAGGGAATGGAAACTTCTGAAAATTGAATAGGGATATGGAAGATTATTTTTGAGTATGTCAGTTCCTGCTTTCCTTAAAAACTAATTGTTGGTCCTTTAGTTTATAAATGGTAAAAGGTACTGGTGTCTCATGTTTCTTTTCCTCCCTTAGATGTTACAGAGAGACAGCATTTTGAAAGTGTGCACAACTGTGTTTATTTTGCTGTTCGAGTCTTGGATTATCAATATGAGTGAGTTGAATTCTTTTTTCATCTGCTTCTGCATTTTGCATCTGCTTTTGTGTGTGGGAACCCAAGTGTGCTTGGGTTTTAGAACTTTACCAGTTACAGGCACAGAATTGTGAATTTTTCTTCAAAACGTACAACTCGACCTGGATTTGGATGTCTGGGGGTTTCCTTGCACAGATCTGTCCACTGAACTTTGTTGTAATTGTGCAAGAAAAGGAAAGTCAAGAGATGAGAATGATAACAAATACAGATACTGGTAGGATTTCCTGCTGGGTACATGTGGTTTAGAACTCCTTACTTGGCAGCATCATAAAACGTAAGCATAAGCATTTCCTTAGAACAGATCAGGTGTTGTTTATGTCTGTCTGTCTCTCTGAGTTTTATCCCCATTATCTTGGCAGAATTATTTCCCATTTAGAAAAGGGGATGCTGAAGCTTTTGGCCGAAAATGAACGGATTGCATCGTTTTCTCCCACCTTGCACAAGAGGCTCAGACAGGCTTATGAAAGCAGCACAGCCAAGGTAAAAATTGGCAGACCCCGAGTGACATTGCTTCAAGCCTTTATGTTGTTCTTTCATTTGCAATGGCTTTGATGTTAAATCTCGTTCCTTTTGCTTCATCTTGTTGTGTTGTCTTTAGAAACTGTCTAAAAGCTACTTTTTTTCCTTGTCAGTGGGTGGGTGAGTGAGTTGCTGGGCTCAGTGAGCGTTAGCTGTGAATCACTGCTGGCCAGCCTTGCATTGTGCTCCAGGCTCTGACCTCAGCCAGTGACTTTGATAGGGTCAAGTTTTGCTTTTGAAATTCTCACCTAATAAGCATGGATCCCAGGAGAATGATTAGTTGGGTGCAATATCAGAAGGTAGTTTCAAAGATGTGAATTACTTTCATAGATATGGACTCCTTTTAGGCCAACAATATTTCACAGGAGACAATCCAGACAGGGAGAAATGGTTCCCTTGTGTGATCAGCTGGGTTGGGGAACCAATTTGCTTGGTAGGAACTGGATGGTAGAAATATATTTTGTATCTCATTTCGTCCCAGTTACACTTGGCAAAGAAAGGGCAGTGTACTGAGACTGGGACATGTCAGTAGCTGAGCTTTAAACTTTTAAATAAAGGTCTTGTTACTTGAAGAACAGGCTTTTTAATTGGAGAAAGAGTAAGTCGACAAAAACTGCCAGCCAGGATCCTCAATTTTCTCAAGCCCTATATTGAAGGTATACCTCAACAATTTGTGGGTCTTTCTACACTGTATCAATACTGGTTGCAATCTGTTCAGCAGAGATTTGAGGAGACCAGATACTTTTTTCTCCTAATGTTGAGTGACTCTGCCTCTGTCCCCTAACGTATATTGTAAAACTGTTAGTGTTTGCTAGTAGTCAGCAAATGGGAAGTAGTGTGTTTGAACAACTCAGCTAGTGATATTTGTTTCCTCATCATGCCTTTTCCCTGCTTTTTTTCTGGGTCTCAGATTTTTTAGAGACTTCCATTAGCTTAATGGCTGCCTTTATATTTTAACAGGTGTCTCTCCTGCTGCCATGCTCTGTACAGTCTGTTTCTTTTCAGCCAGAAACTGATAATCGCTCTAACTTTCCCAGTGACAGAGCATTTCACATATTTAAGAAACAAAGGTAAGTTTCTTCTACTTTTCCTGGATGCTCACAGGGTATAAGCTTTGCATGATTGTGAACAAAGGATATTAAGAATGTCTTGTGTATGCTGCGTGCTGTAGAAATAAATCTTGAAATTTTTTGCTCTAATTAAACGAAAAAAGTCTTTGTCCATATTGACTGCAGGAGCTAAATGGTTAATGTCTTTAGAGAAGAACAGCCTAATTCTTCAGGAGTTATTGAGACTTCTGATAATGCCAGTACAGTGTGTCAGCCTACTGGATTGCTTCTGCATATAAATCTGGTATGCTTTTATTCTTCCTGCCGCCTCCCTCCGTGCTTGCAGCAACAGGGTGAGGGCAGAATGATGAGTTGTCTTGGTCCTTTTCTTTTTCTCATAGGTATTACTTCATGTGGCTTATTCTTTCCTGCCTCTCAGTCTTCACTATGTCTGTCTGGTAATGGCTGCTTTGGTCATTCCATCATAGATTGGGCATAACAAGCTTAAGCACTTGCTGTCAAAGACATGGAAAATGGAAACTCACTGAAGTACTGCTAACATTTATGAGTTTTTCAAAGGTATCTGAATGCTTGGAGGCTGGAGTTATTTAATCTGAGGTAGATTCTTGCTGGGGAGCTTTGGAGCAATTAATGTTCAGTTGTTGCTTCAAATTTTGAAGAGAGAGAATTCATTCCCTTAAATATCTTGATTCACAGGGATATATTTTATGAACTTCTGCGTGAATGGGAGGATAACCATGAGAAAACTGGCTGGGACTTTGAAAGAGTTCTGGGCAGCAAGATCAGGTAGGAGTCTTATGCAGTTTCAGCTGGCTCTTTAATGTATCTGGATTGCTGTTGACCCATACTGCACTTGGCATCCTTAGTTCCATGTTCTGCCTGGTCCTGTGCACTAATCTGTAGGGGGCTGTGTGCTTCTTTGAGAAGACTGCCCATGTACACTTGCTTCTGAATTTGAAAGTATCAACAGTTATCCTAAAGAAACAAGCCATAAGTGGGAAGGGCCCAATTTGATCAGTCTTGATGTTGATTCTTCCCTTTCAAAATCACAGAAGGAGCTCTCAAAACCAGTGTATTGTTGCCTGAACATTGTTGTTGTGTACATTTGTGTGTGCATGTCGTGCTTCCCATGTCTGACTCCTCTTAAGCGAGGAGAGATGAATATAAGGACAGAACAATGTGTGCAGAAGCTGTCAGCTCTTCTAATTATTTCAGGGGGCCTAGGGCATTTGCTCTGAAAACAAGACAACTGTGTCTCTTTCTGTGGAAAGCAGACAGTTTTGTTCATTTATTGCTTTATCCAAATGCAGTATCTTTAAAGACACTATTATAGTGTTGAAAGCAGTTGCCTTGTGGGTTTCTGTGTTAGTCTCAACCACCAGCCTACTCAAGTTACATGTATGTAGGTGGCTTTTCACCACAAGAGCAAAACAAAGCTGAGGCTTAAACTGAGAAATTTTGGGGCATCTGAAGTAGCACCATTTCTGTTTCCTTACTTCCATATGTGTTAACTCTCAACTTACTGTTCTGAGCAAGGAAGAGTGGGAGCTGAATGAGTTTATTATTTTTTACTAAATAACAGCATTATTGAAGGAAAAGAAGAGATTCTTTTTATCTCTAGAGCTGTGTTTACTCTGCAGGTGCTCAGGGAGAATTTTTGTTTCCATGTCAGCTGCAGGTGGGCCTCAGTGCTTGAAAAACTGGGTTATAAAGATACTGCTTTTTTTCAATGGCCTTTGGAGATTGCGTTCTTAAAAGCTTTTTTTTTCAATGTTTTTGGTATAGTTTGAGGTTAGAACACTGTTTTTTGTACCACAAAGTTCCAGTCAGAATTTTATAATGTTTTCCTTCACAGGGCCATGATGGCTCACCTATCTGCAACCTGCAACCACAGCCATTTTGCCAGGCTCTTTCAGAAACAGCTTATCCAGGTAAATGACTTGGGTTTTTTAATGATTGTATACATCAAAGCTGATTTAATCCTTCCTGGGCCTGAGAAAGCAAGCTGTGTCTTGTAAGCTTCTTTGATATTTTCCTATTGGAACTTTTTTGGGGAAGAAACAAGTTTTCAGGATGGGAATTTCTTTCCTTCTTCAGAAGTAATCAGTGCTAAATTACCAATGAAGTCTCTATAAATCAGGAATAAGGCACACTGAGAATATCATGAGCTGTAAGCATTCATTCTTCATGGCTATTTACTTTGACCTTCTAATTTTAGTACAGTTATAGTTTCTAGAGATTTTAGGGATGTATTTTGACATTTGTTAAATGCAGAGGTCCCCAATTATGTTTGTTAGCAACATGAGTGCAAAAAATCTCAGGTGGTTCTGTGTAACACTCAGCAGGCTGGTTTTGGTACAGTATTGCTGTTGTAGTTTAGAGGGGGGGTGGTTCTGGCCAATTTCAAGCCTGGCTTATTGGTGGGCACCTTTTGGAGGGCAAAACAGCCACAAAACCTCACCTTGAGTACTGGCCCACACTCATTGCCAGCAAGTTGCATGAAAGCTATTGGAATGTTGTAAATTCTTCTAGTGTCAAGTCTGAGTTTGCATCAGTGTCCTGTCTGATTGTATGGGTGTGTTTGTGGAAATTGTGGGAAACAGGTAAGATTAAGTTTGTTGCATCAGTGGGATTTAATTAGTCCTAGGTGCTCTATTTCTCCTTTGTATCTGTGCCTTCTTAATGAAGAATGCAGGATTTCACAAGGGTAGCCAAAGATCTAAACTGATAGCTGAGTGTCTTCAATGGATCCAAGGTGTCTGTCTGGAAAGTGATTTGCAGAATCTTGTGTGTATTATGATACTCTTGCAGAAATGAACCAAGACTGAGAACTTGTGTCAAGGTCTGATAGTTTAAAGGTAGAGAAGTGTAGCAAGGTGCTCCCTTGAGAAGGTGAGGAAGCTCCATCTAGAATAAACGGACCAAGGACTTGCTCACTTGATAGACATTCTTAAATGTTGCTTTTTATTATGATCTCTCTCATTAAAACTACCATGACTTAGATGTAGGGATATGCAGTCAACTTTTCCTGTTGCTCAGCATTTTCTAGTTTATGTCTGAAGTGCTGTGTCCAGTCTTGGGCTCACCAGCTCAAGGAAAGACATACAGACTTACTAGAGCAAGTCTAGCTCAGGCCTATGTAAATTATTAAGGCACCAATCATTCTTTGTACTGGAAGAAGCTGAGAGCTGGGGGTATTCAGCATGGAGAAGAGAAGGTTCCAGGTTGTCTTAGCACTGTTATAAATACCTGCTGGGAGGGAATGAAGAAGAGAGGGCAAGATTTTTCTCAGCAGTGCTCACTAACAGGTCAGGAGGCTGACCTGACCGAACAAGAGGGTTGAATTAGATTATCTAAGGGGCCCCTTCTAAATAGTTCTGTAATTCTCTGAGTCTTGAATTGTATATGTGTGTTTGAGGCAGTAGGACATTAGTTTTTAAATTTTATTTAACTCTCTGGAAGTTCCAGGAAAACCTGCTCTGGGAATGTGTAGTGCAGCATCATGGGCCTTGGGGACTGAGCTAAAGAGCCTACTGAGTGGTTCGTGAAGATCATGAGAGTGATAGGTATTCTCTCCACACATCCACACTTAGCCTGCTAGATATGCCCTAGTTAGATGTGTAGGGATGGAATTCCATCTCTCACAAGACCTCTAGGCTGTTTATGGCCAAGGTGGGTAGCATGTTTTGGCATGGGGAAGAGTTGCTCCGTATGTGGGCACCAGGAAAGATCATGCTTGGATTACTCCATAAACAGTCTTGAGAGGAAGGGATAATATGCTGGGTGAGAGATGAAGTGAAATGATGCCTTGTTACAAATATTCCACCTTGCTACTCTTTCTGTCTCCTAAAGATGTGCAAAGGTCCTGTCAGTGGTGGTGCAAGCTGGGGAGACACTCCAGACCAGGATGTCCTTAATATGCTGGGTTCTGATAATCTGAGCCGTCTGAAGAGGCTGCAGGAAAGATTTGTTGTTCCTCAGAGCATCAGAGGGCCTTGTCCACCCCCTTCGTTCCCAGGGTGCCAACAATTCTTCAGGGACTTCATCCTCAGTGCTGGAAGGTGAGCAGCCTGTGCTTGCTGTTCCCTCTGTGAAATGTGTGGGCAGTGGAAGCACCAGCATATTTCTCGTGCAGCAGGGACTAGTCCAGAAAAACTGGGACTAGATTATATGGTAATGATTTTTCTTCTATAATCCCACAATATTTTCTTGGAGCTGTCAGCATTTCCCAGTGCTACCTAAGCAAGGACATTGGACTGGATAAATGCTTCTTGTGTGATAATGCATGAAGCCAAGGTGTACAGGATGAGGCCAGATTAAGGGTTTTGTTTAATGAGTTTTTCACAATTCACAGCATGGGGGAAACTGTCATCTATGGGAGATTTTGATCTTAAATTCAGTTGTTTTATAGATTCCTCCTTTGGCAAATCAATTTTATTATCCTTATGCTGAGACTTGTTACATAGCATCTCTGAAAAAGTACAAAAGAAGAGTGGAAATGAAGGTGGTCAGCCAGTCCTGAGTCTTCTCTCTTGCTTTCTTTTCTGTCAGTCTGTTATGCTGTATGTCTGCTGATGCTTGTTACAACTCACAAGACAAGCTTAAAATTTTGCAGTACGTTAGTTGAGGTTTTACTGCCGTTGTCAGCCCAGTCTGACTCATCACCATCTTTTGCTGAAGTTACCAGTTCAATCAGCACCTGATGGATAGTCTGTGCCTGAAGATTCTTGAACTGAATGGCCTTACTCTGGTGGAGCACGAGCACAGCGATGGGGAAGCAGATATGGAGGAGCAGGTAAGCTTGCTTTGTGCAAACACATCTGTCAGGAACTTCTCTGAGCTGTTCCAATAGTCAGACAATTACTGGCTTGACTGTGGGTTGCTTGGAGCTTCCACCACTGTATTTACAGGACAAGAGCTTCTTAATTTGGTTTTATCATAACTCTGTAATTTGCCTGTTTGTCTGAGCCCCTTGCCACTTGCTTGCATGCTTCGGGGTGCTTCGTAGAACTGTCATGAGTGCACAATAGTTGAGAGAGTGAAAGCCTCCTCTTTATGTTGTTATAACCTGTGTTAGATCAATGAAATAACCAAGTTCAGCTGTGGTATCCCATTGGAATAAGTTCCTTGTTACTTTTCCATATAGAAAGATTTTAGTTACATTGAATTTGTAGTCATCCCTGTTCAATGGTGTACAGGTGTTTCTTCACTCAAGTCTGCATATCAGGGGTGTCACAGCTTATAGTCTATTAGCCAAGTAGCAGCCAAAGGTTTGTGGAGACTTGCAGAGTGGTAGTGCTGTAAAGGAGACAATGTGAGATCAGCCCTGCCTCTCATTGACTCCAAAGTTCTTAATGCAAAGTTATGATTGAGCAGCTGCTTCTTTTAGAAAGCTCTTAAATAATTCCTTCTCGTGAAGAAGTGCAGCAGTGGAGACAGAAGCAATTAAAAATGCTTGACAAATGTGTATTTTGGAAACTTATCTTTATTAAAAGCAGTGACGAAGTGGCCCTTTTGTGTGATGGAAGTTTAGCATAGGCATTTGCTTTGCCAGTGTAGGGAAGCATTGACTCAGCTTGCTTTCCCTCACTTTAGGATGAAAAGAAGCGTTTCACCGTGGCCCTGTTGAGTCTCCGACTCCTTGCCAAGTTCCTGGGCTTTCTTGTTTTCCTGCCTTATCGCACTGCGGAGCAGCCAACCAGAGACTTGCAGGATTCCGCGTTGGTGCTGAGAAACCAAGTAAGAAACTGAGCATTGCATTTGCTTGACAGGCACTTTTTCTAGCCCAAGAAGGATTGTGTGTGGTCATGCACTTTCAAAGCGATCCAGTGCTTCCTGGGATGATGTTGTATGCTTCTGTGTCCCTGCTGTTTATTCTGGGGTTGGGAACAAAGGTAAAAAGAATTTGTGTAACCTCAAAAAGAGGGAGCAGTGTGCCAATGGTAAGGTACTCAGTCTTCTGTTATTTCTGCTAATCTGGGTCTGTCATACCAAAACTTTCACCTAGAGAAGACAACTTGTATTTATAGCATAAAATCCAGCTACCAGGACTGGCTGTGTTAGTTTTGCACTCATCTCCCAGCAGTGTATCACTGAATGGAAGCATTAGACCTTGACTCCACTTTGTACATAGTCAGGCTTTTAGCCTTGCTTTTGAAAGTCCCCTTTGGTTGCAGTCATAGTTTGGTTTTTACCTCTGGTCATGTGCAAATAAGTGTTTTTGTTAGCCAGAAGTCACCAGTACAGAAGATGAAATCCTAGAAAGAAAATTCAAGATACAGATAAAAGTTTTTCTATAAGCATCAAAAGATAACTTCAAACCACTGGTTTAACTTCTCTTGTCCTTTAAGACCCTGCCTGTACTGGATATATTAAAGCTTCTGAGACAATCTATTCGGGATCAACGTTCTGTCCTCACTATTCCTTGGATTGTGGAGTACCTTTCCCTTGTGGATCATATTGCTCCTTTCCTTGATTATTACAGGAAAGTGTTTGGTCTCTTGCTGCAGGTATACAGGTAAGAGCCTAGGAAGCTATAGCTATAAAGAACTATTCAGTGAATGTTTTATTTTATTTTTTTATTTTTTTTTTGTGCTGCAAATCATGCATACTTTTTATCTTGAATAAAGCTGCAAAGACGATACAGCCTCAACTTGGGGATTAATACTTGATTCAAATATATATTTTTTATCAAGTAAATAAAATCTTTAAATCCTAATTGATCACTCTATGTCTGCAACTGTGATTGACCTTCCAGCTGCAGCTTGAATTTTGACCTTAAACCTATGAGGTTTCCAATGCCTAAATAATTTTCTAATTTTATTTCCTAGATACATGAGGAAAATTTGAAGCACATTCTAGAGAATGGCTTGTCTAGTGTAAACTTAAGACAGGATGTTGTAATGCAGGTACATACAAAAAAGTAGAGCTTACTCTCTCTTTAGGCAGACATGCAAGGAATGTGTTCATGGTGATAGATAGTGTAATTGGTAAGTGACTGGTTAGAGAATCTTTTTCTTAATGAAAATTGAGCTGCTGAAAACTGACATTCTTTCTTGCTGCTTCTGCTGCATGGCAGGTTAATGGTCCTTTCTGAAGAGAAGGAGATGAGTTTCCTGAACAAACTGCTGATCCTTGCAGTTCTGGGTTGGCTTTTTCAGGTAGTGTCTCCTGTGTGCATGTAACTCTTCTCTGAAGAAAAAGAAGGGCACAGAACTCAACACAAAATAGTATTGAAATTAATTAAAACAATTCAATACAGTAGTTTTTTGTTTTATCATGGGTTTTTTACATTGGTATGGGGCTTAAAGAATAAGTGTATTATAATGGAGAATTATTTTCCTTCAGTGGAATTGTGTAAAGCAACAAATTTTTTTTCCGATAGGAATTGCAATTGCATCTGAAACACATTCTGTACTTACTAATCTTCAGCCTTGTAAGAGAATTGGCAGCTGGTTCCTGTTAGAACTGGAAGCTCTTGTCACAAAGGTGGTGTGCTAGCTGTCAGCCTTGACTTTCTGTGGATTTTATTAGATAGAAGGATGGTGTGTGATGAACTTCTAAAATTCTTTTGTGCCTCCAGTTGCAAACAAATTAATTACTTAGCAGGAAACTGTTGGAAATGTAGAAGATATTGTATGGGGAGGGTAAGGAAGGTGGCTTTTGTTACTCTGTTCACAATAAGTTTTGAATTTTATGGAAAATTCTTCTCAAGGCAAGAGGATCCTTAGTGCTAGGGGTTCTCTTTTGTGGGTGGCAGGGTCTGTTATCAGAAATGGTGGAAGTTACTGACTGTCTTTTGGATTGCAGCTACTGGGTTTTCTGTTTCAGGTTCCATCAGTCCCTGAAGAGTTGTTTTTTACTACTGATGACAGGCAGGAGAGATTTATGATGGATACTGTGACATCTGCTCAGGCTTTGGTGAGTTAGTGCAGCAGCATGTCCTCTAAATCTGTGGGTGAAGATGGACCTACCACTTCCTCGGGAGCTGTAAGATTTTTTTCAGGAGCTTGGCTTCAGGGCAGCTGCACATGAGCAACTGAGCATATGGAGACCAGTGGATGTGATGCCCAGTTTGTCCAAGTGCCTCAATTGCATTACATCTGTGTTATGGGTTGTGAACTTCGTGTTACAGCTCTGGGTTTTCTGTCAGGCAGGAGCCATCTCACCTGCTGCAATAATTTGCAGAACAGGTGCCAAGTGAGCTGGTAGAACTGTAGCTCTTCCCAGAAATAAGCAAAAGTAATGCTGAACAGAAATAGAAAGGTGGGAGTGTAAGAGCAAGGTTGCTGTTTGTGAGATCACCTGTTTTCCAGTGTCATGATTAAGGGTGGCTGAACTGCAAATGGTATGAGCAAGCAGGAAAGGAGGTGAGGGTATGGCATGTGTGATGTTTCAGGTAATTCCTAGACATGCAAGGAGATATATAGTATTCCATGGAAAAGGGGTATGGATGCTAAGAAATATTGCCTTGGTGGATGGATCAGAAATTCCTGTCCCTCCCATGACCCTGCCTGTGCTGTGTTGATACTGAGGTGACATTTCTCCACGTTGGCGTCGCGTTCCAGTGAGTCTGGAGGAAGGCACTTGTGGAGGTGTAATAAATAACATACAGCTACGATACATCTGCATAGCAGATGGGCCTCATTTATTTTCCACCATGGAAATGTTTCTCCCTTATGAGCTGTGGCAACAGTCACAGTTCCCTTCTTTAACGCAGCCTTTAGCTGGGCATTGATAGTGATCAGGGCAAAGGCTGAGCTACACTAATAAAATGAAGAGCAGCTCATTCTCTGTTACAGGGCTGGACTTGGGCTGCAAAGTTCATAATTTTACTGTGTCCTTGGAATCCAGCTATTGTTTTAATGGAAAGGTAGCCCTGAAACCTGCCTGTGACCACATGTATGGGATTTCTGACTTGAAGACTGCTTCTTTTGTGCTGTATCCTTTCAGCATTTCCTTCATTTTCTCACCAGGACTTTGTACCCTTGGTGGATCAGCAGTTACTTTATACTTGCTGTCCCTATCTTGGTGAGTATTTCACTTACTTTTGCTGTCTACATATTAGTATGTATTTACTTTTTACAGCCAGTTGTTTCTGTTTATTGTTTGGTACTGTGAGTCCTTGGATCACCTTTCTTACTCCTCCTCACAACTTAAGGTCTCAGTTGTGTCTGCAAGAACCTTGATAAGAAGCTGTGTTGCAGGAGCTCCTACAGCTGTAAATAGTATCTGGTGAAGCTGGGGGAGGGAGGCTACATACTCAGGATAGTTGATCCACAGAGCTTGATTCCAGAGGGACAGGGGAAGCCACCCCTCACAAGCTGTAAGGAAGCATTATAACAGCACTACTTTTCCATCCTAGGTATAGAAAGAGGTGTTTGTACTGCATGGAATGTCTTTGATCCTTGAGCATATTTCTTCTGCCAGGCAGAGGGGAAGAATCCTTTTGTGTCCTGGTGTTTTGTCAGGTTGTAGTTTGAGATAGCTTTTTAATGGAATCTGTCTACCAATGGTAAAATTCTTCTCTGTAGACCACAGAGTCCCAGATGAGGAGATATTCTTCTTCTTGGGACTTAATGGGAAAACTGTGTTAAACCTGTGTCACAAAGGCTTCTAGGGGTGAATAGGTTGTCCAGCTTTTCCCCCAGTATTTGCTCCTGACTCGTGGAATTTTTTGTTAACTGCTTACCTTGTTGTCCTTGTAGACTTTATGGTTCTTGCTTGCTGCACTAAAAAGGAATGCATAGAATAACCTGCTCCCTTCTGAACAAGTCCCATGTGCTAGGGGGCTTTTTGGAAGCTTCCTCTTTTCAGAGCCTTGCTGTGTCCTGCTGGTTGCACATGTGGGATGCCCCCTCTGCTTCACTGAAGCTTCTGCTTTTGTACAAGCTGAGAGAATCTGCTCTGGGAGCAGGACTGGAAAAGTGAAAGTCTCTTTCTTGAGTTTTGGTATTAATTTGTTTTTTCTCCTTGCTTATGAGGTTGATGATTGCTTTTGTGTGTTTTCTTGTACAGGTGAGCTGCGTAAACTGCTTGCCTCTTTTGTGGCTGGTAGTGGAGGAAAAAATGGTGGTTTTATAAGGAAAATCACTCCCACAGCTGCAGAGTCCTTAGCACCCAAGGCTTCTGTCACACAGCGGAAGCTGCAGGTAATGAAATGAGGGAGTCACAAGGGGCAAAGAGGCAGGAGAAATTTGCTTGTGTAAGGTTACACAGTGGTCTCTTGGTGCCAAGGAAAGAATGGACCTAGATGGCAGGGAAACATTGTGTTTAACAGTCAGGTTTTCTGTTGTTTTTCTGTTACAGTCATGTGGCTAGAATATGGTGTGGGTGCTGAAATCCAGATAACCTCAGTAAACATTTTTGCAGTTGGAATAACTAGCCTTTTATTTATCTGTTTCTCTCTTCTTTAACATTAAATGTTGGTATGTTTCTTGTACTTTGTTTTGGTTAGATTGTAGCCATGCTTTCCACTGAGAGAATGATGTCTGTAGGAGCCTACAGGACTACCAGCCTGTAATTAAAAGGGCTTCTTCTTCCAAAGATGAGCCCTGTCTGGTGACTCACTGTTAGACTCTGTCAGAACTCTCCCATTTTCTCTACAGGTTTTTTGTAGCTTCAGAAACCTTGATAACCCTTTGGGTTAAATGGTTAGAAGGGAGTAGGGAGTAAAACTGGAATGATGAATGCTACAGTGGCGGGAGGTTCTAGTGGAGGCAAATTGTCTTTTCCTACGTCTCTAATCAATTGCAGCACTTTCTCTTAAACAGGTAGATTTGGAACAGGCCTTCTTCCACAACCAGCCTCCTTCCCTACGGAGAACAGTGGAGTTTGTGGCAGAGAGGGTGGGATCCAACTGTGTCAAGCACATCAAGTAAGTGCTGGTCACCTGTTCTGTGACTTTGCATTACAATTAGGCAAGGAGTTGATCCTTTAGACTTGTGTGTATGAGGGAAAGAAGCTTCCCTGGGAAGTGCTGTGTAGCAGAACACCAAGGCTGTGTAAGACTGTGACCTGCAACATCTCCTGCTGTAGAGGGGAATTTGTGAAGGGATGTAGAGAGGAGGGGAATACAACTTTTGGGGCACTTTGTGTGTGAATGTAGTGCAGTGTTGAGGCTTTGTAGCCTGTTCAGAACATTCTTGTTAAGGATAGGAAAATCTCATATCAGAAATGACCTCTGGAGGTCACTTGATCCAAACTCCTGCTCAAAGCACCCAGCTTTCAGATTAGATCAGGTTTATTGGCACCTTTTCCAGTTGGAAAAGTTTCTATCTCTTAAGGATGAGGATTCAGCCAACCTCTTTCTACCATGTTCTAATGCTTAATTTTCCCAGGCTTTTTGAAAAATATGTCCTTATATCATGGCAGAATATCCATTATTCCAGCTTGTACATATTCCTGTCAATCTAGCAGTGCTCTTCCTGGAAGTCTTGTTCTGTCTTCCCTGTAACTTTTCCTTCTCCCTTCAGCTTTTTCTTTCTCCAGGCTAGGTGAAACTGCCTCTCCCTTGTAGGTGTGTGCTCCAGCATCCCAGCTATTTTAATATTTTTTTTTCTTTTCTCCTGCAGTTACACAAATTGTCAATGGCTTTCTTGTCCTGAGATCCCAAAGCTGGACACACTACTCCAGATGCAGCCTCTCAGTGATGAGGGAAGCAGTAACTTCCCTTGACTTGCTGGCTGCACTGTTGCTATTGTCAGCCCAGTATAAGGTTGGCTTTCTTTGCACACTCCTAACTCACCTTATGTTCTGGGAGCCCTAGATCTGTTCTGCAGAGCTGCTCTGTAGCCAGTAGACCCCAGCCTGTACAGGTGCACAGTCAGCCCATTTTTCCCTCTTTTCACAGCCCTCCTGTGTGGCAGCCCTGCCCTCCAGCTCATGAGCTTGCTCAGAGTTTGCACTGTTCTGTTGTCCAGCTTGCTGAAGCCATTAAATGTTACCAGCCCCTAAGGACTGGTAGTTGCAGTGGGCTGCTGCTGACATCTTTGAACTTCTGAGCACTATCAACTGAGCATACAAGGGTACTGCTGCCAGAAAGGAGACCTGTAACCAAATAGGTTTTTAGTAAAACCTAAAGCCTTTGGACTCTTGAGTCTTAGTGTTATTTTGGTGTCTTCATTGCTGTTTTCTTCCATGCATACAGAACAAGGGGATGACACACTACTACATACAGCACAATTGCTTTGTTTTTAGCAGAGTGACTTACTGCCTTTGAGATGGGTATCCCCCTAAAACGGGGAGAAGAGCTGGATACAGTTAGTGTGCACTGTTTCCTTGTATTGATTTCAGTCTGCCTGATTGTTGTTGGTTTTTTTGCAGGGCAACATTGGTAGCAGAGCTAGTTCAGAGGGCTGAAGTCATGTTGCAAGATAAAGTGAAGGAGGAGGATGTTAATCATGACAAACTGCTTGAAGAGGTGTGCACTCATCTATATGAGGAAGGGGCCCAGGCACTCATCAAAGGCAGAGAGTAAGGAGGAAAAGTTATTTAAACTTGTGCCTTCCCATCTCTTCTTACTACAGAATCTATAAGCCTGATTTAGTTTGGCCTGTCATGCTCAGGTTCTGGTAACTATAAACCATGCCCTCTGCTTTTCCTATGGTGAGTGTCTGCTGTGCCTCCAGCCAGTCAAAACTGTGTTTGTAAGAAGGAATAAAGGTGCTGTGTGTCCCGCTGCATCCAGCTCCAAACAGACATCCACTGCAGCTATTTTATTTCTTGTCTTTGGAAAATTGATATTGCAGCTTAATTGCTTGTAATTATCCTTTCCTTGGCTTGTTCTTCTCATCTGATTTATTGCATTGCTACATAATGAACCTCTAAGTGTTGTCCAAGAACTTAGACTAATCCTGTGGCACACTTTCTTCCTTTTCTTGCAGATTTTGCAGAAAAAAAGGTCCTGAGGCAGTAAGGGTGTTGTTGCCAGAAGAGACATCTGCAGCAGTATGTATTTTACCTTAAACTTCTTAAGAGCATTGACTTTGTCTAGATCATTACCATTTTTCCATTGCTGCTTCACTTATCCCTTAATAGCTCAGGTCAAGCGAATCTATTGATGCTCTCATGGGAGGATTGAGAGACAGCTAAGGAGAGTCACTTCTACTGAGCTGCCTTGCATATTCTGGGTAAAGTGATACTCCAGCTCATAGCTGACTAATGAGGCTAGAATGTTATATAAATTGTGTTTATCTTGCAATGATAGTGCATTTGTTTTAGCATCCACTTCCACAAAGAGTTGATGAGGTTTGGAAAATCAAAACGGGTCAGTTGTATTGCTCAAACCAGCAGTTTCCATAGAGGTGGTGGTGCTCAGTTTAATTGTTGCATGCCAAAATTAATCTTTTTTTCCTTTAGACTTCCTTCTGAATTTTCACTGACTGCAGTGCTGTGGCTGATAGTAAATCTTCTATCATTTGTTATCCTCCCTGTAAAGGTTTTAAGTAGTGCAGAAAACATTGCAGTGGAATTGGCTACCGAGAGAGCTTGTGGCTGGCTCTCTGCCAACATTGCAGGTGAGTCTTTTCACCTTGAACCTGTGCATTGTACTCTCTTTTCTGAGATGAAGGGACAGACAGTGTTATAAAGTACTTGGTCCTGTTTTTTTCTTCTTTTAATGGAAAACATGCAGTTGCTCTGTCCCTCCTTGTTTAGGAATAACAGGAATGATTTTTAGCTCTAAGAAACTTCTTTGGGGATCTTTTGGGCTTGGCCCGTGGTACTGATTTTTAGTCTTGTAGGATGGTGAGAGTAAATGCTGTGGAAATGTCATCTGAAGTTGTCTTAGCATTTGCAGTGTATAGATACAACTGCTCCCTCAAGCCACCTTATGGTTCATATGTACAGAGCGCTTCTGAAATCTCTGTAAAACAAACACTTCTTGGATTGGGTGTGTTTTCTGCAGGCTGAAGGCAAATGTAGTCTTTTTTTTTCTGTAATAATGCTATGGCAACTCTTCAGAGTCTCTGAAAACCCATTTTTTTCAAGAGGTTGTGCCAAAAGCCTGGTGAAGAATGTCCAAGTACCATTTGCAGCCACAGGAGTTTAGTGTTTTGGATGCTGATCAAAATGTATTTTGGTAGGAGACATATGGTTTTTATGGGCACAGTGGTTGAACTGGTATGATCACACTGAATCAGCTTTCTACTTTGGCATTGCCTTCTGGCTTAGCTACTGTGTTTGTTAAAACTATGGAAATATTTTTATGGGAAGAGAGATGAGTTGCCAGTTGTACCTGGCAGTGATGGGTGGCTGTCTTCTACAGCTGTGAGTTTGCACACCCTCTCCACATGAGCCTCTGCCTATTAAAATATAGTGGGAGGTCAGAGAGAGGGGGTTGAAAATGTAAACTTCTTTCCTTATTTGCTGTGGCCCTTGGAATGAGAGGCTAAGAGTGTTTGGAAATGATTCTCTGCTTCAGTGGAGACAAAAACTGAAGCAGACAGGATTTGTTTTCTGTAGCACTCATCAAAAGGGAAGTGAAGGCAACCTTCAACAGAATGCTGAAAGTCCCAGGATTTCCCTTGCCAGGCGAGGATGCTCCTGAGTTGAGAAGGGACTGTACTCCAGGCTGCCAGCACTGTGCTCCATTTCCCTCCCAGATCATCAATGAGATTAAGGTACACGGTATTCACTTCCTGGCTTGCCTTTCTGCTTTTCACATGGTGTTTTTGTGGTTTGTTTTTATTGTTGTTTTGTGGGGATTTATTTGTTTGTTTGTTTAGGTTTTTTTTAAGAGAAGATTCTGGTTCTGAGGAGGTGGCTGTGGGGAGTGCTTAGGAAGCACGATGGAAAGTTCTCAGGTTCTTCCCTGCTGGCTGTGTCTAGATCTGAGTTCCCTGTTAGGGACTCTGTTAGGAGTGCTATCTCAAATACAGGATTTCTGGTAGCATGGCAGTGTAGCTTTTTTGATATGAGTAGGATGGAAACCACAGTGCAGACCATGGTACTGTGTACAATTTTGAAATCATTTAACCTATGTACCCCCAAAGGAAAAGAATTCTGAACCCCTCACTTTTTTACCATTATATATTCTGGCTGTGTTTTTTGCAGCAACTTATCTGCTCGGCAGACAAGTAATGCTTTAGGTTATCACTGTCATTGCTTTCTCAGCAGTTGTGTGAAAATGAGTTCACATCCTTTAATGCTTTCTTGCTTGTGCTAAAATAAAAAAGGGGGGGGTGGGGAAAGCTGAGTGAGGAAACCTCTGGGTTGGCACTGAAGCTTCCCTGAAAATATATGAGGGCTCTGGATTTCTCTAGCACTTCTACCCTGAACTTGCTTGCTGTGCTGCCAAATTTATCTAGAGCTTTCAGTGCTTCCTTTACTTCTAAGGAAGATGAATTTGGTGCCATCATTGAATTTTACTTCAGAAGATTAATGAGAACTATGCTAGAAAATGAGATCTTGGTAAGGTTGTGAAAAATCTGCTTTAATCTGTGTTATGAAATGTATATACTAACTTAGGTTTGGTTTTAATGAGGACCCAAGAACTATTTATGAACTGCTCTGTCACAGATCCAAGGATCTGATTGTGGAAGAGCAGGATACTAATGTGTGTGCTGTTGTCTTTCTCACCAAGGATGTGCTCTGTGTTGCTGTGGGCCCACGGGAGGAGGGTGAAGTGGTCGACTACGTGTGGCTGGAGGGCCTGCTGGGAAGGTTGAGTCAGACACTTCGATGCAGAAAGGTAAAAGATGTAAAAAAAGCAACAAAATCCCCCTTTGAATCACTTTGGGCTGTCTTGATACCTGTAAACTTCTTAATTTGTCTTGCCTCACAGCTGAGTTCACTTGAGGGGTTTTTATTTGAGCTCAAACGTGGCAACATTGCAGTGCATTTTTTTATACTGTGTAGATCTGCTTGTTACTTCAGCTTGCCCTTGTAAATCCCCTTTTCATATATGACCTTTTTGTCTTTCAGTCTTTAGTGGTCTCCTCATTACAGCTCTGTGCTTCTTGCTGTCAATTGCCTGCTCTTCTCAGATATTTTTTATCCCTTGTGAAGCCCTGTTTTGTGCTGTCTGCTGTGTGTGGGGAAAAAAGTGGTTTTTTGTGTTTTCCAGTTCATGTGTCCCACATCAGAACAGCAGCTGGCCAGGTGTACGGTTGAGTTGGCGTCTTTGCTGGGTAAGTGAATTATGATAAGCTATTTAAGACTGAAATAGGTTACTACAGCTCTCTTAGATCCTTGAGGTCAGAGATTTAAGTGTTTAGAGCTCATAAATATTTAATTCTCTTTGGTGTCGCTGGATCTACAGATGTTTTTTCTGTCAAATTGGGTGGTTGTTCTTATTCTCTCTTAAATTCATTCTGCATATCAGATTTGTATAGTGACTAACCATTCCTCTGACCTGTTTCACACCTTTTATGTGAAAGGTATCTTTTCACATTTTTTATTTATTGACACCTTCAGTTAAATATGGGATATATTTTTCATTTCTGAAATTTCATTAATTATTTATTGATAATATTGTTAATTATTATAGTTAATTATTAATTATTATTTTATTAATTTCATTTCATTAATTTCTGAAAAATTGTGGTTGAGTTAGGGCTTTTTTCCTTATAAGTAAGGGCCTTTTCCATTAAATTATGCTTTTTTGGCTTTTTTTTATGGAAAGAATGGAAGTAACTTGTTTTCTGTGTATTATGACTCCTGTGAACATTTTCAATTTGTTTTTTTTTCTCTTGCTCTGATGTGTAAATACTGTTTTTCTCTGAGCAGGAGCTTGTGATCTCAACACAGGTTATTTCTTCATGGGCAGCCTTCTAATTTTGTGGGTTTAGAACCAGCTTTAGAAATTTTATATGTAATTTGTTTTTTCAGAAAGCAGTTCACATCTGAATATTGTGAAATTTATTCTGGGGGCAGCAGTGTCAACCTGTCCCATTCCATTAGACTGTACCAAGGAAGAAGTGGTATCTTCCTTCTGTTTAGGTTTATCTGCAGTTAAGTTCAGCTTTACTTTCACTTGTGTGAAGTCATGTCTATAGTCTAAACTATGCCAGTCTAAACTGAACAACTGTTCAGTCTGTCTATAGACTTAAATGTTTAACTGTGCTACTCTTCTCTCCTTTGCAGTAACACCTAGGTTTTCTTTGACTAAATATTAGGCTAACTTTCAAGACTTGGGGCTGTATTCCAACCAATTGATAGTCTTTGTCTGAGGAGTATAAATCTCCTCCTATGTCATACTGTGTACAGTGTCAAAGCTCATAATTTTGCCTGTTTCCAAACTCTATTCCTCTTAGGTTCACTGGTTTGAGCTCCTGAAGTGTGCTGCTGAACCAAGATGATGACTATAAAAGGAAGTAATGCAGCTATAAGAATTCATTTCTCATCCTTTTCTTAGTTTCAGATCGTGTTCCTCTGAGTCTTGGGATCAAATGCCCAGAGAAGAGCCCTGAGAGGCTGCATGTAAAGAACAATCCCACCTCTGGCCTCCTAAAACTGCTGTTCTCCATCTGGAAGGAGGACTTTGGGACGTCTGTACCTGTGCAGCTGATCTTCAGCAAGAAGAACATGGGTTATCTTGCAGAAGCTAAGCAGCAGGAGGTACAGCCCATTCTGATGTGTGGAGCAGGCTGGCACCCGTGTAGGAATTCTGCCAGCCCGCCCGCACTGCTCGCGGGTGGCTCGTGTGACCGAGGCCAGCAGGGTTTGGCTGCTGCTGGCTGGCCTTGTTTCTGCAGGGCAGTGAGAGAGGGGGATGTGTGCAGCTTGTCAGGGGGTGGTACCTGCCTGGGGGGCTCTTGAGAAGGCACAGCTTTGGTTAGGAGCCAAGGGCAGAATGGCCCATTTGGCCTGGGACATTGCAGGGGCCGGGCACACGTGACTGTCATCGGTTGCATTCTCGTGTCTTTTATCAGCTTGCATTTCTGCATGCGTGGTGGAGTTACAAGCACCCCAGCAAAACCTGAAAATCACCCGATGTAGTTGCAGGTTAAGCACAACTTATTTCAGAAGTCAAAGAAATAATTTTTCACGCTGTTCTTGGTCAGGCAGGAACTAAATTCTCGGTGTGTTCATAAACTGAGAATTTTGAGACTTCGTGGTAGGATATAATCAATATATGAACTAAAGGAATTCTGTTCACTCATTTTGGATGTTGCTCTTGTCCCCATTGTCACACGCAGATAGATAACGTGCTTGCTCCTTTTCTCCATGTTCTGATCCAAAAAGAAAAGTATGAATTATATATGGATAAAGAAATAAGCACACAACATGTTTTGAGATGTTGATATTTTCTTCTCTTGTGCAGTGGGATTTGTTCCTTTTCTTGCTTCATGGTCTTATAGAACATGAACTAATGAGAACTAGTGAAATCCAGAGCTGCCTGCATAGCCTTGAAGAGCTCCCTTGGCCCTCAGTAAGTAATTAGATATGCATGAACAATAAGTGAAATGAAGAAGTTATATAAACAGACAATCTTTGTATTTCTGTTTCATATAGATATGGCTTATAACCTTCTCATCTTTTGTTCCTTCATAATGCAAAGGAAGGACTGGTTTCCAATAAGCTTCTTTCTGTTAGGAGTGTTTGGCTGAAAGCTGTACTTGTGGGAATCCAGCATTTCCTGTGCAGTGGAAACATTTCCAAGAAAATTGTAAACCAGTTTGGAGACCAGCTGGCTCAGTGACCAGTTCTCAGTTCAGTCATTCTTGCTGCCTTCCAGCTGAGAATGACGTGTTGGAAAGGGTCTTCACTGATCAGTCTTGCACTTAAATCCCTGTGCCTCCTACCACCAGAGTGTGAGAGCAGTTGGAATGTTCTAGAGGAGTCTTACTATTCTGGCCACAATAAAAATGTAGGAATCCACCCAAATGCCTTGCTAAAAATAGACAGTATTCCAAGGCTGGTGAGCACTTGTGTGTTGGAGCTGTTTTAACCTTTTAAATTGTGGCAGCGATCTTGTCTGAGGAGGGTGTGGGGATCAGAGGGGAGATTGAGCATGTCTGCAGGCATTCATCCTTGCAGTCAATTCTGTAGTTCATCTAGGTTTTTGCACTGGAAAACCATCAACATGTTTAACCTTGTAAAGTTCTCTGGTTTATATCTGTTTGTTACAGGATTTTGTAAAAGACCTGAAAAGGCTATCCCGAGTGTTTGTATCAGAACATCAGAGAGAGGAGCCCAGGACTAACCCTTGTGAGCTGACCAGACAATCTCTAGCTACTGTGACCACACAAAGTTAGCAGAGGTGGACTCTGTGGACAGAAATTGCTAATGAAGATGCAAATGGAATTTTCAGTGTTTCTGAAAGGATTGGGAGCTCTTTGCTGGGAGCATATTGAAGATAAGGGGTCACTTTGTGCAAAACCTGCACTGGGCTTTCTGTCATGGACATTTTGCCGTGGTGACTCTGCTGAAGGATTTGCATCAGCATATGGATCTCCAAGTCAAGTCTTTTAAGCACCTTGATTGTATCTCAGAGCAGCTGTTCTTTGGACTCAGAGACACTTTTTGTATTTGTGCAGTAACAGGCTGTGACCAAACCCAGGAATCAACTCAAGTTACTTTGTGATCAGAGAGATGGTTTCTTGGTGGCTGTCTCTTAACTCCATGTGACTTCTCATGTTGTCTTTTAACAAGGCCTCTACAGTCAGGGGAAGGAAGAGGTGAACCTGTATGACACAGAGATGTGCCTATATTTATTTTTCATTGTAAGCTCAGTATTGAAGGTTTGATTTTAATTTTTTAAGACTAATTTTAAAAATTAAACCATATGAAATAAATCCACTAGACCATTGATGGCATTACATAAAGGCTGTAGATGCTTAAGTGTTTTTCCATCTCTTGTTAGAAACACAACTTGTAATTTCCCAGGGCTTTTGATAGAAACAAGAGATAAAATATCTGTTTATATTTTTTACAGAAGACAGTATTTTTAAGACACTTTTATAGTTGTGAACATAAATGGCATCTGGCTGCTATTCACTGTTTTTTTATAATCTTTCTTGCCTTGAGTTTGGGTTTTTTCAGTCAGGAAGTGCTGCAGCAAGAGAACTACAGCCTGGAAGAGCAGACAAAGTAGTGAAGAAGCACTGTGACGTTTCCTGGAGAGTGGGTTTTGAATGGGGCCTGTTTCTTGGAGGAGAGTGGGCATTTTCTGCCCTTACAGACAGGTTGTCACCAAGAGTGTGACCTCCTGTTCACTCCCTTCTTCCCAAGTATTGCCTTGGCCTGAGGTTTGGGGCAGGGACTGCTGGTGAGTAGCAGAACATGTTTAGGTGCTCATCAGCTGTCTCATGGGATTCTTTCCCCCTGCCCCAAAGCAGTCAGGACATTATTTCCTTTTGTCTAAGAGTGTGCTATTAGTGTAGGATTTTCCAGAAAGCAAGTTCTGTGTTATTTAAGAACAGCCTCTGGACAAGGTGGAGTCCAGGGCTGTTTAGCTTGCTAATGAACTAACCTCTTCCCTGTATAAGGTGAGAAAAGGTAACATCTTGGAGTCAGTGATTCAAGAAAAACTGCAGACAGGACTCATTAGATAGAACTGTGGCTTCTGTTAAAAATGTGATACGGAAAGAGAAATCATAGAGGCACATTAGTGTCTGAACTATAATAATTTTTTCTTGTTTTGTTTACTAAGCACTGAAAATTGAAAGATTTGGCAGGTTCCACCTGCATTCCTCTTTTTAGGGGCTTTCTGATGTGAATGAAAGAGTCCCCAAAAGTAGGCATGCTGCAATACAATGGAACAATTCAGTACAAATTGAAGAGCAAGTACACCATATCATGCCATATCTGCTCCCTGAGGCTGAGTATTATGTGATGTTTTGCTGCAGGCTTATTTGAAATTGTTGTCATAATAAACATTATAAAATGTCTTGTCTTGTGTTCAGGCTGTCAGTATAGAACCTCTTGGTACTAGGCTGAAGAACAAAATGGGTACCTTGCCACAGGGCATGGGGCAGAGAGAGTACAGTACTTTCTGTACTGGCTTGTTGAGCTTCTGCTGGAATAGAAATCAACTTTGTTACATAGGGAAGGGTGGTGAAAGGGGAAGAAGCTAGGATCCATAAGAGGTTAAAAAATGGTGCTCCTGGTTCTGGCATGGATTTTATTTGGGTATCATAAAACTGTTTGTATAGATATTATGATGACAGCTATTTCCATGAACCCAGCCTACTGGAATTATCCTTCACTAATACAACATGTTTGGAAGTTTTTATTTAAAAGGTGACCGAGCCCCAGGAGCAGTTTCCAGCAACCAGAGAACACAGCTGTGCCCTATGAGTCAGGAGACACTCTGCAGTGGGACCCAGCAGGTAAGAAACACCTGTTTCTGTGTTCTTATGACTTGACACAGTGTCGCTGACTTTTGGGCATCCCACGGCCCCCAGGCACGTTTGCTCTGTAAAACCAGACACCCTACTCCGTATCCAAGGCACAGGGGCAGGTGTGGAGCACAGGTTTTCTGCCTGTGAATGTGAGGCCAGGACTCTGCAGCCCCCTGGGCCTGTGGCTGCCTCTCAGCGCAAGCCCCTCGGGCATTGTCCCTCTGTCCTGGGCACTGATGCTGGTGCCACAGGTGCTGCAGGCAGGAGAGCAGGAGCTCACTGAAAGCCAGCTCTGAACATGTGGCCTTTCTTCTGCTGGTCTTTCCTATTGCAAACTCACAGATCTCAAAAGAGAATTAACAAAAATGATGTTATATTAACTTCTGAATGTGCTGGTCTGGGGTGTTGTGTAACAGGACTTGGGAAGAAGCTCCACCCAACTGACTCTTTTTTTGTTAAATAACCAAACAAAAACCCCTTTGCTTAGAGAAAGCACTGTCACACGACCCAAATTTAAGCAGTGACTGGCTTCTTGATTCTTGTGCCAAAAGTTCATATTTCATTCCTCAGCAGTTAAATAGGAGACCTACTGTTATCACAAACTTGCCTTTGTGTTGTTTTCCTATCCAGCATTGTTCCATACCTGGGTATCTTAGCTGGAGCAAAATAAGGTGGAGCGCATTTTCTTGTGTAGAAAATACCATTTATTGTGGATATGAAAATAGCAACCTTGATTTAAGAGCAGAGATGCAACCCTAGGTGGTACAACACAATTGGTTTGATCATCTGCTGCTCAGCAGTAACTTACAGGAAGTTGGCTTTTGCCTGTTGTACATTACCAAATTTGATATCTGCTGGGCCTTCGTTTCTTCCTTCCAAACAAACCAATGTCATACATTAGCAAGTACCATAAAATGTTGTATTTGCAAAAGAAAACATTCATATAAATAGGCTTTTTAGTATCAATTGAAGGTTGTATTAAAAAAAAGTTACATTAATTCAATACTGATAAAAATAAAACTTAGCTTTGATAGCATATAAAAACGCTTCAAACCAAGCATATATAAATAACTTAATTTTGTAAACATAGAAAAAAAATAATAAGTATATATAAAAATAAACATCTGATGCACTGTACAATAAGACACTATCCTTCATAGGCACTGGCATCGTTGAGCAACAGGAATCCCCCGAGATGTTTTTCCTACAAAAACTGCTTTATCACTAGTGCCGTGTCCAAAATAAAAGGGGAAAAAAAGCAAAGCACTGAGCAAATCTGTAGTGGGCTGTATGAAGACCTCCCCTGCCTCCTCTGGAAAGCTACGGAAGCAGCGCTGGGGACAGAGCCAATATCCCATGCTGCCGGTTCTGCTCATTTTTCCTGCAGCTTTACTGTACTGCCTTGTTTGCTCTTCCTTCCGGGTTTCCACTGAAGGGAGGAAGCTGACATGTTGCAAATCTGGAACTCTGTCATTCTAATCAGTTTTAGAAAACTGTGACAGGTTGCCCATTCTTCCTTGAGGGCCGTGGAAGAAGTGTGATGCTGCATTGGACCATGCTGTAACTCAGGCTTTTAGCAAAAGGCTGCGCCTCACCAAAAAAAAAGAGCACTGATACATTGGTGTTAAGATTGTAACCATGACTAGCCAAAGATGAAACAAAGCAAATTTGTAAGTGAAAGGTTCTGTTATCCTCCCTGATCTAGTTTGAGGAGGAAGCCTTTGGGCAGGTGTGTGTTTCAACTGCTGTTTTCTTAAGTATCAATTTAAAATAGCTATTGTCTTTTCATTTAAAATTCACTATATTGGTAACAGGAAGTAACATAGAAGCTGAGAAACAAAATTACATCTGTGCAAAGATAGAGTAAAAGTAGATCTTGGCTCTTGAACTCAAAGGTGGGAAGCGCAGCTAACTTCACCATGTGCTGTGAAAATGCACCTTGTACTGAAAGTAACTGTGTTACAGCAGCAGGCACTGACTGCAGTAGGGTGGATGCTTGAGTACACATTTCTCACTTGACAGATTCAAAGTGCAAGAGCTTCTTGAACAATGTGGGTTTTTTTTAGCTAATGGAAGCATAACATAGCAGCATTTATTGCTTAAATATATCTAAAGTGATTTTGTACTGTTGTGCTGAAGAATTAAATGAAGTTATTTGGATATTTGAGGTGGTTGTGGTTTTGTTTAAATTTAGGAACATGTGAGCTAGGGATTGTGTTGAACAAACATATAAAGCCTGACAGCAGGATTGTTGGACGAAGTGCCACAGAAATCCCATGAGGTAATTGAATGGGAAGAATCTGTATTTGCTGCAGTGAGACAGCTGGTCACATTATGAACAAAGAAATGTGGTAAAACTATGACCAGGCTATATTTTCAGCTCCTAATGCATTTGGGTGAAAGTGTAGAAGAGCTGATAGAAAAAGCCATTATGGAAAAATGTTGGAGCTACTCTCACTTGCAGGATTTAAATCCTAGAAACAAGCAGATTACTGAGTACTAACCTACCCGTGACAGTGTCACTGTGTAGAATGGTTTGGTTTCTTTATTTCAAAGCACCTGATTCTGCAGTACAGTAAAAGTGTGTCCTGAGGTATGGTGGTGTCCACTGATGCTGCATAGCATCGTGGTAATCTGAAACCCCTTACAGTGGCTGCAGGCAGTCAGCAAATACATGAAAAAAATCTATCCAGGGTGTAGGATGACTGGTGAATATTGCGCTACTTTAACTTCCCTCTTCAAGGGGAAGGGAAGAGGAAGCCAGCTAAGATAAATGATTTATCTACACAGCCAGGAATTCTGCATTTGGTACTTATCTCATCATTAGAAGGTGACTTTGCAGCTCCGCTCAAGAGCTTGTTAAAGGTCTCAAGCCATTACAGATACTGCTTCCAGCCTAAGCATACTTAAAGAAAGATCTCTGATGCTGCTTGGAAACAGGAGTTAAGTAATACACTCTAAGATTTCTGGCATTGTAAAGCAAAGTCTCTTCCTCTGCACTTTATAGAGCAGCACACCTTTCTTCTCTTCCATGGATGTTTTCCACTGCTGTTCCCAGGAGGAAAGGTTCACCACTAAACTTGCTGCATTTCTTGTAAGTGGTGTTGGCTAAAACAAATGATCGTTTTCTCTAACTGTACTTCCATATAGTCCAGCAGTAGCTGCCAGGCTCCTGAAGTGAGGCTCGGTGGTGGCTGCCTCAGGAGGCAGCATTTTCCATGACCTTTTGTGACACTTGTGTGTCCCTGTGAGCTGTCAGGGGCTCTTCAGTGCCCGGTGATGCTGCAGCACTAGGCAGCGAGCAGGTGAGCCAGCCGAGCAATCACCAGGGGCTGCCGCTTCGCCATGGAGCTCAGGAGCCTGGCGGGGATGGCCGGGGCACCAAGGTCCACCTGCAGGGATTAGAGGAAAGGCTGCAGGCTGGAGTCTGGACCTGTTTAAACAGAACACTTCTCCAGTCTGGAATAGCTCTGACATAACGAGTCTGTGTTAGGCACAGAAGTAGTTAATGGACAAATGCCATCATTACTGTGTGGTTTGTATCTTTTTCTTCCCAATACTCCACAGACTTTCAAAACTTTGCTTTTTGATGTTACTTCTAGCATGTATGACCCACCTTGCTTTTGAGTTTGAGCTTGGATTAAAGTTTACTAGTTTGAGACACACAGTGTTACTGAAAATGTGTGTGCATACACTACAGGGCAATATGAAATGTATATAAAATTTAAAATGCATATATATATATTTCACCTATGCATTGTAAAATGCATGTGCTAATTAATGATATTTTTTAAAATGTATCCTTAGGTTTTAAATAGATGAGTTTAAAGGACTAATGACATTTATCTTTACGTAAGCATTTAAATAAATTTTGCACATTAAGGCCTGCTCTTCTGGACATTTTTAAATGCTTATACTCCTCTCAAAGAGATCCTACTTTTCAAATGAGTTTAAAAAACTGATTATAAGATTATAATTTTCTTATTCTTAACTGGAATCCTAATCTTAACTTTTGTATCAAGTGTGAATTCTAATGACTTTGGTTAGAAAAATGCACCAAGTATTTTCACGGATTTTGAAAACAGTATAATCAAAGGTAGACTTCCTGTGTCCACAGCTAGGCAGAAATGCAAACAAGACTCCCCATATTGGCTCACCACATGAGAACACAACATACACTACAATTGCTAATAAACCTTTACAGAAGAAATTCATATCCAAGGAAGCAGCCTTGAATGCTGTAAAAACTTGGGAACATGTGCTTAAACACAATCCTAGTGAGAGTCTCTGCACTGAGAAGCATGAAAGAGGTGACTTTGTGGTCACTTCATAAGGTTCATGGAGTCTAGCATAAGGATTGTATTTTTTGTTGTTTACCAGCTTTCAAGTGTTCTGCTGTGTAACAGCTTTTTACATTCCCAGTTGGAAAACAGAAAAATCCTTACTTGTGCCATGTAAATAACTCTGGTGATCTCTCTTCCATTCATTATGTCAGGTTCCAGTATCCAAGCACTTGGCAAAATCTCCCCTCTCACTGCTTCTTTACAAGGGTGAGGCATGGATGCATCATAGACAGACTGCATAGCCAGGACAGACAAGTTCTCCTGCACATGACAAGGTGTAAAGATGAATTTGAAAAATTTTATGCATATAGTGATGTTTTCTTTGTTTGCCATGAGGCATATTTCTCACATTACTTACTTAAAAGAGTAGTAATTTTTCATGTTATCTATTAAATATGCTTTTTGTCAAAATCCTGCCTGTTTGCAACCAGAATATACTGTGTTACACTTGTGTTACTGTCTGATGGGCCTTGGTTGGCAATTGTCATTCACAGGAGGGTTTTACACATAATTCACTTGTGTGATACTGGCATGGCTTTCCTTTCTGCTGCACTGGCACTTCTGCAGGTATGAAGATTGACTTTCTCTCCTTTATCCTTGAACCAGATTATCAGAACAACTCCTTTTCTGTGCTGCAGACAGAATGTTCACTTTACCTCTTTGGCTTCTACAGTAATGCAGCAGAAATCCCGGGGCTGCTTTAGGTAACACAGGGAGGTATCAGTCACTAAATACACTGGGGATAAAAAATAAGAAAGGGGAATTAGACTTTGACAACTTCAACTTGTCAGAGTTTCCCCCCACCCCTTCCATGCAGATATTTATTTTATTTTGACTTGCTGCCTGGGAGCAGAGCTCTGGTTCATATGCTGTAATATATAATTTAAAATGCTTTTTCAAGCCACTTCAGGTTTATCTTTACTTGCAAACCGCTGTCTCTAGCTCCACTTCCCAGCAAGATGTGTTTGATATCAGCCTTGGAAAAGTCTTGCAAAGCTGAAGCTCCCATACTAAATAATGAAATTGTTTATTTACACCTGAAGAAATGGAGCAAGATGCCTTTAACTTTCTTCCTGGCTGCCTACAGCCAGATGGTGATGGTGACTGTCATCTGCTCCATGTGAGGATACTCACCCAGGTGAATGTGGCTGGTTACCTTCTTGTGTATTCGAGCTGTGTTGATAGAGCTGTCGTAGAGATGCCTTTTGCCAGGATCTCTCACCAGTCCCCACACATAGGGAAGTGGTCTTTCTATCACTCCTGCTCCCAGAAATCCGTGCCTTGTTGCTGAAGGGAAGACTTTGTAGTACACCTGCACCTCTTTTTCTGTGCACTGATATCTGTCAAAGGCAAACAAAAGCTATTTGCCCACAAGAGGGGCAGGTACAGAGAAAGGCCTCCCCTTACACAGACCTGCCAGAAACTTACTTCCACCCAGCTGCTGCTTGGCATGTGTAGAGGTTCCTCAGGTTGTGAGAGCATGCTGCCATTACCTTAGAAAACAATGAAAAATGACACCAGCTTCACTCAAATATTCCAGCTAACATCCCACACTCTCCTCTGCAACCCATGGCTGCAGCCTGGCTCACTTTTATCCATCCTTCAGAATTGTTCAGTGTCTGTACCTGACAAATAGGTAACTGTTTGTGATGTAGAACAAGACTTGTCCCACCCATTTTTGCTACAGCTTCCAGGAGGAGTAAGCGAAAACTCTGTTTTTACTTACCTCAGTGGTAGCATTAGCCAAGATATGTTTGGATAAATCTTGGTATCCTTTTGTTGAAGAGGAGTTGACAGAAATAGTTAATCCATGAGTGAACCTACAGCTGGTGCCACTTGAAGGAAGAGGTGGCTGAATTCTGCTGGCTTCTGCAGGAAATAAAAAAGCCGGAGAGGGAATAAAAAATTTAAAATACAACCCCACCACTATTCTTAAATTGTAGAGACTTAAACTCTCCACTGGAGCCCCCAATCCATCTGATCCTAATGAAGGAGTGATAACATCCCTTGCCTGGACATTCTGTGTTGGTAATTGCACTGCAGTTATATCTTGCAGTACTGAAGCTTTAACTGTTATTGCTATATGTAAGAAAATAAAATAAGGAGAAATAGCTTAACTCTTGAGGCTAAAAATAAGGATTTGCTTGTACAATTCTATAACTCATTGCAGATTTGGGCCCCATACCCCTTGCCTCCTTCTTTCATTCAAAATAGTATCCTCATATTATCTCAAACAGCTGAACTTTGATGTTACCATATCAAAAGACCAACTTCAGAGGAAGCAAATCACCATTTAATATTTAAAGAAATTCTAAGCAAGCTCTGGCTACTAGTTGATGGTATTTTTCTGAAGTCATGTAAAGGTAGGGACACCCTTGAAATACCCAGATTCAAATTAGATTTTGATTTGCGTGAATGACAAATCTCATTAGGTTTTGGGATACGACTCAAAAGAAGCAAATCTATGTTTTACTTACCAAATGTTGAATCCTTATGCAATTGCTCTAATGTATAAAGCTGACTATTTCTGACAGCTGAGCGACCTCGTGTATCTCTTGAAACCAAAGTATTTCCAGAAGAAACCTGATTAAAGAAAGTGCAGAAGTGGGAAAAATAAATTGTGTTACATCAGCAGTGGAATATGATTAGCAAATCTGCCTTACAAGGTTGGAAGCTTCTCTTTATCATGAGGTAACCCCCTTTGCCTTTCCCCTAGTTAGGAAATTATACTTTGACTTGGGAAATTTAGCAAAGCAAGTGTAAGGAACTAGCATGGGTCCATAGTTCAAAAGTGACTTCAGAAAAGTCCATTTTCACACGTGGAAACTCTTATGTCAATGCATGTATAATTGAGGGAGGCACACAGAATATCAGATGCTATCAGATTTATCACAAGATAAGGTCTGTTGTTTCTAAAACATTTGGCAGATCTCTGATAGTTACATAGGCAGTAGTAACTATCTGTTTTTTTATCTATGAATTAAAAAAAAAACAACAAAGAAACAAAAAACCGAAAAATAAGTGTCATTGTCCTTTGCAGTTTCATTAAAAATTGCTCCCTCACCCCATGTCACCCCTCTGTGTACTGGTAGTACAAACTTGTCCTGCTTCATAGCTGTGGCAGAATTGAAACCATCTCAAAAACTGTCTCTGTTCCAACATAATGCCTCTGTGCTTGAGGTGTCATGAGACATGGGTCTCACACAGCAGTGGTTTCTCACCTGCCCTTCCTGGCTGCTGAAGTTACTTGCAGTGTATGTGGCAGTGTTACTGCTGTTGTAACCAGATGTTGGGCCAGAGGAGAGGCTGAGGCTGGAGTCTGTACATAAAGTGCTTGTACTCGCAAGAGTCTTCAGTCTTGCTTCTTCCTGTAATAGGCATCTAAGTATTGCAAACAAAAAAAAACCAAGCCAAACCCACCCCAGCACTGAAAGCTGAAAAGAGGGACCTAAAGAAATCCCACAAACTTGCCATACAGGAAGCATTAAATAAGCAGGTTTGTTTAAAAGCCTAGGATCATATAAACTGTAGAGTGAATGACCCTGTAAAACTTGGCAGTCTGGGAAAATGCAGATTTTGCTGTTTTCTCCACATATAAGAGTTCAGACTATCAAACTAATGCTAGGATACTTTTAAGAGGAAGAAGTTTTATAAAAAAAAAAAGTCTTTTCAGTCCCATTTGTTGCTCTTTGTCTACTTCTCAAGCCCCTGACTAAACTTGCTGGTCAAATACAGTTGTTAAAGACTAAAGATTTTACTTTACCAATGCGACTACTCAATGCTAGAAGACCAAATAAAAATTATATAAAAATATAAAGGAATTCCTGAGAACTTCAAGATTATGCATACTCTCTATAATGCTCACCTTCTGTAACTGAGAAAATATTTGTTCCCGAATCCGTCTTTTCTCTTGCTCTGCTCTCTCCCTAAGTTTGTCCCTAGCTCTTGCAATTTCAGTTTTGGTTTCCTCTCGTGCCCTCTGATAGTCTCGGAGCAACAGTTCAATGTCTGAAGGGTTCTGAATGCTTCTTCTTTTTGGTTCTTGAACTCTGTAAGAATGGACAAGTAAGGGGAAACACACATAATTACTTGAAACACAATGAGAAAATCACATTACAATTTAGAACAGGAAAACCTGCCAGAAAAGCAATTAGAACCATCACACCAGCCTCCAAAAAGCTTCTCTTTGGTCACTAATGGCTAAGTAGACCTAAGCCTTGGAAAATTACTCAGATTGCAAGTCCAGTTTACTACTGAGATTACTACAGTAGTTTCTAAATCAGGTGTCCATATGATATAAAATTATGGCTTTGGCATATCACATACAAGTTTACTCTGTTGGGAAGATAACTGTCTCCTGACCACAAAGCATTTAGGGAATATGGTGGGGAACGAGAAACTGGAATTCTAAACAGTGAAGTGTTGCAGAGCTTTTCTGATAGTTAAAAAGAAACTGAACTCAGTGGCTTGTAAGTTAGTGAAGGAGTGTTCTGGTTTCTGCCAGGACAGGCTTAATTTTGCTGGGAGGGGGCATAATTATGGTTATTCTGTACCACCTCAAATCATTGCTGTCAGTGGGGTAAAGGGGCTTTTCTGGGGAGAAGGGGTTCTTTGCAGCTGAGATGTAGTAGAGGGAGCCATCCCATATTGTCTGTTCTCTGGGGGCTTTCCACTTGAATCTTTTCTTACACCTTTTGTTATTAATGCTGTTGCTGTTACTGTTCTTTCTCTTATCTTATTGCTGTTTCCAGCAAACTGTTCTTATCTCAATCCATGATCTTTACCTTTTGTACCTCCAGTTGGAGGGGAAGGGGAAGCAGCACTGATTTTAGTGGGAGTACTAAAGTGGAGAATACCATTCCTAAATCACAACAAGGAGTGAGAAGACAAACTGGTCTCTAATCAGTCCAGACTGAATACTTGGCTGTCCCCATCCATCATACACATATAATAAATTAGGCACTTGTTATGGACTGAAATAAAACTAGACCCAAGATTTTAATGAATATTTTCTAAAATCAGGCATGTGTTTTTCCTGAAAGCATTTTCTATCCCAAAGGTTAATGCACCCACACTGAGAGGAATTCTGCCCCTGAAGTCTTGGATGTCAATAAGAACCATTAATGTGCACCCATTGTGAACACTGTGAATGAACATCAGGCCTAAAGAGAGGTTTCTAGTGCCCTACCTGGTGTTTTCCACCACATCTCTTCTCAGCTGTTGCAGATATTCTCGGCGTCTGCTGGGGAGATCTAGATCCCTCTGACTTGCATCCAGAGTCTGGGACAGACTCAGGTGCTTTTGGGGGCTCAGGCTTCGGCTTCTTTGGTATCTTTGTAGCCTTTTTACTCTTTCCTTCCTCAGAGTTTCAATAGTCCTCATGTGTCTGTTAGGGAAAGGTGATTAGAGTGACAAAATGCACCCTGCAAAGTTACATTTTCTGACTTTTTAAAGCACTTAAATATTAGGTAGATTTGTAAAGTAAAATTTTTATAGACTCTAATACCATCTAATACCTCTTTGTCTACATGCTGAGAGATGATGTAGAAATTCTAAAATGCCACTGCTTTTCTGACAGCAGGAAATGTACAAGAGGGTTGTGATTACTGCTGGTAATGGCTGAGAGGCAAAGTGAGGATGGAGACTAATGTAGCTGCTTCCAAATTTTTTGTTGCAACGGTTTCACAAACTGAGTTCTACAATCACAAGAATTGAGTATCTTGCTTTTTAAAAAAAATTATTTTGTATATTTATGGGGGGGTTAAAATTTTTTTTTATTTTTTTATAGAGCAGCATTTATTCACAGAAGCATGAATGGGATATTTCCATAAACAGGATGGATCCATCATTTTTACATTGCAATAAATCAATTAAATATATTCCCACATCACCAGGTACACATGATAACTCTTGTGGCTTCCAGAAATTTTACGAGTGGGGTCAGACTAGCTTTGAATTACACCAAGTCACTTTTCCCTGTTTTTTTGGAGTAACCCCAAAATTTTGTCCTACATGCATTGCCTAGCAGCTTTTAAAATAAAGCCTGATAGTGTATCTCTTCACACACACTTCACTCAGCGTGACTAAGTGATTAAGTACTCATTACTAAATGCTATTTAAGCGGCATGAAGTGTATTAAAAATACTGAAAACAACACTACATTAAGTAATCTACCTTTCATAAAGTTGCTGCTTCACTGGAATTGCCCCTGGCTCATCCGCAGTTCCTCTCTGAAGGACCCTCAGCAGGGCGTCTGTTTCCCCGATGCCATAATTGAGCTTGGCTTCCGTCAGTTCCACTGTGAGGGGATGCTGGTGCAGATCCAGGTGAATGCCAGACATGATCTGGGCACGCTCTCTCTGAAGTCTCTTGATCTCTCTGCTCCTGCTGTCACAAGACTGGTAATTCCCTTCCATTTCTGTTGCTCGTGTGCTTCTAGGCTTCTTCTCTGCCTGACTTCTTAAATCGGTCACGCTGCCACTCAAGCCGAGCAACAAAGGAGGAGGGCTGCTCTTAACACCACACCAGTTGCTAAATTTATTGTGTATGGGTAAGTCACGGAGACTGTAGCTCCGGGGCCTGTATGGCTTTGCAAAAGAAGTGTTCTTGCTGAGAGGAATTTCAGTGTCACATTCACTTCCAGTGACAGAATCTGTACTGTCGTCTCGGAAGGAAGTCTGCACATCACTCACATCAGAGACTGGGGGAGGGCAGCTGTTCTCAGTCTTCCAGAAGAAATCATGGAATTGTAGCGAAGATGCTTCTACCAGAGGTTCTGAGGACGTGTCAACGTTTGTCTTACTTGAACAAGTGGCACTAATTCTTTGATTAAAAAATAAGTCAGCATTTGGAGAAGGGTAGTTACGAATCAAAGCAGGATCAGAATTCCCAGTGTACTTTTCGTGCCCAGTTCCACCTGAAGAACCTCTTCCACCCCTTGTAACATACATACAGTGAAGAGAATGTGCCACTGAGCCTTGGTCTCTGACATCACCTGCTACAACTTCACTGTGGCCTGACACCTCCAACATACTGCTGGAGTGATACAGCCGCTCTGCACAAATGGTAGTGTGGGTGTCAACCCTGAGTCTGTGCTCTTGTTCCAAGTCTTTTGAACCGTCCTGTCCTAAAAGTTCTTTGGCTGCTTTCTTATCTGAGAAAGTTCCAGGTTTCTTTCTTATGCTCTTGTGTTCTCTAGAGGTGCTTGATTCACTGTCTGTCTGTGAAAAACTGTCCACATGATGTTGCATGCTGAACTGTGGACCTGCCCTCGGCTTTCTCGGGGTGTGAAGAGGACTTGAAGCAACACTGGAATATCCAAGGGGTTCCTTAATAGGGCAGACAGACTTGCTAAAAGCAGTCTGGCTGCTGGGACTAGCACTAAGAGTAAGAATAGGGGAAGAGGCCCTATCGACTAGCAGGGTATTTTTGTACCAAAATTTTCTTTCAGCTGGAGTCTCTGTTTCATTGATGCTTCTTTTATCCTGAGTGTAAGATGTTGGAGACTGAGGGGTGCTATTAGTAGGGCTGCTAACTACAGTGCATGAAGAACCATCTTGCCCTGAACTTGGCAAAGATGATGTGAGGGGTGAAACTCTGGTACTGGCAAAAGCAACGTTCTGCTGTGCATTTAGTGATGTTTTTTGGAAATGTAAGACAGGGATGGAAGTTTTGGGTAAACAAGGCAGATGCATAAAGGAGTCTTCCAGGATGCTGTCAAGACTGTCATGGAAGTCAGAATTGCTCAGGCTTTTCATCCCTGTTTTTTCTCGTGTTCTTTCATCAAGAGAGAGTGCTTCTTCTTGCCCTTTGGGAATCTCCCCTACTCTATCTGCACCAATTTTTTTCCAATCAACATTTACTGCCTGAGCTGCCCTCAATTCCTTTTCCATTTTTGCCTCCACTTGTTTTTCTTCATGTTTGCTTTGAGGTTTTTCCAAAATCTCAGTCTGAGTGCCTACATCCATTGTAGTCTGAGTACAGCTATCTGACCTAATAGCCTTTACAGCACCTTCAGTTCCTTTTGGGTTGATTTTGGCATTCTGCTCATTATCTATAATACTCTGTTGGGAAAGGTTTCCCAGCAGCTCAGATGTGTTCTGAAGAAGCTGTGACAGATGCATGGACAGGTTCTGCATGCTTGTCCAAGAAGGAGGTTGATGAAGTAAATCTCTGTTTGTTTCCTCCTTTTTTGCAGAAACATCTGTATAGCTTCTCTGATGTCTTCTCTGCCTTTTATACCTTCCTGTAGCTGCTGTTTGTGTTCCTTGCTCACAGGTAATCCCTGCTGGTCTTTTGGAAGGTTTTTGAGACTCTGAAGGATATAATAGTACAATTTCATCAACCTGCATTGAAGAGTTACCAGGTTGTGCAGAAGGATTCTCAAGTTCAGCAGTGTTGTTTTCTGAGTTAGTTTCCAGTGTTTCACTGGATATGTTGCTGTACTGTTTGGTACTGTCACTCGAGTATGCTGATTGAAAGTCTTGCCTGACACTGTCCCATTCTTGAAGACCTTCAATGCTACTCAAAGTGCTTGACAAGACTTTTGCTGTAGCATATGAGCTTAGATGAGAACGAAAAGGAGAATTTTGAGAGTTCAATCCATTGTCTACACTGGAACATCGCATAACTTTACGATTTTCTGTATTCAAAGGAATTTGATTGCAAGAGACATCACTTGCGCTTCCAAAAACGTACTGTTTCCAGCCAATCTTGCAGGCTCCATCTTGTTGCCATGGGTGTATGTATGGATTGATATCACTTGATCTAAAATGCATCACATCTTTATTATCTTGCGAAAATGAATCAGTTTCTGACTGGTATCCAGCTTCTTCTCCTTTTCCTTCACTACACTGAGCTACAGAACTACTCTTTGAAGTGACATTTGTTTCTGCACGCACAGAACTGCAAGCTGTGGGCAGTAAGGATGATGGGGATTGACTAGTAGAGTCTTTAAAAGACTGGCTACTTTGGCTTTTTGCTGCAAAATTTTGTAAGTTTCTGGGATCACAGTTTGCAAGCTTCTTAGTTTGTCCCATTTTTTTCTGAAATCTGGGTTTAGATTCAACTTGTAGAAAGTTCTTGGATTCCTGCTTTGAAAATCTTTCAATTCCATGAAGATCATCTTCAGTTGGTGATGGAGGCTCTACACTCATATTCAAATCTTGCAGTGATTTAGATGCAGAATATGACAAAGGATCTGCCTTAGATGAAGTTTCGAAATTATATTCTGTATCAGAGAAAACAGCAATAGCTGGAGCTGATACTCTGTGACTTTGTAAATAACGTCTTCGTTCACTTTGTTTACAGTCCTTGGCACTCCGTGTGGTAGAATATGATCTTTTGCTCCTGAATTGCACCAGTTTGGATTCTTGAGGAGTTAAATCATGGTTTTCTAGCAAAAACTTTATGGAGGTTGTTTCATTATTTTTCACAGAAAAATTGAGTCTTTCTGATTCCAGAGTATTATTCCTCATTATAGTGTCTCCCATTGTTGAACAAGTATCTGCCTCAGCATCAGCAGCAGGGCTGTCAATGCTTGAACATACATTATTTTTGCAAAGTAAAATCTCTTTTCTACCATCTCTGTTTGTTCTATCTGGCACTTGTTCTCTCTGTTCACCTGCAGGCACATACTGACATTTATTTCGCAGATTTGCAGGGTTTCTTTCAAAATCCAAGACAGTGTGGTATGGTTGCCTGGGATCTGGGCTTCTGTGTGTGGGACATGCTGGAAAAAATGAATTGCAGGTGTATTCAGGATCCACTTGAACATCTCTTGGGTACAGATTTTCCAACACTGTAACTTCTGAGCCTGTTAATTCATTTGGAGAATTTAAGGATGCATTAGTTTGCTTTTCAGCAGGTTCTCTGCTTAATGTTTTTCTCTGCTCTGTCTTTACTGCAAAGTGTTCAGCCTCAATATTTGAATGCAGTTCTTCCTTACTTCTGTTAATTGTATGTCTCATTTGTCCCTCTTTAATAAGAATTGCCCTTCTAGTATCCCATGAAGGTAATGATGGTAGTAAAAGAGAATTATCATTTGGTATTTTCTCTATCTGTTTGTTGCAAGCTTCTTGTGGTGGAACTTTATCCCAATGATGCTGATTAATTTTTGTATCACTGTCAGATTTTTTACTATTACTTCCATATGCAGGTTGCCCGTCTACAGCAGAATTTTCATATGAAGAACAATCTATGTCTGACACTGGACAATGCCTGTTTTCTTTTGCAAGAGAAAGTAAAATACTTCCTGAAGCACATACTGGCTCATCAAATACCACAGCTTTATCAGACTGAGTGTCTTGTATTTGCAAAACAGCAAGTGGAGACTGTTTCAATATATTTGAATGTGAAGTATCATATGTGCTAGTTTCACCATGGCCTATATCTGCAGTTAAAGGAAATTCTGAAAAGGCTGTTAAGGCTGGGTAATTAACTCTTGAAAATGATTGGGGAAAATCTCCTTCTTTTACAGAGCACACATCTGCAGAATTGCAGGACACTTTCTCAGTCAAACAACTGTGCTGAAGTGAGTCCTCAAGCTGACTAAATACTAGAGATTTTGAGTCCCCGAATAAAGAGGATGTGTTAAAAGCACTGAAGTTCTTGGAGCTTTGAAATGATGTCTCAGGTGGAGTGTCTTCTGCAGAGCGTGATGGAAGAGACTTTGATTCATTAGGACGACTCTGTCCTTGAGTCTGGAAAGTGAGCAGACCCAATTCTGGTACAGTCACACTACCAGTGTTACTGCCATGTTCTGAGAACTCGTTAATTTTATCTTCTTTTATGTCACCACAATTCTGGAAATAACCTTGAACAATTTTCTCCTTTTGCTCTGTTCCCACAACTTTTTCAGAGAGTTTATTACTCTGAGCATACATGCCTTCTGCAAGTGCAGAATTATTTTCCTTTCCATCTCCTTTTTGAGAAACACCAGGAAAAGTTACAGATACACTCAAATCAATTGATTCACTTTCAAAGTATTTAGTTTCTTCAGAGAGAACAGTATCATTTTTACCTGTGTCTCCATTGCTGACAATTAAACTATCTGCAGATGATGCTGGACGATTCAGAGGACCAGGAGAACATTCAGAACTGCCCAAGTTTCTATTACAATTTAGAATGTCTTTACTGTAATGTGGATTTTCCTTTGGAGACTTGTTCAGGCCTTCTGAAAGTGCTGAAGCCTTCTCAGAAATAGTGTTGCCTGCTTGGTCTATACAGCCCTCTTCAGAAGCCTCATGTTCCTGGTTTTCTGGGGGCTCATGCTGATATCCAGCTGCACCAGGAAAACCGGCCTTTTCACATTTATTGTTTTCTGTAGGATAGCTTGCACTTAAAAATCTCTTCTCATCATGCAGTGGTGAACCCCCCAAGTGAGATACTGTCTGAGTTGTATTAATATTCTGAAATATTTTTTGGGCAGAGCTTTCTAGTAAAGAGTGGGTTTTTCCCAGCCCTTTATCTTCCATCACTTCTTTCTCTGAGGAAGACTGCAGGTTTGAAGTATCCAAGACTAGTGAATCAGGCACAGTGGTATCCTTTACCTCTTGAGCTGTATCTTCTATGGAATTAAGACAGTCTTTTAATAATTTATTGACCATTAAATCCATACTGTGTTTTTCATAAGTATTATTAATATCCTGTATTATACCTTCAGAAGAATCTAATTTTTCCACAAAAAATGAGCATCCTCTGGCCCTTTGCTGAAGTGCAGCAGTTCCAGACTCAAGACCACCCGCACTGTAGGGAGTGAAAGAGCTGTTCTCATTGACAGGCTGTGCAGATGTAGCATAATCAGGTGCATTTTTAAATACAGAGGATTCTTCCTCCTGCCTCTGCTGCATGGTCCTGGTTTGCAGAAGACCTACACTCTTACTTTGTGTTTTACCTGGAAGATGCTCATCTTCTCCTGTTTTGTTGGCTGTAACAGATGTACTGCCACCCATCTCACTCTCCATTGATGTTTCGTAGTAAGGCAGAACACCTCCAGTTCCAAGACTGCTGTTAGATGGTTTTGTACTTCCTTTCAGTGCAGTAGGAACATCTTCAACAAGATGGGAATCATCACTTCCTCCAAGATATAAAGGCTGGTTTACAGATTGGCATGGTGAGTCTTGAAGTTCTTGGGTTTTTTCTGTACACTTCTGTGATGCTGGTGGATTTAGTTGCTTGCTAATGTCTTCATTATTTCCAGAAAAGCTGGTAGACACCCACTGGCTTTCTCTTAATATTTCATTTAATCTGCTGTCATCATGTGTCATTTGGTAGCTGCCCTTGTTTTCAGGGAAGAGTTCACCCAGGTTTTGTAAAAAGATCAGTTCTACCTCCTCTGTGTTTTCTACAAATATCTGCTTTTGGTTGTATGCTTTGGCCATTTCTACCAGCTTCATCAATTGCACTTTCTCTTCCTCAGCTCTGGAGCCTAAATGATCAAATTCACAAATATCAGAACTTTTTCTAACAATACCTACATTCAAGTTTTCTGAAGTACCACACTCAGGAGATTGCACAGAGCAACTCATATCTGTATGTCTGTCGAGACTTGTACATTTTTGTTCAGTTCTGTATTGGTCAATAGCAGCACTATCACCATTTGAATATTCACATGCATCAACTACATTTCCTATCTCTGTAACAGGGTCCACTGAATCACCATCCTCACTCATTTCAGTAGGGTCATGGTATCTTGAATCATCTTCTAACAGTATATTTGGTTCTACTTCAGAAACCATCAGGTACCTTTCAGGGATCTTAAATTGATCTAAAATTTCTTCCTTGTCACCTCTGTCACAATACACTTGATGTAGAGCTGGAGACTGTTCAATAAAATAAGTATTTTCATCTGTGCATGTGTCTTCTTGCCTCATAATAACCAGCTCCTCAGTGTTTGTCATGGTAATTTGTTCTTCACTCCCAGTCACTTCACATTCATTAACCTTGTCTTCCTGGGGCAAGCAGTTTGGTACACAACGCTCAATTAAATTGTTAGATTTTATTTGTCCTTCATTTTCAAGTTTTGCTGAAATATTTCCTTGCCTCCTTGGGATTGGTACTGTTTCAACTACATTCTCTGTTGTTCCATTCATCTGTAAAAGCCCACTGCAAGTATCAAAGAATCCCAAAGTATTCTGAATAATATCTGTTGTGTGGGAGCACACAGCTGAAGGAGTGGTTTTGGGTGCAACAGAAAGCTCTGGTGAATAGGTGCCTATTTCTATTTTCCCACTTTTTTCTTTTAAGCAAAATCTGCTTGGTTCAAGTTGGCTGCCATAATGCACAAGTGCTTTTGATTCCTGAGTATGTTCTGCCCCTGTGCTAGTTTCCTGCAGTTCATCTTTGTCCACCTCTTCATGTGTCAGGCACAGATTTGTATTAAACTCACAGTGAACTTCACAAGCTGCAGTATCAGCAGGTTTCTTTGGATTCAGAGCTAGACTGATGTCTTTAAAATCCTTTCCACCCCTGTCTTCAGCTACACTTTGGACTTGGGCTACTGGTCTGTCAGGTAAACTTTCAGTGTGTCTGGATTTAATTTCCAATGCACTTTTTTCTAAGTTGCTTGCTTTATTGATTGATTCTTTTATTTTTTCATCCCTGGCTATCCCTGTGTTCTGAAAAGGAGCCATGTCTTCTTCTGTATCCATTTGTATGCTTCTGAAAAATTTGGGTTCTTTATTTCTATATGACCTCTCCTCTTGAGAAATGGCAGCTGATGCATTTGTGTTGCATTCAAATTCCCCCCCCAGCTCTGAATTTGCATAATGTTGAATACAAAAGATGTTCTCTTGGCAATCACTTTCAAAAAATGCTTCTTTCTCTTCTCTAGGTTCAGGTAAAGATTTGTTCTGTGTTTCTGTTTCCAAGAGAACAGAGGCATCAAAATCTGCAGAAATGTCAGTTGTCTTGTGTGTAGTGTTTTCCTGCCCTGTTAATTTTGAAGAGCATCTTGGGCAAAGACAGCCAGAATGTCCATCAGAACAACTTTCTGCGACACTGACTTCCACAGTAAGATTAGATGTAGCATCACAGTCTCCTTTCACTATTGTGACATGCTCCAATAGTTTATCATCATTTTTGGTCTCAGATGCACTTTGAAAAAGATTAGCTTTTGTTGAAACTTTGTAAAATGGGCTTGAATTAGATTCTGTGAGAAAATCATTTGTATTTTCACAAATAGCAGCAGGAAAAGACTTGGTGTTTTTCCCATTTACATTCAGTAGGAAATAACTTACTTCACTTACCACTAGGTTTTCGTATTTGGATGAAAATTCTTTCTGAGCTACAGCCTGCGAGTTCAATACATTGTGTTCTTTGCTTTCACTGCTTTCTTCTCTTATGTTATCAGTGCATAATGCAGAATTTTCTGAAATTTGCTGGGATAAGCAACTTGCCCAATTGTCTGCTAGAGCACATTTAGGGGAATAATCCTTTGAATTAGGTTTGCATTTGAATTCATAGTGATTTAGTGAAGACAAGTCTTCATCCTTTGGTATGTATTCTTCATGATCTCTGAATGAAGGCACCTCTGGCACAATGTCTGCCAAGCTATCTGTGCTTATTTCCATACAGATTCTCTCCTTTTGAGACATCTCTATTGGTGTTGCAGACTGGTCATAGCTTGCACTGGCAGCAGCAACTAAAGGGTGACATTGATCTGTTGTCTTCTGTGAGGAAAAATCTGTCTCTGCTGTTACTTCTGCAGGTATTTGCTCATGATCTGTTTCTTGCATTGTTTCCAGATTACTCTCCCCGGACCTGGGGAGCTCTTCTGTATCAGCTGATTCTGCTCCTTGTCCAGCCAGCACCTGAAGCTTGTAACTGCTCACTAGAGAGCAGTTCTTGTTTGTTAAGTCACTGAGAAAGAAACCTTCATCACAACATGTTAGGATTTTTTGTACGGGAAAAAGCTGCCCGCAGTTTCCAAATTGGATTTGTTTTACTGCAGATGTCTGTGTTGAGGTCATATTATGAGCAAGTCCCATAGAACACTCAGCAGCAGGTGCACTGACAGATGCACTTCCACTGCCTGAATCTATCACACTTGACTTGGTCATCAAGTTCTTGTAGTCATTGTCAAGCTCATCTTTTGAAAAAGTTTGGAAAAAGTCATCTTCTTCAGAATCTGCATCTACACAGCCATTCCTCTGCTCCACCATTTGCACAGGCAACACAGAGATAAAAGGTGTCTTTTTTGGAGTGTGATCTTTTGGCAGCTCTGGATGAGTTGTGGGGAGGGAGTTCTCCTCTTTCTTAGGTACCAGTGACAAGCAGTTTGGAGTGGAGGTGCTTTCCAAGCAGCTGAATGTTTGTGCACATTCAGTAGCAGACCTGTAAGTAGACAATTCACCCAGTTGTTCTTGTTCAGGATGGTGTGACCTTGAATGTTCATAATAATCATGCTCTGCTGAAGTAGGAACAAAAGAGGTACTTAGTCCTACTGAGCTAGAAAATGAGGACATTACATTTTGAGATTCCAAGGAAGAATTTTCATTAGCGTTTGTCCATCCCTTAAAAATCTTATTTAATGATCCGCTCTCAGAAGCCGTGCTTGCAGTTGTTGTTTCAGGTAAAGGTATTTCCAACGTGTCAGAGGAGAAAACTGAGTTGATTTGGTTTACATGATGTGGACTGTGAGTAATGCTGTGAATCTGCTTAGAGCCAGAAACAAAAGAAACCTCAGCAGCTGACTGCTTTAGATCATCTTTCTTTAGCCAAAGTTCTGGTTTACTCAAAGGGCACAGATGAGCATCTTGAAATTCCAGGTTTTCATGGGAAGAAGATGCTGTTATTCTGGAGTTGCTGATGTCAACCTTCGAGTCACAGGAGGACCAGGCATCATTAGTAAGCAAAGGATTTCCACTTGTGTAATACAGTCTGCTTTCAAGAGACCTTTCTTGTTCTACAAAGGGGACTTTTGTTCCCTTCAGTAACTGCTTGCAAGCATTACTGGAAGCAGTCTGTGGCTTGGTGTTCAAATAAAAGGAACTGCTGAGGTTCAGGTCATAGTTTGTCCCTTCTGTATCTCTGTCACAGGTCTTGGATTCTTGGTCTTCCTCAATATGTATAGCCGGTAATTTAGGAGTTTGTAACTTCCAGAAAATCTCTGCTGGCACTTCATCAGATGAATCAGATTTGGATTCTTCTACCAGATCTTCTGCTGGCATCTCTTCTCCATCAGCTAAGCTATCCAGAGAAAAGCTTCTTTCAGCCTTTCCCAGTCTCCTATGAGATGCATGTGATGTCACCAAAGACGAAATATGGTTCTCGGTTCTGCTTTTGGAAAGCTTAGCTGGCTCATGATGGGCCTTTAACTTGTGAAACTGGCTTGTATTTTGCTTTTTGGCTTTGTTTTCCTTTTCTATCAGAGAGTCTTGTGACATTTGACTGTCGTCACTCTCAGAATCTTCTGGATTGGCAATACATTTATTTCTTTCAAAATCTTCTATCTTCAGTTTCTCTGGGAAAGCTTTTGCATAAGCACAGGAGAGCGAATCTACAGAATAGGAACTGTCAGTATCAGAAATATCATTTTCATCATCCTCTTGCCAGTTCCCCAGCACATCTGTGGCTGTCTTGGACACTCCAGCACTTAGCATCTCAGCACTGTGCCACTTTTTTTCAACAGAAGATAGTGGTGTCTGTGAGTTCATCTTAGTGAGATTTCCTACTGATGTTGCTGCCATCAGAAATTCTTTCTGTTCCACTGATGATTTCTCATGACTTGTCAAGGCTGAGTTTGCCTCTCTCCTCCAGTTCTTGACTGTTTGGTTTAGATGCACTGATGGTGTGTTTCCATGCACTGTTTTCTTCATTTGTTTAGGAAAGTTTTCTGGAGAGGACCTGTGGCCTTTTCCATTGATATCCATTCTATTCTTTTTATTGGATACCTGAGCTCTATTTTGTGCTACATTGCTACTGGCAGGCTGACTTAAATCTCTTAGCACCTTTGATTTTGTCATTCTTCTCCCAGTAATAAAGGTTTTAGGCTCATCTTTCTCCTTAAAAAGATCAGGAGAGGAACCTTTAGAGGTCTGGTTTTGAGATCCAGCTTGCCCTGGGCTATCATCCGACTTTTCAATTTTTTTATAATTTTTATTGATATAAGCCATGATAGCTGAATCATTAGAGTCTTTATCTGCTCCTTTTTTATTTTTGATTGAAGATATTTTTTGTTTTTCAATTAGCTGCCTCTGGACTGAAAAGGAGGTCCCTTTTTCATCATTAAGGTCATCACTCCCAGAAATGTCTTTACCACTTCCGTAAAAGTGTTCTGCAGGAGTCAACCTCCCTGTTGTACTACCTTTACAGTATGGTTCAATATTTGGTGAGGTAGATAGCTTTGAGACAGACTCTCTCTTCGAGAAAAAGCTGTGGAAATAAAAAAGAAATAAAGTCCAATCCTTGCTTGAATAATGTAGTTAACATTTCCACCACAAAATTGTTCTTCCAAATAAGAATAACAATTTATGAAGCAACAATCTTAATGCCTCTCAAAATCCAATTCTAGCAGGGGATAAAAAAATTAAATTCTGTGACTAATTATAAAATCCCCTTGCTATCTGGAAAGATGCTCTGCACACAAAGAAACAGTTCAATGCTGTGAGGTACAGCTTCATATTGAATCTCTGTAGGCTCAAGTAGCTGCAAATGTTAATTAAAATAAAAGATAGTTCTAAGTCACAGAAATCCACTTAGCAGAGTTTAGCTATTTCCTGCTGTGGAAATAGCTAAGGACCATGCTGTGATAGACACAGTAGCATCCCAACATTTTAGTATTGCACAGAGATGCTTATTTAGCTTGAGAAAAGCTGACCAGTATAAAAGTCCTATCCATAATCACTCAAAGATACCAATATTCTGAAGAAGAGTTTGATGATAATGAAGATAAAATTGTGCAGAAAATAGTATTTACCAACAGTCTGAACAAGGCAACAACAAAAGTTAAGCCCCTTCTAAAAAGCCTTCTCAAAGAGGTGAAAAGTGCAGAAAGGCTTGAAAGAGAAACGTAAAAAAGTGAGAAAGACCATGTCAAACAGATAAGGAGGGAATGTACTGTACAAACCCAAAGGAAAAGGACACCCAGGTCCAGCCTGGTGCACATATAGTGGGTTCACTGATATCTCAGAATTGGGGATTTTTTATCAATACATTGAAAGGCATTCAGGATTATAAGTGGCCACTGAAAATAGGTTGAATTTACATTACTTTTGAAAGTGCAGAAAGGATTTAGCAGATGTTAAATTACCTGGGTACCTGGGGCAGGCACGAGTTACAGAACAAATGCCTGTGCTGCAAGGAACTTGAACCCAGCGATTTCCGTCTCTTTTGCAAGTGGTGATCCAAAGAGGACTGTACAGAAATATTATCACTTAGCACATGGGATTGTTTCACACACTCTTCACTGAGCCAGCAGGTAGCTTCCAGCTGCTCTAGGTTTTGCTTGGCTTCCAATAGCTTCTGCTTCTTGACTATCCTTTCCAGCCGGAACTTGACCTTTTTCCGTCTTAAGTTTCTTTCGGCCTTTTTTAAGGAGTACCTTTGCAAGAGCTCCAGCTGCACCAGCCTCTTCTTGTTCTGCTGCAGCAGGGAAAGGCAGGTTTCCAGCCCAGTGGTACTCTGCACTTCAGCCTCTGCACACAGAGTAGGCTCTGTTTGCACTGCAAACTCCCTCTGCTGTTGCTGAAGAGCAGCCAGACGTTTATTCTCATTTATAAGCCACTGCTGGTCTGTAAACAACACAGTGATTGAGAGAAAGTAAAAATCATAGGAAAACCACTATTTGTTACTATCTTGCTTCTTCATTTAATCAGCCTTTAGAGGTCATTTGAGAACAGAATTGCTATGCATGTAGAGACTCAACAATCTAAAGAAAAATGTACTGTTGCTTTACTTCATTGGTAACTAAAGGCCTCTTCATTGGGTTAAGGACTCAGGTAGCAACTGCAGCACATAAGCAAGGGTTTGGACAATACAGCTAAGGAGACTGGTGGATAAGACCTTTTCTGTAAAAAAAATGAACAGATGTTAATTTCTCAAAGATTACACTCAAATTCACCTCAATTTTGTTAAAATACAGTGGAAGCATGAAAAGACCGGAGTTTAATTCTGTACACTTTTCAGGCACAGGGTATAGATTCACAGTAGAAAAGCATGACATCATTACCTTCTTTTCTGTGAAATATGCTTCTGCTTCAGTTATTCTGAAGTCATATGTTAAACTTTATTGGGAAAGAATGTATATGCACTGGGAGCAGAGTTAACAAGGGGACTAGAGGATGAAATTGCACAAATGTTTCTAAACCAAACATTTTTTTTGTGCCTTTTGTTTCTGTCCTTTCCTCTTTAACTTGGGTAAATGAAAAAACAAAACACCTGTGAAGTATTTTTTCTTACTTGCCCCGGCATGCTGGAAATGGAAAATGAGGGAGCACATATAATGGACATGTAGTGGATACTAATGGACTTTGTCTAGCACAGGAAATGGCAACTTTTGTGCTCACTGTTGGTGGCAAATTCAGCAAGCCTGGAGGCTGGACCTCCCTGTGCCCCAGTGTGGATGGGCCTCTTTTGCAGGGCAGCTGGCAGCCACCAGTCCTGTGGATGGGCATGCAGCCTTCTGGTGAGTTACAGGCAAGGCTACGAGGATGCCATCCTAGGGGTACCTGCCAGAGAGCTGTGACAGCCTTTCTAAATGCATCAAGTGAAAACTTTCCAAGCAAAACAATCCCTGTGTGACACCTGGCTGAGGTAGAGCAACAACCACAAATTTGCTGCCTCTGGCAACTGTGGCTGCCCCGAGGAGCCCCAGCTTGCCAAAACAGCCTGATGGGCATCTGTGTATCTTAGCATGTAACCATAAAATTACAGAGCCATGGGTTGGAAGGGATTTTAAAGATCAACTAGTTAAATGTGCATGGAATAAAACAAATACTGTCATGGCAAAGACACAGGTGAAGCCAACACAACCTTCAGCTATTATGACAAACAATTTAAAAAACACAAGCTCATACCACCAGTCAATGCATATTTTTCACAGAATTAACGCTCTACTCCACAAAAAGAATTAGATTCTCTGCTTCTGGTAATGACCCCTGCAGCTCATAAATGCCAAATACGTTCACACACCAAGTGATTAACCTAATTTGATAACAAAATACGTTACCTCTGTTTACAGACTTAGTCTTCTCTAAATATTTGGAACCTGATCTTTGCAGTCAGGGAGGATGCAGTAGAGAACAGAACCAGGCTGATTTGTTTAAAACCCTGGATGAAAGACTACTTTTATCCCATGCAAGGGATGGATGTGCTTAGAGGTTTTTCAGAGCACACCAACTTCAATCTGAGCTATGATGAACTGTAACCAAAGAAGGGATTATTGAGATCACCATGACCAGGTTGTATCTGATGGCTTGAACATGTTAAATAAATTTTTTATGCTGCTATAAAAATATACATATTCAGCTCTCAAAGCAAACAAAAAAAAAAAATCCATTGCTGAATAAGCGATGTAAAATCTCAGGCCAGGTTCCTTTACAAGTGGAGTATTTCTCAAAGAACCAAAATTCCCCAAAGCACTGCTGTCTTACCCCAGCAGCATTTTTTTTGGCTGAGCAACATGCAGTCCTTTCCTAAATAAGTGATGTTTCATTGCTTATTCAGGGATGCAGGAATTAAGAGATATTTAAGTTTGATGTGATGAATGAGGGCTACCTGCAGCTCTGCAACAGAGGAATTTGGGGCTCTGGAAGTTTTCCTAATGCAAGAAATCATTTGTACAGAGACATTGTAGGTATCACTTGCTTGATGAATACTGATCTTGTTAAACATACTTCATTAATGAACCCCACCACAATGAGTCTCCTGTCCTGCTGATGTTGGCAGCTCTGCATAGAGCACATGCACAGAGGTAGGAATTTTAGCTCTGTGGTTTCTCTATGGATAAAAGGGAAGCATTTTTGTCATTATATTAGTTAATTTTTCTTAATAACATTTTTAGATTACACATTACAAGCTTTTTTTGTCAACTTTGTTTCCAGACATATTCTCTTCAGCATGATTCTAGCAAACAGAATATTTGGCAGATCAGATTCCCTACAAGAGCGCTGCAAGCTTAAGATGCTAATTAATCTCTGTTCACAAACTTGCCTCTGTCAGGAGCTGAGCCACAGAGGGCACAGAAAAGGTGAAGAACTTTGGTGGGTTGCCAAGTAAAGAATTGTATTTGGCTGGCAAAAACTATCTTCCTGGCTAAGCTTTGCATGAACAAAGTGAAAAGAGCAGAATTAGAGGGAAGCAGAGAACAAGTCTACAGAGCCACAAAATAAAGATACTTGTTTTTTTAAAAAGAGAGGGGAAATTCTCCTGATTTTCTGTTACATCTACATATTCTTCTGCTATATCCCATCAACACTATTTCCTTTTAATCTCTTCATTGTGGCTGGCATAATTAAAAGATAGCTGACTACATAGGTTTTGGACTGAGACATTGTTGAAAATTCACGGAAGTTTTCTTCTTCCAGGATCAAACAAAGAGCAGATTTTGCCAGGTGGGAATGGCACATTTGTATAGGCACCCTTTGCTTATCAAGAAACCTAGGTCAAATCATTTGTTAGAAGACAACTAGAGAACACCAGAAGCAGTGCTGTAGGGAGGCAGGATTGGGATGAGCCAGGGAGAGGAGAGGCTGGGAGCCACAGGGGAGAGCTGGTGCTGTCCCTCCCAGCAATGCCCTGCAGTGCTAATTAAACAGTGCTGCTGGAGCGCTGCGAAGGAGGCCCTGCAGTTCTGTTAATCAAAGCTCAGTAACTGCTCTCATGGGAAAGGCAATTGTAGGAGAAATCCAGTAATTAGCCATAATAAAAGTTCCACTCATAAAAAAAAAAAAGCATCTCTAGGACAAAAAGTGTTGAGAGGATGAAAATATGCAGCAATGGAAGGGAACTGAAGCAGGGGAAGAGACAGGTACGCACTTTCTTGGATTTGCTGGTTGATGAGTGCTTGGTCATTTTCTAGTTCCCGCTCTGCTTTGATCTGTCCTCTCAGAATCTGCTGCTTTAAATCCTCAACATAGAGCTGCTGTCGTTGAATTTGTTTTCTGTGGAAAGCTTCCTGGTCTCTCAGTTTCTGCTTGTACTCTTCATGCACAGCATCTATTTCTCTGCTGTTAGAAATGTTGACAGTGAATTTAAACCAGAAACAAATATTATTCGTAATAAAACAAGTTATCTTACTAAAGAAAGACAGACAATGTTCAAGATGTTGTTTTGTTCAATAAGGGTGCATTATGACAAAAACTCGTAGCTGGGTATATGCACATCACAGCAGGCTGCAACCCTTTATGGGTCATAAATGCCAGGAAACATGAAAGCTCTAGTAGGGAAGCAGGTAATTCCATTGCCAGGAAGATAATAGCAAAAAGAAATTTAAAAAATATTGCCACTTTTCATTTTGCTGTAGTCCTGCGTAAGTGAAACTGGGGATGGGGTTGTTTTTAAGTTATAAAATTTTATTACCTCTATATAAGTTATTTTTCATCTAAGTACGTTGAAGTTCTTTACAGATATGACCAACATTCTTTGTTTTCAGACCAAAAACTCCAGCCCAGAAATATTTACAGGCATTGTCAGGATTACACCAACAGTCTCTGGCAGTGCCAAGGAAAGACCTTGATCATCCAAATCTCTGTTGGATGCAAGAACTATATCAGGTTACTGCTTCTATATTTGGAGCAGAATTGTGATCAGAAAAGTGACTGTGAAAAACTGCTTTACAATCTTCTCCAAGATGTTTGGCTCCTGACTTTGTGACAAAATTTTATGCACACAGAACAACAATCAAAATAGTATATACTCTTACCACAATGCATTATAATATTCAAGATACCTTGAAAGGTATAGCTCTCTGAAAGGAGTATATATTCTACTTCTCCACATGCTATCATCAAGAAATTCTTAACATTAAAGTTAGATAATATCTAAAGGTGTTACATGATCTTTGTCTACTAAACACTGCATTATTATATATAACCTCAGAAAATTCAACCTTTGAGTCTCAAAAAAATGTTTTAATTATATTTTACTAAGAAAGTAAATAATGTATTTATTATACAATAATAGCAATCAAAGCCACCAAAAAAGCAATCAAAAAAGCCAATCAAAAAAGCAATCAAAGACACCAAAACTCTAAAGAGTCCCTGAAGGTAAAAAAACCCTCCAAATATATACTTTCAAAGGAAATCTTTGGAAATATCATTATGTTTGTAAAATCACTACCAATACAAGGTCATCTGTATGAAAAGAGTGTTTGACCTTTGCTACACAGGAATAATTTAACATCTCAATTTAGAACTGTAAGCATGAATTGAAAGCAACTGTTTCTGCAGCAAAAACTTGATTTTGTGTGACAGTTTAGCAGACAGAACAGATGAAATTATTAATCAGCCAAAATCTACAAATCTCCTGAAGTACCTTTACATGGTACACACATTTCACTTCATAAGAAGTAGTAAGAAAAACTCATAACATAAAAGCTTTAAGATCTTCAATAATTTAAAATATTACTATGAATCTTGCTCACATGAGAAAAACAGAATTCTGTTTTGTTTTAATGTTTATGTAAATGCAATGCTGAGAGCAACTGAAAGAGAGTATTTTCTGTTCAGCTGTCTGTCATGGTGCAAACACAGTACAAACTTTGCTGCTGCCATCTGCTAAGTGGTTTGTGTCTACTCATCACTCACACAAACAAATTATAAGAATATGCAGGTCCAAGATCTCTTTGTCCTTGGCTCAATTACAAAGATGCCAGTACCCTGTGATTTGTAATTTTTTTTCCTCTTATCTAAACTTTAATTGATCCCCAGGAAATAGAAGTGGGATGCCTCATATCTCATTCAGCTGAAGTAGGCTTGAGCTGACACCTCACTGCAGCACTGAAATGCTCCTATGGCAATTATAAATCTCTGGCTGTTCAGGTATTTGTAACACCACCAACCATAGGGGGACAAACTCAGAGGTTAAAGCAAGTATGGAGTGTGGTTCACTAAAGAAGAACCACACTCCAAACATAGCATTAAATCTGAAGTATCTCCTTTAGGAAGAGCTCCCATGGTTTCAATGGTAAGTCTCAGGGAGGCTTGCCCTAAATGTAGCTTTGAGGTTGTCTTCCATATTATCTAATGGAGCAGCCATATAGTCTGGAGGTTATCTGGTTACTGATCTGGGACAAAGCACTTCTGATTTCGGAGCAGTTACATGACCTCTGTGCTTTTACATCCTTGGCCTGTAAGGTCTCAGGACGAGGAGTGCCTCTGGATGGCTCTGCACTAAACCTAACAGCCTCTCTGCAGAGTTGGTGATGAGATAGTCTTTAACCTTTCTACTAACAGACATATGAAAGCTCTCATTGCTATGGTGGTATGGGAGTTGAACAGTATGACTCTAAATCATATCTAATCACTGGTCTCACATGACCTTGGGCAAGTTTCTTAGTCTGAGACACATGTGAAAGAAGCGAAGCAGATTCATCCAAGAGAAGCGATGGGGATCCATTAGCATTACCAAACATCAGAAAGTCAAATATCAGAAGAGCTGATTTCTATTAATTTATCATTATTAGCATCATTCTGCATGAGACTGAGGAAACTGAGTAAATAATTGCCAGCAGGCTGAAAAGAAGCATGATTCTAAAACAGTAGAGAAAGAATTCTTGTTCTGTAACTGTTTACAAAAATTAGATAAAATTCCTCTGATAATGTCTCTCATTCTTTCTGACCATGACCTTTAGCCAATCTTCCCATAAAATTGACTTGCCAGAGTTCAAATTGAAACTCAGAACATTTAAGTAAATGAAACAACTCGGTGTCTTTCAATCCAAAGACCTCACAATGCTCACAGGGGTGGTTAGGTAACGTCTGTTTACAGCTGTGACAGGGTCACAAGGTTTTCCCATACTTTCCAACCTTGCTGAAGCCACCCTCACCCCCACATTTTAAAGGGTCAGAGAGTAAGCAATATAAAACAATGCACGTGGCAGTGTGCTGCTTGCTCTCAGCAGCACTGGCATCTTCCCTCACATGTGCAGGGATGGCTTTTTGCTGAACTACCACGAAGCTGTGAGATGCTTTCCAGCAGCCGTGTGTGTGTTTGCACGCAGAGCAGAACATGAGGCAGGCCAAACTGATGGTATTAATCACAGCTCCATATCATGACTACACCCCAGAAAGACAGAGTACAGAGGAACAGCCATACTCCACTTTAAACCTTGGAAAAACTAACACAGCACAGCAATCACTGCAGTATTCTTTCTTCTTTTGTTCAGGTGATGTAACTAGTTGGTACAATTCTCCCTCTGTAAGGTTAAAGTCTCCGTAATACAATACTGGTTTTGTATTTATCCATATATCCAAATTGCAGTTCTGCTGTTATTTCAGTGCCTCTGCTTCATTTTCTAAATTTTTAGTAGTACAAAACAAAAATCAGGCAGAGCAGTAAAGCCAGGTCTGAATACAGAGACTGAACATTAAACACATTTTTATGAAGCTGCTTCTTACAGGCAGTTTTCTGAAGCGGAACAAAAAGATAACGAAAATCCACGCAGAGCCACTTACATAATACACAAATGCAAGAGGATGTTTTCCCTCTGGCTGTGAAATACTGATGGTGAAAGCAGAATGACTGGCTAGTTTGGGGAACAGCTCTGCCTCTCACAGAAACTGCTGAAACCAAGAACATGAAGTCAGAATCCTCCCTTTCTACCTCCAAACACGCTATGTCATGTCAGCACGCTTTTGCTGGTTTGTGGAAATAACATGATAAACTGAACTAAAAAATGACATGACAATAGCCCAGGAAGAAAATAACAGATTCACACACACTTCATTGCTAAATCACCTAATAAGCAATTCAAAGAACAATTAGTTTGTGTAATATATGTTTGAATGACTAAACTAAAAACAAGTATCAATCCAGTTAACATAGGAATTTAGCCAAATTTTGTAATAAGTAGGAGAGATCACTAATTTTTTTTTAATCTAAAACATCTTAAATCAGATGTACTGTTAAATTTAGACATGAAACACTGGAATACTATGAGATACAGCAAAAAAGCACAGCATGCTGTTGCTCACATTCCTGCTTTTCCACACAAGCAATCTACACTTAGTACAGTTCTAGCAGGAAATAAAATAACCTCAGGACAAACATAAGAGAAACAGCTTCATTTCTGTAGGTAACAAGACAAGCATGAAATCTTTGTTTCACGGGACCAGCATACTCTAGCATACAGCATATTTTCAAAAAGCAATTCTGCAGAGAATTTCATAAAAGCATGCAGATTTCTGGGTGCACCAAAAGCAGCGAGAAGTGTCAACAGTTACCCCCTCCTCCAAGTAAACCATTAAAAGCTGCAAGTAAAATGACAACAAAAAGACAACAACCCTAAACTAAAGATAATCACAAATTACTGAGAAAATGTTGGTATTATACCGATTCTCCCGGGTTGCTTTTCCATCTCATTTTTCTCTCCAAAGTTTGCACGGTGCACACTAAATGAACCATCTGTAAATCCACATTTTTTTCCAGCCGGTTTTGTTGTCAGCTCTCTGGGATCCTATTGTGCCATTCTCCTCCCCTCTTCCCCAAACACTTCTGCTGCTGATGCAGAGGCTGGCGGCTGCTACAGCATAATGCAGCTTCCAGTAACTATGGCAGCAATAGCTCTGTGGTGAGGCTGAATACCTGCTGCAACAAAATCCTAAGGCTCAAATAAGAGAAGCTACAGTGAAAAATAATTACTTTTGGTAGAAGCTGAAATTTGCCGGCTGTCTCAAAGAAAACATCAGTCAAGCTAGCATCCCCATCTTTTCGACTGCCTGCTGTTCAAGTCCTATTTGTCTTTTAAAAATTCTTTTTCCCAAGGGAAAAAGAGTTAAAAATAAAGCAGCAAAAAAGATGCTAGTGAGGCATTTTGCGCTCTTGCACGCCCCACACTGAGAGCAGTGACAAGTTAGAGCTACCAGCCTATCCCCTAATACTCATCTAGACAGCTCCCCCCACCTTCTCCAGCTCTATCCTCCCCCTCTTCCCGTGGCCAATCCGGGGCCCTTCCCGCAGGGGCTCCGAGCAGCAGCAGGCACCAAGCAGCTGCACAGGATCTACATCTGCTTCTGCCTGGCACAGGGGCCCAAACCTCTCCCTCCTCTTCCCTAAAGCAAAGGGAACAGCAGCGAAAGAGAATATGAGCTGCTTGTATTGACACCTCCTTCAGCCTCCTGAAGGAATGCCACTCACAGAATTCAAAGCAAAAGTTGGGGAGTGGTGGGAGACAGAAATCAGCTCAAATGGCCAGCAGAGCCAGAAACCTTTAGAAATCTTTGGAAATGTACACGCATAGTCATGCCCTACACAGAAGTTACCATCAATTGAAGCATCATTTAGATTTCTGATTAACTGGTTTGTGTACATAAAAACCACTTTGTTCTGTTTCATGTGTGTTTTTTTCAGCTTTTCTATGCAAAACCTCTTTTTCTTTGCCAAAGCCCCCAAGGTAACAGTAAGGCCATGACTTATTTAAGGCACCCCTTTAAATACATCTCTTAAACAGACCTTTTTGGCCAAGAGTCACAGACACAAGACACAGCCACATTCTCCAATAAAGGTCAATGCTGCCTCTTCAAATTCCAGTTCAGCTAACACAGGTTTTCCCTTCACAATGTCAGTTATATACAGAATTAGTTACCCTGCTAATCCACTGTACACAATTCTGCTGTAAATTGTAGAGTTGCTGTAACTGGCACAGTGCATTTCTCTGCAAAACAGAATATCTGAGGTATCTTTTAAGAAATGCAGAAGTTTTCTTTAACCTTTTTATTTTGCTTTTTGGTAGAGAATTTTGAAATTCTTAAATGAAAGGTATTAGTGGGAAATCAGAGTATATTACAGATATTAGTTGGACAAGTTAACTATACCACCTAAGATTAATAAATATGTTGGTTATGCTGTATCAAATTTTCCATCCCCCCCCAGTTTAACAACGTTGGTATTTTCAAGGAAAGGAGGTTTAAGCATGTTCCAAGCAGCTAAATAATTCACTGCTATATATAGTATAAATATATATATATATAGTATATATATATAGTGTACTGCTATACCACTGAACTCTAGTGAAAAAACTCCTGTGGGGTTTTTTCTTTAAACCAGCAAGACAATAAAATCAGAGTTTTTATTTATATGCAGTATAGTATTAAGGAAATGGCAGGAGAAATACCTTTATTATCTGGTTATTTGTGGTGATGCTGTAATATGATGACTGATGCCATTCATAAGCCTTCTGTGTCAGAAAATTGCAGCACTGGGGCTCTTATGAGTAGGGTGTATGAGCAAGCAACCAAGTAAGAGTACAATGACTCACAGTGCCTAAAGCTTTAATATTTGTATGCACTGCTAGAAAATAGTTTTTCCTCTCATTTCTCAAAATATTTTAGTGTACAATTAAAGTTTGAACTGGTAATTCAACCCATAAAAGGCAGATGAGAAGAACATCACCATACTGACAGCCATAAGACTAATATCATTAATAATCATTACTGTAATACATATATTGATATGATCTGAAATAAAAAATCCAGAAGAAAGCAAAGTACCATCAGTTCCTGATGAAAAAGGTATTTAAACATGAAAACTCAACGATTTCTGAATTATTTCTGTTTGCAGCTGCTGTGCTTCTTTGCATGAATGAACCACATTCTATCCTAGGAATTAATTTCTTTTTTTTACTTTTCCCTAAAGCAATTTTATTCTCACCAGAAGAGAGCCCAACTGATCCAAGCCATTTTCAAAATACTAATGAGTATTCCCAGTACCTACTATTGGCACGAAATTTAATACATTTAGGGTTCTTACATGCTGGAAATTGGTAGCAACTTCAGAGTAAGCCTCACTCCAGTTATGGCTTTTAAATGCACACTACACATGCAACAAAGATGCAAATCATTTGCAGAAGATCTCATATGAAGAAGGAACATAGTTGCAGAGCCTTGCCTGTAACTCAGCTGCATGTACAGATATCCAATATGATAAAATAGTTTGAATAAATTATTTTTTAAAAATAAAATAAAGGATTAGGTTCCATCTCCTCTGGAGGAAACCAGTGTAGCACAGGAGAAAGGCAAAGCTAAAGGTGTCAAAAATTTCAGCATGGTTTGGACACAGTAATATTCTTACCTTGGCTCAAGAGAGCATTTTTCTTCACAGTTTCTACATTTTTGACTGCAAAAATAAAAATAGGAAATCATAAATATTTGGGGGGAAAAGGCAAGAAAACTTCACCGAAGCCTGTTGCACACAATGTTATTGTAATTTTCAGTAGAGGAAGATGCAGATTTCTAGCAGCTGGGAGAGCACCAAGAACTTTCAAGTGAGAGGGGGACAGAGAACAAGACACACACACAGAGCTTTCCCTGTTCTTATATTTCCTCTAAGCATCTCTTTCTGACAGAGACAAGACCCTGCACTAGGGTGGACTTTCTGCTGGTGATCAAATAAACACTCCCTGTAGTCCACTTAGTCCTGTATTATTGCAAAATATCACACACACCTTTTAGTACTCAACATTGACTTTTCTTCATGAGACACAACATATATAATTTTATTCTTATAATAAAGATCCTAGGCTAGATGTCTCAACCATAACCCCCACCATGAACAAAACCACTTGTCTGTACAGAAATTCAGGCTCACAGGTTACAGAGAAGCAAGACTGAGTGGATCAATTCAGTTTACCTATGCCAAAACGATAAAAGGACCTCTGGATTACTTAAGTTGAAAACCAGCTATTATTAGACATGGTTTTCAGATCATTCCTGTAAGAGACAGACTGATAAAACCCAAGCAAATGCAACACCATTTTTCATTTCTTACTGAAGTAACCATCTGAAATCCTCTAGGTAAGCATGAGAGTAACATAAAGCAATGTAATATGCTTGTAATATCCTGTCAAAGTGATTAAAAATTGCTCAACACAAACAAATCTATATGACCATGGTCTGGAAAAAAAAAATCAATCTGAAATTTTCTGCAGTTTTGTCAGGTTAAAAAGGGGAAAACTAAGTGCAAATTTGTGTTAAACTGTTTATAATGCTTCTGGATTTCTTCAGGTTTTTTCTAGATTCATCAAAAAACTTGTGACAAGAGATCCACAACTAATGTTTTTAGCAACATAAAGAGAACCTTGGTGTGTACATTTGAAGGTCATTAGGCAAACCCTTATTGGGAAAATTATTTTTAATTTTTTCTAAGGAAAGAACAGCGATGATGTGTAAAATGTTCTTCAGTAAAGAATCCAAATGAAGTAATGTTTGGTATAGGCAGGTATCACTGCAGCAAATGAAAAGCAAATGCAGAGATTAAATACCTTAAAGAGAACATATAAAACCCCACTATCCAAGGTGGAAAGCAAGCTGCTTGATTAGAAGCATGAAGGATATTTACAACAGAAATAACATTTTATGCTCATAAAAATGAGATTAAAAACTTCCTCTAGAAAGACATAAAAGATTGCCAGTAAAAGCACTCTAGCAAGAAGCAGAACCAGCAGCAGCTATGAATGACAAGATGCCTGTTTCTTGCCTTTAACAGGTTAATTGAATGTGCCAGACTGAGAGGAATTAAAAAAGAAAAAGAATACAATTATATTTAATTCTGTAGTATTCAATTTTCAATGTTATGAACTGAAACACAGAACATAATTAATTTTCCTAATATATATTAATCACTGTTTCATCACAGCAATCCTTTCCATTTAATAAAGTCTCTGCTATAAAAGCATACACTAAACACTGAGTATGACACTTTGAAAGCAGCACATGCTTTATTTACTGCTCAGTTAAAAAAACCAAACAAACAATTACATTGGCTTTCTGAGATGATGAGCTCAATGAGGACTTGAACTAAAGGGAATTTATGAACAAACCTTATGATTTCCACAACAATTTAACAGTGAAAGTCAATTTGTAATAATTACCTTGGCTAAATCATATCCTGAAAAGGCCATTCTGTGCATTGAAGCAATAATATTGTAGAAATTATAGATTAGCTGTAAAGCAGATGTCCAAGTGAACTGAATTAAGGCTGACAGTCTCATCTGAGGCATTTTCTTAATTGAGCATCAATAAATGATTTTGCAGGTTTGTTGCATCTTAATGCCCTATATTAGTCAGCTGGCCAGTGTATTTTCTCTGACATTTTTATTTGCCCACTTAAAAACGTGATGGGACTTACTCTGTATACAGCTTACTTTTGTCTGAACCAAGTCCCTGATTTCAGACATCATCCCACAAAACAAGTTGTTTGTTCAGTTGCTTTTTTCTTAGTTTTAAACTTACTTGTAGAGAGAAGAAAGGATATAGTGTGGAGAATTGATGCAACTTCCATCCAAATTGAGCCAGTCCAAAGCTCCACAACTCAGAGTGGGTGGTGTTTCATTAATCTACAGAAAGCACACAACATAGGACAGAAATTAAAAAAAATCACCCAGGAACTTCCAAGGTATCTTTAGTACTGTCACTGTTAACTACTGTGTGTAAGGCTGCATAATACCTCCCATGTGAGTTTATAATCTCACTTCTGCTTAGTCTTTGATAATTAGCAAAATTGCTAAGCATTTGTTACTGAGTGCATCTCTTAGCAGCTCTATCTGAATGCACTGCATGTTTCATTAATCAAGAAATTAAGAAGGACAACAAATAGAAGTTAAGCCCCTTATCTCAAAGTGAGTACAAAAGGATGGAAGAGTAGAAAGTATAAAATGTTAATAAATGAAAATCCATTTTAAAAGATAGACTCTTGCCAATATCATTTAATAATATGGTTAACTCCTAAATGAGAAAAATCACATTTTTTTAGGTTAGGTTTTTAGTTATGTTTGTCATTTTAAGAATTACCTCCTTTCTTAAACATTATTGAACTAGTCAACCAAATAATATCTTACAGTAATTAGTTCCTGAGCTTAACATACCAAAAAATATTTTATGTGTTTCTGATGTATGTAACAATTAACTGCTTTCAGTGTCAACAACATTTAAGTGCTTAATCCCATAATTTTTCCATTTCTTCTAGTCTGCTTCCTCATTCAAGACAGTGAAATGACAGAGAAGGAAGATAACTCAGAAAATTATCAAATGTGGAAAGAATCTTAATGGGTCTTTTCACTGCAGCATTCTGCATTTTTGTTTCAATCCTACTGTAGAGATGGCTAGAAATAGGAAACACTAAATTATTCAAGGGATCTGCATCATCTTTTGCTAAGCACCTCTGAAGGAAATGCTAGTGTCTTCCCACAAAAGGTTTAGTGTCATTACAGACCATTAGATGGACAAAATGAAGCAAGTGAACATGATGATGAGATGAAATATTATCTTTATCAGGCTGGCTTTTAAGAAGCAACAAAATTGTGAAAAAAAAAAAAATAGGAGAGCAGTTTTAGAACTTACTGATCTTCTTAGTCTTAAAATAGCAGCTTCTGCAGGGTGATTGAATCTAAACTTATGAGATTTGCCAAGGACAACAAGGGCTCCTGTGAAAACAAAAAAAGTAAACATTTACAGAGACATAATCCATCAAACTACTATAGAATAGCAGGTTAAAACAATCTGACCAACAGTTTTTGTAAATCACAGAACAGAGAACTATTTTTAAAATTTGCCACCATGGAATGGCAGAACTATTGATTAGTAATGACAGCATCCAAGCAAACTCATTTTGGAGATCTCTGCAGACTAAATATAGCTGTAAATTCCCCATTCATATTAAAGGCCAGCATGACTTCATGCCAAAAACACAGCCAACCCACTGCTGAAAACTTGATTTACACTGTATTTTTAAGAATCTAGATCACTGCAAGTTCCCCAAAGAACTTAAAAAACCTAAAGAACCTAAAAGAATGAAAGCCCTATCCATTTAATCTGAACTCATTCATCATAGCCTACGACTTGGTGGCTACCAGCTTCCACCTAAATACACTGTGAAAAAGCTGAAGGTTGTTTCAACCATATTATATAATTGCCAAAAACCCCTTTCCGTGGCCAGCTGGCTTAGAGTCAGTCTCCACTATTTTCCACAATAATGTCTCTTGACTACATGTCTTCCCTTTTCAGAAACCTACAGACTACTGTTGCCAAAAAGAGGTAGGATATTGTCCCCAATGTTTTAATTTTACTTCTGTCCCATCTCTAGCCATGCATCAAACCTTGTGGGGCTGGCAGCAGACTGAGAGATGCCTTTCTTTGATCTGCTCAAGTTCCATAAATTCTAGATCTAGACTGCAGTGATAAGGTGACCACAATGCAGCGTTCATTGCCAGAAAAAACAAGCCTTACCCTGTGAGAGACGGCAGGACCCAGAGACCTCAGACCCATTCACAGAGCAGCGCGCGCCTGGGACCGGCCGCAGTGTCACAATCCCGCAGTGGTTGTCTATCAAACAGTGATTCCTTTCAATCCACTGTCCCTGCAAAACTACAGCACAGAGGTTTATCTCACCTGCTGAAGGGGCTGGGTTTGCCCTCAGAATGGAGGACCACCAAGTGTTTGACACTATGCAAACCGCATACCCCAGAGAACCATATCAGTGTGCAAAACAAGGAGATTAAATACTGCTAGTGAATACTTAAGCACAGAAAAACTTACTATTGAAAATAGTGAGATTGTTTCTTTATTCCTGGTACTGGAAAACTACATATCACTGTCTGATTTCTGGGCTGATGTGCAAATTCTTGTTATGTTGAATTTTCTTATTGCCATTATGGCATTTATTGTTTATAATTCACTAATCTATTGGCAGAGAATAATCAGACATAACCAAGCTTAGCAGAACTTAACCAAAGCTGAGATCCTGCAAATTTTCCAATTTCAGTATAAAGTGTCAATTCTCTATCATAGTATCTAACTTCTGAGTTTGACTGCTAAAATTAAAAGCAGAAATTAAAGTAAGCAAGACATATTCTAAATAATTTGGATTTCATATCTAAAATGTTCTGAACAGGTAGAGCTGAAAAACATTTTCAATGTCTCGTGCCATTAGTTTAGGACAGAACATCTGAGAATTTGGATGTAAGATGTAGATATTTTTAAACTCTAGTGTAGCCAGTTTGGTCAAATCCAGTGACATTTGGGTCTCTTAAACAAAAAATAATGGCATATTTTAGCAAACATTAATAATGAGTCTCTTCTACTTACCTTCTTCAATAAAGAAAACTGACAAAAAGAATCACTACCTAGCTATTACAAATGACAAGTGTAAACCTCTTGGTTTGACCTGAGAATATGACAAAATAAGTTGTAACATCATTCTCTTACCAATATCTTGATCTTGGTCTGAGTCACTTCTTCCAATTTTGGTTGTTCCTTCCTAAAACAAGGAAAGAATTCATTTAAAAGTTGCTTACAGAAAAAAGACTATATGTACTACTTAAACATGATTTGGTACATCATTTTAGCAAACACTTTAATGCCTCTGAATGACTGAATTGTTTGAAGTAAATGCTGTGTACTTGTAATATTTCAGCCCACTGTCCCCCTTAGCATAGCAGCGACTCTTCATCCTGCAGCTGTGTCAGCTTCTACAAGTCCAGTAGATAAAGTAACCCTCAGTGGACGACTGTGCTTGGGACCAGCATTTTGAATATGAACACACATCCTGATGTTTTGAACTTTTACTGTGAGACTCTGTGATTGCAGAAATGAGATTTTAGATTTTTTTTAAAAAAAAATTTAAAATATCCATGCAGAAAGAGGGAAGCTGCAAAATGATTATTCACTTGACCTGGCTTTTAAAATTTAAGAGTTCCTAATTTGTAAGGGCACTTTGTCATACATTATGACTCTTCAACTTAACTACAAAGAATAAGGTGTTTCTGAAACTTAAACAACATCTATGAAAAGTTTTCCTGGTTCTTATAGTATATGGGCAAGTTCCCAAACCTGAAGATTCAGTACCTCCAAAGAAAAGAAGTGCCTAGAAATAAAAGTCTCCAGAACAAGAAGACTCGACCCATATTATAGGTCAGCGATGGAAATGAGACAGCAGTTTTATGGTTGCCTTCAAATACCAATAAAAACCAGTCATTTACACAATACCATAAGAAGAAAACTGCCCCCAAAAAAAGGCAATTAATTTACCATCTGTCTATAACTTCCCATTACCAGTTCTATGCTTTTTTCTTAGGAAAACAAAGCAGGAAAATTTCCCAATTCTAAAAAGACACTGTAATTGGTTATGGTAAAGTGATTGGTAAACGCTTCTAAAACTACTTTCCACTTTAGTGGAAAGCCTTTCAGTTATATTAAAATTAATTACGGACAGTAAACAATGTGATTTTTGTATTCAAGTTAGAACAAACTGAATACAATCTCTGCTCCAAGCATATTGTAAGTAAAGCCTAGATTTAAAGATCAAGGAAGAAGTAGTAACTGGAAGCCTGAACTCTGGGAAAACAGAAGCTGTGCACTACTACAAAGTGCCCCAGTTCTGGGTAATTACAGGTAAGTCACAGTGGGTTTGTGCCCTGGACAGAAAGGGAATGGTGATCACAGATCTCAGCTGTCTGAACCCACCAACAGATCCCTCAGGCACGAGCCCTGCTGAGACTTCATTTGCTGGAGGGGCTGAAGGCTGGATTGTGCCTCTGCTTTGAAGCAATTACCAAATCACATGCCAGTTTAAGTTTCAGCAGACTCAACTGCAAAATATCCACCTGGCTGCAACTTCTAGAAAACTTATGGTCTGTATGACCTTTGACTCGTGCCAATCAAGTGAATTAGCAACATGTATTTTATACAGAGAGAAGTAAACCAACTCCTAAAAGTTCTCTTAATCAATTACCTTCTTCACTATCAATTATCTTCTTTGGCAATGAAATAGTTAGTGTAATTCCAAAAGAAACCTTTTCCAAGTTGCTGAACTAACTCTCTGGTAATACAATTTAATTCAGAAGAGTGTATTACAGCAGTATTGGCTAAGGAAATTGACAACAGCATCCCAGGCAGTGGCTTGATTCTGGGTAAGTTTCAATCCAACTAAAAATTGCAGGCGAGGCCAAGGGTACAGATACAATACAAGAAAATCCACTCAACTTGAAGAAAAAAAATAAAAATATCCCAGGACCATGCTTATTTCATTTTTTAAATGCTATTATTGAGCTAATAACTGGGGTATTTCTACTCTTTCCTAATTTAATATTGAGTATTCCACCTGAAAAAGGGAAAGATGTTTCATATGAAACCACTGCACAGCCTGAACTGAGCACACCACAGCACATCTTCACATCTGATGAAATGTTTTTACATTGCTACCCCTTCTGGCTGTGTCATGACTAGGGGTAGAATTCCTAAGGTACATTACAGAACCATAAAAAGTAAGACTGCTTTTCCCCTTCACTTCTGGAAGTACTCCAGCTTTCAAAAAAGGTTATGAAGTACATCTTTTACTGAAACAATAAACAAATTGCATATTTTTAAGCTATGCAAAAAAGGTCAGCTAAATCACAGGAAAACATACATCTTTTATCTTTTATGAATGAAAGCCAGAAAATTAAGCATAAGCACAGCACCGATTAGTGCAATTAATATTATGAAATAATAGGGGAGTAAAAGAGTAGCACAATATTTATTTTGCATGATCTGAAAACTGCTGCTGTGGCCTCTCTCTAGAAGTACAATGTAAAGAGCTGTTATATGGTGAAACCCTAATTTGTGAGGAACTGCTAATGTTTTACCTTCTTGCTGTTCAGATGAAGGTAACAGACACCAGAGACTAAAAGATGTAAAGCACAGAGAAAAGAAAAGGCAGCATCTAGAAGCAAAGAAAGAAGGGACAAAGATGTTAGTGTGACAGAGTCAAGACTTACTCCAGAAGGTGACCCTTCAAACCAGGTTATGCCATTAAAATGAATGTATTTAAATTAGGTATTGTCAAAATTAGTATGGGAAAGTATTTGCTCTTTCCCCAACGGCACATAACAGAAAAACATTTAAGTAGTAGTAGTTGCTTTCAAGGAATATTTATTGTTAATGTAGGGTTGAGTAGCTGATGTTGCATGTTGATCAACACTGGACATAAATATTTGGTCCCTAATAACTACCTGGTACAATTTCTTGGTGTTGGTATGAGAAAAATTAGTTAAGTTTCTCTTTCAACATGATAGAAGAACAGCAAGATTTCTGTTTTAACTATTTGTTGTCATTTTTAAGAGGAGTAAAAAATCCTGTGTCCTTAAACTGTCAATTACCACAAAATCTAAAGATTTTTTATTAGTATACAGATAGATGATTTTCAACTGTATTTACCATATATTTTGGCAATGAGTGCACCTCTGTAGAAGTTCCCATTCAACGTTCCTTTCACATTAAGCAGCATCAATATTTCAGTAATTTCCATTCATTTAAACATTAAAAATGTTGAAGTCTGACCTAGCACTTGCCATAACAAAAAACCAAAAATCCCCTAAAACTGACCCTAAATCCGACCCAGCCATGCACATCATATGCCATAATGTTCAGTAATATACATACAATGTTATAAAAGTTTCTTAGTGAAAACCTTGCCTTACATTAGCACCTACACAACAAAAAAAGTGTCTATGAGGCCAGGATTTCTATGTGATCTTCAAAAATAGCCACTCAAGAAATATCACAAGTAATTACCCTTCATGCTACACACCTGGTATCTACGTGGCAGTTCTCTTGTAGGGTTAAAAGCAATGTATAGAAGTCATTGCCAAAGTGAGCTTTTGTTCCTTAAACCTTACTTTTATCTATACATATACAAATATTCCAGTCTTAAGTATACAAATGCATAATGAAATTTGGACCAGTGTGTCTGGAACACTTTAAGCACCATCCTTTACATTTCCACGTATATGGAAAGCCCTTGTGCTTTAATTTAAATATTTTGCTTTGCTTGCAGTGCAATATCAAATACTTTGCAAATGCATTCATAAGAGGTCAGATTATATTCATATATTAATGTTTCTCCTCTTCTGTTTCCAATTATTTCCTGGTTTCCCCCCACATTATGTCTTGTGATCTGTGACCTTCATGTTTTGAGAGCTGTTGTTGTAATGTCACCATAACCACACTCCATTTCCAATGAAAACAAATATTTTCAAATTAAAGGGTAAAATAAGACAATATCTCACCCTGAGATGGTACAGCACCACTCCTGTGCTGAGGATATCATCATCCATGGCCATTAGATGAGGTAAATTAGAATCTATTGTTACTCCAGCTTTTTCTTTGTTGATGTCCACACTGTATTCTTCCATGATGGCTTTCCTGTCTGTCCACTTACTTGTCCAGTCTTTGGTCAATTGCTCAATCTTAAAGAATCAGAGAGGGAATTGTTTCACTTACTAAGTAGGCTAATTTTTCTTTTTGATCATGCTAACAAATTTTTTTACCTGTCCTTGGGAAAAACTTAAAGTCTGCAAAACCTTTCCAGGTTAGCAGTGATCAAATCTTCTCAGTAATTTTGGCAAGTGTACAATAATTTCATTTGAATAAATTGGAGTTTATGTTAGAAGGGACAGACAGTGTATAATGAAATGCTGTGATATATTGAGACAGCTTTCAAACAAGAGATAGACTGTCCAGGCTTAGTGATGCACAGCGGACTGTGTCCCATTAAAGACATGAGAATTTTGTCATAAACTGGTGGAGCACATTCAACATGAATTAAAGACAGCAGTTTCCTGCATCTGCAGAGCAAAGGATTAAGACAAAAGAGTTTTCACTGTGTTTTCACAGCTACAGCATTGCTATTCCCTTGGTCTAGTGGAGCAGGAGTTAGTTACAGCATCAAGTAAATCATACACACCTTCATTTCATTCTGAAGGACCAGCTCGGTCAGATTGCCATCCCTGTCATCACTCCAAGAGGGACTGGAATTTCTCTGTAAAAACAACAACCACCAAGATCTACACATTAGTTTTCTTATTCACAACTGGTGGGCATGTTCTTTCACTCTCCAGCATTTCAAGGTGATGAAGTCAAGAGAAGGAAAGATAAAATATACATGCTGCCTTCTAGCATCTAGCCTACATTTCTCTAGCTAATGCATGCAATTTTTTTTGGCATAAAGAACTGGTGAAAAAGCAGTAACAGAGATAGTTTGGTGTAAATAAGTCCTGAAATGTAGTTTCTGTCTCTCTCAGCAAAAAATTCTCTCCATGGTTTGGAAAACCAATACACCCTTATTATTCCAACAGAGAAAAACACCAGGGATGTCAGCTGTATTGTGAGGGTTAACAGATGTTCACAACTCTTTTTGTGAGAGAGAGCATGCAGGAAGTGTGAAACATCATCTCTCGAAGCTTCCATATGCTTAAAAATAAAATATTTCTTTTTCATGGTATTTCTGGACAGGTAAACCATCCAACTCTATGAAAGACAGTCAAGGAAATCCTTCTGAATCGTTACATGACTACTTATACTCCAGGTTCACCAGTACAGTGACAGAAAGAGAAGAAATGACAGGAAAGCAGTTAACCTTATAATAATTACAAAATCACCCAGAGAACAGTTTCATTTCTCTCCAGTTACAAACATGGAAAGATAAACATGGAAAGAAAAGCAGATGAGATGAAAGTAAGCTACCTAAAGTAACACAAAAGCTGCAGTAGGGAAATGTTGCTACGTACCAGTTCAAAGCTCATCAGCATAGTTTTCAACCTATCAATTTCTTCTCTCAGTTCTCTGATCAGTTTCACATTTGCATCCTGAAACATTGAGACACAGATTGTTGGAAAAATCAGTTTTAAAAATACTCTAGCTAAAGAAATCAAGGTGGAGATATTCCAACAGGCAGGAAGAGAGGAGAATAGGCAAACTCACAGCAGAACTCCTTGCTTCACTCTGCCAGGCCCTTATGTACTGCCTAGGGACAGGTGGCTCTCATCTTCCATAGATTCTCTTTTGCCATAAACATTTTTCCATCTCTCTTCTGAACACAGACCTGCCATAGCATTTTTTCCCATCATGACTAGATGGATATATCACTACTTCTAAGGATTTACCTTCAGAATAGTTACATTACATCAGAAAAATGCTGCTACTTAATGCCGGTATACAAAATCCGATTAGAGGAGACGACGTCAGAATGTCAGTCAGGATGGTATTAAAAGCCCTTACAGCTGATACATAATGAATTTCCTGTCTGCTTGGTGTGGAGGCATTTATCTCACTTTCAGAGTAAGCGTTTCTGCACTGGCGGTTTCTGGAAAACAGCTTTTACAGACATTTCAGACAAACTCTCGAGACAAGAGTCAGCTTTCCCTGGGCTGCCAGGTCAATTTGCAGTGAGGGGAAGAAGACTGCAGGGCTGGGGCCAAGGGTCTAGGATAAACTGTGTAAGAGAGTGATGGGTACACAAGTTGGGAGGCTGAGAGTGACAAGTGGCTTGCCCAGGAGTGTTTGTGACTTTAGCCTGTAACAGAGCTGGGAACTGCTGCTGGCAAAACCAAGCACATAATTGCTGCTACTACTGATGTCTGAAAACTACTTATAGGCACTGGTAATTAAAATGCAAATTAAATTTGGGAAACTTAGAATTAGAAGGGTTTCCTTCTGCCCAAATTTAACAGAGTATTGTTAGGAAAGCAAATAGCGAGATACAACTCTAAGATTCTATCCTTTCATCTACAAATTAAAATCTTGATACACTCATGCCAAATCACAGAAGAATACTATTAAAGCTGTAAAATCAATGGATTAAATAGTAGGAAATGACTGGAATCAAGACTTTTTTTGAAACCAGAATTAACTGTATATTCCTTAAATGGACGCACTGGTGATTCAGTCCTTAAGTTATGTGATCATGTGTAAAGGGAACCTCATGCAGAATTCCAGGTCAAGAATGCTCAGTTAAAGAGCAGCAGTTCTAGAGTTTTATATTTCTAGCACGTGTGACTGTAGATCTGGATCTACTTGCTGCTTGAATTTTGCTGTAAAGACAGAATTATGCACTTCCCTGTGAATTATTTTTGATGCTGGTTCTTATGACTGTAGTATCTAAAACTTCCAATCTGTTTTAACATTCTGCCTTTGATTGAGAGAGTTTACATTTTTCACACTTGATAAATGTGGACTGAGCACAAGGATGGAAAATGAGAAAAAAAGCATGCACTGAAAATTTGCCTTAAGCATCTGAACATCTAGCATTGAACAAGAACAGGATAGCAGAGGCAGCAATAGAATTCAGGCCTCCAGTGCAGCACCTGGCCCACTCCTTAATATTCTGCCATCTTTTGACTTGTGCAGCCTGTGAAGGACCTCTGCATAATCAAACAAATGATTCTGTCATAAAGTCAGAGCTCATTCCTAGAACAGGCAGTGAATGAAGCTTGGGTTCTGTGGCCAAAATTACTCCCACATATTTAAAGACTTCATTATTTTGTGTACTGAGAAGAAGACAAATTGTAGCTGCACAGGCTACCTTAGGGAGAACTCAAGGCCTCACCTCATTTACTCTGGGCTTGTTAATAATATTTTTGGCATTTGCAGCATATCTTAAGGTACTCATGGTCTCGTTGTAGCTGGAGCTGGCAGGTGAGATGGCTACAGAGAGAAAACAAATTACACAATTTAAAAAAGCATTTAATTTAACTCATCACTTTTCAAAAAGGTGTTCTGGGGTTTTTTTTGTTTTTTTTTAGTCTTGCTTCTTTAAAAGTTAAAACAAAAAAATAACCCTATTTTATATGGGTTATATATATGAGCTTATTTCATTAAGCTCACAGAGAATGTCTTCTCCAGATTGTATTTATAACTGAACAAATCACCTAAAATCAAAGCTATGACCTTAAGACTCTTAAACATAATTTCATGCACAATCAGCATGCATTTTCATTTCCTTGAGTATTCTATTGAAGTATTTAGGAAAATCTTTACAAGGACAGATTCTAAGTGCTATAGCTGACCTCTCACTGCAGTCAAAGTGTACATTAAAGGCACAATGTAGTACAAAATATAAAACAATTAATAGAAACCAAACTCACTGGCAATCATAATGGTCTTGGAGTTGCCCCCCAGACTGTCCTTCAGCAGCCAGGTGAGGATGGAGTCGCGGTAGGGGATGTAAGCCGGCCGTCTGGCCCCACTGCTGCTGCCAGCGGGGGGACTGCCCGCATGGCTGCCCTCCCCTTCGCTTGTCACGGTGTTAATGCTCTGGCAGCTGCTGAACATCTGAGAATTTTGTGCTGAGGGAGGAATACCACAGAGCTCAGGAAAGGGGTTATTTTTTTTTCTGTCATGGCTACTTAATTTTCTTAAATATCATTACAGTTAATGAAGACACCACACAGCTGTTCAGTTGAGCTTTTTGACGTAAATGCAAATAAACGTTTACACTCAACACACGGTGAGCGAGTCATACACTTTTATCCCTACCCTTCAATATACAGAACTAATGTGCTTACCTAAAGTAGATATGACAATTCCAAGTGTAACTAGTGACTTGTTAATATTGGCACCTTCAGTAATCCTATCTTTACAGTAACTGGGATCAGCTCTTTCACTGTAGCAAGCAAGCATGAAAGACAATGCAAAATAAACAAAAATGCTTAATTATTAATATCCAGTCAATAAGAAAACATTATGTATTTTCAAGCAATACAAGAAAACAGAATTTATGAACTCTGCAATTAAAAACCCCACGTACTTCAAATATTTTATATTGCCCTCTATTTCATAAAGTCCGAACAACCATGAGCAAAGGCTGTTGGTGCAAGATAGCATTGAAGACCCACCAAAACATAAACTCAAGTCTGAACTGGGCAACCCAGTCATAGTGGTTCTGAATTTAAAAAACAACATGCATTTCACAATTCCACAAGGGTAAACTGGCTCAGTACAAAAGTCTGTATATTCCCTCAATGCTACTTTCTCTAACCATATGTGCATGGTAATTTATGTTCTTGAGAAAACAAAAGTCCTTTTCTATGACTGTTCTGTAATTCTTCAGCATAACCTCCATCTTTCTGTTTTCTGTCACATCCAGCACAACCACATGTTCCTCACTGAAATGCATAGCAAAGATCAGAGACTTAGGAACTTTTGGAATATGAATATGAACAGTGAGATACAACTATTTTCTCCTGCCGATGCTAGGCATGAGGAACACATTCTTTTTCCCCCCACCTCTTTTCAAGCTCAGATTTAGTAATTCCAACAACAGCTACCAGAAAAAACACTTTATAAGAATACAGAGCTGAATGGAATTACCTTAAGTGTATGCAACAGCACAGTACTGGTTGAGGACCCAGGAATTCCCTTCCCCAATGAACACCAATACCCAGTACAGAAGAACTATTGACAAAGACAATATTAGCTTAATATTCCCTGTTATAAGATTGTTAATGTACCTTTATTATAAGAAAGTCAGGATTATTGTTAGTTCAATGAAATTTTAAAATATTAAACTTCATCTTTTAAGATGATACTGCCAGCATCTTGAGAGAAAATTACCTCTTTGCCCTTCAGTATATTATTACCTGCCTGCAAGGTCCACTAAGTTGATCTTGCTTGCAATTTCAGAGGGAAGATTGTTCTCCAATATAGCCTGAAGAAGAAAACATCAATAAAGAAGATTATTCCCCTTAATTAATTAATGAAAATAAAATTGATGTGCTCTTTTGTTTGAAGCTGAGTTGTACATATGACTGTCTCACTGCCTTTGTTTGTGACCTTGACCCTCTGGCTATGTTCAAACCACTAACTCAACAGCTTTCTCATCCCACAGAGAAACTACCCTCTTATGCCAATTTCCTCTCAAAAAAACCTTTACTGCCTAGAGACTGTGAAAGGCTTTCTTGTAGACCTTGCAGAGTTATTTTCCACTAATGTATTCCAAAGGTCTTTTGTGAAACTAAGGAAAAATATCCTAAAATGTTCTGTGATTACAGGATGTTAGAAGTGTGAGATAGAAAAGGTCTATTGGATCACTGAACGACTTCCCTGCCAGGGAAGGATGTAATTCCTCCGGAGAAAGGCTGCATTGTCTCAGGGAGAGTACTGGATGCCAAATTCTAAAGAGATGAGCACATCTAAAAAGCTGGACAGATACGAAATTTTGGTGTAAACTAATGCTGTACTTCAATTAGGTATACTAAACAAGTGTGATAAAACATAACCTCAAACGTATTCACATGTAATTTTCACAGCATCCGAGAGGGGTTATTGCATTTCAAAGGATTAAAACTGAAAACATTCTTTTTTAAGTGAGGTTCTGGCACAACTTCTGACCTTAAGCTTGCACAAAGGAACAGAATGCTTCAACAAACACTCAACACATCTGCAGTGTGATCCAAAGGAAATAAGTAACAGCTTCCACCATTATATTACAAACAACACAAAATAGTGACGAGTAAACAGTGCACAACACAGTGAACAATGCTTTTGAAGAGGAAGTTGGGTTATTTTTAGCTAACCTGAGTGTAGTGGATGGTGAAGATAGCATGGGATCTGCTGCTGGCATTGTGAATATGTGTAGCTGCTGTGATTCTAGAAAGAAGAACAAACCATTCAATTAAAAAGAGTTACTTCCCTGTATTCAGGGAAATCAAAATCAACAAATACAGCAGATAAATGAAAAAATGTGAAACTTGGAGAATACGGCAGGCTGCATTCTTGGATCTGATCCCTGAGCATTTGGCAGAGAACATGGAAGGGTGGAAACTGAGAATCAATTAGAGGTGTTTTTTTTCCACCAGCAGCGCTCTGAGGAGATATCTTAAAACAGCCTTACAGCACAGGTATAAGGAGTGGCATAAGCAGGGAACACAGCAGAGAAGTACAGACAGCAACAGCATCAAAGAGCTCATCCCCAATACAGAGTGTACAAGCCCAGCACACACATTTCTCTGTATGTCCCCATTTTTATCCCTTGGCATTTCCAAAGCGTTCAAAAACCTTCATACACCACATCTGGGGTTCCTTCACCCTGGTACAGCTCTTTTGCACTGCTAGAGTCCAATGAGACTAACCAGTGCATGCATGTGAGTGCTAAATGAGTACTGTAATTCCCTGTGTGACACTTGCTCGACTCTCTGGCATGGACAGAGCAGTCAAAGAGCTCTGACCCAGTGCACTCTGGCAAGCAGGAGCTGCTCACAGAAAGAGGAGCAGCAGGACACTCCTACTTGCCTCTGTAATGCAAACTGTTGGAAATTCTACTTTCTTTATTGTTGTTTTAATTAGAAAAACCCAAAGAAAGCAGGATTTTTTTCAGGGCAAAAGCAAACTCCTTTGAGCTTGCCTTGAGTATCAGCTATACGTGCAGCCTTTATCATCAGTTTTGCCAAGCCTGCCCTCAACAGCAGCAGGTAATTTTAGCAGTGCAGAAAAGAACTGTGGTACCGTGTTTTTGTTACAAGCCCAGCTGTCAGAGCACTGCAGAGACCAGTTGCACTAGAGAGCAGCTGTGTGTACGCTGCTGAGTGCCCAGGGCATGAGGGCAGAGCCAGGACCCTCCTCCCCGTAATTCTCTGCTTCCCACACCTCCTCCACTGTCATGTGAGTGGCCACTGCCAAAAGCTACAGGCAACTAAGCACATCTTATAAGTGATTATAAGCAAGCCAAAGCTGAGGCAGCAGGAGAAGATGAAGCAGTCTCCCGATGTTGGAGGAAGACAAGCAGTTAGGTAAAGGGCAGAAGACAGAAAACAGCCCTACAGTGGGCAGAGAATGTAAGGGCACAGCACCAAAGTTTATAAAGAGAAAAATATAGTGCTCCAAGATTTGGAGGAGGAAGTGTTAGTACTCCCCACCTCCAACAATATACAAGGTAGTTACAGAGAGAGTTCACATCTCAATTGCTCACAACCCACTTAACCCACATAATCACCTGGAATTTTGTTGTACTGAAATAGTCTCTTTTTACCATAACGCTGCATCTATTGCTGCAAGCAGAAACAGCAAAGCTTAATCCTAATGTATATTCTATGGGGTTCTTTGTGATAATGCAGCTTAGTTTTTATTTACTTCCCAGCAGCACTGTTATTTTAAAACCTTGACTAATCTTATGATAAGACTTAGTACCAATTTTGGAACTGTGATGAGGATTTGGAGGATCCTTTCAAATATAACTCTTTTTCATTACTGTAAGGGCACCTGTAAAGAAAAATATTCAGGGCTTCTTGTCAAAAAGTGTCTTAACTAACAGGAGCCAAAATCATTTGCTTCCCCAATGCTCTAGGTCCCACAGTTCACTCACAGCAAACACATACTTTGGACTAGGAACTTATAGAAATAAAACCAAATAATTGTAAACCAAGTGCTTTTAGAAAATAAGTATATGTTATATTTTCAGCAGTTTTAAATGACTGAATTACACAATGAAGTGAGTTGAAAGCTACCCAGTCAAAAGTATCATGAGCAAGTGAGGGGAAAAAACAGATGTCTGTTTACAGCAAAATGTTTTCTTGGCTTGCATTTTTTATCACAGACAGATGGTGGAATTTTGTGGATAAGTCAGCATGGGATCAGTTTTGAAGAAGCAACTTCATGAGTGCTTGTAGCTCTTGTTCTGGGCAGTATGATGATAGGTAACATCTCATGTGTGTGTCATGTGCAGGATCACCAAATCTGACATCCTGTCATCACAAAGCACTGGCAACCCAGTCAGTAAAACAAACATCAATGAAATCCACACACAGTGAAAAAAAGAGTTAAATACAGATGGAGCTGGTTTGAAATGTGAAATACCTTTTAGCTATTCCTTCTTCTAGAAGTTTTACAACTTGCTTGTAGTCTGTAACTAAATGCTGAGTCAAACCTGCCAAAGATTCAAGAAGAATTAAATACTTAGCTTTCTCAGGAAGTTTCATTCTGTTTATCCAAAAATTTACCCAGCATCAGGAGAATAAGGATGTTCTGCTGAGATGACAGTCTATTATACAAGTAGTGTCTTGACTAGAGTAATTTTTTTTAAAAAATGAAGTAAAAAATTCTAGTTCATCCTTCTGATGAAGTGACATTAGTATAAAAAAAGCCTCATACCTTCAAAGATCAGAACTTTTCCATCTGCACAACAATGGTACTTAAAAAACAGTATAACTCTAAATTCCATAATAAATTTTCAGCTATGTCACTGCTTCTACTTGGGTACCAATATTATAAAAAAAAATTTGGCCATTGCTTCTGGATGACAGCTCTGCTCACACAACTAACTGAACCAGGAACCCACCCCTGTGAATATTTACCACTCAGTTCAATAGGCTTTAGCCTGCATCTGGGAATCTTCATGCACTTTTCTCCTCAGAGGGCTTTTTGAAGGATCTCCCCAAATAATGATATGGATCATCTGGCCTTTTCTTGTCTCCTCCTTTCAGTTAATCTTTGGTTCACTTTTACTTTTTTAAAGTCAGTCAAGTTTTTTAAATTTGACTGTATATTTAAGGAGGGGAAAACCCCTAAAGAAATGAAAGGAATCCCACATCCAGAGCCTGCTGTGCTGGAGGGGTGGTCATGACCAAGAGGGGCCCAGCTGAGGGCGGTGTGCTGCTGTGCTGAGGCACTGCTGGCTCCTGGCAAAGTGCAAATTCCAGCACATGCACAAAATTATCCTCAACAGGCTTGTATTCCCCATAAATCCAGTTTAATATGCCTCATCACCAAGGATTATTTATCATCTGTACTGCAGTAACTCTTCAAAAACACCTGAGCTATGAAGCAAGTCTTTGTCACACCACAGCTAGCAAAACACGCCTGTGCAGAATGTTTTATCTCACAGCTGGAATCCAGAGCAGCTTGCTCAGCCTCCACAGATTTAGGTTTGGACTGTTTTACTACAGACCATAAAAGTGTGGGTGAAGGGAAAGTCCTGAAAAAAAAAATTGATTTGGATCAAATAATTTGTCTACTTCTAGAATGTAAGTCAAGACTAATATGAAATTCAACAAGACTGAAATAGGTACTTCTGATATTGTTATGAGTCTATCCTTTCATGATAACAGCTTGCTTAACTCTAAATGAAAGCAAAACGTAGGACAAAGAAGGGATTTCACTTTAGTCCTTTAATAACTGATAAGTATTAAGAAAAAAAAAAATTTTTGGATCACCCACACTTTTAAAATAACCCTAACTCCAGTGTGCGTGCGTGAACACTTGCACACACACAAAGTACAGGATGATTTTCAAATATTTCTTCTGCTCTCTAGTGTCTCTTTACAACACATTAATTCCAGAAGCCATCACATTTTCCATTTGAGAAAGAAGCCCATTATTTTTCCAGCCACACTGGGATCTTCAAAGCTCAGAATATGGAAACTATCATACATTGTTTTCCCAGACCCCTTTTCAGGGTTTTATTTAACTGAATAAAAATACCATTATAAAAAGGAGGCATGGAAGAAATTCTTACCTGCCTACATTTCCCTAAGCACTGGAATTGTGAATCTAGCTGAGAGTTTAAAACAGTTAGCTTTTTAATAAGGTTAATGAAATATTTTAAATGTTGCTTGAAAAGAAACAATTAAGTGTTCTGTTGGTTGCCAGAAAAAGAAAGGTCATTTTCAAGTCCCGTAGAAAGATCAAAACCACTCACTTGTCTAGAAATCTGCCTTGGAGTAGTAAGAAAGGATCTCCCCCCAGAAATCTGTCTCAGAGTAATAAAATAGATTGCATCATTTCCTGATTTAAGAGAGGCCGATTCCTTAACAGTGCAACCATCTGTGAGGGAGAAGTTTGAAACTATTCCAATCCAAAGCACTGAAACACTTCCAGCATTTTAAAGGCTACAATCTCTAAGCCTTTACGTGAAAAAAGGATGGGTTGGAAAACATTTAAAACACTTAGTGTTCAGAGCTGGGACTTTCTGACTGGACTTGCAAATGGAAAATGCATTGCCCACAGCATCTAAGTGTCCTTAAAGGGATCAAGTTTTCTGATTTTCCCCCTGTCTGCACTCTTCATCCACAGCTAGACATACTCTGGATGTCATTGACACCAAACACACAACTAAAAATAATTTACACTGAGGAGCTCCTCATAAGAGCCAGCAAACCTTAAAATTGCTGATTGCTTGCAAGAAGTATGATGCAAATACAGATTCTAATATTTAACTTGCTTGATCTATGGAAAACAATGGAAAATTTATGAGCTTTGCTGATGTTCAGCATTTCATTTCTCCCATACACTAAATTGCTTGGAAGTGAAACACAAACCAAGCTCTCCTAGTACACTTGCTGACAATTTTGATCTTAGCTGTCTAGCTATTGGAATTATTATTCTTGCACACTGATCCTGCACAGAGAGACTACGTATAAAATTGCCAAAGACTACTGCAGCATGTAGAAAATCTTCATTACAGAGCTCAGCAATTTTTGATTACAGCAATACATTAGTGCAGTTCAGAATGGCATCTCTTACCAGAGTTGTGAACCTCTTCACAGAGGCTTTCTTGAATTTGATCTTATTAAAATCAAGCTGACTATACTTCAAACTTGCATTCAAATCACTGCTGCTTATTTTTGATGTGAGCTAATGAATGCAGTTCCATCACACTTTATTAGTCCCACTCCTAAATAGACACTGGAGCTGTCTCAAATAAAGCAACTATAACAGCTCTCAATTGCATAAACTGCAGAGGCAAATTCATTAATATATATTTGCATACGGATGTTGAAAAACAAGAACTATCATCTCTTGCCCTAAGCCACTGACTCATCAGCCTGAAATTACTTCAGTTCACCTGGTCTCACAACAGCATTTAATTGCACCCCATGGTGTCTTCAGCAGAGAAAATATTTCATTTCTCATGCATGTGATCAGTTTAAAAAAAACCAACTTAATCACACTTATCACTGAAAAGGTAAAAGGCTGTCATGATATACAGAGGGAGTGAATAATCTAAAATAAATTATTCAAACTGAATTTGCAAACATTGCCAAAAGTGGCAAACGTTAATCTTTTGCCATTATCTTTTCCTCTTAGTTTAAAAAATCTAATCAACTGGGACCTTTATCAGCATATTTCGGAACTCTAGCATAAAATTGTTCCAGTCAAAAATTTCAGTTGCGTCCAAGTATAAAATCCTTATTCAAAATGAGTAAATAAAAAAAGCACAATAGAAACAAACAAACAAACAAACCCCCCTAACAAACCCCACAACAACAGTGACAAAAGCCACAACAGAATTGAAAAAGAAGTGATAGAATCGGCCTGGAAGTTTCCAGATGAAGACAAAACCGTGACAAAAAGGCAAGCCAGCCCATTGGCAGAAGCTATAACTTTATTTTCTTTTAAAACAGGGAAACTCCATTATATGCAGCCAAAGAATCACTGGAGATATAAGGCCTGAGAAAAGAGATGGAAATTGCCAAGGAAGGAAGCAGTTTAAAGACCCTTTCTTGTGTGGTGAATGAGCAACTGCTAAAAGAAAATAATTAGTATCTGAACAACATCAACAATGAAGTTCTCCAATAAAAAGCAGGTAGAAACAAAATCTTGGAAAGCCCTCAATAAAAGCCAAATGTCTATGAATCTGCTTTTCAAGGAATTATGTTTGCCATACTAATGAGACCATCAATTCATTTATTATTTTCCAAGCCTCCTTTAAACAGGATGCTGATGTGCTGGGAAAGCACAGCTGAAACAACCAGAATGTCTGACAGGGCCCTGTGTACAGGACCATGAAAGTTCAACACTTTGCAAGTGCTGATTTCAAATTTTGAGAGGAGGAACCATGGGTTGTAAGATGTGCTGTGACCTATACAGCAGGTGTCCAAGGAATCAGGCTCCATCCAATCACACAGTCAAGCCACTCTATCTGTTGTCACATCTTCCTTTAATCTCTGGAGGAAGGATAACCAAGTGATGTGCAATGCCGTAATAAAGAAAAACGGAGAAAAGTCAACCAGGGAGAGCAAGAGAAATTCATTGAACAGAGACAAGGACTCTGCTTAGAAGCCAGGACAAATCAGTATTTGCTCTGATGTGCCAGGATCCATAAAATCCTATGTGGTACGCATTTTGTGTGCTAAGTGCACATCCCCTAGGTATTACTACTCCTTTGGTGGCCAGCCAAGCAGTTGCAGATTCAGTGATACTAGAGGCTACTCTGGAATTCTGTCCACTGGATACAAGGCAAGAAGAAAGGAAATGTATGCATTTACTTTCTAAACAAACTCCCATTTTGGAAAACACTCTTCCTTCTGATCTCCACTGTATGATTTTTACATTGGTACGCAGATTTTGAGATGTGATTTTTGCCAACTCTGGGTCAGATACACAGCAATGTAGCTGGGCAAACTTTACTCCAGAAGCCAACTAATTTATGAAATACAATTTAAAACTGTATGAGACCTTGAGGTGAAAGCACCAATCAAGACTGAAAATAAACTGGAAGTAGGAAAACAATGAGAGAGAAGGTAAGAACAAAAGTGAGGAAGGCAACTGAAAAAGCTAACAACTGAAAATCAAGCTTATTAGGTTTTCACTTGGGTGAGATTTTCACTGCTTCTCATGGCCTGCCCTGCAACATCAGTTGAATTGATCTACTTTTTTTTTTTTTTTTAATGTATATTCTGCTGCCAAGGAATGAAATGGGTATGAAGGGACCTTAGGCTGGTCTGGAGAACCCACGTAGAGCTTATGTTGGTAGATTTCTTGATTAAGTTAATATTTCTTTAAAGTAAAATAAAGAAAAATAATATGGCTCCAATATGAGCTATGGCTGGAAAGGCAGACAGTGCATGATATCCAGACAGCAGGATAACAAAGGCAAAGCTTTCAGTATACTACAGGTGATCATACAAGAAGGAAAACATTGGAGAAAAGTATCCCTTGAAGAGCAGAGACAATTACCATCACTGCAGGAACACATGCCAAGATACATGCACACCTGACACGCATTCACCTGCAGTTCTGATGCTGATTGTGAAGCCCACTCTCACCTTGCACATATGGTCCTGTTTCAGGGTGTTCTCGAACTCGAAGTGTGTAGGGTTTCTTTCTGTCTGACTGTTTTAACAGGTCTCGGACGCGCTCGTTATAGATTTCAAGAAAACTGAAAAGGAAAAAAAGGGAAAAGTTAAATTCACTCAACTAAAAACAAAAGGAATAACTGTATACTTAGACAATGTAACTGACTCTTACATAGATTTTTGCACTAGTGGCCTCAAATCCCCAGATTTTCAAACACAGTGCTTTATTAGGTCCAAGGGAATGATGAACAAGACAGGTATGTAGGATCATGGCTCAATTTAGGAGTTATAAAAAGCAAGTAAATTTTCACTGCATTCCTATTTCAGCTGTTTATACAAAAGTGAACAGTCAGCATCCAAAGAACTATTCTTAGATGGAAAACTAAACCCAGTGTTTTCTCATCATTCCTCTGTGTTTTTCCCCTCATTCCAAAACTACCATCTTTTAAGAAAACAGAAACAAAATTAACTAGTTTTTACTTCATTTGATCACAGGAGTATGTTGTTAAAAGCTTCCATATTGTTGTCCAAAACACTTACCTGACCTTTACCCTGCATGATGCCATCTGGTCTGAGTAATCATTCTTCCTTGAAAAGAGACCCTTCACAAATGAGAAGTTTATGTAAATTTAAAATACATTAAGAAAATCTATCTGCTTAAACAAATGCAAGTGAAGAAAAAAAAAAATACCTCACATATACGAGGTGTCAGCCCAATGGATGCCTTCAAATAATAAACAGAAAAAAAATTAAATAATATGTTTTCCAACACTCATGCAAAACCTATTTTTAAACAAAAGTTATAAGAAAATAACAGGTTCATAGTGCAGTAATGGCTGTATAGTGAATTTCAACACAAACAGCAATGGAGTGTAGTTCAGAACAGCATTTCTATCTATACCAAAAGTAATTTTAGAGCAATGTACACAGCATTGATGAGAAGTTCAGAGGCTTGGGTTAAATCTAAAAGCTGTTTGATGTAATGATACTGGATATGTCTGTGACAGAGCTGTTGCAGACTAGATGAAGCCAGGCCAACACTGAAACTAGCTTGATTGCTCATGAATATGTTTGGGTTTTCCTTTTTCTACTTTTATTTCTTCATGCTATGGCATTACAGAGGAGCCTTGGAATAGCTTTATATTCTAGTTTTACAAATTTTGTCTCTCAGAGAGAACAGGATATGGGGCTGTTAACAATACCCAGTCTAGGTGATTTAAATTTCACCCAAAGAGTCTACATATCACTGAAGTAACAGTGTGGTTTTGTGTGATGAATTTTCCTTAGGATGATTGCTCACATTTTAGTGACTCCAGGGCCAAGGCAGCCTGAGAAAGACACCAGGGCTTAGGTAGATTCTGCTTGCTGAATAGCATGAAAGACTCTTTCCAAAAGGCACACTTGAAACTGTGTTAAAAGAATAAAATCCAGGTTCGTCAAGTGGACCACCATGGACAAAAAGTTCTGTTTATACCAGACACTGGAACACTGCTTCACAGTGAGTACATGTTATTAAAAATCAGTTAAAAGCAGTATTGCATAGGAGAAATAAATGATTTTTTAAGCAAGAAATCTCTTAGAAACACAACATCCAGATATTCCCTTGAAAATAATGATATTTTCATGTTGTGGCCATTCTGAATTGCTAAGATTCAAAAATTTTCAAGATAAGGTAATATAAATATCCTAGTTTGCCACCTATTAACCCAAATTTTAACAATTCTTCAGGCTTTTATGGCATAAAACTTGGTTTCACATAAAATTAATAGAGAATCTGGTAAGAATGTAACTAAATCCTATTGTTGATGTCTACTGAGAAAATAAAATTTTAAAAATCCAAACTCTTGTCAAAAGAACAAACTATGTTAGAACAAGCCCCTTATCTTTGGGGTTAAAAACTTTTTGCCCTTATTTTGCCTTAAAAACAGAATCCCATGGATGTAGAAAATACAGGTCCACTTATGTAAACTACTAATTTATTTATTTTTTGTTTTTTAGCAGTATGTTTCACCAACAGCTAAGAATATTCTTGGATAAAAATCGAATTGTCTTCTGTTACACAGAACACAGGAAATCATCAATTGACTCCATCAATCTGAGTAACAAGATTAAAATGCACTTTAGGTGATGCCTGGTAGAAAATCTAAAAATGTAACAGCTTCTGTAAATTTCATTCAAATGCGTGTCAAAACTGTAAGTATTTCCACAGGCCAATATTCCAAGTAATATTGAAGCCTCTTTCAAAAGTTTTACTGTGAATTGCATTCTATTTTATTTGTGAAATTAACTTTATCTCAGCATAGGTCAGATTGCCAAAATATCACATAGGAATGAATGCTTTGTATTACCTTGGGCTACAGTTTCTAAAATCCAGAACTATTCCAGGATATTGATTTTTTTTGTCCTCCAACTCTGTGATAAGATTCATATGTAGTAAGAATATTATCTAAAAATAAATATTCAAGCTACAGCACACTTTCTAATATTTTTACATGATACTCTATTTTTAACTTAAATTTAAAGGCTCTCATTTTATAAATTTAAAAGCTGAATAAAACATGTATAAGCATTGTGTTCAACAAGCACCACAACCACCATTTAAAAATAAAGCAGTGTTTCTGCTAGACATCCTGCCCTAAGTTTAAAATGAGTGGTGTAACTCACAGGTGTTCCCATCATTGTGTAAGTTTTTCCTGAGCCTGTCTGTCCATATGCAAAGAGGCAGATGTTGTATCCTCTAAATGCACCAGACAACACAGAGGTGCCAAGGTCCTGGAACACCTGAAAAGACCAAGAGAAATAAAGCAGACCATGAACAATGTATCTCACTGTGAACACTCTTCATTACCTGCAGATCTTGCTCCTTTAATAACTCCATGGGAACAAGGACCTTCACACATTTGTCTTTCTATTTTATCAGACTCAATGCTGAGTGCTCAGCATTCACTTGTTAGATCTTCCTTAAGATACTAGTGTGTATATATATATACACATATATATATATACACACACTGATATAATGTATATATATATATATATATATATATATATATACACACACCAAGCATAGTGCTGACAAGTAGAAGTAGTGTTAAAGTGCTTCCCTGCCTGCTATCTTTTATTTTATATTCAGACTATGTGAATTCTTGAGGATCTTTCCTACCCTGAGCATTTACAGTTCTCATCATAAACGTGACAGAGAGGTATGATCAAGGCTCTTTGATGCAATTACGTAAATTCAGCATCAGAATTACAGATCAGAAGCAAAGCAAAGCCTAGCCTTGCACTCAGATTTCACCCAAGTAATATTTCTATCTGTCCCACTTGGTCTGTAAGTGACTCCACCAGAGGCTACATGCTTTATCTTCTCCTCACACCAAACACACAGTGACCTGTCTTTTTCTGCTCATTGCATTACAGAGACAGGACCTGATATCACCAAATCCTTGTCAGCCTCTCAGGACTTCCAAAGCTTGCAGTGGTCCTACTGTGGCTGCTAAAGCTGGACCAACACTGCCAAACAACCCATTCAACAAGGTCTGACCAGTTATTCCTTCTGCTTTCCCTGCTCCTTTTTTCTTTTTGATCCACAGGTGACCCACATTGTCACCATGTTCTCAGGACATCAAAGCCTTGCCCCGGACCAGCTCAAAGGACACTTAGTAAGGTTTGCCAGGAAGTGCATTGTGGATCAAAAGGTTCCAGCAGGCAGGCTGCCAACCCCTCTGCACACTTTGGCCTTGCAAAAGAGAGGTTACAAGATTTAATGCTTTTGCAGTTCACATAGAAAGCTGGTCTGTATATATAGAGAGATGCATAGGATTTCACTGTTTAAGTGCTGTGAAATCTCATCCACTGCCAGGTCATTTGCTTCTCCAATGGCCAGATACTAAAACTGATAGAAAAATCAATAGAAAAAAAAAATCACAGATATCATCTCTTTACCTAAACTGCCCAGAAAGCAGATTGAAAATCCTCTCCTGAGACTTTAGTTTTCAGATTATATTTCAACTCAGACTAGGACAAGATGTTAATTTCCAACTGAAGAATTAATAACATTCATATTTGGCAAAATTTGACTACCCCTGTTTGTATTTGAATATGTGGCATGTCAGAGCATCTGCTTCACTAGGATTATCATCTCAAGAAACTTTGCCATTCAAAGCACACAGAGAAAGCCATGAGCAGAACACAGGGATACAAATATAATAGACAAGGGATAAAAAAAAAGATAGAGACAAACCCTTCAGTCACTACTGGAGGCCATTAAGAAACAGAGGTGGAGCTTTGGAGTGGCTGACCTGGACTTCACAGCCAAGAACTTGGAGGGAAAAAAAGAAACAGGAGAATTTGGGATATTTGAGTGGGTCCTGCAAGGCTGTGTAAAACTCACCAAGGAATGTTTAAGGTGAGGGACTTTAATTAGGAGTAGAGTCCAAGCTGATGGTCAAGGGATTCAGGGCAGAGGTGTTTCTGAGCACAGGCACATTTGCTTGTGAGCAGCAAATTGGGCTATCAGGCAGGTAGAAGCCCTGCAGAGAGGTTAAAAGGGCTCAAGGTCCAGGAAAAGTTATTCTCATGTGAATTCTCCAGTGAACTCAGTAGAAGTACCACTAGGATCTATTCCCTACCTGGTTAGCATGTAAATCTTGCAGGTCATCTCTAAGACAGGACACTTAAGTTCAAAGGAGAAAGTTCCTCCTGTGTGAGCACCTCAATGAAATCAGTAGCTGAGAATATGAATATAAGGGGCAGGAGGAAAGAATCTGATCTAAATCTAAAATCTAAAAAGAGGGCAAGAATTAGTTTTGCAGACTGACAGAGGGCCAGAGTCAAGCAGTATAAAGGACTAAGAAATTGCAGGATGAATTATCTTGAAGTAAGGGGAGCAAGGCAATACTGTGCCAATTTCAGAGTATCAACATTGAATAAATTCAGGAATTTTGCATGGCTCATTGTACTAAAAGCAGCTGGAGGACTCCATATCAATTTAGAAACCCATACTTCACATGGCAGAACTGCTTACAACAAGGATAAATGCAGCCTAGAGAAGTATCTTGACTCTGTGATAGTTTCCTCATTAAATGCTGTCCTCCTTTCTGAAGGTTCATAATGCATCTTTGACAGTTAGTAACTGAGCTAAGTATAATAAAAAGAAATCTTCACAGGTGGCAAACTTTCAGGACAGCAACACCAATCGATGTCACCTGGACATTGAAGCTGGTATTTTAGAATAACAGCATTTCAGCTCTTTCTCTGTTGTTGAAACTTTTGTACAACATTGTGCAATTCATTTAACATTTTCATTGCTCAGTTTTCCTACAGATAAAGGACGAATAATGCTATCCATTAGCAGAAGATTGTGGGATGTTCTCACGAGTGTTCATAAAACTCCTTGCAATTTTACATCCATAGCAATTTAAGCCAACCGTGCAAATTATTGGGCATCCCCTCTCTCCAAGAGCGCCTTGGACTCTCGGAAAGAAGAACCTCTAACTCCACACTCTCAGTTAAAGCTGCTACATTTACTCTGTATTAAATACACATAGTTACTCAGATACTTTAATTCAAATATGTCTCAAATCAGAACTTTTTTTAATTAGGTCTTGAGAGAAGACATAATACAAACAAAACTGCATTCTCTGAAAACAACGACATAACCCTAGGATAGTGATGCATTAGAATCTCAAAAAATTATTTACTGAACTTCTAGTAAAAGCTGATTTGTACTGTTTAATTTTTGTTCTTTCTGGTAAATTACTCTCTCTCCTTTTGTGAGGATAAGTTACAATTAATTTAATTGAATACAGCCTCAATTTAGTCAGAAAAGCCTCTTTGTTTTGGTGTACTGCAGAAAAAATGGAGAAGTTGAATCACAGCAATAAATTTATTACTTGCTTAAAAAGGAAGGAGAGTAATTGTAATCAAAGCTTTCTCTAATATCAGAGGCATTAGTCCAAATACCCATTAGCAATAACAGTTGCAGATTATACAAGAAGTCCTCTAATTAATCATTCTGGGCATATGTACTAACATATTTCATGATACAATAGACTGAATCACAGATTTTGCTGATCACGAGGTGAGGGTGGCAGGGAAAAGAAGATTCTTCTGGGATTATTCCAAGTCTCACATTTTAAATGAAACTTCAGGAGGATGAGGTTTTTCAAGGAACACGAGTTGGATATGGTTTCCTGCAGAGAGCACACCATTTGGCTGAGACAAGGCTGTCTTCCCTGCATGGCTGCTCTGTGTGACTGGCACTGCTCACTTTGTTCCGTGCAAGAACGAGCCTTTCAACAGAGCCCTAACTGCCTCTGCCATGTCTTTTCCCTGCACTTGCCCAGCTGTATGTGGTCCATACCCCATGGTGTTCTGTGAAATATTCTACAATTTATCACTTGTCAACAGTCCTAACAGCGGAAAAAAAAACCCATGCCTTTCTGAAAAAGTTGTGAGAAGGCATTAAGACAACTGTCCAATTATCACCATCGAGTTAATCCTATTTAAAACTGAAGACTAGAAAGACTGACTATTTATTTATTTTGAAATACAAATGTATTAGAGGTTAAATGAATGTGCCACTCAGCAAACAGCCTCAGAAACTCTTTAGGAAATCGAAAATTATGAAGTATGAACTGAAGTCAGCATGAAACACAAAGTAAATCCACACCAAAAATTTGCAGTTTGTATCAAGTCACCCCTGACATGAAAATTAGGATTTACTACTCAATTCAAAACAAAACAAAAATTGGTAGAACAAACTGAGATATGGTTTTGGGTTGCTTCTTCAACAATGCTTGAGAATTTTAACCTTTTCCACACAGTCCATTTTTAAAATGATGTATGAGGAATATCAATTGTCTAACCAAAAGATAAAATTTGGAGGAGTCTCGGAGATTTCAAAGAAGGATACGATACCACCTGTCCTAAGAAACAGTGATGAACAAGTGACAAAAGACATTTCTTCTTCCCATTGCATGAATCTTTATAAAGTGAGTTTCACAATACTAAAGTTGTAAAGCTCTTCCTTTTTAGACATTGGAAACGCATTTTGCAATTAGATTTGTGAGTAATAAGCATAACAATCTTTTTCACTACCAGGAGATTTATAAGAGATGAGCAGCAATCTGTTCTGATTCTTTCCCGTTTGGACAGCAGAATCAGAAATCTTCTCTCAGCTCTCCTTCTCTAGCTTAAAAGTCAAAATTTATAGTGGTTTTTTTTACATCTTTCTTAAATAATGACTTTGCAAGGCACTGAAAAATACCTTATTTATTAGCCTGAGATAATGTCACATTTTATCACATTAGACCTGCATGTCTGTGTATAAGTATGGATCAGCAGATAGATGACTATTTTTTTTTTTTTTTGAATATATTTTGTTCTACTGCTAAGAAGTAAAATATGACATGGACCAATTACTCTGCAGAAGTGGAAGAACTTTCAGATTTCTTTTATTAATAGTAATGATTTGAGACTTTAGTTTACATGGAAATTTTTGCTCGGATATTAAAATTGTGAAGCCTTTTGTTTTCAAATTCTTCTTTTTAAAAAGGCCTATTTTTGAAAAAAAAAAAAGTTTTAGCTTATTCTATTTCTCCCAACTACCTGTGCATATTATAAAAACTTTTTTCTTTTATATTCTCTGACTTCTTAGCTATTATCAAACCAATGGCCTGTGGATATTCCCTTGAATCTACAACCTCTCTGTGACACACACTAAGACAGAAAATTGTGTTGGCTGTCAGTTTTTCTTTTATTCCTCCAAAAGGTTGGAGATAATTAAACTGTTCTCTAATGCATGAGATTCAAACTAATGCTACTGACTTTGTAACACAAGGCTCAGTTAATATCAATACCTTTGACTTTTCTTGGAATTACTATGCATTGAATAGATCCACATCTAGCACAGCTGATGACAACAAATACATATTTTACAATGTAAGTGGAAGGGGCTCTCTTTATTCTCTGATAGTGTCCCTCTTACATTAATAAATGCTTTAGTTTTGAAGATAATGGAGTCATTCTATCAGAAATGAAGGTTTGGCAACATAAATTTCTTGAGCATAAAACTTTCCTTCCTTAATCCAATCAGAACATGGATTGCAAGAAGAAAGGAAAAGAAATTGTTTTAAATGACAGTTAATTGACTGTTAAGCTTTGGGGTTTAGTAATTTGGGAAATTGAATGTTTTTCCAAGTCACTCATGCCAAGTCTCAGAGTCACATAAAAAAAAAAATCCAGTAAATTTCCAGGTACAGCATGTAATGCCAAGTTTGCAAATGTAAAAAATGAATATTAATAAATAAACATTTTCTGTCACTTGGGGGTTTTTTCCCCTAAGTAATTTCTGGTAAATAAGACTTCTTTCATTTTGCTTTGAGAACAATGAACAAGCAAGGACCAAAGCAGAGGAAAAGGGAGGGGAAAGCAGAAGGAGGAAGCTACAACATTTATGAGCAACAAATTAACAGAACAGTTTATCAAGTCTTATTTGGACAGCACCCATTTACTTATTGCCAATGTCTGAAATCGTCAATGTATAATAGTCACTCTAGGACACTAAATCCAACTTGGAAACCTCAAATTTCAAGAGAGTTTATTTGGTAAAGGCAAAAAAAAGGAATAAAGAAAGGATTTTTGAATAAATAAAATTTGTACTTATTAAAGGCATAGTCTACAAACATCAACACTGACAACTCACCAAAAGCAATCCAGTTTTACTGCAAAACATTAGGCTAAAGTTAGGATACTAAGATAAATTCCCACAGCTAAAAACCAGGAACAGAATCAAAAGACAATTATCTTCTTGGACAGCACAATTTAAAAATAGCCTTTAAAATATCCCAGTTTAATGAAAATGGAAAAGACTCAGCTGAAGCCAGACACACAGTCAAAAGCTACTTTTGACCACAGAACCAACAAGTCACTTTATAAATGCTGAGAAAACTCAACAGCCTTATTTCCATTAACGATTTGCCTTGCAAACAAGATAAGGGAAAACTTCCTCATCAGTAGGTAGAAAGCTTCAGAGTACCAAGACAACTGCAGCAGACACAGCTACGAAATGAATTAAGTATTAAGGAGGTGCTGTTATGTACTATGCAAACAAAATCACACTCAGGTCAGTGTGTCAATAGGTCAGGGCAGTCTGAGTAACTGCATGAAGTCTAAGAGGCTCCATCCTGCAGGGTCTGTTTGCCACAGCCTCCACTGTGAGCTACAGATATGCTGCATCTTGTATTTCCTCTGTTTTCCTTCCAGAATTTTGCCTCAAGATGTTGCTGTTTGGGTTACAACTAAATTGTATTTAATGACATTGCTGCTACATCTCAAATGTAGCATCCAAGACTCAGATCTAAGGTGAAAAAAAAAATAAATTAATCTAGTAGAATTATATAGAACTAAGCAATTCCTGCCAAAATAAAGAAAACCTTTGTCCCACAACCTTTAAAAACCCCTTAATTAATTTAAATAAAAAGGCAGAAAGAGAATGCAAGGAAGGAATACGTAAAAACAAATCCAGGAGTTTGTTCCAACAATGCAAGGCTTTTTCTGCACGTGTTTTGTCTTAACAAATATTAAACAAGTGTCAGCCGAAGGGCTTTCTGTACATGGTCAGAGAAAGCACAAGCAAAGGGAAGCACATTATGCTGATCAGTTGCTCAGAAGCCTCTACTGTGACATTTGGATTACTTCAGCAACATTACTTCTTGGCTTGAATGGGATAAAGCGGAAGGGAGGAAGGCATCGGTTGGTTAGTTTGGGAACGTTTTTTCTCTCCTAACAAGAGGCCACAGCTTCACAACCAGGATTATTTCTTTTCCTTCTCACTATCCTGCCTTTTCAGTTTCTTTTTCCCAGTCCAACCGGAAGCAGGGCTGTGAAAGGGAAGGCTTCTCTCCAGCTCAAGAAGCTTGGCTCCTGGCAGAGGCATTTGCACCAGAACTTAAGAGACAGTTCTGTTCTTGGCTCTGCCAACAGACTTCCAGTGTGTCTTTAAATCCCTTTGTGCTTTAATTCTCCCACTGAGTGACAACAATGGCTTCTTTGTTCATCTTATCAGGTGTAATTTTTTTTCTAGTGGAAAAACTGTCTGCTCTGTGTGGTAATGGTGGTACACACACACACACACTAAATTTAACAGCGTGAAAGTTCAAGCTTGATTAAGGTATTTAAGAGAAACCATGAAATAAAAGTACTAGAGAAAGTCACAGATAGCATGTGACAAATCTATTGTTCTTCTGGGTGGGGAGAACAGGAGGGAGAATATTGGATTCTGATTAGGCTGAGTAGTAGCTTTACATTCCTGCCATTTTATTGCTGAATTATATAATCATGAAAATACACCTTATTCACTCATTAATCATTAAAAAATAAAATCTCATTGTGGAAAAAAGGAAAAGTCTGTGTTTACCACATCAGTCCAATTTATAAATGTTCTGATAGAACCTGAACTTTTAGAAGTTCTAAACTGCTTCATCACCAAGGGCACAATTCCTCTCTACTTCATTTTTTCTTTTCTTTTTTTATAAAATTGCTGATATTCTGCGGTAGACATTAGCTTGTGTATTTTCATCTACCCGTACAAAGCACATACCTCTCATCTATTTTCCTTTCCAAAAGGGGTTCCTATTGTGTTATCACTGATTTATAGAAGAGAAATTTTAATGTAATAGCCATGTAATCCAAACTCTACAGCATTTGATACTACATCAATATTGATCTAGCTCAGTCCAGCTATATTCATCGTAATAAAGCTTTCTACAGTGGAAAACACCTGACAATTTTTTGGCTTTATTAATGAATACTTTAAGATTCACACACATAATTTTCTGGTTTTGGGGTCTTTAAAACTAGATAAAAACCAGTAAGCATCCTCAGGGAAAGGAAGATTGGATGCAAATGGCTAGCTGCACACAACTTGCAATACTGTCTACAAACCACTTAATGAGAAGATGAGAAACTAAGTGGTTTCATTTCTCTGTCCCAAGAACCTGGGACCAGCTTTGAGTGCTGGGTTGGATGTCAGAGGTATGGATTTAATTTCTGTGCATCTCCAACAACAGAACAGTAACACTGTGACTTAGACCAGTGCCAGCAATACCCCATGAAGGAAAATTTTTCCTGAGTGAATTCTGGGCCAGACCATTCAATAATGGAACCATGGGGGAAGCTAAAATCTTCACCTATTCAAAGTCTAGCAAAGGCTAATGTCACAGCTGGAAAAAGCAACACAATATTCTCTGCAGTCCCACTGTTTACTCCACAGCCAGGTGCTTAAGACATCTCATTCCCATGCCCCAGATATTATTTCATGCCAGAAAAACAATGTAAGTTGTTACTTTAAATGTTCTGATACCATTGTTATCCGTTATCTGTGCCTGAACAACCACTGAAAAGAAAAAAAGAATTAAAAAAGGGCAGAGCAGTTGTACCGATATCCTTCTAAAATGAGCAAAATAAATACTGTGAGAGTTAAGTGGGTTTTTTTTTATACTCAATTATATCTTTCTTGCAATGAAGAGAGCAAGGAATAAATAATGGATTATAATGAAGTTATAAATATCCTGCATTTTCTCCCACCGCCACTAGCTCTTGGCTAAGATCCCAGGTCATTAGCGGATGTCTGTGATTCCATGTGAAAGGAAAATAAAGAAAAAGAACATAAAATCACTAATTCTTTTTGTACAAGACAGCAGAGATAAATACCAATTCTCATCTGTGTCTCTGAAAGTAACTGCTCCTTAATTTAGTGAGAAGGCTGAGGATGGAGATGGAAAAAAGATTGTTCCTTGACTTTATTACCAGGAGATAGAAGAAAAAGGTAGTTTAAATATTTCAGTAATTCAGTAAGGGCTAACAACTGTTTGCAATACTCAGACAAAAGTACAATGACACTACCAAGACAGAATTCTGCTTCTTTTCCCTTCAGCTGGAAATGGGTATTCTCTTTTCATATTAGATCACCAGCTCTTAAGATTACAACACTGGAAAACAATTCTTAAGCCTATAAAATATACTTTCCTAGCAATCAGCTCATTTTTTCACCTTCATACAAGAGACAAAAATAAAGTAAAAATTAAACAAAAGAGATGGCAAGACATTGAAAATCATTATTTATATCAATAATTCTGTCAAAATGCCAGCAGAAATTCTACAAGGCATATTCTGTTCATAAAACAATCAGCAATGACTGCATTTCAATGGTACTCAAACCCAATATAGTCACATCATGCTTCTAGAAGTAAATTTTCTGTGTTTGGCATTATTTAATTTGGGTAGAACATTGGAAGTGCTCATGGAACTCCCTAAGTGCTTGGTCTTTACCTCAGATTTCAGTTTTTTACAATTGCAATGATGAGATTTATTGGAGCCAAACTGTAAGCTGATTCTACACTAAAATATAGACATATATTCTGTTTATAAATTGGGATGTTAAACAAGTTGTAGCAGTATGTTTTGTTAATAAAGCAATGCTTGTCATCTAAAAAAACCCATATGGTGTTACTGCACAGAATTGGTACTTCACTGCAACAGCTTTTTGTTTCAAAGAAATTGCACCTCCATAACTGGGGAGATGAGATGGTTTAAAAGACATTCTATGTTATGTTATGGTTAGGTTATGGTATATGTTTTATATGTGTTATGTTTGCTATATGTTTTATGTGTTATGTGTTATGGGATGTTATGTTACATAGCAGTTGCTTCTACCTCTGTTTCACAGGAAGGAAAAAAAAATCCTCCTAGTTTCAGGCTTAGGACTATATCCATTTTAATCATCAGATTTTTATTTCTGTTGCTTGCTTACTTAAAATAAAGACATAGAAGTACATGCCTTCTGACAGGGACAGTTTTTAGAATATTTGCAGGGCTTATTGGGGGCACCATAAATGGTGTAGAGAACTGGCAGGAGGGCCAGGCCCAGAGAGTGGCAGTCGAGGGAGCTACATCCAGCTGGCAGCCAGTGGCCAGTGCTGTTTTCCTGGGCCCAGTGCTGGGAAGCCAGTCCTGCCTAATGTCTTCAACAGCCTGGCCAAAGGGACTGAGTGCACCCTCAGACAGTTCACAGAGGACACTGAGATGGGTGGGAGTGCTGATCTGCTGGAGGGCAGGAAGGCTCTGCAGGGATCTGGACTGGCTGGATGGATGGACCAGGCCAACAGTGTGAGGTTCAACAAAGTGAAGCATCAGGTCCTACACAACCAACTCACACAGCACTACAGGCTGGGGAAGAGTGGCTGGAAATCTGCCCAGCAGAAAAAGACCTGGGGGTGCTGGTTGACAGCAGCTGAACGTAATCCAGCTATGCCCAGGTGGCCAAGAAGGCCAATGACACCCTGGCCTGTATCAGGAACAGTGTGGCCAGCAGGACCAGGGCAGTGATTGTCCCCCTGTACAAACCCTGTGGGCACCTCTCAGCACAATGGACATTGAGGTGCTGGAGTGGGTCCAGAAAAGGGCAGTGGAGATGGTGAAGGGTCTGGAGTATGTGTCTTATGGTCAGTGGCTGAGGAAGCTGAAGTTGTTTAACCTGAAGAAAAGGAGGCTCAGGGGAGATCTTACTGGTGTGAACAACTACATGGAAGGAGGTTGTGGTGAGGTGTGGGTGAGCCTCTTCTCCCAGCTAACAAGTGACAGGATGAGAGGAAACAGCCTGAAGATGTGCCAGGGAAGGTTTGGATTGGATATCAGGAAAATTTTCTTCACTGAAAAGGTTGCCCAGGGAAGCAGTGGTGTCACCATCCCTGGAAGTATTCAAAAGATATGGGGATGTGGCAGCTGGGGACACGGCCTAGCAATGAACAAGGTGGTGCTGCATTAACGTTTGGACTTAATTATTTTAGAGGTCTTTTCCAGCCCTAATAGTTCTGTAGAACAGCTTGGACCTTTAAAGGTCATCTACTCCACCCACTCTGCAATAAACAGAGAACAGTGACATTTCCACTGAGAAAACTCCTTTACAAAGGTGGGACTAATTTTATGCCTGTGTCTTGAAACACCTACCTGACTGGCCTAAACTAAAAGTGCAGTTGATGTCCACAAAAAGGATGTGAAGGAAAAATCTACACACTTTTATGAATTCAGATATGACTTCAATGTACATTGAGAAGATCAAGAATCACCAGTCAAATCCCCAAAAGCAAATTTCTTGACTTTTAGCTCCTCAAAAATTATTGCAATATTAAAGATTTATGTTTGGTTTCTTTTAGAAAAAAAGAGGATATTTTCTATGGTATGTCCCACAACTTTAAAAAGGAATAAAATAAAAAATGGTTTGGAGCTACATGAAATCCTCTGGAAAAAATGTCCTTTTTAAATGTGTATGGTTTTTAGCAGTTTCCAGGAGAATCCAAGCAACAGCAGGCAATTTAAGGTGACTAATGAATTCATAGATAGAGATTTTGGCATCCTATTCTCAACAATATACTAAGAATGAAGTTTGACAGGGCTGTCGTTCAGTAAATTGTTATTTCTGCTCTTTTGCAAGGTAACTGGGGCTCTGTTCACTTCCAATTTACAAGGAGTGCACATTAACATCCAAAGCTGCCATGAACAGCCAAAGCTCGCCTAACTAGAAATGTTACATTAAAAAAAAAGTGCAGAGTTTCTTTTATTTCAGTTCTCCTACGATCAGAAATTAGAAATTACTGAGACTGGACAGAAATACTGCTTTATTCTGTCCTTCTCTTCCCTGCTCACTGTGTACCACACCAGCCTCAAAATTGGGCAAGACATACTATGAAGATGGTTCAATAGTTCCTTCTATAATTTATTTAACTATCATAAAGCAAAAAGTAAGGTGGCTCATATCACCTGTAAAACTTCTTAAAAGCATTTGTAAAATATGGAAGTATCCAACTATCCCAATGCTCTCATAGAGCAAAAAATAACACAATATATTTTCAAAAATTAAAACATGCAGATCTTCTAAAAATCAGTAAAAAAACTCCAGGCATCAGAACCAGAGAATCTCCATGTCCCAGTTAAGGTCACATACTTGTGAGTCATTACAAGCCTAGCAATAACCAAATCATTGGTATTACCAAAATGAACAAAGACCCCTTGGCAAGCTATAAAAAAACACCATAAATTTCATGATATTATGGCCCATGAAGAAAATATTGGAGTTTCCCTCTGAGACATAGTGTTTTATGGGCTAAAAAAAAAAAATAAAAAGAAAAAGCTTTTAAAATATACAGAGAAACATATTTGATTGTCTTAGAAAACCAGAATTTTTTCCCACTAACTAATAAAATACATGAAAGGTTGTGATACAGAAAAATGAAACAGAATGAAGACTTTTCAACAGCATTAAAAACTCTTGAATATGCATTAAATTTTATTCCTTTTAAAAATTAAGATTTTATGCTATGGAGCACACTAAAATGGCCAAGAAATGAACAATCAATGAGCAGAGGCAGATAGCTAGATGTTCAGAAAACATATTTAGAAAGGATTGAAACACAGGACATTAATGCATTTGCAGGATTTAACTAACTAGCCACCCTTCTACATTCTTTTCAGCTTATTGGTACAATAGTCTATAATGAGGCACCAATTTTATCACCAATTACAATTCATGATTTGCAACTGAATTGTCAGTTCTACCCCAATGTAAGTTTATTGTATTGAGCATAGGCTAAATCAATAATTTTTAAATACATGTCTCAACCCTCTTTTAATACAAGTGTCTTATTACAATAAACTTATTCAGAAAAAGACAGATTCACATAAAACCCCAGGATGTTCTCAAATATGCCAACCTATTCATCTATATTTCTACTTGCACTATTTTCTCTTTTAGGTAGGGAACTGTTGCATCATTGATTCAGCTAGAAATTCAATTACTAGAGAATATTGTTTGTTTCAAAAGACTATTGAATATAATAACCCCATGTTCAAACTAGCAGGTGATTTCCAAACAGCTGTGCTGTGTAAAATGACCATCCATCTCCCTGGGAATTCAAAGCAGACTTCGCTCTTTTCAGTGTAATGACTTCAGCAGAAGCACTGGGTGTTTCTTACATTCAAGATCTGTATACACTGCTCTCACAGCAAAAGAAGGCCACAGCATCTGCAAATTCTTTAAAAATGCTGCCTGCTTTGATCAAAGCTGCCCAAATAGGTCAAAATACCACAGTGGACTGTACGTTTTTAAGCATTTCACTTCCAGCACTTCTTTTTTTATTAGTCCCTCAATTGCTTTGGAAAAGTCAAAGCCTGACTTGAATAGGATTTTTAAAAGCACAGTTTTACAATTTTATTCTGTGTGTAGGATTGTTTCTTCTATTTCTGTTATCAAATAATTTCTCTCCCCAGGTCCTTTTCCTCATTTTTAGAAATTAATCTGTTAACCAGTCTGGCTGCAAGAAAGGCAGACTTTCTTGCAGAGTCTTTCCCAGCTGTATCAGCTCCAGGAAAGCATTACAATGTGCATGCTGCTGGTTATCTTGTGGACCACATATATTAAAAAAAATAAATAAAAAAAATCTTGATTTCTTGATACTCACTATGAAGCATAAAAGGTGCCAAACTGCATGCAACAAACTTCAGCACCCAAAATTAACTCTCCACCCCTAACTCACAACCCACAACTCCTCAGCCAGCTCCCACCAGCAGCAATTTAAACATGCCCAGCCCACATGGCACGGAGCAGATTATCGTGTTCAGATTATCAAGCACTCTCAGCCTCCTAGGCAGGGTGGCCACATGAAAACTGCCAGACAGAAATGGTCCTGGTCCCTGCCAGTTCCTGGGCTGTGCCTACAAATCTTCACAAATAGTACCAGCTATCCCAGGCCAAGCAGCACCAGGAAGCACTCCAACAGTTTAGCACTAGGGATGATCAAGCTCCAGTGCTCATGGAATACTCCCTGACCTCAAGCAGGAGCTGGACAAATACAGCTTCAGCTTGCTTATAAAGAAAAAAGAAATAAAATCAACTCTTAGCTGATAAAATGAGGGGCAAAAGATGACCTTCTAATCAAGACAAACTTCTAATCACTTTTGCTTTCCCTTTCAACTCAACATGCCAATGAAATGCAGTTGCAGAAAGCCTCTTGCATTCATAATAATCGGAATAGAAAAAGATTACATTCCATATATTGTAATAAGCAACAAAGTTATGCAAATGACATGCAGTAGGAAGTGAGACAATAACAGCATTGTGGTGTACTCAACAGAGCCAAATGCACACAAATGATGTAAAGGGGGACATGAATAGCTGAAAGCAAGTTTCTGCAACCCTCCAAAATCTTTATGCTTTCAGACAAAATGTATCTTCAAGACATTGACAGTTCTTTTGAGTTTCTGCTGAATTTAAGTTAAAAATATAAAAGCTACCTCAGCACAGGCTTTAAATTACCTTATTTTCCACACATAAAAAATCAAAACAGTTGCTAATTTTCTGCATAGAATTGAAAATTCAGTTTCAATTTCTTGGATTTAAAGCTATAAGACACATTAAAAATAACTAAGAGATATAGGAATGTTAGCTGTCAAAAAAAAACCCCAAACAAACAAACAAAAACAAAACCAGAAACACACACAGACACAAAAAAAACCTATTGAAAAAGAACAAGTAACAGCCTCAAGTTCTGGACTAGAACATTTCCTAATCATTACAGAAATTGGATTATTTTTGGCTTTAAAATGATAACTAGCTCCACCAAACCCTTTCACTTCATTGGAACTGGAATGTGCTAGAATACCAAGAAACCATCACTATTTCAATGATCAATTCCTATCAACTCTCTCCCTAGATCTTTAACATGATTCAATCTTTTCTCCTACTTCAAAACAGCTATGAGAAATGCTCTTCTATCTAATAAAAAAAAAGGAAAAGTCATAAAAAGACAAAAGCAGGTAGGTTTCAGACCTTGCTTAGGTAATGAAAAGGTCAGTAAATACAGAGAGTCATGCATTCTGAAGCAGAATTTGTGCTCTGTTAGGATACAGGTTAAAACATGCCTCAACTAGAAATATATTATTCACTCATGAACTACACTGGCCATTACTTTCAGTCGTTAAGAAACGATACAACTAAGAGCATCAAAATAAGAGAGGCTGGGGGGAAAAAATAGCCTTAGAGCACAAAGTAAAGCATCATGAGGACTTCTGCATGGCATGCATGATGTAGGGTAACCTGAGCTATCCACCATGAATCACCAACAGCATTGGCTCCGTGCAGGGAGGTCCTGGAGATGGTGGGACAGGCAGATACAGCTCCAAAGCCCCAGCATGTGCAGCACAATGCCAGCTGCTGAAGGAGCACTTTGTGGTTCTGCAGGTGGAACTCAGAGATGCACCTCTCTTGCCCCCAAAGGAGAGGTGACACCATGCAAGGGACACCACAGCTTTCGGGGACATAATGTAAGCAAAGTTTTGGATCATTCTTTCAAGGACTCAGGTCACTCATTGGTTGTGTGGCAAAGTGATTACTGTGGTCTTTACTGTCCTGGTCATAGACCAGTCCCAATAGGACTTGCTTCAAAATACTGAATCATTGCTCAGAGAGTTTTGACTTTTAAAATCCATCAGGAAATCTCTTTTTTTCACAGTGAGGATTACAACATGTAATACCCATGAAACTTTCAACATAGATGCTCCAGCAAAAAAAAAAAAAAGCTTATTTATTCCTAAAACTACATGCAGTTACTCAAATTCACTTTCTGCTATCATAAAAAGACACACTCAGCAAAACCCAGCCCAAGATAAGATATGTGCTCCCTTTGTTCTGTTCCTCTCCAAAGCAATTGTTTTTTTCATGGATGATGCATTCCTGAAGCCCAGCTTAAATGTGCTATGAGAGATCTTTTACTAAAATCAAGATGTGGACAAAACTTGAAGAACATTTATGGATTTGGAAAATTTGAGCTACCAAATCAAAAAGTGTAAAGCAGTCCTGCACCAGTAATTTAGGCTCTCCCATTTAGTCATATTTGAAATGAAACAAAATCCAGAGATGTAGATGTATATATATAACATAGGAAATAGACAAATATAAACTTCCCTGAAGGTACTTTACATTGAATAAACAATTCACTACCATTTTCTCTCTCCAGTTCTCCAGTGCTAACTAGAGAAGGCTTCCCTTACCCACCTTTATCTAGGAAATCCTAATAAATTAAAAATCTATAAATATAAAAAAACCCAGACCACTTTAATTAACACTGGTCTGGATTCTCACACTTTATTGGATTAATTTTTCAGACCTTGATGTTTTATTTGTAGGTCTGTCACTTGGGGTGGGATGAGGTGCATACTCTTTAGAGAGACTTGACTCTTTGTAAGGAAACCTGCCAACAATACCATAAAAGCACTAACCATCGATACAATCCATGTACACACTCTGAAGCACACATGTGTGTACAGGAAAGGGATGGCTGAAAATGGAAAACACTTGCAATAACAGTAGAGCAGAAACTGAGATCTGTTTTAATATTATTAGGTGTAATTTGAAAGCAACTGGTGTCCTTACAGGCACACACAAAAAGCTCCCCATCAATTCAGGAAAGTATTTGCTGCCATTCAGCATCTCAAGCATAAGACCTATCCAGCAAAGACTGATTCAAATGGTCCACTCCAAAACTTATTAATCAACTATTTCATGTGACAGCGATGTAATTTGATAAGACACCCCACAAAATACATCTGTGAATCTAAAACAGAGAATATCATCTCCCCTCCTTCAGATGAGACTGTCCTGATATTGTAACACTGAAATTATAAAGAGTGAGAACTTTTCCATACTGGTGTGCAATGTGAGGGTAAGGAAACCTAAACTGATACTCAGGATTTCAATTTTGATGTGCTGAGGCTACTTGCAAGCATTTCCAGAGTGAATTAATTTTATTCATCTCCACTCTGTCTTACACAATGTAAAGGAACTGCCATCAGAACCTGCTTTGTCAGAAAAGCCACAACTGAATGGAGACGTTAATTTTGCTTTTCAATGCAAGGTCTCAAGGGCAGGCTTTCTTGTTGATTAAAAACAAAGCTGAATAGGGAGTCAACATGCAGGTGCTCAGATACAGCCAAAATGATGATTCATTCAGTTAGTGTTGAAGGTCATACACACATATCTCCCTGAGGCATATCATCTTAGTTAACAGAAAAATATAAAAGTCAGCTACTATTGGAGATAAATAAAGTGAGCACAAATTCACAAAAAAGAGAAGGGTTGCTTTTTGCTATAATATAAAAGAACAACTCCTGATCATACCAAACACTTTAATGAACAGTGAAACTGGACACATGCATATTGTTTAGGTTTATCAGACTTCAGCTACTTATGTGTGCAAGTCCAGCCTCATGCCTCCAACATGTCAGGAACATGGCTCATTTTCAGAGATAAACAATCTGGCTGTGTGGAACTCGATCACAGCTGTTGCAATAAACATACCTCACTATTCAATGCTAGCACAGTCCTGCCCAACAAAATCTTTCAGAAGGAAGCTGCCTGCTAAAGGAAAATAAAACTGCACACCCAGAGAATAAAATCTCCAAACCTGGTTTCAATCTCCCAGCGAAAGCCTATAAACATCCTTCCATCCAGTGACTATGGAACTCACAGACATACATGATCTCGGAGACTTAGCTGAAGTTCAGACTAATTTTTCAGTAATTTCAGCTCCCAAAAGATAAGTCTAACTAAAGCTATTCACATAGCATTGATAAGATTGGAGAAAAAACACTCCAAGTTAAAGACTAATCTTGGATCCATCTGCAGCCTTGGAAGTACCATGAATACGACCTTTCCTTCTGTGAGCTGCCATGTTGTGAAAATTCTTACAGATTAACATGGGAACCTGTTTGCAAAACAGAAGGAGTATGGAATAGTCCTTATATTAGATTAAAAGAAGGAAAAAAAAAATGCCACCATTTTAAGAACATGGAGAAAAAACTGTGCTGTGATTACATAGAGGAATTTAAACTGTGAATGTCCATCTGCAAGTAAGGAAGATCAATATCTACATACAGCTTATCTATAGAAAAGATTTTTTTCTTAAAAACATCTCTATCTCACATCTTCACCAGGGTCAATTTAAACAGAAAAAAAATTATCCATCCAAATAAGCATATTTTGCAGGTGACTTCAGAATGTTTGCAGATCATTATACAAGTTCATGGTTTTACTTGTAAGACATGCAAGAATTACAAGGTTTGTAGAAGTAACTCAGACTGAGAATGTGCAGGTTCACTGCAAACATGCACAACACCTGACAACCCAAAGACTTTGATTCTTTTTTTTTTCTTTTAAGTTGCTGAAGGCATTTATAGGTCTTTTCAATATTATTTAGTGAGTTATACTGAGTGCCTGTTGTAAAGAATGTGCTCTGTATATCCGAGTATGCAATGGTCAGTGCCTAGCAGGGAAACAATCAGTGAGCACGAGCAGCCTGAACAGACAGAAAATGTCTCATTTCACTGTTTGTTAAACAGTTTACTGCTTTTTCTCAGCTTAATCCTTTCTTGTGCACTCCTGTTTACGCCTCATACTTGAAATGTGTCTACATTAGACCATAGTTGCCTATGAATGTATACAACTATTCCTATCAATTAATTCAATGTCTCAATAAATTGAAACTCAACATGATTCTTTTTGTCTTCCAACAAAGCACGCTTTGAAGTTTGCAGTTATTCACAATAGTTCCCAGAGAAGTTTTCAGCAAAGAAGTCTTGGTATAGTCAGAAAGAATGACCTTATTTGATCACAAACTGAACGCAGCAGCTGTGCTGCTGGCAGAAGATCTATAACATGCACTCATGGTGGCTTCCCTGCCTCCATCATAATCCACTATATACTGATCCAATTATTGCACAAAAAGCCTTTTTCTTATAGCACACTCCCCTTTTCACTTCTGTCTTACTTTGGATTGGAGAAAAAAATTTCTTGCAGAAGGAATGCTTACTGCTTTTCAAATATTTCGTGTGAAAATGCCATTTACACCCACAGCTGCTGCTGCCTTCTCTTTCTCCCTCCTTTTACAAGACAAGGAGGGGGAGAGGACAGAGAGAGAGAGAGAAAAAGCTAAAGAATTTTTCAAGATATTTAAAGTTCATTGTGTTATATTTTTTTTTATAATTAGGCTCATAGGACAGATAACAGATTTTGATTTTGTCCTGATAATTTACAAGACAATTTAAAACTTGAATCTTGCAAGGAATGCAGAGGCATGGAAATGTCACAAACTCAGCTTAGAGAGGAACAGTCTCAGGTGAAATTTGTCAACACATTACTTTGCACTTTAAAAAAAAAAAAGGAATAAAGTGACTTAGTTTGATGAAGAGTTGGAAAGTATGTTGCAATATTTTCCTTCCAAACAATACAATTGTGTAACTTTTCTAAGCTTTTGCAGTTAACATGTAAAACAAATAAACAAAACCCTTGGAAAAAAAAAATCAAAACCTAGTGCCATATTGGAAACCTTGCATCCTAAACATCTGCTTCTTTATTCGCTCTTCAGTTACACTCTGATAAGCAACTAAATAAAAGCCTGTCTACTCCTTCCCCCAGCTACTTTTCTTACATGGAAATAGTATAAAGTCCAATTATGCTGCAAAACCAGACATGATGGAAAGCACTTAGAAGAAGAAATGAAAAAAACTCTTTACAGGGCTTATATGTATTCTACCACATGAGCCATCAGTAATCCCCATTTCTGCCTCCAGAGCAAGGAATAATTTTTCCAATGAATATATTTATAAACAGAGAGAAATAATTGGATGACACACTTGAAGAGGAAGGAGCTCTTCCTAGCTACACATGTAGAGTGGACAGACAGGCAAAGAGAACCTGTGTTACTTGCTATAAAAAGCTTAGAAATAAACAACCTTTATATGAACATGCTTTTCAAAAAAACTTGCTTTTGAACAATCTTTCAGTAAAACCCTCAGTGGTTCAAAAGCACAGTGAAATGCACCAAAAAAAGGATCATTGTTATTCTTTCACTTACATTAATAAACCAGTGCTGAACAATAGGAAGGTACAGGGTGAGAAGGTCAAGAAATTAGAACCAGTTACTAAATTTTCAATAAGATTTGTTTTTATACTCTTACTGCTTTCTTTCTGTAAAAGCATCCCGATTTATTAAGATACTCTTCACATGTGACACATCACAGTGCAACCTCCACATACAGGGAAAAATATACAAGAGTCTTGCAATTTTATTTTTTCTTTGATAGATAGACACTTGTCTTCATAAAAGAACGTATTCCTTTAGGGAAAAATATGCAAGAGTATGTAATCACTCAGTTATTTAACCACTGTGCACTCTTACATTTCTTAGATTTACTTCAGTTATCTTTTTTGTTTATTTATAGCCTTTTTGGTCCAGGGCTTTTATGGATATATCTTTATTTCATTCATTTATCCATTAAGATTCACAGTATTAATGAAAATTATAATATTCAGAGAGCCACTGAAGGAATATTCACATCAGTATATGCCCAATATACTGTGTCAAACCAAAATCACACACTTACCGGGTCAAACAGCCCAGAAGTGTAAAATTCTTTGACCAATATGAATATAATTTATTTAATTCTTTAGGGATTTTCTGAGGAAGGAAAATCTGAAGTCTAAATTACTATTTCCCTTATAAACACTATCATCTCCATGAAACTATTGCACTAAGTACAAAAGACTAAGCTACAGAAAGCGTTCCAAGAAAACCCAGTCGGAGTTCTGGATCCCACTGGAATCAGTGCTGGTTGGGAAGCCAAACACTTCTCTGGATTTCATTTTACCCACCATTCAAAGCCTGTTAGTCATGGAACAGAGTGCTGTTATCTAAAGGAGCAGATTCCTGGGTCAGCCTGCCCACCACAGCACTGAACGTGCACAATACCCGGATGGGAAGTATGGCTGGAGGGAAGCTGAGGACTGAAGCTACAGAAGTATTTGATGCTTGCTTGTGTTCCTGTGTTTCTTACTCTTCTGCAAAATACCCTTATGATTTTGCTTAACTGTGCTTGCTGAAACATATTTTTTTTCCAAGCTGAAACATGTTTTTTCACCAGTAGGATTTAAATGAGCAGTTATGTAAGTTTAGCAACATTTTTAAACGCTCTCCTCAGTCTAGTGGAGCTAAAACAGATTTGGGGAAACATTCACTAAGAGCTATTTTAGGTTTTACAAGGGAAGCTCAAAAGATTGAAACACGCTTTTCTATGCCAGACAAAAGTTTGAGTAAGTTTAAATGTAGATGTTTGTTTCTGAGACAACTATAAATGTCCCACAGCACTTACATACTAACATATCACATTCAACCAGCAGAATCAGCAAACATGAGTCTACCTGTGAAAATGAAAGTTATAACCCTAAATATCACTAAAATAACATTATCACACAGGATTTTTACTGCAAAAGGAAAAGACATAATGAATCTCTAGGACAGGAGAGTCCCATAATTATATAATGACCAAAGAGTGATGCATTTCCAGCATTGTCTTTGGAAAACAATCCTGAACTACACACAGGTTCCTGAAGACATCTAGGGAGGAAAGGAATGGGAAGGAAACAATCACACAAAATGCCCCCTATAGTAAAGAAGATTTTTTGCCAAATCAAAATCACTTCCCAAAAAAACCTTAGTAGAAGAATACAGGGAGATACAATAAAATTACTTTATTGTTTGCAAGTGGTAAAGCCCAGGTGCAGACAATCAGCATTATCCCTCTGTGAGACTGAACTAATTCTGCATCAACTTGTGACAGAGGAAATCTACACTTTGACTCAAAAATGGCAGGAAAAGACACATCACCTCAAGTATTACACATTTTTGTGGTTTTTTTGTTGTTGTTTTTGCTTGTTTGTTTTGTTGGGGGTTGTTTGTTTTATTTTCTCTTTTGAATTTTTTATTTCTGGGGACAGAGGGCTGGTTTTTTGAAGAGTATCACTGCATCTTGACAGTGATGTTTTGGAAAACCATTCACTCTTTTACAGCCATGGAAAATGCATGTAACAAACTGCACAGTTAAGATCAGAAAACCATTTACCTTTTTCTCTTAAATACCTATAATATTTTAGAATTTCAATTTGTTTCTCACTTCATACTTTGCACATCAAATGTTCTGTCCCTGTCCTTAATCCATATTTATTTGTGACCTGTTCTTCCTCTGGTCCCACACAAGTTTTTGATCTTTCTTTCTATCTTTCTCTCTGGCCTGTAACCCTGGTGCCTGGTTCATCTCTCCCTATTTAGAAGGATTTGGCAGATCTGTTTCCTTTCCCTCTTCCTTTGGTGGCTGATAGGTCTGGTAGATTTAGCCAATAAGACTTCCCTTATGGTGTTTCTTGATTTCTCTACTCTGCTTATACACCAACAAATCCCGTTAGAAAAAAAATTGTCTTTAAAACAAGAGGTAGAATTGCTCATCTGTGAAAGAGGATGAAAACTTCAGCTCAGTATCAACACAAAGTATTCAATTTCTCAGTGAGAAAACAAAAGCAATAAATCCCAAACAAAAACCAAGGGTCTCCAAAGTGGCTACCTAAAAACCACAAGTCACATTGTAAAATTCAGCTTATTTGGAAAATGAATTAATGCTTGTATAGCTGACCTATTTCAAAAACCTTATATTTTGTGAATAATTTATGCAACTTCTAAAGGAAAGATAAGACTTAAAACCACTTACACTGGAAATCTAAATGAAAATTATAAATGACTGAATTATTGTTAGAAAAACTGTATACTTCATATAACTTCATATTTCACCACAGGAGAGAAATAAAGAAACCAGAACTCTGGCTCATATCTATTTCCTTAAATGTTTCAAATGAGAGAATAATCATAACTAAAAGCAGACTATCCATGGATTCCTGAAGCCATCTTCCAAAACCAGCCACTATCCAACAGGTTACATTGCAGCCTGTTTCCCAGACACCAGCAGTAATGGGTCCTTCTTCCAGTAGTCAAAATCAGCTTTGTTTTTAGTTTAGCAAACTTTCCTCTTTTCAGAGACAGAAGGTGGCTTACATTATTTCTGTAATTCCTGTCAAGGAAACTTGTATATATAGATATAGATATAATGACATAAGAATTACTTCTTAAATTCAGCCCTAAAAAATATGCATACAATAACAGTTCTTAAAAATAATCTATATTTTTGACTTTTTAAAAAATAGTATTAATTTTTGACTTTTTGGTCCAGCTTTTTGAAGAGAAAAGCACTTCTGGTTTCAGCGCTATTAAAAAAATGAAAGCAAAGGCATATAATCTTTCACATGAACATTATTAATTTTTACTACATTATTCCAGTTCCTCCTCAATTTACTGTATTTCAAGGTCTGCTTTTCCCAAATTAAAGTGAAAAAATACTTCTCCTACTTTTTTTTTTAAAAAAAAAAAATACTAATGTGAATGTATTAGGAAAAACATACAAGGTGGGCAACATGTAGTCCCTTTTTGGAAAATACAAATAAAATACAGGTGGCAGAGAAAGAACAGTCTTCATAAAAAACAGAACAATGAATCCAAACTCATTTTCCAAACATTTCAAAGCACACATGTGCAGCTTAAGCCTCTTACAAGTGCCTGTGAAGTATTTGATCAAAATATACAGGGAATAAAATGTATTGTGTGTACATGTCTCTGAAATGTAAGAGACAGGAACCTGAAGTGTACCGTGTTAACATCTGGAAGAAAGTGTAAGAAGTTTTCAAAGGAGCAGAGTTGTATCTTTAAAATGCTACTTAAGCACTGGGATTTGTGGCCCTCCCACTATTGTTACACTCTCAGAGAGTCCATAACTGAAGAAGCTGTTAGGACTTGACTTTTATACATCCATCTACAGGGAAAAAAAATAAAAATCGTTTAGTAAAAGGACAGCATTCTACAAAAATCAATCTCGGGACTGACACTTTTATCTACTTTTCTTCCTCAATCAATACACCAACCACATATGATAACAGTTGGCAGGACATCTTCAAGGGAAAAGTACTCCAAGGTCAGCTCATGAAAAAAAGCTTTTACAGGATGACAGTGGCACTGGACCTCCTTTGGCTGCTGATAACATCATTGCTGTCAGCTAAGCACTGAAACAACGATTCCAAACATGGCATTAGTACAATAAATTCGTTCATGCAGTATAAGAGGGCAGAAAAATGCCCAGAAGTATGGTAAAATTGCTGTATTCCAACAACCTCTTCTCAAGGATATTTGAAGTACATTTTACTGGTTCTACAGTCACAAAGACAGGCAAAAAGCCCAAAGAAATTCCCTCACGACTCCAGGCCTTTCAAAACACTGGTCTGTCTTTTGACTTTTCTTATCTCACATAAGACATCTGCCTAAGGCTCAGTAACCCAGCAGCTACACAGAGCACCCGTGGATGTCCTTTCAGTCAGCATCAGGAACACATAAAGGAACTACAGCCCATTTCTCAATTCTCTATGGCCCAGGAATTCATGTTTCACCCTCACTGTTTTTATCAGATAAAACTGTATTGCATGATAACACAAAGTTCTCTCCAGCATCTGAAATAGCTACTCAACCCCAGCAAGGACGCTGCAGTGTTTATATTGCATCTTACGTTCTTTTTCAGTTACACTTATATTTAATAACAACAAGAACAAAAATTTACATTTGTAGCCAATATTTGTAGTTTCCATTTGGCAGTTCTGATAATTTCTCTCACAGAGTAGAGCTAAAACTGACTTGGCAGGCTGAATTTATCAGCATTTCATCTGCTAAACCATTCCAGCTACAAAGCCAACTATATTGTCAACCATTTAAAGATGGGAGCTTCTACTTGTATTATGTGACAAACTCACAACAAACACAAAATCAAAACAAACAAGAAAATGGAAGTGGGGCTGGGGGGAGCCCAAACAGATCAACATTTAAAGATTTGTTTTTTTACTCCCTAAAACAGAAATTTATCTAGTGCCAAGTACTTCAAGTACTACAAGTAAGAAAATTTACTTTTTTAAACACAAAATACACTTCCCAAGTTCACCAAGCATCTTCCACACTACTGTAACCAGGAAGGAAATAAAGCAAAGTCAAGAATTTCACCTACAGTTATGGTAACCACCAAATGTGACAGCTTTTCAAACACTGACTCACAAAAGTAGTGTGTGCTCATCACTACCAGAAATACAAATTTTACAGGACTAACTCAGTCTTAAATAAGAATTTCTGTGAAAAACACCACAATTATAGAGGTCAAAATTTCAGGAACAGTTGTACTGACAACAGACAGAAATGAAATTTGTATAATTCTGAAGACAAAACAGCAGCAAAACCTGATTTTAATGGCAAAATATCTATGCTTATATAATGAAATATTTTGATAGCTTTGCTATGCATTGTATTAATTTGTAGATTTAATAATTCCTTGTTTATTAACAGAGTCGTTATAACATCGTATTTTAATGCCAAATCCTTCAATCTTTTTTAATCAACCAGAGCTTGGATCTGAAGACAGGGGGAGTCTCCATTAGTTACATGAGATTTCTGATGCTTTATTAAGGAAAAGATCTCTGAAAAATACAGTATAAATAAAATTTTCTACCATTAAAGATGTGATTACTTCACTGTTGATCCTCTCAGAAGAATCACCTCAACACTCTTTCTTTCTTTCAGAGCTTTCTCCCTTCTAGATCCTCATACCTGATCCTGAAAAAAGTTCTCGTTTCTAAGCTAGAGCTCTCAAGTCATCACCATTAATGATCACTACCAAATTTAACATAACGAAGGGAAGTGTGCCTTGGTTGACAAACTACTACACCTGCTTCAGAAAAAAGGACTGAGTACTGTGGTATTGCAAACAAAATAAGAAAAAGATTGGGGCAGAATAGAAAAGGAGATCTCATGCATTCTACATCTCAATATCTTCCTGGAGATGCGGTTATGAAGGACAAAATGGGATGGGAAGGTGAACATGCAGCATCACTCACCATTTCCTGAGATGCATACTTTGGATCTTCAGGATCGACTGACCAGTAGCAGTAGTCAAAGCTGAAGGCCACAGTTTTTTCTCTTGTGTCCCAGCTGCTATCAAGCCTACTGTCAACCTGACAATAACAGGAAAAAGAAAAATCAAGTCATTCTGAAGCTGACACACAAAAAAAAGCATTTTCCAAGTTAATGGGAAGTTTATCTAGGATCCATCTTGTGGAAAGGGAAAAGAGTTAAACCTCTTTATTCAATTTTCTTCTTGCTGTTAGAGTGAGATGGAGACATCCATGACAAACCTGCTAGAGTATTTTTACTGAAGGGCTCATTTACTTCAGCCAAGGTTCTCCAAGACACATAAAATAGACACAATTCAGCTAATCTTCATAAATTCTATGTATTGGCTGGAAAGCTTTATAAACCTTTTGATATTTCTCTGAAATTCTTCTGCTTCACAGAGAACCACATCACAGAAATGAGGCCCCAATTGATAAGAAGAAAAGAATTTTCTCACTGCATAATTGAATATGCAGGTCTTTTCCCCAGTTTCCCTTTGCTTTGTTGTGTTAGCAAGCTAATGCTTCTGTCAGTGGGACTGCACAGTGCAAACTCAACCTTTATGGGCTACTAACAATGACAGTGAAGCCTTTCTAGCACAAGGATCAACAATCACTGAAATTAAAGGAATTGTATAAGTATTTCCATATAATCTTGCCCCAGTGATCTGTAATAAAACAGATAAGCTTATGAACACTCAGAGGAGGAGAGTAATGAGTCAAAACATGCTACAAAACACCATATACATGTAATTTTGATCTGATTGGTAACTTTGTTATAACCTCAACATTCACACTAACTTAAGCAGAAAAAAAGCATGCAGGCTCCAGAGCTCTCAAAGAAGATTATGGCTATACTCAGTTTATTCTCATAGCTCTTGGTCTTTTACCAAGGCCTGAAGTTTAGCTTTACACAATTTGCTCTATTTCCTGCAAATCAATTGCACTCTGAGAGGAAATACAAAAGGACAAAAGATACAGGGGGGAAAAAAATGATCCAGATGTTAGTAACAGCAAGATATGCAAAAATCCTAAACAATTTACCAACAGCTTTGAATAATGGCATGCACCAGGGATTGCAGAAGCTTTGATAACCATAACATACAGCCAAGGCAACTACCTGTTATGTCCCTTCTCAATTCCTACCCCTCGCCCAAGACACACAAACTAACCCCAAACCAAAATAACCCCTCCCCACACTTCTGCTGCAATAGTTCTAGGGCTGTGCCAATTTAAACTTCTCCCTTAATATTTCTATTAGAATGATCCAACAGCCAAGCAAACAGAGAAAATTATCAGGATGTCAGGATTCTTATATGGGAAAGAGGAGAGAACAAAAAGCATACCTTTATATTTCTTACTTTCGCCACTTTGTCATCAACTTCTACAATCACTCTTCCTCCTTCTGCTCTTTCTCTGGAAACAGAACACATTTTAAAAAGCCATTTAAAATATAAAAAACCAGAAAGGTGCGTGTCAAACTACTGAACTTCAGAAATTTATGTTTACTTCAGCAAACCACAAATTGGAGCTATAAATCAGATACTTCAGATACACACAGATAAGACTCTGTGACACGAAACAGCTTTTGCAGATCTGCATTCAGGTATCTCAATAGCAAGGGGCTAAAAAAACCCCAAGACTGTGGTGATTAAAGAGCTCTGAAGTGTTTTTCCTGAATACATTGTTAGGATTTCATTTCTATTTAAGAGTTGTTGCTTTAAATTACTTTCACAGGGAAGTAGAGTGGAGCACTGGTAGACTGGCTGTGCTTTGTGGGGTAGGGATCCATGTCACAGAATTGTGAGTCACAAGAGTCCTCAGGTTGCACTGTCTGATTTTTCCCACTTAATAAAAAAAAAAAAAAGAAGCACCGAACAAACAATAAAACAAAAAAACCTGCCATGAAATGTAAAATGGACAGGATTTCCTCAAGTGCAAAGGACCATGCACTCATACATACTGTCTAAATCTGTCATTGGAAGCAGCTGTGACTGGGTAATACAGACCACTTCCATATCCAAAATAATTCATGTTAGAAAGGAATGAAAAAAGGAAATGGACAAAGAAAAAACAAAACAAAACAAAACAAAACCCAAACAAAAAAACAACATTAAAAAAAAAACCCAAGAAACAAACAAACAAAATCCTCAAATCAAATTCATCTTATTTTTAGGCTGACAGCAGGATAGCTACCTGAAGATAAGGATGCTCTTTATCCTTCTCAATAATTTTAATGAATTTTTTATTACATAGTAGGATAGCATAGAGGAAGAAGATGTTAGTGTCCTGTTTATCCAACTTTGGTACTAAGAAGCTAAGAACAAGACAAAGATGCTTTATGTTTCCTCTGTATTTTGCTTTATGGTCTGATACTGACAAATCTTGAAAGATTCAACTTTCTGATAAAGTTTTGATGAAGGCTATTAGCTTTGTAAAGCTGTAAGAAATTGGTTTAGAAATAAAAACAATTTTGTCCTTAGTGCAGTTTTGTCAAATTTTATTAATATTAAGGTGAAGACACACTGTCATTTGTGGTTAGGTGCATATTTTTTTTTATATATATATATATATATATATATATATATATATATATCTCCTGATAATCAGCTGGATTAGTATCGTGAGGTCAGTTAAAAACTAGGCCAGAGAGAACAAGAATTAGAAAATTCAAACCCAGCTGACAACTGCTCAATCCTGGCCCTAGACCTGCAACAGATTCCTTTATATGTGTGCAGAAGAATTTAATCCCCCACCAATAACAATCTGTCTCCATTGAGGACCCTAACTTCCAGGTGGCCCAAAGTACATCATCCATTTGGGTCTCTCCACTAGTCATTTTTTACCCCATGTCTTCTATTCCAAAACAAGATTCAAAACAATGCCTTAGGACACTTAAGGCTTGAAGACAATCGCTGTAGCATTTGAACTTTCCAGGCATAAAAGGTTTTAGCACATTTCTGAGCATAACTGTTCCCATTTTGCAGACAGCAGTAATGCTTTACCTTAAAGTCTCTTGCTGCACATTACTGATTTTTGAGGTACCCTCCTTGAGACAGGCTGAACTTGGTATTTCCTGTAGTATAAACTTACATGTGATTCTTCACAGAAAATACAAGGACAGCTCCCAGAGATTTTAGTTAAGCCACGAGCTGTTCAGCACATCAGCCATCTGAGCCTCAAGTCAGATCCCAAGAGAAAGGGAAGCACATTATGGAGAGCTGGGTACCAAATGTCCCATTATGTACAGCTGAGTACAGAACAGAGGTCCCATAAGGCTCCCTAAAGAACAAATGAACAAGGAACAGTGCCTGAGGATACAGGCTGGGAGTACCTAAGCTAGAAATGTGCAAGTGATGCATTTAAACCTTGTAACTTTATAGATGTTTTGACAAGCAAATGCTTTCCAATGTAAGTCACTCAGGGGGCTTTGATATCCATGTATAAATCTCTGCCAGGTGAGATAATGGACAAAGCTGGCAATTACCCTGTACAGTAGATCTGATTTAAGAGACAATGGGACATTTTAACAGCATTTCACAATAGTTTAAGAACAGCAGAAGACAGAAAACCAGAGGGATCATTTAGGAGAGAGCTTGCTTTTGTTACATATACTCTTTCCCTCACTGCCCAAGTGTGAGCTTGACCCTATCCTGTTTCCCAATCCCGTGAGCATCCTTAATTTTCAGTCCTTAATGCTCCAGTTTTACCAGCCAAAATAGTTCACTGAGTTCCTATCCTTCTCCTCCTATGCACACACATCATTCCCTACAGATATGTGCTATGTGTTCTCACTGGCATCATGTCCATCTTGCCCAGGGCATTCTTCAACTGCTCCGCAGGTCTTGTGTCCCTTCTCCTACTGCATTGTAGCTAGTCGCTGATGTCTCTGCTCCAAAGATACATAACCCTGCTCCTCTTGTCAGGTCTTCCAGTGTCTAACCCAAGTTTACTTGTACACCCCACAAATAAACTGGTGTTTCCTCCTGGACATGTGCTGAGGTCAAGCACTGAGCTCAAGTTATTAAAGCAATGTCAAACAATGAGGTTTTTTTTACATAAGGGGATGATGCAAGCATGATTTGGTCAACACTAGAGAATTCAAGCTGAGAGAAAGTAGAGCCCTTAAAATTTTTACCTGCTACATTATTACAAGTCTTCACTGAGCATGTTAAAGAGTTTTAATGGTTTAGAGCTTGGTCAGAAATGGGTAGATTGAGATGGGAATCACATCAGATTTCAAATTTTAAAATTAATTGTGGAATTCAAATAAAAGGTCCCCCAAAGTAGCTTTTATATGTTTTAAAACATAATTTCCCATAACCTTATCTCCTGAAGCAGCTGAACTGTTCTGGGCGAAGCTTAAAAATAATTTTAAGCAACTAGTCTGAAACAGGCTTTCATGAATAGGACACTTGTTCTCAAATGGGTGAAATCTGGAAAAGCTTTTAATAGTTTTAAATGCCAGGGTGTTCTAGTTGCAGAAGTAAGGCAACCTCAACAACAAACAGTGGCCTCAACCCTAGCTATGATAATTACGTGAAACCCACTGCCTTCAGTCCACACGTTACACATAACCCTATGAAAAAGTGACTTTTCTCTCTGGGTTCTTCTAGACCTGATGCTCTCACAGGCTACAGTCATTACTAAAGATGAAGGATAAGGAAGAAATTCCAAACATAAAATCTTTGAGATACAAAGAATTTCTGGATCTAAAAAAAATTGGACTGGCATTTACATATCATATTAAAATAAAATAAACCTGGTAAAACACAATACAAAATGAAATTGCCACCTTTTACCAGGTATCAAAGATTCCACACTATGCAGCCACAAAGCTTAATGCAGCAATCACGTACCTTCACTTGAGTCACACAAAACAAGAAAGCCACAAGAAGATGGGGACAGAACTAAAATCTTCCTTAGCTCTGGATGCATATTCACAGCACCCAGACTTTTATCTTAATTCCAGACTGTTGCTGAAAGATGCAATTTCTCTTTGCTGCTCCAACTCCCCACATGTGTTTCTACTTTCTAGCAACCACACACCCATGCAATGACTCATATCAGCTGTGATCAGGAGAAAAAAATCCATACCAAAATAAATAATCAAGGTGTCACAGGACTCTCAAGCCCTTCCAGAGCCCTGAGCCCAGCAGTCACACAACCTGCTGAGCCAAAGCAAGAGAAAGGGCAGGAACACGTGGTGGTGGGAATGGAGACCCTTCCCTTCTGCTGCAGCTTTCAGCCAGACCAGGGAGCACCAACAAAGCACAAACCTGGAGCTGCCAGCTCTACAGGCTGAGCATTGGAGCTCCCTGTAAACACACATTTATATCATGCTTCACTTAGGTACAAAGCATAGAACCTGGGGAAAGAAAACACAGTTTCCTATCTAAAGCCCAGGAGGAAAAACACTTGCAGCTGTTCCAGATATTTTGACCTTAACTCCAAATTGCAAACACTACAAAAGCTCTCTCAGCAAAACCTAAGTTTGTCATTACAGTCTTACACGCAAGTGCAACAGTTTGCATTTGAATGATAAAGCAATCCATCATCCTTAGGAATGGGTGCTCCCCATTTCTCCCCAAATTGCTTTCTCCCCACAGGTTTGAAAACTATTATTTGTACCCATAAAAATCAACTTCAAACTTCTCTAGTAGCACGTTTGGCTTCTGCCACTTAGAAGTCACTGTGGTCCTAACATTTAGTTTCTCCATCCTCTCTGCTCCCCACTTCTTGAAAAATGCATGCTGTATTTGGGAAATGCCTCTCCTAAATTATTTTCCATGAAAACAAGTTCCCTGGACAAGGAAAAAGCTGTAGAAACAACACCTGATGGTGCTTGTCCCAGGGAAGACCTGCATCTTCTCAGTTATAGAAAGCTTTAGAGAAATGCAGACCCAGCAACAGAGCGGTGGCATAAGTACAGAATGGAGTGGCAGGGCTGTAATAGGCAGCTACAAGGGAGACCTGGCAAAAACAAAGCTGCTGCAATCCAGAAAATACAGGCAGTCCAAAGGGAATCTCTCATATCATTTCCTGTTGCTATGAAAAATAATTTTTGCAGCCAAGATGTAAAGCTAATGCAACCCCCCCAGGGACAAAGACACTGCAAGAATGAGCCAGTGGGAAAGAATCATGGGAGGTTCAAGACCCCGGAGAGGGACACTTCCACAGCTTGCTGAATCTCACTGAGATGAGTTCAGACACAGAGCACACAAGTGCAAGGAGGTATGCAGAGCTGGAGGAAGCAGTGGGTGGAAAGAAAGAGGGAAGTTGTTTTTTCATGCATTCTAAAATTTGCCCACTTCTCCTCCACCCTCTCAAGTTATAGTCAGGCACTTGGAGAACAAAGGAAGCTGACTTGTTTAAAATTGCCTGTTTGTTTTAGGAACACGTACATGTGATAAAGCAAAAATACTGTAGTCAATAGCAGTAGACATCTCATGCAACAAAACAGCTTCTACAAATACAGGCCAGCAAAGTATTCACCAAAGTTATCAAACATACTAAAGCAAATATATACAACTCAAGTACAAGAAAATTCTTAAACGATTTTTTAAAGAAGCTTCAAAAATAATCCTGCAATGTAATCACTGCAAGTACTTAATGTTTTCCTGCCAGTTCCCACCACTCAAGCTAACTCCAAATTCAATCTCAACCTGTACTGAAGCATAGACCCTGAAAAGTAGTGTGTCAAGAATGCCAATCCCTCTCCTCTTGCAAAGGCTCTTCCAGGAAAAAATGTGGCAGGATGTATGCCATCAGTTACTCCTGCTGTCTCTTGGACTGTCACTTCCCAGAACATGACCCAAACCTGTGGCAGCCTGAAAATAAGGCAGACATTTACCACTTGTACCTGGGGACACTTTGTGCCACCTAATGGCACACCTATGCAATCACCATGCCAGCAGTTTATGTATAATCCTGAAGAAAATCAAGCCCAAGTATTCCCTTGGTCATGAAGTTTAAACATTTCATGGGGAAAACTTCAGTTAGTCAGATTTATCTTTTCTTTTCCTTAACAGTATGTTGTTTGGTGTCTCTGGCTCTTGTTTATTGGCAGCCTTGGCAGAAGTGTCTTTGAGAAGCTGCCATCTTTGCACTTCTTGAATGACTGACCAGCCTTGGCCATGGAAACAAAGCAACAAACTATGCAGGGCTTATTCTCATCTTTGCTAGTCTTCAGAGAACATTATCCCAGAAAAATGGGTTGAGGATATACCTATTGGGTGACCAAGGGTGCAATGAGGAGAGCACTAAGAGTCCATGCTGCTCCATCAAAAATTGTAGAGAATATCAAAGCTTTCAGCCATTAGAGCTTCTGCACTCTACTGACATGTCAAGGTACCTCCAGCCACAACTTTTCCAAACACAGCATCCCTCCAAAACACCAGCCTGAGATGTATCTCCTTATACCTGCTGCTGTAACCCATCAGGGTCAAGGTGCTGATGATATGGATAGCCTCACTTTGGCCAAAGCAGGATTTTTTTATATGTAAAAATAAAGTATTGACAATCAAGTAAATTTATCTGAGATTCATTTTCAGTGTTTCTCATTATTCTCATTATCCAATACCATTTTGGATATTTCTCTTTAAAGTCAAAACTGTTTCACTGTGTCTTGCAAATGGGTGTGCACAGCTGGTCAGCAGTCCTCTGACCAAATTCAGAACAGATGTTTATAAATAATTCTAAACTCTCTATTGAAGCCAAGTACACAGAGTTCAACAAGACAGAATACTGCTGTATGAGACATGCTGCTCAAGTAATTTTTTGAGCCTACTCCCAGCTGCATGGAGCATTCATTGGCTTTCATAATGCCTAACACAATCTGAAAGTCAAAAAAATCACCAGTCCTAGTGATTACCATTATTCTTGGGTAGTTTCCCTCATTCTCCTTTGCAAATACTATATAGCAATAAAAATATCGGTATTTGGTGCAGATACAAACATGAGTCATCTTCCTCGATAAATCCAAGTCAGAAATACTCCTGATGATACAGCAGTGCTTTGAATTATGGAATAATGGTGTTTTCTTTTTATGCAGAGACATGGAGGAGAGGAGAGAAGAGGAGAGAAAAAAGTTCTTTTCATCTGTCATACCACCAGCATTCAAAGAGACATGAAATAAGGAGGATTTAAAACAACGCTTCAGACCAGTCAGTGCAGTTTCATCCACTCTTGATTTCACAGCTGTTTACTGAGGAATGACATAGTATAATTCAGACTTTTGCATCAAAAGAATGCTGTACAGATGCCATGTTTTCCATGCAAACCAGAATGTGGATACAGAAGTTAGTTTTCATTCCTTGAAACCAGCTATTATGTGAATGGCCCACCTAGGGATCAAAACTACAACCCCGGTGTTATCAGCACCATGCTCTGATCTACTGAGCTCATCTCAGGGTCATGCAGAGTTCTGCTCTTTTATGAAACTAGAAAGTCTGCCCTTTACCAAACTTAGAAAACTTGGTTCATGCAACTTCAAGAAAAATACATCTGGGAAAAGCTGCTGATGCAGTACCCTTACAAAGTCACAGATGTGTCTTATGGAAACCACCTGCTAATGCCAAGAGAAAAGAGCAGCCACCTGGATAGCCTACATGAAACTTTAAATAATATGCTGAGTAAAAGAAAATAACTAATTTAACAGAGGGAGGAAAAGATGTCAAAACAACCTTAACAGAATACACAAATGTTAAGAGACATTTGTTTGGAGAGGGACTTCCTTTATAAAAGCAAAACTAAAATCTCAACTTTTCTTTTAAAAATCCTGGCTCTGCTGTGGAAAAGAAGTTAGAAATCATGAGCAGTGCATAAACAATGCAGTTCATACAGATTTTGAGACAGCAAAAAACTCTTGGAGACTTGAGACTGGTCTTTCCCACCATGCTTTTTCCCAAAGCCCATGTTTAACAGAGGAACAACACTCACTCAACTATCACAGCAGATAAAATAGATAAAAGTCTGCCATTTCTCTATGTGTTAGAGAGCAACAGCACCAAAGTCACCAGGAATATATATATATATGAAAATATACAAGGAGAACAACAAATTCCAATCTGCTGTTGCTTTAATTTTATTTTGATAAAGCATTTAACTTACGTTATGCATAAGATTCAAGGAATGTTTTCTACAAAATTTATTGCAAGTTATCACTCTTGTCAGCAGTAGAACACATTGCAGTATCTAAATTCTTGTGGTTACACATGAACATGCAGAATAGCTGAGAGCACAGTCTATAAAACAGCAATAAGTCTCCCTTGCAAAATAATCTTTTCTATGTTTACTATAATGTGATTACAAAGAACAAAGGAGATAGAGCACTGCAGAGCCTAGTTGAAAAAGTAAAAACCAATAGTAATTTACTTTGCATGTTAAAATGATCTGAAAGTAATTATATTTTTCCACATGGCTTTTACTTTGAATAGATTTTAAATACTCACATCGTGATGCACGCGTCATTTGAGATTCTTTCTCAGCTATTCAGTGAAGCTATGATCAGCACACTGCTCAGGTCAGCCTCCCACACCAAGCCATTTTCTGGAAACTCTGAGTGAGACACTCCCTAAAATTCCCTCCCAGGCATGGGCTTGCTCACCTGAGTTCTCAGGACCTCAAACTTAACTCCTCTTTCCCATCCTTTCCTCAGGCTTCATTAACTGATGCATTCCAGGAAGGCAATTAGAGGAATAGTTCATGCAGAGCAGCAAAAATGAGGAAAACAACTGTTGCAGCTCAGACTGTGACAGTAAACACCTGCACAGCTGGAAGTGTGCTTCAGTTCTGCCACCTGGGACTACCCAGACATTTCTTTGATGCTTTAATTTGCCAGAGTGTGGAGGACAAGGCCAAGAACTGAAGGGACTGGGGAATACATAGCTGGCCAGGAGGCTTCAGGTTACAGCTCAGAAACAATGCAAAGCAGAAAAAAGGCAAAGGGCACCTTTTGGATCAATTAATCTGTTTAGCAACTCTTTCAGGTGACTGTGAGGGTCATAGAGAATTGGAAAGTTCATTTATGAGTTAGTAAAGACTCCAGGAAAGACTCTCCCAAATAAGAGCTCTCTCCCAGACCAGAGAAACAGCTGAAAAGTGAAGATGATATTTTCAACAGTATAATATATCTTACGTTTTGCTTGCTCCTGCACAAGTAACTCTCACACTTCAGGGTACTATCCCTGAAGCAAAGTACTTTAAAGTTTAAAAAGCCTCACAAGGCAACTTGGATGCCCCACTGTCAAATTTTTAACCAACAACACTATAACCTTACAAGTGAACCAAAGAAATTTGCTGTGAAGATTTTACCCAGGTCTCAGTCCACTATTCATGAAGGAATGCAATCTCTTCTAGTCACTAGACCATGCTAAGAAAAGAATTCTACAGAAATGCATGAGAATCTTCATTGTGGTATAGAGAAGTTTTTTTTTTAAGTTCTTTCCTATCTCTGAGCTATGTAGCAGCTCTCAAACTACGCTTTGATAAAGGACTGAATCCCAGATACACACAAATGAGCTGAGACCAGCTGGATGGAGGGCACAAGATGTAGTGGATCAGGGAGGGAAAGGCATGAGGCAGCTGTGCTCCATCCTGGTCCCGATATGACACTGCCCTGATCATGTGGGTCACTCCTCTCCCAGAGGGTCCCATGCACAAACAGCCCTCCCTCTCTCTTCTTACATGACACACAGCTGAGATTCTCAATAGGAGCAATCAGCAGCCCCAGGTAGGTACTAGATACATCGTTGGTTATCACAGCAAAGGGACAAACATGTCTGAATCTAGCAGAACATAAAAACTAGCATTTGTTTCAGCTGGCCTACGTAAGAAAGTGAAAGGACATGTCCAACGCTTCAGGGGTTTCTGTGGCATACAGACACCCAACACAGTATTAAGAGAGCTATCCAGGCACAAGGAGAGCCCTGGACACGGTACTGAAATACTTGAATACTTTTTCAGCCAGTCACAGCATTTCCAAGTCTGGAGGGTGAGGTCTCCTATCACAGCACAGGTGTTGGCATCCTCCACAGGGCCATCAAAAAAGAAAGAGGAACAACATTCCCAGTTCACATAGTTACATGGTAGCATTCAAAGTGTTTCCATCAACAGCTTCTGACTGACAGCCAAAAATAACATTACACTTTCCTTACAAAAGTATGACATCCAAGATTAAGATTAGACCAAGCATTAAGACATCCGGAAATAAACCATAAAGGGATTTCATCAGTTCCCAGCTCCTGTTTAATACCTGATGATTACCTATGGCTATAGACAGCTTAATGCATCCATTCAGGCTTCCATATTTCATTCTAAGGGAGAAACATATTTACACAGAGCAAGTATTCATGTAAACACAAAGTAACAAATCTTTTTTAGTATGAAGAATAGTAAATGTCTAATAAAGACTTTTAAATATTACTCCAGGGAAAATATTTGACTGAATTTACACCCGACACTGTATTTTGGTGATAAAAAAAAATATTTAGTCTGTTGGAGAATGACTAATAGCATTATGAATATCACTGGCTACAGGCTGTTCAAACTTCAGGCAGTGGAAATGCAGTAGTTCTGCATTTTCAAAATGCAAGTGGAAATGCAGTAGTTCTGCATTTTGTGTAACCATGCTTGCTTTATATCTGTCATGGATTATTTGACCATAAGAGTTCTCTGTCAAAGAATGCACTGTGATGATTGCCATACAGACACAGAACAAAAAGACCACTCTGCCTTATGCTAAAGAATAAGAATTTTGACAGCTCCTGAATGAACATTTTTTAACATCTGAATTTTCAGATGCAAAACCACGGTTCATCTGCAACTGCAAATTAAATGAAGAGCAACAATGAGGAAGTTCATATGATAGCCTAGAAACAACCAACTGACCCATGAGTTCTAGCCTTTGCCTGCAGCTTTCCAGCTTCTGGTACTCTTAAAAGCCAGGTTTAGTATTTTTGGCTGGAATGGAGAGTGTACAAATTACAGTACTTCAATCCAGTTGAACTGAAATTTTTACTGCAGGAAGTCTCCCTTTTTAAAACACCTAAAACATCATAGAAGCTGTGGCAATATGGGTACCCTGTTGGGGCAATTGCAGTGTGTGTGTATAGAGATAGCAAGAGGTTTGTGTGATAACAGCATGGAAACAGTATAAGAAGTTGGAAGAGAACCGACCTTTAAGCCCACTTAGAGTTTTTTTCCAATGTCTATCAAGTTTACTTGAAGCCTTCATATATTTGGTATTTGCCCCTAAGTCATTACATTTGATCAATTTTGTTCAAGGCTAGAAAGAAAGTTCTCATGTCAGAGCCTTCACAGAGAATATACAACCACTTCCTCTTCCCATTTATAAAATTGAAAAATCCATCTTAAATTGCTTTTGCTGAGGCAGCACAGTAGAAGGTGCAACTGGTCTATTGCTTTTGGGGTCAGACACCATGAGATTGGTCTCTGTCTCCCTTCCTATCCCATATGTTTCACCATCACGAGTTGAGTAGATGAAATTAATTACCAGTTTCTCCCTGCATTATCCCCTGAGTTTCTGCTCTCACCTTCATACAAACATTTCTGTTTCAGCCTCATATTAATTCCTCCCATATGCAAGAAGCTGCCCACCTCTCTAACCCTACCTTCCTCTCCAAACTACATCCCTCACCAAACAGCTGGCCCACACTGCCTACATCAAAGGTTTTCCTGTTTATCACACCTTATCTGACAGTTACAGGTGCTGTTTATTGCTATAATGACCTATTCACTGTTATACACCATTTAAAGCAGCCCACGCAGGAAAAACATTAATACAGATGTGGTACAACATTCCTCACCAAGCAGATCTAGTGAGAGGGAAGATAATGATAACAATCAAATAATATATCCACCACTACGGCAACACCAAGCAATAAAAGGTTAAACTTAGATTACTTCAATGCTGTAACTCTTCTTAAAATAGGCCAGATAATAATTTAATAGATAATATCTATTAAATTCTGTTCCATTCACAGCTGTTCAACAAATCAGACCTATATAACCCAAGCACGATTTTAAACAAAATTCTGCACAGACTATCTTTAAAATCAGTTAGCTTTGACATAAAGGTAAAATGTGGTGAAAACCTGTAAATTAGTTTGCACACTTCCCTTTCTATTAATACTAGCAGGCTCATTTTGTGTGGGATTTTTCATTTTCTTCAGAAGTCTCTAGAGTCTTTTTTTGAAAATAAAATAAAAATCCAAAAATAAGAACAAAAGAGTCCAAAATATGCTAGTGTACTGCTGGCTAAATGACTAGGCTAGTTTTCTGGCTGGGCAAATCTTCAAAAATCATTTTCTCTACTGCATGAAAGAGTTATTTATCACAGAAGTCCGTGCAGTCAGAAGACAACACGAGGGATTCGTGCCAAAAAGAAAGGCAGCATCAAATCCAAGACCGGCCCTTAGAGCTTGTACCACTTTTCAAGCCATTCCTGTTGGAGTGCTATAGCATTTCTCTAACAGGAGGAGCAAATTACCAGCCGCTGACATTTGGGCTGCTCACTTATTCACCTTCTTTTCTGCTCCGAATTTCCAAAGTCTGCAAGGTTTTAAACATGTGTTATATGCAAATAACACCAGAGCATTGTGCTACGGCATCTTCTCTTTTTTTGTGGGAGTTGTCTTCAAGCTGTAATATGTAGCTTTTGGGATTTCCACTGGGGCCAAGCAAGCCGGGGAGGGAGCGGAGCTGGGCGACAATGGGAATATCCGGCTCTGCCTCCCACTGGAAAATACAGCAACAACAGAAGGGGAAGGGAAGATTCCTGGACACCGCATGACAATTGTCCTGTTTTGGGGAGCTCAGGAAGAAGGAAGTCAGCCTAACAGCCCCACTGCGTGACCTTTCCAAGCAAACTTTCCAAGCTATTTAGCGAGGCGGCGGGAGGCTGCCGCTCCTCCTGCCGTACCGCCGAGCTCCCCAGGTCCCGCTGTCCCTGGCTGAGCCGCGGCTGAGCCGCTCCAGGGCGGCGATCCCCGCTCCCCCGGCCAGCCGAGCCTCCCGCCGCGCCCCGCCGCGCCCCGCCGCACCTTTTGCTCAGAGGCCGGACCCGCACGGCGACCTTGACGTTGGCCATGGCTCGGCTGACGGCCGGCAGCCCCGGCCCCGCATCCCGCGGGACGGGGAGGAGCGGGAGGAGCGGGAGGGGGAGCGGGGGGAGCGGGAGGAGCGGGAGGAGCGTGAGGGGGAGCGGGAGGAGGAGCGGGAGGAGCGTGAGGGGGAGCGGGGCCGCCCCGCCGGGGAGGGCAGGGCAGGAGAGCCCGGCCCAGGCAGCCCCGTGAGGGGCGCACGGGAAGTTCCCCCGGCCGAGAGCAGGCGCCTGGGGAAAGGCTGCCCGGAGCTGCCGTGCGCAGCCTCTCCAGCATCCGAACCGCGCCTTTAGCCTGAGGTTTTAGCCTGAGCGAGGAGAGCGGCACCCCCGAAAAGGCCTGTTTGAACCTCTTCTACCCAAGAGTTCAACGCCGCCAGCACGATGAAGGGTGCTGCCCTTAAAGCGCTCACTAGGGACCAGCCCTGTAATCCCTCCACATTCTTTTGACAGGAATTTAGGGAAGGCAAGTATCCCCTCCTTATTAGTGCTAAAGGAAAGGTCTCAAATGTTTTAGATTTCTTTGGAAACATCCAGTCTTCATGTGGCTCGTACTTAGGAGCTAAAAGAAAATTTTGAAACTTCCAAAGAACTTTAACTGAAATCAATATCTAGCTGTTGCACTGGTGGAAGTTTTGTACTTAAGAGTAATATAAAAATCACGGGAAGTATTTTAAAAATTTCTTTCAGAATACTGTCACTGTCAGCTACTGATGTCACAGGAAGATGCAAGAGCAAGTAGCATTGGCATAAAAAAGATGCCAGGCTCAATAGGCAGGTCCTATTTGACTTTGACAATTCCATTTGCCAATGCAAATTTTTAAATGGACTCCTGGTTTTGCATTTCAAAATATGATAAACTGAGCTATATTTAAATATCATATATGAGAGTTTAAGAATCCTATGTTGTTTTTATATTTAAACAACTCCTCTTTAACTTTTAACTGCTTTTAACTATAAAGTATAGTTATATTTTCATGAGACAGTTTGCCTTAAACTCCAGAAACGTTATAGCTAAATAAAAAAGGCACCATATTTCAGAACTTTTCCTAAGTGAAGAATGGGATAGATCCTTGGGACCCAATACTCCATTCACCACAGAGGTGCTAAAATGAATACCTACAAGCTGTGAATCATTGTATACTTCAATGGATTTATCCCTTGAAATCACACTAAAGAATTAATTGACACATCACAGGCAAATGGCAATTATCTAAACTCCACAGTCAACTCTTCAAAAGTAGATACAGTAAAAGAAGAAAATATGCTCAACTCTTTGGGATATGGCAAGACCACGTATTTCAAAGAATTACAATGAACAAACTGACTAGAATGTTTCCATTGTGATCTAAAATTATTTAATTACAACAGTTTTAGTGCCTGGTCTAAATCATCACTGTAAGACAGAGTGAGAGTCTAAACCTAGAATAGATATAGAGGACTTTTACTCACAAAAATCACAGAATCAGTTAGGTTGGAAATGACTCATTGAGTCCAACCTATGATCACCTATTGTTCTGTTTTCTCCTGTGTCACAGAATGTGCAAAACATTTTCATTAAAAATGTCAGGTTCTCTGCAGTTGTGTGGAAAACCTTAATTTCCACTTCTGAAACAACAGTGGCATGAAACTTCAGACTCAAGTCCTGTAATGACATATAGCAAGTGTTGACACAAAGACCCCATTAATGCCTGTTGCATAAATGCTGTTTATATTCTTAGAGTCTACCTAGTGATATCCTGCTTAAACCTAATTAAAATTGTTTCTGTCCTCTTCTCAATGGGAGCAGAGAGGAACATCAGCTATAGCTTACACAGTACACTAGAGAACTGTTAAATTGGATGTCTTGTCATCACACTCTGCAGAATGGTTACAAAGATTAAAAAGAGATTCTCAGAAAATTTCAAATATAAAATACACCAAATACAAGTAAGTAATAATATAGTGGCCTCAACAAAACCAAAGATTTCTTCCTTAATTCTGCTTTATGTGCAATAGTCAGATAAACTTGTGAACTTTGTGGTACTGAGCCACCCAGTGGTTACTTTGAAAAAGCAAAATGCTCTTATTTCAGCAACAGAAATCAACAGGTTGGATTTTCACATAACAAATGATACAAGAGGAGAAAGGAATACATTTGCACCACTTCAGTCTACTCCATATCCTGAATATAAACCCTCCAAAGACAACCAACTACACTGGTTTATAGATGTCCTGCCAGTGACATTGCACCAACCTGTCTCCTCATGAGGGTTACAAACTGGGATAACCAATGCTTTTGATAAACTGTCAATCTTACTCATGGTACAAGAGTTTTATTCCGAGTGGGACACCAAAAACAGGGCAAGCAACAGAAAAAGAGAATCTGAAGAATATATTATCACTACAATTGAAGAATTTCCTGCTTTCCCACAAAACCACATCAGTCATAACAAACTGCAATTTAAAACAAATTAATTTCTTGACTGCAACTCCTATGGAAGCATAAGCTTGGAAGTAATACTTTGCTATATTATTTTAATTATAGGACTTTATAACAATATTAAAAGCAAGAAACAGAGCTTTTGAAATCTAGTACTTTTATTAAAGTTTTACGGCAACATACAAAATACAGTGTTTTATCAAGAGGCTTACAAAAATTAATAAAGATACTATAGCAAGTGCAAAAAAAATATCAAAACAATTTTCCATTGAAGATACAGGCTCCAAGGGACTCTTATCCAACTATTTCAAAAAGGAACTTTTCAGTACTCTGTCTTACTATGAACTACTACTCATTGTCCTTTTTTTTAATAAATAGTTGGAGAACTGTTAATTAATAACAGAAATATAACTACCTATGAAGTCTCTGTTGGATTAAAAGACATCTCTGTTGCAGTTTTCACAGAAGACTGTAGGAATGTAGTTCTTTGAGTAGTCCTCCTACTTGCAGAAAATTATTTGTTAGGCTAAAGATAAGCCAAAGTCCAAGTCAGCAGTATTGCATACACTGTTAGAATATACTTCCTTTTGCAGTTCTTCCCATTTCAGTATTTGCTCTGTCAGCTCCTCCAACTCTATCATGAGCACCTTTGTTTTTGACAAAGTGGTGTCCTGAAACAGAAAAGGGTTGGATTTAATCTCTATACATCCTGTCAGTCTATCAGGACATAGAAGTAACCTAAACAACCAAATTGCATTGCATTCTTCGTGCTGGAGAAGACAGCAGGTTCAGTTCTTTCACTACTCACCATATTGCTCATCATGTGTGGTACCTGAGGGATGCTTCTCACAGACTGCAAATGGCTTTCAAGCTTCTCAATGAAAGTCACAGCCTCAGCCAACAACTCTACTATACACCTGTAACCAAAAATGAGCTGAAAACTTGCGCTAAACAACAAGAATTTAATACTTTTAAGTTCTTTTTTCATTGTCCTACTTTTCTTAGTCCCCTTTTCCAGCTTTCTGCAAACTTCTAACCATCTTAATTAATTTTTCTGCAATTATACTTTTTGTATAACCTTTAGCAACAAGAAGGGCAGGAATTACAGAAGTGAATAGCCACTCCTTCAGTACCTGGGCTAGATTTTTAGACTGTAAGAAGAAGGACTATACTTGTAAAACATGCACTATGCATGTCTGAGAATCATTCACATTTAATTCTAAGCAAACAACAGTGGAAGGAAGATACCCAGTGCTAAAGTAACAACTCCTGCATGGGAGAAGTATAACAAATCCAGCATGTAGCACATTTGTTTAAAACAATGCATCACAATTTGTTCTGTAGACTTCTAAAGACAAGACCAATAACCTAAGTAAATATTCATAAAATACGTGTCACTACCTTTTTATTAATTTATCAATGAGTAAACTACCAGCTTTTAGCTGAGGTTCTGCTACCATTTTTTATGTCTATTTTTATCAGTGGAAAAATTATTGGGAACATATGATTTTTATTGTTTGTTAGTTCAAATTAATTTGGACTTAAGAAAACCAGAAGAAATATTTTCTTTGTGCCTACCTGTGAAAAGTAGCCTCAATAGGCAGGCTTTCTTCACATCTGTGTTTGATCAACCTCTTTCTGAGGTCCCTCTTCTCTTTCAGAATGGCTTCCAAGTGCCTGTTCATGTCTTGCAAAATCTCGCATTTTTTCCCTATAAAATAAAATTGCAATGTTGAACCTAATCTTTTGCTAAAACAAAAGCAAAATTTCTCCTGAAGACAGAAAAAAAATACTGATCTACTGCAGTGGACAGTTACATTCAAGAGACATTAATCAGAATGGCTTTTGTTGGAGCATGTATGATTTAGTATCAACATGCACTCAAAGTCACAATACCTACTTTTCAGAGATAGATATAATTGTTTTACATTATCTGTAATTTTAAGTAAATTCTCTATGGGATGAAGTCAACTATACCATAGCAATGAAATATCACAACAGATTTCACTAGTCTAGCACAAGAGTAGCAAACTAGAAAGTTTTTAAGTACACATAAAATCAGAGTGGACAAAATGTGCAATTACAATAAATCAATGCACGTGCTCCCTAAGTGCAAAATTAAAAGGTGTAATAAGTTTAGGGGGATAGAGATGCAACAGAAATACACTGAGTTTCTGGAAAAGAAGCAGAATAGCACATGCAGGCCAATGGTTGCTGATGATCTCAGAACTGATGATCCACTGACCCTGGGGAGCTGACCACACCTCCCACACTGTTTTAGAGAATGAGTTACGCATGCAGCTTCTATGAGACAGTAGAGAGTGCAAGTTCAAATAGTATGGAAACATGCTTTAGGTGTTAATAAAACACCTACCACCTCCAACAAGTTATTCAGAGATGACTGCTGCAATAACTTCTAGAAGGGTTATGTACTCATTTGAAACATTAATCTGCATCTAACTTAACACTCTTCATTTTTCTACAGTACAACTGCACTTACCTAAGTAAAAAGGGTGAGTAATGTCTGCTGTCTCATTCTCCAACTGCATCATTTCTATTTTCAATTTTATCTACAACGATAATAACATCAAATGAAAATGCATTTTTAACATACTTATCCAGACATTGTTGACTGTCTTGGGGTGGAGGCGGAAGTGGAAAGGGAGAAAGCGGCAGCATAGGGAGAACATGTGTGTGAAAGAGAGCAAGCATTAGCTCAAGAACATGTTACACTGCTCCCTGGAGAGTTTCTACTACTTGGTGGGGATTTTGTGGTCAATAAGAAAAAGACTGTTTAAAAACACCAACCTAAATGATTTGGAGATTTGTGCTGGAAAAGACAGATCTTGCAATTCATTCCTAAACCACAGAACTTATGACAGAATGGCTTGGGTTGAAAGGGCCCTTAAAAATCATCTAGTTACAAGCCCCTGCCAATAGGCAGGGATATCACCCATTAGACCAGGTAGCTCAGAGCCTCTCTAACGTAGCCCTGAACACCTTCAGGGATGGGGTATCCACAACTTCTCTAGGCAACCTGTTCCAGTGTTTCACCACCCTCACAGTAAAGAATTTTTTCCTAATGTTTAATCTAATCTAATCTAATCTAATCTAATCTAACCTAATCTAATCTAATCTAATCTAATCTCTTTTCTTTTACTTTAAAACCATTCCCCCTTGTCCCAGCATTATCTGCTTGTGGAAAAAGTCACTCTCCCTCTTTTCTTAAACCCTCTTTAAGTACTGGATGGCTGCTGAACAATCCCTGCTCTCTGAGTCTGTTTTTGTAGGAGAGGTGTTCCAGCCCTTGGACCATCTTCATGGCCCTCCTCAGGAACTGCTTCAAGAAGGTTCACTTCTTTCCTGTCCTGAGGATTCCAGACCTGGACACAGCACTCCAGGTGGGGTCTCACAAGGTCAGAAGACAAGAATCCCCTTCCTGGCCCTGTTGGCCACACTACTTTTGATGCAGCCCAGGATGTGGTTGGTTTTCTGGGCTGTGACTGCACATGGCCACGTCATGTCCAACTTTTCACCCACAAGAAACCCCAAGTCTTTCTCCACAGTGCTGCTCCCAAGGCGTTCATCTCCCAGTTTGTACTCACATCTGGGATTGCCCTGACCCAGGTGCAGGACCCCACATTTGGTCTTGAGCCTCATGAGGTTCTTGTGAGCCTATTTACTTCTCACACTTGCCCACTTCCTCTGAATGACATCCCAACCTTTTGCTGTGTCCAGTGCTCTTCTGCCAATTCCTTAATCACCGAATAGTCTACCCTTAAAACCCATGTCCCTCCTATTTACATCTCTTACAAAGCAGTTTCATAGTCTATGTAGTGTCTAAACCAACACTGTAAAATAAAAGGCAACAGCCAATTAAGGCAGTATGAAATGTCTGAGGTTACCACCCGCTAACCAACAATATTGCCTATAAAGAGACACTTTTTTGTGTCCTGAAGTCAACTACAAGTTGTTTTTTATTGTTCAGTTTCTTCAAAAAACTTCAGGTAACACTTTAGTCAAAGGTGCAGCCTGCTGAATCCTTCTACTTCAACTTTTGTTTCATAGTTTTGTTTTCTTTATGACAACTCGGACCACCGGGGGAAAAAAGTGCCACCCATCAAACAGCTGAATTGTTAACAAAATCCTCAAAACTTGAAACAACACGGCATGTGGCAGTCTGGTATTTCATTAGGGCCCTGTATTATCTCCAGGTATCGAAGTGTTGAGTGTACACTGACAATAGTAAAGGCTGTACCTCATTGATTTCGGCTTCCATGTTCACCATTTTTTCCATCTCTGAGAATTTCGGAAAACATGACATTCTTCTGCAAGTTAAATCCAAGGTCTCCTTTGAAAGTAAAACAACAGGAAAAACGCAATCAGCAGCACGAACGTACCAAGCAAATGCTCCATAAAGGCTTTTAACAGTCCAGAGCTGTTCCTCTCCCGCGCTCTGCAACGCAGCGCCCCTCACGAGAGCAGCGAGAACCGCGCGGCGCTGTCCCGTCTCTGCCCGGCCGGTACCGGCCGCACGGCTCCCGTCTCTGCCCGGCCGGTACCGGCCGCACGGCTCCCGTCTCTGCCCGGCCGGTACCTGCCGCACGGCTCCCGTCGCCACGCACCGCTCCAGCAGCAAGGCCGCCGCCGAGGGCTCCCCGGGCTGCTCGGGCCAGGCCGCGCCGGGCTCCTCATCGCTCTCCGCGCTGAGCCACGAGCTGCACTCCAGCTCCAGCTCGGAATCGCCATCGAGATCGGAGTCGAGCTCGGGCTCGCCCGCCCCGCGGGGCCGGGGGCTGGGCTTGTCGGCCGCCGCGGCCGGGGTCCCGCTGTCCCGCAGGGAGCGGGAGCGCCGGGGGGCCGCCATGGCGGGCGTGGCAGGAACGGCGCTGACACGCGTCCGGTTCCGGGCGGGCGCGGCCGGAGCGGCGGTTCGGGAAGGGCGGAGCGCGGGGGACGGGCCGGGGCTCCGCCGCCGCGGAGCGTCTGCCAGCGGCGCCGGACAGGTTGGTTGGGCCGGGCCGGGCCGGGCCCGGCGGCCCCCGGCGGTGCGAGGGTCGGGGCCGGAGCAGCCGGACGAGGTTGGGGCGGGGGCACCGCGGCCTGCCGCGGGTCGGTGCTGGCCTCGCCCCTTGCCGGGGGGCCCGAGGCGGCACGGAGCGCATCTCGTGTCGGGCTGCCTACGTGCTGTGGCGGGCTTCACTCCCCAGCGAGCCCGGCACTAATCCCGGGTGAGCCGCGCGCCCTGGGATTAAGCCCCGCTGGGGTTACGGAGGTGGGTGTCGTGTGTCTGCTAATAGACACGGCAGAGGAGTCTGCTCTCTAAATAAAGGTCTCAAAAAACCCAAATAAAACAGTAGCAGTGTTGGCATTCCAGCGCTGCTAGATGCCACAGAAATCACAGCCTGTCTCCGTAGAGAATCTCCTTACGATGCGATGCGGGGCCTCGAAAAGGCATACTATAGAAAATGTGCGGTTTTCCACTTAGTTTTAACTGCGGTTGTTGCATAGTTTCAGTAATCAAACTGCTGTAAGGAAGATACCTTAATCTAGGTAAATTCAAGTAAACCTTTAGACTTCTAGGTTTAATTATGAGGGAGATGAAAACACAGCAGTGAAAAGGTTCAGTGTGTCAGAATGCTTGTAGTGTTGGGGACAGTGCACATAAAGTGACTTCTTACCTTTGCTTTATCACAGAGACTTTGGATTGCAGTTCTCTAGCACGGAGTAAAACTGGCTGACACCATCACTCGCACTTTGTGTGCTTGACAGAGAGCTGTTAGGATGGGAAATAGTGCACTAAAAGCCCACCTGGAGACAGCACAGAAAACTGGTGTGTTTCAGCTCACAGGAAAGGGGCTTACTGAGGTAATGTACTGGGAGGAGAAACATGGCTCTTTATATGGAAAATATATCAAGATTTTTTTGTTGTTGTTGTTTTTTTTCATTTTTTTCATTTTTGCTTGTCTTCTGATCGAGAATTTATCTGTCAGGGCACTTATACGCTTATGAGCTTATGCTTTACAGCAAATATGTTCAAGAATTGCTAGTTATGATGTTATGCTTTTAGAAAATGGCTGTAAACTTGAGGAGGACAATATAAATTTTATAACCGTATTGTAACCTAGATACTCCACAGTTTGTCACATGTATGTACTTATGATGTATTTAATTGTAGGCATATGAATAGTCTGTACAGGCTGTTCAATGGGCTGGCAGCAAGCATCCTGAAAGTTTATTACATTGGAAATTATCTTAACTTAGACTCATCTGCAGAAAAACACAGAATGTCCTGGAACCAACAATTCACATGATAGCCAAGAATAACTCTATATTGCAGTAATTTTCCAAGCCTTTTCTAACATACCTTCTTCCACTGTCCTACCTCCTCTCTTCACTTTTTCTATAGCAAGTCAAAGGACGATCAAAACCACTGGCTTATTCACCAGAACTCCCTGATGGTGATTGTCAGGTTTTTCTTTTATTCACCGAGTGCCACAGCTCAGTACCAAAGTGGTACAGGGTATAAATAAGGAAAATGGTATGCATAATTATTTAAAAAAGGAAAGCAGGAAAAAAATTTTCACAGCATACTCTGCTAAAATATAGAGTTATTAACTGGCTGTAGAGTATTTTAAATTATATGTTGGCATGTTTAAGAGAAGCACATAAGAGGATGAAAATGTAATGTTTTTAATTTTCCTTATTTGGATGAAAAACTACTCCTTCTACATGTTAGTGTTTTCTTTATACCCCTTTCCCCTTCCCAGATGAAAAAAAATAATTTAAAAATATGGGTTAAACGAATTTGCTAATCACAGTGTGGTGATTGGAATTGTGATACATATGGCAGTATGTAACAGTGAGACAATTAAAATTTTAAGCTGTGCAACTTGAACATTCAAATTTGTATCAGCTTTTTAAATGCTGTATCTTTTTCTCCCCCAATAGTTTCCTGAAGATCTGCAGAAGCTAACAAGCAACTTAAGGACAATAGACTTGTCGAACAACAAAATAGAGCTCCTGCCACCACTCATTGGAAAATTTTCCTTTTTGAAGAGCCTTGCTCTAAACAACAACAAACTAAGTATGCCTGCTAATTAATATCTCCACTGAGTTTTAAGATAATAACTAATTTTCTCTATCAAAAACTAAATTTAATTATATAACTCTCACAAGATGTAAATGAGGAGTTTGGTCACCTAAATTGAAATCTTTGGAATTCATGTACAGGATAAGAACCTCTAAATCATAAATTCTACAAAACTAGTTTTGTAGAATTAGCTTTAGTGGCTTAGTGTATTACCAATTTTACATGAGAACTTAAACCCACAGAGGTTTTGTGCTGTGACTTAACCTGATGTGAGGCTTTAACAGTGTCAGAGGGTTTAGTATTTGTCAAGAGAACGGGTAATGAAGATGACATGTAGACAGTGTTGCTGGTTGCTACTGTTTCTGTTTAACATAATGAAAAAATCATGATGAAGAAACTAGGGGTTTTATGCATTAACTATGTATTATCTGCCTTTTTGAAAAAACAAAGGTAATTTACAAACTTCATTGACTCTGTAGTGCAGCTCATGAATTATACCCACATGTAGGTGGAAAGAGGGATGAATGGATGCCAGCAGACCTTACCTGGTGATGTTTGTATGCTGGTATGACACAGAATGAATTATAACTCATTTCTGAGGAAGTTGACTAATACCTTTGAAGAGCAAAGATGGAGCTGTGAATTTTGTGGTATTTCAGGTGTCATGTTGGCAGAGTGTAAGTAATGACTATAACTGACAGGCTAAAATCTTCTGATAGTGATTTCAGGCCATAATTTGAAGGTCTGCCTTGTCTGCAGATTATTTTTGATATATTTATAGATGATGGTTAACAAGCACGTGTTGTCTGTGGGCTTAAGTTTCTCTGCAGGGATCTATCTGTGCCTTCACTGGAAACTGGGGAGGAATTCAGTAAGAAATTACTTAATATAGCACTGTTCTCCCTGCAGAAGCTTATTTGAATTAAATGGGTGTGAATGTTTACTGCTCTTTAGGTCACACGTTTTTCTGTCATTTTTCTCTAGCTGCTTTACCTGAGGAGCTGTGTAAACTGAAAAAACTGGAAACACTTCACTTGAATGGCAATCACTTGAGGCAGCTACCGGCTGCATTTGGACAACTTTCAGCTCTCAAAACCCTGAGCCTTTCTGGAAACCAGCTTCGGACTGTGCCTACACAGCTCTCTGGTCTTCGCCATTTGGATGTGGTAGATCTTTCAAAAAACCAGATCCAAAATGTCCCCGACACCGTGGGAGAACTGCAGGCTATCGAACTCAATTTGAATCAGAATCAGGTCTGGTAACTGAGATGTTGTGGGAATGTAAATTTAGGACATGGTTTATCTTGAACTTAGTACAGCCATGGAACATAAGATGAGACCACCAAAACTTTATAGCTGAAAGAAACCTTCTGGACACAACACAAATGAGGAATCATAACTAGATTTTGTGTACCAACACATCAAACTGCCTGATTTGATTAACTAAAAAATTCTGGATTTAGTCATGCAGAAAATTATTTGAACAGTTCTTGAGTAGGAGTGTGATAAACAGATGTGTAGGTTGCTTGTTATCATGGAATAAAAAGTGTATTTTGATTTTTGATCAGTTGTTACTTATGCATTTTTTTTAAGTACTTACTACTAATGTAGTTTCTATTTACAATATGGTAATTTTTCTGTATAAGTCGGAAACAGATTACTTAATAATCATTGATCACTACCATTTTAATCCCATTTCTCTTTTCTTTTTATTTCCACAAGATTTCCCAGATCTCAGTGCAGATCTCCCACTGTCCACGCCTCAAAGTCTTGCGTTTAGAAGAAAACTGTCTAGAACTCAGCATGCTGCCTCAGAGTATCCTCAGTGATTCCCAGATCTCACTGCTTGCAGTAGAAGGCAACCTCTTTGAAATCAAGAAACTCAGAGAACTGGAAGGTTATGACAAGGTTTGTGTTTTGGTTTTTTTTTTTTTTCCTTTTTGTATTTAAAGAAACTCCTGGTGAAGTCCTTACTCAGAGTACTAAGCATTTATGCTGATGAATAAAAGCACAAAATAGTCTGTTGGTGGTGTCATTGCTACTGGCTTCATAAATAACCTCTGAAAACAACTCCAGGAGTTCTTCAGAGGAACTTCCTTGTAGGATTCAGGATCGGTGTTCTTTCATCAGCATCTTTTGAAGGGTAGCTGATAATGACAATCCTGTCTTCACTTTGATGTGACAAAAAATAAGGGATGCTTTGAATTATGCAGCATTCGTTAAGTATTTAATACTAGTTCATCCTTAACACTGGAGATTTGACCATTAATCGGAATTGCAGCAAATGCCAGAAATGTTTTGGGCGTGTCTTTGTTCAAAATTAAAGCTCTAATAGTTGGATCTCTAATATATAATGCCTGGGATATAAAAATATGCTTTAGATGCAGACTGTTTTTGAGTCTGAGAGCAGAAGCTCAGCTGCTTTTAGTAGTAATGAATCCCCTATTAATTTCTGAAAATCTTAGATTTTTTTTCTTTTCTTTGTAGTACATGGAACGATTTACAGCTACAAAGAAGAAGTTTGCATGATCACTATTCTGACCCTGTATATTACCAGTAAGAAGACAGAATCGAAGCATCTGCTTCACTGACTTGAACCAAGACTGATGAAGGAAATAATCAGAGTACTCCTCTTGTAGTAGTCTGAAACAGCCTGTTAAGACCACATTGAATAAACTTGAACTAGAGAATATAGGTATTGAACTGATGAACCTGCCCAGGGGCCAGTTTTGATTTTAGTGCCACAATAGCTTTTTAACATACTACATGTTCTCCTTTGTCAGGGCTTGTTCTTTCACAGAGAAAGGGAACAAGCATTTCAAAGTTGCCAGTTCCCTTTTGTCAGGAAGCTGGCTGTTGATTTGTAAGAGGATTATTTCTTCTGGAAACATTTTTCCATGATAGCACATGGAAGTTCTACCACTAATGCACTGTATGTCTTGCAGTAAGCACTGTTATGCAGAGAAGAACTTTTACAAATGAGATTTGAGTTGATAACCTGTGTTAGTTGTTTTTGGTTTTTTTTAATGAAGCACAAATAGATGTGATTAAGTTAAATGTTTTATTAACAGCTTCCAGTAAACAAATTGTGGTTTGAGCATCCTTCATTTATATTTTAAACTACAGGCTTTCTTTTCCCATAAGCAAGAATTGCACTACAGTCCAGTTTTGCTTGAGCTGTATGAAATAAAAATCAGGTTCATCTTCAGTGTATTCAGTAAAAATGTATATTGCTAGAAAATATAATATCCTTGCACTGACTCCTTGTGTACAGAGCAATGCTGAAGGTTTTAGTTGTCAGCCCATTGCTGCTGCCTTATTACCAAAAGCACCTAGAAAGAGCTAAAAATGTATGCAATTATGTAACTTATACTGAAAAGGAAAATGTACTTGTATATTTTAGTAAATTATTTTCAAAAAATCAGTTCAAGTTTATTTGGTGTAACTTGTCATTTTTTTAACTAGTACAAAGATGTCACTGAAAGCCCTCACTTAACTACTTGAGTCTGTTGTTGGTAACAGCTACACTTCAACATTACACCCATAATTATGATTAAAAATAAGTGGTTCTTTTGTGAGATGCTCAGAGAGGTATTTATTTCCTTGACCCTGTTGCCATCTTATTTCAGTTCTTACATAGTAATACCTAGAAGAAGAGTGTTTTAGGGGACATCAGCTCCTTATTCAAAGGATGGATGTGATTCATCATTTAACAGGGAACCAGTTCTACTTATTCTTTAATAAAAAAATCTACTAGCTTCTTGACAGAAGTAGCTGACAGCTGACCCTGTTTATGAGTCTACTTTGTTTTGCAAGGCATACAGTGAAGTGCTTTAAGAACACTTATGTCTTACCATGATGCAAAGCCCTGTATAGTCAGAAATCTATTCAACTTCATACTAATGGATTCCACTGATTAAGACACGCAAACTGAGTAGTGAATAAAGCCTCCACACTTGTTCTAAATTTTAGCTCCTTGTACTTGATACCTAAATCCCATTTGAAGTACTATTTTGTTTGGTTTTTTTCCTAGAGCTTTGCTGTGCATGAGACATCAACAGAACAAATTAGCAGTTAGCAGATTCCCCCTTTGCATTCACCAAAGGAGTAGTCTATCATCAATATGTATGCACTTGGCAATACTGTGCTGTGGTACCATTTTGGTTGTACAATCTTTTACTGAAAGTATCTGCACTCAGAGGTGCTGCTTCTCTCATTGAATGTGTTTGTTTACCAATGTTGTTATTTTCTATTCAACAATGTGTAAAAAGAGATGGTAGAATAGAACTGTTGAAAATTATGGAGTTAGCATTGCTCTAAAAAAAAAAACAACTTAGTGGGAAGTATTTAAGTAAGTCAACATTTCTTTTTTGTGATCACTAGTACATTTAGAAACCTTTCAATTTCTCATTGTTAGGCTCCTTTGCTGCCTTGGAGTTATGACAGCTATCAAAACTTTTGTAGAGCAAAATGGAGAAAGCATCACGTAAAATACCAATTGGAACCAAGTTAGTCCTAATTAACTAAACTTGTTCCAGAACAGAGGATGACTTATTTCTGTTGCAAGGAAAAAAATAACTGGCTGATGCCCTTGACTGTTTAACTCACAGCAATGAGCTGTGAATAAGTCACATAGTGGAATGCTGTTCTAGACATTTCAGCACTCTACATAACCTATCAGTAATTTTATATTGGGACTCCCTGTTTCCCTTCTCATCACCCCCACCCTGCAAAAAGTGAAGCTATAAACCAGTTTGATTTCTGTGCATAATTACTTGCAGCTTTTTAATTTTGGAGTTACTGAGGTAGAGCATTACCCTAGTTAACAATAGAAACCATTTGTGTATTTTGTTTCAGACCTGTATCACTCGCTGTCCAGTTTTCCATTTCAGGAAGACACACATTTAATCCATCTATTCCACCAACATTTAGACACTGCATTGCTTCAAATGCAGCAAAGTGAATTAGCAGCTGCAAGTCATTGTGAACAGGGAGTTGTTTTACCCTATTGCCTTCACAGAGGTGTTTTCTACAAGTAGCTGTACAAGCAGCATGTGCTGCAGTTCATAGTACAGTTACTGCTGTGCTAAAAAGCTGTCTTTCATCAAGGAGCAGACTAGCTAGAATTTACCAATTATTGTCCTTTAAGTGTACCCATGTGACATGTACTGCCTCCTCATAACAGTTACAGAACCAGGGTGTCCCTAGTTCCTGGTAGATATTAGATAGTATAGTAGAAGTACTTCTTCCAAGCTCTTCCCAGGGATGTTAGTCTCTACTGCAGCTTAGAACTGTGGCAAGTCGACAAAAGTCTCTCTTTCTCCCCGTACCTCCTCCTCCCTGTTAAAGAGTGTTCTGGGAATCTGAGGCTCTGGTATGAGAGAAAATACAATTTAAAATGCCTCACAAATGAAATTGTAGTGGCAGTAGGTTAAATCACTACATTTCATCTACTGGACTAGTTATTTGCTAGTCATCTGTTACCACTACTTAACTAGAAAGTTTTAAATTATTTTACTTTGTTCCTTTATCATCCTGAAGTATACTCCCATGTACATCATGATCTTTCAAAGAAGAGATGGACACGGTTCACTGTGAATTTAAGAGATGTTGATTATGTGAGGATCAAAACTAAAGTGTTAAAGACCACAATATTCCTCTCCTCCCAACCACACCCATTCTTTTCTTAGCAGTGGGATTTCTGTGAAATAAAAATAGACACGGAACTTCCTAGTTGAATAGTAGCAACTAGTTCTGCCAAGGTTTTCAACAACAGGAAACTAAACAAAGACATTTCTAGGAGAAAATAGTTTTAAAACACATTCAGTTATAAAAGTATGTATTTTTGTGCACAATATATAGTTTAACAATCAAAAGCAGAAACTGTAAACCTTCATTCTCAATAGCATTCAGACATACAAAGATGTACAAGTGTCAATTTCATACGATAGATATGGAAATTAAGCATCTATTCTATACACAACAGTAAGACATCCAAGAAGCAAACTGTTTATGACTAACAAAGGCACCAACTCCCTCACAGATTTGGCTCTTGCTGCATCAGAAAGTAGTATTGGTACTCTGATAGTACTTGAGTCTCATAACTTGTATCCTTGTGTGGTATTCATTACAGTATTACAATTTTGATACACCAATCACAGCATTTTATCAGCCAACATGCTCATTTATTGTGAGAGCTCAGGCAAGTCAAGAACAAGGACTTGCAATGGCAAGGGAGAAAAACATTCCAATGTTTGGAATGTCCAAATGGTACAGAGCAGGCTTGTACTGTGTAAGCAGAATAAGGTAACCACTTCAGTCTTCTGTTCCGGGAGACAATCATAATTAAATAACATATACTTTGCTTTCACAACTAGCAGCAAATATTCCTTAAAGTAATTTGAAGTTTTTAAGAAGGAAAAAAGGGCATATGAAATCCCTATGCAGGTGGCTTCTCAAAAGTTTACTATGCCATTAAGAAATTCTTAAAAGTACTTCTTGGCTACTTGCATTTTTAGGCACAAAATCTTCATTTACTGATTGGGTAGCTAGTGAACTTTTTTAATTCATTAGCATGCCAACAATAACCAGAAGCTAGAGAGGAGCCAACCCACACTACTCAAGTATCTAGTCCCCTAAAAATGATTTTACCTTATTCACATAAGGCAAACTGCCACTGGCCTATTTTTACATGCAGCTGCCCCATCCTTTGGTCAGTTGTTTGGGGGTTTTTGTTTGGTTGGGTTTTAGTTTGGTGGGATTTGTGTATGATTTTTTTTTTTTGTGCGTGTGGTTGTTGGTTTTGGTTCTTTTTGCTTTAACTAGCAAGTTGTCTTGGCAGCCAACTGAAAAGATACTGGTAACACTGACTGTAGTTTTACTAAAAAGAAAACAGAATGCTTAAACACTGTCTTGCATTTTGGTGGATTAGTGTCATCTCTGACTCTGGGATTCAATATTAGTGGCTACAGGGTAGTTGTGGACTTGTCTTTCAAAAAAGCACCCCATAATGCTATTAGTTTTAATTATTCATCCAATCAGTTTGATTTGAAGATTTTTGCCATCCAAACACTGAGTATCAAAGGTTATTCCAAACCACCATTTTCAACTTTAAAAAAGGCATAATATATTGCTGGGTGGAGTTAAAATAATCTAAGTCACTTGCAACTTAATTACTATCAAGATTTTAAGAAAATCTTTTTATATTGCAGTAAAACTAAACTATTTTTCTTCTCAGGAGAGTGCTTTACCTCACCTGGTCAGAAACTCCTCTATTCTGCAACAGAGGAAAAACATTTTATTTGCAAGCAACTTGGATACGTAATATTTCTAATTGCCAGTCCCAAAGTCTGCAATAATAAACCAGTCAGGAATCTATTTAGAACTAGTTTATTTTGAACTAGCATACAGCTCATAAATAGCTACTTCTTCCTCCAGACTTGTGACAAAGAAGTTTTACAATAAGCTTCTCTAGTTTTGGTAGGTTTAAGAAGCACCCCCAAAGTCACTGCTGAGAGCAAACTCCGCACCAGATCTCAATCATTATTTTGCACTGGAGAAAGGCATAAACTGAACTCCAGTGAAAACTGGCCAAAAGAGAGAAAGATAAGGGATGCAAGAAAATTGCATGCTTTTCTACTCAGTTTCTTCCAGGTCAGATGCATCATTCAAACACTTCAAAGTTAACTTTTAGATAAGGGGTGTAAAATTTTCCATCAAATAAATACCTTGGGGAGACAGCTTTATCTTCTCCTATGTGTGTGCATGGGGTTTAGATCAGATATACACAACAAATATTATCAGAAAAATGCAGCATGATTAGTCATGGACTCCAAACCGATGTCAATCTACAGTAAAGAAATGGAAACCTGTATATCCCTCTGGTTACCATTACCTTAAAGTTTGTGTGGTTAGGAAGTGTTTTAAAGCCCTCAACCCACAAGTGGTAAGTAATGGGCCTCTTCAATTCTGTGATCCTTAAATTCAACTCCAAACCAGTCGTGGTTTGGATTGTAAAACTATGGTTAGATGCTAGAGATACAAATCAGACAATGTTCACGTAGTCCCTATTTTAGTGAAGACACTCAACTTATGAGGTATTTCAAACAGTGCAAAGTGCCCCCTCCAACTTTCCACAACTGTGAATTCAGGTTACCCTGCTTGTTCAACTTAAATAAAGGACTGAATTTTCGGTGCAGGAAAATAACATTTCAAAAAAAAATAATACAAAGAAACTGGGAAGAGGAATAAAACATGCAGGAAGATTCTCAAAGCCCTAACGCTTTTAGCCCTGAGCAGTTTAAAGAAAGTGAAGGCAGATGAGTAAAAGGAAGTTGGCTGCTTTCTTGGAGTCAAGGCCACGTTTACATGAAGCAATAAAAGAAAACTAATCCCTACAGAAGGGGTACTGCTTCATTTTTCCCAGCCCCTCTGATTTCAGAATAGAAGTTTCACAGATCCATGAATATGGTGGCTTGCAGCTGGAGAGGCTGTCATTGAACAATGACAGCAGGCTTTAATTTTCAATTAGTTTCTTGGCTCTGATGTTCGCTTGCTCAATGCGTTCCCTGTTTGTATCAGCCTGAAAGAGAGAAATTCATAGGTCATTTGAAGACTTGATGCAAAACAATTTAAAAATTCAAACTGACGTGAACTTCTGAATTACAAGGTATCATCAGTGGTAAAGAGTAGGGGAGCAACTTCTATATGCTAGAAGTAGTTGGTTTTTTTTTTCCCCTAGACAACAAATGATGTTAATTTTGGTAGAAACAAACCAAGAGAAAATAGTTTTTCTCTTCAGCTGACTTCCAAAACACAGCAGCTTGCCTCAGCTGGTCCGGAAGCATGTTAACAACACGAAGGAATAAAAATTCTTTACCAGTGTTTAGACATCTTAAGGACCTCTGCAGAGCAACAAGGTTGCTCTGGACTGTAAGTAATAGTCAAAACTGGGCCTATGGGCATGAAGTTAGATTTATTTTGCTTAGTGCAAATCCATAGTTTTCATTCACTTCCCCTCCAATGTCCTAGTGCTGTAACAATATGCTATTTATCAGAATGAGCTTTAAATTTTATTATTGTTTGGTTTACTAAAATAAAGCATTGAAAGTCAGGTCACAGTATCTAGGTTGAACAAGTGTCAAAATATAGTTTTACTGAAAGGTATGATAAGGAGTTTGTAAGTCATGCCCCAATTACACAGTGTGTTCTGGGGAATGTGCACGAAGTGTAATAAGCACAAAATCGGCCTCTGCTCTCAGCTGGAGTGGAAGTCCTAAGAAGCTCAACCTGTGCCAAGTATTAGCCATTTCACACCTTTGTCTTGCAATGGGCTGGGCAGAGCACACCTGCAGTTCAAGTCCTTCCCTCCTGTTCCCTCCTTCCTGCCTTTCAAGTCAAGGGCAAGGGACGGACAAGGGAGGGAAAAAAACCTACTACAGAAACGGGGACTCTATTCTGTTAACAACACTTTGGAAATGCTAACCTACTTAATCTTCTAAGAAAAATCCAGGAATGTAAGCTTCATTATGGGTTTATTCAGACTAGGAGTCCTGTGTAATACTACCAAAAGTCACCCAGTCAAGCCTATTTCCCAGGTGAATCAGAATTAAAAAAAAAAAAAAAAAATATAAGTATCAACTCTATTCTGAAGTTAAACTTAATACTGCTCTTTGTTTCTTCACATTATACTGTTGTTTGGAGATTTACAGACAACATATGGTTTGGTTTCCATACTGTTCACTAGATTTAGGAAGTTATCAGCATAAAAAGATTAATTTAAATACCCTGAGACAAGTTGCCAGTCAAGTCCAGGAATGGCACTTTCATTTTTATTCTTGTCTGCAAAGCAATTCTAACTTGTATACACCATATTTTAATAATTACGAAGACTGGATCAGCAAGATTTATTCAAATCGCTAAACCAAAAGAGCATCAGGCCAAAACAAATGCTTGAATTTACTAGAAACACTATTACTAAAAACAATAATTCCCACTTGCAGTTTATTTGACCAGGCAGTTAAGGCATCCTCCATATAATCATGTTGATTTGCCTTATCAATACCACAAACCCTTAATAACTAGACAAAATTGAGATGCTGACACAGATGCAACCACCATTTTTTGTCAAACTAGAGGGGTTCTGTTCCTCTTGTTTTAAACGCTACTGTACATTTCAATGAGATTTCTAAATTCCCATTTTGTCTTAATACTATAACTTCACAGTAATTGGTGTTCACTTCTACTGTTTGAAATCTTTTATATAGGCTAGTCATTAAACATTTTCCTTTCTTTCTTAACCAAGATATCTATAAAATAACTTCTATTAATTTCAGAATATGGGAATTTCTAGAATAGTCTTAGCATCCTCACTAAGCTGTCCTTGGAAAGAAACCTCCCTAAAGCATATTATATATGCTGAATCTGTTTGGAGAAGCTAACAGTTAAGTAGTAAAATTATATATGAAAAAAGGGAAGTTACTATGACTAACTTCATATGCTGACCATTTCCCTGTGCACCTACAAACTTCATTATTCCAAAGTCTACCAAGCTCCAATATTAATTCATCCACAAGAATTAGGGCAATGAATTACTTGTGTTTTACTTTACATTCATTGTAGTGACTTTTTAGGAATTTCAGAAGAGCCTTGCTATTGTTAAAAATACCTATTCCCCATCACAAGAAAAAAAAATTAGTAACAATGTCCCAGGTATACCTCCAGTAAATGTTTGTACTTTTGATCCCATGAAGTTTATTAGTTTTCAGAGTAAGTAGTAATCTGTGCTTTATATTTAGGTTTCCTGACATGCGAGCATTTGAATTTTAATCTATATCCCCTATATATATATTAAGGTACAATTCTTATTCAAATCACTGCAGCCTAGAGGATGGCATAACCTTACCACAAATTTGCTGCAAATACAGTGCGTGCATTCCTAATAACCTCTGAGTTCCAGCCTCCGAACTGAAAGCAGAGAATACCTTTGATGCTTACCTTTACATTTATCCGGTCTATTTGCTTGTTCTGGGCATCAATCTCATTGCCCATATCCAAAGCCATGTTTTTCAAATTCCCAAGAATGTTTCCAACTTGAGCAAGATTTTCATCCATTTCATCTTCCCTGGCATCATTGGTTATCCTATTCAAATAATTAAGACAATGTTTCAAGAATCAAGAACTTGCTTTTATCCTACCCGTATTTACTCTAGTAGAACTTGTTTGTTGCTCTATGCATTAAAACCAAGGTATGTTTCTCCCCTTTTAAAACCCCCGGTATTTCAAGCAAGCATCCACCAAAAAAAGTGCTAGGCTAGCCACTACTACAAAAATAGCCTTAAAAATTAAAATAGTTAACAAGTTAACAGAAGCTTAAAGACGTGAGTTTGTGAGTTTCTCTCAAATACACCTTATGACAGTCATAGGCCTTGATATATTTTAACAGTCCCCTCAATAACTGAGTACTAAGCCTTATAATTCTCACATTCACAGACTGACAATACCACCACTAGGTGAAAAAAAAATAAAATAGCAGTGTGAGATGAGCACTACAATACTGAAGGTGCCACCTCCTCTCCAAAAAGTAACAATTCCTCCAAACAATAGTAAAAGAAATTCTATTTAGCAACTTGACCTAAAATGCATCTGAAAGAAGCTGACAACTAGTAACAGGATTTGTGCATTTGAGATTGAGAGATATGAACAAGCAAACCTTGTAATATATCCACCACTTGGTCCTCCAGAAGTCTGAGGCTGCTGCCGATTTATACTTCTTGGTTGCATGGATATCACATGATCTGCTGAGTTTTCTGTTCCATCTCCCCAGGTTGCTCTGTATGCTTTGCTGGCCTCAAAATTCTTTGTCCTATTCCATAAAAATAAGAAATCTGAACCACTGCATTAGAAATATGGCTTTCTGACTGAAATTCACTATTAATCTAGAATTCTGGAAACATTTGTCTTGTGCCCAAAAGAGATCAAATTCTGTACACATAAAACTTTGTCTATCTATATAATACAAGTCCTTGTATCTTGATAGTACAAACACAACTGAGTTACTCTAAGCACAGTTATTACTTTGGTCTTAAACTTTAATAGAAGAACAGGAATTTGCTTAAAGCAATACTTTACCAGAGGACAGAAACTTATGACAGTCACAGGAAAGCTTACCCTATAGAGTTGTACTTTTAACAGGAATTAATCCAGAGTCAATATTAGTTATCTTTCAAGAAGAAATGAGGGTGAATGTAAAAACTCCCTCAAATACCTATACTATGAAAGAAAACCATTAATTGCTACTGTTTTTTTATCAAACATTAACAGTTACTTGGCAACAGAAAAAGGTAATGTTTCTCATGTTAACTTTGATTATGAATTAACAGTAATCTTGTTTAAGTAGCTCATTCTGCAATTCAGTTGTACTAACTCCATTAAATCAATAAACCAACTTACCATTACATTTTTCCATGTAATTCATAGGAGAAAAAAATAAATAAAGAAAGCACACTGACACAAAGCAGTCTCAAGAACCACAGAGCCACAAAAGCAAGAGGGGAAGAAAACCTCATGAAATAAACTTCTCTAAATCGGGGTCTGTTGTCATGAATCCTAAAGAAGTTATTTTGAGAATTTTCTCATGTTCACCTTGTTTGGTGGCAATTTCCAGATTTAAGCTAGACAATCCAGACACTGTCATTTTTCTGCGTCTTTAGACACTTGTGAAGGGAAATCTGTAGCATCTCTCAGTACACCTAACTTTGAAATCACAGGCAGTCAATTTCTAGAGATTTGGTGCCTTTCATTAACCTGGACATTATGTTTGAAGAGTTGTGAAATTAGCTGTAATGAACAAGTATTCCCTCTCATTCTACTGCTGTTTATGTATTCAATATGGGAAATTATGTCTCATTGGTCAGATCCTGCAAGAAGTAATCTAGAATGAATATATCAAGGGGGAAATATAGAATAATTTCTCAGTTCATAATGGAAATATTGCACCCAACAAAATCCTGAAGAAACCTAAACTAGTCAATTCTAGCTCCTTGCACATACACAGGCCCAAAGATTTCTAAGTTTACTGCAACTAGATTGAGAATTATATTTTCATCTCATTTATACTAAAGCCATAACTGGAAGAAATCTTTGTATGATTTGGTTATGGGGAAGTAAATCTTAGGTGCCAGAGGCAACTGTGAGGACTTTATTAATAGAAACAAGTGACCTGAAGAGTAGTTACATCTGTGAAGTAGACAGCCAGAAAAAGAATGATTGTTCAAAGTAAGCACAGTTAAGAAGAAAACTTCTCACCACCTATCTTTAAGAGCTGTTTACAAATTACTATACATTCACATTTCTCAAGTTTCATTTCTGCACAGCTAAAGCAATTTACACAACCTGTCAAGCCAGCAATGGCTCAAGCAGTTGTTCACCATTTCCACAGCTAATAATACCCTCTGCAGTAATGGACATTTTCTACTCGTGTCAGTATTATGAAACATCAGTCACAAGGCAAACTGCATGCAGACAGACATCATGCACATGCAAGCACTAATGCAATAGAAACATCACTTCAGACAGCTGGTTAAAAATGCATCTGCACTACTAACACTGACCTTGTCCTAAAATCCACTTTCACCAGTTTAAGTGAATACAGCTTCTTATCCTAGTCTTCATTTTTAGAAAGCAAGCATCAGTGTTAGGAGAGAATGGAGAAGAAGGCATAGTAAAGATCAACAAAAAGGTAAATTGTTATTAGTACATCGATTGTATAACAGAACTGCCAGTATTTTGTGCTTTCACAAAGCTTTTATAAATAAGCCTCAAATTTAAAAAAAACCAAACAATTCAGCAAATGCCCTGATTTAGCTTATTTAGCTTCATGTTTTTATGAAAAATATGAAAAGCTGTGGAGGTAACTGGTTGGAAAGTAAATCTGACATTGATAAAAGGGTTGGTGTAACAGTAGATACATGAAAGACACGCACACTTTCTTCTTTGCTGCCCTCTACTTACCCATTTTTTTCTGTACATTACTGTCCAGTTTGGTACACAACTATTTCTGTTCTCATTATTTGTGTACTTGGAGTGCCACAAGAGTTCACAAATACTGAGCTTGCTCAGCGTCAATGAGCTGCTTAGCTTCAGTGAAATAAGACTATCAACTACAGAAAACAAAGACTGAGTGCCAAACTGCTCAAAGTCCACCAGCTTGAGCCAACAAATATAAAGCAGTAAGCTCACCTATCCAGAGGTCAGGACATCTGCATTTTCAAGGGACTAAAGCACTAAGACTTTCAGCCTTAGAACTCACACTCATATCTATCCTACATGACCGTTAAAGTACTATTCTGTTGGTTAAGAAGACTCGGCTCCAACAAGGCATTTTTACCTAAATTTCTGCTACTTCCCCATTGAATGAGAATTGATTTTGCTCATGCTAAAGAGCAAAAACCAACAAATGCACACACTATTCATTTCAGTCACCATACTCAATTTATGCCTCCTTCATTTGGAAGGGCTATAATCACACCCAACTAACACAAACAATTCGGTACTTTACTGCTTAAAGGTAAAGCTAGGACACCATCAAAATTAATTCTGACATTGTTCAGGCTGTTTACTTGTTTAAAAGTACAAATCAAGTACCATACTAAAGATTAGATTACTGAACTGACTTAGATATGGCAGCCATAACATTGATGTTATAAAGGTAATGTGAAGCAGGTCTGCAAGAACTTATATAGTCACTAGTGAAAAGATTAAAGCTTTAACACCAGTGTCTGCTCTGTTGTTCTACTCTCACCCTCCCTAAAGCATGAATATTTTTCAAATGCTTAGAGAACCAATATTAACTTGCTTCTCCAAAACATAAGGTGGCTTGCTTTTAAATTAGTACAAAAGTACTATTGTGAAAAAATTATTTTTGGAATCAAATTTCTAACAGACAGGCACTTACATATATATAGCTATTTGCAGTCCAATTTGGTCTCATCTGCATGGACATTGATAGTCTTCTACTAAATAGAAGCCTCGAAGAGATTAGGACCCAACTGTGCAAGATGTTATATAGTAGCTATACTTAAAAGGGGCACAATGTATGGTTAGATACAAGTAAACTTCAGTTAGTCTCATGCAACTTTAAAAGGATGCAGCTCTACAAATCAAGACAATCAACTTTGGTAGCAATTCATTTTTAATTAGCATTTTTTAATTAGCTCTTTTATTAGTTAATATCTCCTGGTACAGTAAATATTGGGAATATTCTAGAACCCCCAGGCCCAAGTACCAATATAACTGACCTGTTACAAGGACAGACACAGAGCCCACAACATTTGTTGAGCTCTGTCAGTGTCTTCTCAGCTTCTCTCATGTCCTTATTTATCTGGTCCATGCCTTCTTCTATACGATTTAGTTGTTCTAGAAGAGAAACAAGTAACCTGAATAAACATGGACTGGGAGAAGGTGGGGAAAATTAACATTTCTTTCTAGCAGGAACAAGCTTCGGTTCTATCTTTATACCAAGACAAATTACTTTTTCCTTTCCTGTATTTTAGGATTTTTTTTTTAATTTTTAAGAAAGATATTCAGTGAAAGGTTTTGGTTACTACTTTGCAAATAACTTCCCTATCCTTAGAGTAGCATTTTTGTTGCTACTTTTAGAATAAATGCAAATAGTTACATTCATGCAATGGTGGAAAGAAGCAGCTTCTGTAGCAGAGCTGTATTACATTGTAACTATCATTACCTCTCAACTACTTCAAAACCTCTTTTAAATACAGCAAATACACAGGAATAACCAACTAGGAAATAACATTTTCACCTAAATAGTCTTTAATAGTAAGCCTTTAGTTTCATCAACAACTCTTTTAATGATAATTCTTTTCTCACACTGATTACAATATAATATTGATTTTTAGTGTTAGGGAAGAACTTACCTCCTTGCTCATCCAGCATGGTAATAGTTTTGATGCCAACATCCTGGGACTGTAGAAAGAAATTTAGTTGCATACACAAAATGAGATTGCATTGCAAGATCAGAAAGTCTGGATAGCAAGTTTGATAATCCAAACAAGTTTATAAATAAAACACTGGATTTGGAACAGCTTCTATAGTAAAGCTATTAGAAGTCTCCAATTATGAACTATGTTAGGATAAGAATTGTGCCTCAATTAGTGAAGTTTTTAAGGCATTATTGTGAGATTTTTCTTACCTTACAACAAGATGATAAAATTTATTGTAATACTCAGATTGAACTGACAACATCTAGCTAGAAAAGTAAACATAGTTGTGCTTCATTTTGAGAAGCAGTATTTGGTTCATTCATCCCTACATCCTTCGAAAGGGCTTACAAGGCCTTTAGTCCTGGGAGTCACAATGCAAGAAAGCAAAACAAAGCCTGTAAAACCATTCCTAAGAATTCAGCAGTGAGAAGTGTACTACAGCAGAGTTCTTTGCTGGCTCAGTCTTGGATCCAGCATGCAAGTTGCATCCATGCTTTACTGTAAACTGACAGCATAGAATGAACCACCAAGCTTACCAAGAGACATTATGCTGGCTCGTGACATGTACTTAAACATCCGTGTGTGAGAAGTATTCATCAGGCTATGATGAGTCAAATGATAACAGTAACATCTTCTGCAACTGTGCAGAGAAGTAGATTCCTCATACAACTTCATGTTGATAAACCCAAAGTACAGATTTGTTCCAAGTTATGTAAAAGGGCTTTAGGAGTATCATTACTAGTTAAAACTGATAAACAGATTGTAAGAAGATGTATGCAGAATTACTTGTTTAGAACCAAGAGCGGTAGAACTCCACTACCCCACCCAACTGAGCCCACTGTCCTCACAGCAAAACATTTACACTATTCATAGACAAAGTGAGCTAAAAGACAGATGAAAGATGTTATGAAAGGTAAATTATGCAGCCAAAGACGTAAGTGACCATCAGAAGACTTTTTACAAGTAATCTGTAGCATTTGGAGATTAGATCCTCTGGCTTAAAACAGGTGAAAAGGATATAGATTCTTCGGTAACCTGATACAATGTAAAAATCATGAAGGTTATGCCATTCTAATGCTATTACTGAATTAAAGCAGCAACTTCTAATGATGAAGTGTGTGTCTTGAGAAAGACTAAAAACTGTTTAAAATGGCAGTAAACTTTTTATGCTGCTTTTTACACTCAATAAATCCAGAGAATTCAAAATCTTTTTCTTACCTCAATGGCCAAGCCAAGAATCCTCCTTGTGCTTTCCAAAGACTAGAAAGAGAATTTTAAAATGAGTGCATTAATTACTTACATACACATCAGTGTCTGAAAGTCTCCTCTGCCAGTTCATTGTAGTAAGGCAATAGTATACAAAAGGTTCATTTCCTTGTCTGTATTTAATACATGCTCATAGTAGCAGCACATTAGTTTTTCTTGGTTTTCCGTCCTTGCTATTATTTTTCTTATCCCATTGGAAAGTCATAAAAGATGACATATTCAAATGAATTTTAGTTAAATAAGAAAGCCACGAAGTATCAATATGATTAACAATGCTGTAAGCAAATTCCATAATATCAGTAATCAGGACTGGGTGATCAATACTCAATTAAATAAGTGACTTCAAAATCCAGTCTCATTTTTAGGAGTAGTCTTCACTCCAGTATTCACCAACTAAAGTGAAAATTTAAAACATTCAGCTATAACCTTGCAGAACCATTATCCTGGTCTGTCTTTATTTTTTAAAAGTTCTAATCTTGTCAGACGAGTATTGTAATCCCAGATGTCTTCCTATAATATTTACCTCATCAGTGACCTGGTTGGCCCTCAGCTGAATTTCTTCAGGTGATAGCTCATCCATGATGAGGAAATACTACTTGTAAGTAACCACGCTAAAGAGAACCTTCCTCCTGTAATGACAGACACAAAGTAAGCATCAGAATTATCCTTTCATCAGTATTTTGAGTTGAAACTAGAAGATAGTTCAAAGAATGAGGACCTATACATTTCATTCTGTGTAGTAAAACATCTTATTAGGACTAGAAGACACTAAAATAATTATTCAGCTGATATGACCTGAGGAGCTAAAAAATACAGGAACAATCAGGATATGAAGCAGTTTTCTTTCCAAGATTTGGCTTCCTAAACATTTTTGAAAAAATTCTATTGTTAGTTAGAAACCAGGAAATAAGGTCTTAAAATAACAAGCTTCTCCGTGCTGGAAAAACACATTGGTTTGCCCAGCAATCTAGAAATAAGTTCATTAAGACATTTAAGTTATTTGTATAAAGTGTTCTTTCCATTTCCAATGCAGAATTTCAATAGTAAGAAAAAGGGGGAAATGTTCTCACAGACGAAACACCACCTAAAATGATCCCAAGTAACACTCCAGAAATGGTGGTTGTTTTTGTATAGGAAATTCCTCAAATTCAAAAGGGTTCACAAAGGTTTCAACTGCTATGTCTGCAACTGTGGCAAAGGTTTTCTGATCTAGCTTTCTCATAATAAACACAGGGTCATAACTGCAGTCTCAACACACCATGATTTACCTTTTGCTATAAACAGAAGATATATATTTTGCCTAAAATAGAAGATGAATAAGCAATCCCATAAATAAGAGTGTTCCTAACAGAGATGTGTTTTTCAGAGCTAAGAATCTTAATTTTTTTGTTGGAGGAATGGTAATAAAGCCACCACTCCTAGTAATGGAAAAACAGAACTCACAGGCTATATAAGAATTTAGTAAGATAGCACATAAGCTGAGAAGAGGATATTTTTTCCCCAAAAATGTTCCCCCTTAATTTTAAACTAATCCTTGATCTTTCACATGAGTAGCTTGCAATTAAGTTCACATTATCCATGGATATAATTCCAAACATCCTGCTTTATTTGATCCATTTTCCCCTACAAGATCAGTATTTTCAAATATATAAGTAATTGCTCCTAGGAGGGTAAATTTATGCAGATGTGCCCAGCTGTTACCTCACAGCTCTTCACAGGAAGTGTGCATAATTCTGATGGTGAACTGAAACCAAGACACTTAAATCCCTTACAGCTGTACTTCAAGATTTAAAGAATATTCCAGCAGGTTTGGTCTTCAGCACCTAGCATAGCCTGAGACTATGGCTCCAGGAGATTTTTCTAAAGTAGATGTCAATGCAAGTTTTTTAATTTTTGTTACCATTTAAATAAAAAAAAAATTCAAAAAATATATGTTCCCACATAAAGCCTCTAAATAACACTGTTTTCAGTAGTCCAATTTCAGTATATAATCAGTGAATTATCTCTTCATTCACAGACTTAAGCTCCTTTCATAAGATTTATTTGAGGCAGTCCCAGCTTTGAATTTGGGAACTCCCTTCAAGCTGATTTGCACAGTTAAGGACCAGTAAACATGGGACAGGGAAGAAAGTACCCATTTTCACTGAATTAGATTAAGCAACCTCTCTGGGCAACCTGTTCCAGTGTTCAGTCACCTGCACAGTAAAGGAGCTTTTCCTCATATTCTGGTGGAACTTCCTGTGCACCTGTTTCTCTCCATTGCCTCTTGTCCTGTTGCTTGGCACTACCGAGCAGAGCCTGGCTCCATCCTCTGACAGCTCCCTCAGACCCTGATAGACATTGATGAGGTCCCCCTCTCAAGTGTCTCTTTTCAAGGCTGAAAAAGTCCAGCTTCCTCAGCCCTTCCTCATAAGAGGAAAGCTCCACTCTCTTAATTGTCTTTGTAGACCTTTGCTGGACCCACTCCAGGAACTCCCTGTCTCTCTGTACTGAGCAGCCCAGAACTGGACACAGCACTCCAGCTGTGCCTCACCAGGGCTGAGCAGAGGGGCAGGATCACCTCCCTGCACCTGCTGGCAATGCTCTTCCTGATGCACCCAGTACACCACTGGCCTTCTTGGCCACAAGGGCACTGCTGGCTCAGGGACACCTTGCTATCCACCAGAACCCCCAGGTCCCTCCCAGCAGAGCTGTTCTCCAGCAGGTCACCCCCAGCCTGTGCTGGTGCCTGGGTTGTTCCTCCCCAGTGCAGGACCCTGCATTTGCCTTTGCTGGATTTCAGACAGTTCTTCCCTTCCCATCTCTCCAGCCTGTTGAGGTCCCTCTGAAGGGCTGCACAGCCCTCTGGGGCATCAGCCACTCCTCCCAGCTTTGTGTCATCAGCAAACCAGTTCCAACAGCTGACAGACAGGCTTTGTACTCCCCTAGCTTGCTTATATCTTCCTAAATAGCTCCACTGTCAGCCAGCAAGAAATTCTATAGAAATGCACAGCATTCCACTCACTTTTACCCTAAATCAATAGCATTTGGACTTGAAACTGTTTATAAATTTGCCTAACAATGAAGAAATCCAGCTTCAAGATGTGGAGGAAAAACCCTTTTAACACAGAGGACACAGAAGGAAAAGAAGTTACTTCCAGGATTCTTCAAAGCTGAGGTATGCATGTGCTTATATTCTGATGCTCATATTTGGACACCAGTAGTGGTTAGCCTCTTATGAGATAAAACCATAATTTAAAGTGATGGCTCATATAATTGCTAGGATAAATTACCTGTGTGAGTAAGCTAAGTAAAACCATGCAAAATACTTGGTTAAGAGAAAAGTCCTGACAACCTTTCATCATAGATAGGTTTGCTGAACTTTTCTGATAATTTCTTGAGGTCTTATGTCATTGAAAAGTGACAGAACCTTTCTTTCTCTAGACTTCCTGGCAAGCTGATCCACCTTCACTTTTCAGACATTGCCATTAGATACATAAAACAAGACAGATTAAGATTTCCTTATTAAGACAGGCATAAGAAAGCGTGCTCTTTGAATTAGTTTGATTATTATGTCTGTTTAAAGTTGAATATCCAAGCCAAATGCATTAGAGTAAAAAAACCCCATAGCTTTATTCCTGTTCGTTTGCTGCACTGCTTTTGTAAATACAGACACAACCTACATGGTAGCTCTGCAGAGGCAAATAGGGCCTTAAGGCAGAACAGAAAAACACATTCCCTAGGCAATAAAGACTTCTCACCACACAGCAGTTTAAAACATTAAAAAAAAAAATCACACAACACTAATTTAAAACAAACAAAACATTTCCAAAATAGGCTGTTTCTGAAGACGTAAATACACACTCAATAGTTGCAGGCCTAATTGGAATAGCTGAACATAGCAGGTACCTTTCACGCAAGAAATCTCAAAAGAAATTTTAACAGCCCAGATGAGGCCATTTGTACTGAAATAACTCAGCTGTTCCAATAGAAGACAGTATACATACATAAGAAAAGATACTCATTTCCCCATCTTTCTGCCTAGGAATTATAAAGCATCCTTTGAGGTATCCAGCTCTTATGCTAATGGTATATGACAAAATTATTTTACACATGAGGCATTAAGATTACCCAAAGATAAAGTATACAGAGAGAAAAAACTTCATATGGCTATGATAACATTTGTTATGATAAACTAAATGCTTGCCTTAGCAGATGTTAACATTGATGCTCAATGTCTATTTTCTTTGCTTTCCTGCTCCAACCATTTAAAAAATCCTAGCCACAAAATAACCAAAGCAAAAAAAGACAAAAGCCCACAAAGATATTTTTGCGTAATTTTCTTTCTAGACTGGCAAGTTTTAAACAAGAAGCTAATGTGCCTAAATACAAAGCAGTACTCCTTTAAGGAAGGATGTGATGTCAGTTTTGTTTACTTTTTGTTATCAGTTTTCTGCAGTATTTGCTCAGTTAAACACATTTCAGTACAACTCCCCTTCTGCCCCTTTCATAGGAAGGTCTGATACCTGCAGGGTGTGCAAAATTAAACTTGCTACAAATATGTATTTTCTCAAGGTAACCAGGGTCATTAAACTTTCCTACGAGGAAAAGGACTACAACACACTCATTACTTTAACTATCACTGCCTTATAAAAAAGGAAGATTCATTGAGAAACCAGAGCAGCAAGGAAATAGATGCATGGCCAGCAAATAATAAGAATCTAATAAGAAGAAGAAGAAATAAGATTTTTACTGCCATGTTTTGTTTGGAAGATTGTGCAGGACAGAAAAAGTTCTTTGAAATTCCAACATAAAGCTTTAGATCTCTTCACAAGACTACTCATGTTGCACTAAGCAATCCTGAAAGTTCACCACTATAATACATATAACTAAAACACTGCTGCCCAATCCAGAGGATGAGCATTGGGGATGTATTAAGCTTAAGTTGCTTTTACCTCCTGAACAAGAGGAAGCAAACTTATGTCTGCACAGCCTTTTTTCCACTCACCATCCATTTGGTCATGGCTCCAAAAACCCTAAAAACCTTTGAATTCACTCTCCTATGTGAAGTTGTTAGGTTGGAGATAACTGAGAAAAAGACGAAGCAAAGGTTATCGCAAAATAATGAGGGACACAACAAGCACTTTTGGGCTGATTTTATCATGGGCCATTCAAAGCATCACTGCCTTAGAGACCTTAATTTTGTTAATCAACACTCACAGAGCAGCTGAAGCATTTTAGCAAGTTCTTTGTGTAACTTGAAAAAGTTGGAAGGTGACACAGACTGATGTGAGCTACGGCTAGGTCTCTATTAGCAGTAGGGTGATCCCTTGAGAGTACAGTGCAAATTTTTGCTTGGGAAAATCACTGCTCACACTGCCACATTTGAAGTGGATCAGTCCCAAGCACTGAGTTCTGTCCCAACCCCAGCTACTGAACTGAGCAAACACCTGCCAAAGCAGAACTTTCAGAGTGGGAGAAGAACAAATTCAGTGTTAGGAACACCAACGGTGACCTGTCTGCATTTATGTGTCCCCAGGTTTAAATATCTGCTTGTGATCAGAAAGCTATGGAAGTACCTCTTCATCCAACAGCAGTTCACTGGCTGGGTTTCCTGACAATAGGCACATTAAAAACTTTGGTGGGAAGTAATAAAGCATTTGAATGAAAAGACTCTCGAGATAAAAGCATTGCTATATGCAGGCAGCAACAACCTAATTGTCTCTGCCACTCACCTTCCCAGAGCACACCGTAAAAAATTAACATGAAATCTGTTTTTGTTGTCTCTCTCTCATTGGCATAAAATATTCCACTGCACCACTAATGGTTTTTCTTGCAAGTGTTTCCATTTTCATTCAGAATTACTTGCCAACTGGAAGCCAGCTCTTTTACCAACACACTCAGTTTCCAATGTACACAAGTTTCAAAAGCCATTACAACAGTGACTTTGCACAGCATTTTCAAGGTTTTTTTTAATACCAGTGATCTCCTGAGTTTTATAAGACCCATCCACAGTAACTAAAACTATAGTAGGCAAGTTACATGATTTAAATATGCTTTTCTTCAGCACTTAGCTGAGAAGCTTATGTTATGCCAATGCTTATTGTGTCTAGGAAAAAAGAAAACGTAATTCCTTGCTTTATTGCAGTCACAGCACATAAAGGCTGTGCTGTTCAAAGTACTCAAAACTCTTACTGATCTTCATGAATTTAAATTAACTGCAGGGTGCCACAAGGCCTGATAAAGTGCTTGTTCAACTCCAATTACACTGTCCACGTCTGGACAGGGAGAGGCTAATGAAAGTGACAAGTTTTCTAAAGCCAGCAGGTCTACTGGTACCAGATCAATACTGTTTTGATTGTTGGCACTTTCACAAACCCACCCTGAATAAGACTTTTGTCCTGCATCTCTGGCTGACAAGCAGCAGTTCTGTACCTCTGATGGGCTGAATGCCTTTCAGAAATTTGTCATATATCTGTTACATTTACTACATATCATAAACTAGTTAGTTACTCACCACCTGAAGGTCCTCAATTTGCACCTACCCCTTTTGCTGTGAAGTTATGCTTTTAATCAATATCACAAACTTCTCTTCCTCCTTCACTGATAACTTGTAAACTGCAGGGGGGAAGAAGGAAATAGCCTATCCAGTACATCTAAAAGTATGATTGAGAAATACAGCCTATGCTTTCTTACCACAAAGATAGGAACTAGCTGGTGATACAACTCAGCTGTTGCAGCAACTGACTGTAAGCCAGTATCTCACGAGCTGTATTTTTAGCTGTCGGTGAATTGGTACAGCCTCAGGTGATTGTGGATGCTCTCAGTTCCTTCTATTGTAAAGGGAGCTGTTTCCTTCTCCAAAAGATGGAAGAATTCATGAAACAATATTCTTTCATTTGTGAATGTTAAGTAAGAATTTGATCTGTGCATGCTTGCAAAGGTCAAAATTAGACAGTTTATTAGACAGCTTTGTGTTTGGTGATTGAGTTTTTTTGTTCTCTCAAAGTCTTCATATCACTAACACAGAAAAGTTGGTTTTTTTAAAAAACCCTTCCTTAACAGAAACAGCTATCCTAATTGCTAGTTAGCTGAAATTCAGCCCAGCTAATGCAGAGTGGCACAAGGTATCAGCACCAGAATGTACTCCTCCAGACGATTATGTCTACAAGAAATTAATAAAATAAATAAAGCATATGTGGTCCTAGAGGAAGAGACCCGGGCCCTCGACCAAGACACTACTCTGCATGCTTCCTGCTTTCTCTTATCAGCTTCCTGAACACACTGCACAGAGGCGATAGCACAAAGAATAGGCGCTAGCAATGCCACCTCCTCTGTGCAGTGTGTTCAGTTCTACACTCATCTCAGTAACTCACTTTCGTCCCTGAAAAGGCCTCATGAAACCTCCTTCGAACCAGATACTAGCCAATACAAATTCACAGCCAAACTTTGATCCACTTATTGACAGTAATAGATTCCATTTCTCCTAGAGACGCAAACTGTGCTATATAACAACCTACTTCAAAAACTGCAGAGCAGAGGTCAGGCATATAGACTGGCTACTAGACCACCAGTAAGCAATAAAGTGCTCAATTAGATCAAGCAATTGATATCACAAGAGGCTTTTTCTTTGTCACTAAATACCTTCCTACATAGCTGTTCCCTCTACAGCACAGAATCACGTTTGTCTATGAAGGGGAAGTAAAGAGACACCCTTAGTTCTAAACAGTGAGCATCTAGTGTCCTTTTTCAGGAAAAAAAAAAAAAAGGCAAACAGTTAGAGAGGTTACATAAAGAAATTTCCGAAGTTGCTTTAGGTCGTTTAGAGAGTCAAGTCATATGCTGACTTCACATTAAGTGAAACAGAAAGATAAAAAAAAAGGAAGAAAAAGCGAAAAATAAAGCTGACTCACCAATATATTCCCAGCAGGACCAAGGGCATTGAATCGAGACGTGCAAGTGAAAGAAGCACGAAAAGCACTTCGATGCTTGTTATTTACTACATTAACTCTACAGTATCTTACAGCGTAGTCTAGAGGCAGCAGGACGCAACACGTAAGTTTAAGAAAAAGCAACAAGAGGTGGGTTTTCTCCTGGACCCTACTGACAGCGCAATTCATGGGCTTTCGCCAAGCAAAAACAAAAGCCACCTGGACACAGCATTGCCGCCCCCGGTAGGGGCGAGCCCACGAGGCCTCCCCGCACACGGGGGCGGGCGCACCCACAGCTGAGGCGGGGCTGGGAGGACCCGGGCCCGGCGCCCCGGCCGCCCCATTACCCCGAGCAGCCGATACAAGACGGCAACCGCTGGGCCAGCGCGGCCGGACCGCGCCAGGCCCGCCTCGCCCCACAGAGGCCCCCGGCAGCTACAGCCTGCCCCGCACAGAGAGCTACGCGGCACGGAGGAGGAAACCGGACCGGATGAGAGAGCCTGCCACCCTACCCGGGGCGCTGCAAGCTGCCAAAGCCCAACCCGTCGCACACCTACCGGCACTGCCACCACCGCTCCCTCACGCCGGGCAGGGCCACCCCTTTAAGCTCCCATGTCCCGCCCGTCCCCGCTGCCGAGCGCCGGCCCGCGCGCGTCACCGCCGCCCCCGGAAGCGAGCCCGGCCCCACCCCGCCTTTCTACCCTCCCAATGTGGCGGCAGAAAGGAGCCGCGCCCGGCGCCTCACACGGCGGAGGGCGGGAACGCCGGCCTGTGTACACCCAGCATGGCGGCACACTTGGGCTGCTGCGCCTGCTTCTCTCCATCTAAACTACCACAGTCCCCCTTGGAGCAGGCGGTGCAGGCGTGTGGGGTGGGCGGGGTGGCAGTGCCGGGCGTGGGCTGCGCGTGTGGTGGCCCGCGGTCCGGCCGTGCTGACGGGAGCTGCGGCAGCAAACAATGCAGTACAGAAGTGGCCCTTTTTGTATCAGTGGGGTTTTTCTACAGTTACTACTCTCTACTAGGACGATGAGTGTTAGTAGTGGCTACTGTCACCAACGGAGAGAAGGAGGGCAGAAAGGGAAAGCTACTGTTCGAAATCAGCGATCCCATCCTTTGTAGCTGAACTGCGCAGCCTTTCCAGAGGCATGTTCCTTCTCGGGCGTAGGTAAATTCTTCCCTGAGGGTGCTAACATATCCCGTACCTGCTGTAGGCACTGTAAGCACAGCCGGTAGCTTTCACAGCATCAGGGCCTGCATCAGCTTACATGGCTCCTAAAGTCCCTCTTCCAGTGAAACTGCTGCGATCTCAAGAGCTGGGTCTTGGTTTCCTTCCTCTCTCTCAGCATCCCCCGTCAAGCCCCTGTAGATTTTGGCCTCGTGAAAGATCCCAGTGGAGTAAGACTTACTGCATACTGCATAGCCCGCGTCCTTCCCCTTCTGCCTTAGGAATCGCCCCTGGAGCAGATATCCCAGCCGCCCTGGCCGGTCCGGCCCAGCGTGATGTCCACGGCGTCTCGCTGCTGAGGTACCTGCTGTCTGCGGCGTCGGATTTGTAGAGCGCTGACACGTGGCACTACGCGTGTTTAAAGCGCTGCATTTACACACAACAACATTAACTTTTATTATCGTTAATTGCTGGTAAATGCCCCCAGCTGGCCAGTGCCGGTGCCCTCGCCATGAAGTTCGTTCACCTGTCGGCTGTCCACCGGCGTCCCGCCGCCGCCGGGACTGCATTTCCCGGCAGGCCCCGCGGGCACGCAGGCGTGCCTCCCAGCGTGCAGCGCGGCCGCCGTTCCGCCGGCCCATTGGTGGCCTGTGCTGTGGCCCCGCCAAACGGCGCGCTGTCTTGCGGGGTGGGCCCGGTGCGGGCGCCGTGCTCGCGGCCGGTCCCGGGGCGCTGCTGGCCGGGTTCCTGGATCCCACAGGGGGATGGGATGCGGGCCTCTGTCCTGGAGAGGGGTGCGATCCGTGAGTACCGGGGCTGTACAGAGCAGAGGGCTGGGGGAGTGCTGTGGCGGCCGGGGGCGATGTGGGTTGCTCCGGCTCTGTCTGAGTGAGCGGCCTATGGAGGGCAGCAGGGCCAGCCTGGCCTGGAGGGGCTGCAGCAGCGGACGTCTCGCCTTGGGGCGGGCATGCGCTTTGCTTTGCCTTGTGAGCATCCCCTGTTGCTGTAGTGATCCTGGTGTTTGGTGGCCTGCTTCTAGAGCAGCTTCCTTAGAGCGGAGGACTCTGTCCAGGTGTGTAGCTGCCCTGCTGCATACTTCACACTTGCCAGAAGTGTTTCTGAGGATGAAGTGTGACTGAGTTCAGAGTTGCTTAGTTGCCTTCCTTATAAGCAAATATCTGAAAATGTGTTGTAGTGAAAACATGGATGAGTTCAGCGGTAAATATCTGGTATCTTAAAAGGAGTGGGACTGACAGCATGAAACAAGTCATGATAGTATATTGAAATATGGGTTGTTTGAAAGTAATTATTTATCATTGCACACAGGGTAGTTCAAATCCAAACATATTAACAAATCTTTGGGGATGCATATGAATGTCAACTCATAAAAGTTTATGAAACATTGGATTCAAGTGGCAATGATGATTAAAGTTCATATTTGAGTATACTTTGTTGATGGAGATTTGGTAAAAGTCTTCTCATGCAAGTAAAAAAACTTTGCTTTTTCACCTTCCTTCCTACACCTGATGAAGTGCAATTTTAAAGAACAGATAGTGGTGTGATAGCTTTAAAGAACTGAAGTGGTGTGACCTGAGAGAGAAGAGGATAGAGAATTTGTGAACTTTGTTCTCAATATGAGTTTCCAGGCTTGCATTTCCTATATATCTGCTGCTTGTTGCTGTTCTTCAGTTATTTGCTGCTTATTTCAGTTAAACCTCAATTGCTGTATTTAACTAATTGTCTGTTTTGCTGAACTGACAGATCCTGGCCTAAAGAAACCCCGCAAACACTTAAGCCTTCCAAAAATTTGATTAATAGCTTTGCTGACGTTTAGAAGCTTATTTCCATTAGCGCCACAGTATTTGGGATTACTGTTGCAGGCTCTCTAAGGGCCAGTGCAATGTGTCTCTAACTTTTTACCATGGAAAATAGATTTCTAACCTGAAGTTCCTCCTGTGAAAAGCAGCTGAATTATGTTTTGGGCTCTTTTTAAAGTCCTTGCTTGGCTTCAGGTGAACTGGCAGTCCAAGGCAGCTGCACTTGCACTGCTTTGTATGTTCCACTAATGATTGATTTTTGTATATAAAGTTAGTGGGATAGGTGCTATACTCTGGCAATTTCAATTTGGAACAAGACATTGATTTTACCCAGCTTAGGTTTGTATGTTATCTAAGTCACTTTCATCACTGTGACCAAACTTCAGGTAGCTTCTATTCCCTGTGTCCAAAAATGTCCCACATTTGAAGAGATGTCAGCTAAAGACATCTTAACTCCTTCAGGGCTGTGACTCCAGTACAGAGTAACAGCAGTCACTGTCCTCTAAATGTGTACCTAAATTGTGTACAGAGATACTACAGCTTGTAGTATCTAGGTAAAGGGGAAATGTTTTTCTGTCAATTTTCTTTCTACCTTATCTTGTAAAGAAAAAATTCATAAGATATCCAGAATAAAATTTAAATTTGTTCAGAATCAAATTTAAAATGTTAAAGCTCTTTTTAACATCTGGTAATCCTCTTCTCTGAACTCTGCCACCAGATGGTGTCATAAGATTTGAGGTGTTATATGACTCCCAACTGATTCTAACAAATTAAGAGGATACTATACCTTACAAGTAATTTCTTTGTTTTTATAAAACTGTGTTTTATATTTGTAATGTAAGGTTTTGGAGTTTTTTTATCAAGTCAAAGAAACTTTTTTTACTTATCAAGTAAAATACTATTTTACATTTTGATACTATTGTGGTAGAGCTGTTGGTGTTCAGCCCTGGGACAAACTGCATTACAGAGATATGATAATTTAGGCAGAGCCCTGTATTTTTATTACCTGGTCATTAATGACTACTGTCATAATGTTTGAAATCCTTAACTTGGGTTTTCCTGGCATAAATGCTCTTTATACTGAAGTGTGACTTGAGTACCTTGGTTTGAGTACTTCAAATCACTCTCCAGTGATTCTTCATACTCTGTAATGACACTGTAAATAGAAGAAGCCAAATTACTTACTGAATGCTCTCCCTGCTCATTCTCTGTTGTTTGTACAGATCTTTCTTGGGGAGCCTGAGTTGTTCTGACAAGGCCAGGTACCTGCTTCTGTGGAACTATAATAGATGGGATGTATAGAGTAATCTATTTTGATGTGGCTTTTGAGTCCTTGTTCTTAACTTGTTATCAGTGAAAGAGATGTCATACCTGTGAAGTGATATCATGTGAAGGATATTGTGAGCTTAAAGAGCCTAGGAAGGGGAAAAAAATTATACAATTAAATGTTACAGAAATAAGTGTAAAATTAAATGTTGGGTCTTTCTGTCGTTCTTATAAGGGTCTGTATAGTGAAGACCCTTTATAAAGTGACTCAAGGTTACCAGAATTAGCTGATGTAAATTCTTTTGTAAGTCACAGAAATATTTAAATTATTAGATTTAAATATTTATAGGTAATATTTAATTAGGTTGTTTTACCCACTTCTTTTGGATCACTGTGTTGCTTCTTAGTGAGACTTCGTCTCAGTCATTATCAAATATGTTTGAGGCTGTAATAGTAGTAGGGATACAGTGACAATTCCCTTCTCCTAAGGGTGCTAATAGGGATCTTAGCTGGAGTATTATGTCCAGTTTTGAGCAAATATTTAAAGTGCTTTAGGCAGTTTGGAAAGGGGAATAGCTATTTTAATAAGCCCAGGAAATGTTTGATGTTTGAGGAAAACATCTGAAGAAAACAAAACTTGCATATGCCTTAAACCAAATAGGGAGTGTGGGAGAAAACAGAAGCTTTCCAGGTATGTGGATTTTAGGTGTTCTAAATGACAGTATACAGCAATAAAGCTGAACTGCTCTCCATTCCAATTTGGACAGAATATATTCCTGAATCTTCTGGTGTGTGAAAAGCTCTCATGAATAAGGTAGCAATAAGGCATTTAGTCACTAGGGAGAAATTATCATCGTGATTTACAGCAAGGAAAACTTCCTTTGTATATTAGGAAATTATTAGTATTGCCTATGTATAGGAGTTGGAAAGATGCAATTTGGTTGTGGCTTAAAGTGTAAATGTTCTTCTGGTCTGTGCCCTGATTTACATGAAATAAAAACAGAAGTCAATGAAAACTCAGTGTTCCTGCCAGGTGTTTTGTGCATGTGCTGGTCTGTTTAAGCTGTTTCTCTGTGGTGTCTTTATCTCCAGCAAACTTTACCTGTATATTGTAAAAATCCCAGCCATTCTCATGGGATAGTGTTCAAACAATTTCTGCTAGATTTTTTTCTAGGCCAGTTAGTGAAGTAAATTTTATTGCTTTTAACAGGAGCCGAAAGAACTTTGATCTGTAAAATATCTCTTCTTTCCTGGCTTGATGTCAAAACAGTTGAGCACTTGTCTGCCCAGTTAAAACATTTGCTGTGTAGTGGCTCTGCTTCAGTGCTCAGGAGTCTAGACTACCCTTAGTTTGTCACATGGATAAAATTAAATCTTGGAAAGTGGGGAGAAATTTACCTTAAAAGCTTTACTTCTGGTACAAGTATTTTAACCTCTGGAGTGTAATGTAGTTTTCTCCTTTTCCCTGTAAAAATAATAAACCAACTACAAAGCAGTTTGTGCAGTGCCTGACAGTGTGCTGCAGGAGAATCATGCTGTTAGTCATGACTTTAGTAAGTCCTTAAGGTTTTATTTGTTGCCTGGGTTAGGTTGCACAGATCAACATCTCAGAAGGAAAGTTAATGCCTCACACATGTGTCCAGAAGGAGGGTTAAGGTAATTAGTAGAAGTTACGGTCTAGTGGGTATGCCTGGTGAATTCAGATGCTTCAGGGGGCAATGAGTCTTGGAAGGGAAGATAGACTGTGAATGCTGGTGCTTTTTTCCATGTAAATTCTGCTGGAGGCGATGAAATTGGAGCATAGGCCTGTTTGTTATTACTGTTCTAGAATTCAGCTGCTATGTGTGCAATTGGTTGCCACAGGACAGAAGTTAGTAAAGCACCAAGGAGTGACATCTCCACAAGGAGCTGAGCATGTGCTGAGCATGTTGCTGCAGAACATTCTGCATAGTAAATTTGTAGTCTCCTGTTGTCCTCAAGTGTTGAGTTTCCACTGCTCTCTGTAGGGACATGCAGCATTTAGGCAGGCCTTTAGACAGGCCAGCACTGCTGATCTTTTTGAAGCCTCCTGAGGATTTCTAGGCAGCTGGAATGCCAGGCTGCACACCCTACTCCATGGCACTTGTGGCTTTATATAGTCAGAGTTCAGCCACTAATCTGTAGCAGATTATCCAGTAAGGTTGAATAACTGTGGACAAATGGATGTTGTAGCAGGAAGTAGTCTAATGCCTTATTTTCTTTGTAGACTATTTTCAGTTGTGAGGAATGTTCTTCAAAATCTCTGTAGCAGACTTGCTTAGTTTAATTAAAACTGTGTGGTGTTTCCAAGCTCTGTACAGGTGCAGGCTGTGGGCAAGTTGTGTTTACATTGCATGATTGTAAAATGCATCCCTTCCCTTTAAAACAAAGAAATAAATCACCCATAGAACAGTTACATTCCCTCAAAATAAGAAGTTTTTGTAATACTCATTTGTTGCAAAGACTTTACATTTTGCTCTTAACGTGTTCTTTTTATATGGTGGTGGGGTCTCTTTGGCAAAATCTTATCTTTGCTTGCAGTTCGCTTGTTTTTTAGAGTAGTTCATCTTCCTTCTCAAGTCCCTTAAAAAGTGATTTTCTATGTTATGCAGTAAGTTAATGATTTGAAAAGCACAAGGTGTTAAAGCTGATAAAAGCTGGAAGGTTGTTAAAGTATGTGGAGTTTTTTTAAAAAAAAAAATTCAAAATTGTCTGCATTTATCTAGAGAGAGTTCTGTTTCTGAAGTTTCTTAATGAAGAGTGGAAGTTTTGAGATTGAACAGACCAACATATGATGAGATGAAATGCATGGCTCTAAAACTGTCTGATTCTTGCTGATTTTGCATAATCACTGAGGAGATACCTTTGATTTACTAGGTTATTCAAGCTGCATAATGGAAGTTCTTTTACGGTAAAATTGAAGTACTTAATTAAAGTGATCCATGGGGTTTATAGGTTTAGCAGCATTTGGGAGAAAGCTAAGGATGATGGGAAGGCTTATATCTATGTAAGACAGTAAGTCAAGAGGTGATCTGGAAATAGAATGTGTGTCTGTGTTCTTCCAGTCCCTGTAACAGCTACCAAATCTCTTTATTTCTGAGTCCATGCTTCCAAGGGCTTCTCTCTGTAGAGTTGAAAGTTTCCCTTTTCATAGTGACATCCAATAGCATTTGAATTCTATTAGTATTTTTAGTACTCTGTCATAAGTAATGTCCAGCTGATTGGGCAGTTTGCCTAAAACTCTTCCTGTAATCGTGTATAGTTACTATATGTTTTAATTAGCCAAAACAGGTGTAATGTTAGCTCTGCTGGTGGAAGCTTTTTAATGTTCCGTGCTAACTGGCCTGCTTTTCCTGATTTAAGTCCTACACTGCTTTCAGCCCGGCACAGAACAAATTCTGTAAATACTTCGGTAATCTTGAATGAGATCTTGAGCACATGTAGGGTGTTACTCTGCTAAACTACAAAGTAGTGCCAGTGAAGAATGTTCAGGGAGTACAGAATATTTTAATGCAAAAGGAAGTGTCTGAAGTTGGTGCAAGGATTAGCAGCCTTGCTTCCCATGAGTTCTTCCATATTAATTGCATCAAACCAGCTTTACTATGTTGGATAGGCATCTAAACACTTGTCACTTGTGTATGATCATTAATAATTCCTTTTGATCTGTTGCAGCTGCATAGATCTGTGTATAAACAGTATATTGATGATGTGCTACTATACTCACCTAATAACTCACTAGAGAATCAGGAGTCTGCAATATCTCATTTTTTGTCTCTACTTGTAGTAGCTTAAACTTTCCTTAACTGCTATTTCAGCTGAACTATGTTTTTTAAAAAAGTTATAATCTTTATAAATGCTTTCAGAATAATTTGTTGCGAAAGATAGTATTTCTATATCCTGACCTTCCATAAGGGGAGGTGCTTTTGCATGGACATCACTGATACCATATGAATTTATATGCAGGCTGGTGCAAAGTTTTGAATAATCTTATACCTTTGTTGGGGGTTATTTGTCAAAATAAACAGCTGCTACTCGTGATTCAAGTATATCAGGTACCCATGTGATGTAGCTAAAAAATGTATATTTAAACACTACCAGGTATCTCAGAGAGATCAAGACTGGTGGTTAGAGAACACAAAATGACTGAATCTCCTGTTGTGTTATAATTGTATTTGTTTCAGTATGGTGGTGTGGGCTTTTTTTTTTAGGGAAGAAAACTCTATTGTCTAATGGTGAAAGTGCCATTGCAACTCTGTTTCTTCCCTTTTAACACAGACAGATGCTGGCCTTACATGTAAATGGACATGCAAAACTGTAGGGAAAGAGTTCCTTGTCAAAGAACTACATTTTGGACTTAAAGGGTTGTGGTTTTACTTGCTGATTTCTGCTTACAGTTGGACAGAACAACTGAATATCAAAGCTGCTTTGACTCTAGATAATTTGGATTTGGGAAAAACCCTGTTCCTTCCCTTTGCTCACATCTTGTCAGGACCAGATCTGAAGGTTTTGGTGCCCCTGATAAAGACGGTTGATGTTGAATAATTAGAATTAACTTTGTAGGGAACTTGTTGTAGGGAACCAGTTGTGAAGAAGAGTTCTTGAAGAAAGCTCTTGCAGGTGAAGTTTGATCTATTAGCTAAGTTAGCTCTGAAATTGCCTAATATAAGATAGCAAAACTTGAAAGGATTTATATTTTTCTGTGCAGATACAAAAATGCCAAATATTAAAAAAATACATTTGTTTCCAGTTTAGTGTGAGGAGCTACCTCTGCCAAGTCAATAAAAAATTACAATAATGCTCAATCATTCTGCATTTTAGTGTCTTTTAAGAGAAAGAAAAGCACAAAGATTATACCCTGTTTTTTAAACAGACATACCTGGTTTTGCATTATAACCTAGACTCTAGTTTCATTGTACTCCTTATGAGCTAAACATTATGATAAAATACATATGACATTTAATTTGACCTGCTACTGCTTTCATTTGCATATATGCAAGTCTTAAGTAGATTAGTGTTAAAATGCTGTCTGTTAGTGTATTTCAGTACATACATATGTGTACTTCTTTCAGAGACTAATGAGAAAAAATACTGAATTTAAATCACTTCAGGTTTTATTTTATGGTAGGTAAATGGATTGATAAAACTTGAAGACTAGTGGTCTTTGATGTCGTGAATGGCCTCTGTTTCATTTTTCTAGGGCCTTAAATATCTTCCTTGAGCGGCCCTGTGTACTAAAACAAAGATCTGAGTTTGCCCTGCTTGGTTTTCCCAATTCCTTATCTCCCTGTCATCATCCCAGTGAAAAGTGTTCTGTTAATCTGATTTGAGTAGCTAAGAGGATTCCTACACATCTCTGGCTGTTGAATGAGTACTACATCTTGGATGAGAAGGACCAAAATGGAAGAAAGGGAAAGCTACTTTTTATTATAGGTGTTTTAGATGACTGTTTAAAACTACCTTATCTTTTTTTTTGAAGAATACTGACTATGCATGAGAAGCATGTATTCTCTGAAGTTCAACACAGTAGTTTTCATGAACAGTAACTTTGCTTACTTTATTTAGTAAAATAAATTAATAAAACAAATAATCCTGAATGTTGGTTATTTTAAAATTGTTTTTATTTGCAGGTATGGGATAAGATATTTCCAGAGTAATAAGCATGGTTCAGCAACGAAAATGTGCATTATGTCACATTGTGTACAACTCAAAAAAGGTAATTAATGCTTGATATGTATCAGTAGATATTAATATGAAATATGAATGAGAATGCTTCCATTTTAAAATTGTGCAAAGTACAATTTCCCTTTTCCAGGTATATATTGCCGTAGGTCTATCTCAAAGCAAAGAATATATTTGCATGTGCTTTGGAGTATCTTTCTTGAAGTGAGCTGTGCAGAATGCTTGGTTCTGAATGTTAAAAATAGTGAGGTCCTACAGGTTTCTTATATTATTTTATAAAGATACTAAAGTGAAAAGCACATTTGGCTGTAAATTGTGATATGGGAAGAATACTGCAATACACAATTTTTCAATTTCCTTTTGGGAGGTCTGTGTTTCCATATGGAAGAGCCAAATGGAATGGTGTAGCACAGCATGTGTTTCATTAATGTGTCAGTTTGGTGTCCATGTTCTGTGTGCTGTGTATTTATGCAAAATCAGCACTGAAACTGAGTGTTTCCTAACGGATTTTTGTGTATTGCTTAGCTGCATGGCATGTGGAGATGTGGCAAATGCCAGTGTTTTAATTCACACAACTCATCAAAATTGAAGATATTCCTTTCTCTTTGCAGATAGGTTTTCAAGGGCTAGCGAGGATAGTGATTAGTATCTGGTCTTTGAAGATTTCCAAACACTTTGGGTCATACACCAAAGAAAGTTAAATCACCTGGACTACTTCCTTTTGCTGAGTGATGAATGTTCTTTCTCTTCTGCCAGCTCCCTTTCAATAGTAAATAATTATAAAAGTACTGCTGTTCATGGATCAGGGTTGCTGTAAACAACAAACTGACATGTTCATCTCAGTTTCTGAAGTGTCTGGCCGAGTAAAATAGTATGTGATGGTGAATTTACAGCTGTCTTATAATACAAATGCAGAGCAACTGCTCAGATTGCACAGGAAAACAGTTTTAAGTACTGTGATTCTGAAGAGTGGTCTTAATGAGACTTAATTAAAATGTTTCTCAACAGTGAAAAATCACTATAATAAACTGTGCTACATGCACTGCTATTTGACTTTTTCCTGGAATTCTGCTTCCATTGTGTTGAGCTTTAATGACTCATGTATGTTCATCTTGGGAAAGGTAGCGTAACTTCCTGCAGGTGTGCCTACCTGTGTTTTCATAGTCACAGGAACAGGAATGGCAACTGTTACAGCCCTGCAGGAGTACAAGGAGTACACCCTTGTGCAAGGCAGGAGAATTCTCAAAGTGAGCTTTTCAGACACGATATAGCATATTATTTTGTTTTGACCAATTTTATTTTTTCTCCTCATGTTGAAGGAGATGGAAGAACACATGAGAAGCATGCTTCACCACAGAGAACTGGAAAACCTGAAGGGAAGGTATGAGAACAATCTTGCATCCTTTTTCCCTGTGCCATTTTGGATGTCACTTTCTGGAAGAACTCCTGACCTATTTCCCATACAAGCTGAATTGCACAATTTATTTTTACGTTTCATTTTAGTAGCGTGCCTTGTCATACAGCTGGCAATGAACTGTTCTTGTGATGTCAGAAACACAGGAGGCAAACGATGTGGAAGAAAGCTCACCTGCATTGCTTTGACTGCAGTGAAATAAAATTACTTCATTCTTGGCAGTTTCATGCTTGGTTCTTTTATTTTTTTTGTAAGCACTAGATTTCTGCCTCTGTCAGAATTAGGTACAGTGGTATTTTTCTTTTTAAATTTTTTTGAGTTTTTTAAAGTTTTCAATGGTGTAAAAACAGTTGTTGATCTTTTAAAACACTGTGAGAATGATACCTGCTAGAGTGATTGTTGTTTGCCACCATTGTCCAGTTGCTGGATTAAGAGACCTAACCATGCTGAATGGTGTTTTCTTTAAGGTTTCCTTGTTTTATTTGAAATCTTTGGAAAGGAGAGAGGGGAAGTTAAGGAATATTCAAATATCATACTAATAATAGAGAATTAGGTTGCAACCAGAGTACACGATAAAGTGATTTCAAGTGTATGGATTTTGAGGTAGCCACTGACATCAGATGCTGTCAAATACTTGAATATTTGATCTACAGATTAATTTTTAATCATCTTTCAGCACAAACTTTAACAAATGACAAATCTGTTTTAAGCATCTTTTAAAGGACTAAAACTAAGCCTCTTTCCACTCTTTGGGGTGTGGGGGATTCATTTTGTCAAGGCATCTATCTTATGCCCAGGGAAAAAAGCCAGAATGCTCTCTGCACTAGAAACCCAATTTTGGCTTCTGGTCAGCTGACTTGTGGAGCACTTCTGTTCTGGACTGTTCTTCTGACAATGATTCTGAAATGTCACTTATTTTGACATCATAATTTTTGCCTTCTACATTTTATTTTTGATTTTAGTTTAGTAATGGCTCTGGAAAGTAACACTAATTTCTAGAAGTTATATATTGTGTCTGAAATGGCTTGCAAATGATTGGTCAATTTTTGGTTTTCCATTTCTATAGGACTAATGTTAAGTTAAATTTCTTCATCATTGCATTTTTTATTACTAATGTAACTATCTGTTTTCGTTACTCTTGCAGAAGAATGCACGGAAGATGCTTGTTCTCAAAACAATTAACTTAATTTTTCACTGTGCCAACAGCAGCGTTGTTCTCTCTCTTGTGCCCCTTCTTCCTCCCTGTTTAAATTTAATTAGAAGCTCTTTAGGAGACTTTTATAACCATGTACTTCAAGAAGAAAATGTGAAGCTCATGGGTGTGGCTGAATTGTGTAACAGAGGATAATACCATTAAAGTGTATAGAGTATCAACATACTACCTTGAAATTTATTATCCAACTAGCAGTCACTTTTCAGACTTCCTGTATGGAAGAGGAGGTAAAGGAAACACACATTGATTCATACTTTTTCCCTTTTGAAGTTAGCTTATCAATCTCAAGAGCCAAGTACAAAGCTGTAGCATATTTGGGTTTCATTTGTTTATAGTTAAAAGTGAAACAGTGCTCCTGTTACAAGGGACATTGAGTCTACAGTCTGAAGTACACATGCAGTAAATAAAGCTCTTGGATGCTTTTATACTGAGAACATTTTTGTCGTGTTTACCTCAAATTTCTTTTGGCTGTCTTGTTGAACAACTAGGATTGTGTTGTGTTCTTGTATGGTAGGGGAATGTGTAGACATGATCAGTGTGTGTCATGGACTGTGCTAGTTCTGGATGGCATTAATGGGCTTAGGAAAAGTGTAGAACTGAAGGAAATTTAAGTTTCCCCAAGTGTAGCTATCTGAACTCCTAGCCAGTTTATCTTCAACTAAAGCAGTTAAAAAAAAAAAAAAAAAAAGTTTTTTTGGTTTTTTTTTCTTTAGGCTCTTACAGATTAAGAGCAGGTCAGAGAAGTCTTGTCTTTTCAGACTTTCAGTTGGTACAAGAACCACAGCTTTGTAATTAGTAGCTTGCAAGTTAGATGTGATAGAAACAAGTTCTTTGTCCTCAGCCCAGCTGTTAACTCACTGGCTTTGTCCAAAGTAAATAAAACTTTGCGTTTACTTAGTTTATAAATGAGTATATGTTTTATGAAAGAATTGAAACATAGGTCTTATGAGGGATGTGGATTGTTCTTTAAAGCCTAATTATTACCACACTAGAACCATTGGGCTGTGTTTCTCATTGACAATCCTTATGAGTGAAGTGGAATGTTATGTAAAAAGAACATCTTTTTCAGTGAGAAGCCAACTTTCTATTTGCAGTTTGCCTTGTGTGATGACCCAAGTTAAAAATAAGTCCTATTAGCTATGCACAGCTGTGCCATTTATGAGTGTGAAGAGGATTCTTCCAATGACATTAATAAAGTATACTGGTTTGGTTACCTTTATTGCATTAATAAGATGGCCCAAAGCACAATTTATAGGATATGGGCTTTGAATATTTATTAGCAAGTGTGAAGTGTACAAAATTAAGTACACTTAGTTGTAGAAAGTACAGGCTAAATTTGGAAGCTACTAACATCATAAATGAAATTTATCTTAATGTTTAATCTGAAATTAGCTAGGCTGCAACATACAGAATAATTAAACATAAAAATTCTGATTTTTAATACTTAGGCTGTTTAAAATAAAGCCATCACTAGGTGTGTCTGAATGACTGCATTAATTAAATATCTCAACTATGTTAGTAGGGAAAACCACTGATATCCAGGATAAATAAAACATAGCTGATGACACTTGATTGACCACTCCAATAAGGCTATTGCCTTACTACCTTGAGTGAATGTACATATTTTGATCTTTCTCTCATTTTACTCATTTTATTTTTAACTGTTCACTAAAAAAACAAGGATTCATGTTTGTCTTTTTCCTCTATGGATTCCATTTTCTTGACACTAGTCATGAACTGTGTGTCATATTGCTATGCTTATGTTCTAAGACCTTGGTGTCAAGTGCTCCATGGGGACATACAGATCTGCTTTTATAAATTAACTGGCAGAATTGAAAGAAGCATTGTGGAGGCAGTCAGTGAATCCTGTCTTGGTCCTGCTCAGTTATTAGCAGTGGAGTATATTCTGATTAATTTTTTTCTAGGTTTTTTTTTTTTTAATCTGGTGAATATATTTTCTGTGTTAGGAAGTTAACAATGTACTTCTTTAACACTGGAGTATTGGAAGGATTTGTCAGGAGAAAAATTGTTGTGGTTTTAGAAATCTGAATTTCTTAAAAAGAAAAAAAGTTCAAGTCTTGTAACCTTAATCCAGTAACATGAGTAAAACCATTTGCCTGGTACAGCTGTCAACTTTCTCTATATTTTGTAAGATAAGTCCTCTAAAGTAGAAAGCAGACCTCGTGCACACTTGAACCAAATAAAGTACAGTGAACTAAAGACACCCTCCCATCGCTCACTGTGCTGTGGAGTCTTTGGATTCCAGGCAGCAGTCTCAGCTGTCCCAGTTTAGGTTATGTTGTATCAGGATTGGCTGTATCCATGTACTGCCTCTTCCCTTTTCTAAATTTCACTGGGGGAAGGCTCAGGGCAGGGATTAAATGTAGAAGCTGTCACCAGGTTTCCCCAGTGCAGCTGGCAGCATGGATGGGCTTCAGAGCTCCTGCTAGCTCTGGAAGCCTTTCATTCTGCCTCCTCGCTCACTATGTTTCCTCTGAATAGATTTTGAGTACAACAATTCAAGAAGAATTCCTCCTCCCAGTTAACACATCTTTATTACCAAGTCTCTTACCTCTTGATTGTTGGAAAAAAATCTTGTAAAAGCTGACCATCAAAAAACTAAACCTTGAAAGAAAAAAGCCAGAGAATTCAAATAATTTGAATATACTGAGCAAAACCTAGTTGCCTTGAACTCAAGCCCATTCAGAGGAAACAAAGTAAGACCACAGCCACCTGCCATGCCAGTTGGCAGAGTTGAAAGTCCACCCTCTGCCTCTCTTCCTAGGGATAGCAGCCATGAATGCCGGGTGTGCAGGGTGACACTGGTGGGTTTGTCAGCATATGCCAAACACATCTCCAGTCAGCTGCACAAAGACAACATTAATGCCCATGACAGAAAAGAGGATGAGAAAGAAGAGGCAGAAGAAGAATACCTTGACAAAGAACTCACTCAACTAATCAAGCAAAAGAAGGAACGGAACCGGTGAGTTTTTCTTTCTCCACTTCGGTCATAGAACTGCTTTTAACACAATGAGGATGCACTCCTGGGGCTTAGGTGCTCATGAAATGTCAACTGCCTGTAGCCAGTGTACTTGTTATGAGAACAATCCAAGAGACTTGTGTGGATATCATAGTTTTGACATACAAACATAATTCTGCTGAATCTTCTTGTCCTGTTCTTCTCCTGCTAGTAAGGAAATACAATAATTTTCCATTATGGGTAAAAACAGTCTTGTGTTTTGAGAATCCTAATGCTTTTATTTTAATATTTGATACCTTTTTAACTGAAGGCTTAATAAATGGACAGTAGTGCTAATATTGTTTATGGTGGAGGTTGTCTGTAGGAACCTGGCCTTCAAGAAACTGCTGCTGAACATGTTTGTTTTATAAAATGAACTGGATTATTCTGTAAATGTCACACTGAAATCCCCTAATCTTGAATGAAATTTCTTACCGCTTTTACCTTGCTGCTTACCATTAGCTAAACATAGTTCCAGTGGCTCACTATGAAATAGAAGGCTGCAGAAAGTACTAAGTATTGTCTTTTATTTTCCATGCAAATCTGCACATGAGCATTGCTTGTGTGATGTTCCAGTTGGGAATATATTATTTGAATAGATGTCTAGTGATGATACTAAAGGGTCGTATAATTTTTAAAACAAGCTCTTGCTTTCTGTGGCTAGAAATTTGAATTAGTGTTTTTAGATGTTGAAATCTGTGGAGATTATTAAGTTTTGACATCACTGTCATGCTAGTGTGTCCCTACACTGCACAATGGTAACGTTTTCATACTGGTTAATGTAGGTAGCAAAAATGCCACTTTTTTTGTTTTATGGAAGAAGAGTAATGTTGTCAGTGCAGTGTTGTTCTGAGGCGAGTAAAACCATATAAAATCTCTGTCTGTAGAGTGCTGGTTTGGAGAGGGGGAAAAGCAGAAAGTACAAGGATTAAGTTACTAATCCAGAAAAATTGTTTCCGTTAGATCATAATCTAGTTGAGTCAGCTCTTAGAACTTACTGTATCACTTAGATGTTTTTTTAAATTCCTGTCTTAGAGATCAGATTATTTTGCACAGTAGACTGTTTTCCATTAGAGAGTAGTTATTAGTGAATATTTTAGCAGAACTGGAATGTATCAAAACCAAAGGGTAATACAGTATGAATTTTCAGCTTACTCGAATCAATTTGTTTTGGGTAGTAGTGTAAAAGTTTACTGTCTTTCTTGTCCAGGGATCTAGAATGGATGCATTTCTGTGATTAGTTTCTGGAAAGAACTTTTAATGAAAACTCTTAATTTTGTTGGATAAATACTTAGAATGTTTAGTCTGCTGACCCTGGGAATAGCTGTAGCTCTTAAGAGAGCATTTATCTTTAAATGTACATGTGATAGTTTGCCACGTGTTTGTGGGAAGTTGCCAAGCAAGAGTGCTATCCAAAGGGCAGTCGATAATGCTGCTGGGAGGCTCATACAGACTGAGCATTGCATGCTGTGGACTGTTCCAGTCCCTTGATTAAAAGAAGACAAATCACTTTTGTATCTGAGATACATCTTCTGTGGATGTTTTACATCTTTGTTTTAATTTAACCTTTATAAATGGAGCCATCACATCAGTTATTATCCAGTAAGGATAATAATGGGGTTTTCAGCCTGACTTTCCTCTGTTTTGTGTCAGTTCACTGTAGTTACACCACGTAACACCAGCAGAATAGTCTTCAGAAAAAATAATTATCTCACTACTAAGTTTTCTATCTACTAAGAATGATCAAATTACAAAGATTATATAACATAAAAAGCTTTATTTTTATTAGTTTCTTGTTAGTCCAGTAGTAAATAAAAAGGAATATTATTTTTCAAGTTAGAGACAAGTATTTGAGAATTAATTTATTGAACTGTCCCTGCACCAAATTAGTTGTTCTTATAAGAGAAATTTTGAAATTATCATCTTTAAGTAAAGGTACATTTGTTTTGAAAGTCAAACATTACTGAAGCTTGAACAGCAAAGCTGCTAAAAAAGTATCTTGTTTATTTTTATAATAAATAACTTAAAAATATATTTTCTTCCCAGTGCAAATAAAATTCATGAAGCTTGTGGACTGTTGGGTTTTAGTAGAATAGCATCAGAATTTAGACTCTTCTCAATTCTTTTGTAGGCAAACTGAACCAAGTTGTGCAAACAAAGAATTAGAATGTGATGATAGGAGATCACAGAGATTGCGAGAAGAAAGAGCTGCATACAAAGAAAGAGAAGCTTATGATCAATCGTCTTGGCATCATCATAGTGCATCACAAAGGGACTGGAAGTGGGAAAAAGATGATTATGTTAGTCCTAGACAAGGCAAATTTTCACACTCTCAGAGGAACCTTAATATAAACAAACATTCAGGAGGTGCAAGGGGGCGCTCTGGGTGGCACCAGAATGTTTCAGGAAGCCCTTCAAATCGACATAACTATGGGAATTCTGGAAATGCTTGGCATCTAAGTGGGCGGGGAGGAGGAACCTCAAATTGGCATCATGGTGCCAGGGAAAGAAATTCTGCTTGGCACTCAGAAGAAACAGGTCATTTTTCTAGCTGGAATTCCAAGAGTTATGGAGGAAACTGGAAATCAAGTTCTCGTGGTGCAAATGGCTGGAATTTCGGAAGCTTGGGAGATTCATATTCACCAGAGCCAAGTATATACAGTAAGGAAAGGTACACATGGCAGCAGCCAGAGAAAGGCGATGTTCTGCCATACAGAAATCGAAGGAATAGGGATGACTCTCTGGATTTTACTAGTGATAAGCTTGCTGCTGAAGGGGGATTGGATTTTAGTCTATTGAAACAACTAGAAAGCAAAACCTCAAGAGCCAGTGGAAAAAGTGTCAGTCCTTCCAGAGATAAAACATATCGCTGGACTCCCTACCCATCCCAGAAAACTGCAGAGCAACAAGCACGGTCTGAAGATAATTCAAAAGCTTTGGATAAAATGGATTCTGTACTTACGCCTCTTACTGATTTGTCAGTGAAAGAAAAAAATGGTGAAGTCAATGTTAGTCTTTCAAAACTTCAAGAACATGAAGCATCTTCCCCTTCTATTGGAACCTCAGATAACCTTGATTCTTGCAAGGTTGTAAAAGACTGTTCCAGTGGTGAAAAGCCTGACAAAGATGATAGCAGAAGTAATAGGATGCCATCAGTGAAATCCCCGCTACTGAATATCACAGATATGAAGTTATCCTTGACAAAGCAAGACACGAACAGTCTCTTAAAAAATGTCAGGCTTTTGTTATCATCAACTAGTAGTGAAGAACAGAATCATTTGAATGCAGTGAACTTGGAAACAAACAATTTCTCCTCTTATTCATCAAAACTGCATGGTGCTTGTGTTGGTAACTTACAAGACAGCAAAGGTGTGCTTGGTAGCAATCTTGGAGATCCTGTTAATAACTTAAGTGAAGCAGAACAAAATCCCAAAGGTGTTCAGTCCAACCATTCCTTGCAAAATGCACCCTTAAGTTCTTGCAAAGATACAAGTGACCAGAATAGGAGAGAAACTGGGAAAGCATTGCCAAAGAAGGAGTTCAGACTAGATTCGTTAGGAGACGTGAGTGGTGATGATTTAATGGGAAGTGAGAAGTCAGAAGCAAGAGTTGCAAAGCTGGGTTCTTCTGTTAGTTCTTGCTTACCCTGTGATGCTCCTGATGGTAAAACTATCACCTCTGAAAAGGAAGATTATAAAAAAACATCTGCTTCAAGTATTGCTCCTGTTGAGCTAAAAAATTTTGCATTTCAGATAGAACCCACGGTTTCTTCATCAAGCAGTCAGGACCCTTTGCATGTGGATTTGAAAATTTCACAGGACAGGGGAGGGAATGAAGAGTGTGTCAAGTCACATGATCAGTTTGAAATGGAAGGTTTTGAAAATCCTTCAGATAATGAGCTTCAAAAAGGAGGAAGCCAGTCAGGAGGCGGCCTTCTTCCTGACTTAAGCAAGCTTGGCCTGCCTGCTTCTCTGCAAAGAGACCTGACACGGCATATCAGTCTGAAGAGCAAAGTCGGGACACATCTCCCAGAGCCCAATCTCAATAACGCACGTCGCATTCGGAATGTGAATTGTCTTCGGAGAAGCGAGACAGAGAAGGAGTCAGGGCTTAAACCTACCCTCAGGCAGATTCTTAGTGCTTCCCGGCGAAATGTTAACTGGGATCAGGTCATCCAGCAGGTAACCAAGAAGAAACAGGAACTTGGCAAAGGTTTACCAAGGTAGGTAGCTTTCAGATCTAATGATGCTTCTCAGGGCACACTGAGGGGGGAGGATTGTTGTTTTCCATATCTGAAATGAACTCCAAAATCCTAAAACTAAGAACTCATAATGAAGCTTGCTATGCCATGGTCTTTTGCAGAGTTTTTGAAAATGACACCGTTTTTTTGCAAATACTGCAGAGTTTTTATTGATTGATGCTGTGAATGAATGTCTGTTCATAGATAAGTAAAAGTAATCTGCTTAGAAAAGGTTCTGATTAGTTCATAATGGTTGCTTTAATATCTGAATGTGGATGGTAACAATGTAGGTTTTTTTCAAGTTCTAGTAATGGAAGAATGTAAAAATGCAATCAGGATGGGAACAATGCTCTGACAGTTGCCTATGTCCTCATCTAGGACTACAAGAAATACAGCAGTATAAATGTTCACTCTTCATTTGTTAATATTTTATTCTGATACGCAGTTTGCTTGTGTCTTTAAGGAAGCAATTATATAAATCTGCATTTTTGAGACTCCTTAAACCTGAAGTATTTGAAGTGTCTTGAACAGATGTCATATTTGATTATTCTAGTCTTGCTTGGGAATAAGTTATAATAACGTGATTTCTGACTTGAAAATCATGCTGCCAGTTCTTAGCCGCTAAGTCTGATTATGTGATACACAGGAGAAGTTCCATTTCCAGATGAGGTAGAAAGCACAGAATACCAGTGTAATGGTATTAAACCTACTACTTAGAGCAGTAATGTACATTTGGGGAAGGGGAGGGGAGGCTTTTTTCTATGCGTGGCAGGCTTGTAACTCATTTATTTATTTTTCTTTTTATCTTGTTAAAGGTTTGGCATAGAAATGGTGCCTCTTGTTCAAAATGAGCAAGGTCTAGAACTCAGTGAAGAATCTGATCCATCTACTCTGGAAGGATTCCAGTGGGAAGGGATTTCTTTAGCAGTATCTGGCTCTGCCAGAAAACGTAGCTTTTCTGAAAGCAGTGTCATAACAGACAGAAATCCTTCTGATTATAGCTTTTTCAGTGAACAAGCCAAAATTAAAGAAAGTGGGCAAAGGCAAGTAATTGCAGCCAGCCACTCACATCATATAACATCTGGATATGAGGCAATCACTGACATTGAAGCTGATCAGAAAGAGGCGACACCATCTCTTGCTTTGTCACCTTTTATGTCTGAAAGAACTGAGGCTAGCAGAAGAAGTCACAGCCTACAGGCCACCTCTGAGATCACAGGCCTTGCAGAACAAGACCAGGAGAGCCCAGAGAAGAGAACACCTCTTCTTGAAAAGCAAAATGTATTAGAGATCTCAGAAGAAAATCGTCCAGCTTCAAATAGTGCTTCACTTCTTGCAGTGTCTAATAACATAGATGCGGCTACAGACAGTAGCTGCACATCTGGTACTGAACAGAATGACAGCCAAGGAATTGGAAAGAAGCGAAGGGCAACTGGAGTAAGTGTGTAATTCTGTCCAGCTTTGGTGTGCTGAAAAGGTTCTTTCTCTAACAGTGGTCATTCAGCTTTGAAGAGATCTGTGCAAGGAAGACTTTCCCCATCTGATAGTCTTGATTGATAACATTAAATTAATTTCTTGTTTGACTTAATTTTCTTTAAATTCTGCTTTCATAGTGTGGGACTTTTGATAATTTTTTATAATCAAGAGGAATGACAAATGCTCTTTATTTGATTTGGTACCTGGCCTACTATGTTGGTAAACAAAAGCTAGTAAAATATTTCTGTGGATGTACTACTTTTGTAGCAAGCATCTTGGTGTTTCACAACACAATTTAAATAGAAGCTAGCCTGTAGTAGAAATTTATTTTCCTTAGATGTTTCTGGCTTTATGGTTAAGCAAGGAAATAAAAACATTTTAAAAAAAATATGTATACCCCAAATTATGTCCTTAAATTTGAATTTGTTTCACAGTCTGGTCTTAGATTTATCCAAAGGTTAAAAAAAATCTTGGTGATCAGTTTCACAAAATGGTTTTGCAGAAAGCAATAATTTTAATTCCTTACTGTTTAATCCTCTACACCTTCAACTAAAACTGTGGAGCAGAAACTCTAGTTCAAGTGCCATCTTAAACATCTGAGCAAGAAGAAGGCTGTTGGCCTGTTTAATATTTCTTCCTAGTTGAGATGAAAACACAGCATTCTGTTGTCTTCCCTCTTTTAAGAGCAGAGCAAATGATGAGTTATGGAAGAGTGTGCAAACAAATTGTGGAGTCTTCTCTGTGCCTACAATTAATGATTGAAAAGATGATGGATGTTCTACTTCTTGATTTAGGCAAAATTATTCTTGTTGGTTTTTAATAGATGATTTTACTTGCAGGAGGGATCTTCTCCTGAAATCCCTAGTCTAGAAAGAAATAATAAAAGAAGAAAAATCAAAGGTAAAAGAGGTGAGTGAATATCATACATGTGTGCATGTAGTGTAGAGGCTATAAACACCCACATAAACAAAGTAGTATTTTGACTTGCCTGAAGTAGTAGTTCCTTAATGTTACTATGCTGCTTCTTTGGCTTTTACTGAAGTTTATAGAGTGGACTGCTCACAAATCTGCAACATGTTCTTCTCTGAAGATCTTTATCTTAGTTTGTCTTAAGTTATTTCTAAGAGAAAGGTATGTGCATCCTTTCTGCCTGCAGTTCATATTCCTGATTGTACAGATGGGACCTTTGCTTTCCCCCTGTACAGTGTATTGAGGTTTGTTGCCTATTTGGATGGAAGTTCTTAGGGAGAAGTCCCCAGTTAACTTCTTTCTAATCCTCTGTGCAGCTTTTCCCTTTGTAATTCTGGGTGGTCTCGCCAAAAAAAATGTAGTCTGTTTAATTTTGTCTCTTCTGTTTTTGACATCTCTGGAAATACTTCTTACTTTTTTAATGTCCTTAGTGAAAATGAGAGTAGAATGCCTCTCTCCTCCCTGCTCCTGATCAAAGAAAACTCTTATTCTGGCATTAGACCGATCTTTCTCAAACATGCCTAAAACATCCTCATCACTGTGTCTCAGAACAAACCATCCAACCATTGTGTTTTAGGCAGAATATTTTCTTAGTATTTTTAGTATTCTGTAGTTAGAATAACTAAACCATTGTTAGGAGCATTGGGCTCCATAAGATGGCTTTCAAATTTTTTAACATTTCTAATTATTTTTTTTTATTTATTAAGAGTTGTTTGTAATGTAGGGCAATAATATGACTCTTCTATGGAAATGAATATTTCACTACTTGAAATGGGGGGTTTTATCAGCCTCTGTCTTCAATGACCAGTGTCTGTTACAGAGACTAATAACACATTCCACTTACTAAAATCTTTTTCCCATTACTTTGCTTTAGTATGATTGTTATTGTAGTAAATTTGCTAAAAGAAACTATAATGTGAATGCAATTAGCAGTGCCCAAATGGAATTTGGTTTGGACAATCTGTAATACCAGAAGTCTCTAGGAGGGGTAGGATGATCTTTTACAGAGTACAGTGGTCAGAGACTCTTTCTCAAGAGATTGCAAACACCGGTCTCGTGGCCCAAAATGATCTTGAATAGTAAACTATTTTTTTAATAATCAGGTTCTTTTTCTCTGAAACAGCTTTTCCTTGGCTTTGCATTCACTGAATAATTTAAATCTTGTTTAGCTTAAATTTGCCTTTGCCTTTTTGATTACATTAATGAGAGGTGTGGATTTGTATTAGTATACACATACTTCAAGAAAAGATCTTTGTGAAAGAGAATGACTTAATTTATTTAAACTAAATCAGTGCTCGCAAAGCTGTGATGAAATTAGTTACTAGAGTCAAGGCTGAGATCCCTTAAAGAGGAATACTTGACTTTGCCCTTGATCCATGTAGATGTGGCTAGTGTTGTCTATAAATAATCCTTTTCAGCTTGTATAATTATTGATGCTTGAATGCTTGACCTAATCTATGTGTTTTTTCCATTCTGAGGTGCTATTATTTATTTAGATATTGCAAGTAATGGATCTTAATGTATTGTTGGGTACAATTGGACTCTACATTTTGTTTCTTTTTCAGAACGTTCTCAGGTAGACCAGTTGTTGGCTATTTCTCTGAGGGAAGAAGAGTTAAGTAGGTCCCTGCAGAGTGTGGACAGGAGCCTCCTGCAGGCGAGGGCTGCCCTGCAGGCTGCCTATATTGAGGTTCAACGGTTCCTTGTGGTAAAGCAGCAGGTAACAGTGGGCTTTGGAAGCTGTCTGAATTAGTTAGCAGCATGAAGAGCTGCCTGTTAAATCAGTGGGACTGATATAAGCCACAACTGTTTTGCAGATAACTATGGAAATGAGTACACTGAGAAGTCAGAGAATCCAGATCCTGCAGGGGCTACAAGGTACAGGATACCATAGAGCTACAACAGTGGAATATTTAATATTCTTTGAACTCAGAATCTTTTAAAAACTGTGTTTAACTTGAATCTGCTCATTTAAGCTACAATAAAATCATAGACTTTCAAAATGAAAATTCAAATTGAGGCCTTTATTGTCAAGTGTGAACTGTCAGTTTTGATTGTTCTCTCTAGTGTCTTTAAAAATTTTTTCTCTTCCTTGACTCAGTGTCCACAAGAAATGAGCTCCTGGCTCCACTAAATTTTATTGTAAAATATTTTTGTTCTTTTATTTATTTGTTTGTTTGTTTAATGTGTCTCTTCCTTTGCCATTAGAAACATTTGAACCTTCTGAACTCTCAGAGCAACTTTCCTGCAATGCCCTAACTGAGAGACGAAACAGCAAATCTCAGATGGCAGCTGACCCAATTCCTTCAGGCTCTCTCCTGCCCCTCGTGGACAGTTTGTCTTCCTCTGTACCTCCAGGAGGATCTTCTATTCCAGTAACCATGCCATCACCATTCCAGTCTTCTGGCAGTATACCTTCCAACACTCCTGACTCCTCAGTACAAGTTAAACGAGAACCTGTGTCTCCACAAGGCACAGAACTAAATGTGAATTCTGTACTCCAGAGCTCTGCCTGTGCTCCACAAACAGAAGAGGCGGAACAGAATGATGGTATTTGTAGTTTTGCTTTAAGATAATTAATTTTAAGAAAATAAGGAAATTCTTTTTTTCCCAAAAAGAATGTAAGTTGTGTCTCAGCCTGCAGTCTGTCAGGCAGGGGTGAATGCTCATTAACTTGTGTAGTACTTTCTAGGTTTGCTTTGAAAATAGAGCAAATATGGATTTGAAGGTTACATCCTCTTAGAATAATTTAGTTAACTAATAAAACGCAAAACCAACACAACCCAACAAACCTGAGAATCTCCCCTATAATTTTTGTCTTCTACTCTGCATCATTTAATGAGCACTGGTAAGGGAAAAAGATGTGCCTGAAAATTTTTAAAAAAAATTATGAACAGCTACATTGAAATTATTCTGTGCTCTTCTTGGGCTCTGCTGGGTAAGCACAAACAGTATAATTTGTAATATTAGAAGTAACAATCCATCTTCTACTAATTGGCTATTAAATCTTCTACTGTACTTCTACTAATTGGCTATTAGGCACTGCTTACTCATGTGAGGGGCATGGGAGGGTTAGCAATGAAGATAGGGGTTTACTTTTATCTGGAGGAGAAACTGCTGAATTAATTGAATTGCTAATGGGAGAGTTCCTGTCTCAGCAAAGTGAGATCTTAATGACTGCAGCTGAAATAGCTAACTCTTTATTTAGGCAGTTTAGATACCATGAAACTTGTGTGCTGTAGTCTGTGGTCAAAGGCTTAAATGCTGTTGGTAGTTTCCTCTGCAACTTGCTACTGTGACTGAAGGTAAAAACTGAAGATTAAAAGCTCATCCCATACTTTCTTAAGTGAAGTCAAGCAGGGTGACTCTGATGATGGTTGTCTGCCATAACAATGTCACTTACCCAGACCTTTAACTTAGATAATTTGAGAAAAACTTCTGTAAGATTGATCCTTGTTAAAGATAGCCAACACAATATTTTTCCTCTCCAACTGAAGTACAAAATACTGTTGGAAAAAGTTGTGTTCTACCTTTCTAAGCATTATTTTTTTTCTCAAGCACAAGATGAATATTGGCTGAATTAAAGTTTAGACTTCTTTAATTAAAAGAATTTGATTTTTTTTACATTTTTTAGTTTGCTTCAGCTATAGAATTGCATGTAGGTGGTGTTTTTGTGCTTTTTTTTTAGTCACCATTGCATTTCCTGTATTCCATTCTGTTAAAATACGTTAGTGTAGTATTCTGAATTTTGCTTCATCTTTTTTTTTTTTGGAGGATTTGACAAGGAATGTGAAGCTCTTGGGGCATTCACTGAAGTAAACTTGGGGCTGGGGAAGAAATCAGCTTTTTTGTTTGTTTGCATTGTTAAGACTCAGCTTTTAGAAAGCCACTACCTTTCCTTTGCTTTCCTGTTTTTATTGGCATATGCCATACTGTTATGCTTAAACATCAGTTAATTTTTTTTTTATTTGTATCATTGTCATTTTTATTCTCAGTTTTCCAACTCTTAAGGAAAGATTTAGTGATCACTAGCTGCAGTGGCATGAAGTGTCTTGTTTGCAGAATCTTGAAACTTCACAACAGAGAAGTTGAAGATTTTTTTTAATACTTTTCTTATGAAGATAAACCTTCAGTGTATAGCTACATTTGTTACTTACATAATTACTTTGGAAAGCTCTCAATCACACTATTTTTCTGTTTCCAACAAACTTAATTTTGATGTATTAAAAGCAAGAATATTATTTCTATGTTCATTTGTCAAGTTACCATAGTTTTGGTATTGATGCACTTCTATATATGCTACATTTAAAATGAGAGTGCCTTCAGATAAATCTAGTAATCTGGGGGGAAATAAGCATTTGCCTTCAGGTGAATTCTGAAATTTGAGGAAGAGGAATTCGCTTTGTGGCAGATTGTTTACTTTTTGGGGTTGAATGTTTAGCTTATCAGCTTCCCATTTAGGTTAGCTCAGCCATTTTTTGTGGGAGCTGATTGCATTTGATTTCCCCTAAATGCCAGCAGTGTGTCCCACCTGTGGAACTGAATGATTCTGTTTTCTTACACTGCCATGGTAATTTTCTACTTCTTTTTCTAATACCTGCAGCACTCCAAGTGCTGAGAATTAATAACTTTTGAGTTTAGAATTTTCAGTTTAAGTGGCTGTTTGCTATTATTTTCCTGTTATAAAGTGACCAAGTTAATTCCTTCCCCTTTCCAGTGGGAAATGAGTTTATTATATTAGAGGCACATAATATTAGAGGTGTATTCAGAATTTAAGGTTTTGTGTGCCTTCTTCTCAAAATAATTTAACACAGTAACTTGGTCAAACTTCATCTAATGACTCATTTCTTCCATAGAGAGGTTTTTCTATCAGGTTTTGCAGTTGTGCATGACAGTTATATGTCCAGGGAAAAACTTTTTTCCATTGATTTACTTTAAATGCAACATATATCCTATGCTGTCAGCAAGTTCTAGTTTTATCTTGGAATTCCCCATCTGAGGAAGGTGTAGGTGAGAGATGTTCTTATTTTAGCTGTTTCTAGTTAGCTGGGTAATTCCAAACCATCAGATTGGTCCTGTGATGTGTAATGTGCTTTTGGCCAAGCATTAGTGTAGGTTTAATTTGCTGGCTTCTGAGAGGCTGGAAGAGGGAAGTGTTTCAAATACTGCCAACTTCCCATTTGTGGTGTGTGATCCCACCCCAGAAATGCAGTGAATTTGAAATATCCTGTTTTAGATTGTAGTTATTGCAAGTGTAACTGGGGAATTTTAGGGTGTGGGAAACAGCTGTGAGATAATTCCCTTAGTCTGTCTCAGCTGAGAGGTTGAATCATTTTGTTCATAGTAATTCAGCCACAATTAAAGGACAGGGAGAGTGTGTTGATGCCATTGCATAGTCCACCACAGATGAGCTAAGTAAACTAAGCTAACTAAATAAAGCCTACCCTCATGGCTTACTCAGTGCTGCTATTCCCAGGATGAAGGTACAGTGCTGCAGAGTGGGTTGTGCATAACTATCTACCTTGAATTAAATCCAAGTAACTTGGTAGAAATAACTATGTAATAGCTGTAATAATTCAGATGGGTTAAGCAAGATTTTCAAACTGTCATTGAGCAGCTGAATCGTACTTGGCATGCATTGATTCATATAATTTCTACAGCAGTCATGACAGCTGATAGGGGAGGACACAGAGGGGTGGTAGCATCTTAAGTCAACAATGTAGGATTCACCAAAGATTGTCAGAACTTTAAAAGCATACAGCTAGCCAGCAGCTTGAATGATGTGCCCCATTCCTTTATTTCTGTGTACATGGATAAACATTTTATTCCCTAGTTATGTTTTTTAAAGGCTGGATAGCTGATTGAAATTGCAGATCTACATGTTCACATAGTTTTCAACAAGTAATATGTACTTTATATGCACAATTAAGTGTAAACAGAAAATACAGGGAGGGACACTTTGCATAAAGAGTTGTTGCTGTACAGATTGAATGTAACACTAGGCTGTTTTCTTTAGAAGAGACCAACCAGAAAACTTCAGTGTATCCTGTTATCACTGCAACCATATCCCTAGCAGGACTGGCAGGTTGTTTCCAACACACTAATGAAGATGTTCACAAGCCTGATGCAGACAAGGGACAGTCTGGACTTCCTGAGAACTCTTCTCCTCATTCAGTGTCTGTTTTCAGCAAGAGAGAAGCAAATGATACAGTTGGTGAAAAATTTTTGATGGATCAGTGTAGCACTTCCCTTTCAAAGCATTCAGTCCTTCTAGAAATGCCAATGGATAAAACGCCCAAATTGTCAGCAGAACCGTCTGAGCAACACTTGACAATGGCTGCAGTCCCAGCTGAGAAAGGGAATAGAAGGAGGAGAAGGTTAAGGAAGAAGAAAACTCTGAGGGCAGCCCATGTGCCAGACAACAGTGATACAGAGCAGGATATGATTGACTTCAAGCCTGTCCGGAAAGTCAAGGGTGGAAAGGTTCCTAAAGGAGAAAAAGTTACTACATCTACTCCTACAAGAGAGGAGAGTGGAGTTACTGCTCAAGCAGTAAGAAACAACGACAAGAATGACAGTGATGCTTCTCTGGAACTAGTGGAAATTTCAGCACCTCAGTGTGATGTGGTTGATGTTGGTTCATCAGAGTCAGGAGATGAGAAACCAGATGGTCTGTCAAAGAGGGATTCATGCAATTCTGTGGATCAAGCAGCCCTAGAGGCATCTTGCTCTGGTTATGATGAAGTGAGCTCCACCAGTGAGATTGGCACAAATTCTAGAAATGATGGGAAAAGAAGGTGAGATTATTGTAGAGCTCTGAAAAGTAAAATTATTAGTATTATATAGTATATTCATAAGAGGCCTCTTTTTCATTCAGAAAGTCTTACATCAGTGACTTCGGGAGTGAAATAAAAGGGGCAATAAAAACTAACTTGGCTTTGGCTTTTTTGGTCAACAAGTGAATGTGTCTTGTTACCTAGTAATTTCCCTTAATACAAGAGCAGGGCTGCCCAGTTTGGTTTTGAGCTTATCTGTCACAGCATATTTTCCACTAAGTGCAGAGTTTTGTGTTTTGGAGTATTACTTACCCCAGCATTTTGTCTGAAAATGAGCATGCGAAGTCCAATCTTGCTACTGTTTATTTTTTGTCTTACAGTGTGGCTGAGATACAGACTTCCATATCATCCCTAAGAGGATCAAAGAATTCTTCAGGTATATCTATTAAGCTTTCCTTCTGATGCTTTGTATGTAGTATCTTGCAGGACTTTGTGTTAAATCTTGATCAGCCTGCTTCCATTGGGGAATTTTGCCCTGAAGATCAAAGCTTACACTCAAAACTGAAGTGGGAAGTGACACATACTCACTTACATCATCTTACATTGAATGCTTTGTGTCTTGACTCCTCCACATTCCCCTGCACTTCCCACATGAGCATTATTCCTCCACAGTCTCTGTAGAGCTCTAGGACAAGCAGTAATACAGTCTCTTTTTAATTTTAAAGATAGGTCTGGACTTAGTCATATGAAGGTCTTTTTAGCACTTTATATTGCCCTCTGTCACAGTCACAGTCCTGCTGAAATCCACAATGAGATTTGACTTAAAGGTTCTGAGCCCATGAAATGGTTCTGCTGGTTGACAGCAGCATGTTTTCTTGACTGTGTTCCCATACTGAAAAGTACATGTCTCTGTCCTACAGAAGTGTCTTCAGAGCCAGGTGAGGATGAAGAACCTACTGAGGGAAACTTTGAGGGACACTTGGCTGCAGTGAATGCTATTCAGATTTTTGGGAATTTGTTGTATACCTGCTCAGCAGACAAAACAGTTTGTGCCTACAATCTTGTTGTAAGTAAGGTTGTGGGAGTGGTGTTATTGCAATCACAAGGTTCTTTTGTAATGCCCTACTGTGTAGTAAAGGAAGCAGCTGCTTCTTCAAGCTTCTAATTTATTTTATACTGTTCTTCAAACCTCTCTTCTCCACCTCCCCAACCCTTTCTCCCTATGAGCAAGGCAAGGAGAGATAGATTGCCACATATATCCTGATTTTTCCAGCTGTCCTACCTTATTCTGTTAGGTACATATTTCAAGAGGTGTTATAGGCCTTTATGCTGACAGACTCCATGCTTTCCTTTTTAGAGCAGGAAGTGTGTGGCCATCTTTGAAGGACATACTTCGAAAGTGAACTGCCTTCTGGTCACTCAGACAAATGGGAAGAATGCTGCACTCTACACTGGCTCAAGTGATCACACTGTCAATTGTTATAATATCAAGGTACTCAAACTCTGTTGATTTACACATGCTGCATTTTATGCAAGTGTTTCTTTACATATAAAAATTTTAAAAGCCTTCCAAACCCATATGATCTGGACATGAACACCACTTAATACCTCTTTAGATTAGAGCAGGGGGAAAAAAACCAGACAAGCAAGACAGCAAACCAGTAATGATTTACTAATCAGTTGACTAATCTTTTGACTAGCTTGTCAGTAGAGTTTTTGCTAGAACAGCGTGGCATAATCCCAAATTTTGGGAATACCAAAGTGCAGGATAGCTGTTTTCTGTGAATCTTATTTCCTCTTCCTGTATTTTAACTTCATTGCTTATGGAAGGCACTGCTCTCTGCTCCATCTTTAGAGCAGCCATAGAGAGAACAGGTATCTGTTTTGCTGAGGGCATGTGAAAGAGTAGACTGAGGCTTCCTGAAGCTGGATATTTGAGGCTAAATGATAAAAAGACTTGCTCAACCTGTGACTTGAAAGACTAGAAAGCATGTATCTGCCTCAGGGAGCAAATTGCCAGAGGTTTTAAACTCTTTAAGTTCCCTGTGGGGTGCTTAATGGGGAATCCTCAATCAGATAATAGATGGTTTTCATATGTATATATATACAGTCAGAAGTCTAAATTTCTATACACATTAAAGGTTGTGATTAGAACAAAGTGTTAAGGGTTAGAAATGGTTTCTGAACTACAGTCAAGCCTTAGCGATTGATGGCCCTGATTAAAATGAGGGTCAAGCTGCCATGTGACACCAGACTCTCAGATGTTTTTCTCCAGTTCTGTTGGTTTAAAAAGTGAAAATCATCATTCATTTAAGGCTTTTTTCTTGAATTGTTTTCAGTTAATGAAAATCTTTAAGTACTTCTTTCCATTGCTAGACCAAAGAGTGCATGGAACAGTTTAAATTGGAAGATCGAGTGCTCTGTTTACACAGTAGATGGCGGATCCTTTATGCAGGTCTTGCAAATGGCACTGTGGTTACTTTCAGCATAAAGGTTAGTTTGTTTAAATATTGGCACCTGAAAGCCTATTGTGATACTGTTTCTTTCCTCTGTGTTTCTTTCCATTCTTTATCTACAGTAGTAAATATATTTGTAATGTACTCATTTGTCACTGTTGGCCCCTTTTGGTTGTTTATTTTGTCCATGCATGGAGCTGTCCTATCTACCTATCTCTTTGTTTACTTTTCTTTCAGGTGCTGTATTGTTATGTTTTTCTTTAAGGTTCATCCTGGCCTTCATAAAATAAGGAGTTATTTCTTTGATTTGGAAACTTAATTGTTAAGTTAGTCAGTGTCATAGCAAAATTTTAATTCTTGAATACCATTTCTTTCTTTCCCCACCAGAATAATAAACAGCTTGATACCTTTGAATGCCATGGCCCTAGAGCAGTGAGCTGTTTAGCCACAGCTCAGGAAGGAGCACGCAAGTTGTTGGTAGTGGGCTCTTATGACTGCACCATCAGTGTGCGAGATGCACGGAATGGGCTGCTTCTCAGAACCCTGGAAGGTCACAGCAAGACTATTCTCTGCATGAAGGCAAGTGTCTCTGAAAATACATTTTGCACAAAGAATGCTTAGAATGATGAGCAGATTGTGATAGGAAATAGAGGATTTCTGTATTTTAAGAGAGGTTTTCTCCATCCTTAGAACACAGCCTGTTCCAATGCCTGGTCATCCTTTCAGTGAACAAACTTTTCCTAATGCCCACTCTAAACTTCCCCTGATGCACCTTGAGGCTGTTTCCTCTTGTCTTATCACTTGTTAGGGGTTAGTAGCATAATTTCTCTTGCATGAGCAGCATATAAGTAAGTATGCAGCACATCCAAAATTTCCAGGAAACATCGGGCTTTACTGCGCACGTGCAGAACAACATTCTGCATTCAGTTTGCTTGGTCCCTGATTTGCTGCTGAGCTGTCTCTGAGAATAATCCATAGGTAAGGCAAGTTACCTGTTGGGCTGCAACTTAAAAGCTTCTATGTCACCTGTGAAATGTCAAAAATCATTGTAATATATCTAGCTCTTACATAAAGAGCTCAGTGCATGCTTTTTCCTTCATACTCTTGATTGATTTTAAGTATTCCAAGCTTAGGAAATACTACAGCACAACTTTAAACTAAATAGTGTCTTAATATTTTGCCTGTCCCTTTCATATCTGATACAAAATATAATACTTTCTTTTTTTGTAAGGTTGTGAATGATCTGGTATTCAGTGGTTCCAGTGATCAGTCTGTCCATGCCCACAACATTCATGTAAGTCTCGTATAGAAAGATGGATTAACTTTTGCTATTAAGGCACTGAATTTGTGTGCTATAAAGTCAGTACTTCCAGAATATTTGACTGACTGGTGGGGCAGATTGCTTCCAGAAAAGGAAGTCTTATGATTTTGTGAATGTGACTGTGTAACTCTGGAGGCATGAAGAGGCTACATAAACCTGCTGACTCTTCTCACATGATAGGCAATGCCTTTTTATCTGGGCATCTTGTTTTTGCAAATGTAACTATAGACATGCTGATAACACGGAGAAGGTTCCAAGAAAAACATGTGAGATATTGTGGTGGGGAAAAAGTTTCTTGATTAATGGAAGAATTTGAGGAGCACTGTGTTCCACGCTAGATGGTTCAAAAGCATCATGAATGCTTTGTCTCTAGCTTACCATTCTCTCCCTCTTTTGCACCATCTTCCCTTAGTCCTAGCAGAAGCATTCATGTAGTTATGCAGCAAGTTAGATTAAGAAACTTACCAGAGGAAAATTTTAGTACATTTCTGTGTATTTAGCTGAATTTGCTGAATGATCTTTGTCATGACATAAATAGTGCTAATACTAATAGCATGGTACTAGTTTCAGGATGGGTGAGAATATGTAACTAATGATGGAAGCAGAAACAATTAGGTTGGAAAAGACCCCTGAGATCATCGTGTCCAACCTGTGACCAAGCACCATCATATTGGCTAGACCATGGCATTGTGAGCATCCAGTCTTTCCCTAAATGCTTACAGGGACAATGACACCAACACCTCCCAGGGAAGCCCTTTCTAAAATCTAATCACTCTTTCTGTGAAAAATTTCTTCTTAGTGTCCAACCTCTTCTGGCACAGCTTGAGGTCATTTCCTCTTGTCCTGTTGCATGGGAGAAGGGGCTGACTTTCTCTGGCTACACACTCCCTTCAGGGAGTTGTAGAGAGTGATAAGGTCCCCCCAAGCCTCCTCCTCTCCAGGTTTAACAACCCCAGCTCCTTCAGCTGCTTCTCATTACACTTGTGCTCCAGACCCTTCACCAGCTTCTTTCCCTTCTTTAGACTCACTCCAGTACCTCAGTGTCCTTCCTAAACTGAGGGGCCCTTGAGATGTGACCTCACCAGTGCTGAGTTCAGGGGAAGAATCACTTCCCTTCCCTGGTCCTGCTGGCCACACTATTCCTGGTGTAGGCTGGGATACCATTGGCTTTTTAGCCACCTGGGCACACTGGTGACTCCTGTTCAGAAGCAGAAAAAGAGAACTTTACAAAGACCCATGTATTTCTATTGTACTGGAATGGCTCTGTGTTAGGATGGGCAAACAAAAGGATAAATAATATTTGATCATATTCAAATATGATTCCTTCACAGGGAATGGAAGTCTAATAAAGGTTGTTTCCATATTTTAGTAGTGAGCACTGAAGCTAGCTACCCTACATGGATTAGGTGAACCTATTTGTTCTTTTGATTTTTCAAACCAAACGCCCATTTACCTTCGCTTTTTCTTGATGCAGACTGGAGAGCTGGTACGGATCTATAAGGGCCATAACCATGCAGTAACGGTTGTGAACATTCTTGGGAAAGTCATGGTGACAGCATGTCTGGATAAATTTGTTCGTGTTTATGAACTACAGGTAAAAAAATAGGTGGTTACTAATTGCATTTATCTAATACGTGTTAATTAATGATTTTGAAGTCAAATAGAAGTCATCTTTGTACTTTCTGGTCTCTAGCCCATCCCTCTTTTTCCTGTCACTCAGTATATGTTGTCTCACCAGTCAAAATACATGGGTTTTAAAGAATATAATCTAAACCACTTTTTTAGAACCTGGGTTATTCCAAGACAATGACAGCTCAGAAAAGTGGGAAAATGTTAGCTTTGTGTGCTGAGAGAACAAGTCCTTAGTTGGACAAAAAGACTCCCAGAAGCAATGTAAACAAAAGTGAGCTTTCAAGGTGACTGTAAAGTTTGGAATCCACCATAGCAGTTTAATTGCTACCAAAGAAACTGCTCTTGGAAGTATTATCCTTTAGATGTCTGTGAAAAATGGCTCCTAAAAATGTCATGCTATTAAATGTCTTGTTTCTGTTTCTTTCCAGTCACACGACCGCTTGCAAGTCTACGGAGGCCACACAGATATGATTATGTGTATGACCATCCATAAGAGCATGGTAAGTCCTTTTTCACCATTCTTAAAGAGAAGGTTGTAATTGCCACAGGTAAACAAGACAGTTTAATTTCTTCAGATAAAGAAATCAGCCTGCTGTTTGGCTGCATTTCCAAGTTGCTCTCAGTCAAAAAATCAAGTGGCTATAACAGCTTTATATGCATGTAATAATATTGTCTGGGGAAAAATCACTGTTCAGCTTACTGTAGTCTTAATACAATAGTTCTTTTTGCAGTTATGATTACAGCAAAGACACTAGAAATAGTAAAATACTTCTGCTTTTTCAAGTGTCAATCCTGTTTAACTTTTACTTAAGGGCATCACTCAGGTGCTGGAGAAATACTTCACCCAAAGCCAGACCTCTAGCAACCTTTGACAGAACATGAACAAAAGTGTGCAGTTGATTCAGGTGTAGAGGTTTCTCCATGCGTCTGACTCACAAGATAAATTTCAGAAGCACTTCTGGATAAATATTTCTTAAACTAGTTTTTAAAAGCACTTACTTGTCTGCATGTCTAGGAATTTGTTTGGAAGGTTCCTTTGAGAGTGTAAAATAAAGGGTATAGTAGTGATCTGTATAATAATAATAGAAAAGTTAAGTCCAAAGGAACAGATTTCCTAATAATTGGAATACATTCTGCCCAAGCATCGCATCTCATGTGAGTCCAACCTAAGGCTTGAACTGTGCCCCAGCAGTGGTCTGTTGTGGGCATTCTCAATTAAAAGAAGGATTCAGATGAGAAGTTTAGTGATGAGTGAAAGGATCTGCTTTAGTCTTTCTGAAATTCTGGTGTTCTTCTACACACTTCCTCTCCATCCTATTTTGATATAATTAATTAAGTCCCAGAAATATATTCAGCTTGACATTTACACCTACATATTTTTTAACTTTAGTGTATAGTACCATAATTTAAACTTTTCTGGACTGTTACACACACGACACTATCAACAATAGAGGTTATGGAAGCATTTCTTACTAATTTGTAGATTTTTGTGAACTATGAATGCAAATATTAAAATAATTTAATAATTTGATAATACCTATTTTTTAAATGTAGAAGCCTTGCGTACTGATATTTCATTGTTTTTACCTGCACTGAAGTCTCCTTCAAAATTTTACTTTTTTTTCCTCTTTTATTCCCAGATTGTTTATCCATAAATGTTTCTTTTACAGATCTACACTGGCTGTTATGATGGCAGTGTCAGAGCTGTGAGGCTTAATCTGATGCAAAATTATCGATGCTGGGTAATTAGCAAATTGTATTTAGTCTTCATTATTGAATTTTCTGGGGGTGGGCTCTAGTCACTTAGTCTTTGGTAGTTTGACCTTAGATTTTTCACAATTCATTATTATTTTAAAGTGTGTATGTACTTTTAAAGTATATATCACTTAGGTATATATCACTAGTTTAATTTTTTGTTGTCTTCACTGTGTGCATATATGTGTGTGTGTGTGTTGCTTTGCGGCAAGTTGTTAGTGTAAATTACTGTTCTTTCTGGCAGTTTTCAGTTTTTAGACATATCACTATTTAATACCAAAAACTTTGGCTGAGTGACATAGAAAAGCTGATTTACTGTGAAAAATAAGTTAATTAAATTCCAAATGACTTTGTCATAGGTAAGCTTAAATTTTGTAAAGGTTTAGTTCCTCTCTTCCTCCTGCCATTCCTGCTGATGGGTCTAGGCTTGGCTAAAGGCAGGAAAATTTTCTTTAAGGCTGTACTTAAAGGAATAGAGACCATGGAAAATGGAAATTGAATAAGATAAAAAACTTACAGGATTTGGCAGGTGTGCTTACAGCCTTGGAAGAATATTGTGAAATTGCAGGAAGAAAAGCATTAGCAAAAATTGTATTTCCCTGGCTTATTCTGGTGTGTTGGGTTTTTTCCCAGTGGCATGGATGTTCACTGATCTTTGGAGTTGTGGACCATCTGAAACAACACCTGCTAACCGACCACACCAATCCAAATTTTCAGACCCTGAAATGTCGTTGGAAGAACTGTGATGCTTTCTTTACTTCCAGGAAAGGTTCCAAGCAGGTATGTGCTTAAAATAACATGACTGTATTTGGTAATATAAAGTACCTTGTATCACCACAGTTGTGGGACTTGATCTTATTTCTCTTAAAAAGGCTTAAATTTTTCTAGCCTTGGCAGGCTTAAGTGCATGTGGTTACAGTCATCCAGGGCTAACAGGGTTCAGTTCAGCCCATGGCAGATGAACAGTGCAGCTATGATAATTTGACATATGATCAATGTAAAACAGTTTGATCCTAAAATATTACATGGAAATGGTAGAATTCTCAAAATATTAAAGAAAAGCTACTCAAGATATTAGGAAGTTTATGAAGGAAAAATAACTTCATAAGATGAAAAAACATCTGCCTTAAAACAGGTTTTTATCCTTTTAATTTTTATTTATTCCTATCTCTTTCATTGTTGTTTATTTTTCACGTGAGATTGTCAGCAAAAACAATCTTTAAATTGTTTAAAAGTCATGCATAAAAAATTAAAGAAGAAAATGAAGAAGGCTTAAGAATTGGATTAAGTGATGTGAAAAGGATTGTGGGATGGGTGTAAGGAGGGCTGTTACCTATAGACTGATTGGTATAATCTGCATTTTAGTCCTTGGCACAGTATAAGCTGCCTTCCTTTGAATGCTTTCCAAAGTATGGGAAGGATGGAGGTTTCTTCAAGAATTAACAAACAGTAGAATTCTTAATTTCTCTTTAAGTCTGGGCTTTAGATATGATGTGTTTATTTAATTTACTCTTCTAATCAAAAAGGAAACTGGTTTTTATTTCCCTTTAATCATGTGGGATGTGAAACACTTCATATGTGATTTAATAGCTTGACAATGATAATATTTATCTTGTTAGAGGCTTTAAGCCAAGCAAATGTATATTACCTTGAATGTCACCTTCACTGAGGCTTCAAAGACTTTTGCAAAGAATTTGCAATAGAATCTCTTGCGAAGTTTTTTGTGCAGTTTGTTGTGATGATCATAATGATTTTTTTTTTAATTGACTTCTGGTTTTTTTTCTAGGATGCAGTAGGACACATTGAAAGACATGCTGAGGATGACAGCAGGATTGACTCGTGAAGTTTTTCACCTCCCACATTGGGAAGTAATTTTGTATGTCAAAATTATTCCAAATAACATCTGTTTCTTACTCTGGTCTTTCCTCTTTCTTTCCCCGCTTGGAATGCAAAAACTGAGTGGGGCTGAAATGCATTCTACAGAGACTGCAGGTTGTGTTGTACTCTGTAGAAATAAGGCTGGTAATTAAGACTTAGCCCAAGTTCTTGCAAGTTTTTAGTTCATTGGTGGACAAGAATATTCCTTCCTCTTGTCTGCCTTGTTTTTTTTGTTGTTTGTCTCTTTTCAGATGGTTTTATTTGTTTTTTTAAGAAGTACAGTCTTTGGGAAGTCCAAAGGGGTGTTGAAAACTTAGATTACAATAGGTGCTGCTGTTTGCAAACTCAGCTTGCAGCCTATTATGTGTCCAAGGTGTGTCAGGTTTTGTTGTATCCAATTTTTTAGCTGATTTTAATAAAATTCTGCAAACCAGAATATCACAGATTCTAACAATGTAACCTGAATATCCAGTGTACGTTTTTACTTTCTTCATAAAAATAAAAGTTATTTTATGGAGACTGGAATAAATTAATTTTTTAATGTTAATTGTATGTAACTTATTTTTTATTCCTTGTGTAAAAATTGCTGTAACTGGCACAATATATACAGTGATAGATACCATACCTCTTGAGGTATTTTGTTTATTTTGAGGAAAGTGGTTATTTCTTGAGAGAGATGCCAGTAGCAGCAAAACAGCCAAAACAGTGGCTCTACTCACATGCTTTGCAATCTTAGTCTTTTTCAGTATAGGTCCAAATGTATGGGAAAAAAGTAAGTGGTGTTTGTTTCTCTTTTAGTTAAAGAGCAGTGTAACCACCACTGCTGTCTTGATAAAACACTGTAATTGGATTGCTGATTTTGTGGAATCTTAGTGACTGAGCTTTGCAGTCCCATATCCTCATGGCATAGCAAACCAAGAGAAATGCAAAGGCACTGTGTGTCTGAGTGCATCCACTTTGGTAGTGTTTTGTTTCTGTTGTGAACTGGCTTAATTGTCTTGGGCTATATGAAGTTCACAAAAACTCAACTGGAAAGAATGGAACAGGGTTTTAAAGTCTAAAGTTCTCAAGCAGAAGCTGAGGATATGAAATGCATATCACATGTAAAAGTCTTGTTTCTCCTAATGCACAGAAGGTACCACAGTGAGGCCAGTGCAGAAGGGAAGACTGAGCTTGTCAGGGTTCTCCTGCAGGTGTCCCCTTGAGTGGGATTGCTTCGCTTCAGAAGTTCAGTGAAATGTCCTTCTGGCACTTGCCATCCCTTCTCCCCTCCCTAATGACACTAATTTATGACAAAGAACCCTCTTAACGCTGAGTCTAATCTAGCAAGGAGCTTTGTGTTCACTTTTGCCTAACTTTGGTGCTCAGGATAAAATAAGCAGAGGTTTTCCCAAGCTGTAAGAGAGGGTGAAGGCAGTGAACTGAGCTGCTTGTACACAAATTCAGCGCTTTTCAAAAAATCCTGAGTGGACTGTTTTTACTAGGTATCTTATTCACAACCACTTTCAAACTTGTCAACCATAGACCAAATAAGTTTTATAGGCTCATTCTTTGACTGTAAAGAAGCCTTTTTAGGCCAAGAAAGTGAATAATTCAGGAAAGCCCATGGATGTTCCACTGCCATCCAATCAAGGAACTTCAGGGCCTTCTCTGGAGCACACTGGTTTTGTATTATCTTAGCAGACAAGCAGAATTGCTCTGACTGATGGATATTATTTGTGAGATGGGAGGAAAATAAGAATGAGATGTAGTAGCATCCTACTTCAAAGACATGGGAATCTCTGAGGTTCCAGTGCTTTTGTTGTGATTTAGTTTGTTTATTTTTTATTAAGCTGTTTGTGGATAGCAAAGAGCCCCAATATGTGGCTCAGACCTCAGGCTGTTCTGAGGGTGTTCTTGTTTTGGTTTTTAGGGGATGTGTGTTTGTGGTTTTGGTGCTGGGCTTTTTTAATCTTTCTTTCTATGGACTGTGGATGAAGCAGTTCAATAGAGAATCAAGTCTGGGGAAGTCTTTAAGCAGTGTAGATGTTTTGGGATGGAGGGTGTAATGCTCTAAAGCCTGAGAGCATTTGTGTGGGTTTTTTGATGACCTAAAAGCAGAAGACTGCATAATACTTAAACCATTTCCAAAGGTGATGGTATTCAGGAGTTCTGAGAGTTTTTTGAACCATGATGAGGAGGGAGCATGTAAGTGTGGCATAAACAGGGTAGGCATCCTAAGCTGTCCTTCATGGACTGTGCTGCAAGTGAAGGTGTGGAGGTATGTCCCGAGGACAAGCCTGTGGGGCAGTAGTGGCATTCTGAAAAACATGTGTGAGAGTAGATTTTGTTACTTCTCCCTTGTGAGTCTTTACATTCTTTCAGCTGTTTTCAGGAACATATAAGGATCTTTCTCATTAGTTGTTGCAATAAACACAGTTATGACACTTTATTTGCATTCACATTTGCTTGTTGGATTTATCTTTTCTAGTTGGTGGAAGCGGTCTTTCTTTTTGTGGTGGTCCATGATATTTCCTTAGCTGTCTTGAAAACAATCCTCCTGAAAAGTCTGGGCTACTGAAGTCCAGCTTTAGCAGTTGTGTCTTTTGCTGCTTTGTAGGTCATATCAGATACATTGTAAGAGATGGGAAAATAGCAGAGCTGCCCGAGTTAAAAATTTTACTTCATAATTCAGAAACAATTTTTTAAAATCCTCGGGTTCAGAGGAAAATGCTGGTTTTCATGAGGATATCTTAAAAGGATTTGCTATAAAGTGGTGCAGCTGTGAAAATCCCCAGGCTTCTCTGGATTTCTGTGGAGTGGTTTCCTATTTGTTCAGTTGGAATTTGGTGCAGATTTCACAACTGGCCATTTACTTCATCTGGAGGCAATTGCAGAACAGAAATGCCAAAATGATGTTTGTTGGTGTTTGTTAGTGAGATCCTCTCTGGTCTAGCAACTGAGGGTTTTGACTCCTGATATACCTCTAGCTGAAGAATGCAATAACTTTGGCAAGATGGGCTGTTTGTGACATTTAACACAGTAATATTTGCATGAAAAGCAGTACTGCACATCTGAAGCCAGTTTCAGGATTACTTATTTTTGGTTTTGGTTTGTTTTTTATGCAAGTAAAAAATTGTGGGTGGAAGAGTGAGTAGAGTGAAGATTTATTTTGTGATTAGCTATGGATTTTTTATTAGTCTACTGTTAAAAAAAGTTTTGGACTTGCTGTATGACAGCCCTTTAGGGGCCTTTTGGGATTGGTCTATATTAGTTTCACCTTTCTCCTTCAAATTTCAGAGAAAAATAACAGCTATCTGGCAGTGCAAAACACTCTGGCCTAACACTGCTGCTTCTGTACGTGGAAGGGGATGGAGGGAAAACTGCATCTCTTGGTACAAAGATGCATTAAATATCCAGGCTTCTGCTTACCTTGTGTCAGTTATATGTGAATTAGACTTTAAACCTAGTATCAGCACATAAGTTGGCTTCTGCAAAATAGCAGGAGCTTGGCTGTGTGGTGTGTTTGAAGTAGTGCAGTTCTTAATGCACATTTTCAAACAGTACAATCATGCTGGATCAAGGTAAATTATAACTGCAAACTTGTAAATGGCAGGGGAAATGTTTTTATTGGGAAAATACTTTTCCCTTAAGTTGAATTAAAACACAGGTACAGGTGAATCTTGTTTTTTTCTTGGGCCTGTATTGTACTATAATTCAAGCAGTCTGAGTTGTCCAGAGTTGCAGAATATGTGAGGAAGGATGAGGAAATGGTTTCAGCTGCTGTTTGTAAAATAATTAATCCTCAAAGAGCAAACTGTGTAGGTATATATTCTGTTATATGCGCCTGCCAGCTTCTCAGATTTCATTTTGCTGTAACGTTAAACAGTCTTCTTAAAGAATGGAAGTGGAATAGAACAACTTGATTGAATATTTGATAATGTAAGCTGTGTAAAACATGTGCACAGATGGATCATGGTTTTTTTCTCTCATTTTGGTACAAAGCTGTGAGTGTAATAACGAAACTTTACATGGCAAAAGAAGAAATAAAAAAAATAAAGTTCTTTATATTGTTATGGTTCGTCTGTTTCTCCTTTGTTTTAAATAGAATGATTCTTTCACAGGATTTGGTAGAATTTTATTTGGTTTTGATTTTTTCCTGTTCTGTGAGTGCTGGATAATATCAAACAGGCCACTTTGAAGCTCCAGCACTGGCAGGAATGTTACAGGTGTTCAGGAATCTCAGACCTAGTCATTTGGCAGGGAAATGAAACTGCCCACCCAACTGCTGCCCCCAGGCTGATGTGCTGCGTGTATTGCTTCATGGCCCATTGCTAGGGAAGTTCTCTAGAGCTGTAGAACTTGTTGGCAGTTCACTCACCAGAACTGTATAAGGACCATTTTTGAGTTGCCAATTAAAAATCCTGATTTTTATCTTTTAACTGATAGGTTTTGTTTTTAATTGGATCATCCCAACTAAGAGCATCTCTGCCATACTTGTATGGAAAACAGTAGCTCAGTGGAGGTAAGGCATGGCTGGAAGCTAGGGCTCCAAGTGTTCCAGTCATCTTAAAAACTATTTGGGTTAAAAAACCAGTTGAATTTGAAGGACAATAGCTGTTCTTTAGATAAATTATAGGACTTTCTTCCTCTTTCAGAGTAAGTTACAGTGCAAGACAACACTACGAACTTTGCAGTCAAAAGGTTTTCTGCTTCTTCGTGACCTTTCAGTTCAATGTACTATTCACTGGAGTAACTTTGAGTTGATGCTACAATTTTTTTTGAAAATTTTGCTTTACATTAGTGGATTGCTTTGCTACTTTTTGTTACTAGAGAACTAAGTAAAAGGTTCTCCTGACAAAATCTGGTATTCCTTGCATGTTTTGTTTTTCCTTCCATTTTTTATATTGTATTTGTGAAAACCTGTCATCCTTTAAGCTGGTAGCAAAGGAACCTCTCAAGTGCACTTTTTTTTTTTTTTTTAATGTATTCAAGGAATAAACTGGCAAATATTTGAGATATTAAGCTAATTTCACACTTGCCATAAACTCCAAAAGCTGCTGTATATTCAGGAGAATGGAAGAAGAAGTGGAGGAAGCTCAATATTTCATCTTTATCTGTTCTTTCAGAATAAAAATAAAAAGCCTAGGCCAAAATCCAATTGATTTTATTTTTGGTTCCATTAAACTAATTGTACTTGCCCATTAGAATAATATTCCCAAAGTGGTCATGCTGACATAGTATCTGATTCTGCTACAAGTCACCTCTTGCAATAAGGAAATGCATGATAGTGTTGGGAAATAGGACCTGGGTGGGGGGAAATACATGTGTGTAGATATATAAATTTGTATGTATAAGAGGTTTTCTGCCTTGAATGGCATATAAGTTTCCCAGTGTTATGGGGAATGCAGTTGCAATGGAAAACACAATGTTCACATTTTTAATTAGGAAGAGTACTAAAAATGAGAGCAAATTGCTCAGTTCTGGTACTGCTGCTGAGGCATATCTAGCTGTACTCTGGTATTGCAGTCTGTCGTGCCCTACTCTCCTAATTTCTACGTAGCAGAGATCCAACCTGCACAGACAAATCTAACTGCAACATTGGGTTGCATAATATTAATGTAATTAGCCCAATTTCATGTGAAATATTCAGTAAACATTACAAAGAGATGAAAGGTTAATACCAAGACCAGGACAAAAAATTAATGACCAATTAGACGGTGGCAGTAAACACCTCTGACTTTCACAGTTAGATAAAGTCCCAGTTTCACTTGACTTGAGGGAAGACCTTTCCAGTTGTCAGCACAAGCAGAACACTTATGTATTCTCCATGTCTTCACCATGCAGAGAAAGCTTAATTCAGTCATCAATAAATTAATCCCTGTTGCCGAAAGGAAAAATGTCAGGATGCTATAGAATTTGTTACAGTATACATGCACTGTCCTGTCCACTAGAGTATGGTTGTCTCTTTTTCCAAGGGCTTCTTCCCATGTACTGTTCATCTTGGGGAGTGAATGACATAATTAGGAAGTGCTCCTGTTTGCTGTTGGGATGAATGGTATGAGCTCCTTGGAAGTCTTCAGCATGCTCTTGATGGAGGCGGCCACTGCTCTGGTGTTACGCGTACAACGTGAGCTGCAGCCACTGAAAGAAGAGTTAAAGGGTGGAAGAGTTGTTGGTGTCCTGCCACCAATTGTATGAAGACACCATCATCTCTAGCTGGAGGGCAGCTGCATGCTGTCAGCATGGCAGTGGGGAATTTTCTTGAGTTTCTTGCTCTTACTTCTCCTTCCCTTGCAAAAAGTGAAGGGTGTTTTTAATGGTTTCCCTAACAAAGGGCATGCTTTGAAGTTGAAACTTTCTAATTTTTCTTAATAAGATTTTTAGAAGGTAAAGAACAATACTAAACCCCATTATCATTTAATACCATATCACTTTGTTTAATTTTAATAGCCTTATAAAAAAAAAACCTCAAAAGTTTTTAAATGGACTTTAAAGATTATATTAAGGTGTCCTTCAGCACCAGCTGGAATCTTACAGAACAGCTGTTGCTGGCAGATCATGGATGTTTTCTGTGTAAAATCGGTAGCAAAATTTTAGGAGGTTTTGGGGTTTCTTAACCAATTGGGTGGCAATTTTTAATTGAACCCTATTCATAGAGTTCTGCCTTGAAAACATGTACAATGATTAATAAAATTAAAATTTAATATTGTGACATTGTGTTAGACATACTCTCATAAAGCAGTTTACCTCTAGGACATTCAGCTTAATGATGCCATCTCCATCTTTGTCAAAGGCGTGGAATGCCCCTAAAATGAGGAAACAAAAATACAAGGAGTAGGTTAGGTTACTGTATGAGTAAAGATGATTCCCAGACAGGAAATCAAATGGTGCTTCCTTTGTGAAATGCCACCTTGTGCAGGTCTTTACTTGTGGGGTCAGCAAGTATTTCTGCTTCATTTTTCCTTAGTTAATTCAAGGAGAAACACAGTGGGTTATTTTGCCTTTGTATGAGACAACTTGTCATCTTAGATTCCCTAAGCACATATCTTTAGTAATTAATACCCTACACAGGCAGTAGTGCTGCGAACAAACTTCGCTGTGAGTATGACGGGGCTCTGAGCAACCTGGTGCAGTGCAAGGTGTCCCTTCCCACAGCAGAGGGGTTGGGACCAGATCATCCTTAAGGTCCTTTTCAGCCCAAGCCATTCCCTGGCTACATGGCTGTGTTTGGGGGCAGGAGGGGAGGCAGTGCCGCCACACCGGGGCAGCCACTCACGGAACATGGCGTCCAGGCGCACAAAGCAGCAGATGAAGCTGTTGAAGTCGATGTTCATGTTCTTGTCTGCGTAGCGCATGGTGATGATGTCGTAGAGCTGGTTGTTCAGCCGAAACCCTGCAGAGAAGCAAAAATGGAGCACAGCTGGGCCTCAGGAGGGGAAAGTGCTGCTCCATGAAGGGCTTGGCACAGGCGCTCCCCTGGCTGGGCCCAGGCTCAGGCTGGAAGGTCCTGCTGCAAGTACTAAACAAAATGAAGTCAAGCTCTAAGGAGCTTCACTGTGTCCAGCTGCCTTCCTAAACCAGGAGCAATGTTTTGAAGTTGTGATTTGGGAGGGCCCTTAGAACATAAGTTACCTCAGGCTGTAAGCATGAAGAGGAGAGCTGCAGCCCCAGAGGGCCTGATGGCTCAGCTGGGCCTGCTGAGGGCAAATCAGCTAAAACTGGGGGACAGAAATGGAGGAAGTTGCTATAAAAACACAGTTAAACAGTGGTCAAAAAATAGAGAAGGAAGCAACTCCTTGGTGTAGTGGAGCCAAACTTTGGCACTGAATGCTGCAGCCTGTGCCTCTGACTTGAAAGGGTCCGTCACAGTTTGGGTACAGCTGTTTGTTGGCTAAATGCAAGGTCATGCACAGCTTACATGATGTAAGACTGAAATATTCTTGGCTCTAAAGTCAGGGCAGGATTTATTTAAATAATTTCTCTTTTTACAGTGAGAACAGAAACCCAGAAAATAAAAATTACCCATAGTTCAGCAGGAGTCAAAATCCAGGTGTCGTTTTGTTTTTAGCAAAAGATTACAGAATCACTGAGGTTTTGTAAAGCACAAGGTAGCCATTTGTTTCTGTTCCTTGATGTGCCAAAATACTACTGGAAGCAAGTGTCACTGAAATAATCCCATCTAGGTTTATAGTAATACTACAGATTTTCTGATCAAAGACATCATCTCTCTCCCTTACAGACCTGGTAAAGATATCTGTGGGGGGAGGACTGCTCCCCAGGGGAAGAAGCAACCTGGTGTGTCTTAGACAAGCAAGAGAAGTCCAAAGACTCTCTTTTCAGAATTAATTTCATTAACTGCAAATTTTGCAAAAATACTTTCTTCTCACTGTGCAGGTAGATGAGACTGAACCCACAGTGTCTCAGTACTACTGAGAAACATTAACATGACTCAAGGAATGTCCACACAATTGCCTGTGATGCAAACTTGGACATGGACATGCTCCATCCTGGTTTTGGTGCTTGTACATTCAGGTTGAAGGTTTTCCACTGCTCTTGTTAGTTAAACACACAAATGTATAGAATCCACTGCTTAAAGGAGAGTAAATGTCTTCAGCGCTCCCTGGTCTCCCCGAATAGCAGGACCCTGAGTAGGACATCGTTATGACAGCAAAAGATCACTCATTGCATTAAAGAAGAGCTGAAGAGATCTATTTGTCTAGAAAGACATACAAGGCTTGCCATTTGGATATTTGAGAAACTCTGCCAGTGGGGGAAAAAATGTTTTATAATTTCTACAGGATCTGTCCTTAAAAGGCACAGCTGTGTGTTCAGTGATCTCACCCTGTGATGCACCAAAACAAAACAAGATTTCTTCAGCTGCTGGACACTGCACTGGGGAAAGTACCTGCATCATTGACTGCATTGCGCATCTCGTAGCTGTTAATGGTTCCTGAATGATCCGTGTCATAACGCTTGAAGATTTTCTGGAAAAAGAAAGAAACACAGCAACTGTAATAAAAACTTGTATTTCTCTTGAATGCACCCGCTGAGTGGATATGGGATGTGTGCCTCTGGTGCCTGGAGGCTTTGCTATGTGCCTTATATTGCCACTGCTGAGCAGTCTGGGTTGTTAGCACAGAGTTTCTCTCAGTTGCAAAGTAAAGTAATTTAGATCCAATCTCTGGGAAGCAAAAAAGCTCTCCCCTTGAGACTCTCCTTGTTTGACTTGAATTTATGCTGGTAATCCTCCCTCTTCATTGCCCTAATTATTATTGAGGCCTGATTCTAGTTCCCATCATTCTCCTCCTTCAATTTGTATGTCTCTGTGCTATTCACATCGGGGAAGGCTGTACTTGAGAAATTCAGGCTGTTTGCTTGGGCTGTGAAGTAGGATGAGGAGGGACGTTACTTTTCATTTTCAAAGGTAATTCCCAATTATTTTTTAGCCTTTCTTTTTGGTGGAGTGCATGTGGGGCATTCTGGTTTTCCTGTAGAACATTTGCACTGCAGAAGCTGTGAAGAAGAGCAATACCTGCCAGCTTTTAATCTTGTCCCAGAGATGTCGAAATTCATCAAAGTTTATCTTCCCTGAGCCATCTGTCTGTGATGCAAACATTCAGGTAAAAAAACCCACAATATTTTCAGGATAAAATTACTTAAGTCTGTAACTACTGGTGAAGGGATGAATGTGAAACTGGGTTTGGAATCTCCTCAGCATTAAGAGTGGACTCAGCTGTGCAGTAAAATATTCATAAACATTTTGATTATTGTGCATAGCATAATGCTTCAGGAGTGTGAAGTACTACTTATACATTGCGTAGAAACAAACTTCTGGTACAGGATACAGCTTTGCCTCTGGAACTATTCTAAAAGTGCGTGAGTAGGATGTTTTAGTGGGCTCTTCTGAAATACCTCCAAATGTGAAGCTCACCCAGTGCTTTTTAAGACAACTGAGCTTTACTCTAGAGGGAAGCTCTTTCTGCCTTGCTTAAAATGAATTGAGAAATAAGCAAAATGTTGTCTAAAGCTATTTTCAAAAATGTGTTTAGGCTCCAACCATTATGGCTGTGGGTTATAGTTATACTTTTGTTCTGGTTATGTTTGAATGCACTTATATTCTCTCAAAATTGTGTTATGTCAAACTGGAAAACTGAGGGTGGTTGTGGCAGAGGAAACTATGTGGCATCTTATAGTCTGTTTTATTGTGCTTGTTCCAGACAAATTCTGCCTGCATTGCAAGCTGAGCATACAGTAGAATATGTGATAAATTATAAACTTAAAGATATAAATATAGTAAGTTCATTGGCAGGAACTATAATTATGTTGAGTTTGTTTTAAATATAATAATCAAAAAATCATGCTTTAGTACATAATGTGACCAGTCTCTGATATCTAAACAAGAATGTCATACTGACTGATTTATTCTGTAGCTTTTTTTGGGGGGATATATTTTTCTGCCAATTATGCTAATGTTGACATGACTGGAATTAAGATGTGCCAAACCAGGAGTGCTTTTTTATCTGACTACAATTTGCTGTTTTGTTTCACTGGTTTACTAAGTTGTGTGTGTGTGTGTGGTGGTGAAAAACAGTGAACTCAAGTGGTTTCAAGCACTCCCTTTACACCAGAAAAGGATACATCCATTAAGGCAATCATGCTGCGGCAGGACTCCAATTCGAACCCTTCTGACCTTAGGTCCTTATCTGAAACAAATGATCCCAGGTGAATACAAATCATTCAAATCAGCAAGTGATTTTCCTCTCAGGTGTAACTCTAATCAAAGCAAAAGCCAAACCCACTTCCTTCATCCAGTAAGAAGTGGTAGGGAAATCTGAAAAGACCCTCAGTAATGTTATTGTTTGTGAATTAGATATTACTTTTCTTGACTTGTTATATACAAAAAAAGCCTCTGGAAAACTCTAACTTCTGGGTTACTAAGCAAGCAGGGTCTGTAGGTTAAAGTTTGCTAAACAGGGAGAAAGGTCTGACTCTCCACTAGAAAATTTTTTAAAGAGCATTTGCAGAAAATTGCATTATTGCCCCATGTGGTAGTTCCAATGAACATCTGCTCATTTCTAGATTATCAGTGCTAACAACCTGTAGAGACCATTTCTGTGAAAAGTTCAGCTTGTTAAAGTCTCAGATGCAATGTCCATGGAAATGTAACTGGGAAATTTCTGAGTTTGAAAACATCAATAATTTTTAGAGTGCAGCTTGGGGTGGGGAGTTATACTCTGTCACAGATTTCTTTCTCCAGGGTTAGTAAAAACATGCTCAAACTCACGTTTTTTTACGACATTATTGAGAACATTCCTAAGTTCCTCAGCATTGATCTCCATGTCCTAATGGAAATGTGGTGAGAATATCATTGGTTACAGCATTCTTTATGAAAAACAGTTTTATGGATGGATATGCTAAAAGTATGAAGTCTTTGGTCACTTTTCAATAAGGCATATACATGTTTCAAACCAGACAGCATTCTGCTTCATGTGAATGTTAGTCCAGCTCTGTCTTGAGACTGCACTACAAGGAAGATCTGAAGCTACCATACAGTGCTCTTAAACTAAGTGCTCTTAAACTAGAAGAATGACTGGTAATTTCAAGCCAGTGTGTAAGTCAAATAGCAAAATCAGAAAATATTTGTGCCACATTTGCAGCCACTTGATTTATGCAGTTCTTTGATCTTTAGATTTTTATCTTTAACTTTTCTTGGTAAGCATATACCAGAGGGCACTGCATTTCTGACTTGTTTATACTTGTTGTGCAAAACAGCATCTTGTAGGAGAGACAGAAGAAAAAGGATGAATTTAAATAAGGCTCCCTCAGACACAGTGGGAATAGCTTATACATACATATAATGATGGCTGTGTCCTTAATGGGGTTTTTATTTGATTTTACTTATCTCAAAATCACAAAGAGAATTTGATGGGAGAAAATTCAAGGGAAACTTTAATATTCAGTGTTCTGAATCAATGGAGTAGTTGATTTAGGAGCTGTTGTGGCCAGGCTGCTTTGAGAGCAGAGACAGGGATTGATTTCATACTCACATCCCCTGCGATCTGTCGGAAAATATTCCTGAACTGTTTTTGCTCCTCACTCTCCTCATGAGCTTTTGCTGAAGAACGCTGAAAAGAGACAAACAAAGAACAGATACATTCTAACCCCTGCGAGGAAGAGAAAGGGTCTGGATGACTCACTTGCCCTTGTGTGAGAGATTATCTTAGTGAATCTGGAGGCACTTGGAGGAGTGGGTTATCCTACCACTCCTTTCCCCATTTTTTTGTTAGTTGTGTTCCTTAAAACTGCCAAGTGTTTAACTTCATCTCATTGTCCTCTTTCCTATTTGAAGGAGCCTAAGTAATTACTTCCACTGGCAGTTATCTTTAAATTTTTCGTTTCAAAATATTGCAAAAGAGAAGTTTGGAGCACAAGAAACATACATGAGAATCAAAGAATGGTTTTGGTTGAAAGGGACCTTAAAGATTATCTTGTTCAAGTCTCCTTGCCATGGGCAGGGTCACAGTATTTGCCTCCCAGCTGCCCTGCAGGCTATAATTGACCATGTGAGCACTCTTTATGATGTGGGCAGCCCCTTGCTGAAGACAAACAGCATATGAGACAATGGAACATGAAGCTTTTCTAGTCACATGGAAAATGCAACCCTGAACTCTGAAACTGATACTGAAAAGGGAAATTAAAGTTATCAGTAACAAAGTGAATTTCTTGGCTTAGTTCTTCTTTTCCTTTGTCCAAATGCAGAAGAAAGCTTAGATTGGTTCTCACTTTACCACCTGCATGCTCTAGCAGCCATGCAGGAGAGCAGCACCTTCCCTTTAAGCAGATGCTCCAGCCATGCCTCCAGATGCCACAAGCCTGGATGTGGGGACCTGGCTGTTAGAGACATTGAGTCTCACCCTCCTGCAGGCAGAAACTCTGAATTTGCTGCTCTGTTTTCTTCCTCTCTGGTAGCAAGAGAAATGAGGGGGGTGCTCCTGGGTTTGCCCATCCTTTATCCTCTAGCCAAAAGGGACTAGGATAGAGGTGTGTAATTTGTAACAGGAGAGGCTGAATTTGCCTCATTGCCAGGAGCTTCTGCAGCCCCTCGGTTGTGGTTTGTGCATGTGCCCTCTTTAAGAGGTACTGCCTCAGCGGGCCGAGTGGGAGTGAGTTGAAGGTGGGGAAGGAATCTCTCACAAATTGTATGAGAGAGCAACCAGGAGATGTCTTCAAGCAACTAAATCCTCCTGCAGAGCTGTTAAATACCTGAAGTGACAGTCTCTCTGTGCTCATGCTCATTAGAGCCACATAAACCAGAAGCAAGTCATGTTAAGATGTGATGAGAAACTGTTTAGTATCTCAGGACACCTCTTTGCCCTACTCCTGTGTCCTCCTCAGCCACTCTTTCATGCTAACCAGACCAAGCCTTATTTCCCCCTCTGTCACTTCCTGCAGAAACCTTTTTATCATCTGCTTTGGTTTTTTCACCATCTTTGCCAGCATTTTCATCTGCTGTCAGCTCCTTATTGCTGTTCGCTCTGTCAGAAACGAAGATGATAGGCTAGAAGAAGAAGAAGAGAGCAAAAGAGAAATGGAAATTACACAAGAAATAGTGGAAAATTTGCTTACAAGCATTCCATGGAAAGTGCATGCAGCAATAACTCAAGCTCTTGAAAGTATTACGAGAGAAGCCATTTCTTGGAATGAAAGAAAATAAAGAATAAAAATAAAAGTGGAAAATTTTCTGGTGTTGCTGCTCTTCTCATGCTAAAAAAAGCTGCAAAAATTTTTTTTTTGTTTTGTTTCATTTTGGGTTTCTTTGTGTGGTTTTGTTCTGATGCTTTAGTTGGTTTTTTAATGGGGTTTCCCCCCTGTTTTTAAGCAAACTAAGCCTCCTAGATTCTCATCACTTAAACTGATGAGCTTGCCCCTCAATGAAGGGCAGTAGCACTGAAAACAAACCAAATGTGAATTGTACACAGAAAAGGAGTTATTTGTGTAGGAGCTTGTTAGTTATGTGAAGCATATGTTCTTTCTCTATATTGATTCTTGAAGCACTCGGCTGGAAGCAGCCATGTGCAATTGTTCTGGTTTGGTGCATTTAAAACAAGTTAAAAACTGCTACATGATGTGGATGTATTACTCTAGAATATTAATTACAATCAGCCTGTCTTGGGATTAAAATATCTGATTACATTTTCAAGGTCCAAAATATGTTGTGTCCAATCAAAAATAGAATCCTGGACTTTGGTGAGCAGAAACTTCAGGAAAGGGGAGTGGCTGCTGCGCTAGGCAATGGAAAGCAAGTGTGAGAGCACATGTCTGGAGAAGGGGGTGCTTTTCACTAGCAAGGGGTGTCAGGTTGCCTGTGAAGGGGGCAGGAAGGAAGGACAGTTTGAGCAACCCAGAGGACTGAGCTGGTAAAGCTGAATCATTTGTTACCCTTTTACCACCCCTTTGAGTGAGAGGGGTATATGATGCTAATGCCATTTCCTTAGAATCTAATGTAGGAAGACAAAATCTTTGCTGCATGCAAATGGCCTCATATCCAGCACCCTTCATTAACTAGGTCAGTTTCCAGACACAGAGATGATTATAATACCAAGGAACTCTGTCCTTGCTCATGCATTGCACATGCTTCTTTGTCTTGCTGGCACTAAGCACATTGCACAGGTACCTACCTTGCCCTTTTTCTTCTGTGTGAAGAGAAAAAATTAAAAAGTGCTTGATCAGATTATGCAGAGCTGATGGCAAACTTTTATTTTTTTATTTTTCCCTTTCTCATGTGTATTTTTCCAATTCCTATAATCATACAAATTTTCCCATTTTCTATTTTTATACAGCTTTCAAATCACTAGAAATGAGGGAACATGCAGCCACCAAGAAATGGCACACTGAAAGAAACACATTGCAGAAACCATAGCAAAACTGTGTCTCATCTTATCCGGGGCTTGGTCTGCTTGAACAAAATCTCTTTAGTCTGAGTATTTCTTTTCTTTTTCCCAACCTGCCAATGCAGTGGAGATTGAGTTTCTATGCTCACAGATTAATGATATATGAAGTGACAATTTAATTCCCTCATATCTGGACAGTTATTTTTCCCTATGACAGCAAGCAAAAAGGGAGCATTTCTGAGCAAGGTTTGATGGAGCTCAGTTCTGTGCAACAGCATTTCCTCTGATTTTTTTTCAAGATTAATTGTACTGTTACCTCTAGTATATTCCTATAAAGATGTGTAAAACTCCATGGTGAAGAATTAGAACTTGTCATGGATGCTGCTTTGAATCAGAGTGCTATTAGGATCCCTTTTCAGAAAGAAGGGACTACAAAATAAGGTAGTTTTTTCTTTATTAGATATGATCCCAATTTCACAAAGAAAGTATCTCAGGGCACAGAGCTAGGCTTCCCTTGGTAAACAGATAATCTCCATGGATGGAGACAAAGGCAATGCTTAGCATCCAGCTTCTTTATGCCAGGACAAGATTTAAAATCTGCAATAGTATTTTGGTCTCAGTCAAGTTCAGAAAGTAGTGTATATAAAGCAAGTGTCAACAGAACTATCTCGATGAGAAAAAAGATGAAAATTTGTGATAAAGGTGCTGTCATTTGTAGCTGTAAATTATTTCCTGCTGTAGGTTTCCCTAGGGATCATGTTCCTCTTCTCTCTACCCCTATACACAAAAGAGGACCAGGACAGTACTTACCAAAGGACGCTCTGCCTCAATCGTGTTTTCAACCTCCCTAAGTGGAAAGCAGAAAATAAATAAATCAGGAAAGTGACTGTTCCCAAAGTTGTTTGGTTTTTTAGGTGTTTTTTAAGCAGCTACTTGAACTTTCCAAGCAGCCAGTGGTGTGGGCTGGCTTCCAGCATTACAGCTTCAGGCTCAAGGAGCAGCCTTTTCCCATTTTGAGCTGAACATCCCAAGTACCATATCCAGGATGGCTGCCTCCTGGCTTACTCCTGTAAAGAGCCTCGATAACCATGAACTGGAAGTAAAACAGAAGTTCTTTGGCCTTAGTAAATGGCTAATGGTTTGTTTGCAAAGGATATCCTGCAGGCAGTAAGCTTCTCCAAAGACAATTCAAAGTAGTTTCTTGTTAGTCTATAAAGTCTATAAAGTAAGCTTGTGGGTTTGCAGCTTGGAGTTTCTAATGAGGTTAAGAAAATAAAAAGCAGGGTGTAGCAAACTGGTAACATGACTTTAGCAGACTAGTGAGGTCACTCCACCTCTATGGCCAGATAAATGGCTCTGCAACTTACTCTGAAAGACTTCTTTTCTCTGAGAAGACCCTGAGGATGAATTCTCCCTCCTGGTGGGGGTCATATGTCGATGGGATGATGACATACTCGCTGGGAGGCAACCGGAAACGCTCAGAGATTTCTCGCATGTTTATGTAAGTCTTACTTCTAGCTTTGGAGGCATTGTAGAGGAAAAAATCCTTTTGCAAGTGGTGCTTGGTACCATGCATCTGCAGAACAAATGAGCCAATTTGTCTTCAAGGATGTCTTTCCCATTGCCCAGGTGGGCTGCCATGCAGGCAGTGCATGGCTGGGACAGAAAACACAGGAAGGAGCAGCTCAGCAAGCTGAGGGGTGGTGGTAGCTGGTGGCAGGTACAGACTCTGTCACCTTTAAGTTGCTACTGACTGGGTCTATTTGGCTTCTGAGGGCTGTTCCAGGGCCCACCCGCAGATTGTGTGGCTGACTTCTGCTGTGTAGGCACTCCTATCTATCTGACCCTTTTGCTACATGCTGGGTTGTATGTAACCAAAGCTCAGACACTTTCCTTGCAGGGTGTATGGCAAGGAATGGTGTAAGCAAACTCCTGCATGCAGAGTGGTAAAGTGAAGGTGCTTTCAGTGGAAACGTGTCCTTGCCTAGACAAAACATGAGTTCTGAATCTAACAATGTGATAATAAAACATTGCATTAGTTCAAATATGAAAATTAAGCCAAGAATTGTGGACTAAGAACACTTGCAGGCTGTTTTTTTCAGAAATAACCATCTGTAAGATAGCTAGCAAGGACAACATTCAGACTGTCATCCTCATGCTTTCCAGGTAACAAACTTCAGGTGAGCATGTTAGCAAAACTTATGATGCCAATGATCCAGCTGCTGTCAGGCTCAGAAAAAATGCAATCTGTGTATTTTTAATAAGCTTTCTTCAATGTCTGAAAACACCATTAATTTTCTAAACAAATTCTGAGACTACAGAGAAAACTCAGTGACTGCAGAATGTAGGCTATTTGTATTATTTTTAGGAGGAAATGCAAGTAGTTTAGGGTGGTTCTGCATGGAGTGCAGAGGCTCACAAGCACTGCTTCTGCATCTCTGACCAACTGTGCAAGTGATGGCCAGGCCACCAGAGAAGACAAAAGAAGCACTGAGGAGATGGTCCAAGTGAAAATGGGATGCAGGTGAGAAAGAACTAAAAAATTACTCACAAAATGTTACTAATAAACACTCCAAGCAAAAAGGCTAGCAGTTCTACTGCTGTTACATCCCTGAAAACAACCTTGACTGAGCAGTCTCCTGCTGACTTGCTGACAGGCACTACAGTAACACTAGCTGTGAGTATGCACCAAGATGTCAATCTGGCTCCGTTCTGCGCATACCTCTTTGGGCACCTTAGGGAGAAACAGAGAGAAGAAACAGTCAGAGCTGCAGGGGGAGTCTGCATGTTTATAGGTCATACATAAGGGCATTCACCTAGAGTTCTGGGGACACAATAATTAAAATACCCATAGCCAGATAACCACTTTCCCTCTTCCTTTCTAGGTTTCTTGGCATCTACATGAAATCAGCTAAAATCTGAACCAAATATGTTTGTGCAAGGGACTGAGTAAATTGACTTTTTCATCAAGTCAATAACAGGGACAGAGGTTAATTGCTACATATGAGTCTTGGGTGTCTTTCTCCTTTTTCACACTCTTCTGCCAATGAAATGCCTAGTTTCAGAAAGGACAAAAGGGAGATTGAAGAAGATATAGGAAAGAGTATGCTAAAATCTGGCATTAGGTCACTATAAAAGCCTAAAAAGCATCTTACTTAATAGATGGGTAAACCCTGACATTACTATGGTACAAGCAGTTAGAAAGACTTGAATTCCCTTCCTCTCTTCTAGATTTTCCAATTTCCTTGTGAAGCAAAAATTGCAATTGATGTAATCAGTCTGAATGATTCAGTGGTAAATGAACACTGTCAGGATTTGTGACCACAGTGCAAAGACCAAAATCTAGAGCTGTTACCTCATAGATGGCAAAGCCAATGGTGTACAGGTTGGCTCCCAGCTTGCGCTCTTTCCTCCTGTTTTTCTGCATCAGTGCAACAAGGAAGCTGCAGATAACCTCTTCATCCTCAGGATCATCATCTTCCTCCAGGAGCTTCAAGCGATACTGGGGATTGGTCCAAAATGTATCTGAGAAATCCCACCAGAAAGCCAAAGAAAACATGAAAAGCTTCAGTCTTCTAATGATGTTCATGATCAAAGAGAACTTTTAAGTTCCCTGCCTATGGCTCCTGAGGGAAAGGTTAAAATTGGGCTAAGACTTATGTGGGTTTTATTACATATTATGGCTGTTCCCTAGTTCTAACAACTGCATAGCAAATGAGGATATATGGAGAACTGTCATCTGATAAACTTCTGAAGTCCCTAAACCTATCACAAATCCAAAAAAAGTGAATTTCCCAAGTGAAATCTAACAGTTAAGGGTGAAATTTTTCCCTTCTACTTGGAGCACTGTGAAGTACTTGAACAATGATTTACCTTTGCCACGGCTGCCTTTTGGGCTTACAATATTCTGTTACAGCATGGTGACAGAAGATTTCCAGCTACCAACTGCATGCCTTGTCCACTGAGGAAGCAAGGCTTTTCCTATGGCTGAGGACTAACCAGGCTGTGGTATGACCTAGCCTTTGGGATCTACCCTAGTCCCCATCAAAGGGGTCGTATCTCAGGATCCTTTCCTCACCTGGATAATTGCGGCAACCTCCAGCTGAGCAGCCTCTCACCCAACGTCCTTCATTGACTGACACAGTCCAGGTCTGGAATTTATCTACTTCCAGAGTATCAGGTGTGAGGTTACAGATCTCAAGCTTTGTGAAGTGCCTCATGAAATCTTGAAATGATATCCTGGAGGAATTGAGAGGAAATTGAACTCAAATGGATTTACATGGTCGGCAGTTGTCTGAAAGACCCTGGGGAGGTGGAGGATGGTGACCAACAGCACTGTCAGTACTGGGACAAGTTTGCAGTTGGGAGTGCCATGTTTTCCAAATGCTTTTGGTCTGCTGGTTGGTCAGTTACCACAGGTACAGCTCCAAACTCAGGGAAACTGAGCTGAGAGGATGGTGTGTAGGAAGGGTGATGGAGAGCTTGTGGAAGTGTCACATAATTAGAAAGATTGTGCTGATGGCACTGAATCCCTGGTGGAAGAATGAGAGGATCACAGAGCAGGGCTTGTTTGGAATATGAAGGGGAGCAGAGGTCCCTGCAATAGTTTTAGCAGATTTGTAGTGGTGCAATGTCATTCATTTTTGCTATGATTGCATATTTCCTAGAGAAGTACTGGTTTTTGACTAATGCTCTCACCAGAACTCCCCATCTTCCACGACCTTGTGCTGCAGGCGGATTTTCTCTGCTTCATTAACAGAGTCCCACTCCTCTGACCTTCAAAGGAGTAAACAAGTTAGCTTAGGATTTGCCATACACTTTTCATCAAAGTTTCTAAACTTTAGCCACATAGAGTGAAAAATCAAGAGTCATTTTGCTACCTCCACATAATTTTTCCTTTGTAAGCCTTGCAACTACTTGTTCTCAATGCTATCCTCTTCTGCCCGAACAAAAGAAGCAATTGTCCTACTTCTCTCTGCCTTCCCCTTAGAATTCCTCTTAGCAGGTCTCAAACATCTGCTGAACTGTGTTAATTTTACTTAGCTTGAAGAAAAAGGTATTTGTAGATTATCATTGCTGGTGTACCAATTGAAATTCCTTTAAGGAAAACCCTGACATCTTGCTACATTTAGTTCTTTTGTAACTTATAAGATCTTTCTGCTATCACATCTTGTTTTGAAAACAGACACTGCTGAATTTAATAAGCAGTAAAACCAGATTTAATGTGTCATTAAACTGGGCTCTCTCTTCATTTCCATTTATTAAAGTCCCTCTTAATATCTTATTAGGTACTCCTTTCTTACATCTTCAGCTAAGCACTCAATCGACTTCAAAATGACAACAAAGACAATTCAGATTCCTCATCACTGAATATTAGTGTTATGCACAAACTGCATAAAGGCAAATAAAGCTGCAACTTCTTTTTCAAATCAGACAAAACTGTTTTACTCACTTGTCACTCCAGGCTCCATTCCATTCCACCTGGCCCCAGGGGTTTCTCAGCCTTACCAGACGTATTTTCTCCCCTTTAAATACTGTCTAATTGAAAAAAAGAAAGCAACAAGAATAGACGGAGGGTAGGTTCAAAAGGAAATGTTCTGCCTGTCACCACACCCTTCAGTGATGGTGCTTTTCTGGGCCATACCCCAGCCTGATCTTCTTGGGGTGACTGTGGGAAGGCTGTAAGACCAGGAGGTGGCTGCCTATGGCTGCCTTTGCCCAAGTGGGCATTTCCCCAGAAAGCCAAAATTTGGATAGCTTTCTTTGTCCACAAGATTTTTACTTATTTGAATATAATTTTGTTTCCTTAGCTCATAATTTGTTTCATGCCTCTCATGACTTGGCTGCCGAGCCTGGGGCCAGGCCAGTGGTGGCTGCAGCTGTGCACAGCTGGAGGGGAGCAGTGCACGTACCTCTTCCACGGCTGTCACGGAGTAGGCATGGCCTTTGACGAGCCCGCAGGACATCCGTGTCTCGTACTGCATCGGCACTATGGTCTGTTAGACAGAGAGAAAAACCCGTGGGACTTGTGCAAAACTCAGCTGCCTGCTCCAGGACAGGAGCTTTCCGAGAGAGGGAGCCACCGTTCAGGTGACTCGATTGTTTGGCTTCTTCTCCTCTTTGTGTTTAAGGTGGTCAAGCTAAGTGCCCACAGAATTCATGTTGATAGTTAGGAAGGAGTGAAGCATGAACTGAAAATGGAAAAAGTTCCTAATATCCATTGAAAAGGACATTTTCTGGTGTCTTTTTCGCTTTTTTGAAGGCTATGGCTTTTTGCACTTGGAACATAGCGGGATATAGCATGCTTAATCAAATAATTTGCTTTTTGTATTAGAAGGACTATTCAGCCTTTTCTAGGATAGTATGTTCCTGTATAGCTTAGTAAGGTTATTACAGGTTATTATGAACTGGTTAAACATCAGGGCAAATCAACACCTAGAATACTTTCATCTTTCCACATGGCAGCTATCTTATCACAATGACATTTAAACACCCATTTAATACACCGTTCCTGCTAACTGACACTCTTTTATTGCATCTAACTTTCAGAAAGGGCGTAACTGGGTCGTTCAGGTGTAAATACATTTGTTGTCTTAGTCATCAGCTTTTAGTGTGTCTGATGGATTTTTACTGGTTTATCTGTGAGATTTGGAATTGGGAGCAAGATGGCAGATGCACACAGCCTGCTGTACTTGTACAGGGATCTCCAGTATCAGTGAGAGGGGCAGACCCTGCCATGTGCACGTGGACCATGAGCAAAACTTCCCCTCCTTCTTTGTGTCTGTTACTGAGATGCCTGTAAGGTCCTCTCAGTAACTCTGCCACCCCTTCTTGACACATCTGATGGCATGAAAAAGGCAGGGCTGGATCCTGGGGGAGAATTAGTAAAGTCACACAGAAATGTTCTCAGCTTGCACAGGGAGGATGTCATCCAAATATTTCCTGGATGTTGCAACTATTTTCCATTATTTCACTTCAGCACCTACTTGGTTTCATTTCCCTTGATTCTGTTTTCATACTATAACGTCACACTTTTTTCTTAATTTCTTCTCGTTGTTGCCATCATTACTTGACAGAACCCCTTTCTCTTCTTTCTGTTTAAGAACATTAACTCCTGGTGCCCTGGACTACATCTCAAAGTGCAGTTCTGGAAGCGTTTCACCTGCCTCTTTCTATCAGGAGTCCTGATTTTTTTCCTGGTGATGGTTGAGGAATGTGCAATAACCAACAGCTGCTGGGGCAACAAGTATAGGAAGAGTTTTGAAATCTTTTAGTAGACAGTCACCAAAGAGGAAATTCTCCCCCCAAACATGGGTGGTTTGGGCAGCTATGCTTGCAAAAAAAAGGTAGTCATACTGGTCTTTCCCAAAGAATGACACCATTTCAGCCTTTTAGAAAGAACTAAATATGGTTGTCAGAAGAGGAAAAAAAATCAGCTATTTTAGCTGCAAAGGCAGAAGAAAGTTTTGAGTGATGTAATTGTGGAGGATTTTTCTTTGTTTTTTTGTTGTTTTTTTTTTGTTGTTGTTGTTGTTTTGTTTTGTTAGTTTGTTTGTTTGTTTTTTCCCACCCTTCCCCACACCCCTGTAAAAGAAGAGATATAATTTTATTGTCATGGAAATGCAGCTCCCTAAATGGCAAGGTATGACAACTGCCTGACACAGGGGAGGTAGCAAAGTGTCCCTCTACAGATTTGGAAGCTTCTAAGTTGTCCAGTATGGTATTTTTTCTTACAGGGTTTTAACACCCCTCTCTATATTTTGCTAGATACTGAGGTGGATATGCTGGAGTTACTTTGTATTTCATCACACATGTAACTCCACATGTTTTTCCTTTTCCTTGTTAGGCATTTTTAATGAGGACTTTGTTGGCAGTAATCAAAAAGGAGCATCCCTAGAGCAGACTCTCCTCCATTAAAGGGTAGAGCACTGTCTCAAAATAAGTTCACAAAGAGCTTTTTTGCCTGGACCGAGAGCTATGCAGAGCTTGCTTTTTCCTTCTTTGACATTCCATGCACACTCAAGGATCTTGTTCTACTCTAGTATTTTAATTTTTTCCTTCTCTTCACCCTATTCAAGCAAGAGACTTGATAAAATCCACTAATTTCCACTAAATTTCTTGTTCTGCAAATAATAAACCTGTGTCACAAGCCAGCAGCCCTTTAAAGCCTCAGTATCAGTGAAGCCCTCTAGCATCAGTCACTGTGTTGGAAAGCACTCAAGTCTTTTAACACACATGTAAAATAGCGTCCATAAGAACATTTCATTAGTGTTATTCTGTGAAACCAAATAAGGATTTAAAAGCATAGGTGATATGTTTCTCTAACTGTTTTTAAATAAAAGCATTCTGAAGTCAACTGCTTAGAAGACATACCCAGGCTGGCCTCTCCTCCATCCCCTGGTAGTCTACAGTGGACTGAGTCATCTGTGCATTTTCTTGATTCTTCACCATGCGAGCAATCAGTTCTCCAATGCTGCTTCCAGGAGCTGATCCATAGGAAAAGCCTAGGTCATCCTGGCACAGAGAACGGGAGAAGAGTATCATGGCGTGGTAAAAATTAGCCTAGAATACTTTTCTTTTCCCTCATTACGTCCATACTTATCTACAGTGGTCAATAGCAGTGCTTGTTCTTCCACCTTTACTGAAATATGGTAATCCATATAGTATTAATTTTTTTACTTTTAAATTTACCACAATAAGACAGTCTGAAGCCATGTTGACAATAAAATGTTAATGTACACACTTAACATCTTTGACATGAAGATTTGTGTCTTAACAGAATTGCAGCATCCTCATACTAACCTCATTTCACTGGGTTAGGGTCTTGAGGGGGAAGGGGTGCTGGTTTTGCTGATCGCACCTGTTCTTTCCACCTCTGTGTTCTGCTTCTGTTTATTTCCCTTTTGGAACTCCCTGTTGGTGAGTAATGGCTGGTCTCTAGGGGGGATTACTCCATCTCCTAGAAATGGATGTTTTGTGTGTGGCCTAAACCAAGCAGTTCCAAAGGTGGTACATATTTGGGTAAGAATGGAGAGGTCCCTCTCCTCTGCCATTTCTTATCTGCAAAGTTCATATGGACTCACATCAATGGAACTGGCCATGAGGGAACCTCTGTCAATGGCATGTTTCATGATTTTATAGATATCTTTAGGGGCATCCTTTATCTCGTAGAACTCTGTGACTCCTCCGGTGAAGTCCTCCATGGCTTCAGTGGTGTTGCCTCCCTTCAAAGCTTCATATGACCCATGGAGTCTTGAAAAGAGAAAAGTAAAAGATTCTTTGACACAGGTATAGATATCTACCTATATATTTATATCCATCTTGTGTGTGTATAATTACAGCTATGTAAACACACATACTAAAAACCCTCAAACCATCTGTCTGCTAACTCACAAGTTAAAAGTTCTAAAACATGCCACCTCTGCACATAGAAAAGAAAGAAAGATATGCTGAAAATCAAATGTAGACTTCTGAATGAGTAGCAAAACTTCCTAGAAAATACAGTTTAACCCATCCCCATCTCCAAGGCATGGGAAAAGGCATTGGCATATTCAGGGGTATTCTCTGTGTGCTTCTAAAGGCTGTATGCAGTGGTTTAAGCACTGTCCCAGGCAGAGCCCTGCTGGGGAGCCCGGCACAGCCCGCGGTTCGCTTTACTTTGCATAGGCCTTTTCCAGGAGGGCGCTCCAGAACTCGTTGCGCTGGGAGGACTTGGTGAAGACCAGCTGGTTGTTGTAGGTGGGTAAGCAGTCATCGATGACGACATCCACCCAGTCTCCATAGCGCCAGAACTGCTCAAATGCAAACAGGAAAAAACCAAAACTGGATTGACTTGGTGCAGGGCGTGGGGAAGCCTGGCTGAAAAGTCAGGGTGAGAGAGGAGAAATGTGGAAATCAACTGCTTTGAAATGTGGCCAAAACTGATGGCTACTGTGAGGAAGGCAGCTGCACTGAATGCGCCTGGAAAAAAGGTTCTTTAAGAGAACCAAAGGAAATGTGAAAGCAGTCAATCTTTTCCAAATATGAAGTTCTTCGATAATTTGTTATAACAGACCAGCTATTTGTAGGCCTAAAAATAGCTGCTCTTGCCAAGTACCCGCATGTCTGTGCTGGCTGTAGTGCTGCATCTGAGCAGCGAGGCAGGACCAGGCACCTGTTGTTGTTCCTCACACCCAGGACACCACAATCTGCAAATGCTCCCTTGGTGGGTTAGTGCTCCCTAATTGCTTTCATTGGCTGTCCCTTCTGTGACTGCCCTGATGGACGAGTTGGTGGTGAGGCAATTCAATCCCTTTTCCTCCCTGCTGTCACTTAGGCTTCCAAAGGGTGGAGAAAAGCGGGAAGAGCGTGCCAAGAGCTGAGCCTTGAGTAAAGTAAATGCTTACCACTAGACGGAGCGACTCACCTGGAAGTGAAAGATACCAGCATAGTTTTGTATGAAGGACTGGTCATGAGGTATGACTCTACAGAGTAGTTTTTTATTCAGTGTCAGGCAAGCAATGGCAGCCAGAAACCAGCAGTTACCTGTAAATGAGCAGAAGCAGCAGATAAAATGGAGAGTGCAACTAGAATCAAAGGGAAAACCTGAGATATTGCAAAGTGACGTGTTGACTCTCAGTAGAGCATGAGTCTCCATGTGTTCTGCAGTACTTTAGCACTTTATCTATTTGTGCTCTAGAAATGCTCATGGGCATTGTTCATGGCTGGGTGTACAAATAGGATAAACAGATGATATTCCCTGTACTTTAGAAAAAGCCTAAAATCTGTTGAGCACTGTTACCTGCATTAAGAATTCCCTGTGTCATGTGAATCTTTCACTAAAAGTTCTTGCCTAGATTGCTACTGAACAGATCTCAACAATTTGCTACAGAACAAAGGAATCACTGAGACAGAAGATTTCAGATACCACCTTGGAAACAACAGAAAACTGGGAGCTAAACTATGATGCAGATTTTTAAAAGTGCAGAGTTGAAGTAAGAATTTCATACCTAATTCTCCTTGGCAGATATCTGTTCTGTTGGCTCCACCAATAATAAACCGTGGATTTTCACAGATTTCCTGCAAGACAGAAATGGATGACCAGGAATAGCATGCATTATGATGCCTGTTTAGCACAGAAGTAAAGGCAGTTTTAGAACATTTTCCTATACGATAACTTGTGGTATCAAAACCTCTCTCCCAGTTTTCATCTGTAGAGCTTCACTATGAAAAAGTTTTGGAATCTGGATGTTCCAGAGTTTTCCCCATGCATCTACAGGGTATCAATAGCTCAATATTGATCCTGGAGTGCTCCCTCTGTATTGGAATGAGAAAACACATTGAAATGAGAAGAATTGGGGAAAACATTTTTTCCGCACAGTAATGAAAAAACCAGACATTGAAGGCAAGAGGAGAGCAAGCAGACGAAAAAACCATCAGGAGACCAGGCTAAATTATTTTAAAATTATCTTATGTCCACCTTACATATGCTGGGGCATTAAAAGGTTTGAAGAATGCATTTCATTGGTAATAAACCCCACCATTACTCATTCTTAAAATTAAAGGATCAGATGTTTAATTACCAGAAATAATCAGTTGCTGGTTAAGAGATGTTATTATTTTCCTCATGTGGCAGTATTTAATTGACAATGCTGCATTCAAAAATGTGTACAGATACCACCTCTGTCTCTGAGGACAGGTCTTTTGTCTTGCACATTGCACAATATATTGGGTTTGTCAGTATTTGTACTAGAACAGAATGGGTGCAAGATGCTGTACAGGCATAAACAATTAAGACATTTCTGCAGGGAGGGAAGGCAAAATGCAGCGAGGTGGGACAATTGCAGGCTTACATAGCCCTTTTCTATAATGGATAAAGACTGTAGTGTAGAGGAAAACCAAGGAAAGCAGTGCCTATAACCTGTCCTACAGAGTGAAAAATGTGCCTGCTTTATCCCATCTGTCATACTCAAATACTTGATATGGAGAAGAATAAGAAGACACAAGTTCCAGATGCGTCTCTTGTGAGGGTAAGGAAAGAAAGATATTGCAACCTGAGGAGCACTGTCCTGAGCAGCTGTAAATTGGGAAGAAGACAAAGTATAGTCCAAGAGCCCAATCAGTTGAAAGATATTGGGACTAGAGTGGGAAGGGGACAGAACAGACAACTGACAATTGCTTGTGTGGCAGCACACATGGGCAGCTGAATTACCTCTATAGTCTAAAGCTTTTTACTCATATCATCAGGGTAGCTCTGGACTTTCCCAGACTCATGTTTCAGGTCTAGTAGTTTCACTTGGTTCAAAGCCACTGTTTGCTCCTTCACAGATTTCAGAAGAGTTGTTTTGATGTAGGTATTTGGATTAGTCATATAGGCAGACAGAGAGACCAACTTCTGCCACCCTCCCTACCACCAACCCTTGCAGGCACTTTCTTTTCCTCGAGGGAAGGAAGGTAGGGATTGTCCTGTTATTTTGGGCCTTGGTCAGCTGTTCAGGTCCTGTTCTGTCAAAGCAGATGTTTGAGATGCCTTCATGCTTTTCTCCACTCACTTGCTTTGTTTAAAATATTCTTCCTCACATTGCTGTGGTGCTCTGCTAGCACAGTCTAGCACAGTCACTAGTCTGAGATGCCAGGTTTTTGGTTTGTGTTTTTTCCAACTCTATTATTGTATTTTGGATCGATTTTGCTCTTCTTGTAACTAGCTTTTAAATCCAGCATGCTGTGTTTTAGTTGAAAGTAGTCAGGTGCCACCTAGGTGTTTCCAAATATTAAATGTACAACAATGTGTTACTCAGAGCCATTTATTGCATCTTGGGGTCATTTGTTTTGTAGGATGCTTGGTAAAGGCATGGAGAGAATCATGCAATTGTCATATGACCTGGTTTAGCTATGACAGAAATGTTTTTCTTGCATTTCTTTATGGGGATCAGGTGTGTATAGCACACTGTGGATATTATTTTAATTTCTATTTCCCTAGTTCACCTCCAGCTGTGCTAGTTCTGCTGACTGCAGCTGAAGTTGCAGAGAAAGGTATCAAGATCTTCCAAGGCTGAAGTACTCAGTCAACAGAGTGAGATGAACTGGTGTCCAAGATGCAGGTGGTAGGTCTGTCCTTCCAGTCTTCCTGGCTGAGCAAGGGATTGCTCTTTATCTCCTAGGTCAAGTTATCACCGAGAATCCCAAAAGGCTGCACTTCATTGAGGCAATGATCCATCTTTTAAAAGAGCCTTCTCTGATCTGATTCTCTCAGACTGCCTTGGAACTATCCAAAGGATCTTTGTGTTGCACTGGGTTGATCCAGTTCAGACTGCAATTTCATTACAAAGAGTCAGTTACAGCAGGGAAAACAAAGAATCCCAGGAAAAAACCTAGTGGTGGTGCATGCTGCTTTCTGGGAAGAGATTACTTATGAGTCAGTTGGAAGGGAGCACTGGAAAATGCAAAGGCAGCATGCAACTAAAAATGGCATTTGACCTTTGTTATATTTTCATGAGCTTTTCTTCTGTATCAGGAAGAAATCTTCCAGTCAGCTTATACTGCTGCAGGCATTCATTCCTTTAAAAACTGCTGTTAATAAACTATGGCATTCGAAGTAAATTCCCTAATTTGATCCTATCAAAGAGAGGAAGGATCTTTTTCCGCCTAAGACAATTTGTAGCCTCATTGTCTCTTGGTCTCTTGTGGTCTAGACCATGCTTTTAAATAGCTGTGCTGCACACTTCAAGGCACAGCTCAGTGTCAGACACCAAGCTGGTTTTAGAGATTCTGAGCTGGATTATCTTCATCTGAAAGTTCTATCTTGGTGGCACTAACTGCCATCTTTGCTTTGTGGCATGACCTGCACAGGCCCACATTTTGTGATTACTAAATTCCAATTGCTTCACCTGTGCGCGGTAGATGATCTGACTGATTAATTTTCATTCCAAGCAAAATCCAATAGTTTGTTGACTTGATTTTATATGTATTCATTATTAAAAGAGCTTCTTCTGGTGATTTTCTGGCTATGGAGAGGCTCACCATAGGGAAGTCATTGAATTTGGTGGGTAGTGCTGTGACTTGGCTGCGAGGAAGGAGAATGACAGTGATGCATTTGAAAGCACAATGTCACAGTAGAGCCTGCCTATGAATACGCTGGTGTCATTAGATCCAAACAGGACTGCAGCAGGACCTCTTAATATTCCCTGTTACGTTAAAACAGACTTTTTCTCAGCTCTCAAAGATCAGTGGCCTCATCCTTGCTCTCAGCTGTGAGAAATTCCCGCAAGCAGCATAGCTGTGAGAGGCACAGCAAGTCAATGAGCTGGATATAACCTTTTGCAGGTGTAAACTGCTCTTTGGGCTTCTTTTACCTTCTGTGGGTGAGTGATTAATTTAATATTTTGCATTAACTGAGGGAGACTTGATTTTCCCTCTATGTATCCAAACCATGGTCGTGCATACTCTGAACAGAAACACTGGAGGGATGGATCCTGCAGTCTTTACTCAGGGAAACTTTCAGAGCTCTCACTTGGCTTTTGTCCAAATTGAGTATTAGGAGGTCTCCTCTGTGCATTCATGTCGTGGCATGGCAGTCACCAGCTGGGTAGAATTACAAGGGCCTTTTTGCTGCCCCCCTGCCAGGGCTGCCAGCTGCCCTGCACGGCACCTGTCCTTCTGTGGGTAAGGGACAAGGCCAGTCCTCATGCATTCTCTACCTCGCAGCAGGAGAGGACAAGCTTTTTGGGAGGGGGCAGGGGAGGACCTGACCTCTGGGTAGAGGGGCTTCGATACAAATTGATGAGTTGACACAACTAAGGTGACTCAGGATGTCAAAGAGTTGGGAATAGGTTGTGCATTTCCCAGCCCTCTATTTTAAGTGGGATGATAGAGCACATTGATCACTTGTTTATTTGCTGTATCTGGAGGTATGTGGCACATAAAATGCCACAAAGAAAGATCTAGACTGGTCAGCATTAGGATATTTTCTCAGGACTTCTGAACTCTGAGGTTTTTGGGTTTTTTTTCTTTTAGAGTAAATTATCAAGTTTTTTCTATTACTGACCTGAATTCCAAAGTAATTAAAATTACCACTTTATATTTTATAAGCTAGTTTCTTTCTTTGGGGGGTAAAAAAAAGCCATGGCAATTAACAAGAACAGAAGTTGTCCGTATTTTTACAGACTATTACAAAACACAGCCTGTGCAATTGAGTTTATGTGGTGCTTCAATGATTGCTTTAACCTGTTAGCAAAATATTCTTTAGCCCAGTATTATTCCTTCATATTAATTTGATTTTATAAATCTTGGCTTGTGTCAAAAAAAGAACAGATAGCTTTGGGTTTGAAATTTACATTGTATTTTAAGTCTTACAGGTCCCCAGCCTGTGGCTGCTACATGAATAATAAGTCCAAAGTTACATATTTATGACTGACTTAAATAAGTCTTTGGAATTAAGATCCTGGTCTGAACTTTTCCAATAAGAAAGGCTTGATTTGTGCCTGCACAGTTATATAAGACAAGTCTGAGGTTATATTGTGCATTTCTTTTCTTCTGATGCTTTCTAATGTGCCACTTGCAGTGTGTCTGCTGCAGGGTGCTGACACTCATGCACTGTACTGCTAAATTGCTTCCCTCTGAAGAAAGAGGGGAAATCCCATCCCTTTACATGACTGACTTTGGGCTGCATTTAAGTTATTCATACACTTTTCCAGAGGCTGATGCAGCCATGGGGATGATGAAGGAATGACAGGGCACAAGTGCACAGGGCACAGCAGATGGGGGACTCATTTTGATCCCTCCACATTGCTCAAGCTGTTATTGTGACAGAAGCACGTGGCCTTCCTCCAGGTCTGTAAGAGCCACCCACAAGAGCTCGTGTTCTTTTGCTATTCAGTTACACTCCTGTGGTCAGTCTTATCTATTAACACTGACTTTGCCACCGAAACACAGGTTTGGGCGCAGGGGAAGTATGGCAAATATAAAAGAGGTGGCCAAAAACTGCCAGAGAGAAGGAGCTGTGGAGGCTCCTCACAACAACACCCCCACAGCAGGGGCCAAGACACTGCTCTATGGGCTGCCTTGCTGCAGGGGAGCAGCTGCCCAGCAGATATAACAGGGAAAAAGTGTAACTCCTCCTGAAGTAGGAGGGAGAATCAACTGGGAACTCAGCTATTAGTCTTCTGCCAGTGAGAGAGACGGAGAAAAAAAGATGAAAAAGAAAAGGTAGGCTGCCTGAGGAATTCCCATAAAATAGGAGAATGAATGGGATTACTAGCCAAAATGGGTCTTCATAGCGATTAGAATACCCATGTTTATGGTAAGTGGGATAAGCAATCCCACAACTGATTAAAAGCATGTTTCAGACCATAAAACATCTTTTCATTTTCACACATGAGAAAAATGGCAGAATACCAAAATAAAGGTGTAAGTGAAACAGGGTAGTGTTAAAGAAATTAAGCCTCAGCAAATCCAGTAACTTGTTGCAGAATGGGGGGAGTTTTTCTTTAGTAGTTTCAGACCAGAAAATCCCAGGCAAACCATGCAAGAAGAAAATTAAATTCCCCGTATCTCTTTCTAAGTATTTAATTCAATCTCTTTTGTTGTTGTTGTTTCATTACGTTTTATTGTATTTTAGTCATTATATACACATTGCCTAACCTTTCGCAGCCCTGGATTGTTATCTTCCAGGAGAGCTCTAAGGAAACGTATTTCCAGTTTATTCCACCTGCCTCTCCAGCACACAATTTCTGCAAAAATGTAAGCTCGGGGTGTATACTTCAATTGACAGAAAAAGGCAATCAGCAAACATGTTACTTACACGTGGTCTTTTCCATTCAAACTTGACGGGGCTTTTCTGGCTGTAGAAAAGTGACGACTCATTTGGTGGGAAATCGGGATCTTCATAGAGAACATTTTTCTCCAGGCACTTCTTGTGAAGCTCTTCATAGGTCTTCTCCTTGATGCTGATAATGGGCTGATTGCGACTAATAATGGCAGAATAAATCCCCCCTGTGCCCCCTCCTGCTCCCTCCGTAGTGCCAATGGTGGCACTGGGGACTGACCCAGCAGCTGTTTGCTGAGCCACCGCTGCATTTATGGCAGTCGGCATGGGAATCAGGCTTGCAGCAAATGCTGAAAGATAGCAGGATTCTGCAAACTGGAAGGAAATTTCAGAGAAGAGGAAGTTGCTGTGCAAACTGTCTTTTCTGTCTGTTGAAAGCCTTCTAGTCAAATTTGCAAGCCAGAAAATTCCATGTGGTTTCGCATCCTCTTAAAGGACAGTATTTTGTCATCAGAAATTGCAATTTGTTCCCTGATGTGGGACAAGATGATTAGTTGGCTCTGTCCCGTATCCGAGTTGTATCCACAGCGTGTGTGTGTGCTGTCCTGTGCGTGTGAGCGTCCAGAAGGGACAAGCTTTAACCATGAAATCTAAAAATAACTACAGGCAAAGAGAGAGGGAAAATGAGAGGCATGAGTGAGAAGGTGTCAGTCTTCTGTGCAGCTTGTGCTGAGGCCAGGCATGTTCCAGGGACGGGCTCTGTGTGTGGGCTGACTCCTGGTGCAAGCAGTTCATCTTTTCCTTAAGCAGAGGGAACAGTGGAACTGGAAGCTTAACTGCTGGCTTGGGAACTTTATGTACGAAGTACTGCCAGGCAATGGTCCTGACACTACTAAAAGAGCTGTTGTGCTTGACTTGTTTCTACCCTTTGTGGCAGAAAAGATATAGACAAATTTTTACTACTAAAGAAGATGATCAGAAGATGTTTCTAATAGTGAAAAAGGTGCTATTTGATGCTACTGAGGTCAGGTCAATACTTGCCAGGTGGGTTTGTTCCCTCTGGACAGCAGCTTGGCAACACTAAGATTCACTTTGTAATAGCTACTTCCCATGAAAAAAGCAACATTTTGTGTAGGGGCTGAAAAATTTATAGAGCCTAGTATGGAAACTGAACCACTCTGTGCGTGTTAAGATATACCAAAGTTAAAGGAAACATCTGAGTCTGCATGTGTATTTTTTCACACAACAATGGCATAAGGGACAAATTCATAGCCTCTGTGAGTGAAAATCTAAACACATTTGCTCTTCTCTGTAACCCAGTTCTTTAAAAGGTGACAATATTTATACGTCAAGAAAAGCCCTGTAATACTTTCATTTTTTTTTTTTATTGGGAAGTCTTCAATCACAGGTTGACATCGATTTTATTTTTGCCAAATGATGCTCATTTCTGGCTCACTTATGCTGACCTTCTGGCCTAGGGCTATGGCATTTTCCAAAGCACTGATTTTATTTTTTTTTTTTTCTCAGCTATTTGCTCAGTTTACACACTTAAAATAAACACTAAAGTGAACTAACTCTACAGCTCATTAAAGGAAACTTCTCTGGAGAAACTTTTAAAGAAGGTAATATATAGTTGGCAAACTTGCCTAATCTTTAGGAATATTAATCATCAGTCTTTTAGGCCATTTAGGTGGCCTAAATCCTTTTCTTTTTATCATGAATTCAAACCTTCTTGCACCAACAGGGCAATTGAAAAAGACATATTCAAGCAGCTGTGAAAATAGGAATGCAATTGCTTTAGGGTGGGTTCTTCAGATGCAGAATTGATGACTTCCTCATTACATTTAGATGCAAGGATTGCATCTTGACACTACATTGCAGGACAGCTTGGCAGAGCCACGTGTTACTCTTCGCAGGATACTCAAATAGTGAGATGCAAGGGCTTTTCACTGCACAGCTCAGCACAGTGCTCATCTGGCAGCCTGTGCATGTGTTTTTTCCTTCATATTCTCCTTTTTTTCCCAGTATACCAATGCACCTCTTCCATACAGAGCTCAGTTTATGGAAGAATTGTAGGGGTATGGCATTTGAGAAACTCTTTGTGGGCTGCTGGGGAGGATCATGTGAATGATTAGCAGTGGGTTTGTTTTTTGTTTTTTTTTATTGGCACGGTCAGCAAGCCTGCTGCTACTGCTAGAGCTAACAGATCATCAGCCAGTGCCTGCATATGGAATGGCAGGAGGACATGCACTTCTCACTCCTACGCCAATGTTGTTACTTAGGTATGTTCAAGAGTTACACCTGTTTAAAATGCAATCTCTCCTTTTCTTGTTTCTTACTGGACAGATGGTTTGTTATGTAGGTTTCTGATCTTTTTTACAGGAATTACTAGTAAAAGACAAATGGTATCTTTAAATAAATACAATTTTCCATAGAGGAGAATGGATGTGCTGTCTAACACAAACAGCAAAACAAATTCTCAGGAATTAAATCCTGTATATGATGGAATTTACTGCAAGCAGATGTACCCAAATAGCTGACCTGTTCAGACAGTAACAATGAAATAATCTTTATTAAACTAATCTAAAATGTTAATATTGCTATTTAATTTGTATGAAGTTTTCTCTCCAGTTGTTTTCACTAATTGAACTAAATTATTCCTTTTGTAAAGATACACTAAAAAATTATTTCTTCATTTATGGCATAAATATGTGGAAAAATATGTGAGTTACTACAAACAGCAATGTAAACCATATCTGAAATTTATCAGGTCTAAAGACACAACTGCTAAGATTTTCAGCAACTAATTGCTACTGAGATCCATAGACATTAGGAACTTCTTACCACTGAAAATTTGAACTATGAGTATTTACTATGATTCAGATATCTTGCTGAGGGCCAGAGAATAAAAGCAAGTCGTTCACTTTAACCAGAAACCCTTGGAAGAATACTCACTAGTGATTCTTAACAGTAGAAAGAAGGCTGAAAGGAAAAAGGCATGTGCTTCATTATTACTTTATTTCACTTTCCAATCTTAGAAATAGCAGTGAAAATATTTTATTAAATTTCCCAAGACAATAACTACATGCTGTCAGAATCACTGCTATGCTTAAACACAGTAAGAATTCATCAATGAAAGGTTAGAAGTTGATAGAAAAATAGGGTCTGTCTCTGTTTTCACAGATGTAAAAGATCTATTTGCTGCTGTTCTACCTGGATTAACACGTTTGCACTAAGCACAACAGTATTTATGCTGCCAGTTCCTGGAGGGGAGGCTCACACTGTCTCCTGGAAGGTGCTGACAAATAGCTCAGAAGAATAAAAAAGAAGGAAGCTAAGGGTCTGGTGTGGAAGAAACTACACTTGAGTAGTTAAGAGCAGAGTACTCACAGTTTGCTCTCACACTTGCTATTCCCAGAAATCTGCCTTGCAGAGGACAAACAGCAGCAGGTGGGAATGACAGAGGGGATTAGTAATATTACGTTGCCTTTACCTGTCAAAAATCCTTCTCTGTTTCCTACAAGTTAATATACTGATGTTTTTAGAAAATACCTTCTTATCTTACTAAAAGAAATTAAATGAACTAGAAATCCAGAAAAACCAGAGACCCAACTGATGGGTCTGATGTTCAGGTTTGACTCAAAGCAGAACTGGTTTCAAAATAATATAGGTGACAAGTGCAGCAAATGGAAAGGGTAAACAAACCCTGTGGAGCAATGGCAGCCTGTGAAAAGAGATGCCTAATACAGAAAAGCCTGAGGGAACAGGCAGGATGTAATGGATGTTGGGACCCAGGATGTCTCTGTTTTGCAAGCCAAGCAAGCATCAGAACACACCAGTTCTGATTGCAGAGATGGTGGGAAAAGAAGGCAAGGGAACATTAGGCTGAGTTGTAACAGAAGGGAGAAATAACCATAAAGTGGGATTTCTGAATGCAGAATTAATCCCATTAAAATCAAAATTTGCTTCGTAAATGCCTAGCTCAAATCTCAGCCAGATACTAAAAAATGACATGACTAAAATTTATGTAAAGGAAGCCAAAATATGGCAGGACTTGGAAGATGTGGAAAAGCATAGCTCCTTCACTGGGCTGGCTTTAATCAATGACATCCAATCATCAATACCAATTCTTTCCTAACATAAAACTTTTTTTTTAAGTAGTACTTGCAGACGGAGGGGAGCAGTAACATGGAAAATGTTTTTGTGTGAGTATAGCTGCTATCCTAAGCCAGTACTGCACCTATGAAGATCTGTGCCTTTTTGAAATCCAAGTTTCAAAGCTGGCTGTTAGGAAGTCTTCTGCACCACCACATTACTGTCTTCTACTATTGCACAATTGACTGGCACAAGCTACCCAACCCTCACCTCCAGTGCCTGAGCTGTTTGGTGAGCCTGCTGTTTACTTTCCTGTGCAGACCAGCTAATTTTGCATTGTCATAAGGGCTGGAAAGCAGAAGAGTTTCTGATCACACTGGCTGGCTCCTTCTGTGTTTGTTTTCAGAAGGCAGCTGTCAGGCAGAACTCTAGTGATAACTTCTGTGTCTGTCATATCTGCTGATGCTGCTTGTTGAACTGGCCCAGATCTCAAGTGCTCCAGTCTCTGAATAGTGGGATTTTCAAATACTTACATGAAGGCCTGTGCCAACAAGCCACAGTCTCACCCCATCAACTCATAATTTTTTATTGCAAGTGAAGGCAGAACTGAAACTTAAAGCCTAACTGAAGCTAGCCTAATGCAAATAGTATTTAGCTTATTTCCCCAAAGAGACAATCCTAGTGCTATTACTTTTGCTGAACAGAAAAATTATCCAAGTCCAAATTAGTGCTTTAAAAGAAAAATTGTAAGAAGTGTTAGTTTGGGTGGGTTGGTGGAAAATATATTTGTTGATTCAACTGGATTCAAGTGCACATCTGAAGTTCTCCCAGTTTATTTCTCCTCAGCATCTCAATGAAAGGTTTCTCTGCAGAAGTTGCATCTTCTTTCAGCTAATACAGATCTCCCAGTCAGCATCAACACTCAGGGCTATGTTTTCCAGTGTCAGCACAGAGGTCTTCGTATCATATGTGAAAACCACTTCTGTTTTTTTCCCATCTGAACAGGACAAGAGAGTTTGCTATTTAATTTAGGAAGAATCCTTCTGAAACACAGTTATATGTGACCCTACAGTTTTTAGTTCTGACTGTCCCTGCCACTGGTGGAAAGGTTTGATTAAAAAAAAATGTAAGTCAAATCTTCCCAGCACACACATATGAATGCAGTGGAATAAGAAAGTAACTATTTTCTTCTGATCTTTCAAACTATGGTACATCAAACTATGGAACTACTCAAGGATTTTTCTGAAAAAAATAACCCTGGTTTCTGCACAGGTGTTCCTCCAAGCACCCTTGACAGGTGGAGGCAGAAAGTCCATTTCCCCATGACTCTCAATGTGAAGTGGCATGTTTGGAAAGCAGCCATAAATCATAAGTCCTTGTTGTAGCTGCTACTGCCTATCCATATGGGATACCTCGCAACTTCTAGAGATCCCCATATAGTCAGGAACTCCAGAACTTTTGGATGGGCATGGAAACAGAAGAATAAATATGGTTTTGTCTTCAAGTTCCCTGTTCTAGACTAGGCAGGTTGACAGACTGAGTAAATAGGCCTTCAATTTAAATGCCATCTCTGCTCATGTTCTGTGCAGGACAATGTCGTCTGAACACGTTCGTTCCAAACCATTTTTACTGACACATTTATCATCTTTCAAAGTCTAGTTCTTCAGTTCTGCATGTAATATTAGTGGTGAATAGTTGCTGGTTCCTTTCACTAAATTCTGTCCTTGATATAAAAAAAAAATGTAGCAAAGGAAACTAAACAAAGAGGTCTCCTGTGCTGTAACACTTCTTTGCAGACCTGTCAGTCCAACACCTCTAGTGAATGGCAGCAGAGCAACACAATTTCAAAAATTTGTAGTAAATTAGAAGTCAATTCATTACCCTTGGGACTGGCTGTCACTGAAGTGGGATGCTTTCCAAATCCCAGAATAATCACCCGTTCAACTACACATGTAGTGTGGTATTGTCCACTTTCATCTATGCAGCTGCAAAAAGAAAATTATTTCATATACATTGATTTCTTTCCATCAGTGTAAGTTTAGTATCACACAAATATTATTACTTCAGTCTCATCCTGAAAGCTCCCAATACTGGTTTCCTTTCCTCTATTTATCTTTCTCTTAAAAACAAGTAAAACTTGCTCCCATTGTCAGCTGATTTTTTCACTGTGTATCGGATTTCAGTCAGAAGAAAAACAGTTTGAGAAGCTATTTTATGGCAAAAAGCACGGCTTTGAGAACCAGGAAAGTTCTGGATTTTCAGAAAAGAGTAGTTAAAACTCCTAAATATAAATGTAAAGCTAATTTTAACATTTTTTCAAGTAAGATATTTCAATCTGAGACAAAATTATGTTTAATTTTGTAATTAATTTTTATTGAAAAGCTCTAAAAAACCCTCAAATCAAAATGTAACTTTTTTTTAATGAAGAGAATCTTATATCATTCATCTCAAAATTACTTTTCTTTCCAACTTCCAGCTTTGCTAGAAATTTAGCAACATTTTTCCTTCCCATCCTGAATTCCTGAAAGCTGAAAAGTTTTTCAGATTTCATATTCCAGATAAAGAGATTTGAAGTACACTTTTAACCACATTATACAAGCTAAACTAGTTTTGCTCTGTGTTAAATTTTGTAGCTTTAGGACCAACTCCTGCATATTTTTGAAGCTTGAAGGACTAAAAACTGCCTGCAGAATCAACACTTACGCACTACACACCCTTCTGTGCAACAAACCTCAATAGTAAAGGAGTTACAGAGGCATATTTGGCATCTCTTCCTTATGAGCAACGAAAGATCTCTTTGACTTTTAGGTTTTGCCACTGAGCCTTTGCAGGTGGTATCCCCTTGTGCCTCCTTTTATTCTTCATGCTAATATATATGGTGAATTTGTTGATTACTTTGAGAGACTGCAACGGAGTGGTTTTGGTTTGAGTATCTCAGGTTGGGAGGGATACAAGAATCAAACCCAACTTCCTGCTCCCTTGCAGGACTGCCTAAAACTAAACCATGTGACTCAGATCATCGTCCAGTTGGGCTTTGAACTAGGAAAGGCTTGATGCCTTGACCACTTCCCTGGGGAACACATTCCAGTGACTGACTGGAACAGCAAAGATTATCTTAGAAAACAAATCTTAAAAAATACAAACACTCCAGGTGCTGCCTACTTGCAAATCTCCTGATTTATCTGTTTTGTCTCTCTGATAGGCTTTACTCTGATGACTTTTCATTATATTTGTGTCAATCTGCATAATGTCAAGTTTGACTAGACTGAAACAATGCAACTCAGTATTTTGTGTGTTACTGCCTTCAGACCTGTGTAGAACACTGTATACCTCTGCAGTTTTATGACAGATTCTGCACACTCTTGGACTTCACTAAGCAATAGCTGAAGCTAATAGTGCTACATTTGTAAGAAGGCCTCGTGAACTAGAACAGGCATTTCCAGTGATAGTGTGTTGGTGGCTTTTGTCTGTAATTGCTGTTACCTGGAAGAGAGAATGTTCTTGCAGAAAGTGAATTTCCGATACAGGAACTGTTTCTTGTGGAGATACTGAAATGAATGCCCATCATCTATGTAGAGCTCACCTATGGCACAGGCCTGTGAAACACACCAGATAGAGCACAAATTAACAGCGGCTTCTAATGTTGAATAATGAAGCTGTCTCACTGCATCTTATGCTTCATATCGAAGGTGTGTGTTTATTTTTCCTTAGCAGCTTGCATCCCTGGAAGGCTCAGGCAATCCAGCTCTGAGAGTGCTGGACATGCTGGTTTTGTAAATTGACGCCATGTGTCACCTCATTATTAGCAAAGACAGTTGTAGGAAGTTCCCTCTCTGTGCCCAAGAGGAAGTTTGTGGCCTGCTCATTCTCTGCTCCTTCCTCCAAGGGACTAGACAAGGGCTGAAAAAGGTCAGAAAAATGTTCTGCCTCTACTGTGCTCAGATAATCATGCTCAGAGAGGACAGTGGAGGAGAGGTTTGAGTCCCCCCAAACAGCACAAGTGGAGAAGAGCCATTGGACACTCAAATGTAAATGCCATTGAGCTGACTGAACAGGTAGCAAGGGCCTATGAAGATCAGATGGAGAAGAAGACATCTTTGTAAAAAGGGAATGCTATCCCAGAGTACCTCTGTATCTAAGGCCACGTGGAGTTCATAAGAAATATCTATCATCCATTCAGTGGATTTTCCAGCTGTGGTCTTCAGAGGTATCACAGTGCCCCCCCGCTGGAATACAGGAATCTGCAAAAACACAAAGCCAGGGCAGAAAGGTTTCCATACTCTGATAATGTAATTTTAACCAGGATCAGAGATAACAACAGTTTGCTCCAAACTTAGAAGTAAACTTTTGCCACAAATATATAAAGAAAACTATTCAACTGACAACGGGAATAGTAGTAAACTTCTGTATGTATATAAGCAGAATAATTTCCGTTGGAAAAGCAACCCTTGCATCACCTCACTTCACCACCAGGATGCAGCAGTGTTCAATCTAACAATAAAGGAGATGCAACTTTTATACAAAAGCTATTTTAGATTACATTTCTACAAGGAAATTGAACTGTCACTTTTCTGATTCTGAATATTGACAAAAAAAGAGCTTGGGGTTTTTTTTCTGCTCCATGAAAGTATCATTTTAAAACAAAAACATACATTCTCCAGTGTTACTGGGATCTTCACTGTGCCTGCATCTTCCATTCGCTTAAATTTTCTGAAATCATACCAAATCTAGAAAAAATGAAGAGAGAATGAGCATGACATGTATGACAAGATCTGTTCCCTCTGCTGATGCAGTTACTCTCCTATTTAAGCTGTCACTATTCCAAACTATTCTTTGATATGCAAGAAAAAGCATTTATTTTTAAAATAAACGACCTTCTGGATGAAAAGAATGAATTATAATTTCTTAAGCACAAAAATAATCAAACCTTTGCTACAGTTTAATGTAGAAATGTCTGCACAATGTCTTGTATGTCTTAAAGCATCTGGAAGTGCAAAACAAACACTTTTTAAATTTTATTTTTTTAAATCTAGTTCTTGAAAAAGCATATTTATATTGAAGAGAAAATTAACAACAAAGTTGCTAATAGGTAACAAAAGAGAGCTGCATCTTAGTCTCCCATGCACCACACTTGCCAGCAGGTTTAAATGCTTTAAGTGTTCCAACCACTCAATTGCTACAGAGATCTTGATAGAAGTGTTTTCCTTAACTTGTCTGGAGAGCCTAGTCTGTTTTTCTCCTTAAACAGAGAAGAATTCTAAGTGTTCTCAGGTGCATTAGCGGAGTTATAAGGCTCTGCATGGTCTCATACATTCCCCTTTGCTGCTTACTCTCTAGAGTTTCAGGCTTCCCCATAGCAACTATTTTCCCCAAATTATTTCCCTTCCTCTATTTCACAGCTCCTGTAGCCAAATGCTCTTTGTAGGAGTGAACCACTGTGCCATCCTGTGGATAAATACCATTAATTCAGAGAACTGTTCTCTGTATGTGTCAGTGTTTGATATACATGTCCCCGGCTACTGAGGCTTGTCTTTCCTTGTTAAAATTTCCCCTTCCCACAGTTTCCCTCTGATTTTCTTCTGACCTTTCTTCAAAGTACCCTTTTTCCCCATATAAAATTAGAAGTTTAACCCAAAAAGAAATACATGAAAAAAGGAAATTGACAATGTAGGGAAGCTGTTCATAGTGATTGATGAGACACAGCAAGCTTTGAAGGGAGATTTAAACTGTGGGTGACTTGAAATTTGTGCAGCAGGTCTTGGAAAAGCAAGAAAGTAAATTTACTGTGAGCCAAGCAAGCAAGCCACCAAGATGGAAGGAAGGGTTCAGAGTGGCACAGCATGGCCAGCCAAGACTTGCCACAGCAATAGTGCTCAGCAGTTATTAGATAGGGAGCTGGAAGGCTTCTGCATAAAATAATTATTTGGGAACAGTTGAGTAATTCATATACATCCTTACCTCCTCTGGCCCTGGAAACAGAACTGTCACTGTCTTGGCCTCTTTCTCTGTGACTGGATGCACCAACAAAGCATTTCCTGGAGAAAAACATAACCACAGCTATGTCAAGGCTGCATCTCCCCAGAGCAGAACCTGTGCTCTGGGGCTGTCAACTTCCAACAGCCATTTCAGGAGCTTGCTTGGGTGTGTCATATGCTTAGGTTCACTTTCTACTGAAGAAAAAGGCCTGTGTGGTGGGGTGATGGCTGACTGACTTCAGCAGCCAGCCATACCACAGTAAAATACACTCATGTTTGGGTAGCAGTTGTTTACTACTGCCATTTTTGAAGCAGATTGTGATCTTAGCTGCTCCACTGAACTTGATGTTCTAGGTCAAAACCAATCATGTTTTTTCAAAGTGACTAGTGAGATACAACTGAGTGTTTGCATCTCCTATGTCCTCTGTTTTCAAAATGAGGTTAAAACTAGGTCACTTAAAGAGGTCTCAAGTTCTATATTCAATTATAATTTTTTTAAGTCTTAGGCAGCATTTTCATGTTTTCTTTTTGTCATGCAACACCTCAAAAATATTTAAATCAAATCCCAGAGAATAAGACACCTGCTTACCCAGCATGTACTCATTTTCCACATCAAAAGTTTCCATTTTCTCTGGAAACTCTATCCAGAGTGACCTGTAGAAAAGGAAGATAATGGAATTCAGTTACATTTTTCCTCTCCAATCAACCTGTTCAAGTCCTTGTGGCATTTTCAGGCTCCATTTTCTCCCTCTTTTACAAGGCACAGTTATCAAGAACTGAATACAGGGCAAGATCCTCTTTTGTGTCAGTGACATATAGTGCCCCTTTGAGAAATTGCTGAGAGTCCCCACTACATGGGTTAAGACACTCCAGTATACCTTTCTTTACATCTGTGACCTCCTTTTCTTCCCTCCTGCCTTCTTCCTTACAGCTTTGCACTACATCTGCCTTCCTTCTATCACAGGAGAGATGGATGAGCCTTTGTGTGCCAGTCTACCAGCAGTGCTAGCCCCTGATGAGCTAGTCCCTGCAGCACAGTCCTTCCTGTGCTCCACAGCTTCCTGCTGCTTTTATAGCAAGTCTCCTCCTGGCCACACCTGAAAAACCTGCACCAGAAGCTCATTTTCAGTCTTTCTCAAAAAAGGGTACTGTAACAACTGTCTGGTTACGGACCAGGAGTTGCATATGTAAAGTTTGAGAGATTATGACAAAAATAGCTTGTTAAGAGATGGGGTTTGGGTTTCCTTACACAAAAGCCTGGCTCACCTGCTCGCTCATAGGCATCCACCACTGCAGCCCTGATGCTTATGTGCTTGCTAATGAGACCCTTTCCATTCTGCTTGTCTCAGTGAGAAGAACACACTTCCTCTCTAATTCTGTGCCTACTGCAGCAAACTTAACACAATGCAAGTGTGATTTAATACTGTGGGCAGTTGACATGTCCACAAAAGCTTCATTTCAAGAAAGACAGAAACCCACTGCCTATGTCATTGCATAAAACAGGTGCATTTACACCTACATATGTGCAGACAGACACCCACACTGTGTCTGCAATGCAAATCATCTTCAAAACACAAACCACTCAACCCTTGTCAAAAAGACCTTTATGTTTTTAAAACTTATGAGATGTATCTGCATAACAAAACATAAAGGCAAATGTGTGCAAAAGAACATTCTAGGGCAACCTCAAATACACAGATTATAATCTATACCAGGGAGATTAATGACATTCATCTCTTCCTGAAAGAAATGCTGAATTCAGCTCCAGAGGTACATTTTTAAGAGGTTAGAGAGCAACAGGACAAAAAATTTATTTTCTACTTTAATTTCTGTTCTAGATTATTAAATTCTCGACTAAAAGAAACACTATAAGGCATACTGCAGAAAAACTGATAAAATTATTAATATTAAATAAGATTTTATAACAATAACAACTCAGCAGTAACAAATATTTTCATGAGAGGCAAAAGGGCATTTACATTTCTAGGGCAACAAGTTCAGAGTCCATTAAGCGCTGTTTTATGTACTGGTTGGACTACTACGTGATGGTCTTTATCATGATGAAAAGTCTGAAGTCCAGACTACTTTAAAAAGTTTAAAGACTGCAATGTATTTATTGAATTACTGCGTTCCAGGTGTCATTTTGGAAAAAAGTCAAAACATAGTTTTCCTCCGACAGCCCTAACAAAGCTTCCAGAATTAATGAAAAGAGAATTCAGTATGAGAACTTTTGTGTGGTTTTCTCCCTTTCAACAGTCAAATAAATAATTACAAAATTAAGAGGCGGTAATTTAACATCTCTTCTCCAAGAAAGCTCCTGCAGATACCCTCTAGGCCTCCTGACTCATGCTCTTACCTCATGACGGGTTCAGCCGCCGTGTGTGCCCGATAGAACAGAGTGTATAAGTAGGGCAGGAGGACGTAGCGCTCTCTAATGGCTCTCCTGATGATCTGGGTGTTCTTCTCCCCAAAGAGCCACGGTTCGCGCCGTTTGCTCTCCATGTTAGAGTGACCTCTGAAGAAGGGCTGGTAGGCTCCCGCCTGATACCAGCGAACAAGTAACTCTGGTTCTGGATCTCCAATAAACCCTCCCACATCAGCTAGATATTGCGCAGACAAATAAAAATACACAGTTTTGGAAGTTGCTCAGGAAAAGGTGAAGCTCTCTTCTAACAAACATTCCAAGTGTATAAATCCATGCATTTCACTGTTCTGCTGTTGGGCAGCTGCTTGTCCAAATAAGAGTAAAAAACTGGTGCAACAAGTTATGCTTTGAAAAAAAAAATCTCAAGAGAGGTCTTGAAGGCTAAGTGAGTGACGTTCCCAGGGACACAGGACTGTCACAGCAACGCTGTGAACAGAACACCACCTGAGGACTGCTGCTCCAGATGGGACACAAACACTGCACAAAAGTTAGTGGAGAGACGATGGTGAGACACAGGTTTCAGGCTTCTGAAACCAGACTTAATCTGTGAAAGCACCTGGAAATGCACAGGCTTGTTGAGCTTTCCACCATCTTTGTTGAAGTCTACCTTGGGAATACAAGCTTGGTGGCACCAATTATGCACAGTGAGAAACACATTACCTCCACAGAATGAAATCCCTGCCATGTTGATGGTAAGAAGCATTGGAATGGATATTTTCAGGTAACTCCAGTCTGCTGTGTTGTCTCCAGTCCACACTGCCCCTGGAAATACCCAGTTTCAGCATTATGCAGGAAAATGGAATTATATCTCAGTTTATGCTTGCAGTTAAGGAAAGAAGACAAGAATAATCACAAACTACTTTGGAATTCCTGTAGGTTGCACCTTTTGTTTTTTCTTACACATGCATGCTCCTGAAATAGGCAATAAAAGGAGGTATTGGTTTGTCACAGGACACAGGTTGCTGTTCTACCTTTGACTCGTAAACACCTTGCCAGCCTTTCCTGATTTTTTTAGCCACTTGCACTCTTACAAGCTTACCACATCAGTATTTCTAAGCCAGTTTCTGTGCTCTCTAGACCACTAGCCATCAAACTTAATAGAACAAAGCAGCAAGGAAGGCATCCAGCTAATCCTTACTCACCATACTTCTGTGATCCAGCAAAGAAAGATCGTGTGAGTACAAATGGTCTCTCTTTTCCTGAAGAACGTCTGATGAGTCCTTCTGCAGTTGCCATTTGCTGAAAATTATGAACAGAAGTCAGGAGGACAAACACTTTAATTAGGGTACTTTTTGACTTTTTAGCCCTACTAAGGCAGAAAAACAAAAACAATTCTGTACCCAAAAATAATACCTATTTATCTCATTATTATCTCATTAGAATACATGTGAACAAAAAGATTAAATAGTCACAGCCAATATAATTTACATTATTATGGTAGTGGGAACAGATGATACCACATTTTCTTGTGACCAATCACAGTTTATTTCAAATATTGCAATATCCAGCAGAATTTCAGGCACTGATGAAGGTTATAGAATACCTACTACTGAAGTACCACATCACACATACTCCATGAGAATAACTGCTGTTTGTGTCTCCAGATACTCTACCTGGTAGAATCCATAGAGGTTGTGTACTTCCCGGTGCTCCCAGTTATTGTAATGCACAGCATCCTTCTGCATTGTTAGCTCTGCCCCCTTGAAGACTGAAGGCTCATTCATATCATTCCATACAAAGAGGATATTAGTGGATGCCTGTGACACAGGGTTGCAATTAGGTCATGACAGATCCAATCCTGTGACTTTGAGTGTTTATCTCAAGTGGGTGTCAGGCATATGAGTAGAAACAGGGATATGAGTAGAAACAGCAGCATAAAAGCAAGACTTGGTAATTACACTTCTTGGGCCACTTGACAGCCCCCAGTCATTCATCTCATTCCTCTTAGAGGCCCTTCTAGTCAGGGTAGCAGCCTGCAAGCTCACTTGATCTTTGCAATTCTCACAAAACTCAGTAGGCACTTGCTACTCTTGCTTCCTGGTGAGGGAAAAGACAACTATAAAACAGCCAAGAGGAAAAATCAGAGAAGGCCAGAGGTAAAAGCTGGAGAGGAAAAGCAGCATGGGAAGTATCTACTATGTATGTCTACTAGGGAAGTGGTTTCAACAGCTCTACTGCAAACCAAAACTTTGGAGCAGGGTGAGGGGAAATGGAAGTGTGCAGCAATGGTCATCCAGACACTTTCAGCACTAGGCAGGAAGGTCAGAATGAAGTGACTGAGCTGTGAGAGTGCACTCCCACATCACTCCTTGTGTGCTATCATGGTAGTAAAGGCTGGAACAGCAGCAGCTGTTTTAGATTATGGGTTCTTAAAATGCCTGCAGTTTGTCCCTCTAGTGCTGCAACTACACTGCATGTATTCACTGGTGGCATATGGGTTCCAGCTGTCTTAGTAAAGGTAAGCCCATGGAGAAAATTCTTCTGTGGTACTTACAGCTCATCAAGATATTTTCCTTTACACTACAATAATAGAGCTACAAAGGCCAACAACTCGCTTAGACAGTATCTTCTCTCTTCCCCTTTTTTCAAGCTTTCTGCGATATGTAGCAAATAAATACAAACCTTGTATGTTTTGAAGGCAAATTGATCTGCATACCATTTTCGCACTTCAGGATTGGTGAAATCTGGGTAACAAGAAGGACCTGTGGATGTGGGAGATCAAATTATTTACCTGATTTTAAGAACATTGTCTTTGCACCTAAATACAATGGCCTAAAGCTACAATGGTTTCCATAGACAGCAATAATGTAGTTGCTATTTTTTTCTGAAACTAAAGGTCAAGAGCAAATTCCAGGCTGACTTGGAATTCAGAACACCCCTTGCCACGTTGTGAAAGGTCAACACACTTAAGGTTCAGGAGTTCTGAAGCTCAGCACCACTTGATTGCTACCAGTTTGAAACACATTCACATGTGAACAAGTAGTCAGGGAAAGACAACATTGCCAGTATTCTAAGCTCAAAGAGAAAAGTGTTACTGAGAAGCTGAATAACTACATCCTGCCATGCTAATAGAAGTTGTAATATGTCCTTGATTTTTCCTATAATCATTCCTTTGCCAGGATTGTCTTCCTGTCTGGGCTTCCTGTCTGTAAGGAAGGGAGACAACCTTTTCTGCCTCCCTGCAATGAGATCTTCTCATGAAACAGTGTATGTCAAATCACTGTACTACTACTGAATAAAAGTCTTCAGTATCAGGGTTCACTAAATTTCATCCAGCCTACATAAGCTGTGCTCACTGCAACAGACCAGGCTGCATTTCTGTGTCCAAGACAGGTTGGGAAGAGAAATGGCTGTTCTGATCAATAAATCAAATTCTTTTAGTTCTTGGCACTGGCACTATCTGCACACCCAATAGGTATAACAGAGGCAACCTATACAGCTGAGGCAATCAGGACATGATTATACCAACTCCCCCCCTATTATTACAAATTATATTAATTTTAAATTATTATTATAATTATTAATATTGACAACAAATGCAAGCAATATAAGAATTTAATTCTGCTTCCATTAATCCAAATTAAACCATTCTGCAAAATTTTAATAATAAACAGCTTAAAATATAAAGACAGGGTGTTTTTTTACCTGGCCAACTGATGCCCTCAAAATCTTGCCCATTTCTGTCTTTCACAAAATATCCCTTCTCTTTTGCCTGTGCATACAGGGTATATGAGGGATCAACCTTAATATGAGGGTCTACAATGACCACAAGCTGCCAGGATAAGAAAATAAAAGCATCATTAACATCAGCTGTGCTTAATAAAACAGTAAGAGTTCAGTTTTGATAAAAGGCAGAGAATGACTTCATCTCAGGTAAAGAAGAGAGCTGTGTCCCTAGTTTTAGAAAGCAGATACCAGGTTCTTTATATACCGTGTTAGACATATATATAGGAATTTACAAGGAGTGCATGAACTCACCCCTCTGAAATAAATGACAAAACCCATTGATAAAATCAAGTACCCCAACCCCTAAAATCACTGTTGTATTCATGGGAATGGGAAAATACCTGACTTCTGTGTTCATGTGCCTGCTTAAATACTTTAATACTGCTTTAATACTGTGGGCTGTTCACAGTATTAAGTATTAATTAGATGCCTTAAGACATCTAAATTCATTTTAGTTTGTGTAGCATACAGAAGCAATGGGTATTGTAGTTTGTAGTTTATTGTAGTTTACACTCTGCTGCAAAGCTGAGAAAGCACTATAACTCCATTTGAGAGATTATAAAACTTGAATGCCATTTCAACAATCCCCTGTTCACTGACTTTTGGCAAAGATCAAACATTAGGCAATTCTACAACTCAATAATTCCAAGGAAAATATTTTAGCTTTAAAAACAGAAATGCAGAAACACAAAGAAAAGCTGAAGCAACCACAAAAACTATCAATGGTGAAAGCCCATGTTAAGAAGAAAATTTTCTGCTGTGTTCATCAATTTCTGTGTTCATCAAAGACAGCACCAAGCTGCTTCTGTAAGAAGGAGTTTTATATGGGGCAAATTTAGCTAGATTGTCAGGATACAGAACAAACTATTAAATAATAAAATGGTATGAAGAACTGAATTAAACAAGATAGTTTGCATGCTGGAAGCATCACCAGATGGTAAGTAACCCTGTCTGATTTAATCTGTTGCAGTTCACCTGTTTCCAATATCTGAAGTACCCTGCTTAAAGCTAGATTGGGAATATTCATACCACAGAGAAATCCTTTCTTTCTTCCTGCATTATTATTTACCTTGCGTTTTTTCTTCCTGAGATGCTCTTGCATCTTTCTGGGGTTCTGGAATTTCTGTTTGTCCCAAGTAAAATACCTCTTTCCATCTGTGTGCTCTATATCCAGCCATATGACATCATAAGGAATGTCATGTGCATCAAAGCCAGCATCCACTGCCTTGACATCTTGCTCATCCTCATAATTCCACCTGCACTGATGGTAGCCCAGAGAAAAAAGTGGGGGCAATGCTTGAGTGCCTAGAAAGAGTATATGAATGAGGAGGATAAAACTGTCAAGAAATTCAGTCTTTCCACATTATAATGTGGCCTGTCTTGATAGTGACTGGCAGTTACAGCCTCCTGTGTTTCACCTCTTCATCTAAGGGTGCAGTTTCAGATAGCAGTGATTATGCTGGCTTCTCAGTTAGAGCCAAGTTTGACCAGCTGTGAATGCTAGAGAAAACAAGGACAGAGGCCTGTCTTCACAAAGCACAAGCCTTTGATCTACACACAGCAGTTTGGGAACAACTGGCCTGCTGCACACAATGGGCAAATATTGACCCACTCTTGGCTACAGCATGTTCCTCAGAGAATCTCTTGGGTAAGTGTGCCATTCTGACTCAAATTATGTGAGTTAGTACCTGTCAGTTGTGCAAACTGCTTGAAGGTATCAAATGCAGTGGGTCCCATCAGCAGGAAAACATCAATGATCCCACTTTCTGACATCCAGCGTACATCAGTTAGAGGCACTGCTCTCTGCTTAGCAGTCTCTGCAGCAGATCTGGATGGAGTGTGCTTAGAGAAGGAAAACAAGGTAAACCTGAATATCTCTCTCTCTATCAAACTTTTATTTCATGAAGAGCTAAGAAGGAAATACACAAACTCACTAACATATACCTGGCAGGTATCAGGAATATACACTGAATGTTTCTCATATATCCTTCACAAATCCTTTACCTTGCACAGCTCTTACAAAAAGCAGAGTAATAGGTAATGAGAAAAAATGGATAATGAGTGGCAAAATAATTAAAGCATTTCCATGAGACTGTGAATTTTCTGTAGGATCTTTGAGTAATATCTATACCATGAGTTAAAAAAAAACAAAACAAAACAAAGAAAAAATTAACCACATAATGCAGTGCTGGAAAAGCAAGATTTGCCTTTTTGTCATTATTTCAATTTTAACAGAATTCATATGTTCATGTTTCAAGACTGAGTTCCGTTCCTGAACATTTTATGTTTCTTCAAGGTCAATTGCATTCCACAGAAGAATGAGCTTGCTAAGTAGAAATCTGTGGCAATTCCAAGAATTTAAATGCTGATAAAAATTTCTCAAATCCAAGTGAATGTCAAGATTTTTGTCCACCATTTTTCTGCCTTCTACATCCATCTGTGTAGATTTTTTTCTATGTATTTTCTCTCTGCCTCCTCCTGTAGACCTATTAAGATACAAGATCTATAACTTGGCTCTTGAAAGGAGACATCACTTTGTTCTTTTAGTTTAATACAACAAAATTAGCAATAGAGAGGACAGGAGGAAGAGACTGACAATTTTTCATTAGTGAGCAAAAGATATACCTCCAATAATGCTATATGCTTGTTGGCGCTATCCTGAAGTGTTTTCTTTTATTATTTAATTCTGAGGAAAGTGAATAACTCTCACCTCAGCTACTGCCTTTGTACTAATATCCACCAGTGTTTCTGAAGAGTTCAGCCAGAAGATCCCTGAAGTTCTGTTAGGCTTGTGTGCTAAGAGAAGGGGTACTGAACCATAAATGCCTATTTTTTCATGTATCTTGTGGCCGAAAATATCCAAATTATATAGCCGGTAGGCATCACCATCACTAGGACAAACAAACAGATGTGTTTGTTACATGTAAGCATCTTGCACTAGGCTAGTTTTAACTCTATTACCATTCCACTAAACCTGGTGAATACTCAGTAAGTGCTCTGTGTTCTGGTCTTTTGTTTAGCATCCAGAGCTGGATTATGAAATATGGACTGCCTAGATTACTACTTCTTTGCTTAGGTCCTCATTTTCTGAAGCAAACAAGATTTCTGCTGCCAGTGAGACTACTGTGTGTTTTCTTTAAATCCTAAAATATTTCTGAACTCTCCCATCCTCCCACAGAATTGCTCTTTTATGACTTCTGCTAAAACATGACCAATCCTGCAATTCAGAAAAAAACTGCATGGAAAATTAGGAGAGAACAGAAAGGGCCATTCATGGAATTACACACTAGGGAAAGCAGAACACTTTACTCCACATGGACAGGGGCTATAATTCAGTTTGCTGTATCGTTAAACTGAAATATACACTACATGATATACATATCTCAAACTCTTATCTGCATTAAATTATTAATACAGTGTTATAGTTCTCTCTTACAGAAGACACAGTGTTCAGTAGGAATCTGACACCTTGACACCTTTACCTGGTGTTTTTAAGAAGAAGTGTTTCTGTGTGTTGTGGTATTCCATAAACATGGTCATATCCATGTAAAGAGAAGTCCATGCCTACAGAAGTAGGACCTGTGGGAATAATATTAAATTATGAGAATGCAGAGTTCTTAGGCTTATCTGAAAGGAATAAAGCAGAGCAACCTAACTGGATAAACCAAAAGAAAAGAGGTTTTAATGTTTCAATAATTAACTCTTTCATGCTTCCTTTCAACTTCAATTATTACTTCTGTTCTACAGAGGTAATTTTTGAACAGATTTTATTGTATTTCTTTTGATTTTGAACTTCTTAACAAGATGAAATGAATTGCTTTAACAGAAAAAAATACAAATCCATGTAATCACTTCTTTATTTGGTAGTGAAACTACTTAAAACTCGTGTTTCTATCCCAGTGATAGAAAAAAAGTCAAACTTTGCAGCACAGTGGACTTCAGAATCTGAATTGTCTGTTTCCCACTGTCATACTACTGAATCCAAAGCAACTTTTGGCAGGTGACCAGAGATCCTGCAGACCGACAAGCAGCGGCTTCAGGATCACAACCTGACCATATGGACTTCATTCCTTTCACATGGAAACCAGAAAAACATGATGCTGGCCTAAAACATGAGAAATAGCATTTCTCATGCTATTTCAAGACAAGGGCAACAGCTTCCTGCCTCTGTGTCTTGACTGTGAATTGAGAAAGTTTCTGTCACCAAAAGAAATTGCTTTCATACTTCCCTCTTCCTACTGCAGATGCTGGGTATAGGTGGTTGCTATAAAAGTCTGCATGATAATGATAATGGACAAAGCTAACCAACTTAATTAATATAGAATACAACGGGATGGACAGCAGTTCATTGTATTTTGGTAATTATAATTTAAAATGTGTTTGAGCTACCGCTTTTACGTGTTTATAAACTTTGTCTTTATCACTTCAGATTGCTCACTATTCCTTTTTTTAGTCCACACGTAAAAAAGTTTATTCGTGGCAATTATTAATACTTAGATGATTATTAATTATTAATGCTTAGATCATGATTTCTGATATGTCATGAGAATAGACTACAGGTGAAATCAATGTCAAGTACTAATACTAAAAAAAAAAAAAGAAAAAGGAAATAATGTATTATATACAATATATACATGTAAAGTCAGACGATGCAGATAGTGTTAATGCTGTGTCAGAAATGGCAGTTGATGAAATGGGGCACATTTAACATTTTGTTCCCTCTTAAACAGAGATCCAATGAATATTTGCAGAGCTTTTGTCAAATTGTTACCCATCAATGATTTCTGATTAAAACAAAGTTAAGGCAACTGAAAAGCAGGAGCAAGTGGAACATTGATAAACATTAAGCAGCTAAACAGAAAGCAGACAGAAATATGAATGAACATGGGTATATACAAAACAGTAAAGCTGTTTTCAGAAGAAGACTGAGACTTACCATGAGCTTTGATGTCTAAGAAATTGCCAAATTTCTCTTGCCAGAGATCTAGATCCTCTTGTTTTTCCTGTACAAATAGAAATAGCTAAGCCTAGCAAATGAAACTGCTCACATTATACATTTCTAAGAAAAATATGTTTATTCACATGAGATTTATACTGTTTTTTTTTTTTTTCCACATATGGCTAATATAAATAAATCAAAAACACAAATCAGATTCAGCTCCAGGAATCTACACTGAAGAACTGATGTGCACATGTTGTACACAGCATAAAAGTGGTATCTGAGGACTCGGATAGAATAGCCCACTTTGGAAGGGACCTCAAAAGATTACCATTAAAGGGTGAACCAGGTGAAGGGAGCCTTGATGAGATTATCTAGCAGCCTGTCCAAATAAATCTTGAAAACCTCTCATGATAGGGACTGTGCCATATCCCTAGGAAGGTTGTTCCAGTGAGTGATTATTCTCACTGGGAAAAATGTGTTTCTCCTTGATGTTTAATAAATTTATGAAATGCATGGGTAGAACCAAACAGAAAAAACCCATACAAACAGAAACCAACCCACTTCCCCAAACACTAAAGGTCAGACAACAGAAAAAGCTCTTCAGACACTCTGGAGTGTGTGTAACTGATACTTTTAACCTCCTTGTGTCCTGTAATTCATTGTCGTAGAATTGACACTTCTGGCAGTGCTTTCTCTAGTTTTCTGTTCCACATTCATCCCACAATAAGTAGATGTGGCCTCTTGCAGCTTGATTTCCCCGGCAGAAATCAGAGCTCAGACATAAGCATGCTGCAGGCAGCACAGCTCCTGCCATTTGTAACAGGATAGCAGAGTAAGCAGCCATCTGCTCTGCAGGAGGCTAAAATTACACCACAGACACAGCTCAGCCTCCTGGGAAAACTGCTATGTGCCTCTATGCACTGCCAGGACCTGGGCTATTTTAAGAGTGAATTTTATTTCTGTATTAAGCCTGAAGGTATGTGGAGACATATTTTGTGACTGTTATAAAAAAAAGTCTTGTTCTTGTGAAACTCTATTTGCAATGAACAGGGAATTTGAAAATGCCAAATATCACCACAAAAGTCCCTTTTACACATCTACTTCAGATCAAATAAGAGAAGAAAAGTAATTAGTAATAAAAAGGCTATAAAAAAAAAACATTTTTGTGCTAAATCTACCTGACTGATGCCTTCTACAGACATGGTAAAATACATAAACCTTCCTTCAACTATGAATTTATAAAATCTCTCACTGTGTTATACCAGGTCCTTTTTGAAAGTGGTTAGACTGTATTTGTAAACATACTATGGGGTAAAATGAACATGTGATTAAATTTTCTTTTATAAAATATTCTTGCTGGAATTGCAGTAATTATGTGTTACCTTAGAGGAATCACTTGCTGCCTCCTCATTTTGTACTGCAGATTTTCTAGTGAAAACAAATACATAGAAATAATCAGTTTATTGTTAACATAAGCAAGGATTTCAAACAGAAAATAGCATCATGTATTGCTTTATACATTATGTAAGACTTTTGGTGCACACTTACAAATCATTTTAATATTCAATGCCTTAAAATAACCTTCATTCAATACTTGAGTTAGGTTGATTTCTTGGCCTTTCATATTTACTTCTATCTGTATCAGCATTTTACCTGCCCAGAAGATTCTCACTTCTTTATCATTCTGCTAAGGGCTCTCTGTTAATTTCAATGTTTGAAATGATGCTCAAGAGAGATGCTTACTATGCCCATTTTTTACTCATGACATGACATAATCATGACACTGAGGATTTTCATCCTTCCAGCTCTTTGTAGTGTGATTAACCTGTGACATCTTGTAACCAGATGGCACACTGCAAGTTAAAAAAAAAAAAGACTTCTAGTGAATAACACTTAATTAAAGAGTACATTTAGTGAGGAAAAATATGAAACTAATAACCTCACCATACTACCATCGCTAATTCCCAGGAAAGACAAGGGGTACCAGGATACTTTAGTGTTTTGCAGAACTGGCCATTAAATGAGATTAGAATTTTGCACATGGCTGCTGCAAGGGATTAAAGCAGTCTGCAGCTAATTGGTCTAAAATTTGCTTGTTAAACTTTCCCTTGTATTTACTGTACTTATGAAATAAAAGAGAAGTCATGTTTCAGTGCATAAGAGCTTAGAGCTGTTTATCTTCAGCTACAGCACAACCAGTATATACAGAGATGTGACAGACAGATGCTGTACCTGTCACTGGGAGGAGGTTGTAGGTGCTCAAAATACAACAGCCCATTGGAATTCATGCTCATAACAGTCTCACCCTTGGACTGCAGCTCAACTTGGAAGGGGTTTGATGTGACTTGAAGTTTGTAGTCCTCATTAACACTTGACAGTACCAAAATACCTGCCTCCTTGTGGGATATGAACAGTCTGCCAAATTAAAAGCAACGACAGCTTTATATGAATCAGCAGCATATGAAATCCACTGTAACTAAATAACAATTGATAGAAAAGATGGGCTAAGAATATCTGCATACATTACACCTCAAGGCTAATGTTGAGCCAAAAAAGGCCAGAAATACATGCTGCGCTCAGTGTTCACTGCATAGTCCAAAAAGTGGCTACAGAACTGCCATGAAAACTATCCAGAGCTTGCATTCCTTTCATATTTACAGGTAATGCCTTAGGTAAAAAACTTTGCATTGCAACAAGTAGGCTATTTTCTGACTGAGTCAAACAGGCTTGGGTTTCTTATCTGTATGGTAAAATTTTCTCCTAAGTATTTAACGTGATCTTTTGAAAGTAAATTAACCACGTGCATTTTTTTTTCTTCCTGTAACAACTTTACATTGTAGAGAGACAACTGTACTGTAATACAAAGGTAACACAAAGCTGTGTAAGATATTAAGGTTCCTTTTCACTTAAATCACCCATCACTTACCTCTTGGTGGTAGGTTCCTTTATAAGAACATCAGGAACTTTGTACCTTGCTCTGAGAGGAGATGCCTCATCGATTTTAAGCCTGAAAATATTGCCTTCTATTTCATAAATTTCTACTTGTAGAAGAACCTGTGAGCAAACAAACAGATAAACTTGTAAGGATAAAAATACTTATTTTTAACAGAGCATCACCAAACACTTACTATCTGGAAAAAAGGGAAACATGCCTGCTTTCTGATTTAATGTTCTTTAGCATTGTTATGAGTAGAAAATCATCATCCATATGAATTTACACCAGCTAACTCCACCCCTTTGAAGAAGCAATGCCTTTTGAGCAAACTCTTTATCTTCAAGAAACTGATATCTAGCATTACAGAAAAAGAACTTATTATTTTGAAGTAGTGGAGAAAACTCTGAATTAAAAATATTTTTCAGATAAAGTGTTCTATTCAGAACTCTTTTTTCGTAAAGCCATTAATTTATTTTTTTTTAATTAAATGCTGATTAGTAAGGACATATTTAGGCTGATAGTTTGCATTATCTCTCAAATATCTATCACTGAACAATCTCAAAACCTGCAAACATTGTCAGTGTTGTTGACAACATTCACTGCTCTCTCTGTAAGCACCCTCTTATGCGATGTGGTATCTCACCTTATTCTCCTCATGAATGATTTGGAATTTGACATTCTCATCACTTAATGTGACTGAATCCAACAACACTCGATACAAGGATTTTCCAGGATGTAGAAGTTTCTGACGCCTGTCAAGACAGGAAATTATTTTTGTTCTCCCCAGTTCTTGTAGCTTAAATCATACAGAGAGACATAATATTGTTAGAAATGTTTTACTTAATAATTTTTGTATTGAATTTTTTCAAATAAAATTATTAGCACTACAAGTCAAGAGGTCAAATGAGATGTCAGAGAGGTTCAGGGGTTCACCCATCACCACTCTCTATGGTTTTTAATAACAATAATAGTCTTAATTCAAGTGTCCAGCTCTTAGCTGTGCAGTTACATTGTTCTTTCATTTATCCCTGACATTTCAGTTGAATAATCTGTTTTTCCATTTTCTGTCATATATCCCTCTAACTCTCCAATGAACACCTTCTACATTCTGGGGTGATGAAACAGTGGGTTTGTAACTTATAACCTCCAAAAAACTACAAATAAATAATTTCCACCAAGGAAATTGTTTCTCAATGAGTCAGATGACTACAGAGCTTTGACTGAAGTTTTTGGCCCTGATAATGTTTTTAGGTCAGAGATCCTGAAATAAAGGCTCTTTCAACTGGTTGTAGAATTCTCCATGCCAAGGCCAGGCTTTATGAACTATTTGAAGGTGTCTTGGAGGCTACCTTAGAGACAAACTTCTTCATTAATAAACCAAGTATGTCAGTGACTAATTGGTGTAATAATGGGCAATAACTTCTTTCAGTCAGCACAAGAAAGAACACAATGGAGGGAAGAAAAAGGTTGAGAGCAGACTTAGAAATGGGATGAGAAATATGATGTAGCATAAGGTTAGCTTTAAGAGACTAGTGAGCTAGAATTTAGATTCAACACTGAATTCTGGCCAAGGCTCAACAGGACTGTAATCACACATGCTATTGTCACAGACTAATGAGTTCCTTTGGGTGTTTTTGCCGCTTTGAACTACAGATAGTCATGAGAACAATCTGCATCTGAATGCACTTGCAATTAAAATATTGCTAGGGCTTTGTCAGATGAGAGGACTGATCCTTTTGAACACTAACAGAAGACATTCTGGGTATAAGATTACACATTTTAAAGCCTGCTGATTACTGCTTGCTGATAGGTAAGTAGAATGCTCACCTTTGAAAAATAAATCCTGAAAATAGCAGACTTGCTGTGATTAAAAGTCAGTGTGTAATTATTTCTTGTATCTTTTACTATTAGTAGATTAAAAATAACCACCACACTATAATTCTCCATACCTGTAAAAAGCAATTTGGTTGCATTTCTTAAAGTTGCTTTTGTCCACAGCCTCATCTTGGACACTAGAAAGAGCAGATAAAGAAAGTGCTTAAACGTGTCCATCAAACACCTGCTCAATGATCAGATGATGGGGAGCCTTTTCAAGTGTGGTCAGGATCAAAGACAGTGCAGAAAACTCCAGTCCAACATAAAATGTGATGGACTTTAAACTACTGTGTTTATTACACGTTCAGTTTAATGCTGAACCATTTCCTTTTAAACTCTGAAATTTCGAGAAATTACTGAACCTATCACTAACAGAACTGAATTTCATCATAGCTGAATACTTATGGGTTTGCATTTTCAAGCCAGACGTCCCTCTTCAGTCATTACATTTAATTATTATTTTCCAGTAATAAGAATGGAGAAATGGGGAGGACTGGCAGAAAAGAAGAAATCCTGCATCCTTTTCTTCTACCTTCAGTGGGACCCACAAAGGAGGGAGGCTTCTGATGGTCCTGCTGACAGCTCTACATTATCTTTAGGCTGGAAGTAACTTTTAGATTTATTAGATAACAGTAATTTTTTTATTTGTGTGAAAGAAAATGGGCTGCCAGTAGTGTCCATCATCAAAATATTTCCCAGATCACGCTTGGTTCAGATGGAAGGGAAAAAGTTATTAGTTTTGGCAGATAAAGCACTGATGCTTATATAATACTTACTAACTACACACATGCAACATAGGAAATGCGGATGGCACCCACTGAGGCTCAGTCACAATTACAAGTCCTGGATTACTATTTGAGATCTCACAGTGACCGTATATTTAGATCACTTAGCCCTTCCCATTTTTGCTTGAAGACACGTACGTCCTTTTGGGTTTTGCTCCAAGTTCGTGCGCCTCTGTCGGCGCACTGAACGCGGTGCATCCCGAGCTACCCCTGGCGCTGTGGATCCGCTGGCTGCCCCGCTCCGCCGCGGGAAGGCTGTGCCCGGGCACGGCGGCCAGGACAGCACCGGCACGGCCCCGCACGCCCGCCCCCAGCCCCGACCCGCTGGATGGGGCCGGGTCCGCACCCCGCCGCTCCCCGCGGACACCGGCCGAGACAGCCCGGCACCAGCGGGAGCGAGGAGAGGGCCGGCCGAGGAGCGCCTCCCGGGCTGCGTTACCTGACTCCCCCCGGCGTCCCCGCCTCCATGGCGGAGCTGCCCCGAGCGACCCGCGCGGAGAGACGGGCTGACAGCCCGCCGCGCCAGCCGGGGAACGCCGCGGGCCCCAAGCGCGACCGGGCCGGCGAGTGGCACCCGGGGGCGGTGACAGCCCGGGCCGAGCGGGGAGCGGCTCCGCCCAGCGCCGCTCTCGCCGGCCCACGACCGCCGCGTCCCTCCGCGGGGAGCGGAAGAGGCGCGGCCAGCACGGCGGCGGCCTCCGTACGGCGGGATGGCGGCGGCGCCGCGGTCCGGGGGGCGGCGGCGGCCTGGAGCTGTCCTGCTACGGCTGCTGGCGGTGCTGCTGCTGGCGGGCGCGGCGGGCGCCGGGCAGCGCTCCAAATGGCGGCTGCCTGTGCTCCTGGTGAGTGCGGGGAGCGGGGCCGGGCCCGCAGCCGCCGGGCCGGCCGGTGTGGCGACGGTCGGAGCGAACGCGTGCGGGCGGGAGGCCGCGGCTGCTCCGCGCGTCCTCCTCCGGCGGGACGGCTGCGGACGGGAGCGCCCCTGCTCGGGCCTCTGTGGAGCCTCACCCGGGGCTGGTGCGGGGGCTCGGGGCCGTGGCTGCCTCCTGCCCTGCTGCCTGCTTGAGCCCTGTCTGGCGGCTCGGCTGGTGGCGGCACGGGAGAGAAGACTTGTGCGGGAAATAGTCCGATGGGCGGCGAAGGGAGAGCCGTCCCTGTGAGGCCCAAGGGAAGGAGGGAGGGTCCTCCCCGGCTGGTGCCCGGCCTCGGTGGGCCCTGTGCGGGGGAGGCCGCCCCGCGCCCCCCGTGCGGCCGGGCTGGCGGCCCGCACCGTCGGGCAGCGCCGTGGCCTGGGCTCGGGAAAGCTGGGCCGCTGCAGCGCTGGACCGAGAGAGGGCCTTAGGGAAGGTGAAGGGGTTTCGGCACTTCTGATAAACCCTGAGTGGAATTTGCGTGGCGGAAAGCTGTTGTGCCTCAAATTCGGTCGGGCTTTATCAGGCGATGAGCGTAATATGCGCTTTATGCGAGGCTTTTGAGCTTCAGGAACAAAAGTGAAAGATCGCTGTGAACACTCCTGTTAGTTCTTAGAAGAGAATTTATTTATTTTTTTCTGTTGGATGGTCCAGACCATTTAATCAGCAGGAAAATGGTAGTCATTTCAACAGATGTCAGTGTGAAGTCGATTCCGCTTGCAGATCAAAGAGCCCCAAGCTTCTTAAACCATCTCTAAGAGTATGTTGAAGGGTAGTGAGGCGTGACTGGAAAGTCCAGTAAGTCTGGCTCCGGATTTGACATTTTCTTTCATTACTGTATTGGCTTAAAACTCAGAATGGAAGATTATGTTTACTTAAGCTCAGCGACATTAAGCCTGGTGCCAAAAGATTTTTTGCATTTTATATATTTTTTATCTGTTAGTAGCTCTGTAGACTATTACTGTATACTTATATAATTTCTTAGCTAACTTCAGTACTTCTCCTACCCTCTTAGGTTAGACAGACACATTCCTGGAATCCTACGATAATCTCACTTCTTCGGTGAACCAAGGACATTTCACTTTCCGATGTATTTAGACGTAACGTGGGGCTAGAAACAGGGGGAAGGCTGCAGTAGAGGGTCAAACCAAGAGGGGAGTTACTTCATTAACTGTATTTCTGATTGGGGATTCTTGTCAATGATGCTAATTTGTTAAATTTACAAAAGTGTCAAAGCCGTACATCATGTGTGCACTACACTGTCAGTGCACCTGGAGGGCTGTCAATAAATGGTAACTGCTTTTTATAATTTATAACTTGTTTGGCTTGTGATTTTAGGGCTGATAAGGGATTAAGCCCACTATCACCTCTTCCTTTTTTGTGCCTTTGCAGGGGAAGAAGTTTAGCTTTGGGAAGATTCTCTTCAGCAACACCACCATTTTCCTGAGATGTAAGTGCTTACAAGGCTTACAAGGTTACAAGGTTACCTGTTCTCTCAGCTTTTTGACACCCCGTCTATTTTTAACTTTCGGAACTTAAAACACCGTGAAGGGTTTAACTGCACTGGCTGCCGTGACAGCTAATCTAGCAGTGCAGGAAAGCAACAGCTCTGATATGGTTGAGTCTGTTAACTGCCTTGGAGCTTCCCAGTTGTGATCTGTTTAGGTTGTAGCAGAAATTAGTGGCTCTATTCATGCTCTCTGTGGAGAGGGAAAAATGGGCAATGGGAGCACCATTTTGTTTCAGATAGTGGGTAATCATGTGTGGGATGTGCTGCTCTCTACTGCGAAGTGTACTTTTCCTATCTTAGATTTGTTAAATTCCCTTGAGATTGGTGCTAGCTGGACAGGGTCTGTTATACTGATGTGAATACAGAAGGCAATGTTTTTTTGAAGCCTTGTTCCTTTTTAGCTTTGTGCTTCTGGGTGTGGTAAGGGAATGTTGCACACTGCAGCAGAGCTCTCCTGAGAGGTGTTTTCTCCTCCTGATCCCGGTGTGTGAGTGGGATCATTGAGTTTGTTCTGTCGAGCAAACATGTTAGTCTCTGTCTGGTGTCCGTACTTGTTGTTTTTCAGGTTTAATTTCCAATACCTGCCCTTCTTGGGGCAGTGTTTCAAGGAGAGTTTGTTGAAATGCTTCTCTTGATCCCATGTGAATCTGAAACATGAGGGTAGAATTCAAGTGGTTATTAGTGAAGGTCCATCACTTCACTGTTAGGGCTTTCCCACTTGAGAAGTGTAGCTGAGACACTGAGGTTTGCATCTTGCACTGAGACAATTGCAGCTGTACAACTGCAAGATCAAAATTAGAAATCTGCTGCTTGGGAAAAGGAGCAAGGGTTGAAAGGGCATTTTGGTACTTTGGTAGGTTTTAGGCTTTTTTGTCTGAAGTTTAATAGGAATAGTGTACTCATAGTGACATGTCACCTAAGATACAGGTCTCTGAAGTGAAGTGTGTGGTAAATCTACTTGTGCCAAAATAACCGAGAGAAGGAGCTAAGGCATGGGAAAAAAATGATTTGTTTTAAGGCAGATCTGTCAGTAAGAATTCAGCCCCCTGACTCCTGATGTGGAATTGAATTACACTGTACTGTCAATCTTTAAGCAGACATTAAGCCTTAAAATTCTGTAGTGAAGACACCTGTTTGACATACCAGTGTGATTGAAAGATTTACATGAATTTGGAAAATGAATCACTGAAAGAGGAAGGAACACAGGCTGGGAATTTACTCATTTTCTCAGCCTAGGTGAAACTTTAACTGCATGTGATGCTGGGAACCTTCAACTTTACGTGTTTTTTCTTTTTTGCCCATGCCTTTGTGGAAACTGGTCTCCTTTTGTTTCTTCTCTGTTGCCTCTTCCATCTGCTGTGTGATGTTTGTGTGAACAGTATGACCCTTCTTGCTCATGGGTTGTTCATGGTTTTCTTGAGCACCTGGGTCTCCTTACGTCCTTTTTTTGTCCCCTTGTCTTGATTTTAGTTTTGAGGGTTTTTTGTTTCGGTTTGGGTTTTTTGTGGGTTTTTTTGTTTGTTTGGTTTTTTTTTCCTAATCTGTATGGCATATTGGTGTCTGATGCTTTCAGCTTCTGACTGGGAAGATTGCTGCTGGCATGTACTGTTGTCAATAATGAATTTATTTTTATCTACTTTTCTGAAGTGCTGTTCTAGAAGGCATTTAGTTTCTTGCGTATGATCGTGATAGAAATCCTGCTCTCTGTAAATGAGTACAAAGACTGCATTCAAGTTGAATATTGCTGTCTTTTGTTTGATGGCTAAGGAACTTAGATTTCCATATTGCTGAATTCAGTAAATGCCATGGATACTTCTTCTGACTTTTGGAGTACTTCCTTTTCAAGATTTCTGTAATTTTGATGTTTGCAGATATTACATATTGTTCTAGTGACCTATTTTACATATATGAGTGCTACCGCTGAATATGTAGTTACCTGTTTATTTTTCACAGAATAAAAGGTATTTTTGAATCTTATTTTTTGCTAGCACTCTTTTTGAGATACTCCTCGTTTGGGTAGTTTTATCAGAAGAGCCTGTGTCATCAAAGAATTTGCCGTCTGCCCATGTAGTAGTGTTGTAGTGCTTGTGCTGCCTTGTAGTTTCTTTTTTGTGCCCTCTGCAACATCTAGGGCAACGTGGAACATGTATGCCTTGTTTTCATGCTTACCAGAGGGTGTCAAAAGGAAACTCCTTTCTTTCAGTGATTTTGCTTAAATTTTTGGTATTAGAAACGCAGTTGTTGAGTATACATGTATACATGAGTAACATGTATACATTGAGTAACATGTATACATGTTTCAGTGCTCAAGAGGTGTAGAGTGGAATTAGTCAATTAATACCCTGTGGCAGGGTTTTCCTGCTAATTGATTTTTCTACCTGCAGTGCTTGTATGGGAGCATTCCTTAAGAGTGTATATGTAAGATAGCTGTGGTTGCATCCTCTGATATGAATGTTGCCTGTGAAGTTGTGGGAACTTCTTAACCACTGCAAGTATTCTGTTAACTCATAAGAGTTTTGCCACTTGTTGACTGAAGAAACACAAATGTAAATCATCTAAATAATCTAAATGGCTCTTCCAAAACTGAATAGTCACTGCTCATTTTATTTAAGGGTCAAACTTGCCTTCTTAATGTCAAATTCTCTTCCTTGGGCTTTAGTTTAAGAATGAGATTTGAAACACAAAAACCCACACAACCTTTCCTGACAAGGGGGAAGTCTTGTGGTTCACTTTTTGTGCATGTTGTTACTAAATAAAATCAAAGAGCAAAGTTGTCTTATTGCTGTTTAAGGCAGCATTGCAGCTTTGATAGCATGGGCTGAGGTGTAGATACTTTGTTTGTCTTTTGGGAGGGTAGATGTTGACTGGTACAATCTTACCTTCATTTCCTTGGTGATGGTGTTGGTATATTTAAATTATATATGGAAATTTCTTACTATTATCCTGTTCCTAGGTTTCTCTGCCTGTTACATGTGACGGTATCTCTGAAAGGGAGGTCCCTTTTGTGTATTGGAGGCACTGTTGTTCTTGTGTGGTATTTGCAGTTGCTGAAACATCCTTGATTGTCTTCAGAAAAATAGTTCGCAAATGATCTTCAGCTCTTTAATAGAATTGTATAGTACTCTAATGGAATTCTGTTCACATGCTTCTTTCTTTCACTGAACAGGAATGAATTACTTGAGGAAAATATTTTTCTATTGTTTTGCTTTCAGTTTCATATTTAAAATTTAATTATGTTGATTTTGCACAGAAAGGGAAGAAAGACCTGGAAAGCTGGAAGGCAGATGGTGTCTTACATATCTCATGTTTAATTTTTTGTTTGGTTGTTTTTTTTAGTTGAAGGAGATGAAAAAGCTTGTGAACCCTCCCAGGGTTTCAATGTTACTTGGTACTTAAGATACTCTGACTGCTACAATGAAGTCTTCAACTTTGGGGTAAGAATTCTGTGGAAAAACAGAGGTTATGATTTTTAGGGGTAAGCAGATCTTGGGAGGAGGGGTTTAGAGATGTCTCCCTTGCATCCACATTGTGATTTGGGCCTGAAATACATTCTTCCATTAGAAGATAACAAATTTCTGGAATAGAATTGAAATGATTGAAGGCTTGCTGCAGTTGCTGACTTTTTGGGGATTTTCGGTCAGGTGGAAGTGTTTGTCAAAATTGTTTTAATCCCAGGAACCTAAGTGAATACATTGACTCTAAAATAAGTGAGTTTATGGTAGTTGAAAATATTTGCAGGAATAGTTAATGACAGTGAATAGAAAAAATTGAATATTTGCATGTTAAGTTTAAATTCTGTTCTTTGCGGATGTATATTTCAAGCATTAGCAATTTGTGCAAAATGTACAGTGTTTCTGTCAAATGTGGTAGAACATCATTGTGCTTTCTGTGGTTAATATTTTTCCATGTTTGCTTAAATTATTAATTATGGCAGCTTTAACTACTAATTTGACACAGGACTGAGTCTTCACTCTTTAAAATAACAATGTAGTTTGTTTCTGTAGGCTTATTTTATTACTTAATTTATTTCTGAATTTATATTTTCTGCTGCACCTCCACTTTTTAATTCTTACTCAGAGCCTGTATACCATCATTTTTATAATCTTGTGTGGTTTTCCTGCCTTTGGTCTACTATATTTGATTTAAGAGTGTGTGCAGAGTGAAACTATGGAGCTTTCCAGGTCTTTCAGCTATCTACTGAGATAAACTGTTTGAAATACTTGATGCTAACCTAAGTTCTACTCTGTTTGGCAGGATGAACAAGCAGATAGCTATTTTGGGACTACAGCTGAAGAGCATCCTGGTTGGTCAGGATACTATGCCACATCTTCTCTCCTTTTTCTTAACTGCTCTGAGCTCTTCAGGCCTCAGGTATGGGTAGAAACCTCAGAGCTTGCTCTGCTGTCTCATAAAATATATAGAGAAGGTGGTAATTTCTGTTAGATATATTAGCATCCTATGTAAGTATCACTGTAGGTCAGGAGGTACTTTTTTATCTGTTTATGACAACCAAGCTGTGATGATTATTTCTTAATTTTCCTTTACTTCTGGCTTGTTCAAAATTTTGCTCATGGTAGTGAAAAAACCCCAACCAAATCACTGTAAAAGTGATGTAAAATTCAATGCTTCTTTTAGTTTGTGGTTTTGTATTCTGAATTTATTCCATTTACAGGAGGCTACTGCAAATTGAGTAGAAGTGGCAGCAGAGTAAAGATCCCACTAAACTTGAATCAGTAAAGGACTGGCATTTATTACTTAAATAATGTTCACTTGGAATAGTGGAAATGAATCTTTAGAAATAAGTTACTTAAGCACTGGTAGCAGATTAAAAATGAAAAATAGTAGTGCTAGAATATGTTAATAATTCAAGTGAAAGCAAGAAGACAGTGCAAAATTAGCACAGGGAAGTAATGTGCAGACATCAGCTCTACACCAGTTGTGTAACATCAGGCTGATGATAATACCAGTATAATTTGCTGTCATTCTTTAATGGTGTACTTAAGAATTGAAAACAGATTATGGAGTGTTGAATCTGTGTTCAGCCATTCATCATTTAGACAAAAAATTATGGATAGAAAATACTGGGAAATGTCTCATAACTGTTGAAACTAGTTGTGAGTGTTGTGAATTGCTTTTAGTAGTTTGGGTTTTTTAATTGAGAAAAAAGACTAATGCATAAATATGACTTTCAGTAATCAGCTTGCATGCTTGTAATTCCTTTGATGTGTGAAGATGGCTTGAAAGGTTTTTTAAAAAAAGAAGAAACTCTATGATGCATGCTTTTTTATGTTTAATAATATGAGAAATGTTGGTTCTAGTTTTACTTGGTTTTGTAGAAGAGATTTTATGGGTTTGGCTGTGTAACATGAACTTTGGCATACTAACTAAACATGTTTTGGAAAGTCTTGAAGGTTTTAAGTCTTCCTCATCCAATTCCTCTGAAAAGTGTACTGAATTTTTAACAATATATTCTTAAATACTGATTTCTGAAATTTCACAGAAATTTCTCTAGAAGAGAGAAGCTTTTTTTCTTGTGGAATAGCAGTTTCACTACATTTTGAGTCACCATGGTTCAGGAGAGTTGGCAAAATCTGTATCTCTATTAGGCACTCCCTTATCTAAGGATTTTCTTGTGCTTAGATTAAGGCAGAAATCTCCAAAACCTCTATATGTGTAGACTTTGTCTAGTAATGGGGATACCAAACTGATTCATATTTCAGAACCAAAATTAACTTCACTACTATCATGTCTGGTTTCTAAAAATAGATACCTGTTGCTTGAGGGGAGGAAAGGTAGCTCTCAAATTACAAAACATTAAGTATTCAAGACTCCCTGCATAAATGGACAATTGCTTTATTTAGAAAAATGAATGCTCTCCAATACAGCTGTTCAAAGAACAATGAAGTTTACTGGAAGCTGTTCTGGTAATGACATGTTAATATGTGAAGTGCCTATAAAGTGTGTATAAATGCTTTACCTTCCTTTTATCTGGCAGATTTTCTATAAAGAATTTGTTCATCCAGAGCCTCTCTCTCCTGAGAAACAAGAGGTAATTTTCATTTCCTTCTGATGAGTGACTGTAGTCATGGAAGAGGCAGTTTTGGCATATTGATTTATCCATTTTACTGTGTTTTGGTTTTTTTCCTTCCCCCTAAGGGCTTAAAAGAGAAGAAGGAGAGTGCAGGAAATCACACTATGGTGACAGATAAAACTGTATGTATACTGAATTTAAGCACGGCTTGTAATTCATCAGCCTTACTTTGTTTTGGTTTGCTTTTTAAAATTTATATTTCTTTGTATAAGAAATTGCTGGTAGCATATTCTATGGTTTTTTGACACTGGGAATTTTTAGCTTGAAGCTAGATAGTGCTTTGTGGAAAAACAGAAAACAGAGTAACTTCTTCTTCTATATGTGAAATACAGAACTGATACCATTCCAACTAATAGTATAATTAAAAAATAAATTTATTTTTCTATTGTAATTTGAAATAGTAATTGAATTTACCTTCTTTAAATGATGACGTCTTTAAAATTATCTTTAAACAATGACTAATTCTTACAGAACACATTTAGTTTTGTCTTTAGTCAGTTTTTTTTAAACATTGTACTTAAAAAGTTGAGTGATTATTTTGATTTTCAAAGTACCTTAGTATTTTTATTATATATAATGTTCAAGACTTAACCAGGAACAATTTTCAAAATAATTTTAATGTCCAAGATGCCAAGAAAGAAAATGTATTTTTCTCCTTGTGTACTTAAAGGACCATTTATTTTAAAGCTAAAACATAAGTAGATGTGTGCAATTGTGAAGTGTAGGATCAGTGCAGCAAGAAAATGTGGTATTTTAAAGGCAAAATTTGTGTATATAATTTTCTTTCAAGTTTACTGTGTTTCTAAGTTTTATGTTTAGTTATTATTAGCATAAACTCTTTTTTTTAAATATATAATATTCTATTTGCTTTGGGTCTTATAGTCAAGAGGTTTCTTAAAAGAAATGCATGCTCTTAATACTGCATCTCTCTTGGAGAGGCCATTACAAAAATCTTTATTGCAGTTCTGCAGTAGTCATGGGACTGGCATACATGTAGATGGTCTTAGTTTTAACTTTAATGCTCTTAGTAAATACTGTGGTTTCTGAGAAGTCTAGAGCTTCTTCAGTTGTGGAATTAACAGTTTTGTATGCTGGAACTCAGAGATCTCTAATTTGTTTTATGGTGTGAATATTTTTCTGGACAAGGTTTCTCTGTTCACTGGCAGGATTTGAACTTTGCAGGTAAGAGAGCAGTTGCAGGGACTGGAACATGGCTAGGAAATGGCTAGTATGGAAATCTTTTGCCTCTCAGGTACTTCTGTATTACGCTGTAAAATTCAGCCTTTATCAGGGAGATGAGCTTTGTAGCTCTGCAGTTCCCAAGCAATTGGCTTCAGCGGGAATCTCAGTGGTGGTCCTAATGCTTCTGTAATGAAAAGGAGTGCGATGCTTTCTTGAATTCTTTGTACCTTTTGCAGTACCTTTGAGTACTTTTGCAGTAAGCCAGGGCTAAATTTGCAAAAAAAGTCCTGATCACCTCCCAGGTCTTTGAAGATTCTTCTGGATTCAAAAACCTAAATTTTAAGTGTTATGTCTAATAAATATATTTAAAATTTATGTATCAGGTATTTATTAGCAAGTTTTAGGTCTTGGAAGAGACGAAATTTATATTTACATGGAAGTCAACAGCCATATATGATTAGTCTACTTTCTTTTTTTTTTGTCTTCTTGTCTGTGCCCTGTTTATGTGGTGATGTTTTATTTTCAGGCATTGAATGCTGTTATCAAAACTTGGCGAGATGGGCCATATATATTTATTGTGCAAATTGCACTTATAACTGCAAAGGATTCTACTGCCGGACTTAAAAGAGCTGAGAGAACAACACCTTCCACGTATCAGAACAAGCTCTTTACAAGTAAGATAGTTCTTTATACAGTACACTGAAAATGCAGCAGCATTTTTATGTATTCCCAGTCTAAGGTACTCTTAGTATATACTGTATGGTTCAATTTCATAAGACACTTCTACTTCATGCAGGAGGAGTATTACTACAGCTTATTTAAGAAAAGAGGTGTCTCATTTAAGAAAAGAAGCTTCTGTCTTGAAGATCCTAAGACTGTCTTGTTAGTTTACTGATAGAAATGAAGGAGAGTCAATCCCAGGCATTTCAGTTTTGAGGCTTGGTGTTTTGTTTCAGAAATGTGCAGACCAATACTGTGATCTATACTAATAAGTCAAAACACAGAGTACAAAAATCATAATTATTTCTATTCTATTCTATTCTGCATTGATAACCTATTCAAACTTTAGTGAAGTTTAAAAATCCCCTTGAAAAGTGAACTTACATATGTTTTTGAATTTTTCCTATTATCCATGAATCTCCAGCAAAAATTACTTTTAAGTACTGCCATGAGTTACTTGGCAATGGGGTGTGTAATTTTAACTGCATGCTTTTGGCTGAGTTATGGGTCTTAGCTGTCTTTATTAAAGTGCAAATTAGATTTAAAGGCCATGTGAAGATGTGGAATTTCTTTACACTTAAGTGCAAGTCAATTAAGTCCTGGCTTTTGCTTATTGGATTGTCTTTTGACAGTGACAGTAGAACTGAAGGGGCCATATGAGTATCTTTCACTTGCAGACTACCCTCTGATGATTGTAAGTAAACCAACTTTTTTTTGATCTGTTAAATTAGCAGTTGATTTGAATGTCAATTAAATACTCTGTTGTATTACTTCAGGAAACAGAGCCCATGTCTCAGGAGAAAAAGTTACTTAGCTGAAGATGTTTTTGGTTTGATGGGCTGTTTTTGTTTGATTGAGTAGTTTGTTTTGTTTTGTTTGTTTTTTTTGTACTGAGTACAGGGTAGGGAAAACAGACACAGATTTCATTTCCTTGTATGTGCTGCCAATCTTGTCTTTCTCTGGATTATCTGAATTAACAGTTGTTAATTTGTAGTTCCTGAAGTTATCAGTATTACTAGCTCTAAACTGGGAAGTTTTACTGGTGCTGTTATTCTCCTTAGCTTATATCTTAGAAAAACTGCTATTCTATGCTTTTGTTTGCAGCTACTCTTTTCATTTGTCAGTGATTTCTTTGTTCTTTTACAGCTTAATCTTGCTTCCTCCACCATACACCCCATGAGGAAGTCTTTAATACTTGCTAGCAGTGAAAGCATAAGTGAACTACAAAGAGCTAATCCCCTTTTTATTCAAAGGAGTTATTGACTTGGTTTCTAGTTTCTTCTGTTGAGAAGGCTAAACAATAAAGGAACTTAAAATGTTTAAGTAGTGAAGACAGACTTTAGCTGGGGATCAATAACAAGTAAGGTCTCTAGCCTGACAGTATTGGCAAGAGCAGCCTGTCAATAGTGGAGCCTGGCAGCATTTCTGAAACACACATTCATGCAGAAGCAAAAAGCCTCCAGCAGCTCTCTTGAAATGTAATTCACCAGTGTGAATATCCCATGTGACAGGACCAGAAAAGAATCTGTATATCTAAATATTTTCTCAGTGGAGCACCTGCATGTGAACTATCTCGACTAGGTTCTTATCATTTGAACTGCATGGATTGGTCAGGTGTGAAAATGTGTAAGGATCAGTGAGCTACTCTCTTAAGGAAGGTGTTTTCAGTTTGTGAAGGTTTTGACAGATTGTGCAGCTAATTTCAGTGTTTTCTTGGTTTAAAAAAAAAAAAAAAAAATCCTTCTGAAAGAGGAGACTGCTTGATTATTAAGCACTGTTTTATGCATTGGCTAACTACTTCCTGCTACTCACTTAATGTCTTACTCTCTCCCAATTCATATTCTTAAAATTAGTATCCTTTTGAAAATTTTAACTTGCTTTGGATGATTAGAAAATTCACCACTGAGTAACATTTTCAAGCTTACTGTTTGCTGTATGAGACATACCATGAAAAGTTTTTTGTGAAGCAAGTAACGCTGAACCGAACAAAAATCGCAAAACATTAATATTTAAATGAATATCTGGATTTCTTTCTTAGCTGCAGTTTTTTTTCTGCCCTAAAACTGGGTGAAAAATTGAGTGCTGGAAATCAGCTTTTGAGAAAAGTTGTCAAATTATTTGAACAAAGGGCATCCAGGCAGTAGTTGCTTATCTCTGTTCTGTGGAATGGTGTCTAAAGGTGGGCTGTGAGTTTATTTGCAGAGTACTGTAAATGTATGATGAAGTTATTAATAGAACAATACATGAGTGTAACTAGAGTTTGTAGTACTTGATGATTTGCTTGGATTCATAACTTTTTGGAATCTAGTAGCATGTATCTTAGAAAAAGATTACCTGTGAATAAATTGGCAGACTATTCTTCAAGGGAGAAATTGTGTTGAAATTCAGTTATTTTCATTCCCCTTGTTGGTAGTGAGAAATTAGACTCTCACTGTTAGAGTCCAGAGAAGACAAATGAAACAGTGCTTGTTTATTTTCAAACTTCCCAAGTTGCTATGCTAGGGGAGAAAATAGAGCTGTCTTACAGCTGTGGAACGGAAACAAGGAAATTATTTTTCTGGTTCTAAAGTTCTTTTTTCTTTCTTCTTTTTGTGTAATAGTTTTTCATGGTGATGTGTATTGTGTACGTATTCTTTGGGGTTCTGTGGCTTGCATGGTCAGCCTGTTACTGGCGGGATCTCCTGAGGATCCAGTTCTGGATTGGTGCTGTTATCTTCCTGGGAATGCTCGAGAAAGCGGTTTTCTATGCCGAGTTCCAGAACATCCGCTACACGGGCGAATCCGGTAGGTGGCAGTTGCATTGTGCAGGATAATTGAGGGGACACAGCACTAATGGCTTATGCTAAATTGGGGTGGCAGATACATGTTAACTGCATGATTACTTGAGGATTGTTTCAAAACAAAGAACAGGGAACTAGAGTTCCTGTATTTTTAAATGTAAACATTATGCTCTGTGTTCTTCTGAAGCTAAAATACTGTTGCTTTATCTGACTTCTGAGAGTGGTGTCTTAAGGTATATACAATGCTACATTCTGTGCTGCTATGCTGTAGTGCTGGTTTTAAGTATAAAATAGGACTTGCTCAGTGTGGCTTGTAATTAATTTCTTACAATTGGCATTGGCCTTGGAAAGATACTTTAAAACTCCTTGTTCAACTTGATCGCACTGTAGGTAACTCTTGGTATTCAACCCACAGCCTCATAATCCAGTTTAAGAGATTTCCCTTTATGTAAAACTCTTCTACTCTAATTTTGAGTTTCAGGCTGGATGCATACAAACGAAACTCTGCAGGTAAAATGTCATTATGACTTTACTGATTGGCCATACCCATGGTGCAGAAGGTTTTATTGATTGACTTGTTTGGGAGAGTATCTAGGCTGGATGTAAAATTTTTCTGTAGCTTATTTTTTATGCCAAATGACCTATGTTTTCTGAAAGCTAACTCCAGATGTAGATAATAAGAAGATGATGCACTTTATCTTTAGCCTACTTTCGATGTCTGCTCTCATACTATAATTGCAGGCCGTAGTTAATAAAACAGATATTATATTTTAATGACCTAACTTCCTCCTCTTTGCTTTTCGTAGTTCAAGGAGCAGTAATACTTGCAGAACTTCTTTCTGCTGTGAAGCGCTCATTGGCTCGAACTCTGGTCATCATAGTGAGCCTGGGATATGGGATAGTCAAGTGAGTAATTCTGCTATGGGTTTGTTACATTTAAAGGGCTTTCACTATTGCTTTTTAAGAATTTAGGGCAGTATTCATCTCCCTGTACTTTGCTTTTTTAAAAGGTAAGTGCTTTACTTAGGTGCTCTGAAGACCTAGACTTCTTCACTAGTAAACAAAGACAGTTCAATAGTGTGATTGCTCTTCCTTCCATCTACTTCTGTGTGCTCCTTTAGGGTGGGTTTCTGAGACATTGTTGAGATGCTTCACTGACTGAAATGGGAGCTTTATGGGCCTGCCTTCTGCATGAGGCGGAGCTTTTATAAATGGGGTACATCAGGAATTACTGATAGGTGAGGGGATCTGCTTCAGTAAGATTGTGGCTCATTTGTCTGTCCACAGCTGTATTCAACGGTAAAAACACATGCTAGGTGACAGTGGGAATTTTAGTCAAGTGTGGGTTTGCTGGGGGAACTGGTGAAGGAGTGGGATGAGACTTAGTGAAATGGTCATAAAAAGCTAGACAGGTTAACTCAGAAACAGGACTGTTTCCAGTCTCTCCCTTAGTCACATCATACCATACATAAGTCAGAATTAATATATTAAGTTTCAAGCACCAAAATAATACTTTTGGATCTAGATATGGCTTGTTATAAGGACCGTTTATTCATATGCTTCATACCTTATGTTTAGATTCAAGTTGACACGACTTCATTTTTTGTCCCCCACTTAATCTGAATTTCACTTTGTTTCCTACAGGCCTCGCCTTGGAGTGACTCTTCACAAAGTAGTTATGGCTGGAGCCCTTTATCTGTTATTTTCTGGCATGGAAGGTGTTCTTAGAGTCACAGGGGTCAGTAATAACTGCTTGAATTTTCCCATATGCCACAGGCACTATTGGCTGTATGTACTTGTGTGAACAGCTGCTTTCCCTCCCCCTCCCCAGCAATAACCACCAACCCAAATTCCCACTGCTCCAGTTTTGGAGGCTGTGCCTGGGGAAGTATGTGTGAGTGGTGCTGCTACTGTATTTGTTAAATGCATCTTGGGATGTAGATTTCTGTTATTCTGTTTTTGGGATAAAGTATTTAACCTGTTGTATATTTGATACTTTTTCCAGTTTTTCTATGACACTGTGGCTCTGATAGCAAACTTGGCCCTGTCCATGATTGATGCCTGTATTATTTTGTGGATATCCTTTTAAAAACTGCAGAATGCTACGACCTTATTCATAGCTTATTATTTCTGTCTTACGCTTAAATGGAATAAAGGGTGTTTTTCTTGTTTCTGTTAGGACTTTGATAAGTTTATGATGTATACACAGAGGCAAGTTTTGCCTTTTTAGTCAAACTCTTAATTGCCAGTGGAGCTTGCAGTTCATCCATGGATAGTGTAAAAGATTTAATTACTACATCTCTAACAAGCTGGTTGCTAGTTTTCTGTAAGAGGTGGACAGAGCAATTAATCACAGCAACTGCCTCAGCAGAGACTCCTTTTAACAGTGCTAGATTGACTTAATCTGGAAAACTGCTTCTTGCCTTGCTGGTGGAGAGCTGAGAACTGACAATGTGGTATTGTCAGTTCCTCTCTGTGCATTGGACTAAATTCTTGGTTCAAGCCCTCTGTTTCTGTAGTAAAACTTGGAAGTTTTGTGGTGGCGTATTTGTGGTGTCTCATAAAACAGCCTGACGCTCCTCCCTTCTCTACTTTGTTTTCTTTTCAGTTTGTTCTTATTGGCTCTCTCTTTGTCTCTAGGCCCAGAATGATCTTGCCTCCTTGGCTTTTATTCCCCTGGCTTTCCTAGATACTGCCCTGTGCTGGTGGATATCCTTCACTGTTTTGCTTGATGGGGTGTGTTTTCTTTTGAATTTTGGTTTTTTTTGAGTCTTTATTTGGCTGAACTTTTTTTAAAAGTAAGATCCAAGTATATATATTTTTTCTACTTCTGGTAAAGGTTGTAGAAGTTCTGCAATTGAGTGTTCAGGTAAGCTTCTGCTGCCTACTGCTTACCTAGTTTTTGTTGAACTGGATGTGTCTGTGTAAAGCTGTTCCAGAATATAATCTGCCTGTTACCAGAATCTCATTATTGAGTATGGAAGTAATTTGTTCTAGTCTAGCATGTCATGGCACCAGAGCAGTAGCCTTTGAAGAAGTTTATGTTTTGGGGGAGAAGGTTGCTTAGCAACATCAAACATAGAAGTCTGTAAAATTCAAACTAGTCTTGAAGTAAGGGACAAAATGAGGCAGAGTTTATTTTTTGGTGTCTTGACATATGCATTGCAAGCAACCATAATCTTGTGTGACTTTAGCAACTGACATCAAATGATGAACTTGTCTATAGCAAAATCCCTGTAAAGTGTCCTTAGTGAAAGTCGGTCACAAAAGCTCTATATAAAATGAGAATAGCTTGCTGCCCAGCTGTGACAAGCCACAGTTCTCCCCTATCACAATATCTTTCCTAAGCACTTGTTTTGTCACTGTGGAAATAAGAGAAAATGTGCACATGCATTAAACTAATTTCTAGTTCAAATTTCACTTTTCACTTATGAAAAGCACAGATGACTTTCCTGAGGGAATGGGCCATAGTCCAAAATATATGTTTGGATAGCATCTTTATATGACAAGAGTTATAGGTGTAGATGACTAAACAACATGAAAAGGACAGATTTTGCTCTCTGGTACCTTTGTCATAGGATCAATCTTTTCTTCTACTGAGAATGGTCTAATTTTTCAGAGGGCTAAGTGTGTAATTGAGAGAGCTGTTAATCATAAGGTCTGTGTCCTCGTAAGTCTGTGCGACCAGCTTGTCTCTTCAGAGACTTTTCCTTGACTTTCCATACATATTCATCAGCTTGACTCAAACAATGAAACTGCTAAAACTTCGAAGGAATGTTGTGAAACTGTCTTTGTATCGGCACTTCACCAACACACTCATCTTGGCGGTAGCAGGTAAGCAAAATATTATTCCAGTTAAATAAAACCACTTTTCATATAGGGCTTTGGTCACTAGAGTAAATTTATAAGTTTGGTGACCTTTGTGTAAGTACAATCAAAATTTTTGGTATTTCTAACACTTGACTCATTTCTAACAGTATTTGCCAAGTGTCATGTTGATACATCTGAGACAGAGGATTATCGATTATTAGTCCTGATGTTGACAATATCAGTAGTTCTCTGCAGCTCCTCTACCAGAGCACTTTAGTTCCACTTTGAGCTGCCAGGGGGAAAAGTTTATTATGCTGTTAACTTCACAGGGATACTTTTTCTGAAATCACAGTATCACTGTATGCTCTGGGATTTTTAAAACATCTGAAGATCAGAGTGATTCTTGAAAAAACTGTATTTTTAGTTTTGTAACATAATGCCATCTCTATTCTGGAAGAATACAGATTGAGTTCCTTTTTCCATTTATAGTAGTGATAAACTGAACTTCAAGAATAAATCTGTTGGTGCTTCCAGATACTTCTGCTATCAATACAATGAGCTGAAAACTTCTAAAGACTGTGTTTTTTGACTTAAACAAATAAACAAAAAAGTGCATTCCTTTTGAACAACAGCTCTGATGAAATTTCTTCCAGCACCTGGTTCTTAATCATCTTAAAATACTTTAGTGGAGGGGAGTTTCTTCTAAAACTGTGGTAAGAGCATAGTTTGAGTGTTGGAACTGTTGTGGGTCAAGATCTGGATGCTTAAGGCATTCAAGCAAATTAGATTATTTTCAAGGTTACTTCAAGGTCAGCTTTATTTGTCAAGTGATAATGAAACCATGGTTTGAATGCTAGATAAGTGATATAAAAATAATAAATAGGAATTAGGAGTTGGCTAAATACTTTGATTTATGTCTTGTGTATGGAGAAAAATGGGTAAAATATACTGGTCTGTGCCTAAATTTCTGTCTAAGGTCAGTGCAATAGAGCCATCTCTTGTTTTCCAAAACTATTAAATTTAATTTGAAAACTTCAGTATTCAGGTCTTTGATCTTTGTTTGGGAAGCACAATCCTGTTAGTGGGGCATTTGAATTGGCATCTTCTGTAGTAATGAGCAGCTTGTTTGTTTGAATATTGCAGCATCTATTGTATTCATCATCTGGACAACCATGAAGTTCAGGCTGGTGGACTGTCAGTCGGTGAGTTTATATGAAATGCTTTCTCCAGTTGCTGCCTCTCGATAAGTTTATATTTGGCAGTGAGATTGTCACAAAGCAACACATGCTAAAATTGTCAGTGTTGTGGTAATAAACCTCTTTGACAAATGCCTATAGTTCAGCCTTGGAAAGTGATGGGGACATGAACTTTCTTGCTTCACAACATATTTCATTTCTGCTGCTGGTTTCTTGACAGGACTGGCAAGAGCTATGGGTGGATGATGCCATCTGGCGTTTATTGTTTTCAATGATCCTTTTTGTCATCATGATTCTGTGGAGACCATCTGCTAACAACCAAAGGTTCAACTTTTTTTACCTCTTCCTAAAAATAGTTGGTTTTAGGAATGCTTGTTTATTCAAAAAGTACTGGTGGGTGGTTTTTAGTTGCTGTACACTGATGAATAAGCAGTGTGTATGGGGAGAAGTAAACCTAGAGAAGTTACATATATAAAATCTAGTCTGTTCCTGGTGCTCAACTTACTTAAAAAGAAGTGACTTAAATTTTGATTATGTAGCTTAGCATCAGTCTTAAAAACAGCGAACTAGACAGAATAATCAAGCCATGTCCATGTTGGGATAATGGATCTCTTGGGAGACAAGAGATAGAATTCTAAGATGGCTTTCATTCTTTCACTTCTACAGGTTTGCTTTCTCACCACTGTCAGAAGAGGAGGATGATGATGAGCAGAAAGAGCCAATGTTAAAGGAAAGCTTTGGTAAGAGAAGAAAATTTTCCTACTCAATTTCAGTGTTGAAAACAGTTCTCTAGAGGAAGGTGTCTTGCTCTGTTAAAAATTTTATTGCTGCAGGAAAAATCAGAGTCAATTGCCATTGATACACAGAGTTCTAGAGGAAACACTGGCTTTATGTTTAGTATTTACATTGCCTGTTTAATTCTGTGGTTTTCCTTTGACACTGAAAACACTGCTACTGCTGTGGTTGCTTTGCCATGTCCAGTGGACTTTGATTAAATATGTCACATCTTAGGTTTTAATCCAGTTGCGATGACAAGGATCTCTTAGATACTGTTGGTAGGTAGTAGTTCAGTGTGCAGGTCTTTTAAAATCCCATTTAAGAATTTCCATATATTATCAGGTCTCTGAACTCTGAAATCTTCTTCCTTTTCTACATTAGGGTTTAGCATAGGAATGTCCAGTGTAAACGTAGGGGGGAATATGTTTATTCGTGAAATTGTCTATTGTAACACCTCTCTTTATAAGCTGTGTAAAAGGTAGGGCTACATGCCTACTGCTGTCTGTCCATAAATGAGTTATGCTGGCTTATGTCAGTGCTGTTTGGCTTCTTTAGGAGCTGAGGAGAATTGTGTAATCCATTAGGTGCATTTGGCAAACCAGCGCTATCTGGCTGTCTGCCAAGCCAGGAGATGCACGTTGCTTCTCAGCTTTTAAGGCAACCAAGTGGCTGGTGAGCTGTCAGTAGGCAAAATACACTTTGGGAGTTGCCTGTATCTCAGAATGGTTGAGGCTGGAAGGGACCTCTGGAGGTCATGCTGTCCAAGCCCCCTTCTCAGGCAGGATCACCTAGAACGCATTGCCCTGGACCGTGTCCAGATGGCTTTTGAGTATCTTCTAGGATGGAGATTACACAGCCTCTCTGGGAGCTATGTCTGGGTTCTATGCTGCTGATGTCTGGCTTAAATAGAAGGACTAGAAATCTATATTTCCTAGGTAAAATTTCAAAATTCAGGAAAAAACTACATACTCCACCTGCCAAGAAAAAATACTGCAAGCCTTTCAAAGGGGAAGAGTCTGAATCATTAGGTGGTCTGTGTCTCTTTGACTCTGATGAAATGTCCTGAAGGAACATTCAACACTTTCACTTACAGTCTATGAACAATTATCATTCAGTTACCCCAATCTTTTTTCTTCTTTTGGCTTCAGAGGGAATGAAAATGAGAAGTACAAAGCAAGAACCAAATGGGAATGTAAAAGCAAACAAAGTTGTGAGTATGACCTCTGTACTTGGAAGAATATAGATTCCTCTCTTCTTTATTTACTGCCATTAGGAGCACACAAATATGCCAACTTTTGAGGCAATAAATGGGAGCTTTTTGTTTTACTTCAGAATGTGAGTGAGTCAAAGTATCATAAGTTAACAGTACTGCTGAAAAGAAAGTAAATACAGATTTCTCATGAGATTTCCTGTAAATACAGTAGGAACTTAAGAATTCAGTCTGTTCTTTAAGAATTTTCTTTAAGAATACAGTTCAGTGTAGTGTAATACAGTATAATACAGTAGTGATTGTTATCACTATTACAATAGTTATGATCTGTTATCACTGTTACAATAATGATGATAGTGATTAAAACATTACTTTAACAAGTTTGTCAGTTTGATAGGGAGGCTGAGCCATATTTTAAATAAATTTCCCTATGTTTTTGAGATTTGTGTTTCATTACATGAATGAGGTAATGTGTATATTTTTATGTACCTTCCTAAATACTTTGGGGGAACATGCATTTTTCCTGTGTGGCTTATAAGCAAGATACTTGCATATTCATCTAGGAGGCCTAAAAATATGTCTTGTAATCTTTTCATAGAATTCATGCATAAATTTAAAAGTTGAAAGAACCTATAGGAATTTGTTATAATAGCAATCATATTTTTGTCATTAGCATTGTTTTTCTCAAGGGTTGGGTGCAGCTGTATACTGCTTACCTGAGAATAGATAACATGAAAATCAAACTTTTCTATTTTGCGAGTGGGTGATGGAAAGGACTGTTACAGAGCTCACAGCAAGTGGGTGGGGTTTTTCTTTACTTCTTTTTTTCCTTATTTTCTCTAATTCAGAAAACAAATTGAAGGAGTTTTTTTGTGTTTGTTTATTTTTAAGTTTTTAACTGACATTACAAATATATTGGTTTTTGTCAGGTAGGTTGAGAAGAAGAAGGTTTGCATATGACAGCACTGTGGGAAAACTGACTTTTGTTTTCTGTTTAATTTCTGTACTTGTAGCAAGAGGATGACCTGAAGTGGGTAGAAGAGAACGTTCCTTCATCAGTGACAGATGTGTGAGTATTTTTATAATCACAATAAAGGCAGGTTCTCTTTCCACAGGAACACATTTGAGTGCCTTATCTCTTGTATGCTGCACTTCCATGGGCAGAGACTGGTTCAGCCTGGCACTGGCCTCTGATCCCTTGTATGCAGTCTGCTGGGGTTGCACACAGGCTGACTTAAGGAACAGTCTCGTGGAATGTGAAACTGTATACTGGACTGCATTTTATTAAAGTTTAAACAATATACATAAATCCAGAAAACAAAAAGGAAACAAACCCCTTTCTAGTGCTCTGAAAAGACCTTTGAGTATCTTGCTGAATGTAAACCATGTAATAATATAATCCAGTTTTCAGCTTTATCTGGAACATCAGATGTCATTTTTCTGTTTGTGGTTATATAATCAGCTATGTGTACTGTCTATATCTCTTCTGCTTTTAATAACTTCTACATGCTAGAAGTGTCAGCGCCTCTGTCTATATTTTTCATAACAAAACTGAAGTTCATAGATACGTGTGTTCACAAATTTGAACAAGTAATTTTGTCAGAGGATCTGGATTGAAGTATGAAACTTTGCCTGAACTTAGGTAAAGACAAAAAATTAGGTGAAGTTTTAAGAGAAAAAAAGTGCATTTTCTCAATTGAATTTGATTTTCCCAGTTCTGGTACTTATGTTTTTTTAAGACTGACAGGATTCCTTAGGAAAAAAGAACTAGACTGCTCTAAACTAGGAAAGGGCACTTTGAGGTAATCTGTTGCAGGTTTTTCTGTTTCTGAGAGTGTGATCAGGGTTGTGAAGAGCCAAGATCCCAATAGATGGGAGATCAGTTTAGCTGGCAAGGCTGAAGTACCAGTAGAACTTGTTTGACTTCTGGGACATGTTTTTACAACATGGTCCCATATTATAAATGTCTTCAGTGCAGTTCAGTAATGTTCCTGTATGAGTGAAGCAGCTTATTTCTTGGCAAATTGGAAATTGCTCATTTAGTAATAAGATGCAAAATAGAATTTTAAAACTGTGAAGGTCATTGAGGATACTCCTTGGGTGGTTCTTTTTTTGTGTGTCCTTCTCTAATTTCTGTTAAATTGAAACTTCTGTCTTCACTTCTGTGCCCTAAAAAGCAATGGAAGGTTGAAAGTGGTTGTCAGTATGTTCTTAGTATGTGCTCTAATTATTTTAACTTTTTTCCCCCCACTGCAGTGCTCTTCCAGCTCTTCTGGATTCAGATGAGGTTAGTAAGGAAATCTTCAGTTCAAATTAGTCTTCTGACATGCCAGAGGAGTCATGAGTCAGCTGATAAGGTCTTGCCTTATTAGAACTGGACTCTGCTCATGTCATTGCAATATTAAAATGCTACAAGAGGGGAAGGGTAGTGGGAACAGCCATGATACAGCTTCTTAGAATACAAATGTATTCTAAAATAAGTGGTGTATCTGCTGTGTAAGTTTGACTCCTGACTTAAAATGCATACAAGTGTTGTTTGTTGTGAATGTGCACATTCTGAATAATATAAACCTACTGGGGAAAATGACAAGATTGGGTATTTTACTTTCCAGGAAAGAATGATTACCCACTTCGAAAGGTCCAAAATGGAATGAAGGAAGTGCTCTTGGAAGTGGAGACACCTCTTTTAAAGTTGCTTGGTGGAGCAAGTACATCCTGCTGATTTGTCTCTTGATCTCAGCCTTGAAAGTTTGATGCTTTAATGTCATGGAGGGTGTCTTGCTGTGGAAGAAGTTCACAAGGACATTATAAACCTTTTGGAAATTTGAATTTAAAGTTGCTGCAAGTTTGGATTTTTAAGCAATTGACATGTGTACTATTCCAGCACCTTCTGTAACTTTTCAAATATTTAATCTGTGAAACTAAAATTCCTAATGTCTGCTTGAGGAGTTTATATTTCAATGTTACAATTGACACTTAGAGGTGAACTGCCTGTACCTTTTTGGGGGGAGGGTGGGGACAGATAGAAATAAGCACTGAAGAAACAACAGACCCATTTTCTGGTAGATAACAACAGCTGTTGTATGTCATGTGTCCAATATGCATGAGAGAGTTTTAGAGAGAAGCTCCTGTGATGATAAAGAAAATTAAGATGCCAGAAAGGAAATATTTAGAAAAGTTACAGTGATATGAGTTTTTAACAAAATCAAGTGCAATTTTATTCATAACACTGTGTATGAAAGATTTTCTATTATAAACGCCATTGACCTGTAGGTAACAGCTGCCTAGAGCTAACACTCGCTGTTGTGGCACATCTCATTGCCGGCAATGTGGTGGATGCCTGGAAAAACAATTTGCCCCTACCTTTCATGTGTTGCATGAGTTAATTTAAAATATTACCCCAACAAATAAAACAACAAAAGCAAACATCACCAGAACCACTCCTGCAGTGCTCCACAGGTGCTTGACTGCACACGTTAAGCAGATATTAACTGGATGTTTCAGCAGAACTCTTCTCCCTTTGTGTATACCATCTCCCACCAAGAAGTTGGCACTCCTCTATGAGAAGATGGCATTGCTTTCTAGAAGTGTGAGCACTGCCCGCCTTACTTGAAAAAGGATTTATGGGGAGTCCACAGTACTGGGATACTTCTGTTCCCAGTGTCTGTTTGAAATTGCTTCCCATGTAAGTGGTTTGAAGCTGGGCTTTCCTGTCCCTACTGGTCCCTGTGGCCAAGAGGTACTCTGAGATCACTGTGTTTCAGTCAAAGTTGCAGGTTTCTATTCTGTATAATTGCATTTTATTTCTCCTTTTGAAATGAAAAAAAGAGCTTTTGGACAATGTTCCGGTTTTTGCTTGGCTGCAACAGCTGAAGTTGCAATAACTTCCTCATGGAAACCTGTCCTGGACTGTATGACAAAAGCTCTAATTTGGGTTTATAACCTTTAAAACTGATGATTAGGAGGCAAGCAGCAGCTGGATACTAGGTAGCAGATGTGGCTGCTGCTGGAACAGCATAGAGCATCAGCTTTTCTGGTTCTTCTCATAGCTATGTCAGCAGAAGTGAACATGTGCCTGTACTTCATTCATTCCACTGTAAGGTCTGGTAGCTTAGCTGTAGCTCCTCTTTATCAGCAATTCAAGCTGAAAAATGGCACTTTACAGTACAGTAGCTGAGACACAAGGACATAGCATCTTCTGCTAACTGTGTTGGGGGAGGGCAGATGGGTAGAGATAAAAAAGCTGTGGCTGTGGTATCTCACTGCTTCTGCAAGAGTTGCTGGAGCTCTTCTGCCATCCTTGTCAGGCCACAGATAGAATCTTTAATTAGAAAACAATTCTAATTTGCTATGCTTAATTGATATAGATTAAAAAAAATATCTCCATGTCCTTTTGGGGAGAGGAAGTTTTGTGAAATAAAGCTACACAAAGCTTGCTATTTATTTTTTTTTTGTTTTGTTTTGATTTTTAAAGGAATTCTATTGTTTTGGGTTGTTTGGGTTTTTTGAAACAAATAGGTAAAAATGTTCTCTACTGGAAGCACAAAAGTTTGTATGTACTATTTAATAAAGGCTAGGCAAAGAGTAGAAAGGCTCACATTGTGTCCTTCCAGTTTTTTACTCCCTCTTCTCTCAAATGAAGTGTTCACCACCTTCACAGAGCTGCCTGATTTTAGCTCTTTAGTCCATGGTATATATAATCCAGTTTTTCCAACAGTTCTTTTTAAGATTGAAAATTAAGTCTGTCATTTGAAAAGCTTATGGAGACAGGGAAAATCATAAATTTCTGAAAAAAAAAAGTAAAGGAACCAGCCAGTTTCCCTAATTGTATGAATAGTTTAATTATATAAAAGCTGAAATAAACATAGCGGCAGTGTGGTGCTTTCAGCCTCTACCACTTCTAACCTTCCTTTCTTGTACTCACTTCCAGCAGTATCTAAAGTTGTCCTGAATTCCCAGGGAGCTTGTTGATCCCTTAGTTAGCAATATTTGGTTTTTTCACTTGTTTAGCAGAGTTTCCTTTTTGTTGGAAAGTACCATCTGCTTCCTAGCCTTCAGCAGGCGTGTGTTGGGACTTGTCTGCAGTCTTTGGGAGAAGCTGTGTGAGCCCAGCTCCCACAGTACTGTGTGGGCCATGGCACTGTCATTGCAGGAGAGATTGTAGTGGATGAGATGTGTGTGAGGAGCAAGGGGGGTGTTTGCAGGTTGCAGCAAGGTGGCTTCTCCCTCAGTAGCATGTTTGTTCAGGTATGTTGGTTCTACTGAGGCATCTTTGCCTCTTCTGACACCTTATCCTAAAGACATACTGGCTCCATGACTCAGGAAAGCTTCAGCAAGCTAGCTTGAATGCTTGAAACCAGGAATCCTGCAGATTGTTACCTCTAATTATGTAGTTGGGGAAAACAATTCAGACTTACACCCCTTCTTTCAAAAATAAACCATGCAAACTGTTCTGAAGACTTGGTGAGCTGGAGGGAGAAAAGATCCACATTCAGGTCTGGGATCTGCAGGAGTTCTTCAAGAAGCCGTTTGTTCTACTTGCAGAAGAAGTAAATGTCTGACTGGAATATTTTAGAGTTCTTGTGCCTGAATGTATGTATGGATTTGTTTATTTGTGAGAAGTAGTTGTTGGAATTGTAGCATATATCTGCATACTGTACAGAAAACTGTAAACAAACTGAAGAAAATGGTGTTGACTAGCTTTTTATTAGGGTGACAAGATGTCCCTGTTTGGACCTCCAAAGGAGGGACTGAGTAAGAGATCACATGCCCTGGTAAAGAAATGCAAGAGGCTTGATAGGTACAGAGTGAGTCAGGATCATAAGACCTAGGGAAGGTTATGTTTATCTTACTCTGCAGCTGTAGGGGTATGTGAGTTTGTGGGCTTTATTTATCTTCGTGTTCACTTTATATGGCATTTTATGTTGTATGCTATGTCTTAAACTGTGAAGAGGGTAATGCTTCACAAATCATTTGCTCTCTGGACTACAACCATGTGAAGTCATTATTACCCATTGTTACTGAAACATTTCTTTTCACTAAATCAGTGCCATGCCCCTTTTCCTTTTGTAGGGATCCTTGGTTAAAAAGACTAGCTATGTGCCTGAGCCATAATGCCTTTGGTAATTCACAGTTTTGCTATCTGTGAAGGGGAAGCTGACTTTGCAGTTTTGTGCTTTAGCACAAAATGTTCATTCCTGAGCAGGAAAGAAGTTGGATGCAAGAATACCATGCTTGTTCTTCCATTCCGATGCTTTGATCTTCCAGCACAGAGCATCCTCAGTCCCTGTTTTCTCAAAGTGGTCTCTGTTGGTAAAAATGCTTGAAGAATTTTGTACCATGTGCTTTTTGAGTTTGGCTTAGTTAGTTTCTAGGTCAGGGATTGTGAATGTTGCACCACCATGACAAACATAAATGCAACCGTGGCTGATTATGGAAGGGACAAACTAACAAGGAAGTTGTCCTGGAGATTGAAATTCACTGGCCAAATTCATAGGCTAAGCTCATTAAAGTAAAACTTATGTCCTCAGAAAGTATACATTTGCTTGCAAGATACGGCTCGCTGTTCTCATCTGGTTGTCGCAGGTTATGCAGATCAATTTTGGCGTTGCATCCCGGGTGCCTTTCCTGCTTTCTCTGGTTTATGGTAGCCAATGGCAACCGGACACCTCCTGTAGCGACGTTTTGGGAAGACGAGTTTCCTACAGCCTGTCCCCTTTCCGGGGTGTATGAAGATGCTCGATGGTTATGTCAGGGTCCCCTCGGTGCCGGGCCGACCCACCTTTCCCATCGCTCCCGAATCCCGGGCCGAGCTGTTTGATGCCGGCGCGGAGCCCCGTTTGTGGGGGTGGGACAGGATTCCTGGTGGAACGCGCCCGGACAGTGCCAGAGCCCTAGGGAAGTCCGCGGGGCGGTGCCGGGACAAACGGGGCGGTGCCGGGATAAGCGGGGCGGGCTGAGCGCGGCGGGCGGAGCGGTGCCGGGACAACCAGGGCGGTGCGGGGCGGTGCCGGGATAAGCGGGGCGGGCGGGGCGGTGCCGGGACAAGCGGGACAAACGGGGCGGTGCCGGGACAAGCGGGCCAGTACCGGGACGAGCGGGGCAGTACCGGGACAAGCGGGGCGGTGCCGGGACAAGCGGGCGGAGCCGCGGTGCGGAAGCGGCGCCGGGCGGGCGCTGCCGGAAGGGGCGGGAGCCGTGGGCGCGGGGGCGCTTCCGTCGGGGCCGTTCCCGTCGGGGCCGTTCCCCCGCCCCGCCGGTGCCGCCTCTGCCTGGGCCGTGCGCTGCGGCAGCCGGGGCCGGAGGAGCCGCCACCATGCACGACGCCTTCGAGCATGTGCCGATCCTGGAGAAGCTGCCGCTGCAGATCGACTGCCTGGCGGCCTGGGGTGAGCCGGACGGGCCGCACCGCAGCCTGAGCTGCTCCACCACACCGGGCGGTGTTCGTGTGGCAGCCGCGCCCTGCCCTGCCCTGCCTTGCGGCGGGCTGGGGGTGGCAGCGCCGTCCGGCCCCAGCCCGCGGCACCCTGAGCGGCCACGGCCTTGCTGCCCCCGGGCCGGGCGGGCCGGGCCCGGGAGCCTCCCCCCGTGGCCCGGGAGCCTCCCCCCGTGGCCCGGGTCCCAGCGATGCCGAGCTCCGCTCTGGGGGTGCGGGCCCCGCTGTCCTGCCCTTCCCTTCCCCGCCCTGGCCTGGCCGCAGCCCGGCTGTGGGGAGGCTGTCAGGGCTCCCAGGGCTGCCGACTTTCTTGCTCAAAAAGCATTCCTTAATGTTTTGACTTAAACTTAATTTGGAGGGTCGGTGGTGTGTTGAAGTCTTAAATTTCGAATATGTTTGCACATGTTAGTGATATATAATTGTGGGTTGTATTTTTGGGCATACTTGAGAGTCAAGATTTTGGTCAGGTGACTGCAGCAGCTGTCCTAATGATTAGGCTTGATAAGGCTTTTCAAAGCTGTGAGCAGGTGCCGTCAGATGTACTGCCGTCATGCAAAACCGGCAATCTACAGAGCTCCACGCACTATGGAATTGTGACCCCGATTAATTGTTTTAACAAATTGTTTTAAGAATTATATCCTGAATGGTAATGCTCCTGTTATACATGGATTGTTTATGATGGAGTTATGTACTGGAGAGGATGTGAAGGTAGTTTATTCCTGCATTGCAGCTTTTATCCTTTTCCATCTTTGAAAGCATTTATTTTGCTGGCCTAGGAAAAAAAGCCTAAACATACAGACTTACAGCAGTATGGTTTTTATAAGAAAGATGTGTCTGCAATGTTTCTACCAAGTAGTAGGAGAAAGGTCTTAGAGGAAATAAGATTTTATTGAAATGCAAATTTCATTGGTCATGGGGAATTATTAGATGTAGAAGGAAATGTTCACGTATGCTGCATTCCTATATGATATTCAGTGAGGAAAAAAATTCAGTTGTATTTCATGAGCCTGTAAAGACTCCATGCTTTTTGTATTGTGTAAATGCTGTAAAGAGGAAGAGTCTGAAACTATGCCATAGAGTTTGTATGTAAAGGCCCTGTTCCATAAATCTGGAATGATTCTTGGTTGTCCAGCCAATCAAAATGTCACCTAAGCAAAGCTGCCACTGTCCTTCCTAACACAGCTGACTATTTCAGAGAGACTTTTCAAAAACCTGTCTTAAAAAAACTAACAATCAAACCCACATAAACTCCTTGTTTTTCTTCCTGACAGGACTTCCCATTATCTAGCTGTTCCTCTCTGAGAGATAATAATGTCTGAAGAATAGTTTATTGCCTCTTTAGATTGCGCACAAGATGCAATGGTTTGCTTCTTTACTTTTCTATGAGCTAGTGGAATGTGATGGCCTGGCTTTTTACTCAGTTTTACTGCCTGATCTTTGGTTGTCCTCTCCTGAGAGTTAAAGCTACTTCTGTGCACTTCCACTGGAGAGATGGTAGGAGACCTGTGTAGTCACTACAGAAAGTCCTTTTTGGTGTTTGGAGCAAGTTTCCAAGTGTTCTGATAAATGTAACATAGCCCTGTAATAGGCTCTGTGAAGAAAATTAACTCTACCCCAGCCAAAACCAGCACAGCTGTGAAGGGTAGCAGTTGTTGAACTAAATAGATTCCTTTTCTCCTGTCTTTGTAGAGGAATGGCTCCTTGTTGGTACCAAACAAGGGCATCTTCTGCTCTACAGGATCAAGAAAGATGTAGGTAAGTTGATTTTAAGAATGGCACAAAAAAGCTGATTGTTATTTCCTGCACTTTTAGAGGCTGTAGTCATTTTAATACAAGTATGATTGTTGATTTTTTTCCTATATAGAATGTCATGTATGTAAAGTATATTTTATTTCAGGTTTCTCTGTGTTTAAATTTATAGTAAGGGGCTAGTTTTAATGAATACTGTATACAAATATGTGTAAAAACAGTGCAGTGTGCGAGTTGCCAGAGTTCTGATGTGTGTCATCTTTTAATGACTGGATTAGTGAGACAGCAAATACATTCAGTGGGTCCATGAGCATCATGGATAGGAAAGAGGGATAAATACTAACTACTTTTGTCAGGTATTTACTCCTTCCCTGCCTCTTTCACTGTCCTAAGTGCTCATACTCTATTCTAGGACTGCCACAAAAACAGCTATTCTATTTTTGGATTAGTTAAAATCAATTTTCACTAAAAAAGTTTGTATTTCACTTTACCTGCTATTATGTAGAAACTGATATTATTGAAAGCAGTAATACTTGATAGCATGGCACAAGAAAGTAAACACAAATTGTTAGTTTCCAAGTTCATCCAGCTCTTGGGAAGATATTAATTTGAATTCAGCTTGATTTTTCTGAAACTTGTAGGTTGTCTGTACAATGGGAAAATGCTAGTCTTGAGTTGCTAGTGTCTTATCTCACATGGTAAATTTCTCCCCCCTTTTTTGCATCAATGCCAGGAGAGGTTATGTCATCAGAAAGTGTCTGTAAGTCTTTCTCCCTAAAACTCCTTTTGAACCTTTGTGGTATAGTGTTTATTCCTTGTCTATTTTGCAGTGATGTGCACCCTAACAATTTTAAGTTGGTGATATTTGATTAGTGTGTATAAAATCTTTATGGGTGTCTTTGTATCTCTGGGTTTCAAATTACTTAAATACAATGCTTGTAATGTAAAACTTGGGCAAGGCAGAAATGTAACTACTGTTGAGGCCCTCAGCTGGGCACAAGAAGTGTAATTTACATTTTCACCTGACCGTGTAGAAGATCCTCTGATGCATTTAGCTGTGATCTAAAAGTTAGCACATGTATGTTAAAGTGTCATTCTTCCAGTGGCCAAGTTTGCTTTCATAATTACTTGTAATTTACTTAGTGTAAGATATACACTGTCATGAGCAACCTCAGTTTACATACCCTCTTCAATCTTTTTGGCAGGTTGCAATAGGTTTGAAGTGACACTAGAGAAATCAAATAAGAACTTCTCAAAGAAGATTCAACAGGTAGGAAATACCATTTTCTTGATGTGGGGACAATTTTCAGCCAATAAATGAAGTACCAAATATACATCTGCAATCCGTGCTGTGCTTAACAAAAAAAATTTCCCAAAGTTACAGATTTTCTTAGAGGTGTAACAGCCAGATGTTTTTTTCCCACTCCTCCCATAATAGGAATAAGCTTGGTTTGATGATTGCTAAAGCAAAAATCAAAGAATTGGAACTTGCAGGTTTACTTTTGGCTTTTGTTAGCAGTAGGTATTCTGTTGTTCTGACTGAGCATATTTGTAAAACTGATGGTAATACATCAACAGACTGTAATGTATTATTTGACTCTCAGATGATATCCTAAAGGAATGGGAATGTAATTCCACTTGAAGTGTAGAAGTACTTGCCAGTCTTGCTGCTTTTTTTTTTTTTTTTTTGAGAATTTGTGCTCAGTGGTTACATTGATTCCAGGAAAAACACCTTAAAGATTATGGATCCTCTTTCAGGATGCTACAGCTAATGTATGCCAATGTTACAGCTTTTTCTAGCAGCTTGGGTTGCAAGTGCTATGTGCCAGCTTGTGAAAAGTGAGTGTAACTGAAAAGAGTTGCAGTAGCTAAAGGAAGGTGGAAAACTGCCTTGCTGTTCTCATTATTTTGAGATTTTCTTAGAGTATCTACAATCAAGCCTTGTTCGGAGTTTTGCTTTATGGAGTCGCTAACAGCATTCTCCCTTTCAGATTCATGTTGTTTCTCAATTTAAGATTTTGGTCAGTCTATTAGGTAAGTGAAGAAAATTGTTTTAAGATTTAATGAGCTCTTTTTGATGTCTGAATGTGGCATCCTTTCCATACACCTGTACAGTAGTCTGGTTATTGAGAAATCATTGTGTAGAACTTAGCTTTGCGTCTTGCAGAGGAAGCATTAAGCAGTATAGACTGAGAAAGAGCTTTGCCAGCCTGGAGAACAAGGCATTAATGCTGACTTGTGATTAGGACTGAAGAAGTACAGGCATGCTCTCAAGTGTCTGTGTAAAACATAATTGTTTTGTATTGGCATCTGTATGTGCACTATGTGCATGCATATGTATGTGTGTACACTGTACAGTAGGGACTAAAACTTCTGACCAAATTTGCTTGATGTACCAAGCTTACTGGTGGTAGCAAACTCACTTTATATGCAGATGTGATCTTTTACTGCCTTGTGGCAGTTTTAAGTTTGCTTGGCTCCGGCTAATTTTCTTTTACTTATGATCTTCTAATGTTATTTTTTGCTTATGTTACTACTTCTTTCTTTATGATCTCCAAATCCCAGCTCTTCCAGCTCCAGCATGTGTAGCTTTCTGCTGCTTGTGTCCTCATGCATACAAAAACTTGACCAGAATACACTGCATCTTCACTGTTCACTTTCCACTAATTTCAGGAGCCAGTTCAAAATGATCTTTGTTTATGCAATCTTCCATCTGGAACTTGCTCTATTGTGGCCTGCTTGCTGTCCCTTCCACTTTTCCTTCCTCTGCTTGCTTAGCACTTGTTCTCAGTACCTTCCTATGTTTTTTACCAATGCTGATGTTAGTCTTCTTTTCTGCATTTATTGTATTTGTATGTGCCTTAGCATTTTTTAACTTTTTGGAAAACACTTCTTTTCCTTACTTGCAGTATTTAGTTTCAGCAGTTCTTTTTATATAAACATAAAATACAGTAACTTGTTTGAATTAGCAATGATTATACTTGTATGAAATATTAAGTAATAATTGGAATTTTTTTTAAAACAGAAAATAACATTTATGTCCATGACCTGTTGACATTTCAACAAATCACCACAATTTCAAAGGCAAAAGGTGCATCTCTCTTCACTTGTGATCTCCAGGTAAGGGGAGGAATACAGCTGCACAGATGTCCTTACTGTTTGTAATAAGGATTCCTTTTTATGTTGCTGTATGGATTAGGTTTGTTATTTTGCGTTAGATGAAAATTTCTTGGGTACTATTGCTTTTTAAAATTAGTACCTACTGCATTTGCTTAAGGCAACTGTTTTTAATTATTTTTTCTTACTCTGCTTCACAAGATATTTTCCTGTGCCTTTTGTGATTGTAGCTTTTGGTACAGAACTTTTCATACAAGACTTCAAAGCATTTTTGTCCTATACTAACTTTGACTGTTCTTTTTTGAATATAAAATATAAAAGCCATTTTCTTTCCTTGCATTGCTGGTGTACTAGCTCGCTGTGGTTTCCCTCTGTCACTGGGTTTTTTACATTTTTGTTTCTCTTTATTGACCCAAGGAGTCCTAAAGCAGTTGTGGTAGATTCAAGCCCTAAAATGGCTCTGTAAGGTGTAGCAGTTCTCTGTTCATATGCTCTGGTTTATTAGGTGACTCATTTCTATTCAAGTGAGTTTCTTAGCCTGCCCATGTCGTTCAGGCACCTTTTTCATAATCAGAAGAGATGGTTTACTGCTCCTCATAATTTTTTATCTTGTTGCCACGTGGGAGCTTAATGTTAAATATTTTCTAGAAAGTACTTGGGGTTTTCTAGACATGAAAACTAATGTCTTTCAAAGCACCTTTACGTCTGGCCATTGCAGAGTGGCTTGTTGTTTGTGTGTCCAGGCACTTACCTTTCCCAGTATTTTTTGTCAAGAAACTTTTCCAACAGGTTAGAATATGAGATTATTAATGGTTTTATCTCTTAGTTTAACACATTCTTTGTGTTATTCCATTTCCTCACCTCTCCTATACTGCATAGAGTTTCAGCTGTTTATTCAAGTTTCAGGGTTGGACTGATAGCTTTCTACTTATCTTCTGTTTGTGTGTGTCTGTATGCCTTTGGTGCTCTTATTTTTTTGGATTTCCTTGATGTCACAATCCCTGTCAAAGTTAATTTTTAAATATCCTGCCACATCCCTCCTCCCCCTCCCATGCTTCCTTTTTGTGGAATGCCCTTCTGGCTTGGATGAACAAAGCTGTTCTTCACTGGACAGCTTTGCTTTCTACAGAGGCTTCTTTTGGTCTTGTCCTACCTTACTTGCCTCTCTGTGAGTTAGGGCCTGTCTGTTTTCACAGCAATCAGATACAGGGGAAGAGGTGCTGAGGATGTGTGTGGCAGTGCGTAAGAAGCTACAGCTTTATTTCTGGAAGGACAGAGAGTTCCACGAGCTGCAGGTGAGTTGTGTTCTTTCTGTAGCCAGGATATCTCTGCAGGGAGGGTGATTGCTCTTTACTGCTTGGCATGCAATCCCTGTTATTCAGAGGCACTGCTGACTTTCACAGCATTATGGTTGGTTCTGCAGAGATTTAACAGTAAAACAGCAAATAGAAGTGAAATGTTTGAAATCAGTTAATGGCATTAATACAGTTTCATAAGTTAAAATTAAAGTAAGGGTTGCATCCTATATTTTAATGTTCTGGTTGTAGTACACTTTTAAGTACTTTGCTTTTAAGTCAGTGAAATGTATGCAAAACATTGTGGAAGTGGGTGCACTTCTGCACAAAGTTTTTTGAGCATATCATTAAATCAGAAGATAGTTACTGACAGATGTAGAGAGCTGCAGTTGTGAATACTGGAATGAGGAAAAATAACTAATTGAAATGTGTAGAGGCTTTTTCAGCTACACTGCTCTACTAGAAAATTAGCAGCTAACTCAGAGCACACCTCTTTACTGTATGTGAGTCTAGCCTTTTTGCTGAATACTGCTATTCCTTGAGCAGTGGATGCTGGGCACAGGTGCTGGGGAATGTGGTGTCCACAAGAGTTTGTTACGCTCCGTGTTGCCAGATTTGACTTTAACTTTTCATTCATAACAACCAGTTTAACCTGTTTTCTTCAGGGAGACTTCAGCGTACCTGATGTACCCAAATCTATGGCCTGGTGTGAAAACTCCATCTGTGTAGGCTTCAAGAGGGACTATTACCTGATACGGGTAAGACAGGGATGTGTAATAGTGTTTTAAGAAGATTTGGATAGCAGTAGACACTACAGAGGCTGTTCCTGTGCTCAGGAATTTAGCTAACAGGTTTATGAAAAGCAGCATCTGGTACTTCTGCTATTTGTGGTTTTGGAAAGGGCAGGCTAAGCCTGTCCTTCTAAACTGGTATTTTGTCAGGAAGTGATCTTCTGTTTGTTGCTGTTGAGACCAGTGTTTGCAGCTCTTGTAGAAAAAAGGAATTGGAGAAGATACATTTTGTTTTAGCAATAGTCTGTGTAAACTCAGTTTGAATTTTATTTAATGTATTCTGAAATGAGATTATCTCTAAAAAGACAAAGAGAACAAGAATAACTCCTCTGGCATACAGTGAAGCTTAACCATTCTTTCATTTTCCATTCTCTAGCAGAACTGTAATTGTTTGAAAGTCTCTGTTAATTTAATATTACAGTTTCCACTTAGACTTCATTTACAGCTATAGTTTAATTCTTTTTTCTGCCTTTACAATTGCCTTCTGCAGATATTAGAGGAAAATAAGATGAAGATGACGTGCACCACACATGTACATACATGGGTGGCAACACTGATCTGTAGTCTGAAGGAAAGCAGCACATGATTTTACAGTCACTTGAAAGCAATGCTGCTCACAAAAAGAAGGGGTGCCTTTCTTCAGTGCTCTCCTAGGTGTTGATTCTGCCATTCTAGTGATAAGAGTAGTTGTGCAGCTGCTGAAGCAACCAGGGTGGAGACCAACTGTCCATGTGTGGGTTGGCTCTGCTGCTTGGCTAACCTGTCCTTGAATAGCTTCATTTCACTAAATAGGCAGGAAAAGCACACATGTTTTTATGGTGGTGTTTTCTGGTGGCTAGCTGTTGATTTATAAAATGCTTGAGGTGTAATGCAAGTTAAGCAGCAGGAAGTTGCTGGAGTTGAAGAAGAATTCTCTGTTTTGGTTCATATCAGCTCATGAAGCAGGAATTTTTTGTGTGAGTTCAGTTCCCACTGTAGCATGTGGCCAAAATAATGAGTGGTTAGGGCAGGGGAAAATGGCTAGGCAGATTTCTAGGCTTTTAGTTAGGCTGTTTTTTATGTGACAGTGCTCACTCGTGGCAGACTAAAACATTGTTAAAAGTTTTAGCCTAAATGAAGTGTTTGGACACTTCAGCTGATTTTACTGCTGTACTGTTACTCATTTTATAAACTGGTGTGATGATGTGCTCAGCTACTATCATCATCTCAGACATAAAAGTAATATTTTTTTATTTCAGAATGATATATATGCAGAAATTTTTATTGATTTTCCTAAATTTGCACTTATCCTATTAATGATTAGCCTGGGTTGCAAAATCCCTCTAGGGGTTTTTACTCTAGTTTTATGCAGCTTTGAACAAAAGATTATTTTGCAAACCACTTTTTTTTAAAATTTATTTTTATGTTCTTTATTATCCTAGGTGGATGGAAAAGGATCCATCAAAGAACTGTTTCCCACAGGGAAGCAGCTGGAACCATTGGTAGCTCCTGTAGCAGATGGAAAAGTTGCAGTTGGCCAAGATGATCTAACAGTTGTGCTTAATGAAGAAGGGGTCTGTACTCAGAAGTGTGCCTTGAACTGGACAGATATTCCTATAGCCATGGGTGAGAAGTAACAGCTTGTTTTTGGTTTTGTTTGAATTTACTTCTTTATTCGTGTGTACGTGATAAAATTATTATGTTTGCAGTATTTTGAAAACAGCTGGATTTGGAATGTGACAGTTTCTATGCTATTCTAAGCTGTACTCTGAGTAAGGCTTCATGTGTTTGTTTTTGCTTCTTAGCCTTCTTTTCTTGTGGTCTGTGGGCCTCTCTCCTTGTCAAATAGGTGTGTTCAATATCTTTTATAAAGGGACAAGGTTTGAAATGAAAGGTAGTATGTTAAAACACTGGTTCTGGGCACCTGGGTGCCTCAGAATTTCCTTACGGTGAGGGATGAGCAAAAGGCTTGTTATAGTCTGTTAGCAAATTGCTGTCAGAGTCGGGCACTGAGCTTTGTTTTGAACATGAAAAAGGGGCACATTTCAAGGGGATGAAAAATTGAAGTCCTAAATCAGAGCTTGTTTCAAGGAGTGCTTGAGAACAATCAACTTAAATTTTTCACTTGTTTCATGAATAGAACACCAGCCTCCCTACATCATTGCTGTTCTGCCAAGGTACGTGGAGATCCGCACTTTTGAACCCCGGCTGCTGGTGCAGAGCATCGAGCTGCAGAGGCCACGCTTCATCACCTCTGGAGGGTATTCATATATAACACGTTATCACTGTTGTCAGGCTAGCTGGCTGTATGTAGCACTCTGAAAAACTGGGAGAAGAGCAGCTTTTCCAACTCTCACCTTAAGATGTAGCATTGAAGCAGTGTGTTAGATTTGTTATGGAGATTGGTGGAGGCCATACCTCGAGGAAAGAATAGAGTTGAGGGTCTTAAAGAATTTGTGACACTGGAGATAATCTTCCTTTGCTTTGCAATAATGCTCCAGTTGCTCTTGGGTTGATCCATGTTTGTATTATTGTATTTGTTTTCTTTTAAGATAGGGTATTGCTTCTTTCTCAGCACTTAAACTTAATAACTGACGTTTTTTGTCTTGTTGACAGCACAAACATCATATATGTGGCAAGTAATCATTTTGTTTGGAGGCTCATTCCGGTGTCCATAGCCACACAGATCCAGCAGCTTCTGCAGGACAAACAGTTTGAGTTGGCTTTGCAGTTGGCAGTAAGTACTTAAAAACTTGAGTTTGCAGTGGGTGCAGTTGTACAGAAGTACACAAAAGGATGTTTGCCATCTGCTTAACTGTAGTGAGTCTGCTAATCGGTCAGTGAGCGTAACCCCACAACTTTGCACAAACTGGTAAACTACACTTTTTAAACTGAAGTTTTAGTTCTGTGCTGTCTTTATTCCATATTGTTGTGGTTTAGATTTTGAGAAATCATATTTTATATGAAAGATTCTCTCCCTTAGCTGTTCAACTGGTTACCTTCTTTTAGATTTTGAAATCAGTAGGACTTCAAAGTCTTCAGACTGTGTGTGAACAGTGTAGTTTAGAGTTGAGTTTTGTTTTGTCACTTGACCATTTTTTGGGTAATATTACTCCTAAAACAATAATTTATTAGAGATACTGATGCAGCATCTTTAATTATACTGTTCATACTGTGTTAGGATGTTTTGGTTTTTGGAAACCCCCTTAATTAATTGCATTTTGAATTGCTGACTTGAAAACAAAAATCTGAAAAGGCAAGTGAGTGAAGAGACATTTGCTGTGGAGGAGCAGGTATACAGGTAACCAGAGGTACCTTTCAGACCTTCCAGGTTACCTCAGAGACACAAAAAGCATAGACAGGCACCATCAGTGCTCACTTTGAGAGATTCTTTTCTCTTTCTGCTGTCTCCACAGGATAATGCTCCTGTTAATTCTCTAGGGTGTTTCTCTCTCATATACAAGGCCAGAGAGTTTTTAATGTTTGTTAATTTGTATGTATGCAGGAAATGAAAGATGATTCAGATAGTGAGAAGCGACAACAAATTCACCACATAAAGAATCTCTTTGCCTTCAACCTTTTCTGCCAGAAGCGTTTTGATGAATCCATGCAAGTTTTTGCCAAGCTTGGTACAGGTAAATGCTTGGGTTGGCATTGAATCACTTAAGTTAGGAGGAATGAAATCAAGCTCAGTGGCTATTTTACGGGGTTTTTTTGTTTGTTTTCTGTTTTGTTTTAGTTTAAAACAGTGATACCTTGTGCAGATCAGTCCCCTGTGAACAGCAAATAGCCTGGGTAGCTATTCAGTTATTTTTTTTGGTGGACCTGGTAATTAATTAATAAGTTAATTAATTACACAATTAAGTAAAATTAAATATTTAATTAATTACACTTAATCAAGTTAAATCAGGAGTTTGCACTTTTTATAGAATATATTTGTATTCTAGGGTATTTTAAAAGCATGCACAGCATGTACACAAACCCTTTGAAGCTGAATAAGCTGAATGTTTCAGCAGCTCATAAAAGCCTACTTGTAGTTTGGAATAAAAAATAAGGAACATCTGTAGATTTGCAAAATCATTGGACCCTTAACCTGTGGTTTAGCCAAGATGCAGAAATCAGGAAACTTTCCTGTGCTTTTGGAAGTCGCAGTAGTCTCTGATGCTGTTCCTCTGAGTCATACTAGAGCTATTGGAAGAATACTTGAAGACTGAACTGTACTGTAGAATAATAGTGCTTAAGACTGAGATTATTTTTACTTGTTACAGAATTCTCATGTGCATTTAAACCTAGAACTTATTTTCGTGACGCTTAAATATTTTTTACTTTGAACGCCTACAGTGAAAGGCAGGGACTGACAACTCAAAGTATTTCAAGCTTGCATTACAGGATAGTAATTTTAAATTTGCTTAAACTCTGTGAAAACAGGTGTGTTAGTTACAGATGGTACTATTTAGTTCTTGTTTCAAAAGCACAGTAAATCTCTTAAACACTTCTTCCTAGAAATCCTTTCTTACTGTCAGAGTGGTTAATGCTAGGATTCTGCAAGAGTAGTTAGATTGTCATAATGGCTTGTCCTCCAAGTGTGCCAAGTGCAGAGGTTGGAAGTTCCTGTGCCTGGATTTTGAAACACGTTTTACTCTTGCTCCTTTTGCATTGATATAGCTTCTTTTCTGTAATGAGCAAATTTTGTTTAGGCTCTAGAACCTTGTGGATGTACAAGTTGACTACAGACTGCTGTGTTAGATAAGCTTGCTCTAAGTTAGCAAAATAATGTGAATGGTTACTAATACCAGTTATTTTTTGCTTAGATCCCACTCATGTGATGGGTCTGTATCCGGACCTCCTGCCCACAGATTACAGGAAACAGCTACAATATCCCAACCCCCTCCCAGGGCTCTCTGGGGCAGAGCTGGAGAAGGCACATTTAGCTCTGATAGACTACCTAACTCAAGTGAGTGCTCCTCTACCTGGTTTCAGAGCAGGGTTATTCAGTTCTAGCGTGCTTTGTTGGTTAACTTTGATGTGCAGGGAGCAGTACACTTCCAGCTCTGTCATGCTAGCCTTAATGGGCGGTCTTCATGGCTGGAAAATGTGGCAGCAGCTCCTGAGTGAACATGTGAGATACCCCACAGATATGTGGAAAACATCACGTGTGACTGGAAAAAATTTCCTTACGGATTGGATCTGAATAAAAGTCCAGTATTTTATTTCTAGTATCCTTCTGAAGAGGATTTGAGCACTTCATTTTTTTGTTTTGCTCGATGATGATTATTAAGGGCACTCTGTCCAGGAGATAGATTGAGGGCCTGCATAAAAGTTGGAATGGGAAATAATGGACAAGTTCCTGCCCTCTTTATTTTGTCATAACAAGAACCTGAATTGTTTGGTTGCCATCTTTATTAGAGTAAAAGATTGTGGCTGAAGGAGAATAGGTTTTATGCCTAGCTGTACAAAATCTAAATTGTTTTCCAAATGTTTTAAATATTTCCTGACTTCTCTAAAATGTCTGTTAAGGTTAACAGAATTTCCTTCTGACAGTTTTCTCAAGACTCTGGATATTTTGCATAACTATAAATATACAAAACAAATATCTACACATATGAATATGGTTGTAAAGTTGGTGTTGAATAGTTAGTGACAATAAAATTCTTTGGGAAGCAATTAATTTAAACAAGTTATTAAATAGGTTTAATTTAGTCTTTGTACTTGGTGGGTTATAGAGATGCTGAGGTGAGTTATAGAAATCCATGGCCTTTCCTTGTTAAAATGTTATTTGATGTCCTGCAGAAAAGGAGTCAGCTAGTGAAGAAGCTAAATGATTCTGATCATCAGTCCAGTACCTCACCCCTCATGGAAGGAACACCCACAATCAAATCCAAAAAGAAGCTGCTACAAATCATTGATACCACCCTGTTAAAGTGTTACCTGCATGTAAGTTTCTGTCTGACATAGAGGCTTTGCCACAGGAGCTCTGTTGGAATTTGAGACTGAAACATTTAAGATGGGAGGATAAGGAGCTACTTTAGAAATTCTCACACAACTGTCTGTCTTTGATATCAAAGTAATGTGTGAAATCTTAACTAGTTTCCTCACTGGTCAGGAAGCAGTCTCAAGGAGTGAGGCAGATGTGTCTGTTCCTGGTTGCTGTCTCTGTCAAAAGAAAGTGACTGTGGCTGTGTATTTTGAAGGTCTAATGAATGCTTTTATTGCCTTATACTGTTAAAGGCAGGAAAATACAGTCTTGGCTGTTAAGATGTTTTTCAAAGCCTCACCCTTGCTATTGAAGGGGAGTAGCTTTGATTTGTTGTTTTCCTTCTGTCCTCAAAATTATGTAAATTAACATGGACCTTACTGTAAGATATTGAACGATCATAACTGTTCTTTTCTTATGTTCTTATGTCTTATGTTCTTCCAGCTTGTGTTTTGTACTGTACACTTAGAAGGTGCACTTCCAGTGAAGTGTAAGTGCTGCTTTTTTGCTTGCAGACAAATGTAGCACTGGTGGCACCGCTGCTACGTCTGGAGAACAATCACTGCCATATTGAGGAGAGTGAGCATGTACTAAAGAAGGCACACAAATACAGTGAGCTGATAATACTGTATGAGAAAAAAGGTCTGCATGAGAAAGGTAAGTGTGAGGTTGGGAGAGGAGAAGGAGTAGAAACATGTTCTTTGTGTTGTGTTTTGACTTCAGTGAGCAGGCAGTATTCTGAAGAGGCTGTTTAATCACTGTCTTGTGATTAAATCTGTCTATTTTCCTGTTACAATTTGGTCTGTATGTTCAAAAAAAACTTTTTGTCTTCAGTAGCATGACAGGAAAAATGCAATTTTTTTTGTGGTTCATGTTGGAACTAGTAGTTACAAAGAAATTTACTTCTTTTGTTTTGAAAGCATTACAGGTACTGGTGGATCAGTCAAAGAAAGCCAACTCGCCTTTGAAGGGTCATGAGAGGACAGTGCAATATCTGCAGCATTTGGGTGAGTGTGAAGAAGAGCAGTGTTTTTGTGAGGTTTTTATTCTTGTTTTGCTTAGTGGTTGTTCTACTGTTTGGCAGCTTTCTGGAGTCTATCAAGCTGAAGGGGTATCCTTGTTACCTTGTTTGGCTTCTTGCATAATGCAGCCTTCAAGTATTCACTCAAGGGACTCAAGTTTTGTTGAAACTTAAATATCTTATTGGAAAACGTTCCTTATTTCTGATTAAAATATCTACTGGGAGAAAATGGGCCATAGTAATTTGAATTTTCTTCCTTTCTTTTCTACATTTTGTTAAAAACTGAGAAACTGTTACCTGTCATGTAGTTTGTATGCCAGTTACTTCAGTACTATGATGCCTTACTGCTTGTTATAAAGTATTTGACCATTTGCTGTAGAAGTCATTTGACTGACTGGAAATTAGGCTGGGAATGAGCTGAAGGAAGTTATACAAGTGAAAAGTTCGCTGCCTCTCTACCCTAATAAAAACGAGTTGAAAGGGAAGATGGAATGTGATTAAGGCAACCAATCTTGGTTTTGGGCTGAATTCTTTACATTTGGTGATACTTAGAAACAAAAATTAACTCAAATACTGTTTGAAATCATGTTTGTGAAGCAATGAAACTGTGGCTTTTGGAAGTGATTTGCTCGACTTGAGCAACAACTGGATTCTTCATGTAAATTAAGCTTTGCTGGCTCTGAGAGCATCTGCTTGTGTTGTGAATAGATAGATATTTAGGATTTTAACATTGAGAGTGCTGCTTTTTGTATTCCAGGCACAGAGAACTTGCACTTGGTATTTTCCTACTCTGTCTGGGTGCTAAGAGATTTTCCTGAAGATGGACTGAAGGTAAGTGTGTTTGAAAGAGGTACCTTGTTGACATTCTTAGTGGAGTATATGGAATTGGGGTAACTCATTGTAAGAAGCTGATTAATGCTAAATCAAATTAAATACATAATTTGTATTTTCTGTGTTCAATGCTGTGCTAATTTTAGCAGTAGATAAAGTATGTAAATCTTTTATGCTTTTCCATTCTTGGAGCACCTTATAATAAATAGCTAGGAACCTTTGATACAGCATTTCATGTTATTCATGTCACACTTTTGCACAAGAGCCTGAGTATTTAAATGTCATATATTGGCTTGCCTATAAAATTGACTCCCTGTATTTGGGAGATGTTGGACTATATGAGAGGAGATTGTTCACTAGGACAGAAGTTAGGATATTTGTGAATCTTTTCAGGTGTGAAATAACTTCTCAGTTATTCAGTGCCTGAATAAGCTGCTCAGATTTTTTTTTAATATTTCTTGTGCTTACTCTTTGGACACATGATGATATGCTGGACTTCAGAGCCTCAGGAAAAAATTATACTGTGGCACTTAAAAAAGGAAAATCACCAATCTGAATAAAACTTCATTTAACAGATATTTACAGAAGACCTCCCTGAAGTGGAAGCTTTGCCACGAGACAAAGTGCTCAGTTTCTTGATAGAAAATTTTAAAAGCTTGACTATTCCTTACCTGGTAAGAACTCAATCTCTACTAGTGTATTTTACCTTCAGTACAAAACGTACCTGTAAGATTTTAGTTCTCTGGGAGTTGGAGCCTGATGCTGTCTCACACTGTGCTAACTGTGCCATAAGTTGTGTAAAGAAAACATAATTAAAATACACAAAATTCCGAAGTCAAGCATGGTAAAGGCAAGCATGGAACTGTTGCTTATAAAGAGCTACTTCCCAGAGGAAGTGTCTACAGCTGAGCCTTAACATGTGTTTACAGGAACACATCATTCATGTCTGGGAAGAAACGGGTGCGGACTTTCACAACTGTCTGATCCAGCTGTACTGTGAGAAAGTGCAGGGCTTAATGAAAGAGTATCTCAGTTCTTTCCCTGCAGGTATGTTTAGCCTTTTCTGGTGGGAGGACCAGGGCTGTGGGACAGCACAGGGGAGCCTTCATTTTCCATATCGTTGTGAGCCTTCCCTGTTGACATCCAGCATAAGATACCTAAGTGATGGAGGGAACTGGAAAACAAAAGTTGTGGGTTTGTAGGGTAGTCCAGTTTATTCCCTCTCAAGAGATCTTAAGGGATCAAGCAACACTTTGTTCATAATTAAGTGGAATGGCACCTACTGCTCCCTGACTTCTGCATGTTAAGGGTAGGGAAGGGTTTTGAATAACTTTAATATTGCTTTAAGCAGCCACTTTATGTGTTTTTAGGAGTTGAAGTTATTTTGGCAGGCACATGCAAGTCCCAACACATATAACAGCACCACACCATGTAAACAACACCATTTAGTTCCTTTTCATAATGATTTATTTATCTTCTTCTGCATACTATTTTAGTGAAATAGTTGTAATAATTTAGCTTGTGTTGTTTTATTTCATATAGATAAAGCTCCGGTGCCTGCTGGGGAGGAAGGAGGAGACTTGGGGGATTACCGGAAAAAGCTGCTGCTTTTTTTGGAGAAGTCTAGCTGGTATGAACCTAGTCGACTTATTAGTGACTTCCCTTTTGATGGTGAGTTCTGTTTCCACAGGTTAATTAAACCCTATCTTATTTCATTGTACAGCAAAACTTCTTCATTTATCACAAAATCATGGTAACTAGAAATAGAGAAGATGACTCTATCTCTAGTTGCAGACTACTAGTGTGTTTATGACCTCTGCTTTTGCTGGCACAGTTGGGTTTACCAGGCTCTGCAGGACTCTTGTAAATGTTGTGCTATATAACCTTGTGGCATCTCCCAGCTATTTAGCCTAACTTTTTGATGAGCCTGAATTACTCAGTAGATCTAAAGGCTGTTGTTTCTTAAGGTTACTTATGAATTCACAGTAAGTTTCTGAGATGGCTGTGAAATGTGGGCTTATACTGTAAGTGTGACTTAAAGTGTACCTGGAACACAGATTAGTAATTCCTTCTGTTAGTCTGGTCACTAATTTTATCGTTTCTCTGTGTAGCTATTGATTTAATCCTTCATGCTATCACTAGGTCTCCTAGAAGAACGTGCTCTGCTCTTGGGTCGTATGGGGAAGCATGAGCAAGCTCTGTTTATTTATGTTCATATTTTGAAGGACACCAACATGGCTGAAAAGTAAGGATTTCTTTATTTTATTTTATATTTTTGCATTTTTGCAAGACTTATTTTGCTGACTGCTGCATGGATAGGATATGTAATGAAACGTTGCTATATGTGGAGCATGAACACTCTAAGTCTTCAGAATCTTCTGGGTTTTCATATTTTATTGATCTTAAAGCTGTTCTAGGTGTGTGTTTATTACAGATACTGCTGCTGTCCCCCTTGAAGTTTTCTTTTTCATGCTCTTTTGTCATGGTGCTTTAGAACAATATGAACATCATGAATGAGTTACTACTTTCCACCTGTCCTTAGTTTGATCTTGAGTGTTGTTTTGCTTTCTTTCTCTTTGGAGAGATTTTCTCTAGCCCACATTAAAAATAATCCTCTTTGGTAAAGATACAGCATTTTATTATGTGTTTTGTGCAGGGAGCCTCCTGAGTGAATCAGAAGTACTCAGGTAAAATGCTCATGTGAAAACAGAATTACCCAGCACTGGCAGTTATATCTGAACATTGGGGCCTGTTCAACATGGTTGCTTTTAAAGCTATTTTCAGCAAATGCTTTTTAGAGGGCATTCAGCCATGGTATGCAGTGTACACTAATGAGCAGCTTCTTTTTCTGATACACTAATTAGATATATCTACACATAGGTTTTTATGCTGTGATATGTTGATTGGAGAAATCTTTTTTCCCCCTTTTTCTTATACAGCTGAATTAAATTCGGCTTCTGCGTTAAGGCTTTTTGAGTTGATTGGAAGTGGGAGACTTGCACAAAACTTCATTTCTCTCAGCACTGTGATGCAAAGTAAATCACCTAACTTGGAAAACTCCAGTAGTCAGAGCATTTAAATGTTAATTTCTGTAAACTGATTCTTTGGGTCCTATGACTGTTTCTGTATTTGATAATATTCTTCTCTGTTGATTCTTCTAGCTACTGCCATAAACATTATGACAGAAACAAAGATGGCAACAAAGATGTAAGTAGCTTCTTGTTCAGTAAGGAAGTAGAAGGCTATTCATACCTTGTTCAAGACTTGAAAGTTCTTGCACTGTATAAACTTTTTCAGGATTTGTGTAGTGTACAGGAGCCTATGTATAATCTCTTGGAATTTAGGAATTACTTGATAATTATGGGGTTTTTTTTGTTGGTAATGTTACTCTACCATTGGGTTTGAGCCTATATTAAGAGCTGTTTAAATGGGAAGTTTGGAATTTTAGATGGCATGGGTGCAACTTAGTGCCATTGCTGGGTTTTACCAGCACTGTCAGTTGTGGATATGTGCAGCAGTTTTAGAACTTCCCTTTTATGTGCTACAGGTGTATCTGTCCCTGCTCCGCATGTATCTCTCCCCACCCAGTGTTCATTGCCTGGGACCGATCAAGATGGAGGTGCTGGAGCCTCAAGCCAATCTGCAGGCTGCTCTGCAAGTTTTGGAGCTGCACCACAGCAAACTGGATACCACTAAGGTAAGCTGGACCTGTAAGTACTCAGTTTGTGCTGTTAGCAGGAGATTACAGAAGGTACTGGAGGAGGCAGGTGAATGGATTGTGTCAATTTCTATTCTGTTTTGGTCTCTGTTCCTTTTTAACTTTTTCTACCTTTGTTCCAGGCCATAAACCTGCTCCCAGCAAATACGCAGATTAGTGAGATTCGCATCTTCTTAGAGAAAGTACTTGAAGAAAATGCTCAGAAGAAAAGATTTAATCAAGTGCTCAAGAATCTTCTCCATGCAGAGTTTCTGAGGGTAAGCATCCACCACCTGTTATTTATTGGAATAATGTTTTGAAATACATTCAGTATTGAAATTTACTGTTTCTTATAGGGGATGGGTGTCCTCTAGAGGGTGCTGTAATGCACCTGAAATTAAATGGGAATCACGTAGCTTGAACATCCTTTTTGCTGGAGATGGTGTGTACGTTCATTTTAGTTTTGATAAGGTGTTTGTCTTTGCTCACTGTGCTGTGGTGTGCACTGCAGAATCATTTCAGGCAGCTTGGACTGGATTTCTTTCAAATGAAGTGAACCAGAGGAAGCAGTTCAATTGTTCCCCTTAACACCCCTTTAGTGGCTGAATGCCTTAGGCTGTGGACCAAGGTGAATGTAAAACCCTGCAATTCATAGAGTGTGGGCTTTGGGTGTTCAATACCACCTGCTCTGCTCCACAGACCTGCTTCTTCTGTGCTCCACATTTTGGTAATGTAGATACAGCCACTGGCAGTTAAACATTGTGATGGTTTGCAGTTTCATCAGACTGCTTTTTGAGCAGCTTGGGTTTTTTGTCTTTCTTTAGGTCCAGGAGGAGCGGATCTTGCATCAGCAAGTAAAGTGCATTATTACAGAGGAGAAGGTGTGCACTGTTTGTAAAAAGAAGATAGGTAACAGGTGAGAGAGCTGGGTGAACTGAATCAAATATTCATCTGGTACACTTAAACTAAGAATGCTGGAAAACTGAATGTATATACAGCCAGAGAGAACAGCAGTATGAGGGAGCCATTTGAAGAGTGGTTGAATTACAAATTACATTCATTAGCTGGATGGTTAGGAATACTTTAAAGCTATGGTCAGTGAATTTGCTGCAAGAGTTTAATCCTTCTTTCAACAAAGGAGTATAAAACCCCTTCAGAAACTCCCAAGAGTTCCTCATACTGAATTTTGAAAACTTTATAAGAACACTGCCTTTCTAAGAACCTTCTTCTTAATTAGAATTGAGGAGGATGATAAAAAGAATTTTAAGCTAAGATATATATATATGTCATTTTCTATATCTGATGGCTTTATGGCTCCCTGCCTGATGTATGTTTTGTAGCCTACATGCAATAGGATGTTTAAAAGTAGAACTAGTTTGCTTGATGAGATGAGCTCAGTTAGTAAGAACATGGTGCTGATAACACCAGGGTTGTGGGTTTGATCATTGTACTGGCCATTTACTTAAGAGTTGGACTCTTATCCTTGTGGGTCCCTTCCAACTCAGAATATTCTGTGGATCTGTGAACTTTTTTGCTACCATTCCTGGTAGCTAATTTTGTGTTAATTTAGAATGCAAATTTATTTGCACTTCATTTTTTTTTTGTCTTTCAACCACAGGGAAATGCTACATGACTTAGTCATTATTTTCTTCTTGATGGGAGCCCTTCTGAGATACCAGTAGCATTAACAATGACAGGGAAATGTTCTTTTCCCCAGACATTTTAATAAACATCAATCTAAATATTGATACGCATTAAATTTTTTTCTCTTAGTGTGCAGCATATAACATCAGAATTGAAATTTGCATATGCAATATTGTTTTGGTTGTCTAGAATTTTTCTAGTGCTCTTAAGTTCAGCAAGGGCAGTTTTGAAGGGCAAGCATGTCCTTAACTTGTTCTCAGTGATTTCCAAGTAAAGTGTGCCTACAGAAATGAAGATAGGTTTTTAAAAATCTCCAAATAAACCTCTTACGAAATCCACAGAATATTTTGTCTGTTTTCTCTTTAATATGTTCAGGCTATTGCTTGAAAAAGTGTCACTATATCATGTGTTTCTCTTTGATTCTGCCCTACTTGGATGCTCTTATTTGAATATGAAAAACTGTCTTAAAACAGCTGATGTTTGTGTTTTGCTCTCTTTACAGTGCATTTGCTCGATACCCTAATGCAATAGTCGTGCATTATTTCTGCTCCAAAGAAGTCAATACACTGGACACCTGACCTTGTCATGGTCAATAATCTCAACATTCATATGAAATTCAGTACTGATGACTAAAGAAGTTCATGTGTCTATGATTTTGAGGCTTGTTGCTACGTTCTCTTACACTGGGTGGAAGTCATTTATATCTATGGACTGACTGTACCCACCCAGCAATATTGATGTACTAGAAAATGACTTTAACCATGTTGTTACAGTGCTGGCAACCACACTGAACCTCTCAGTCCTCAGATGAAGAATCAAAACTGATTTTTGTAGTGAGTTTTGTAATACACTCCAGTCTTGCAAATGAACTGTTAGACAACTGTTGGACATTGACCACAAATCAAGTTTTACAATAAAACGTACTTTCTTAGGGTGGCAGTGTTGTGATTTGGCCTTGTATGCAAGTATTTATTCAAAAGAAGAAAATTCCCTCAAAGTCTTTGCAGCTGTATCAGCGTTGCATGGAGATCACCAGGTGTTTGTCATAGAGGAGGCTTCTGTGTCTGTGTCTAGACATAGCAAGTGTAACTTTTATCTCAGCAACAGAAATGGTTTAAGTACTGGCCAAAGGACTCTGTATTGATAATTCAGTGTTTTTGCCTGGCCTTCTGGTAAGTTGTTTCACAGAAGATAGTCAGATGAATGTCAGATACCACTAAGAAGTGCTTTTTTTCCCTTTTTGTTTTAGTTTGACAGCTATAAATGGAATTAACTTGTGTGTTGTTTGCACTGACTGTGTTCCCTCCTAGCGCAAGTGGAAGCTTGGAGACTATTTGAAGAAGCTCACATCTGCACTCAAAGGAAATAGCAGCCCTGTAAAGCAATTTCTGGAAGGAGTGAACTCTAGTTACTGCTTGAACTTCTGGACTATGCTAGAGACTTTTGTATATAAGTTCCTTAGTCTCTGGTTCACTTTCCAACATTGAAGTAAAATCCAAACTGTTTCAACATCCGTGTATTTTAAATGCTCTAGAACTGCATTCTGCTCAGGCTGGTACTGTTCTTTAATTACTCTTGGGCCAAAAGTCTTAACACAAGAACTAAATTGTACCATACTCACTCTAGGCTGTAAATATTTTGTCTAACTTATTTTTTCAGAAACATTAATTAGTAGCAGATTTGTATATGAGGGATAAAATGTTTGTTGCAGAAAGGATCTGTGGAGTGGGATTGAAAAGGCAGGAGTAGCGAATAACCCAGAAGAGTGGCTGTTTGACTTCCAATATCCTGGTCTAGCAATACGTAAAAGTAAGTCATTATTAAGTAGTGTGGAGCATGACATGTAACTAGCAGATACATCTTAAAGAGCGAGCTGATGAATAAATCTTGCCTGCCTGAAGTGTAGCTGAACCTGAGTTAACATAGGTTTACTTCAATCATGTGAGTGTTCTTTAGGAACAGATCTGCTATAGGCTGACAAGAGTCCTAATTCACTTTCATTGCCAGTGTTAATAGTTTCTCTTGATAAATGTTTTTTCCTTGCTATTATGTGTTTGTATTTATTGCTCATGCATTCTTCTGGATTTCTCAGTCCAGTGTTTTGCTTGAATGTCTTGGGCAGTACTGCTACTGAAGTCTTTCTGCAGAAGCTGGATAGAAGGGATCTGTGGTGTTAATGTTTTTAAACGTGTATTTCTTCTGTTTGAAGAAGAGAGCCTAAAAATACTTACACTAGATTTGCACATTCTGTATAGATCTTTATATACTAGTTCAGGTACAGGGGGAAGATGGTTTGGGAGAGTTGTGTTTACAGGTCATAGAGAATGAAGAGAGGGTGTTTAAAAAGACCCTTCATTCTTTGTATACAGATACAACAATGCTAATCTGATTTTTACTTACGTTTAGTACTGGTATTATGATTTTAATTTACCTTCATTGTCTGTTACCAGGATCTTCATTGTGCTCTTACTTACAAGACTAAAGTTGTGCCTCTGTTCATCTCCCCTGCATACCTTTTACAGAGATGTGATTTGTGCTGTACTTGTTTGTTGTTTTTTTTTGTTGTTGGTTCATATAATGTGCTTTGGGTTTACTAACCATACAGCAGGTTTATCTAAAGCAATAGGTTGTAATAAATATTGTGAACCAGTGTGTGTTTCAGTCATTGTGCAGTTAAGCTTCTCTGGGCTGATGTAGATTTTATTTTTTATTTGTATATCAGACCTCATTTTCTCCTGGAAGTCTGACCCAATGCAGTATCTCAGTATCCCTCTTGCTTTAGTATGTGTAAATCAAGTGTGGCCATGTCATCAATTCTCAATGTAGGTTTTTAAATCTACAAGTTTATACATGCTTGTGAATGTCCTCAAAATCGTACTAAAAACACTTTTGTATTACCTCTTGGAATAATGTTTTACATGTCTTACACCATTATACCATTAAATATGTACTTGCTAGAGAACACTAAAATTACTGACAATTTTTTTTTTTGAGTGGTGATACGCTATTTTGTGCTGGGGGGGGATGTTGATCTCTGTGTGGTCAAATTGGGAAATGTTTAGATTCACAGGTTTGCACTTCCCATAGAGTAGTCTGGTGTTGGAAGTAGAATACAGACCCTCATTTTTCCCATTCTATAGCTATGGGAAGCACTAGCACAGAGGAAGTCTTCTGTCTCCAGGTTCACAGAATGGGTCAGGTTGGGAGGACCCAGAGTGGGTCACTCAGTGCAAGCTTCCTGCTCAAGCAGGAACACCTCCAGCAGGTCATCCCCAGCCTGTGCTGGTGCCTGGGTTGTTCCTCCCCAGTGCAGGACCCTGCATTTGCCTCTGCTGGATTTCAGACAGTTCTTCCCTTCCCATCTCTCCAGCCTGTTGAGGTCCCTCTGAAGGGCTGCACAGCCCTCTGGGGCATCAGCCACTCCTTACAGCTTTGTGTCATCAGTGAACTTGCTGAGGAGGCATCTGCTCCTTCATCCAAGGCACTGATGAATAAATTGAACTAATATTGGTGTTTCTGGAGAAAACTAAAAAAATCCCCAACAAACAAATCCTATCCTTGATTGTATCCTTTCAAATTTTCATCTTTTCTAGTTATATACAGCATCTCAGCTCTCCTCTTAGTGCTGCTAATGGGACCAAAAGGGGTTCCTTGTGATATCTGCACAAATTTCAAATAATATATAATATAGTTGGTGATGATGTCATTTAATGCTTTCTCACCAAAAAAACACAAAACTGGAATGCAGATCTACACCTACCTTTACCCCTGTGGGCATGCTAATCCAAACAGAAGTAAAATTAGCAGGTGCGAGGCTTTCTTTGCCTCATCTTTTGATACCATTGTGCTTACTTGTTTTCTTAGTCTGCTGGGAAATAACCAAATAGTTTCTCTTTGGATATTAAGTTTGCTGACAACAGTGTCTATAGATGGCTAAAACCACACACAGACACTGCTAATGGGTGATCTGTTGTTAACTATGAAACAATTCTTAAGCATATGTTCTAAAGAGCTTTCAGTTTTTCTTGAGGGATTCAAGAGAAATTCTGTAAACATGAGATCCCTAAGCTGAGTGAGATTTCATTGGAAGAGGAGAGAGAGTGTCAGAAGGCAGGTAAGCAAAATTTATGTTCAGTTGGGCACTCAAGACAAAACAGGGTTTATACACTGCCTGTAATAAACTAGAATAAGTGTGATTTCTCCATGGTATTACTGTACTGTGAGGCCACTTCGATTTTCCTGTAATGTACAGTCAAACTGTATTAGATTAAATGTAAAAAAACCCACACTAATGGTTCTACAATCTTTTTGAAGATAAATAAAATGTAATATGATAGTCATAGAATGGTTGGGGTTGAAAGGAAGCCTAAAGATATTCTAGATTCAACCTCCTCAGGGCCCCAACCTGGCATTGTACACTTCTAGAGATGAGGCATCCACAACTTCTCTGGGAAATCTGTTCCAGTGCCTCACCATCTTCTAAGTAAAGAGTTTTTTTCCTAATATCTAATCTAAGTCTACCCTCTTTAAAATCATTTCCCTATGTCTTATCGCTATCTGGTAGTGTAAAAAGTCACTCTCCCTCTTTAAGAGCCCACTTTAAATGCTGGAAGGTTGCTATGAGGTCTCCTTGGAGCCTTTTCTTTTCCAGTCTTAGCTTTTTCAGCCTTTCTTCGCAGGGGTGGTGCTGCAGTCCTTCAGTGTCAGTGCAGTGGTGAGTAGAAAAGCAAAGAAATAGCTTTTTCAGCCGACTGTCTGCAGTACCATTTAGTAGGACACGAGGGCTTTACAGCTGTTGCTGGCTGTTTCACAACAGCATTATGTTTGCTTTTTGTCTGTGTTTTGACTCTTGGTTCTGTGAATTCACCACTTAGTGCTGACTTGTTTGTGTTTGAAATGTCAGTGCTTGTGCTTTTATTAATTTTCTTAAATTCTAGTCTGGTGACTGGTGCTAATGACAGGAAATGATTAATGAATGGGACCTTGCTGAGAATGTGTCACATTCTCATGTTTGCATGGAGCTAATGGCATGCTGCATTACTGGCTTTCATACATTTTCTGCCACTTTAATTGTTGCAAGACTAAAGTTTGGTACTTGGCCTGCAATTCCAGTTTATAAATTTCAGCTCTTTGATAAAAAGCTCCAGCAAGACAACTGTCAGCAGCTGCAAATAAGCTAATCACTTTTAGTAAACTATTTCGTTCACTACTTAATTATTTTTTAAGGTGTGATAGACCCTTAAAAAAAAATCTGTCCTGTTTCTTGTAAAGTTTTTTGAGACCCTTTGGTGGAAGAATTAAGACTGTCCATGGAAAGGAGGAAAAAGGGGAGAGTTTTGCAGGCTGCTAAGAGGGGAGATGTGGTGGGGAATTGCTGTTCCCTGAGGCATCTTATGGCAGACCAAAGTGTGGTGTCTCCACTGCGGTTTCCCTGAAACTGCTCTGAACTGCTACAGTCAGTGACAAATTTTATGTTACTTGAGGCTTGTAAGAAGGGAAATTTTTTTCTATTTAATAATACTGGAAGGTTGTGCTGAAGCTCCGAAAAGGATTTTTAATGGCCATAGTTGTAGTCAGGTTGCTGGAACACTCCAAGAAAATCCGGATTGGGGGTTCAGATGTCTCGGCTGGATCGCAAAGCGGCGCTTCCTCCTGCCCAGGCGCTGCCTTGCTGCCCTTATCTTGTAGCAATATTGGAAAAACCTGCCAGCGAGGTTTTGAGCGGGCTTGTTCGGCAAGTGTGGGCCACACCTCCGCTTCTCACAGCTGGAGCACGGCCCGGCCCTGCGCAAAACTCGAGATGAGCCCATAGCGAGCAGCCCTTCGCGGCCGGGCCTCCGGGAACTCGCCTTGGGCTCCCTGTCCCATAGTCGGCAAGGACAGCGGGACGTTTTCCCCATGTTCCATGAGGTGCTGCGGGGCCCGTTTCCGCCCAGAGTGCTGCCTTTCCTGGCAGCGGTGCTTTTCCAGAGGAAGGAGAGGAGAGACTCGGGGCTCTGTCACTGGCGGGTAAGGCACACGGCGGGGCTGGCTGTGGGATGGCGTCCCCTCAGCTGCGGCGCGCGGGAGCGGCTGCTGCACGTGTGGGAAACCTGCGCTCCCGCAGGGCTGAAAAGGTTTATTGCTACCCAGACTGTTCTCTTAATGGTCATGTCAATGGAGGCTTTTATTAGCTTTTATTTTTTTAATTCCAGGCTTTTATTAAATTTGGAAATCCAGAGCGGGTCTGCCTTTCCTTAGGTTTTGGGGAGCAGAATTGAGCTGATGCCAAGCACTTTTTTTGGGGAGAGTCCAGAATACTGCACTTTTCATCAGTAGAGACAAAATCACGCTTATGTGTTTTCTTGCGAAATAACCTTGACTACAGTTGCCTTCTGTTCTACTTTCTATCTTACCCTACGGGGATTAATGATCTCAAGTAGACAAAGACTAATGATAGCTTCAGCTCCTGTTCGTAGTGCAATGCAGCCACAACAGATAACGTGGTTTTGACATGTTTGTCCTTTAACTGGAGTGAAATAATTTCATTTTATAAGATAGTGAGGCTAATAACTTCAGTTTTGAATTAAGCTAAATGTTTGTGAAGGAGCTTTTGACTGGAGATTTGATTATAAGCTGATCACCCTTGTCATATCCTATCACACCATCCCCTCGATATACAACTTAAAATTGGGGTGACAATTGTCACAAGACAACTTGCTGCTTGTATAGCTTTCTGTATGTCTGCTTGCTGTGTGAAAAAAATAAACTTGTTGACTTTTTAATATTACTGTTTAGTACTTAGGAGATTAGTTGGAAGAGGTTCATGTTAGCCTCCCATTAACTGTAAACCACTAAATATATTTTCCCTCAGGCAATTACTATTTAAATAAAAAAAACTGGGATTAAATTAATTGCTATTTAAATTAAAAAAAAAAAAAAAGCAAATTAACATTACTTAACAAAATTTTGCTGGCTATGGGGAGAGACTTTTGTATTGACTAATCGATAGCAATTTAGCAAGGGGTGGGACGGCAGATCACCCTTTTGGCTTTGTAGATAAATTCAGCATGAGCACCCTTTTGGCTTTGTAGATAAATTCAGCATGAGCAGACCACTTTAATTTTCCAGATTTTAGCCTTAGATTCACTTCTAAAAGCAAACAACAATAAAGTGAGAGTGAACCCGATGTTTACCCCTGCTGCTGTTACTGACATGCTGGCCCTGCTCATGTCCTGGCTAACTAAATCCTGCCTGCCAGAAGACCATGGTTCTGTAAGTCTCCTTTCACAGCTGCAGATGCATATTCCTGAGGGAGGAGGACAGTGCAAGGGGTGCCCAGGAAAGCCAGGCGTTTGCTTTGGGTTTTAAAAGCAAACTTGTGACACTTTGGCCACAAGGAAGGGAATGATGTGCAGCAATGTTTCTTTGGGAGCAGGAGCATGATGGGGAGAAGCTGCTCCATTTGTGAACTGAACATTTCTTTGAGCTACCTAATCTTCCCAAAACTGTGAAAAAATATGTCTTAGAAGTTGTGTTTCTATTGGCTATGACAGCATTTTTGTAATGAATCTGGTGGGCTTATTGTGAGTCCTCTGCATTCACTGAGACCTGTGGAGTGGATCCCAGCACTTACATCCCACTGTATAAAGGGAGGTATCCTGGGCTACATGAAGGTAAAGACTACTGGGTCCTGTGGCTGGGATGACTCGTTTTACAGCTGCTTCCTTCTGCATCAGCATCTTCAGTTTAGATGAAAGGTGCAGACAGTTGTTTACAAAGTTAAGTATGGGAAAATTCAGCCTTTTACCCTCATTTTAGGATTTGAAGTGGACTTTTCTTTCTTTGCTTCAGATGCACTCCTGAGCTCTGGAAAAGCAGTGATTCTGAAAAACCATTGAAATGCAAAGCAGAAGTTAGCTGCTTACTTCAGTCACATACATCGGTACGCTGCCATGTATAGTGATACAGGCAGAGCTGTCATTAGTATCTGTTGCCCATTTCCCATATGGATTTCTTGCCTGCCTTTTCCCTGATCATTCAGATAGAGCTTATCTGATACTCCCATGCTTCGTTGCTCTGCAAGCTCACCTAGCTATGACCTTGCTGTGCCTTTGCTACAAGATAAGTACAAAAGGCATATGAGGAAGTTCTGGCACAACTGATCACACAGTCTTGGGAGCACAGTGAAATTTCTCTTGAGTTATATGCCCTTAAATTATGATCTGGGTGTGGAAAATGTATCCTCAGCTGTGTAATGACTGGCTGCAAATCAAAGGTGTTAGAGACCTTTGGAAGGGACTTTCTGTTGAGCATGTAAGTAAATTTCTGACAAATGGTGTGCACTAAAAGAAGGATAGGCTATTTTTGTGAGGATCTTCCGGGTGACAGCCATGCTCTGTGAGTGAAGATTGCTTTCACAGCCATGGGGGTGTGATTATGTAGCTTTATGTCTCAACTAATAGAAGAGTTGCAGGAACTTTAGGAAGTTGGTGAGAGTAACATACACAATCTTGAATTTCTCTCTGTAATCTATTCCCCAACTTGATGAAGGTGGTCAGCCTTTGCCTGAGAAACTAGTGTCAGGGCTTGAACAAGAGAAAGATGGTTAGGAAGGGTTTAAAGAGGAAAGAAACTAGCATCTGAAGGGTGGAAGTCATGGTGGAATTCACTGAGAAGGCATGTCTTGTTCACAGAAACAAAGGAATAAGTACATGTCATTTCTGCAAATAAGCGCGTTTCAGATTAGTAACAGTATAACTGGAGTTTATTTGCACAAATGTAATTTAGTACCTGCATGTGAGAAATCTTAGGTGACTCATTAGTTTTTGCTCTTTGCTTGTTGGTCAGGATGGATGGTGCTTGCTTAATACAAAAATTTTCAGTATATTGTGTATGCCTTGGTTTTATTGTGTTGTTCAAACCCTGTTTTGCAAAAGCTGGCAAGTATCTTCAAGAGATGAAAGGAAAACTCACCAAGCATGTGACTGCTTAACAAACATAATATAATTCCATTTATCAGATAAGGAACAATCTAGATTGTTCCTTATCTGCTCAGAATTCACTGGTTTCTATGAGACTCCAGTCAGTGATATGTAGGCCCTATGTTTTTTTTATATTTCAAGAATCATAGAAATAAAGAATGGTTTGGGTTGGAAGGGACCTTAAAGGTCATCTTGTTCTAACCCTCCTGTCATGGGCAGAGACACCTTCCACTGGACCAGGTTTCTCAAAGCTCCTGCCTGGCCATGAACACTTCCAGAAATGTTCACATCTTCTCTGGGCAGCCTCTTCCAGTGCCTCATTTGTCAATCTGCAGTATTTTGTTGTAAGTGAAGATCCTGTTGAATTTAATTGTAAGTGAATACTTAGCATGTCTAAAATTAAACTGTGGTCTCAAGCCAACCACGCTGAAAATTGTGAATGTGAAGTAATGACCATTTGTGTAAAGCATTTTGAAAATGTGATTTAAGAATAGGAAAGGTTCTTAGCTGGCCAGAATTGTGGCATAACTGGTGAAAATGCGGGAGAATCCTATTGTGTTCCCAAGCCTTACACAATTACTTCTGTGCAGTCTCTGTATTAAGTCACCTCAAGCTGTTCTCTCTTGTCCCCTGCCCTCCCCCCCGTTCTCCTTCATGATATTCTGGGATCTAGTCAGACTTTTTTTTTTCCACTTCACATCCTGGCATTTAGATACTAATATTACTTTCCAAAAATAGTCTCCCAGAAGCTTTCAGGAGTAAGGATTACAATTTTATCTGTGCTGGTTAAGTGACATGCACAAATAGAATGCTGATATCAGTTAAGTGTCCAGAATAAAAGTGAATTTAAGTTCTGTCTTTTCTAGCCCAAACTGCCATGAAGTGTTTTGGCAAGCAGGTGTTTTGTTTTTGTGTGTTTTTTTTGTTGTAAACAGTGTGTGCCTTTTATGTCTTTAGAACTTGCTCTTAAGATTCTTGCCATGTCTGCTTTTACTCAAGGATTCATGTGCCCTTGGCAGTACTGTTAAACTAACTGTCGTGAGTGTGTTTGAGCAGCTTTAGCATCTTTTTCTCCCTCAGCAAGAATGTACTAACAAAGCAATTAAAAAGTGATCTATAATTAGAGGAATCCCTAAATAAGGGACTTATTTTCTGAAGTCCATGAGGAGCTACCATAAGACACCTCTCATTGCACTGCCTAAAGGGAATTGAGTTTCCTTCTAGGCTCCTTTAGTCACCTTCTAGGACACTGAAAGTGCTGTGTGTGATCCCAAACTGTTTCGTTAACAGATTATTTCGGGCTGGCTGGTTCTGATCCATTTCTCTGGTCTAATACTAGTGTGGTTACAGAACAGGCATTGCAGTTGAGCTAAATGCTGAGTTTGTTTCTCTCTTTTCAGTGGGAAAAGCACCCTTACTACAACCTAACAGTAAAAGTCCTCCGAGCCAGAAACATCAAGGGTACCGATGTGTGTAAGTATTTACTCGAGGCATTATGAAAACATGTTGCTTCCTTGGTGCATACCTCTAGCACATAGGGCATTGTTAAGGGAGCCTCTTACCCACACATATTGCATTGCCTTTATTTCTCAGCAAAAGCTTCTCATGTAAAGCATTATATACATATGTATATAATGTCAAGTATATTATATATATTTCAAAAGCTTTATGTGAGACCAGTCTGCAGATTAAGCAGCTGCAGCTGTTCTTACTGTGCAGAACAAGAACAGGTAAGTCCTGGTAATGTTTCACTTCTCTGCTCCTTTACCTGTTCTGCTCTGGCCCATTCTGTATTCCTTTCTCTGTCTTCAGTCTTCTGGTTATGGCAAGTTTCACCCTTGCTCCTTCCTGAACCTGGAAGCAGAAATCTTTAATTCTAGCGTTCAAACGTTTATTTTCTCAGTTGTAGTATTGCTTTATTTCATGTACCTGCTATATGTTTGTCATTGAAGACTTCAAAAGAAGTAGCTGGTTGACTGATTCCAAGATAAACTGCTTTTTATCTACTCCTGGTTTTGATAGCATGGTATATATTCCCTTCCATTTACACACCTGTGTAAAGATCTCAGGGCTGTTTGAGGCATTTTGATCTTTAAAACTAATTTATATTAAATTACTTCAGATTAAATTGAGTAAGATCGGCTGCCTTAAGTTTATATCTGACATCCAGCACTGAAATACTTGGAATGCTAAAGAGCTGTTCAGAGAACAGAAAAGCCTCCTTAGAGACTGAGGGCTAGAATCATGTTGTGAAGGGTTCTTTTCTGTGGCCTGTCTATTCAGATGGAGTGATGAATGGTCCCCATATTTGCATTGTTGAAGGGGCCCTCCTGGCCAGACTAAACACTACTAAGGAGTAGTGGTTGTTGCCTACTTGGACTTTAGTAGGTTTAGGCTCTTTCAGTGGTGCCCAGTGATGGGACAAGAGGCAATAGGCTTGGTATCAGCAGTAGTCTTTATTTAAAAGTTGATCTTCTTCATTTCAAATACTAGCCTTTTTTATTAAGGGAATTATGATTTTGATGAACCAGAAAAAAGAAATATAGGCACCTAATATTCAATTTGCTTCTGTTTAAAGGCATTTGCTTCTGTTTAAAGGCATTTGCTTCATTAAAGACTTTTGCTTTGTAAGTCCAGTCTTAAATTTGCACTTTGCTATGATGCAATGAGATCTAGAAAATGAGGAGCTCATGGGAAAGAGTATGTTTGAATAAAGATTTTCTGGTGCCTGTCTCACTCTCTGCTGTAGTGTCCAAGGCAGACTGCTACGTGGAACTGAAGCTGCCCACTGCATCTCCCCGTGTCTCTCGAACTCAGGTTGTTGACAACTCTGAGAACCCAGAATGGAATGAAACCTTCCAGTATCGCATCCATAGCGCTGTCAAGGTAAAGACACTGTGTGGAGCAGGTTGGGCTACTTGTGTTTTTGTACTGGCTTGCTTTTGATAGTTCATTAAAAACCAAGGGTTCTTTATTACCCTCAAAACTAGTGTTGCATGTAAGGTGTCAGTTGTCTTCGGTGGTGCAAAAAGCTGTACTGTATGTGTCCAGTGATACAAACTGCTGTGGATAACTGCTCTCATGTAAGTTGCAGCTAGAATTTTCCATCCTTGTGATGCATCTCGGAAAAGGGAGGTTACACCCCTACCTGGTGGAGTTCAAGGAAATTCCTTGATTAAGCAAGTTTCTATTTGATGTCTGCTTCTTCTTTCACAGGAACTAAATTTCTACTCACTGCCACATAGTTCATTCAGTCAAGTTTTACCATCAGTTCCGATGATTGAGAAAACCAAATTCAAACTCTTGTATAGAGGCTGTACCTCTACTATCTGTGTAGGATGTAGTATAGTATTTAACAAAGTCTTCAGGTTGACAGCATTCATTCTCAAAGTAGACACTAATGGTAGGGGGAAGGAAACTGTACTTTGAAAGATCAGTTTTAGTGGGGCAGTATTACTTTGAATAACATCCCAGGCTTTGGAATAAGGTGTCTATTAACAAGAAAGTATCCCCCTCACTGGAGTACCTTTCCACAATGGTTGGTGACAAATATGGAATGGTAATTGACTTGACTGGTGAGACAATTGAAAGCTAAACTTCAGAGTGTGGGATCTTTTACTTTCCCTCCAGGCTCATGAGACCTCAGCTTGGTTGCTGCAAGGCAAGTATTTGGGTGCCGTATGTCCTCACTGTATCTATTTCAGTCTCTCTTGAGTTTACTATCTCTGAGACACTGCTGAGCAAGTAGTGATTGGTCCCCATAACATCCTGGACTAAATCATCATGAAAGAGGGAAAATTGCTATTGCTTCCTTGGACTAATCTGTGCCTGGAGCTGGTGGAGAGTACTGCCGCAGGAGTTCAGCTGGGACCTCCCTCTAGTTGGGAAGCTGAGAAAATACTTTAGCTAAATGGTGTCAGCTAGAAGAAATTTTTGCTTAACTATGCTGTAAGCCATGCTGAAAAAACTGAATTTTCCTTAGGATTGGGAAAGGGGAAAAGTATTGATTAATGCACAAGTGTCTATCATATACAGCTACCCAGGTTTGTCAGTGTTCCTGCCCCTTTCTGTCTTAGGCTGTTTGTTTATTTTTGCTTTTAGAACATCCTGGAGTTGACCCTCTATGATAAGGATGTCCTTGTCAGCGATGAGCTCACCTCTATTGTCTTCGACCTGGGGGGCATGAGGCCGGGTCAGCCCCTGCTGCGCACCTTCAGGCTGAACCCCGAGGTGAGTGCCTGGCTCAGCTGGGAGTGCCTGCAGCTCACCACTCTCACATCTGGCAGCACCTGCTGGTTGGTGTATCTGTGTTGGAGAAGCCAGAAGGGAAAAATCAGTCAACTGGTGATGACAGCATGGTTTTACTGTCAACTGAGATGTTTCCGAGTTCTCTAGTACTTAATTTGTGTGTTTTCCACAGTCTTTGGGATGCTCCAGTTAAATAAATTTAGGATTACTGCTGTCTTTCAGGAAGATTAAAACATCTTTAAACCGAGTTAGTTTTTCATGAGACTTAGAGGAGCATAAACTGGTTTTAAAATGAAAGTAATTTGCAGTCAGTAATCATTGTGGGGACTGTCTTATTTAGTTTGTCAGCATCAGTTTGCAAAAAACAGGTTTATTGCTGCCAAGGTTACCTCTATATCTAATAGGTCAAAAGCCTAAGAGAAGCTTATCTTCTCTGGGTTATGTTCGGTACATTTAACCTCTGCTTCATGTGGATGATATTGGTGACCAGCTGCTCTCAAGCCCTGTTCACCTGTTTGTGGACTTAAAAAACAGCCTTTTTTATGTGGGTAAAAGCCACATCGCCAGACTGATCTATTTTGTAATGCCATAAATGCATTGCTACATAAGGTCTGGATTAAAGGTGAGCTAATGATGTGTTTTCTTGAGAAATTTGGGTTCAGTATGGTTGGTGTGGTCAGAAGCAGACTAACTAGTGTGCAGTTCACAGGGAGGTGCTGGGCAGTGTCACAGGCACTCCAAATCATTTACGATCATGGAAAGAGCCTTTGTAATTCCATTGTTCCCACTCTATCCGTTTGTTGAATGCTTAAGTCATCTTGATCTGTACTTAAGAGACTGGAAATTTCAACTTCAGCAAAGAAAATTACCCAAATCACCTTCTACTTGTTATTTTAAAAGCTGTGTTAGGTCTGGTATCAAATATTTACTGTATGCTGTGGGAAGAGAAGACTTTGGCTGGAACAAAGTCTGTAGAGGATAAAGGCAGCAAGGAGCTAAGAGTGCAAGCTGCTGAAATAAGAAGTGGGAAGAAGCCCAAAGCCTCGTGTAGAAGCTGTTTGCAGAAATGATGTTGCAGTGGTTCTTGAGCCAGAGGAGGTTTTTTTCTCTCATTAGCAGAGTAATGAATCTGAGAGACAGCTCTCACTTCTGTGCACTTGTGTCTTCAAATGTAGATGTCTAGTCATATAGAACATGTGCAGGAGGAGTATTTAAAGGCTAAAGGCTACATTTAATGATTTCAAAATTTAACTGGAGCTTTTAAAAAGGAACAAACCCAGTTATTTTAACAGGAAGTAACAGGAGAAAAGCTTAACCTCTTGGAGAAATGTCTCTTAGTTATATATTCAGAATCAAGGGTCACCAATATCCAACTTTTATTTTAAAAGGCTAATGAAGAGCTGGATGTAGAGTTTTTCTTGGAGAAATGGTGAGTCTTACCTGAAGAGCTGAATGAACTTGTGCTCTGCAGATTTGTTGTCAGTTGCTTTTTCTGTCTGGGGATAGTCTTGCTCATAAAAAAGATAATGCTTTATAGTTCTCTCTGATGATTTAGTTGATTCACTAATGACTGACCGAAATTATCTTTAGATACTCCAGTCACCAAAATTTTTGGGGTACCAAAAATAAATAAAATTATGCTGGACTTCATGGGAAGTAAGTGAACACTTTATGGATTAGTTATTTAGGAGTGGAAAATTTTCTGTTAACCTTGCAAAAATACACAGATCTATCTATCTGATAGTCTAAGTTGAGCTTTTCTCTAGGTTATCAAAGTAACTGAGAGGGGAGATCTTACAGCACATGCTTACATTTGCAGACAATTTTTTTTCTTCAATTTTTCCAAGCCCCCATTATTTTGTGAAGGGAGATATACTTGATGTTTCCCTAGATCTCCCACACTGAGGACCTTTTCACCCTGCTGCTTATTCAGCCAATTAGTTTGTAAAGCAGTATGAAGAAAAAAGAAAACCAGTGGTCCCTTACATTAAACCTCTTGCTTTCACAGCTCAGATGCTCCTACAGAAGTACTGACCAACGGAGTCCTTGTGGTGAGTACATGGAAGCACAGTATGTGGAAGTACAGAATCATGTGTGTTGTGATTTACTCCTGAAGATAAGTTTTTAGTAGCGAGGGGAGAAGAATCTTGGAGTATTACAATCCTACTTCCAAACAGCTCCTATTCCTTTCCAAGATAATGCATCTATTTTTCTATTTGTTGACTTAAAACTCTTCCTCAATTTTTAAACTTGATGCCAGCTTACAGAAAGCTGCAGTTTTTTGTTTTGTGGTGTTTGTTTTTTCCCTGTAAGGTTGCTATGAAAACAGTAAAAAATACCTTTAGCAGTCAAGTTAGTCTTGAAGACTGTACTGTGTTTTCTAGACTAGATGCTGTCCAGGAAGAGTCCCTCTTGTTTTAACGCATTATTTCTAAGCTTTTATCAGTGCCATTATTAAGTAGGGGATTGCTCCCTGTTCTTTTGGGTTAACCAATCTAAGCAAATCAATGTGCTATATATTACAAACAAGTATTTTCTTCCTTGAAAGGAAAGGGACTGGAGTAATGTTTTTTGTGAGGAGATAATGATTAAAATGTACAGTTTTAACTTTTTTTTTTCCCTGAAAAATTGGTGGCATTTAACAGCACAATTGTAAAAACTATTTCATAGGAAGGAACCTTTTTTGTTCCAGTTTCCCTTAGCAAGTCAGCCTTAATTCAAGCAGTGGACTAGTTTCTTTTAGGACAGTTGTGTCCAAATAAATTTCTCATCTGCTGTCCTAGAGGGTAAGCTGATGGCTGAATGGTATGAGAGACTAAATTTCATGAGGACATAGACCAGCTGGGACAGAAATTTATGAAGTTATTGCTTGAATCAGAGCAGGTTCTGCATAGCTACTCATATGTACATTTGAAAAATTCTGAAAAGTTCTGAAACAAGAGCTAATAATCCTGTCCTACTGAAACAAAACTTGGTCTTTATTTGAAATAACAAAAAAATGCCAAATTTTTTTGGACAGCTTGCAGCTGTAAATTTGCAACTAATATAGTAGGTGAATTAAACTTCAACAAAGAAGTGTACTAAAAATTGTATGACCAGAGCTGGTTTCTTTTTTTCACAGGTTCATCCTTGCTTGTGTCTGCAAGGCACTGTCAACAAAGAGGAAAACACAAATGAGAAACAGCAAGGTAGGGCTGCCTGAAGAGATTAAGTCAGGACTACTCCTCAGCATGCTTGCTCCTTGAGAGAGAGGGGAGACTTGACTCTCTGTCTATACAGTACATTTTAATTTATTGACTACAAAATTGACTTTTAAAGTAAATTTTGATTGTATTTTCAATAATTAATAATATTGGTACCACACAATATAGTTTTTGCTTGTATTTTCATGGTCTCAGCTACACTTAATAAGTACTTGATTTTCAAAAAATAGTCCTTGTGATCTAAACTTCTTTTTCTAATGCACAGGACGCTGTGAGATCAAGGTGTCTGTCCCAGGGGCATATCAAAAGCAGTTGTCTATTCCTTGGACACCAGACAATGAGACGGATTATGGAACCTCCTTTGTCTTTCACGTGGATAAAGAAATGTGTCCAGAACTGCAAGTGGAGCTGGAGCAAACCATATCTGTCCTACAGGTAAGCATCCATGCTGATTCCACAAAGCTTACAGAGGGATAAGTTTTTCTCTATGGCTGCTTTTCACACACTACTTTGTTTTTGTTTGTTTATTTGTTTTTGTTTTAAAAATGTCAAATTGTGCATTGGATCTTTGACATTGTGTAAGGAAATGAAATTACCTTAAGAGTATATACTCCCAAAGATTTAACATCTATTCAAACTTGGGGAGTAAGAAAATGTTACTCTGCACATGCTTTTTACTTTCATCTTTTGAGATACTCTATAGGAACTCTTTTCTCTTAGAAACTTGTAGATCAGTTGCCTCTTGCAGAGGTTTATTTATCTTTGTCTTTACTTTGGAGTTTCTCCAGGTACCCATGTAGTGACTGAATATTCATTCTCCAAAAATAACAGCAAGGAAACTCTTTATTCTGTGATGCTTTTTATCCCCACAAGTAGTTGGGTAGCATGATTGCATATGGTGATCTTGACTACTCTAGAGGCAGCTGTGGAGAAGAGGACACAAAGAAGGATTTGGAAAAGCAGCTTTGCCAGAGGGTTTGTTATGCAGCAAGCATGAGCTGAAGAGAGAGACCTGGACCTGGGTGGTCAAAAACTCAGAGCCAGGCAAGCAAAAACCCCGTAGAGGTCAACCTTGGAGATTGCCCCAGGTGATAAACCTCAGCCAAACAACTCTGGTAGCTAGCTGTGACATGGGACTCAGGTCAGCAGTTATTGGTCAGAAGACACCTCTGAAGTCTGTGGGTAGTTCACAGGTCACACCGTGGTGTGAGAAAGGTGACAGACTATTTTCTCTCTAAGATGCAGTCTCCTCCTGAGGACTGAGCCCTGTGGTTGGTGTGTGGCCTCTCTGTAGGCTTGTGTGCCCCTCTGATATGAGGGGTTTTTAGTATGCCTCTTTACATTTAGTACAGAGCTGTGTGCAGATTCCTAAAGGATCTTGCCATTTGCTACATGGCAGAAAACTCAGATATTTTCTGGCAAGCTTTAATCTGCTCTGTTGTTGAAGTTTTTTTAAAATTACATGCTGCCACATGTCCCTAAGGTGATTATCTTATTTCTTATTTTGTGGTATTTTTTATGCATATCTAATGCTGTTGCCTTTTTTGGTACTTTTCCCAAACTTTGCTTGGAAGATGGAATGCAAGTTTGTTTGTGAAATTTCTGATACATGCCAGAGCTATTTGTGGGAGAAATTTTGTACTTGAAGATTTTTTAATTGTGGCAGACAGGTATATCAAAAACACCCAATAGCAGCAAACAAAAACCCCTTAAAACTAAACCAAACAATAAGAAGAAAGAAAGAAAGAAACTATTTTAATGAAAGAAATACCCCTGCAAAGACCTGTCAAGCAGAAAGCAGGATGCCCTCAAAAAACCCTGGAGTTTTGGTAAATATTTAGCTATAGTGATATTAAGAATTGTTTACTGTTTCAATGTATGAAAGTCTTATATTTTTTTAAACTTTTTTCTGTGAATCTCAAATAAGATTGTTTTTTATTAGGATGGCGTGAACCCTGATATTGAAAAGCATTCTACAGTTCTGGGACTGGGGACTGTACCAGTTAATTCCCTTCCTATTGGAGAAAAAGTTGATAGAATCATTTCTTTGGGAGAGGTAATGTCAATATTTTGCTCTTGCTTTATCATGCATGATAGAACCTTTTCCTCCGTTGCTTCTAGGTGTTTGGAAAGTTAGGCAACATGTGACTCTCAAGAGTGCTGTTTTCCTGGATGTCTAGAATGATGAGATTACTCAGTGCAATTCTTCCAAACATGTTTTTATGGTTGGGTCTTGCAAAATAAAGTGTAAAGTTCATCACTTTCTGAAGAAAAAAGTCTTGTCAGGATGTGAAAGAAAAATATCAGAGGAGGGAAAAAGCAAGACCCTTGCAGAAGAAATAATTTCTTTCACCCTGTCCTCTGAGTATGTTTTTGCTTTGTGCAGAGACTGATAAAAATTGTCTGAAATAGGTGTAAGGAAAGGTGTTCCAGAGATTTTGTTTTGTGGATGAGGAGCTGTTCTGGATAGTAAATGGTGACTCTGTTGATGTCATAACTTCTGGTTTGTAGTTCCACCTGTCTATTTGCTCATCAGTTGCAAGATGTGTTCTCTCTTTTCACAGGGAAAAAGTTTGGATATGAGTTTGAAAACTGAAGAGAGGTGAGTGGGAATGCCAAATTCCTTTGAAAATCAGGAAGCTGATAGGGTCATTTGGTATCCAGTCATCATCTGAAGATCCTGTTCCTGTTTTACAAACTTATAACAACTTAATTGGTATTCAGTTGCCTCCTTCTGTCTCTTAAGTTCAGAATCTTCTGTTTTAAAATCCCTCTTCCCCTCATTTCATGTTCATGTTAATATAGTGATGTCTGTTGCTCCTCATACAATCTTCTTCACCTACTAAGAATCTTTCTTCCTTTGTGAAATTCCTAAAGAGTAATCTGAGTACTGTTTGACAGTACTCAGCTTTGAATTTAAACATTAAAGGAGAAATACAATATGGAGAATTTAATTTTTTATTCCAAAAGGTATTGTACAAAATAGCGGATGTATACACTAAAATTTCACTTGATCCAGTTCAAATCTACACCTAGATTGTGTGTTCAAAAAAATTGCTTTTCCATACTGATTACAAATCCTCCAAAATTTCATGTTTTTTTTCTTAACTTCTATTTCAGCACTTGGGATCTTGATATACGTCTGGGTTTTGATCTCTGTAAAGAGGAGAGAGAATTTTTGGACAAAAGGAAGAAAGTAGTTTCTGAGGCACTGAGGAAGACTCTTCACTTAAAAGAATCCCCTCCAAAAGATGAGGTATTGAGCGCAATCCTGTGCTGAGATTGGTAAAATCCTTTAGGCTTGGTTGATAATTAGGCAGTGTAGGAATCCTTGCTTGTAACCAACAAGAAACATGGTTTACATTTACTATAGTGAATATAGTGGGAGACAGATCTCTGGTACTTTTCAGTTCTGAAGTCTATATGTTGTTATATTTCTTAAATTTTGAGGGTGGTGTGTGTGTTTTGGAACTCAAAATGTTGAAATTTCAGAATGTGTGTACTTTACTGGAACTCTTGTATCTTGGACTTTGGGCTTGGAATTGTGATGGGAAATTTTGTTTCAGAATGTTTAAAATGAAGTTCACACCACAGGAATGGATTCTTAATTGCTTATTTGAGGAGACTTACCTCTACATATCCTGATGCCTTGCTCAGTAGTATTTGGCTGCTGTTACAAGAATAATTGCCTCTAAATTATTAGAAAGTAAATGAGTGCTATTATACATAACAATTTCAATAAGAGACTGTTCCTAAGGTGACTGCGCTATGCTTTATAGTAAGCAATATATTTCAATTACAAAATAAAGAAACAAGTTCAGCTTGAAATCAAACCCAAAATTACTTGTAATGTAGATAGAAATAGAGCTTTATATCTCTGCTTTTTATTCAAATGAGGCTGAGATGGGATTAGTTCTGTAATTTATTGGCAGTCAAAAGCCTGAGTTTGTGACTCCCGAGTTTTCTGTCTGCAGGTTCCAGTTGTAGCAGTACTGGGCTCTGGAGGTGGGATGAGAGCACTGACATCGTTCTATGGCAGCCTTGCTGGGCTGCAGCAGCTGGGTCTTCTGGATGCTGCAATATACCTTTGTGGGATTTCTGGCTCCACTTGGTAAGCTACATGCAGTTTTGATTCAGTAACTTTGAGGTGAAATGGTAGTGTTCATGCAAAATAGGCCTGTGTTACATTTGTGCCATGTGTAGGCAGACAGCAAATCAAGTATTTTACTAGTTTTTACCTGTGAGTTCTGTTGAGGATCCTGCGCAGTCTGAGAGATCCGATGTCATGTCCAACCCATACAACTACCAGCTAAAATTATGCATCTGCTGCTTGTGCAAGTCTGACAGCTGAATATTAGAATGTATTATATGAATAAAACTGCTGTGTCATACCTCAGAGCACTGACTAAAAAACCTTCCTCATTCCCCTACTCTTGCCAAGAAAATAACTGAGGTGGTGCAAGTCATGGGAAACATGTCCAGGCAGGCCACCATGTCATCACCTTGCAAAATGGCATAGAGGCTGAAGAGGGGTATAGCACTGTCTTGCCCTTTGGTGGACTGGAGCAACGTGCTGAAATACTAGATGTGGCTAGAGTGTTTCAGTGGCTGAGTTCTTGGAGTTTGTGATGAAGTCATCCCTTGTTTTTGTGAAACATTTCACAGAGGAGTTGTGCAACCTGACAGCGTAATCCTTCCTTCCAAGCTCTGTGTGTTAAATTAACTCCTCTGTACTTAGTTCTCCCGCCCCTTTTGATTCAGAGACCCTTCCAAACAAATGTAGGCATCTGTTTGTAAGGAGAGTCAGTGGTCCAAACTAGCTTCTCCTTTAATCAGACCTGTCTTCTGGTGAAGGCCATGGCCTCTAATGCTGCATGCTGCACCCTTGCCATCAGCCAGCTTATCATGGTTGTTTTGCTCTGGAGTTAACATAGGTGTATGAGCTGGTTCATGGGTGTTGGCATAGGATGCTTGGAACATCTTTGGAAGGCAGGTTAGCAAGGAAGATGTCCTATAGGTGTCAGGGTTTTCAGCACAATTTAGAGTTCAGAGATCTTTTATTTATTTTCACTCTTCTTTTAGCTAGTCTTCTCAAGTGCTGCAACACTAATTATAACTAGCTAAAACTATTGTTTACACTAGGGTCTTTATTACTGATGACATTAAGAAAAGCATTTTCAGGTGTTTATCAACACTGTATCAAGACCCTGACTGGTCACAGAAAGACCTCCAAGATGCAATCAGAAGAGCTCAGGATACTGTGTCCAGCAGCAAAGCAGGGGCATTTTCCCCAGAACGACTGAAATACTATTTCCAGGAGTTGAATGCAATGGAGATCACTGGACGGAAGGTTTCCTTTACAGATTTGTGGGGCCTTATTGTGGAATATTTCCTACAACAGAAGGTAAAAGAATTCATATTTGGATGTCTACTGCTGTTTGTTTTTCAAGTGGGGCACTACTGACCCATGTGTTTAGAGTCCAGAAACCAATTATTCTCCACCTTTGTCTAGGTGGTGCTGTGGAATAAACATTGTATCTTCTCCATTAATTCATATGGATCAGTGTTACAGAAAAATGCAGTGTTTATTTGGAATGACTGTACTAAAAGAATAGCTTTTGTACTGGGCAGCTTAAGCCTGACAAAATGTTGTTGGCTTTGCAGAGTGGCGTTACTGTGCAGTATTTTCTGTGTAATTGAGATTGAAAATCAGAGGGATAGCTAGTTTATTAATAACATTAGACATTCTAAATATACAGCTACAGAAATACTTTGGACAAACACAGCCATATACCTGGACAGTGGAGAGGAAAAGTGACTTTGAATTAATAGTGTTGTTAATCAGAAGTACTAAGCAACAGCTACCAATTATCAAACTATGGGTACAGAATTTACCTAAGTGGGCTCCTCCTTCCTTGCTTGTGACCAGGAAGATCCATCAAAGCTGTCAGATCAGCAAGAAGCTGTGAAATGGGCCCAGAATCCTTATCCTATCTATGCAGCTGTCAATGTGAGACCCAATATAAGCAGTGGTGACTTTGCAGGTATGAACATGGAAATCTCTTTTTGTTTGCTAAAGTCTATAAATTTATTTCATCTGTCCAGTTGCTTGGGTAGTGAGCAGCTGATACCAGGAAATACAGCTCAAGCAGCAGTTGGTAGTGCAAGAGGAAACTGATTGACAAAGAATTATCATCCTGGTAGCAAATATCTTCATCATGGCTAAAATGAGGAATGAGATTCAGAACTGTTGGACATTCCACAGGTTTTGCTATAAACTGCCTGAAATTTTCAGGAGCTGAGGAGGTTCCTGTAATAAATATGTCTGTCTGAATCAAAGAATTAGAGTCTTTGGTTTCTTCACTTTCTTCTATAGTCTCAGATAAAAAATTTGTGTAGGATTCATATAAAATGATGGGTTGGCTACCTTGTAATATGTTTTAGTGGCCCGAGTTCTTAGAGTAAAAGTATGAAGACAGTCCTTCACTGAAACTTGAAATAGGATGCAACAAGTGGAGACAGATGAGTGAGACAGGAACACAAATGCTTGTGTCCATCTATGTACCACTAGGGGACTTGTTTGTTTTATTATGGAGGATTGTGTGTGTATGGTAGTGAATTCAATTTGACCCAGCTTGCCAGAGTTCAAGAAGCATTTGGAATTTGGATAATGCTTACAGATGCATTCTGTGTTTTGTCTGTGAATTGATCAGTGCAGGCCCAGGAGTTGGACTAGAAGACTGTTCTTTGTGGAAATCTTTCAAGCATGAGAGGGGGCACTTTGATAAGCAGACAGTGAAGTCTGATGCAGTGGGTCAACGGAGTTAAGTCAGTAGTGTAATAGTTTCTGGGAGATGGTTCATAGTGCAAAGAAAAGCTGAGAAAAATAATGTAGCTTCCATTTTGGATGGAAAAAGGAACTATCAAAATGGTTTAAAGTAAAAGTAAAATAGATAGGTTATTTCCATAGTAACGAAGTCAAGATGGAGCAAGACAGAATGAAAGCCTTCACAAGATGAATCATATGTACATAGAAACTAAAGAAGGGGGCAGAGAAATCCATAGTGATTGTGAAAAGAGAGGAGAGTCCCTTCTGTCTTCCCTCTGTGAACAGATATCAGATAAATATTTTCACTCATGTTTACTCTGAGATGAGTAAATATCCTATTGGCTTGTTCTTAGAGTGGTGTGAGTTCACTCCCTATGAAGTTGGATTTCGCAAATACGGAGCTTTTGTTCGAACAGAGGATTTTGACAGCGAGTTCTTCATGGGACGGCTTGTCCAGAAACATCCAGAGCCCAGGATTTGTTTTCTACAAGGTATGATCTTATGATAATAATTAAATTATCATATAAGGAAATGGAAAGGAACTTTGCTGCTTTGGGGACTTAGGAACTCAAGTCCACGCCTTTTCTCCCTTCCAGAAGAACCAGAAGAAGTGAAATATGTCAAATCTTCCTCCAGAGCTTTAGGTTCATAGTTGGCTCACAGTGTTACAGTCTGATGTCCTGAATCTGCAAGATGACTCTATTATAGCCACCTGTCAAAAATGTCCACTGTTGGTCTTCCTGTTCTCTTACTGTCTTTTCCATGTTTTTCTCTTGGAAAAATTTCTGCATTATATTGTAACATCATAATTAGTCACATGATTAATGCCAAGGTTTTAACTCAAACTGTTAGAGTAGTAGGGATCAAGTGACAGCCCTCTGCCATGAAAAATGTCAGGTGAATTACTGATCTTTTGGTTACACTGTGAAAAACCTTGAGAGTGTTAAATTCTTCTGCATTTCTCCTGCAGGAATGTGGGGCAGTGCCTTTGCTGCAAGCTTGGATGATATCTGCCTGAAGGTGGTTGGTATAGGACTGAGCTTTCTGGATTCTTTCAAAGATGTTATCAAAGTTGTAGGTAAGAACACATAATATAAGGATACATAAAAATATTTGGATTTTTCAAAAAATCACTGATTTTTTAGTAATCACAAATAATATGATGCAAAAATATGTTGTATGTAGTTTCCAAGATTACCACAAAGGGTGGATTTGGACAGATCTCTTTTATTCTGTGTTACTCCCTTTGATCACTCTTATAGCAAAGAGAGAAGTTGTTTCTTTAGTACACTTCCTCATCTTTTAAAAAGAATTCGTATCTGACTATAAATTTGGGCTAGCTCTGAGAGCTGCCTTAAACACATGTTAAAGTGCAGGCATCATAATCCTGAGAAGAGGAAGAGTAGAAACTGGATTGCTAAGCAGGAGATGGAAAAGGAGTCTTTCAATTTCCCCCATGGTCTGCCTTTTGTAATACTGGATAAGCTGGTTGTATGCTTATCTATTGATCTCCATTAGTTCATTACAGTGAAAAGTAAATGTTTTAGAGGCTACAATCTGTTAATATGCATAGTTATTGCCTTATAGTGACTAGTGGCAGAAGAGACTTTTTTTTTTTCCTCTGCCTTTCCAGCCCTGGTTCTCCCAACACACCCCACCCTTTTTGTTTTTTGTAGTTAAAAATGCTACTGTGTGTGGTTGACTGATGTCTTACGTGACAGAAGTGGTTGTCACTTGGTAACAAGGGTTTCTTTGCGTGGGTTTGAAATTAATGTGGGCAGTGCTTTATAAGTAAGCCTTTTCCCATTAAACAAGGCTAGTAAATCACCCAGTTATGGAATACGCATCTCATTTAAATTTCATTGCAATAGCCTTATTAGAGGGTAAATTCAGCCTTAGGACAAATGGTTAAATACTGTAGAAAAAGGCCTGACTGAAATGTTGGAGGTGGCATTTTGTTTATATTCTGCATCCTTCTGTGACTTCTGCAGATGACTGCCGAAGATTCCATTTCCGAGACCCAGCACGACTGAAGACTCGCTTGGTTATACCTGGGGGCCCCTTGTTACAAATTTTTCAGGATTTCTTTAAGTCCCGGGTCACATGTGGAGAAACCTTCAACTTCATGAAGGGATTGTATCTTCATAAAGATTATGTTAACATCAAGGAATTTGTGACTTGGAGAGGTAAAGGAGTTTGTGTGTATCTGACTATCACAAAATATATATATAGCACTGTATAGTATCCCAATGTCACGGAACATACATGAGCTTGACTTTGTTCTGCTGAAGCCAGGGAATATATCCCTGCTTACACTGTAGCAAAAAATTTTGATCCACAGATTTTGTATTTGTTTTGTCGCATAAGGCAAGCTCATCATTGGACTATAAAGGTCTGTCTCAGATGAAGGTGCATGTTGGAATGTCTTTTTTCTTCTTATAACACTGATATGAGTTTTGTGTATTTCTTCTGCCAAGGCATGTGTAACAAATCAATATAGTTACTTGTGTTACTTGGAGTGTCTTACAGGTACTCACCTGGATGCATTTCCCAACCAGCTGACTCCCATGGAAGAGAGCTTGTATTTAGTGGATGGTGGCTTTTCCATCAACTCTCCCTTTCCTTTGGTACTTCAGCCAGAAAGGGATGTGGATGTTATTTTGTCATTCAATTTTTCCTGGGAAGCTCCATTTGAGGTGAGAGATGTAGCTGAGCATTATTAAACAAACATAAAAGCACAGAATCATGCTCAGTGGCAGCAGATCAGTTGGAGCTGAATACAAACACTAATGGACAAATGAATGAAAATAAATGCTTACATCTTTCATGGAATCACAGAACGGTTTGGGTTGGAAGGGACATTAAGGATCTCATTTCAACCCTCTTGCCATCGACAGGGACAGCTTCCAGTAGACCAGTTTGCTTAAAACCCTATCCAGCCTGGCTTTGAACACTTTCAGGAATGGGAGTTCACAACGTCTCTGAGCAGCCAGTGCCAGTATCTCACTGTCTTCACAGTGAAGAATTTCTTCCTAATATCTAATCTAAACCTACCCTCCTTCAGCTTAAGGCCATTTCCCCCTTGTCCTGTCAGTACATGCCCTTGTGAAGAGTCACTCTCCAGCTCCTGTAAGCCTTCCTTAGTACTGGAAGGCGTTGTAAGGTCTCCCCAGTGCCTTCTCTTCTCCAGGCTGAGCAGCCCTGCCTCTCTCCTCCTGTCTTCCTATGAAAAGTCATTTCAAGCGTTATTTTGCTATGCTTTGTCCTGTGAAGGTCATGAGAAAAAAGAAAGTAGACAACTGTGAGAAGATTAAAAAACTTTCAGAAGCCTAAACGGATTAAGTAAAATAAGACTCTTTGCTTGGCCCATAAAATCATTGTTACTTGAATATGTGCTTCTAAACAAAGGGTGGCTATTGGTGATTTTCTTCATGCAAACAGGGTATTTTCTGTGAATACAAGTGTTCATTATTAAGTGCAGAAAAGTCAAGGTCAATAGATTTAGGGTAGGAAAGCATAAAAAAATTTCAGCTGCAATCTGTTGCTGTTTCTTGCAGTTCTTCTCTTCATTCTTCTACATTACCAGCCAGAGAAATTGTTTCTGCTGATTTGAAGCTGAGTTTGTCACTTATTTTCTTCTTTTTTTTTTTTTTTTTTTTTTTTTAAATGGAAGTCTCTTTCCCTTTGAGGATTGTAGTTAGATGATCTTAGAAGTGTTGCTGGTGTTTTATTGCAGTTATCTTTTTTCTCTGCTGACAGGTTTTAGAGCTGACTCAGAAATACTGTGAGGAGCGGGAAATTCCTTTTCCAAAAATCAAATTCAGTCAGGAAGATGAAGAGAAGCCAAAAGAATGTTACATGTTTGTGGATGAAAATAATCCAAAGGCTCCAATTGTACTCCATTTCCCTTTAGTGAATGACACTTTCCAGAAATACAAAGCTCCAGGTAAGAAAGCTGCATCTTAAATCACTCTTATAACAATTCTTTGAGTGTGCTGATGGGGAAAATTCAGTGAAGCTGATGTTCCTCTTTTCATTCTTCTTAATATTACTCTGTAATTGTTAAATTTACCTTTACATTTAAGGCAGAATCAGTGCCCACTAGTTTTTTGAAGGGCAGGATGAGAGAAGAGGCTCATAACCTCCCTCCCCCCACAAAAGTGTTCATAATAAACTACTTTAATGTTAATCTTTTAATACTGGTATTTAAATTTGAGAGGCAAGGTACTCCTAGAGACAGTTGAACTTGAGGTTGGTCTTTCATTTTAGTGTAAAGCAGCACTTCCAGGTAGAATTGAGCTTTATATTCCTTATTTTGAGCATAATAATCAAAGATGAACTTAACAGTTTATCACAATGAGAATGCCTTTTAGTACTGTATTTTGGAGTCTAGTGGAAATAGGGTAATAATACTTGGCCCTTCAGCTTCCAAGTATTTTGGAAGGAGCTGGTATCTCTGAGGAGGAGCTTTGGGGATAAAGTTAAGTTTCAACAGAATTATCTCTAATATCCTCCTAACAGAATTCAACTAAAATGATTCTACCACTGCAGAGGGTTTTTTGTGATTTTGTTGGCTTTTTTTTCTTTCTTGCTGCAGGAGTTGAACGTGAGTCAGAAGAAGAGAAATCCTTTGGTGACTTTGTCATTGAGTCGAAAGATTCCCCTTACCGTACACTAAACTTCACCTTTGAGCCGTATGATTTCAGCAGGTTAGTGGAAGTGAATCGCTACAGTGTTCTGAACAACAAGGACACTCTCCTCAAAACCCTAAACTTGGCTCTGCAGAGGAGGAAGTTGAAGAAAGTGATCAATAAGTCAAATACATGAGCAGTTTCCAAGGCTGAGGGTATACAGAGAGGCTGCAGTGTACAAAAGCCATGAGGTTCAAGACAGGATACTGAAAGTGGATAGCTGGAAGCTGTCTTCCTCGGGAGGGAGTAGTACACCTGACACTGAAAACTCATTCCAGGTTATGTGCTCTGATGAAAACTCAAGGGATGTACAATACAACATGGACATTGCTTCCTCACATGGGGAAGAGTGAGGAATTACCTAGCTCAGTGTCTCAAATCGCAGTGGCTGATTCCAGAGGATTCAGGAGGCCTATCCAAACCATTCAAGCATCTGGAGAATAATCTTCCAGACTCTGAGTAATTCACCTGTTTTTATCAAAGGTGTGCTGGTGTTTGAGGAAACAGATTCCTTCTGTACCTTTATCTCTTACTTATGAATCTTCTTTCATGAACTTCTACAGTTTGCATCATCTTAAAAAGAACTCCACATTTAAAAACTACACACTGAGAGATGTCACCTTTTGCTTTCAACTTGCTACTGGCTGATGCCCACATACTTTCAAGACTAAGTAGTCATTACTTGCTTCCCATTTTGCCATTCATGGTTTCAATTTCCTTTCCCTTCTTGAGGATTTTAATGGCTTTTTGTCTCCCAGAAATTCTATACAGAGTATCTTATTTTGGTAAACAATTTTTTTTCAAGGAAATAAATGTTTTTTATGTTTAACAATAAAGATGCATTGTGGGATTTTGTTACTCTTTCCTATAGTTTGATCATCATGAGATGATGAAACTATGCTGAAGATACCGTAAGTTTCATCTTTCTGTGTAAGAGGAAGGAAGGCTCCTTTGAAGAGTTTGATTTAGATATTTTTTACTTACACTTCAGCTTGTAATTCACCCAGACCTTTGTTGAAGGAATTTGTGTCTATGTATTTTAGAAACATCAATAGTCAAGGTAGGCACAGCTTACGAATGTGAATTTATAAAATAAAGTCAGATGCTGCTGTGCTATGGGATGGGATTCACCTCACTTTGCAAAAAGCCCAGAGAAAAGTACTGAATGATGCAGGTGGAAAATATGTAATGCAGAACAGTGGTAGACAAGCACTGTTCTTTTTATGGCTTTTACATTGAAGTGAATGTACCAGTTCTGCATTTAAAACTGAGGACAGGAGATTTGTCTTCTGAAAGTATTTAAGGGCTTGATGGGTATGATTCTTATTACATTTTCTATGTGTTTCTCTTTTAAGAAATACTAGTTTTGCTCACATGCTCTTCACAGTTTTTCTTAAGTACACTTGTCAGAGACAGCTAGGTTGATAGCTTGCAGGTGAAAATCAAATCAGGGGCTGAGCCAAGAAAGAAAACCTTATATTAATGACTTACTACAGACCACCTAATCAAGGGGAGGATGAGCAAGATAATACCAGTTACTTCTTAAGGAATCTTATAAATGTGGAAAATGTATTTCAGCTGAGAAATGGGAAGTGACCGAGTTTTCACGGTCAAGAACTGTGGTTTTTGCTTAGTAAGAGTTGGAAGTTGTGCTGGTGAATTCAACTGACTCACGCTGGAATCACAATCACCTTGCCTTAATTGTCTCTACAGCAGAATAATTTTAAAAAGAGTTGGTAAAAGCTTCTTGGTTTTAAGCTGGACTGAGTGAGTTAACCAGGTACTTCAGCCTCTGATCAACTGTGATTACCCTGGAAAAAGAGCACACCACCTGCGTCTGCCTGACCATCTACTTACATCAACAGGTATTACAGGTAAAGTTTTCTCCCTTTTGTGGGGCTTCTAGATTGCCACAGGGAAGAATCATTTGGCATTTGCAGTAGTATGTGTTCCTTTTCCTCTGGAGATGATGACTGTGTTCTACATAGCTGATAAACTCTAGCTGAATCTTCTTTTCAGCTAAGTGCTTCCAGCTAAGATTTTGTAAATTCACTTGTTGCTGATGCTGTTGTATCAGGAAACAGTTAATTCTTACGTTTTTTTAAAGAAAATACTTTGGAAGATTTTTATAATAATTCCTGTTGTGGATTTTTGAATCCCGAGATAGTGAATGAACAACATAAAATAGCCAATGGGATAATAAGAAAACAGTGACTTCCTATGAAAATACCTGCTTTTTTTGTCTGCTCTTGCAGTGTCAAAGGCAAACTGCTGTGTAGCAGCAGATCTTCTGACAGCATCTCCAGTCACTTCCCTAACACAGGTCTTATTGTATCTGCAGTGATTCTAAGAGGAATGAAACTTAAAATGCAATCACCATAATGCTGTGAAGGTAAAAGGTGTGCTTCTTTGTTAGGGCAGCAGCAGATGAACAGGAAATCCAGGGCAAAGGAGGGAGCAGACCCTTGTGAAGGGGTAGCAGAGATGGTAAACCACTTGTGGCCTGCTGCTGAGTGTGTTTAAGCCAGTTCTGTGGAGCGGAAGTCTTAGTAAAGGTCTCAGTGTCCTAGAAAAAGCATTGTCTGGGAAAATGCAGGAGCACAGAACAAAAGCTTGTGGTGTTTTCTTAAGGGTGCTGTACCCTGAAATAGAATGGTTGAAGAAATTTTTCCTTTTCTCCAATATCTCCAAATTTGTTCATAGCCAAGCAATGTTGTTATGTTGAGATATACTTTTTTTTTAGTTCAGTACAAAATCTTTTGAGTCCATCAACTCCAGTAAACGAAAAATTTATCTAGAGCCACATCTAAAAATCTTAAACTGGGACAGAATTATTGCTAACTCTGTTGCTTTTGATGTGGCAAATATTACACCAGGCTAGACTTTTAGTCACACATTTGTGTTCAATTGCTGGTTGAGGCACTTTGAACACCTCAAAAGGAAGAAAAACAAATACAGAAAGCAGTGTTTAATCAGAACTTGGTATTGATATCACTTGGATTTGAAAAAGGTAAGGAGATCTAGAGGTGTTGGAGTCTGAAACATTTCCAGTGGATAAAGGGAAATACTGTTGAATGAAGTTCTGGTAGGGTTTTATGTAGAGCAGTTATATGTTGGCATGTCACCCATATTTGAGGAAAATTAACTCACAGCAGATGCATGGATGAAGGAGAATGTATGGGAAAGGGAAAACCAGACATTTGAGAGGACACTAGATGACTGCAGGTTAATTTGTTTGTCAGAGAAACAATTGCGAATGGACCTCTGTTCTACATGAAAGCAACCTAGAGAAGGGAGATAAAGCTAGAAGGCCAATGGTGGTGTGAGAACAAATATATGAAGGAATATTATTAAGGAATAAACTGAAGCTGAATATAAAAAGTATGTTCCAGAGTTTTGTGAAGTCTGTGAAAACCTTGAGAATGATTAGGCTAACTTACTGGTGGACGTGTAAAGTAGAAGGTGATGAATTGATAGAACAATTGATTTATACAAAGGTATGCCAATGTTTTTAAGAAGTGTTAGCTTGTTTGATATCTTTGTGATCAGGGCTGGTAGGAAGGGAAATGCTGATTATCTCCCAAGGCTCCATATAAGCAAGGGGAGCCTGTATTGTTTTCTCCTTAGGAAAAAACCTACTGCAGGAGCTGGAGTGCTGACACACATACCTGGGTGCTTTTTCATACCTGTTACATTTTTCAAATCCTTTAAAGGGAGCAGTGCTCTCTTACATGACACTGCAATCACTCTCAGTCCACTCCTCAACACGGCATCACCTGCTGCGTTTGTAATCTTCAAATTCCGTACAAGGCCTTGAGCTAGAGCAGACTGCTGCATTTAGCAGACTCACTGTGAAATGGTATTTGGTACAAGCTTATTTCCTCCAAATGTATCTGACAGAGGCACTTTTCAATTTCAGGGCAAAATACATCAGAGTTTGGGTTAGTAATAAGGGATACACATGGGAGCACATTCTGTTTCAAGCTATAAGCTTTGTAAATTATTATCATTATAAATATATCTGTAATATAAATTATATATATAAAGCATCAATTATTAATTATTTTTCATGTAGCCCATCTTTCCTTCTGTAGTTTTTGTGGGTTTGTAATCATGGCGATGTGGTTTTAACTATTACATTTTTTTTATCCATGGTTGTAGTGAAGGTCAACAGCGCATCCAGGTGGTGGAATTTTTGGTTGTGGTTGTTTTTTGTTTGCTGAACTGGTTATTGCATTGCTGACCATCACAGTTAAGTCAGCTAAGAGTTGTATAATGTCACACAAACCAGAACTTCTGTTGAGAATTCCACAGAGATTATGATTCATGCCTTACGTGCTTTGAATCCAAGGGTGTTGATGTAAATATCAGGCTGAGTTTACCTTAGGGGTAAAAACAAAGCTGTAAAGGTTGATTAGCTAGGTGTGGTAAAAAATGTTGCTTATAAAATTAGGGACAAAAATTCGAATTATTTAGTCTCTAAAAAAATAATCCCACAATATAATAAAAGTAATTAAATTTTACATGAGACCTTCAGCTATAAAACAAACAAATCATTACATAACCCCAATGGGGGAAAAATATCTTTATAAAAGTCTAATTATGGTTACTGTCCCTGCCCAATTTGACCATCATAAGCATTTCCTTGCTTTGTAACAAGTAGAAATTAAAGAAGGTTTTGCAGTACTTCTGTAAAATGAACCAGGCTCTGTACCTTTGCAGTGCATCCTTTTCCATCTTCATTGCTTAAAAGTTCTTATTTGAAGGCAGCTATACACCTCTAAATCTAAACTGTAGTGGAACCACTGCACAAATGTAGCACTCTCATGCCCTAGTCAGAATGAGAAGACTCGCTGCAGCACATCCATGATTTAAATGTAGGGTGTGGGGATATTTTTCCTTCAGCATTCCACCCCACTGCCAGTCACCCATGTGGTAGAGCAATACAAGTTCCCTGCTGTTAAGATTATTTCCCAACTCACTTTGGTTTTTTTCTTAAGGGTGTGTTTATGTTCTTTCTTTGTGTTTTGTTCTTGTTTTTCCTCTTTTGTTGTTTTATTTTGTGTGTGTGTTTGGCTTTTTCCTGTTAGAAAATTGTGGCAGTTGAGAAGCAGAACTGGGACTGAGAAGTTTGATGGGGATCAGAGTGGATGGGACTGTATTTTTCAAGTGCTTTGTGAATGCTTTGCTTGCAGAAGTTAGCCTCTGTTTTGTAATGAGGTGTGCTGGAAAATGGCATCTGGACAGCCGCATTCATTAGTCCATTGTGAAACATGGCAAGTTTAAGCAAGTTTTATCTGCAAATTTCACCTTGGGCTTTACTGTGGAACCATTACTGGAATCTGCATAACGATGCATATGATGTATTGAGGATAATATTACACCAGAGTTTAATTTATAATGTGTCAACTGTGTTAAAGCAATATGTGAGGAAGAAATGAGGGTGAAAAATGTCAGAAAAAACATGTATTCTGGTTGAACCCAAGCCATTCTGTGATTTTATGATACTTGGGCGTACCTGCGGAGGTCGTTGATTATGCATCAGGAAATGAAAGTCAGCTCCATTCAGTCTGCAGCTATTTTGAGTTTTCTCTCTTTTTGATGTTTTCTGTCTGAGTCTCATGTGGTATTTGTAATTTGGTCAGGCACTGAGGGCAAAATCCCCTACCTCTCTTAACTGTCAGAGAAGCAGGTATTGGCTGCTAATTGAAAGATAACTGTTGTAGCGTTATAATTGTGTCAGTATTCCAAGAAGCCTTATTTTGTGAACTCTTTTTTCTTTAGGAAAACAGTTAGGATTATTTTGAAAAAATAAATTTCTGAGGAACTGTCATTTTTTTCTCTTTTTTTTTTTTTTTGGCATCAAGATTTAGGAGATCTTATTCCCTATGCATGTGTTTCCTACTCTAATGGTTTTTTAACTTGTGGCTAATCCCAACAGAATTTGACTTATTTATCAAAGAAATACCTTTAGAAGTCTGTAAAATCAGATAGCTGCATAGACAATTGAGGTTTTTATTGGTGCCCCTCTCTCTGATAGTGACACAGATACGAGGAGACCACCATGGTCTTTGCACCATTCTGAAATACTGGAAAATCCACTGATTATCAATTTTTTTTTCCAGCCCAATGAAATTGCTTCAATAATTAGGTAATTCAGTAGGGTCTCTGAGGCCCATGGAAATCCTTGTTTCTGTGTGCTCCTTCTCTTCCTACAGTCAGCCCTCAGGGGGCAGTGGCACTCTGTCATGGAGAGTTCTGCACCTGGGTACCTGCACCTGGTCCTCACCCTCCACCCCACCCTGGAGACCTCCTCTTTGGAGGTCTGACACGCCTCCTTGTCCAGAGCATCTGATCCAGAGGCTCCTCCTCCTACAAACACAGTCTGTAGTCTCCCTCAGCTCTGTAAAGCTGAGATATTTGGGGATCAAAGAGGAAGAGGTTTGCACCTCCCAAGAATTACTTAAGCAAAAAGTGAAATTAATCAGATACACTGTTACTTCATTAAGCAAACTCTGGTTGATCTGGGGCTGAACTGGGGTCATCCTTCAGCAAATAAGGAAAACACACTTCTGTAACTGGATGAGCTCGTCAGTTTAATGCATCACTATAAAGTACATCAAAAAGGTAAAATGTCATTATCCGTGATGATCCCGTAGGAACTTACGAATATATTAAATACTTTTTGTTTAGTGGAATCATGGGAAAAACCTCTGTTATTTTGGAAGCTTTCAGTGGCTTTTGTTTTTTTGTAAGGTGGAATTGTAGAACTACTGAAGTTTATCTGAGTATCTGAACTTTTTCTTTAAGTCCCACTTTTGTGGCACCTATTCCACTGTGGTAGAATTTAAATCAGTCAAAGCCTCTTTTTTACTCTGAGTTATTCTAGGGCGGGGTAAAGGGATGGTGATGGGGAAAGATGTTCACAGCCCCTGTATCTGGAGGGCTGAGATCTCTCAATTGCCTTGCACAAAAAAAATAAGAACAAACCAACCTTCTGAACACTCTGCTGAGTGTCTGATTTCCTGGACTTGCTCCCTGTCCAAGGGGTAACACTGGAAAGCAACTCTGCCTTACTGATGCTATGTATTTCATCAACAACCATCACCCACTACTCCTGAAGGAGATAAGCATGTGAATCTTGCTCTTTTGATGACTCCTTGAGCACAACTTGCGAGGTTATTGTTTTTTAAATACCTTTTCACTCAGCATTCATTTTATAAATGAATACACAGCCTGTAACAGTCAGAAGCAGAGGTGCTGTCAAGACTGACGCCAGTTATACAACCACTTTGACATCTGAAGGTTTTCTAATAGGAATGTTTACTTCTCCCTTTTGCAGGAGGAGAGCAGTTAGGAAGGTGTGGGCAGGAATGGTCCTTCTCACCAGCAGCTGCTCTTTGTCTAAGGAAATGATATGATGAACCGTAAGGATTAGTTTGACAAGCTACTTATAAGTACAATACCCAGACTAACAGACCAGGTTCTCCAGGCTTTTTGCATGGCTTTTGAATGGAATAAATATGCCAATATCTGAAATCAGTACTGTAAAACGGGAATCTTCCTATTTTCTTCTTTCTGACCTAGAGCAGAAGGTCTAAATGTTCCGAGTCCAAGTTCTCTCTGCTCAAGACCATGACCATCCATATTAAAGTATCAGGCCTGAGTACTGCTACAAGATTCAGTCTTGCTTGCAAGCTATCTAAAGGCCATGTAGAATCATAGAGCAATTCAGGCTGCAAAAAACCTCTAAGATCATGCAGTCCAACTGTTAGCATAATGTGTCCAAGTCCCACTAAACCATGTCCTAAAAGGTCACATCTACATGTCTTAAATGCCTCCAGGGATGCTGACACAACCATTTCCCTGGCAGCTTGTTCCAGTGCTTGACAACACTTCCAGTGAAAATTTTTCCTAATATCTAATCTAAACCTGCCCCGGAGCAACTTGAGGCCATTTCCCCATGTTTTGTTGTGTGTTACTTGGGAGAAGAATGGGAGTAGCAACGCCTGCCTTGCTACAGCCTCCTCTTAGGCAGTTGTAGAGAGTGATGCGGTCCCCCCTGAGCCTCTTTTTCTCCAGGCTAAACAACCCCAGCTCCCTCAGCTGCTCTTCATCTGACTTGTGCTCCAGACCCTTCACCAGCTCTGTGGCCCTTCTCTGGACCTGTTCCAGAAACCTAATGGCCTTTTTGTAGTGAGGGGCCCAAAACTCAAGGTTTGGCAGCACCAGAACCAAATACAAGGAGACAATCACTGCCCTGGTCCTGCTGGCCACACTGTTTCTGATAGAAGCCAGGAAGCCTTTGGCCTTCTTTGTCCACCAGGGCACACTGCTTACCATGCATACACAAGAGTCCAGATAAAGTGTGTGAATAGATATAACATTGTTAATGGGCATTTTTACCCACTCCATAGACATACTAGCTGCCTTCCTTTGCTGCATGTGTATGAGTGCTTAAAAAAAAAACAATGGGCAAAGAAATATCTGTCACAGTGGTGTAGGATGATAACCATAGTCACTGGAGAGAGCTGGGCCCTTCCAGAGAGCAGTTCACCCCCGGGTGCTACCAGAGAATCTTTTAGCCTCTTTCTTTTCATTAATTAGGGCTGGTGACTCAGCTGCAATTACAAACTCACACTCAATACTTACCTCTGAGTTCCTGTAGCTTTGTAGGAAAAAACCCACACCTGTAATTTAAAAAGAGTAGTAACAGTGAATGCCCCTAAAGAAAAAGCAGTGGAGATGTCTTGATTTTGCTTTAGACATGCTTGGAGATGTCTTCTTTTGCTTTAGGAGCATGATAAATTGCATTGCCTGGAGGCTGTTAACCCATGCACACAATCACACGCTTGGCTGGTGGTGGAGACCCAACTTTGGAGCCTCTACTATGGGACTCCTATGAATCAGTGATAAAGAAGTGATGTCTTCTGGTCTGATCTGAAGGTGAAAGTGTACTCTGGGTGCTGTGACTAGATGTCTCATCAGTGGTGATTGGGGTCACCCCAGTAGCATTGTTTGAGGGGAGCATGTTCTTGAGAACTGAGTGCTTGGGAGTTGTCTCCTGAGCAGTAACACAAAGCAGCTCATTCATTTGCTGTTTTTGTCACTTGTGTCAACTGACCTCAGATTGTGTTGATGTACTTAGGAGAATAACCTGAGAAAATTGATGCAATTACTTTGTAGATAAGGCCTAAATTTGCAACGTGAATGTGAATATTTTTTTATAGTTGTACTAAATGATGTATTAGGACAAAATTTTAACAGGACGTGTACAATTGTGCAACTTCTGTGAAGCAGACAATATAAAGTAAATTTATTTGTTATTGTCTCAAAAGAAAGATGTTTCCTGTGGAATATTCTCTATTATCAAAGCAGGAAATGCAGCTTAATGTCCCTGTTCTTCATTTTACCTAAGTGCTTTATAACGAAAGGTGCATGGAGGTTTAATTTCTTAAGGGTTTAATTTGCTGTCACTTCTGATTTGTCAGAATCTAGGTCAGAAAGGCTTATTATTAAGTTTTGGGATGGCTTATTTGGGTCATGTAAATGAAGTCTGATGTCTAGAGAGGGTGCCCAACAGCTTTGCTTTAGCACATTATGAAGAACAAAGCACAAGTATTTCTAGAAATGAGGTTGGACTCTGTGACTGCATTGGTGTGTCAGAGGTTGGACCAAGAGGTGTCTGTCTCTTTATCATGGCACCTTTCTCTCAGAAGCTACTGATCTTGGGAGGCTTGTGAACCAGCCTCTGAGGGCTATTTCCCCCTTTGCTTTATATAAGATATTAAATATTTTATTTCAAATATCTGTAGAAACCCTGAGAGAATTTGGAGAAATTATTATCAGGCTCTCTTCTCTGTGGGAGGAAAGTGATTCTGAACCTGTGTCAAAACTGGGATCTTGGTGGCAAGTGGGCTTCTCCAGCTCTTGCAGCTGCCTCTGAAGAGGCTGCAAAGCCTGTGCTGGTTCTGCTGCAAGCTCTCTGCTCCTCTGCCACCCTAGACACCCTGCTCCAAGCTATGTGGCCCAGCCCAAGGGACTGTGTGACTCCAGACATCGTTATCACCACAGCCAGCGCTGCTGTGGGCTGCTGTTGTTGCGATGGTGTTGGTGAAATACCACCCTGTCTTCTGGCCTGTGGCTTCCTGACCCTGACTCACCTGCACCGTGCTTTGTGATGCAGTGTCAAGTTATCAAGTCATTTACTATTATTGCTGGGCTACATCTGCTTTTGGGTGGGAGTGTGGTTTAGCTGGGTTCTTTTTTCTCATTACGTGCAGAGTAAGCAGGGGCAGTCTAATGACATAGAAACTTGAACTTTTACTGTTGCTTAATTTGATTTATGAAATCCACAAAAGGCCCTAATGTGGACGTTCTGGAAAGGGTGCGAATAAAGTGGGGAGCATGGCATGTTATCTAAGTGCACGGCTAAGTTTTGTCCCTCAAGAACAAGGAGAATCCAGTCATCAAACTGGGACATGAAATGATTTCAGAGCCTGAGTGAAGTGGCTGGGGTTCCGCCTCTTGTAACCCTGTGAGCTGAATCTCATTTCAGTTCAGAGCGTTACTGCGAAAATGTTATTTTATAAACAAAATGAAATAATTCTCTATTGTAATACCAGTTCCACTATAAAACAACCCAACAAAAAAACTTTAGGTGGGAAGTCGTCAGGCTTTTTTTGCATAAGTGGCAGTACAGCATAAAGCAGAAATATTCATTAAATGCTTGAATCTATTGAAAGGCAAGACTAATAATAATTTGAAACTTTATATAAGGTAGGTCTCATCTAAGGTAGCTCTTTATAGGACAGTTTGAATACTCAAAAACTTTCATTAGAAATGGTTGAAAAATCAGATTTTTATTTTTTCCCAAGAAGTCCTACTGAATCCTTTTACAGAGATTTTTCATTCTTAGAAATTTGAGAATTCTAAAAAACAGAGTTTAAAAAAACCTCTTATTTCAACTGCAATTTCTTACTATTGAATAACACCTATTTTTAGTGATTTTAATAATGTTTAATGCAATAGGTGGCTTCTGTGCTGTTTTTGTAGTAGTACTAGGTCTTTTGTTTTTATGTGTGAGTGCTGTTACTGAAAAATAATGGAAAATTATTAGAGATTATTATTAGATTAATTATTAGAGATTAGACTTGACAATTTTAACAGGGATATTTAAAAACTTTTGAAAAAATGATGTGTAGTTATTTTTGTTAAAGCTTATGAGATTCTAACACAATTTAATTGAAAGCAGCACTTCAGCTAGAAAACATTTCAATAGCAAAAGCTCCTGCTGGCTCTGCTGACCCCTTAACATCCTCTATGCAACCAAACAAGAGAGAAGAAAAGCTACAAGGTGTTTTCTTTAAGTGCCTGTGAGATCCAGCCTCCACTTCATGACAGTAATTTGTAACTAACGTGGTGAAAAATCCTTGCTGTTGTGCATCTGACTGGAGAAGCTGGTGGGCACTGGAACTGCCCCAGGAGATCCCTCTGTGTGTAGTTATTCAGACCTTATGGTGGTGGATAATGGCTTTACTCTGGGATTAACCTGTGATAAAATGCTTGACCCATCTCCTTTTTCCCCTAAATCACTGTGGTGTTAAAAAAGAAAAAAAAAAAAAAAAAAGCATATCTTTATGTGGCGCAGAACAAGTACATCATTTGTGCTTTTGAAATCAGTGGGAGGTGGAGCCATGAGTCAATCTATACAACTCTTCTTCTTGGCCACAGCTGGTTGGAAAATATCGTGGTCCAGGAGCACCTACCAGCTGGGGGAAACACAGACTGGAGCCTTATAGTGGTGCCTTTTATGAAACAAAGATACTGATGGGATCATCAGCCTATTCACCTTTGGTAAGAGAAAATCAGCAGTGGGGCAGGAGAATCTGTTTGACTGTCTTGGAGATTCATCAAAAGCAAATGCTTGGGGAATTTTGATCCTTAAATGTCAATGCATCTACAGCAGGCAGATTTGTCAGTAAAAGCAACAGGTAGGTAGATGGTCCTGGTGAGATGGATATATCCCATCATGAAGAGGAGAGATGGGAGAAATGCTAGGGTCTCCTGCCACAGTGAATCTGAGTAGGAGCTGAAAATTACTGACTGTTGGGTTTCATCACTGGCCCCTCTTTTGGCTCTTTGTCCCCAGGATCGGTTCATCCGGGCAAACCCGCACAGGAAGATTGGAATCAGGAGGAGGAATCATGAGAGACCATACAGTGCTGAAAATGAGGTACTGTACAGAAGGCAGCTTCTGGATTGCAAGGAGCTGCAGGGCGTAAAGGGTGGCTGTTACCTGCAATCTTCTGTCAGCCTTTCCAGACTCTCACCAAGCTTAACTGTTTTTGTGTGAGGTGATATTTATTGACAGTTAAGGGAATATTTGCTTCTTCTCTGAGTGTGCTGTCTAGAGTGCAAAGCATTCACTGTGACTTAGGGGTTGGGAAGATGATGACCTTGTGGTTTAAATGCTAGGCAAGGAACTGGGAGAGCTGGATTTTAGTCTTGGTTTACTGTGGTATGATTATATGATGATAGTCATACCTCATAATACCCAAGCCTTAGTCCTTAAATTGTTTTTCCTTTACTTTATGGAGGCAGATCAGCAAATAAAATGGCTTACTCCCATGTTTGACACTTTTCTGGACACTGATTTTTATGAAGATGAATTTGTTTTGGAAAGTGCTGAATATGGTACATACTAGATATATTAAAAATTATTCTGTTTAATGGTTGATTGAAAAGATATTTAGTAACTTGAAAAATGAAAATGGTATCCTATATTTTTCCACATCTGAGTTTTCTCAGTCTGTTCCCTAGCTGTACTCAGCACAAAAGTATGAAGCTAACTCTTTCTTACATCTGGGAGACCAGTGAATTCACTAACTGCTAGCACTATGGAATAATAATTTGTGTCAGTATAGTTGCTTAGTACTTAAGCCATCTCATTAATAAGTTTTCTTCAAACTCATGGATATGGTTAGGATGGTCCCTCATCCTAAAGCTGAGGATGAAAAATTAATCCTTTGTGTTTGGGATGAAATGTTGAGCTTTCAGCAATTTGGATCATGTACTTCTTTCATTCTCCATCGGCAGAAACACTGCTGCCAAAAATTACGCTGAGATTGATGAGCTTTCAGACCTTCTGGTTTTGTTCAAACAACACTTTCTCAGAGAAAAGTGTTGAGTTGAGAATCTTTCCAGTAGGCTATAAATAACATTTGGCTTGATGGCTTATTGCTTTCTAGATGTTTAGTCTGCTTCTGTCAGGACAGGGTGTATCAAAATAAGAGGTACACAAGGAGGTCCTAAGCAGGCAGTTCCCCAGAAATCATGATTCTTTGGAGATTTAAGTGCTGCTTTTAATTTAAATAATGGAGCTATTTCTTTTGCATGTTGTATTTTACTCTTGATGTTGTTCAATACTGCCTTGTTTTTCCTGTAACCAAGTGTAGGGTTGTGTTTAGCTGTGACAGGGAGTGGAGGGAGAACAGAAAACTTGAGAGAATTGTGGAGCCTTCAAGCTATTCCCCTTTAGAACCCTACACTACAGGTTGTCAATATTGCTGGGCTTCTCCTTGGTAGATCAGTCAGGCCAGCCTGGGTTTGTCCTGATTAAGGCAAGACATTCTGAATCACCTGTTTGTGCTTTTAAGCCTTTTTTTTCGGTATGTGCATTTACATACAATTATAGCTTTTCTTGCTTATTTGTGTTTAATGATGTAATCTAACATACTGCAAATTTTACTTTGTGTTCTCAGCTTCCCATTTTCTTACATTATTTATAGCTTTAGTGATTCCTGCTTTTTTCAGTTCTGGTTCTTTAAAAAAAAACCTGGTTTATATACATGCATCAGTTCTGCTTGCTGTGTTAATGAGGTTTCATTTTGATTAATGTAGACCCTAGCTATGAACGACAGGTTCTCTTTACTCAAAGTCAAATCACAAGAAAGTATTTCTTCTCAGAAAATGTCTCAAATAGTTAAAATTAAATGCACTGCGTTATAATGACAGAATGGCCTTTGTGGTCCTATAAGATAAGATATGTTATTTATATCTGAGTTAATTGTTAATAATTAAGGTATCTTTCTCACTGTTCTGCAGCCAGAAGTGCCCCAGTTGCGCTGGCTTTCTGTAAGAATTGTAGGCATGAGAAATCTCCGCAAAGCAGATCTGTGTAAGTATCACTGATGGAGTATTTACAGCTTAGCAAGAAAACTACTGTCACCTGGTTTTAATGCCCTTGTACACCTGTTGCTTAGATTACAATAGTATTTCAGGGGGGTTTAGGTGAAGAACTTGTATTTATTTACATTTTCATTTAAATTCAAAATAATTTAGAAAACACTTAAAGCCAGAAAGGAAATAGACTAGAAATTCTGTATTGGAGAAGTTGTTCTTCCCTTTATCAGCTGATCTGTGGTATTTCCCTTTCTCCTAACTCTTCAGTGCCTCTTTTTCCAGGTTGCCCAATTCCCTTTTGAAAGGAACATCTTTGTGAAAGATACAGGAGAAACCAGAAGTTGCTTTGGATGTTGCTGTGTTTGTGTCTTCATTGTTCTGTCGGAGTAGATGACTTGTGCATTGCAAATAGTTGAAAATCCCTCAAACTAAAATTTAAATTTAATTTTAAAAGGTGTCATTTCAAGAAGAGACATTGTATATGAGTTTTTTGGAAACTGGCAAATATTTGAAAATAGGAGTTAAAAAAATCACTAGAGAGTGCTTAGTTCAAAACTGTTGAAATAAAATACTTTGGCTTTTGTTATCATATAGAATTAGTGGTTTAAAATTGACGTGGTTTGAAACTGATGTGAATCTAAATAGAAAAGTTAAATAACACTAAACCCAGAACATTTTCCTTTGGGCCTAATGAAATATTTAGGACTCCTCAGAGGTTAATCTTTTCTTTCCCTGACTGGACAAATGAAATAATAACAAAGTACTCCTGTACTAATTATGCAACTTGTTGTTAACACAGGGAGCCAAACTGATTGTTATGTCAAGCTGTGGCTGCCAACAGCTTCATGTCAGGAAGCCCGGACAAGAACTGTACACAACTGCAGAAATCCCATCTGGAATGAAACTTTCCACTTCATCCTACAGAGTGAAGTAAAGGTGAGATCTGTGACAGTGAGCAGGGGCTTTCTAAAGGGGGCATCTTCACCTGCTGTGGGCAGACTCTTTTTGAGAGGCTTGAGGCTCACACGGATCTTGAACCCAGCTAACCTGACTGAAAGAAGTAGTTTAAGACTGGAAGGTTGTGGAATATCTGGAATAACACTGAATGCTTCTCTGTGTCCCAGAACAGTTGTAAAAAAACTGTTAAAGTGTTTACAGAGTTAGCAGAAATAGGTGAGCAGAGTGAAAGTGATACAAAGTCCAAACTGGATCAGTTTCTCATGCTTCTAAGGGTGGCCTGAGCCCTGAGGAGCTACTAGGGGAATTGCTGTAATTCAAGTCCTGTTAGAAGTTTGGTAGTGTGCTTTAACTTCCATTTTAAAGGGCTGAGAATTTCCCCTTTGTTATTACTTTCTGATGAAATGCCAGAATTTCTCAAGGTAGTAATTTTGAATCCACAAACGATCTGAGGAATAGTGTATGTAACCTCTGCTCTGTCTGGTGCATATTACTGTCATATTTATCACTTATGTTTGCTCTTCTTTTGGGTCTCTTTTTGGTTGCCAAATCTGATGATTTACCTCTTCTAGGGTTAGTTCCTGACTCTGCTGTCTGAGCCACCTGGGCTGTGAGCAGAGCTCCGTGCTGTCACAGGAGTCTGCCCACGTGAACGCGAGGCTGAATGCTGGCTCTGCTGAACACTCCTTTTGGGCTCAGTAGTCCCAGAATTATTGTTTTTTGTAAATTAATGTTATTTACATCCTTCTCTGCCTGTCTCCTCAGAACATCCTGGAGCTGACAGTCTGTGATGAGGATACTTTTACACCAGATGACTGTCTTATGACTGTTCGCTTTGATGTGGCTAAAATCCAGCCTGGAGAAAAAGCTCGCCTGAATTTTGAGTTGAATCCAGAGGTGAGTGGCTAGAGAAAATAATACTCTTGATTAGAAGTTTGTCTCAAGTTACTATCTCTATTGAACATTAAATTGGTTCTCACACACAAAGACTTTATTAAAAAGGATGTTACTAAAAAGGTTGAATGCTTGGTGGGTTTTAGGAGAGGGGTCACAAACCTCCCTTGTTGTGACTGGAATAAGATGCGAAATACTTTTTGTGTTCCTAATTAGTTGGGTTTTTTTTTCTAATTTCAAAAATGTATTTTGAAAAATCAGTGAGAAAAAGAGTCAAAACTGAAGAAGCTGATGGTTAGGGTGTCTCGTTGTTGTAAGAGATGGACAGAGCAGGGATGGGAACAAACCTGTCCCCCTTTCCAGGCAGTTGCCCTTACCCTTTGGCCAGGAGCTCACTAGGGCTATCTCCTCTCAGCTTCTCCTGAGATTTTGGGCAGTTCTTTCAGATATTGTGCTTGCTAAATGAAGCATTTAATTCTTGTAATAATCTCTTACAGTTTTTTCCTCCTCTACTAAACAACTTTAAGAAAAAAAGTCTCAGCAAGTCTGCTTATGCTCCTTTATTACAGGGTCAAAAATTTATTTTAAAGGGGCTGAGCCAGCATAGAAGGGGCAGGCCTTGATGAATGAGAATATCATCAGCACTTTATTTTTTCTTCTAAGTGAGTGTATGACCTGATAGTTTTATTTGCTGCATGTGTCTCAAAAAATATTGTGTTTGGTTGTATTAAAGGGGACATAAAGAGTATCTTATGAAACACTGAGTAGATGAAGTTGCTGAGAGGAAAGGTGGAGAAATCACATTCATCTTCAAAGAGGGCAGAAGATGTACTCAGATTACTTTCTGCACAATGTAACACCTTCTCTGTTTGGTGGGTGTAGTAACAACTTCAGGGCTTTTTCACACTACTGCCAAGGGCTTCAGCTTACGGTTCCCAGGAACTGTTGTGCTCCGTTTATTTCTAATCCATTGTGTCAGCCAGGCTCTTTGGAAAGCACTCTTGTCTGTGTTTTATATTGCTATTGCTTTGGAGAGTGTTTATTAATTGCTCTTTTAGAAGTGGTCATCTTTTAGAAGACCAATCCTTGCTGAGGACTGCTTACTAAGCCTGTTCAGCCTTCCTCAGAAAAAGCCTCATGTGACAGAGATAATTCCAGGTGTGATTCAAGCCCTGAGTTTGCTCTGAGGCGTGTGCAGAGCTGTCTTAGCCCATTAGCAAGGTGGAAGTGGTGGAGGTCAGAGCAGGTGAGCTGTCTCAGGGAACATCCTGGTCAAGCTGGCCTTCTTTGGTTCCTGATGGATCCGACACCCAAGAGGTATCACAGATTATGGTGTGTATATGAATATTTAGAGGACTTTGGGTTATTTTATTTTTTTGAAAGTGACTTAGTAATGCAACAAGCATTCTTAATAACAAGGCTGTAGTGCCACCTCTGCCCATAATGATTTCTTCCATCTACCAAGGTATCTCAGAAGGAGAGCTGAGCTGGTCACATGGGTAATGCCAGAGCAGCAGGGTGACTTTGCTGTGCCTCTTGCTCTCTGTGGCCTAACAAGTATTTCCATTGCTGTGCTCTGGGTTTTTCACCCACAAATATTTGAGTGGGACTTAATAGAAACATAACATGTGTGAGTGTAAATTGGCACAAGAAGGATGGGAGCATAAGGCAAGCACAATTAGGCAGATGCTATGAGCCACCTTCTTCTGAACCTTGTTTCTGCTGTTCTTTGGACAAAGTTGTAACAGGCCATCAGTTACCTTGGATTTTACAGTCTGGGCACAGTCAGGTATTTGCTATGGTCTGTCTTGCATCGGTGTAAGGTGACTGCTTTCTAAAATCTATGCTTCAGCCTTCTGTTACAAACTTGCAGACACTGTAATTCTCACAAAATTAGAGACTTTGGGAGAAATTAGCAAGCAGAACCACCTGCTTCTGTGTTATATGTGTTAGATGCAGCTATCATGATGCTATTCTGTTGCTGTTTAATTCTTATACTTTTGCTGTCTCCTTTCCTTTTGTTTTATCTCTCCTGAGCTCTTTCCCTGATTCCCCTTCACAGCTTCAGTCTTCTCTCTTCTGATGAATGAATGAATTCATAATTTAATAATAGGACCCTTGCTCCCTATTCTATGATACTTAATCTTTTCTTTCTCTTGATGGGACAGCTGGTTTGCAAGCAGTAGAGCAGTGGAAAGGTGAAATCAAAGTGTGGCCACAGAAAACGGTGGCTGTATCCATTCATATTATGATGTAGAGGGTGTGGGAATATAGAAAGAGAGTTATAAACAAATTGTCAGAGTTGTATCAGAGGAAAATATTTTTTCGTTCATAAATTAAAAAAAAGGTCCTATTTTCAGAATCAGGAAGAACTAGAAGTGGAATTCCTACTGGAAAACATGTAAGTAAAACCTAAATGTTGTAATTTGTCATCAGAAAACTGCATTTTAGAGAGTGGTAATGCAGCATTGAGGAACTGACTCCACAGACCTGTGATCAGACACCCCATCTCAGCATCCTCCTCACTGCTGCTTTTCTCTCCTGAATTTGAGTGACAGTCTCACTTACTGTTTAAAGCTGAAAATGGGTGTTTATTTTGTGATTCAGCCTAAGGAGAGATGATACTCATCAGGAGAGATAAGAAAGAAGAGCATCCTTGGGAAGGCATGGGATATGATCTGGCAGAGGCTGAAAGACAGAGGGGAAAGACAGAAGTGCTGATGGTATTTGCCAGCTAGAAAAACTGAGCTCAGAGAACTATTTGCTTTTGAAATTTTATTGCTTAAATACCCACTTTTAAATAAACCTTTTTGGTTTTGCTTTTCAGACCAGGAGTATCTGAGAAGATAATTACCAATGGTGTACTAGTGGTAATTATTATATTTTTTTTAATATATGTCAATCTTATGGTAGGTCAGAACTGAAGGATGTGGTTGGAAGATAGAGAGAAAAATTTCTTGTGTTAATTGTTGGGGTCTGAATGGCATTTAAATGTGATGACAGATCCCCAGTTATTTTGGCTTCCTTAACCATGGTACTGCTTGCAAGATTTATACAAGATACTCAGTTTCTACAAATTCTTCAAACCCCCAGACCACCATGGCCAAGCATTGTGTTTCTACAGGACCCCTAGAACCTCAGTGAGAATCCTGAACTGTTTCTGTGACCAGTGGTTTTATCGCTTCTCTCTTCCAGTCTCGTGAAGTTTCTTGTTTGGAAGTACACGTGAATGAAACAAAAATGAAGAGTTCTTACAAAAGTGAGGTTGCTGATTTAAATTGTTTGTTACTGCTCTTTGTGCTATGGGAAATGCAGCTGAATTGAGATAAGATTTGGTCTGTTTTAGTCTCTGTTTGCATCAGGGCTGCTTGGGTATTTCCTGAATTACCTACTTGCTATTAGTGAGAATCCTCAGAAGAAGGTGTGACTGTGTAGCTTAAGGGAAATTGTGGAGGTGGCTGGGACATTTGCAAACACGACTGAGCTATGATGGAACCAAAATACCTTTACCTCTGTTTTCTGGTGAAAACACAAAGTAAAAGAAGGGAGACACAACTTTCAGGAGGAGAAAGACTTGAGTGAAAGCTCAAGGGATGTGAATGCTGCTAGAGGCATCCACAAGTGTCACACACACTGTCACTCGGCAGGGTGTCACAGATGGTTTAGGTCACTTAAAGGATCACTGGCAAAGGTATCAGCAAATGTAGGTTTAACATAAATTTGTAAAAATGCTACAAAGTTTGATGGCAGGGTTCACTCTATTACTAGATGCATGAAACATGCAAAGAAAAATCATATTAGAATCAATCTAGAATTATTTATGTGGAAACCAGGGATGCCAAAGGATAAAGAGGGCAAAGGAAAGGGAGCCAGGAGTGAAGATCCTCACAGTGAATTTGTGAGTTTCCAAGTGGGCCCTCTTGCCAAACTTGATCATTTGTCTAAAGGTTTCAGCAGCACTTAGTCATCCTGTAATTTAGCATTTACAAAGCAACTCAATGGGATTTACTATAAGCAGAACAATAAGTAACTTAATTATGAATGTAGGATGGTAACATTTATACTTTACCTGATATGGGGTATTCAAATCAATTCACACATGCTTTCATACAAAGAATTATGTACAAAGGTGCCTGCTAAAAATTCCCCTCAAGGCTGGTGAAATACAACAGATGTCTTTGCATTTCTCAGTGGATTGGGCCTTGAGGAGTCAGGGATGTCAGCCCCCACTCTGCCATCAGCTTTTGGGATCAGTTCTCTGAGTACTGCAAACTTGAGAGCTGGTCAGTTCTGGTCAGTTCCCTGCAGTCCAGGGGAACTCAAAGGGCCAGGTGCTGCACACTGGTCACAGGGGGAGGAAAACATTGTGGTCCAAATTAACCTTACTTAAGCCTGCAGCATTAAGGCTGAAATGTCACTTGGGGCACGTTTATTTGCTGATTTCAGGACTGGGGGCAGTTAACATCTCTCTGTGCTTTGCTTCTTGTTCTTAGGGAGAGATTTCACATTCACAATGAAAGGATCCTATGAAGAAACTCAAGAAATTTCCATAGGGCTTCACTCCAGGCCAGGAAGCAGTGAAACCACCAGGTTCCACTACATCAAGCACAGTCAACCCAGACTGCTTATGACCCTGCCAAAGGAGCGTTTTTTCTGTTGCGTATGTTTTGCTTATGGGTGGTGATAACACTTAACCAAAATGTTGGGAGAAGAATCATGAGTTAACCCTTGTCTGGTATTTCTGTGTCTAGCTTTTATAAATAGTATTGTCCTTATAACATTTTTCCCCCTCTTTAAATCAGCCTAGGAGGGAAATGGATGTAAGTAGTCCCCTGGCTGTGCCTCTCCATTCTCTGGACTTGGGAAAGAAAGTGACAGTGATGAGAGTGAGTATCCTTTGAGAGTATTTGGAATTTTTTCAACAAGGTAAACTGTGGTATCTGGTCACATAATAATTTTATTACTAAAAATGAATTAGGGAGTTATTTGTAGGCTTAGCTCTGCATACACTTAGAAATCTAGCTATGCTTTGGGGGGAAAATAGGATATCCAGAATTTCTGGCTGCTTTAAAAGTAGTTTAAAAGTGGGATGATGACTGTGTGCTGAAGGCCAGAGAAGAGACCAAAAATTTATCGTTAGACTATATCTGTGAATAATTGCTAATACTGTAAAACCTGCTTTTACAAATTTTTAGTTCTATTTAAAATTTATAGTGTTTTCATCCTTTCTATTTCATTTATGGTGCATTTCATTTTCAGGGGGAATCTTATGAGGTCTCTGTGAATGAGGAAAATAGGTAAATCTTTTATTGCTTTTGAATGATTACTTAGGCCATCTCCTTTCATAGTATCATTGTTAGATGAAAGGAAGCTACATCTTAAAGCAGCTAATTTCAAAACAGGAAATAAAGATGACTAAAATATAGGGAATGATTAATAAAACACTTTTAAAGCTTTCAAATTGGTTGGTAAGAATTTAGAATAGGATAGGGGGTGGCTAGTTATGGAGTATAAACCATTACAATGTGTTTCCTAATGTTGATGCTTTATAATTTTGGTACCTAAACATCTCTCTATCTTGTAACCTTTATCTATAATATGTGCATATTTATGTGTACCAGATTTCTAATGTGTCTAGCTTCTGTCTTTATGCATCCACATGACCTCTACAGGTCATTTTTCAATGAAACACATGGACAGTAATTTAGTGACTGGCTTGCTGAGATTTTCTGAAGGGCAACATTACCCCCTGTTGATGAGTTAGCTCCATTGCAAGCCTTAGTTGCAGGTGAATGATAAATCAGAGGATTTTATTGAAAAATATTCAGAGAAGAGACTGAGAGGTTTTTGTTTGTTTGTTTCCCCCTGAAAAAAAACTCTGAAACTGGAACCCTGTGAAAATAGAGGTTATAGAATGAATCAGGGACATGATATTTGTGATAATGTACAGAAGGGATAAATTTAAGAGACATCTTCTGACTCAAATTGAGCACAAATTCTCTGTAGACATAAGCCTAACTTGGTATTAGGGTTCTTTTAACTACAGTGTGTTAAGTTTAAATAGCTGCTTAGGCCCTCTTTGTGCTTCAGGAAACACATAGCAAGAAAATGTGAAGGGGTGTCCAAATACCAGAGTTCAGTGTGAAACAGCTTGAATCCAGTTTGTTTCCTTGTTTTAAGTAAGCAGAATATTTTATTTATTTAAATTCCTTATGGTTGTGTGTAATTGTTCAGGACATAATTCTGGTCCAAAATCTCCACAGGAAGGCACAAATGTAGGATATAGGCTATCCTATATATGGGATATACCTGCTTTCATTTCTGTAGGGGGACTTTCATATATATGGAAGTATAATTTCTTTAAACTGGTTTGTTGCTGTTGGTTTTGGTTAATGTCTCCAGCTGAAAGGTTTATCCTATAGATAACAATACTGTTCATATTTTCTAGTTGCGAGAATTTAGATTTGCGGTTGGGGTTTGATCTGTGCGCGGAGGAGCAGGATTTCATCTGTAAAAGGAAGAAGGTGGTTGCTGCTGCTCTGAAAAATGTTCTTCATCTAGATGAAGACCTGCAGGAGGATGAGGTATGTGGGACAGCATCTTGGGAACTTGAAGTAAGATGACCCGCTTTGAGAGGGTGGATGTGATGTATTTGCATGACTCCCCATATCGCTCCTCCACATAGGCGAAATGGCGTAGCCAGATTGTCACTTGTGCCTAAGACCATATCCAAGTTTTTGGCTCAGAGGATGAAAGGGGAACTGTCAGGAGGTCAGTTATAGCTCCTTTATTCTCTGCCAACCTCTGTGCTCTCTCAGGGGCACCCAAAGGCTATATTTGCTGGCATTCTGGTGTGTGTAACCAAGCCTGGTGAAATCTGATTGCTTAGGCTGAGGCCATTTCTCCTCTTCCCTGCTGCCACAAGGCTCACAGGGAAGGCTGCAACTCTCCCATAGCACACCGGTACAGTAGCATCTGTCTTGAGTGTTTTTTGGTGTTACCTCTAGCTTGCTCCTCCCCTGGGGATCCCTGAACTCAGAGGTAGCTACTCTGTTACTGGAGGACAATAATCTGTTGTGGGGCTGTGGTGCTTGGAGCAAGACTCTGGGACAATGTGCCTGTGGGGTGTTTCCTCCACTGCTCTGTTCAGTTCCCAGCACCCCCAACCCTCTATGATGTGTGCAGGACAGCATTTTTCAACCAAGTTAAAGTGCTCATGAAATTAAATAACAGATATAATAGGACTTGTTATTATTAAATGAGAATAAAAAGGAGTTTGAGCTAAATTAATAAAAAAAAAACCCAAACCCACAAGTGGATGGTAAAATACAGTGAAGACAAGATTAAAGGTAATGGCATCATATGTTCCTAAAACTGAATATTTGTTGTATCAGTTTTTACTATACAGAAAAGGGAGGATGGATAACAAGATTAATGTATCTCTGAAGAAAGTAAAACTAAATTGCATGTGGCACTGATATCAGGGAAGGTAGAGGTAATCTGGGTTAGAAAGAGGGTGTTAAAATAAATCTATAAAGCTGGGCACTACCTGCCCTGGAGAATAGCAAGTGTTGTATATACAGATAGAGGAAGAAGAAAGTTATGCAGGCAGGTTTTGTGCTTCTCTTCTGACCTTAGTTGTACTCAGAGCTTTAAAAGGTGTGTTGAGGGAAAAAACTGAGGAAAAATTAAATACATTGAGAAAATCTGAAAGTATAATTTCATATACAAGAACTGTACTTTCATCTCCTGACTTTCCAAAGCATCACTGATGAGGAAAATGCTTTCAGCATACACTGAATTCCACCAAAGTTTACACAACTCAAACACTCTTCAGCTAGGCATTGAAGAGGGTGAATTAATCAAAACCTACCTGAATCAGGTGTTGCTGTTACATTTTTCTGCATGGCTGTCATTCCTGTGTTTCACCTGGCGATGATGAGTGGCTCTGTGTGTGTTTGATGAGTGTTTCTTCGTGTGTTGAGCAGGTGCCAGTGGTGGCAGTCGTGACTGCAGCAGGGGGAGTGCGGTCCATGACAGCTATGTTTGGCAGTCTTCTGGCTCTCCAGCAGCTGGGTGTTCTGGACTGTGTGTCATACATCAGTGGTTTATCTGCCACCACATGGTAAGGAGAGCTGGGCTTGTACTTGCCATTTGTGTTAGCAAAGTGATAGCCTGGTGAACAACTTTGCTTTACTGATGACTTTACTCAGGTTGATGCTGGCACTTGGCTTCCTTTTGGCACTTCTTTCACAGGACCACTCAGTGCTGTCCTCCTACAAGGAACAAATCTAGTGAGGATTACAGTATTTTTGTAACTGCATTGAAGTGTTTACAGAAACAAAAACAAAAGAGCACAAGCTGGGAAGGTGTGCCTGTAACTTATGTTGTTGCATGCAATACTTCAGAATTCCTTTTGTAATATTTGTTTGGGTCGACTTTTACTCCTCTCCAAAAAGCAGACCTTAAAAGAACAGCCCTAAGAAAACACAGAGTGTCATTCATGCACTCAGTGGTGACTGCCTTGCACAGACTAGGAGGGGTTGAGGGATTTAAAACATTTTGCCTATGAAGGGCTGCTCTAAAAGTATGAGAGACAGAACAAGTGGGGTGGGGATGAGAGGGGATGGCTGGAATCTACTGGAGCCCAGGGAACTGGTGGCTCAAGCCTGCCCTTAGGAATGCCAGGAGTCTGAGGTGACCCATCTGCTGCACACCCAAGGAGGGGCTCTTGCACTTGCCAGAGCAAGAGTCGCTGCTAAACTCCAGCTTAACGTTTCACACAGGGTATGACCCACCTGAGGGAACTGGCCTCAGACAGAAGGTGTGGCTTGGACAACCAAAGGGTGATTCTAACAAAAGCCTGAGTTATCAGTGTTGCTTTATTACTTTTTTGATTCTGAAAAACAAACAAGATAGGATGATTTTGAATGTATTTGTGTAGCAAAAAAAAAAAAATTAAAAAATTGTTATGCCGTGTAAATTCTACCTCAGCTTTGAAATGCTCTTCCAAGTAAAAGTTGAAGGGCAAGAACCTTGTGTAGCCTGAAAAAAAACCACACACGTGTTATAAGCCCAAGGAATTATCATGTACCCTGTGATGAACCACAGTACCTTTCTTTTATCCAGGACCATGTCAAAGTTATATGAAGATGCAAATTGGTCACAAAAGGATCTCAGTGGGCCAGTAGATGGTATCAGGAAACACGTGATCAAGAGCAAGCTGCACTGTTTCTCTTTGGATCACATGAAATACTATGAAAATAAGCTTTGTGAGAGAAAGCAAGAGGGGCACAAGGTGTCCTTTACAGATTTATGGGGACTCTTCATTGATTGTATGCTACATCATCAGGTACTTGATATTCTTTCTCTCCCTCTTATTTCAGAGGATTTCTAACTTCTCATACCTAAGGTCATGGATTCAATTAGAGAAAAGGCTCTCAAAACACCTGAAGGACTTATTCTTTGGCTTTTTAGAATAAAAGTAACAAAGTAACCCTAAAATATGAGCATCTAGAGGAGATGTCTGAGCATGTAAAAATTCAAGATATTAAGGAAACTGATTTTCCATCTTTAATTTTGAGTCAGGCGATCATTCTAGTAACATACAGAGGAGAGAAGGCTCTGACAGAGCTAAGTTCAGGCATAGCAATGCATACCCATAAGCTATATTGAAGGAAACGATCCAGGCTGACTAAATATCTTTCTTTCCTTACAGCCAGTCATATCCCATTGACTGCACAGACATGTTTCTTGCATTTTTGCACTGTCCCCCTTGCCAAAACTCCCTCAAGCACAATGCCTTGGCAAAGGCTCATGGCAGATAACACATCAACACACTTGTGTGGCCAAAGAGCTAGAATACACGGAACAAAACCTGCTGAGGTTTAGCAGATACTTCATTGATAGTTCATGCTTTGATACTGTAGTTAGTCCAAGCATCATCTTCTTACAATGAATTTTGCTCTTTGCAAACAGGAAAGTGCTCACAAACTCTCGGATCAGCAGCTAGCAGTAAATCAGGGGCAGAATCCACTCCCCATATACCTGTCCCTCAATGTCAAGGATGACTTCAGCACTTTGGATTTTAAAGGTACAGATTATCATACACCCTCTTATAACTCTGAAGAATTTCCTTTTAAGGCTGATTGAATGCCAAAACTTTTTACTGTAAGTCCAGGCCAGTAAATCTTTTAAACAATTTCCTTTCCCCTATCTTCACATCTGGTTTTTGTTTGGATGAAAAACGTGCATTCTAACAGTATGGAAGGGAGACACCTGTGCTGTTGATGCTGCTCAGTGTGGGGATGGAGATGCCTTTTTCTGGCAGCCTTGAGAGCCACCACTGCTGCTCTTTTCTCTCTTGTCCCCACCTGCCCCCACAGCCCCTTTCAGCTGCTGGGTTTTCTGCTGAGGCAGCACTAGCCCAGGAGAGCTGTGAAGAGTGGGGAGGAGGGCAAGGAAGGGAAGAGAAAGGAAAACGTGGAAAGGGGTGAGAGCAGGAGTCAGCTGCCAGCGGCCAGAATGGGGTCTGAGGAGGGGCAGGGCTCTGTGTCCTGGTCAGTGATCCTGGCCACTATTCCCATAGTGTTTCCAGCCCAAAGTAAGCAGGAAGTCCTGCAACTGAGCCTGGGCACCTGCTCCTAGGCACAGCTGCAGTCCCAGTGCACCCAGCCGAGGTTTCTGTGTGGGGAGAGGGTTTGGTCAGAGTCACCTCAAGGCAGTGATTATAAAGAGTCTTAAGAACGAATGGTAGGTGGTGTCATAGCTTACTCAGAGGAACTCAGAATGCCACATTGTGTGCAGGGCCTTATCAGTCAGTGGACTTTGAGCCCCAGGTCTTGCTTCTTATTGCAGAAATGGACCTGAATCCCAAACTGAATTGATTTTGGCAGAAGAGATGAATTTAGCTTTTGCATTATGTATGTTGAAGGGCATCTGCTTGTTTCAAAACATGGTGGTTTGAACTGTCTGTCACCACCACGGTGCAGCTATAGGCCTTGTGCTCCTTGCAGCTTCTGATTGTCTAAGCTGATTTTTACACGTGTTCAGGTGGTTGCAGTAAACCCAGTTTGATGCCTTATTTGCAGAGTGGGTGGAATTCACACCTTACGAGGTGGGTCTCCTGAAATATGGGGCCTTTGTTCGTTCAGAGGATTTTGGCAGCGAGTTCTTCATGGGTCGCCGAATGAAGAAGATCCCAGAATCCCACATCTGCTTCTTGGAAGGTAATTCACTGTCTCAAGAAAACATCACCTTCAGAGCTGGCTACACAGAGGTGTTCTGCAAGCTGCAATAGTAGCACACCAGAGAATGTATCTGATGCAATTTCAATCTCAAAGGAACCAGCCAAAAGTGATGAAAGAAGAAACTAATTTTTGAGATAAATGTGACTAATTTGCTGAATGTCTTGCTGAATGAGCTAAACAGAACACATGCATGCACACACAGACACAAACTGATCATCTGAAGTATTTAAACTCACAGCCTGACTTTTATAGACAGCCAAGTTTCGAAAATGGCCTGGTTGTAAGCCAGACATTGTGTGGAATGGCGTGGCATTTGGTATTTATAGGAAAATTCATAGTATTTCATAACTGAAACAGAGAGTGGATTCAGGTGTGTTGCCATAGCTGTGCTCTAGAAATTCAAACTAATACTAAGTATGATGCCTTTTTTTTTTTTTTTAAAACTTTCAAGGCACATGGAGCAATATATTTTCCCAGAGTTTTATGGATGCTGTCTACCTCTCAGGTCATTCAGAACACTTCTGGCACAGATGGACTCGAGACACTGAGCATGACATTGGTTAGTTCTTTAGATTACTTTTCTCTTGCATCTACGTTTCAGTCACACCTCTCTGAAATGTGAAACCTGACATTTGGTAAAGGGTTTGTTTTTGTGTCCTATTTCTGGCTTATGGGACACCAATCCCTTGGGAATGAAGGAAAAGCAGGAGGCCAACAGCTGTGCTGTAAAACAGGAAAAAACATTGTGCTGCTTGCTGTGTGCAACATCCCTGGGGAGTTTTGTCAGTCACGAGAGGGTTGCCAGAGCCCTTTGGGGAGGGAGAGGCCAGGCAGGGAAGAACAAGGTGATGGTGTGACACTGAGACCCACTGCCCAGAACACTCTGCGTGCCCACGTGTGCACTCGGTCACAGATGGGGCTGGGAACCACAGTGCTTTGGGTGTTATTATTATCAGAGAAACACCCTGACCAAATGCAGACACATACCCTCTTCTTGTTCTTCCTACAGAGAACCATCCTGCTCTGCCCAAGAAGCCTCATGAACAGACAACCTGCTTATCCATTCCCAAAGGTTGCCTTTCCAAAACTCTTCGAGAAATGATGACTGGGCGGCCAGTGGTTTCAACTTACCATAATTTCCTCAAGGGCTTGCAGCTAAATAACAAATATTTGGAGAATGAGAGCTTTTGTATGTGGAAAGGTAATTGGAAATTGTTTTAGTGATATCTTTGAGGGAGATATGAGTGCTGATACTTGCTGAGGATGAATATTTGATTAGTTTTATCATAAAGGCAGATTTTGATTAATATTATTTGAATAATGTGTTTGTGGAATGGGTTTTGCCAAGCCACTGATGATTTACTCCTGGTCTTGTTCCTGTCTTGGAGAAAGCACAGCAGCTTTGCTTGAATTCTCATCTTCCTGGGAAAAGCCATCAAAGAGTGACTTGAAGGTTCTGAGGAAGTTAAATAGCCACAAATTTACACAAATATACAAATTTACACAAATGCAAAAATAAACAAATTCAAAATGTTGAAAAAGAAGAGCAATTTGTCACTTTGGATGAAGCTGAGTCTCCGAACTGCTCTCTCTTACTGATCCCAGAGCTGAGCTCTAGATACCAAATCATGTCAAAGACAAATACTTAACCGTGGCCTTTGTGTCAAAGATGAATATACATCAACTGTCTTTTCTTCCTTCTCTTTTATGCTAATTTGGAAAAAAATGGACTTGACCCTGCAGTAAATAATCACAAAAGTTTTGGCCTTTCAGACACAGTGCTGGATTCTTCTCCCAACCAGCTGAATGACATGAGTGACTACCTCAAGCTGATAGATACAGCTTTCTTCATCAACACCAGCTGCCCACCCATTCTGAGGCCAGAGAGAAAAGTGGATGTCATTCTCCATTTAAATTACAGTGGAGGATCACAGACTCTGGTGATGTTTTGAAGCAGTGATTCTTTATCTGTGTGACTCCAGCAGCTGAATTACCACCACAGCTTTCTCTCTCTCTCTTTTTTTTTTTTCCCTCCAGAAAATGGTCTGGTTTTTATTAAATTAAATGATAATATCAATGGTACTATTCACAACTGTGACCATAATGTCACTGCCTTTATCACAGCTGCTTTCAGTGTCTTTTTGGGACAGGCATATGAACACAGACATACAGAACATGTCCTATTCTATGTATCTGTCATCCTGGTTCCTCAATAGTTAAATAACTTCTACAATGTAATTAATACACAATACATAATTTTAATTTTTTTTTAATGAAAAGTTTTGCTTTTATGTTTGATCTTTGTGTTGGCATGAGTTCTACTCAGGGTTGTTTTATTTCTGCATTTTAAGAAACCTTGAGGGGCTTATATGATTGAAATTAATGTAATTTATTTGTAAGAGGACATGAAGACATAGTTAGATGCACTGAATGCAAGTATTTAAGAACCTCTGATCTGAGAAGCCACATGTAATCAAATTTTCCTTATCCAAATCCTCTACTGTGCTCACTAAATCATAAAAATGACCTGAATGTCACATAAATTTCAGTAAACAATAACCTTACTTTAAAAATATAAAGCGTTAGCAAATCAACCAAATTTCTGTTACCCAAGATATATTAAAATTAACATGGCATGTTTGTTCCAGTGCGTAGTTTATAAACATATATAGTGCATTATAAACATATATAGTGCATATTCACGTGAATCCATCTCAGATTGTCTGTTACAATAAAATACTGTGGGTTTTGGTGGTCTTACTTCAAGCTCTCTTTGTGTTGCATCTCTCCTCTCTGTTGAGCCAGCCACTGGACCTGTTCTCAGAGTACTGTTTGGAGCACGGGATCCCATTCCCCAGCACAGAGCTGAGCCAGGAAGACCGGGAACACCTGAAGGAGTGCTATGTGTTTGAGGACAGCTTAGAGGCACCCATCTTAGCCTATTTTCCACTGGTGTGTGATACCTTCCGAAAATACAAGGCACCGAGTAAGTTGACAGCAGTAATAATTTTTTTGAGATTGTCTCATCCAATTGATGCATTTAATTTGTTCCTCTTCCAAAACAAGACACTGGCAAGCTTCTGAGTTGGCTAAATTATTATATTCTCAGTCCAGGTGTGATGCATATAGTATTGGCCAGCTAATCAGGGGTTGGGATGAAGAGGTTTAAAAATAAAAGCATGAGTAGCTGTACATTTAGGGAAACCACCTTGAAACAGGTCATGTAACTTTGATAATAAAGAGGACACAGCTACTAAGCTATATCCACTGGTAGCTTACGCTGTCACCTGACAGTCTCACGAAGAGATACAATGTTTACTTGGTTAACAAAGTTAGAATTCCTCTATTACTTTTTTTACATGAAATAAATTGAGAATAGAAAGTGCTGAAAATATTTTATGAAGCAAAGGCTTTGCCAGGGTATCAAGCTGCTTTGATACCTATAATTTTTGAAAAGTTGCCAGATTGTTTCCCTTAGTTCAGCAACAGAAGATATGTTTGTTTTACTAGGAAAAAGCCTACTTGTCAAATTCAGTTTCAGTTTACAAATACTTTTATGTGCATCAACTCCAATTTTTTTAATTTCTAATTTTCTATGATCCGGGAAGTTTTCCCCAAAAATGGAACAAAAATCCATGAACCAGTTTATTGAAAAAGGCCTCATGCTGTTCATTATCTTATTTATTCTGCTGCATGTACTTAAAATCCCAGCCACCTGAGAGGGAGGATTCCCAATCCAGGAGTCCTCTGGTGTAATTTTCTACCAGGTTGGTAGATATGGAGCTGTCATCTCAGAACTCAACTGAAAAATTAAATATTCAAAATTCCAAATCTTAAAAAAATGAAATATTCTGATGCAAAACCTTAATTTAGAGAGGAAAGCTTTTTGCATGGAAAATTTTTCTACAGGCCAAGTCTGGACTGTAGCCAAGCAGTGAACTAGTGGATTTTAGGAGTGCAGCTGACATAGTTACTATACAGCAATTAAATATTGAACCACTTTCAGGAGATACTTCATCTTCTTGTACCTGTTACTGTGTGCTTTGCATTGCCTGGCTGTAGTTTCCCCCCTCGGTACCTTTGCTGTGCTTTGTTCTCGTTTCAGATGTGGAGCGCAGTCCCGAGGAGATGGAGCAGGGAGCAGTGGATGTGTCCAACTGTGCTGCTCCCTATGGCACCGGCCTGCTTACCTACAGCGAAGAGAATTTCAACAAGCTGCTTAACCTGTGCAGCTACAACATCCTGAATAATAAACACTTCATCCTCCAGGCTTTGCGAACTGCCGTGGAACGAAAGAAGCGGCTTAAAAACTATTCATCGCCTAATTCAAGTAAACACTCTTAAAGTGTGTTTTGAAAAATCTCATCAGAAGGAGACACACAAATGTTTTGGTACTGGACTAATAAACGTTCACCTGCTGCAAGCTCACAGATGTTTGTGATGGCAAGAGAATTTGTGATACCAACTCCTTTGACTTCTGCAGCTGTGGGGTGGTCGGTGTGTAGCTGCTGCTACAGTTTTATTCCCTCTGCCATCCAAATAACAGCTCATGAGATTCTAATACTTGTCTTAGAAAAATAGTTTCTTAAGAAAGTATATTTAACTGGTCATTCTTAGATCTTATTTTCTTTTGGTTGTATGCAAAAATATACTTGCAGAGTAATAGCTACTGTTCAAATACCAAGTAGCCATGCATCATCATGAAAAAGAAGAATTTTGTAGTTGAAGTCATTGAAGTATGGGGGTTTTATTAAGTTCTATGGGCTCAGCTCAGCTAGTGAGTTGTTCTGGGAAAGAGTTACTCTTGCTTTTGATACCAAGAAGTCAAATATTGAGTGAACAATGAGCTTTGTTCATAACCTTTGAGGAAAGGTGAAAGAAAAGATGTCACTTCAATTGTGGAAGATGAAAAATGGAAGGAAACTGCTTTCAAGAGTGCAGATGACTGGAACGATAACTCAGGAGATAACATTATATGTTGTTACCTCTAAGACAGTCCTCTTCTGTGCATCAGTTCATTTAAGATGAGATAACACCAGCAGTATGAATCAAGTTTTGCTGCAGTATGTATCAAACCAGCAAGTCTCCCTTCATATGAGGAATCTGTTGGCAGTAACCTTCACATCTCCTTTTCATGGATCTAAAGTGGTCAAGACAAAAAACTTTTCCTCTTTCCTTTTCCTTTTCCTTCTTTCCCTTTTTCTTTACTGATGGGTCTTTGTTTTACTAGCCCTCTTATGCAGAAAGCCAGTTTTTCACCTTCTTTCTTTGCCCTTGGTTAGGATAATTTGATGTTATGTGTCACCAGTTTGAATGCAATAGTTTTCTGCCAGTAAAGAAGGAAGAGGTCACTCTGATAGTTCAGTTATGCTGATAAGTTTATTTTAAAAAAATAATGAAATGTGGGTTTAAAAATGTGGTCCTTTTCTTTTTCAAAGTATCTCTGAAGTATTTTTAAGATTTCCAAGTTTCATTACTAGAGCTCCAGCAAGAATGAAGAATATAAGCAATTCAATGTGTGCCTGGTGTTTCCCACCCACTGGTCTTTGGTGGTTGCAACACTTGGCGCTGGGCCTCCAGCTTTACTCACCCAAGGTGTGGTGATGATGTGTGCTTTTGGCAGCTGATCTGGAAAATTAGGATGGCTTAGAATGAGCTGAGGAAAGGGAGTCTGTTTTCAGAAGTCTGGGCCTATCTAGCAAGCCACTGAAAAATCTTAGGTTGCCTAAACGGTCTAGCTTAGCAGCTCAGTATTTTGACTTAAGTCAGACAGATGCTGGTGTTTGTGTTGGGATCTGGCTCTCCAGGCATCTAACACTGCATGAGACCAATGTTTTATCTAGGAGAGCCAAGCTTAATGGTCTTGGCTTGATGGCATGTGAGTTTTCTCCAAAAGAGACTCATTTTGTTTCTTGTTTGGGGAAAGAAAGGCTTCTTCTGTAAAAGACAATTGATGATGCTCACATTACAGTGATACTTTGGAATCTTATGCCTTTAGAAATGCCTGTGATGTGTTAGTGAAAGGCAGCATAAAAGGACAGGGGAAAAGATATTTGTTTGAGAGGCTTGCCAACTATCAATAAGAAATAACAAAGGAGACACATTCATTATTACTGGTGGTATTTTTTTAAGGAGAGAGCTGAGGCTCAGGCTCAGTGACATATCAGCTGGGTTTTTCAAAATGATTCAGCATTGATGCAATTGTTCTGTGTAAGATTCAGGGAGGTCAGCAGCAACTTTTTTTTTTTTTTTGGAAACACCTATTTGTGACCTGTCACACAAGTTCTGCTGAATGTAATGTCATGATCCTGGAAACAATTAGCTGTGAATCTTCTCATTCTCTATTAGGGCTCAAATATCTCTCAGGCTGACTGCAGATGAAGTTAGCCCCTTAATTAGCTGGTAATATGAGGTGACTTCCTGATATTCAGAGAATTCAGAGGTTCAGACTGAAATTGGCTCTAGATTTCCCTATAAAGGTCCAGGGCTATGTGTCTTGCCTAATTATTGGGTAATTAGCTGACACAGGCTGGTGCTGGTATTCCTCACACCCGTGGTCAGTTGGGGTTAGGGCAGCAAAATAGCTGCTTGAAGAGTGCCTGGAGTGTTGAATGAACCTGGAAAGGTCAGGCAAACTCTGAGTACTCTTGCAAATGTAAAGAGAGGTGCTGTTGGATGCTCAGACCTACAGAGCACAGGGAAGGGCAGAGATAAAGGTTTTGAGCTACTGCTTTTTGAGATTAGGATTGCATTTGAAATTCTGTTGCAACAAATCTGAAGGCAGGGTTGCATATATTAACAGATGGGCCAACACTTTAGTGATGATTTTTGAAAGGTAAAGCAGCCCAATTACTTCATGTGAGTGAGTAGGAGGAGCGAGATTTTATCTCTCCAAAACATATCAAGGGCATGTGGAGTTGTTTTAATGCGGTTTCTCAACAGTCTTTTGAAAGCAGAAGCCCTCCTTCGTATATGTCATAATCAGAATAGTGTCTTAAGCAAAAATGTAACCTCCCACCCCCCACCTAGTGTTATCTCTCTCTCTCCAATGACTGAAAGAATACTGTAGGGTTTTGAAGAACAGGTGTTTTGAAGGTGTGGTACATAGAAACATGAAAAGAAATTCCAACATATTAATCATATTAATGAAAATGTTCTGTATATCTGTTGTGGGGGTGTTTTTGTTAGTTTTTTTAATACCGAAGAATTCCTTAAAATTAGTGTCAAGCCAAAAATTACCAAGCCAAAGTTTAATTTTTCAGAGTCTGAAATCCAACACCTTGGGATAGGGAAGTGACACTTGTCATCCATGGTACACCTTGTCTGTGGAGATTACTGAGTTCAAGTCCTTTGTGTAAGTGAAGTTTGACTTGAGCTCCATGCTCCTGTTTGACTGGCACGATAAGGTCTTTGTAGATTTTGTAGCTTGTGGAAAAATTATACAAAAAGAAGGAAAACAAAGTGAAAGGCAATACCCAGGGAAAATCCCCAGCTACATATCTGACACTACTGTTTGTTAAATTGCTTAATTTGTTAATACTGAATAATTATTTTCTAATGTGACATCTGGCTATCATTTTTTAACACCTCTAGCATATGCTTTGAATATTTACCCTACTTGTTATGTTCAGGGTGTGTAAATGATGACCGCTCCCATTGTCATCCCAAGGCTGGTACAAGGATACTCTTCTCTTGCAATAAGATGAAGTCCCCCATTAGTCATACATTTCTGTAGTCCTGGATTATCAGAAGGTGACAAAGTGAGGTAATTGTGGGGTATTGAACACAACTGTTATTCCTCCCTGCGACCTACTGCAGTTAGATATGCAATTATCTGAATGTCATGTTGGGGAAACTAGTGTTTGCAGCAGGCCAGTTTAGATCAGAATGATATATTTTCTCCACCTTGCCTTAATTAATACATAGATGCCTTAATTAATACATAGATGCATGTAAATTTGCACTTGGAAGTGCATGAAAAGCAGAGGAAAATTACATCTTCCTTTTTACTCTCCTTGCTCCTTGCTCCTGCTTTAATGAGACTGTTGAATGTTCTGTCATCAGTTACACAGTCTATAATTTTCAAAAATCCAAGAGAGAGTGTAAGTAGTATGTATATGATGTTTTCTGGCAATTTAAAATTATTACTGTGGATATGTGATTGCTAAAAAGAGGCAATATATGGCTTTTTAGACTTTGGATAATTTTAGACGTGAATTTGCATGCTTTATGGTTGCCTTTGAAATTGTCCTCGAATTGTGGAAGGACTAATGAAAAATGCAAAAAACACGATACATGACCTTGGAAGTCATAGTCTTTTTGAAATCATAATCCTAGGGACACATTTCTACTTCTAAAAGTCCAGAGGAACAAGCTGCAGATACATTATTTTTTATTTTAAGCAGGTGAATAAGCCATCAAATTTTCTCAGTGCTGACAAGGACTTACTGTCACGGGTGTTGTGAGCAGTCAGTGCTTAATTCAATCATGTATTCACTGCATGAGTGAGAAACTGTTAAGATTGTAATTTTTGGTTGCCACAAAGATGCCAGGTCTTCAAAAGATAGTGTATTCCAAAGCCTTCTTGTGTGATGTGGGCAGGTAGAGGTTAAGGGAGACAATGCCAGCTAAAAACTTGGTGGTCATGAGCAGCAGAGGGAAAATTATTTAGGAACATGTTTTGGGTATGGCAATGATGACATTATTTTGAGATGAGGAAAACAGTCTGAACATCAGGAAACATTCAGTGGGTAAGATGCACTGACTTTGGAATAATTTTTGTAATTGTGAAGTTCCGTGTCACGTATGGATCTTAAAAACAGCGTGGGTAAAAGAATGTAGTGTCAGGGAGTCTGGTATTGGCAGTGAAACAGCTGGGATGGTGTAAATGTGTGTGTATATCTGCTGGGACAGCTTGGGGAAGGTAAGCTGGATAGCCTATCCTCTTTCCTTTGACAGAGGATGTTTTGCAGATGTTCTTAATGAAAACAGATTCCTACTTTAAATGTTAATACTGGAATATTTCCAGGGAACATTCTTTCAGAAGCTGGAAAGAGCTAGTTTTGCAAGAGTGAGATTCTCGGCTGTGACTGCTCCACCTGGGCTTGTTCCTAAGTATATAACACAGATATAAAGTAATAAAGACAGAAGTTACAGGAGATATTTTGTTTTTGGGGTAGAGATGCACATGTCCATTGGAAGTATCTTTTGGTCTCTCCTTTCAGGAGCGTTTCAGGTGCTGTAGATTCACATTTATGAGCCATTTTCCTTTGATTCTGAGAAGAAGTGTAAAGTGTGCCTATGGAGCAAACAGCTGGCCATTAAATACGCCAGAAGGTACCACTGCATGTTTTGAATAAGATCTGAAGAGGCATCACATATGTTTATCACACAGACACCAGCACAGAAGGAAGTGACTTGTATATAAAAGGAGGATTTTACTCTAGTGACGTTCCTTGGACAACTCCTCCTCTCTTCCTCTGTGCAGAATTACTTTGATACCAGCCTCCCTGGCACAGGGGAGTGCACTTAGGTGACACCCACTGCAGTTTGCAAGGTTACTTTTTTTGCCTCCATCAAGTGAATTAAACACCAATACAAGTAAGATTGATTTAAAATAATCACTTCAGTTTTATGATGCAAGACTGAGCACTTGCTTCTTCCTATCTATCATCAGTCAGAGGCCAGAAAGAGTCTGGCAGAGCCAGTCCGCTCTTGCACGCTCCAAAATCTACCAGCCTGCACATGTATGCTGGTTTAGGGCTACTCTAATACACTTTACAAGGCAGTGAGTCACTGTACACTGGAGTGTGGAGCAGCCAGGGAGGGTTTTGTGCCCTGGAGTTTCTCACAGTGTGTCTGCTGGGCTTGCAGCACCCACAGATCCATCCAGCACACACAGATCCCTTTGAAGTAGGCTCTGAGGATGGGTGAACTGCTGTGCTCCCCAGGCCCACGCAGGAGAACACAACCCTCTCTCCTGCCTCACCCTTCCACTCCCAAATTTCACCTGCTGCTAACAGCTCCTCCCTTCCCTCTTGTTTGATTTATTATCAGACTGCAAGATTTCTGAACATGGGTTAACTTTTTTTTCTACGTATACAATAAATATCCAGGCAAAGAAGGCATGTGTTGAGGTTGCTAAATGTAGCAGAGATGCCCAAAGTAGCTTCAGAGGAGCATGGGTGCTGCAGTCACCCAGTTGTGGCATCACAATTGAGTCACCTTGCTGAACTGCAGGGCTTACCTACCTGAACTGTGCTGCTATGGGAAGACTGCTACAGGTATTTTATTTTAAGGTTTGGAAAGAAGCTGCTGACATCTCTCTCTGCTACCCTGCAGCATGATGGTGGCAGTGTAGAGATACTCTGAGAGCTGTGATTTAATTAGTCAGAAGCACTTTGCTTGGGGGTTAGAGCTGTTGCATAAATGCAAAACTTTTCATTACCAGCAACATTTCAGAAGAGCGATACCTGGGCAGAAAGGGGCTTCAGCATCCTCCCCAAATATTGCAGTAGGTAGAAAAGGAATTGCTCTTCATTCTGCTGACTCAGATGAGGTGCCCTAATAGGCTGCAGGAAGCAGGGAGGTGACTGCTTAATGACTAGAAATAATCAGGGGGTGGGGCAGGAGAGCCTCGTCATAAAATCCCTTTTCCTCCACCCCTAACCTGCATGAGGAGTTCCTGCCAGCCATAGGACTCAGTAACCTTTAACACTGGACTTACATGCAACTGGGGCTGCAATGGGATCAAATTTAAGTACAAGTGAGGTAAGCAAAAGAAGGTGATAGCAAGTGTGAAGTGGGTAAAATTGTCTGGTGTTCCAGTGAAGATGATCACAGAGGAGCATGAGTGGTTTGCTTGGGCAACCCAGGGAAATCGAGTTTGCTGTTCCTCAGATCTTGTTGCAAGGGCGGATTTCCTAGTCTAGGCTTTTGCAGAGCCTCATGGCACACCTGTGTTTTCAAGCTACATTTTAGGGCTAACAACATTGCTTATTGTGCTTCCCTATAAGCAAAAAGGGAAATAAGCAGTGGCAAGGAGTTGTGGTGTTGGTCTTGAAAGCACCTAGCGATGTTGTTAAAGAACACAGCTCTGAATGTGTCCTTGAATGTGAGATGTTGTGACATTCAGCCTAAAGTAAGCATTTAACATGTAGTTTAGTTTTCTTAACTTTGCCTTGTGTTGTTTTTCCTAGACTTTTACGAGCACCTCAGCACCAGCGGTGAGAACGGTAGGTAGCAATTAGCTGGCCCTTCATTAAATGCTGTCCAGTGCTGAATATAGATCAGCAGAAAAAATTTGAGGAATTCATTGGCTCGGGGGAAAACTGTGTTGCAAAGTTTACTGAGTGTTGAAAAGCTGAGCTGGGACTTCAGCTCTGTAGATGGACTATTGCCATGGTTTTTCCATAAGCTCTAAATAGTCTGGCCACTGTTTGGTGTCTGATGCTTATGATGTTGGTGTTGCACTTTATCTGGGCTGCTTTGTACTTCAACTATATCAATTTTTTCATTACTCCCTTCTTTTGTGTTTTGATTTCTTTGGATGAAATAGTCCCATTTTCTTATAGTTTATTCCTTTATAAGAATTTTTATGTGTGTCTTCCAGTTGTTAGTGTTCTGGTATTCCTTGTAGCCTTTCTTTGCAGTGTAATGATTTGTCTTAGAGCTTGCAATTCTCTGTGCAGCACAGCATTTACAGGAAAAATGGTGGAATAAATGTGGCATGTTCAGTCTCCTGACAATCTTATCAGCCTAGCAGGAGTAGGAGTGGTGCCCAAACTTCTCTGAAGGTGAAAAAAAAGCAAAAGGTGTTTTGTAAAGGCTGAATTGAGGATGAATTTTTTGCACAAGCAAATTAGAAATGGCTGGGAAATTAGCAGACGTTTATGTTAAGAGGTATTAGCATAAAGGAAAATACATCAGATAAGCTCCTATGAGCAATGGGAGCAATGGCATTGGCAGCAGGATGAGGCTGTCTTCTGACGCTTGCAGTGGGTTTGGGGCTGCCAGTATCAGTCACAGCTCTCCAGGGATCTGCCTGCAAGGTGGGCTTTTGTCTCTTGTTCACTGGTGTAGGGCTTCCCAGCTTTGCATCTACATAGAGAAATCAGAGTAATACAGAGAATCTTTTGAATGGTAGTAAATTCTGTTTGCTTTGTGAAGGTTTGCTGTTATTGATAGCATTTAATGCCTGTTTATGCCTGACAGTCACTTATTTTCTCTGTTCAAAGTGAAATGCTGTGGTAAAGACTTTGCAGAATTTCTTCAAAAATTAGCTTCTAAACTGATGTTTAGGTCCCTGTGTATAGTCTTGCAGCCCTAAGAGGTATGCTAGAATTATAAATATTCATATTTTGAGTTCTAGCCTGTGTTTAGAGAACCAATATGGTTTTTTTTACCCTTAGTGGTTTTGACATTGTTAGTAGGTCCCTAGGTGTGAGACCTGTACAATTGCATGGCTTTAGTTACTTTTATCTTCAAGGTAATTTAGAGTGGCAGAACTGACCTGAATATAGCATGTATAGTTTAAAGCAGGACCCAGAGCCCCGTCTTTCTGCTTTAAATCTCCAAGGTTCACAGAGGTAAAATTCAGGAAGGACTTGAACATTTTTCCTTTTTTTTTTTCCTTTTTTATTCTTTTTTTTTTTCCCCCACCATGAAAGCTGGTATTTATGATAAGCACATAAGCCTAGTATACCTGAGTTGCTTTTTGTTACTCAGTGACTCATTAAGGAAATGAATTTTCATTATCAAAGTGAGTTTCAGGGAAATGGAAACTGATAGGATGTGTGGGATTTCAATTTGAGTGGCTATATAAATTTAAAAGAATATGTAAAATAGCTGGTGAGAAAAATTTGGTAGTGCCTTCATGCTGACAAGTCAAAAGAGTAACACTTTTTAGATCACATAAATTACTGATAAAGACTGATGTGGTCTTGAGGTAAAAAACAATGTTGAACTGTGGGAATACTTGACCTGGTTTCTCTTATAAAATTTGGATTCATTCTAACACAGCTGTGGAGCTGCAAACAGGAAGAGGAAAAAAAAAAACCCACATGAAAATTGCAGTCTGAAGCCACAGAAGTTTTGCATGGCTCTTGGAAAGAAGCAGCCATTGAGTCAGTGCTGCTCCATTTGTTTTTATTCTGAAACAAACTTGGGACTTCTACTGAGTTTAAGACCCACCAATGAGATATTTAAAATGGGTGAAATAAATACAAAATAGCACTACAAGGAAAAGTGTTTCTTTTATCTTTGACTTTGCCTGAGGTGGTGGACATAGTATGGTAATGAAATCCTGCCTGCCTTTGAGGCTTCAACAGTTTTTGAAGTTAAAAGGTGCCACATGCCTGACCTAGGTCAGAAGCAAGGCAGTGATCTATGTTTTAAAGCCCTGCTACTCTTTCTGACAGGGTGAGTGATTTCTTTGTTGTTTTTCACAATTTTTAAAGTAGTGATGAGATTTCTATTCCTTTTTGATGAAGAAAGGGAAGAGTGCTCTCCCCCAAATACATATGCACTTTGATAACTGCCTTTTCTCTTGATGTAACTTGGGAATATTGTATGAGTTTCACTCTTGTCTCCTCAAGAAAAAAATTCTGTGAAAGACTTTTAAGCTTGGAACTTTACTAAAATAGAGCAGTTTTAGAGACCAGTTATATAATTCATTCATATGGATGAGCACTCATGTATGTGAACACTCCTACTGACTTCCCTTGGACTAGATATGTGAGGATTGCACAAGTGTACCACAGGACTTAATTGAATTTTTATCTGACGTAGGACAGTGTGACCAAGTCTTGCATTTGCAGCCTCATATATTTAAGTAATTTCAAGAGCGATCATTAAAATGCCTGGCTTGTGTTTCCGGTTTATGAGGTAAGATTCATGTCTCAGATGAAATAAATATAGAAGCTGAAAGTTGAAGTGTGTGTAATAACTGACCTGGGAGGCTTCTGGCCTCAGAACTTACCCAGCCTGTGATATGGACATCATCACATTAAAGGCAAGGATGTGGAAGCAATTGCCAATTGTGAGGAGACTATCCAGTTTAGGAGAAGTTTTTTTGTGTGACTTTGAGTAAGTCACTGACAGCCAGACTTGGTAAAGCATTCAGGCACCTAAAAGTTAGGAGTTGTAAGGTTGGATTTCCAAGACTCTAGTATTGGAATAGGGTCCATGACCCAGAGAGAAGCACTGAGGATTGATTCTGTAAGTTTGGAGAGTAAGATACACCAGAATGGAATTGTAAGAGCTGGGCAGGGAATTGCACAAATGGTACAGCCAGGTAACACAGGCAGCTGGGAACAACTTTCATAGTTCCTACCTCCACGTGGCACTTGCCTGCAGGAAGATGTCACTATCCACTTGAGATTCACAAAGTAAAGGTCTCAATGCTTGTTTCCCAAGAGCTGAGCCAAGGTTATTCCTTTAAAATGGTGCTAAGCCCAGTAATGAATGGCGTTTCCATGGAATGGGGAACTTCTGCCCAAGTCCATTCTTCTGTAATCAAGGGATGCAAGCCTCCTTCTTTCTGGATAAGAGAGATGCTCCACATCTTCTGAAATAACTTCTGAGATCAAACCCACTTACAATTTATTGGATGGGGAAAGCAGGGACCAAACATAAACATAAAAACCATGTCAGTATATTTGTCAAGGATAGGCAAGCCTTGGCTGCTGGTCCCTGGGTCTAGGAGGGCTTCTCTCTTTTACCCATTTCTACTTACTTCATATAGAAAAATAGTTGTAGCACTTCAGCTGTATAGTCTGGGCCTGTAATCTTGTATGTTTGTTTGTTTCCCCCCAAGAACTCTAGGGATTACTCAGGCTATTTCTTGGAGACAGTTCCTGTTCTCTGCTGACTTTTCAGAGGTGTTGAGGTTTTCATTGGTGAGGACAAGGACCTCCTTCATTACATTGACTTATTGCCCAATGTCATGTCATGATCCCAGCTGCTTGACACTGTGGCAAAGCATTGTGAAGCACTTCAGGATAAGTCCTGTAATACTGCTGAAAAGACCTGTGATTTGGCAAAATGAACCTGTATGAAGGAAATAATAGCAAGGTACATTTCATTAGTTAACATCAGTGTATAGTTTTTGCTTTTGCTGCTTTATGATTATTACAGGCATTTTGATGCCTGCATTAAGAAATAAAGTCCATGTGTTTGTGTTAGGACACTGTACTAACTTTGTGAGGTTATAGTATATCTATGAAAATAAGAGAGAGTTCTTATGGGTAGAGGTAGAATCACAGAGTATTTTGAGTACAAAGGAACCCATGAGGACCACTGAGTCCAACTCCTAGACCTGCACAGGCCTATCCCCAAGAATCATACCATTTGATTAACAGCATTGTTCAAGCACTTCTTGAACTCTGTCAGGCTGGTGCTGTGGCCACATCCCTGGGGAGCCTGTTCCAGAGCCCAAACACCCTCTGGAGGAAGAACCTTTTCCTAATATGCAGCCTAAACCTCCCCTGGCACAACTTCATTCCATTCCCTTGGGTCCTGTCACTGGTCACCAGAGAGAAGAGATCAGTCCCTCCTTTTCTCCTCATGAGGAAGATGCAGGCTGCAATGAAGTCTCCCCACTCAGTCTCCTCCAGGCTGAAGTGACCTCACCCACCCCTCATACAGCTTCTCCTTCACCATGCTTCACCATCTTTGTTGCTAGCCTTTGGACACTCTAATAGTTTCATCTTTCTTATATTTTGGCTAAATATGCCACAATATGTGCATAAAACTGCCCCCAGCACTGGAGGTGGGGCCACCCCAGTGCAGAGCAGAGTGGGACAGTCCCCTCCCCTTGCCCAGCTGGTGATGATGTGCCTGATGTCCCCCAGAACATGGGTCACCCTTCTGGGCTGCCAGGACACTGTGGGCTCATATCCAACTTGCCACAGACCAGGAACTCTGGATCCCTTTCCTGTGGCACTGCTTTCTGGTATCTTGTTCCCCAGTCTGTATTATTACCTTGTTCTTATCAACTGGTACAGATAGAAAGATTAGAAAAAGTTTTGGGCACAATACAACTTGTTTCTGTTCTAAAACAGAACCAGTAAGTGGAAAGCTAAATATCAATTTGAGTAAGTGTCGAGAGAAATGGTATCTGTACATATATTGGTTTTTAAATGAAAGACTTTACATATGGAAGAGGAGCTATTAGTATGTGAGAGAGAGTAAGAAGTTATGCAGTTATCTCAAGGGTGAAAGGGAGAAAGGGTTAACTTATAGCCTGGGGAATATGAAGGTTCATTAGTATGAGCCATGGAGGTTATGAGTTATTATAACCTGAATATCTCTGAGCTCAAGTTTTCCGATATCTAGTGGAGTTGTGAGTTAATTCCCAAGATCAACTCTGGGATGATTTTTGCAGCTTTCTGTTGGGGATCTGAGCTGAAGATCAGAGGTCCACCAGGGTCTTCAAGAGAAGTAATCTCATCACTGTCAGCTGCATTTTTATTTTTGGCTATGTGCAGAAGTTTGTGCTGGTGTGTGAGCTCGTGCTGGTGCATGGTGACAGCTGTACTTTCACAGCTGCTGTGACAGTATTTGGTGTCCCAGAGACAATCTGTTCCACTGCAGGCACTGGTGTGTAAGAGGCAAGGACACCCACACGTGTGCTCTAAGGCTGTTTATTGTGATAATAAGGGAGCAATGATAGGAAGATGTGATCTTTATCAAATCAAACTCTTGGCACCTGTTCTAAGCTCAAGTGATTTTGAAATATGTTGCTTCTATTTCAGGCCTGAAGAGAGCTCTGTGCCAAAAAATTGTACAGATTTTTGACTGCTCCACTTGGTTTGATGAGTCGTATTGTCTCAACCTTGAAAACCTTGTTCTACCTACGTCCTTAGAACTTGAGGGTTACAGTAATCTGTGACTACTGACTATAATAATAATAATAATATAATCTTTTTTTTTTTTTTTCATTCTCTGAATTTTTGTGCAGGCACCAGTATCTCCTTTCAACTTGCTCACTGTAAAAATACTGAGAGTGAGGAATGCCCGGAAGGCAGACTTGCGTGAGTACTTCTACTGTTGTTGGATAGTCCTTATAACTTTTTAAAGAAAATATTTGGACAATGTTATTGTTCTCAAATTGTGTAGGAGTAAAAACACACATTGCTGTAAATTTGCAAGGATTAATTTTTATTTTAATACTGAAGCACTGCTTTCTCCTCTTAACTTTAAAGAGACTGACTCAAGCAAGGTGATGCATTTTATTTTTTGATATCTTACTGTCTGAGATATATTTCCTATCCTTCTGACATCAGACTTAGCTGCTGATCTGAGGTCTGCTCTGTACACAGTGAAAGTTCTTGTAGTATTTTTAAGTAAGTGTATTTCCCACTGAATTTCTTGATGGAAGAAAGGAGAGAACTGGTAATGCAGACCTAAAATCAGCAGTAGCAGGAAAGCCTATGAAAACAACAGAAGTACAAACAAAAACATTCTATGACTTCTGCAGAATTTGTACATATGCAGGAAGTGGTGATAAAATCCAGAGTGTCATGGAATATATATAACCTACAGAATGGAGCTGTTTAAAAGTCGGGGAAAAAAATTAACAGAGCAATACTCTGAGCGCTTAACAGAAGTTTAAGTGAGGGATAGTGAGGGTAAGTGAAAAGAGGATATCTAGAGCAGAGACTTCAAAAGAAAAAGGTGAAATAAAGACAAAGAGAATAAAAAAAATTCAAGTATAAAGACCACATGAATAAATCTAAAAGATGTAAAACAAAGAGGAAAAAGTCCACACTGTTTCCCAAAATCTTGCTGAACATGGCTCAAAATCAATTTTCTTTTAGCATGCTCTGAATATTATGCAGCACATCAAAGTTCATACGAAAATTTTAGTTAATGTAATCTGTATTTTGAGATTTTATTTTGTGTGATGGGTCAAGAGTAGATCGGAAACTTACCAGAGGTTGGATTTGGTGGTTTCTGGCAGGAGGGATGTGGTTAGATCACATGGAGGTTGTGCTTAACAACAGTATTTTTCAATGACTGATTACTATCAGGGAAGAAATCTCTGCTTCACTTACATGTGGTATTCTGAGTTAATTAAGTATCTTCCACAATGTAACACTACTGTATTACATTACATGTATTACCGCTTATTTCTCTTTTTCTTTTCATTTATTAGACAAAGTGAGAACACCTCTTAAGGTATAAAGTTAGGGGTTTCTTAAAATTCTATTCTTATGTACAGAAGTGCACATTCCATGAGCTGATAGCTGTATGCACAGCTTTTTATTTATCAAAATCCAAATTTTAAAGTGCCTAAATGGCGTTCTGCACCATCCAGATATGTGATCTGACTAGGCCACCACTGCAATTTTATCTACAAACCCACATGAACAATTGAGTGTGCATTTCTGTATTCCTGTACGTCTGTACTGCCTGCTTGTGTTTTGTTTCCTTGTGGCTGTCCTTCTCAGGGAAGCTTGCTCACAGTCACTCCTTATCACAGTGAATCACGAGGTTCCTTTTTGGCCAAACCTGTTGGTATGTCTGCCACACCATGTGGCTTTCTTACTTGGTGTTCTGGTCTCAAGAGCAGATGAATATCATGTCTTGATCTCCTTGAGATGCCCCAAATTCAAAACTTGGGCATCCCAAACACTTGTTAAAAATGTATCTGGCAGAGAGATTTGTAAGCTTTTCAGAAAGAGTATTTTCTTAACAGAAAATTTATTGTCTGAAGAAATTAATATTATTGTAAAAAACCTGTTCATTTCTTTGTCTGTTGTGGGAAGGTTACTTCGGGCAGTATTTACTTTTTCTGAGGCATCAAAAAGGCAAATATTTCAGCTAGTTTTCCTTGAAACCTCAGTATTTTCAACTGTGGGAAAATGTCCCTTTTCTACCTGTTTCTAATGATAAAACTATGATGCTTGTTACAATTCTCAGCGTTTATTTCCTCGACTTTAGCTTTCCAATTTTAATGATTAAATCTTGGTGTTCCCTATGACTATTTATTTCTCTTCCATATATTTTTCTCATTATTGAAGTGTTTGTTGTTTATTTATTGAACATTTCTTCTTCGTTGACTCTCATGCTGCTATTTACTTTACTAGTGAAAAATAAAAATGCTTTAAAAGTATTTCTCTCTAATGATGCTTCAGAACAAGATAATTGTAATAGATTGGAGTAGAGGCCTGAAAATCTAGACTATGTTTTGGACCCTGACATTGACTGCATTATGGGGTCTTGGACAAAGCATAGAATCATCATAGAATGGTTTGGGTTGGAAGGGACCTTAAAACAACCCCCCTGCCATGAGCAGGGATACCTTCCACTAGATCAGGTTGGTCAAAGCTCTGTCTGGGGTGGAGGATGGTCTTGAACAGTTCCAAGAAATTCAAGTTTTCTCAGTGTACTTATTTGCGTAATCCTTATATCGCTCCTGTGAAGTAATCAGAGTGTCTCATCCTCTTTGAAAATAGAAACTGTAGCATTTAATCATCATTAGCCGTTTGCATTGCTTACATTTGTGCTTCTGCTGAACATCTGATCAGTCACAGTCTTCTGATCAGGTGTGACTTAGGTCTCTTTCTGAAAATGCCTTCCTTCCCACAGTCATAATCCAGATTTTGCTGACTGTGATAGCGTGGTTAACTACACCATAAAGGCACAGATTGGCTTGTTGGAAAACCTAAATCTGTGATTGCTATGGAAGGATAAAGGGGAAATATGTGAAGTAATTGTTTTTAATGTGATGTAATAACACTGTTACACGTTTTGGGCATGATGCAGGGATTGACTATGAGCTGAGTTATTTGGCCTCCTCTGACTCACAAGTTTGCTGTAAGAACCAGGTGACTGGCTGAGCACTGCTAACGTGAAATAGGGAGATTGCATTGCAGGTGTGAGAGAAAGGCCATCAGTGCTTTCTGCATCATGCTTCTGTTAAGTCTCACTCCTGGAGTTCTCCCTCCAAGCTTGTGGACTCAGAAGCTGATGTCTTCATTGGCGCTCATGGCCTCCTTCCCAAACAGGAGTGGTGGCAGCATCTTCTCAGTCTGCAGACAGAGCAGTATGAAGGAATTGTACACACAATAATTTAATCATGGTGATGATGAAACTGACTCCGTTATCAGAAAAAGAAAAAAGAAGCATACAACTTCTAAAAACTTTGTCAAATATATGAATGAATAAGGAATAGGCACATTCTGCTTTGTGATAAAGAAATCAAATTTTTCAGCCTTGATGGGAGAACACTTTTCATCCAAAAAAAAAAAAAAGTGTCCTTCAGTTAAGCCAGCCCTTTAATAAGGGCTTTAGTTAAGCTGAGGTGCCAAATCTGGGGAAAAAAAATTATAGAAAAAAAGCCTCTCTATAGCCCAGATTGAAGGTTGTGAGGTGTGTTGCCTGTCCCAGATATTTGGATAATCATGAAATAAAGCTAAATGCAACATGTACTGTATGTGGAGGACAGCACAATTTCAAATATAAAGTAACATTAAAAAAAAAGTATATCTGACAAAGAGTGAAAAGGTGGAAGTGGGAATTGCAATTGTGTGAGGATATCTTTTTGTCTGTTAGTGCTTCATTACATTATTTACTCCTAATCCTGCGTATTTTAGGAAGAAAGCCCCAACTGTGCTATCTTTGTCTGATTAGGGTTAAATGGCAACTGTGCAGTAATTCTTTCTCTGGATACATTTTAACTGTGCTCATCTTCTCCCTGTGCAGTCACACTTTCAGATTGCTACGTGACGCTGTGGCTGCCTACTGCCTCGGCAGAGAAGGTTCGGACCAGGACCATCAGGAACAGCAAAAACCCCGTTTGGAATGAAGCTTTCTGCTACAAGATTGACCGCCGTGTCAAGGTAACTAACATCAATCCTTTTCACCATTTGATGCCTGCAGATGGTCATTAGATTGCATTGTTTTACTGTAGTAAAACAATAAATATATAGCTAGCTCCAAACACAGAAGATGTTAAAGATTCCTCAAGAAAAAACCAACCTGTTTCCCACATCCTCCTTAGTGTTCTATTCCACTTATTTGTTATTCAGACATTTACTGTACTGCAATAAGAAGGAATTAATTGTCCTTCAGAATACAGCCTTACTATCTTGTCCCCAGTCTTGACATATACAAGCAAAACCCAAGAAAAAAATCACATAAAAATAATAACAAAATCACTCAGTTCTGGATATTGTGAAAATCCTTTAAATCATCTTTGTGTAACTGTGACTGTTTTATACACTTAGAACCAAGGGCCATAAAATAAATATAGAAATATTTAATGCAGTTATTTATCACAAATTCATGAATGTTCTGCATGACTCGTTTGTCTTGTCTGCTTGGGGAAGCAAAACAAGCTTGGTTCTTTTTTGTATAAAGAGTTGTCAGTAATGTGACTTTTAATGAACCCAAGTCTCTTTCTTTTTTCTCTTTCATTTTCTCCTTTTTCCTCCTTCCCATAAACCTGGAGGATCAAGGAAAGAAAACCTAGCCATGAGAATTTCCTGGCTTATGGAGCTCTTAAATATAGTAGTAACTCCATCACACTCTTAACCTCTTTGTGCAGAACGTGCTGGAGCTGAAGGTCTGTGATGAAGACACGATCACCAGGGATGATGAACTCTGCACAGTTCTCTTTGACATAGATAAACTCACTGTAGGACGTACTGTCCGTGTGAAGTTCCAGCTGAACCCACAGGTGAGCAGTGGAATTGGTGAGAACAAAAGTAAATTCTCTCCTTCCATCTCAACAGGTCCTTTTACAGAGTTTCATTGGAGGAAACATCTATTTAAACTATATTTTGCTGCTATTCTAAGAAAGACTTTAATGAGGGCTTTTTGCTAACTTTTGTTTTCAACAAATATCTATGCTAAAAATATAGGATGGAACTAGATAGAACTGGTTATCCAGTCCTCATTCTGAATAGTTCTGGGACGCTTGTTGGCTCTTGGTGTAAATTCTGAATTTTCAGCTCCTTTTAACTGTAATGGTGTTAAAGAGGTTAATTCTTTTTGTGTTGGGAATTAAAATCTGAACAAAAAGCTGTTTTAGCAGAATAGTAGTTTGTAAGCAGGCAGAGATGCTCATAAAGCATTTAGATTTAAAAAAACTAATTTTAGCAACTGCTTTTTCAATATCTTAAAATTCTATATCTTCAGTCAACACTATGTTTTTTCTTATATTCTTGGAATTATCCCAAGTTCTATTCTAAATGCATATTTAAAAAATTATATGTAACTGGTATGATGCAAGTTGTGAAGAAAAATAAGTAATCAGTCTTTCTTTTTTTCATCTTCTCTCTTCAGGCACGTGAGGAGCTGGAGGTGGAGTTCACATTGCAGAACACGTGAGTAAAGTCCTAAATTCTTAATTAAGTGTTATATTCAGTATAAAAACAGTCTGAAAAGCTGGTTCATATGTGTTAGTGCTTCTTAAACCTGCAGTCTCTAAAAGAAGTGTCTAGATGTTTTCATTCAAGTCTAGTAAAATGGAATTTTAGAATACATACTTTTATATTTCAAATATCTGAAATGTGATTTTTTTTTTTTTTTTCCCTGTTTGAATTCTGCCTCTTGGCACCAGTCTTGCTCTCTTTTTTCTCACTGAGTCAATGAGACGCACAAGGAAGTATGAGGACAAATGACAATATTCAGGAAGTTGTGACCCTTAGAAGGAGTGCCAAGCCTGAATGACTTAATTACTCCCTTCTTGGAGAATCTGGTTTTTCAAATCCACAAGATGATAAAATGCACTTCCATAAGCTGATCTGTTCAATTCATCTGGCTACACATGGGGAGCTGTGGTGGAGAAAGGAACCAAGTATTCTCCATAAAGTAAGGCCCAAAGACCACTGTGGGAGTCTGAGGGCTGAGGAACCAGGAAAGCTGGAGGAGCAGCAGCAGCTTCACTTGGCAGGCTTGAAAGCTGTTGGTAGAGTTTTACTGTTTAGAGGATGTATTTGGAGAAGGTGCTCCTCTTAGATGGTACTGCTGGAACCTTCCCAAGGCATTTGGGGCACTTCAGGAGGCCTAGCAGGATAATACACGGGTGGGCACTTCGGATTCCTGACAGCAGAGGAAATGAGAACTTGCTGGTGAAAGGACAGTAGCTCAGTGTTAAGAATGGAGAAGGAAAGATCTCGGTGTTTGCGCACAAAAAAGCTATCAGAGCTGAAAGAGTCTCAAAATCTCTTATTACAACTCATAGAGACTCACCAGGGTGGATTGTTTGTTGTTTACTCTGCACCAGAACTGGCAAAAGGCCCAGAAGCATCAGGACAAATGGTGCCTGTCACATCTCAGGAGTGTCACAACACCAGTAATGGCAATGGGGAAGCTCCAGTAGGCATCACAAATATCCTGTCTAGGGTCCTCCTTCTTTTGCAAGTTACAGGCTGGCTCATGGCATTGGTACAGAGAATCATACTCTTGATAATCCAGTCTTTAATGAGGGACATCCAAGCAGGTTCTCTGGCTTGGTGGTTGTGCACAAGTGGGTTTGTGTATGGAAGCAGAGGTTGGAACTTGTCTTGGAGCATGTGTGCCATCAGCTCTGTGCCAAACTCTGACCTTGTAGCCAATTGCCTTTTCCTGGAGTTGTGTTCAATAAAGTCAGAAATGGGACAGTTTTTGCAAGTGGTGCCTGAGTAGGAATTCTACTGGTTGGAAGATGATGGCTGGAACTGTACCAATAAAAAGAATCTTTTGCAGTCTCAAGGGAGAGGTTTTAAAAAGCATGACAGTCATGGCTCAGGTGCTCCAGCAAGAAGGCATCTGATCTACTATTTTTCATTCATAGTGTGGTTCTTGAGTCACCAATGTAATAGTTATGGCCTGGAGAACTCCACATGCAAAGGCAAGAAGGTGCTGCATTATAAATGAGGGAATGTCCCAGTGAGCTCACAGTAGGACTGAGAAAATGGGCTTCCTGTTGGAAGAGGCAGATAGACCTTTCCTCTACTATCCCTCATTCACATTTCTTGCATTTGTTGCTGGTCAATGCTGTTCTGCCCGTCAGCTGAGTCTGGAGCAAAGAGTCTAAGTACATCTGGGTTGGTTAAATATTGTGGTCTTGTTAGGATATTGAGAGGATGTTTTATTCCCTTCACTTTAGAATGTGTGATGTCAGGAGTAATTAATGAAAGGATTTGTCCACTAAAATTGTAGACAATGGATTGCATAGATAAACTAGAGAGCACTGGAAAGGTCTGAACAACGGAAGTGAAGTAGTTGAGATGGGTCACCAGAAAGCTATGGACCCAAACCAACCTCTTCTGTGTTGAACGAGCTCAGCAGGTTTAGGCAAGATTTCTTGGCAATGCTGGATGGGGAGAAGTGTTGACAGAGATTAATTTTCAGAGGGAGAGAGCCCTCTGATAACAAGGAATACAGCTAAGCATGTGGGATAGTTTCTAGAAATCCTGCATAGTGATGGGAACAATGATAACATACTTTTTGGGGGGTGATAACGGTAATTTATTTATGAAATTAATAATTATTCCCACCAGCAATTTTTCCTGATGTTCTTTTTCCACAGTTTTAAATTTCTTCCCCATTTTCATTCTAGATTTTACTAATTGCAAGATTTATTACATTAGCTTGTTCTTTCTTTCCAGCATTTCAGATGAATAATACCACACATGAAGTGTAACCCCAGGCCAAGAATGTTTCCTGGGTTGCACCTATGATAGTGGCTTTGACACTCCTATTTTTATTTGTCTATAACCTCACAGCAAAGGTTGTGTTTTATGTTACTTTTACCAAAACGAACATTATAAAAATTACCTCACATCACATTGGAGGGCTGTATGAAATTTGTTCCTGCATCCATTCCTGTTATATTTTATTTAAAATGGAAGAAAAGCTTCATTTTGGTAGTGGGTTTCCACCAACAGCAAGATGAATACCCTCTCTAGTTTTGCCTCACCCTTACACCACTGCTGCAGTACCAGCAAATGCTCACCTCTCTGCTGCAGTGGCAGGCACTGAGGGCCAGATCTTGGGTCCTAACAACACAGAGAGGAAGGATTGCTCCTTCCTCCAAGTGTCTTTTCATCAGGAACTGAGCCAAGGGATTGCAAATGCCTGCCCAATGTTTTCTGGGCCCATAACACGAGCCCAGCTGGCGTGAGAGCTGCTGCGCTTGGGCAGCAGTGACAGAAAAGGTAAGGCCGTTGTACACAGGCTGCCGGTTCACGTGCTTTAGTGCTTTGTGTGTTGTTTTCTGGGGATTATCAGTGGTAACCTGGGCTTCCTCCCGTGTCTCCACTGGCAGGGTCCAGCATCAGAACGAGCCCATCCGTGTTGCTACAGGGACGGGGTCCCGCTGGACCAGGTGGCTGCGCTCGCTCAACATCCCCCTCCCCTCCGACTTCTACTGAAGCCCACACCTGACACTGAGGGGCCACAAAGGGGCTTCTGCTAAACTGCAAGGTGATTTGAGTTTCCAAGAGAGGTCTAAGAGCCCCAGGGTATTTGCTGCACCTCCTGACCTTCCTTTTGGCCTCTTTTATCTTTCAGATGTCTCAAGCTGAGGAAGTGCATCTCTAACAACTCTTAGAAGAATGAAGGACCACTCTTACACAGCTTTTCATCTCCACTCCCTCTCCCATTTTTTTGTTTTCAAATGTGAAAGACTATGTTTAAAACAAAGCCCAATTAACACAAATAAATGTAAATAGGTGTACAAAAATCTGTATAAAAGTTAAATTATTATTGGAATATGGCAAAAGCAGAATTTTTAGAAAATTAAAGTATTTTTTTTTCTTTCTTTGTAGTTCTGCTGTGTTATTTTGAGAGATCCTCCTAATGTGAAGGGGGAAACAGCAGATCATGCCAATCATTTGGATTGGACACTGCTGAGAAACCCTCAGGCTGAGTCTCCATCAGCTGGGGGTCAAATGTACTGTTTGTATTTATGTGTGAAGGAGAACTGAAGGCATAAGTTTGAAGTTAAGAAAGAATATTTTAGGTGAATACAGCTTTCTTTAGTGAAAGTGCCATCCCCCATGCTTCTCTTGGGTTGTCAGAAAGTTCAGAAAAGTAGCCTGCATTATTATGGAGGCTACTAAAGGAAGGGAAAGCTGGATCTGACACGAAGGAATTCAAATTTTGTAAATAGGTATCAAAAAATCCAGATTCTCTGGTGAAATGGAGCACAGTAACCTGTTCTCAATGAGAGCTGCAATATAAGAATCTGTGTGTTCCTACTCAGAATTTCCCATTTCATTCATTATAAGTCAGGCATAATCCAAAAAGGAGAAGGCAGAAGTTTGATGTATACCAGGTGTTGGGAAATGATCCCTGGGTTCATAGAGTGCACTGCAACCTTAGGCGTTCCTTCAACAGACTTCTAGTGAGAAAGGATTCCCAGAGTCTCTGTTTTTGTCTTTCCCTGCTACAGGCCATAATATACTCCCAATTCTCCTAGTAAAACTGATGTCTGCAATAAAAAAGCCCCGCAAATCACAAATTGTGATGGAGACCAGAAGAGGAGCATTACTCTGTGTGATGAGAGCTGTCTAATAGCAGGTCGGCTGTCAGAGAAATTACCAGCTAATCCCAACTACTGGAAATTATTCAGTGCTCCAAAGCTAGGCAAAATGTTCAAAGGTACCTGCCAAGCTGAGCTCTCCTGCACCCAGCTCAGCTATGTTTCTAGCCACAGCTGATGTCCTGAGTTTCAGAGAAAGATGAGTGCCCTTGCTCTTCTAAAAACAAACCACCAAGTTAAAAAAAAAATTTAAAAATTAAAGCATCTGTTTTATGCTGTGACTAGCAGAAGCCTTGAAATTTGGGATATAAAAATTAGAAGAGCAGCATGGGGAGTAACTTAACAAATGACAGGAGCTGGGCTTACTTACCGTGATGCAGCAGAGGTGACAGCCCAATAGCAACACTCAGCCATTGGTCCTTCATGACTGAGGTGTCCTGGTTCTTCCCAGGAGCCTTCCAAGCTCTGCTCTGTTCTGTACAACAATTCAGGTTCTCCCACCCTGTTTGAAGGTCATGGACCTCCTAATTTTCCACCTAACTTTATACTTTGCTGATACCAGCAACTCAAATAATGCAAGACTTGACTGGCTGTTTACCTCCATGAAGAGATATCTTTACCTGTCTTTGCACTTTCATTTCACCAGGCTATGCAGGCTGAGGTCTTCTGATATCTACCATGCTGTTTCTTGGTTCCTTAATTTTTTAATTAAATAATTGAGGATGGTGACACTATATGTCATGTAATGTTATAACTATTTGACCACAAAATAGTAATTGAATACAAAAATTTGTGTCTGGAACAAAACTGGAGTGGTGCTTATACCCATTTACCTGTATGCAGGTGGAAACACTGAGTACATTTTTACCAATTCCTGACCAATGTTCTTTGAACTCTTTAGAAATATGTTTTTTTAAAAATTTACAAAATTTTAAAGTTTATAACTGAGTTTTTTTAACCAGAGGTGTTTGCTTGAGTTTTGTTGTTGATGTTTTCCTATAGTGGAAAGTTTTTCCTGAATGTTCTGCTGTGTTTTTAACCAGTTCATATTTTTTTCTTAAAGGAAGACACTGACTTGGAAACAGAGCTTTAAACTGTTTGAGCTTTACAATTTTGAGTGAATGCTATCGTGTATGTTTATACTGAAATCTAATTGTTGTGGTAAATTTTCACTTTAATTGTACAAAAAAAATGTAATTCATCTAATTTTAAAGAAATTGCATTATTTAGTTTCAGCTGAGATAAAATACATGGATCAATTACAGAACTGTATGAGACCTCAGAATGTGTAATCCATGGCTTGCAAAGTTTGAATAAACAGCTCATACTCTCTGCAGCAGGTTGGGGAGTCAGTGCTCATTCCTTGTAAGGTTACATATGTGTGTATTCCCTTTGGAGTAATCTGAGTTCTTCAGACATATGAATTTACATCCGCAATTTAATGAAATGGTAAATTATAAGATATCCTTAATGAGACAATACCTAATTTTTCAATTTTTCTCATGGAAAAGTATCTTAGAATATAGAAATTGATGGCTGCAGTATATGAATTCACCCCTGTCCCTAGATGTGGAAACACATCTATACATGAAGTGATTTATTATAATCTCAGGTGTGATTTGCAGGTCACTTCAGAGGTAAGTACCATTTCTTCTGCCATTAGAGTAATTTTTTTGTAAGTTGTGAAAAGCTAGACGGTTGTATTAGATTTTGAAGTACAAAAACCTGGGTAAAACTGTAATACTCCAAAGACTCAAGATGGATTTAACAATTGCAGCTGTCCTCAAAATCAATGTCTCATACCAGTATTTATTGCATAGTTTACTAAAGCAAATGTATAAGACCACGGGAGTAGAAATCCAGCTTCATATTCTATCATGAGTGGATAGGAAAGTTGCGACTCGGCTCATCATCTAATCTTAAGCTTTAAAGTATTTTTGAGTGAGAATGTTAAAGTCAGAAATGTCAAAGGTCTTGTAACAAGTAATGTGTTAACCATAGATTTAAATATTGTTTGAGTTTTCCCACCCATGACATTATCTTTTTTTTTTTTTTTTTTCAGTCTGGACTACCCTGATGGCATTATTACAAATGGAGTACTAGTGGTAAAATATATACTTATTATGATCTTTCTTGTGTCTGAATAACAAGTGTTCATGTTTCTAACTCTGGAAACTTTGACCTGTGTCATAAACCTAGTATTGCCACCTACTTTCTTCTATAAATTATAGGCTCAGAACTATCAGGAGTTAATGAAGAAAGTGTTACAATGCTCATAAAAATAGTCCCATATGTTAATGCATTCATTATTTTGACTTGGGCTCATCTTCTTTGTTTAACTATCTCTCCAAGTTCAAGGAGTTCATGAGTTGTTGCTCTTAATTTCAGTTTTGAATAGAAATACCATATCACTATTGGCCTTGTGTTATCTGAAGACATAGTAATAGCTAATAATTGTCTTGCTCACTGATCAATCAGAGGGGTTGGTTGGAAACAGTATGAATCACCTGCAATGACATTTACACTTCTCTCAATCATCATTCATCCTCTCTTGCTGCAGGCACGTGAGGTTTCCTGTTTGGAGGTTAGAGTGGATACAGGGAAGCTGAAGCAGCAATCCACAAGTGAGGTTATTGCTTCATTAGCCTATTGTTCTTGTGTTCTGATTCAGTCATTATAACAGATGTTGAAAAAAATTAATAATCTGTTTGTGCACATTGCTCTATCTGTGTCACAATACTTAGTTTTGCCATGCCCCACCTTGCCAAAAGATTGTACCTGTCAAAATTCAAGTTTGTCAAGTGTTTTGTTATGAGGCAAATCTTATACAGATGCAAAAATAGTCACATGTAGTAGAATGAGAAACTTGGAAAAATGAGGTTAGTTCTCTTTGTTTATTGTTTGTTCAAAAGAAGTTTTTTCTAAGTGGGATCTTTTAAAATTATCTTATAACTAATATGTAGAAATCTTATCCCATATGTTTGATCTGGACTTGATCAAAGTTTGTGCGTATTTAGGGTTCTGAAGGAGACTTTTTTTGGTTCCTTAATAAAAATAATAAACATAAGTTTAAATGTAAAGTTGTATGAAAGGGGTCTTCACAAATTGCAGGAAAGTCTTCTGCTACCATAGAATCCCCATATCAGTACTTTGTCTATAAAATATAGCTCTAACAAATACAGCAAGATTCTTCATTAGTTTTTAAGTTGATTTAAATGAACAGTAGCTTGTGTAATGCTGCTCCTGGGGCAACTCTCAAAAACTCATGACTCTGAATTCTGAGTTAATTTGTTAATGGAAAATTGACTTCTGTGAAGAAAATGGTAGCAGTGACTGAGTTGCATTATAGGAAATTTCAGACTGAGATGTAACATGGGGAAGAAAGGTTAGTGACCTAAAATTATATGTCTCTTGGCCCTGATCTTGCAGGAGAGCAACATATAATTTCTCTGTAAACATAAAAGCTTTTCTGTACAAGAAACACAGCCTTTAGGTTGTTTCAGTTTTGGTGACATGAAGGCACATGCCAAGTAGTCTGATTGAGTTTTGGGTTTATAGAACTTTTAACTGTTAGTCTTAATATTATAAAACGTATACTATGAACTAGAACAGACTGACATCAAGTAAGTGACTTTTATGCAACATGAATAATCCAAAACGCCTTTAAAATGACACACCTTTAAATCCAAATCTTGGTTTAATTTATTCATGGAAAGCAACTAACAAATAGCAGCCTATAGTATTTTAAAAATTTGTGAACTCTGTACATTGGTTATTTATATAGTTTCACCAAGATATTTTAAATCAGTTTTCAGTCTGTTTTGGCCATCTGAAGTCTGTATAGTCATTGTGGTGTAGGAAAAATTCAACAAAAAGCATGCAGAATAGATGCAGGTTGGATTTTTTAATTAGTTATGTGTGTTTGCTTGTAATAGTTAAAATTCTGCTTGTTCCTTGCCTCTCTGTTTAGATCCAGAGCTTACATTTACAGTGAAAGGATCCCATGAAGGAAGCCAGAAGATATTGCTGGACTCTGGCCCCAGCCTTCATATAATCATATTCCACTGCATCATAAATGACCAGACAAAACTAGATATCCTATTACCAGAAGAGGTAAGTTCTCCTTCTGTCTGTTATTATTAACCTAAATGAAATTGGAACAAGAAATTAATAGAACCATTAAGCTGAACTAGCCTTCTTGTTGGAGCAGTTCTAGAGATGATAAAACCTTCATGTGTTTATACTCAATTGCTTTTTACACTTTTTCAGCTGGCTGATGGAAATGAAACAGAGAAATCTGGGGTCCTTTCTTTCCCCCTGAATTCACTCCCTCTGCAGAAGGAAATAACACTAGAAGAGGTGAGTGCTGTGAACCTTTTGAAATATGCATTTTAAAATGTGCTTAATGTTGTCCCGCTAGAAATAAAGTTACCAAGTATAAAAAAACACTGTATCAAACTGTACAGCAATTCATTAGGAACGTTAAAAAAATTCGCCAAGTTTGCCATATTCACTTTAAAGGAAGAAGGTGTTAACAATAATTTTAATAATACAAAAGTTGTTGCAAACCTCTATCCCACAGTTAGGATTAAGTGGTTTCAAGGAACAAAAAAAGTCTGTCAAATGCACATCCATTCAAAACCACCTTTTTTTTTCCTTTTTTTTTTAATATTGGGGTAATACTGGCTGAGAACTGAAAAAAGACCTATTCAGATTATTATCTTAGTTCAGATTTTAGTTTATCTAAATATTGATATTTGGGGTACTATTGTGTATTTTTCTTAAATTTTGTTTTAATAAGGTAACTTTTCTCATTCTTGTTGCCCCTTCTAAGTGTTCAGACTAGGAAGTGACGTAAACATGGAAGCTTATGGCACACTACCTACCCCAGACACACAGACTTATTACAGAAGAGAAAATTTGATTCCAAGGTGGGGAGTGAGGCTTTGGTTAATTGTATAAAAAGAATGTCCTCAGCCATATGGTTTATTATTTGAGAACCACCTCTTTTAGTCTGAACATTGCCTGAGCTTGAAGGAAAGAAATGCTTTAAAATTTGGTAGTAATTAGCTTTACCTTTCTCATTTTCCAGGATAATTCATTTCACTTGTGCTTGACGGCTAGAAAATGGTAAGATAGCCCCTTTTTGTCCTGTCATCCAGGACTACTGTAAACTAATTATGTAGGCTTTTTCTGTGATAGGTGCAGAGATGAACACGTACTGCGTGAGTGCTGTGTGTGGTGCTCACGTGGTGCCTGAGGTAAGTGCAAGTCTGCTGCAGTTCCAGGATTGTGTGGCTCAGTAGGAGTCTCATTTACTCATTCAGAGTAAATTAGTCTGCTCTCACACATGTGCTAGTCACTTATTAATTTTATTTCCCTTTTATGCCAATAGTCAGATCTGCACAATGACTGAAATAAACTTTATCAGTCTTTAACTTTGCAAAATCACCAAAGCAAACATAGGGTGGCCTGGCTTCTGCCCCACCTGCTTCACTGAGCAGGATGGGAGCTGAGACCTGACCAGCTGCACCTCTGCCAACCCACTTGCAGGAGCAGAATTGCACCAGTGACAGATAAAATTGAAGACAATGTCATTTTATGGTACAGCTGAAAACATCCTGTGGTTCACAGCACCCCCATTATGGGATGACACACAGAAGGAAGTCAAGGTGGATTTTCACAGCGTGAGAGAACTTTGTGTAAATGGAGAGCTACTTGTACAACCTCAGCCCATAACAAAATATATTGACATGTAAATTTAACAGACACAGATATGGAAAGAAAGCAAGAAAAATGTTAATCTACTGCTAAAACAGTTGTTTGGTTTCTTGTAAGTTAAATCATTTGACCTTATTCTGTTTTCAAAATTACACTGTGTGTTAAATCAAATTTTCTGGAGAACAGAAGTTAGTAGCATTAATCATTGAAACATTCATATTTATAAAATATTGGTGAAAATTACTTTCAGGACAGAGTTTGCAGCCACCAGAGGGTGATGTGACCCAGAAGATTTGGTCAATATTTAGTGTTCTCAGTAATAAGCATTTTTATGTTGCTGAAGGCATGTAACATTAGCTGCCATTTGATTTGGTTTGCACCTTTTTTTTTTTAAATTTTCTTTTGCTTGTGCTTCACATTTCTCAAGGGTCAAAATTCCATGGGAAAAAAAAAAGAAAAAGGGATGGATATTCCTGTATATTTGCAGGATGAAGCTTGCAAATACTTATCTAGGAATATGCTCAGGATGCAGGTGAAAGGCTGGATTTCCCAAAGCTGGGGATTGAGGAGGGAGTGATGCTTGCTCTGCAGTTCAAACTTTATCACATAACTCATTAGAACCCTCACTTTAAAGGCTGTTAGTGGAATGTCAAAACCTGAGAACAAGTGATGATGTCATCACTTGAATTTTCCAGGATGTCATAGTGATAAACAGGAATGGATACAGAAAAAAATACTTCTGAAATTACTCCTTTTGGTGATCTTTCCCTGACTTGTGTGTCTTGTCTTTTTGTCCATGTTCATAAGAGATCTAAACCACCTTGGAAACTCTTCTTCATCCTCTCTGCTATTTCTTGCTGGCAGTAGAAATGCTTATTTTCCCAGACTTGGAAATAACTTGTTTTACAGATGAATTATGTTTTTGTTACCTGCCCTACAGATCATGAAATCAGCTATAATTGATGTGGGCATTGATTTGTTCCAATGTCTATTCCAGCTCGGGAGACCTGGATGTGCGCTTGGGGTTCAGCCTGTGCGTGGAAGAGCAGGACTTCCTGCGGAAAAGGAAGAAATATGTTGCTGCTGCTCTGAAAAAGATTCTTAATTTGGAGGAGGATCTGAAAGAGCATGAGGCAAGCCAATTAAGTCTCTGGTAGCAACTGTTCTCAGGAGACCAGGGCCTGGCTCACAAATTCAAACAACAAATAAAATCCCAGCTTAATTAGTCCTGCTGGCGTTGGCCAGGCCTAGGGCAAGGCATGGGCAAGGGAAGCAGTGGTCTGTTAACGTAGCAGAGTTGGGGAAGCAGGATAATGTCTTTATAGACCAAAAAACTTCTCAACAGCTCCCCAAACAGTCCCTTCCTGTTTATTCTGGGTATTGCTCACAAGTCTCAGGAGGAAAATATATACTGGGCAGACATGGAACACCTGGATGCTGCCTGTGAAACAGAGGGCCCTAACTCAGTGACAGAGACAAGGTGGTGGCCGTGGCATGTGTGGAAAGGGTTTTGAGAGGAAAAAAATTTCCCACAGACATCTGAATAAAAATTCTTGGAGTAGTTTCTGCAGCAAAATAGGTGTATTGTTGGGAAAAATGAGGAATAGAATAAAACCATCAATCTGGCAAGGAAGAGTGGATCTTACAGCACCACTGAGTTGTAGCTGAAATAGCTGATCGTAAGTTTGGCTGGATCACTCTTGACCCTGTTCCTGCCTCTGTAACAGAGTCATAAGTTTTGCAGTTGCTGATGCCTAACTGGGTTGCTGACAATCAGAAAAGTACAAACGTACCAACAACAAGGACACTCTAATTGACATTTAAAAATAGAGTGCTGTGGAAAATATGATTCAAACATATTAGTTTGGGTTTCAGAGCAGAGAACAATACAGGAAACAAAGTTTTCAACGAAGCTGGAAAGGACCATTTTAACCATTTTTACACATCTGAGAATTTCCTTACATGTAGAAAACCGTTTTCTGAAAAGGTCTTACTACTCTGGCTCTCCTATTCATGTGTTTAACTTGACAACTATGGGAAAATATGCCCTATACCTTATTAACTGACTAACATTTGATCTAAAAAAAATTGTGAGAGTTTTAACTTAAAATAGGTTAGAAAATGTAAATATAAGGATATAATTTTTGGAGTTTATTCTGACTTAAGATTATGAGATTTTCCTCATTATTATTATTATGTTATTATTATTATTTTATAAAATTTCCTAAGTTTAAGAGCTTAAAGAGCTCTTAGGGTAGGAAGAACATCTATTCTCTGGTTTTTTTGTGCTTTCATTTTTTTCTATGGAGCAGGAGAATTATTTTCTTCATGCTCTATTCATTAACTTTAGAACGCAGATTCCTTTATGAAATTAGAAGCTACTACTTGAAAGGTATAAATAGACATTTTCCATGGGGTGTGGAAGCATCCACACTCTGGATGCTAACGGAAGCAAAGGGTGTACTAGATCAGGAAAAGATAAGGAGAAGAATAGTCTGTCTTTTTAATTACACTTGGATCATGAGGGGGGAAACCCTATCAATGACTGTGCTTCAGGACATAGAGTAATTAATGGCCTGGGGCCAGGAAGGCTTTGGCTATTGTGTGGTCTGGCTGATTACAGGGTTCTGTGAGTTCCTTTGTGACACTGGTCATTGTTGGAGGCAGAATCACAGATTCCTAATCTGCTCCGGTGTGGTAAATCCTGTATTTTCTATGACAGCTTCTAATAATACACTTTGAGAAAAATTCCAGGGTGATGAGGTTGATTTCCAGTTGTATGTTAAGTAAACAGCTTCCCACCCCATCTGAGCGGGTAAGACACAAGCCTTCCTCCTTGCAGCAGTCAAGTGGTGGCAAACAGGCCATCTGCAACAATCACATCCTTTTCATGCCAAGTAGCATCCCTGCTTGTACCAATGCCTGCAACTTGTTATCTGATTTCTGCACCAGGGGCTGCTTGTGTCTAATACATGCACAGCTTTTGCTCCTTCTGCCTCGCTGTGTTGAACAGGTGCCAGTGGTGGCCATTACGACAACCGGGGGAGGAACGAGGTCGCTCACAGCGATGTACGGCAGCCTGCTGGGCCTCCAGAAACTCAACCTGTTAGACTGCATTTCCTACATCGGGGGTTTATCGGGTACCACATGGTGAGAATGACCCAAACAAGGTTTATGTGTTCTCTGCTCAACACTGTGGACTCTGTACAACACCACTAGCTTATATGGTACTTAACAAAGCAAAAGCATTTCTTTTCTCCCCACAATCTACTCTCTGTCCACCTGGAGCGAAGAAGCAAAACATACTGAGTAAGAGATCAATCACCATGCTCATAAACTGCTTTTGTCACCACACTATCAGTCTATGCCTGATATCTTCATCTAAATGTTCTATTCCCTTCTCATATTTGATCAGTTATACCTTAGACTAAATGTAATGAATTTGTCTTTAGACTGCAAATTGAAGAAAGATGGGAAGAAGAATTTATGCCTGCCATTTGCTGGTTATTCTCACTTCCATTTTGGATTTACAGTGCATCTCCCTCTGGTAAAATATGTACTTGGGGCTAGAGGAATTAATATTGGCAAAAAAGGCCAACAAATGATATCAAGTTACTGACCTTGGAGAGACTGTAGATACGGTGGCTTGTTGTGAAGTGCTCTCTTCTCCCAGTGGGCATAGAGCAGATGATGTCACACTTAAAATAACTGCAGTATTTAATCAAGTAGGTTCTAGGTACCCCCACTCCTCTACACCTCTTTGGAAGTGGAGAAATTTTTTTCACTGAGTTGTGTGTCACTTTATGTAAGTCCAAACTTCGATGGTAGGTTTTTCTTTTAACTTCTCTGTATGTATGTGGAGATTTGAATGTACCCCTCTGTGTTATGATTTCAAGGAGACAAGTAAGAATGGTCACGCAAGGACATGCCCAAAACTGCCCAGTTCTCGTGCTGGCACAAGCCATTAGCAGATGTATGGGGACAAATGCAGGACTAGAGCAGAGTAGTAGTAGTCTTCTCCCTAGAATAATCCCCAGCTTCCAAGAAACAGATTTGATGAATACTTGTGGAACCTTTGAATTCAATAGCCCTGGGTCTTGGTTTCTTTTCTCCCTCGAATTTCAAGTTAATTTTTGAGCCCATTTTATCACATCCAAACCAGGAAAGCTTGGCGGTTTTGTTTGCTCCTGAAATGAGAGTGTTTTAAGTGTGTTTATTTTTAAGTTGTAAACCCCGCAGAATTAAGAAACAGACAAACCCTTTGCACTTATGTTTTCTGAAAGCAAACCACAGCCTTACTCCTCTTCCATTATTTTCTACTAACATTTCTTCAGGACCATGGCAAACTTATATGAAGATGCTAATTGGTCACAAAAATATCTGGAGGATGCAATCAAGGAAGCTCGCAAGCAAGTAACCAAATCCAAGATTTGCTGTTTTTCTTTGGATTGTCTGAAGTACTATTATAATGACCTGATGGAGAGGACTAAAGAAGGCCATAACACTTCCTTCATAGACCTTTGGGGTCTTGTCATTGAGTCCATGCTACATGATAAGGTATTACTCCTTTCTTCCACGTCACTGCTGAGCTTCTATAGCTACAGTAGAAAATAAAATAAATCCTGGGATGCCATTCAGTAATACTGATGCAAATTATTAGTTTAGTAGTTGATTAAATATTATATATTCAGATTCATTATTGAAACACTGCTCTAAAATTAAAGAGAGGTTGACCTTGAACTAAAGGAGCCATGTCATACCAGTCAAAGTTGTTCTTTCTCCTTAAAGAAAGAAGTACCCTGAGAAAAAATATATTTTTTTTTAATTGTAAATAAATAATTTTGGACATAAAATATTCTGACTAGAAGAGGCACTTAAAAATTTGAAATAATTTGCTTCTCTAGTATAAATGAAGATATGCATTTATAAAGTGACCTAGGTATAGACTGCATATGGAGATGATTCACATAGTGTGAAAGACTATTTTCTAAATATGATATTAAGTTTTAAGAAATTTTGTTAATTTAAAAATAGTGTACCTTAAGCAGTTTCCTTCTGGTTTAAGTTTATACAATGAAGTTTTAAATTGTCTTGTGCAATAGAATGTATTCTTGAATATACATATATTTGCAAAATACCTTAAAATATGATCAATTATTTGCTAAGACCCAGCCAAGGAAAGAACTTTATCTTTTACTTAGATGCATGATTTTTTTCCTGTAACTGTTATTTTCTTGCTGAACCTACAATCTGCATATCTCAAAATCTGAGAACCCATACAGAGTGTAGCTGCTTCTTATGGGATACTTGCAATGTTTGGAATATCCAGTGGCAGATATTTTGGAACAGTCCAGTTACCTGGGAATGGAAAAGAGAATTTGGATAAGGCTGGATAGGGCTGATAATTCACATTATATTATTTGAAGTGCAAGTTGTTTTTGCCTCATTCCATTAACCCTTTTTAATCAAAACCAGAAAGATGAGCACAGACTCTCAGACCAACGTCAGGCAGTGGATAAGGGCCAGAACCCACTGCCCATCTATGTGGCCATCAACCTCAAGTCCAACTACAGTGCCCAGGCATTCAGAGGTAATGATAATGATTTAGATTTCTTAACAAATTTATAATTTAAATGGTCTAGACTAAGAAGATATGGATAAAATCAGCTTTATTAACACGATAGTCTTCTCATTCTAATTGCAAATGAAACTCCCAGTAAGTCTTTAAATTTTTTGATAATAGTGACAAAAAAAAAATAAAATTAAAAAATCCAAGCGTGTTTAGTGTTTAAAATTTGAGTTCTATATTTTGCTAAAAGTAGAAGAATAGTTATACCACAGAAGAAGTTATAGTTTATTCAGTCACAAAAACCTTGTAGTGAAACAAATTCATATGATGGCTGCACATGGTCTTATTTTGAATAATTAAAGGAAAAAACTGAATTTTTGGGTTCAATGTCAGGAAAATCACTATTTCCTCTACCATTAATTTTCACAGTATTTGTTTAACATGAGCAGCTAAGTACATGACACCAAATGAATGCTAAGTTCTCTGTCACTAGAGCCCTGAAGGAAACAAGTTATGCATGAGCAACACATACTTTGGGGTTAGATTAACTCTGTTAAGGGAATGCCTGTGGTTTCATTCAGGCCAGGGCTTTTTTCTGGAGGTTGCTGTATCACAGCCTGAGACTGCCCTGCCACGGTGTGGAAGTACCCCATGGCATCAGTACTGCTGGCAATACAGATACAGCCACTTCTGGTGGATGGCATGCCATGAACTAGCCAGTGTCTCTCTCACTGTTTGCTTCCTGGAACTCTTCTGATTCGTATTAGTTAACATGTTATTGATCTTTCATGGGCTGGCTGCTGTTGCCATAGAGTGGCTGGAATTCACTCCCTATGAAGTTGGCCTGCTGAAATATGGAGCGTCTATTCGCGCAGAACACTTTGGAAGTCAATTTTTTATGGGAAGGATGGTGAAGAAGCTCTCAGAGACTCGGATCTGCTATATGCAAGGTGACTATTGCCTTGGGGAAAGGTGGTCTATTGGAGAGACAGCTGGTATGGGCAGGCAGGTGGTCTGTGGTGGACAGCACTGGAAAGACACCAGCAGACGGGTTGAGCAGGTGTGAGTTTACATCAGCAAGGACATACTCAGGAAATGTGTCCACAGAGGTATCCATGCAGACAGAAAGGAAGTATCCAATGGGAAGAACTGAAGGTATGTGTCAATTAAGATTCTTCTGAGGCCACTCAATCAATCAGCTTCTATTCCTCTTTCAGGCATGTGGAGTAGTATATTTTCCATAGATGTGATGTATGTCTGGAATTTGGCTGCTGATTCAGAAGATTTCTGGTGCAGATGGACCAGAGACAGAGTAAAAGATATTGGTGAGATTTTAAATTTTTTTGCACCACTGGTATATATTGCTTATATTCTGTGAAGATGTCTAATGCATAACGAAATGCTGTCAAAGTCAAAGAGTAAAAGATAAGGAAAAAAAAAGCAGAGATGTCGACTAAGAATTTTTTTTTCTGCCTGATTTAAAACTAAATTGCACTTCTTTGAAAAAGCTTTGTAAAGGCTGTACCTTTTTTTGAAACTTTTTGTACCTTTTTTTGAAGGTCATAATGACATAAAACCAGAATTCATCAGACATGTAAAAGTTATGTTGTATCAAAAACATATTTTAAGATTGTTAAATTAGGGTATGGTCCTCCTTGGCCAGTAGTAACATGGGTAGAAAAAATGGCTCTTGCAGAGGGCTGTTTTCTCGACTGAACTTCCCATGGAGAAGGCTTGTTCTTGCTATTAATTGCACGGGGAGTGTGCAATGTAGTGACTGGTCTCCTAATTTAGGTGATGTTGCTGCTGAGTGACACTGACATGCATTCTGAAGGTGTCCTATTGACAGGTCTCCTGCATATTTTGGGACTTCTCTCTCCCCTCCACCATGTGCCACAGTAGAGGTGGGCATCATTTGAGGAAGCTTAGAGTGGAAAGTGGTGCCTTCTGCCTGGCAGCCTGCTGCCTGCAAGTAGCTGATTATTTAATTCACTGTCTAATGCTGAATTTTATTTGGTGACATAGACCTTAAGGGCTTATAACTATGTTTGATTTCCCTTTGGAGTGGGGGATGATGATACCTGTCATTATTGGTCACTCAATTTTTTAAAATATTGACAATTTCAGAAAACTATCTTAAAATTTCTTCTTTCCATCTTGCAGCAGAAGACCCCTTTCTGTCTGTGAATCCCTATGAAGTAGACACGTGTCTGTTCACTCCCTCGAGTGTCTTCTCCTCTACTCTGCGAGATGTCTTAACAGGACGTCCAACAATTGCACAGTATCCCAATTTTATCAGAGGCTTCCAGCTGCATAACAAGTACCTGGAGAGTGAAGGATTTTCTACCTGGAAAGGCACAGTAAACCAGGATGTTTTTCAGTAATATTCTAAGGAGGTTTAAGTTTTGGAATTCACTTGGGATTTCCAACAAACAGGAAGAGATGAGACTGACTTCTGAAATGCTGCTTCTCCCTTTACAAATGGAGTACATGAAAGCTGGATTTGAATAGCATTTCAGTTTTGGTGGGGCATGTTGAAAGGTGAAATTGCATCTGTTTCTCTGGGGCTTGTGTTCCTGTGGGAAAAGTGAGCTCAGCCTAAGGTAGCAGGAGAGATCTCCCCTCTAGGGCTAAAGCAGCCTGTGATGCCCAGGAAGGGGGAAGGAAAAAACAGTAACATGTCACTCCTGTAAATAAGTACAGCTACAGTGAGGGTAAAATTGTCTATTCTTTATTCTTTACCTTCCTTCAGAGGAGAAATCAATCTTGTGTTTTATTTGTTGTAATGAGAAATAATTATGTTTCAGACACAGTGATAGACTCCTTCCCAAATAAACTGATGGAAACAGCAGACAGTGAGCTCTCCCTGGTTGATACTGGCTTTTTCATTAATACCAGCTACCCACCACTTTTGAGATCAAAGAGGGAGGTCGACGTCATCCTGCATTTGAATTACAGTGGAGGGTCACAAACACTGGTAAGAAAAGCCATGGTATCTGAGATCTTTTTCCTTCATGATCTTTTAGTCTCTAGTGCTCATCAGGCAAACCACAGAACTCTTTATTACTGGAATGAGAATTATATTATTATTATTATCTAATTTATTATTTAGATCATTAGGTAATTGATTTCTCAGTAACTAAGAAGGGTATTAGATGATGATGGATGTAGGCATTTTAAAATCATCAAGGTCTTCACTGAAGTGAATCCAACAGTTATTTAAAAATTGATGGATTATATTTTGGATTATATTCTGGATTATATTATAAAATGATGCAGTGTTCTGAAACTCTGATTTTGGTTATCCTTGTACACAACAAATTACAAAGGCAATGGAAAGTCCTGACAATATTTTAACAGACTAGATGAGAAAACCTGTCTTGGCCTTCATATCTTATACCAATCTCAGGGAAACTAAGTGTGGTTATGATTGTTCCCATCTGAAATTTAACATCTTACCAGAGAAAGATTCAAACCTTGGGATATTCCTGCTAGCTGCTGCAGTTTAACATATCCAGGTCCCTGGATCAGTTTTGATTGTAATAATTTTATATATATTTTTTTTCATTCCTCCAGCCTCTGGATCAGATTGGGAAGTACTTCTCAGAGCAAGAAATTCCATTTCCCAAAATTGAGATAAGTGAGGAAGACAGGGAAAACTTAAAGGAGTGCTATGTGTTTGAAGAGGCTGACAGTCCACAAGCTCCAACAGTGCTTTTTTTTCCCCTAGTAAATGACACCTTCAAGAAATACAAAGCTCCTGGTGAGTCATTTGTGACAGCAATTTTAATAAAAAGTTATTTTCCTAGTGAATCCTTTCCATTTCATATCTAGTGTCTGTCATCTCTGACCTTTCCAGTGCCAGCATGGGTGTCATCACTGACAAAAATAACTGGGTGGTCTCAGTATGTCTGAACTATATGAACTCCAGAATCTTTCTTAAAGCACTTGAGATGAATACAGGAACTTATTTCACAAGAACTATTAGAGATATTATGAATTCCAGAGTTCTAGTACTTGTACACTATGAGGGGTACATTCTCAACACAAGACGTTTTACTCTACAGACTTGTCATGCACTGCTGCTTGCAGACAAAGACAAGGAAAAACCTTCTTCTGGTTTTGGTGTGAAGCCCATTTGTTCAAGATTTTTTCACATATTTTACAGTAATCTCCCAGACTGACTTGAGTCAGACAGAGATCTTTGGTTTTAATTGAATGATGTCCTCTGTCTGAGTGCAATAATTTCTCCTGGACTTTCAGTGAGGTGGCTATTATTTTACCTAGTGCAAGAGTGTCTGGTTTCCTTTTTGCTTGTGCTTTCCTAGTTTGGGTAAAAAAGACTATGTTCCCAGCAGTGGTCTAGCATTGCTGCTGCTAATGTTGTTCTAGCTTCAAGCTCTTTGAGTGATGTAAATATCAAATGATGTAAAATCATATTTGGACAGAGGCTTGATCCAGATGCTGAAGAATACAGTGCTACTAGCACAGTACTTTTACTTCCCTCTGGCAAATTATATCTTTCCTTTCAAGTCTCCCTTTTCTACCTATAATTATGTGAATACTGATAGGAGCCACATACTGCAATAAAACCTCATTGGTGCATCTCTCTGTGGTTTGTCCCCTTAGGTGTGGAAAGGAGTCCTGAAGAGATGGCTGAAGGCAAAGTTGATGTCTCCACCATCCTCTCCCCATTTACAACAAGAGAGGTGTGTTTCAGTGAAGAGAATTTTGACAAACTGGTGAAACTGACTGATTACAATGTCCTGAACAATGAGAAGTTGATTATTCAGGCCTTGCGCTTGGCGGTGGCACGGAGGAAGCAGAGGAATTATTAGCCACCACACACTAGCTTCCATCTTTCATGTGATATTTCTTGGGTTGTCCATGGTTTGGTGAGGTCAAGACGTTTGATTCTTATCAGTGATATTTGCAGTGGAAATCACATCATCCTAAGGACATTCTGGACTCCACCCTATTTATATAGCTCTTCAGACAGATTGGAATTTACCAGTGGTTTAATCCAAAAGAAACTTCAAAGCAGCAAATTCGTTTTCAGTTTTGTTACCAAGTTACTTTACTAACTGTAATATATATTCAATATAAATTGTTATAATGTTATGGAAGATAATAATGAATTATGTGGCACATTAAAATTTGTATCAAAATAGTATTTATATGGTGTGTTTTCTGTGTGGCAGAACAACCATCCCTTGAACTGCAATTTCTTTGGTAAATAACTAATCCATTATTCTGGTCTTGCTTATTTAATTATTGAAGGTTGTCAGCTCTGATTTGATTGTCTGTCCACTATGAAATTTTTATTTAACTGTCTTCACAAGTCTTTGAAAATAAGTTTCTGAAGTTAGTATCAGTGTTATTAAAATTTATACACTTTTCACCATCAATAAAAAATTACCCCTGATCATTTTTGTTTCAGGAGATCAAACATGTCCTCTCTGAGCTGCTGTTCCCAGAACTACTTCTATTCAGCCTAAGTAGTAGAGTTGTTACCCAACTTTCCTTCTATTTTTTCTTGGATTTTCTGCTGACTGTCCTGTCTCACTCACCTTTACCTGCCTTTACTGTTCCTAAACGATGACCTTGTGGCTTCTCCCAGTGTTTCATAAGATGGGAAGTGGCTGCTAGCTGTTTGCAAAGAATAGAGCAATGCAAGAGACCCTTTTGGGATCCTTTCCAGACGCACCTTTCACACCTCTTCAACACTTACAGCAAATGATCTTTGCAGGGATTGTTCTGAGATACTGGTTTCTCATTATCAAAAATCCTACAGGTCTTCTAGGGGACAGTAATTGCCAAAGATTCCTCTCACAACTCTCCAACAGGCAGATCACAAGCTCAGTCTTTCACAACATTGGCCTTGTACTGTGGAGCTGTGATTCATGAAGAGATTAGTCACAGGAGCTCAGAAAATGTTTTGGATTATTTTCCTTTCATTAATAAAAACTCCCACTGTTGCGAGTAAATTCAGACAGACACCGGGGCAGAGTTAGGGTTGAGATAGGATAGTCTTGACTATCATCAGAAGTGACAAATTCTTTTCTATGGAATGGAGTTCTAGGTAATGGATGGTAGAAAAGGATTCTTTGATTTTTTCCTTAAAAAATAACCTGCTGATGTGGCATCTAAGAGCAGTTTGGGTGGAGGAGGAGCAGGAGTGGGCAATGTTTTTCACTAATGAACATGTTCATTGTGTTCATATACTCTCAAAAGATCATGGTGTAACTCTGTTTCCATGTACAATGTTGTACATTTAAATCTAGATTATTGTCCCTCCATGTGTGAGGCAGCTGTAATTGTGGTTCTGCTTCAATACACTAGAATAGCTAGTTCATTGGATGCTTCTGGGTCCTTTCTACAGATATCTTTGTCATGATTTCCTAGACCTTTTTGCTGGGAATGAAACAGAGTAGGATGGAAGATGTTTCAATCTGTTTTACATGGGAAACCTGCTCAACAATAGGATGAAAAAAAGACAAGTAGGTTCAATATGCAGCCTGAGACTAATTAATGCTGCTTTTCTTTGTGTCCTGCTGGCTGACATGAAACCTATCTTTCCCTCTCTGAGAGTTCCTACTACTCTCAAGTTCTTCAGCTTCCCCAGTGTTTCAATATTGTCTTTTTGAAACAGAGTACCAATAGTGATTGTTTTATATATATATATATATTATTTTTTTAATGTCATGATATTTAAAATGACTGATAAAAACATGCAGGCTTGTAGCTGAGGTTTTATTGCCATTTCTCTAGGAATATTTTTCTTTTAGGTTACCTTCCTTTGACTACTGCTTCTTGTGATCTGCTTCTTAATGAGTTCAAAGTTTGTCTGGGTGACATTTGTTGGATCTAGTTCTTAGCTTAGAATGTCCTAAAGTGCCAAATATTTCAGGAAATTAAAATTATGTCATTGAAGTTACCTTTATCAATGGGTTCTCAATTCATTGCAAAGTGAAATTAGATTATTTTGAAATTGATTAATCTGTTATTTTTTATAATAGCAAGGATGATTTTAAAAAGATGAAACCAAAACCCAAACTCCCATTTTTTTTACTTCTTGTTCAGTAATTTTGTGTACTCAATGAGGCAGGGACCACCTCACATGCTGTGTACTGTCCTGTGCAGTGAAGTCTTATAAATGTGAAGACATCAAGAGTATGTGAGAACATGAGGAGTAATTAATATTGATTTCAACATTAATTTCACCCTCCCAAATATATCCTCTTAGAGGTTGCTCACTGAAATATTTTAATTCAGATGCGCAAAGTAACAAAATTTTTGAGCAAGTGAGCGAGCTTTTAAAGCTTTTTTTTCACAAGGTTCAACAGGTGACTTGGGAATTGTTTCATGCAATATTTGTCACTGCAATATCTGCTTGGCTGAAAGACAATTTACCGTCTGAATAGAGCAAAACGGAAGGTGAGATGGGGATAACAACTTTTCTTTCAGATGTGTCTTTAAGCAAAGAACACAGTCTCCCTAAAAGCAAAGAAAGTTATAAAAAGGCTTTTGTATGCACGTTGGTCTGTTTGGATGTCCTGGGCAGCCAGATGGTCCCTGGATGTTGCCAGTCACCTCCCCACAAGGGACTGCAGTTTGACAGCTCACCTGTAGGCAGGAGCATTGTGGCTCCTTCAAAAAGTGATGAGGGCACTTAAAAGTGTAAAACATTTGTTCAGTGCCTATAACCTTGCAGGGAAGATCAATTTTCAGTCTTTGTTTCCCTCTAACTACAAGTGTGGAGACCATCCTTCTGCAGTGCCAGAGGCGGGTGCTTTGGTGCAGGTGTGCAGCCACACTCAGCTCCTGGGCAGAGAGAGGAAGAAGAGGAGGAGGAGCTGGGGATTGCTCAAGTGGTGGTGGCAGGGTGAGGCTGAGCTGAGTCAGGCACTCACACACCTGCCTGCGGGCTCCTGGCCGCTTAAAGCACAAGGAGCTGCCTGCCTGAGACTCCTTCCGACACATCCACTACCACGTTTCACACCTGGCTCAGACGGGGAAAAGACCACGATGGGGCTGTTCTACAGCAAGAGCCAGGTAAGGAAATGCAAGAGGAGGCTCTGCAATGAGCTGAGCTTGGGGGCAGAGGGGACCTGCTGTGGGATGGGATGTTTCACCTCGTGTATCTTCAGCTCAGAGAATTACCCTGAGCACCGAGGCTGAGAGCAAAGCAAGATTTCTTTCAGACTGGCTTTTGTGTTTTGGCCTTCAGAAATGCAAAAACTTTAATGATGTAGTAATTTTCTATTTTGAAAATTCCCAATTAATAAAGAAAAGTTACCTTTTTGCTTCCACCCAACTGGGCTAGTCAAAACAACGCAGGAAAAATAAGGAGTTATCATTAATGTCAATGAATGCATGGGGAAAGCAAGGAAACTAATATTACATGAGATGTTCAATAGAGCTCTCTTAAAAATTGTGGCAGTTTTGGGGCATAAAGGAATGAATGGTAGGTAATGTGCTGTTATATACTGATCTATGTATTTGTTGCAGTGATACTCCCTGCTCTGTCAGTAGTATGCATGAACTGTTTCTCATGTTTGTTGCATCACTACTCAGTTTTTTTCTTTCCTCTTGGTTTTTGGTGTGGTTTTGTTGGAGGTTTTTTGGGGCTGGTTTTCCTGTTGCTGGTGGGATTTTTGGTGGGGTGTTGTTGCTTTATTGGGTTTGTTTGTTTGGCTGGTTTGGTTTTTGTTGTAATTTAGAGCATTAAGTTTGCATTTTTCCTCTTTTTAGTCCTTCAAGAAGGACAATTATGTAGGGGGAGAAAAGTACCTCAACGACAGCCCCTACATATTGAGTACCACATTTTTCTGATCCTTGTTTAAGATGAGAGGATGACATTCAAAGTTGTTTCCTCATGAGTTTGTTAAATGTTTTTTAGGTTTAGGTGGATTCCCAAAATCATAAAAAGGCTTGGGTTGGAAGGAACCTTAAAAATCATCTAGCTCCAACCCCACCCCCAGGGGCAGGGATATCACCCACTATTCCAGGTTGCCCAAGGCCCCATCCAACCTGCCCTTGAACACTTACAGGGATGGGGCATCCACAACTCCTCTGGGCAACATGTTCTAGTGTCTCAGCACCCTCTGAGTAAAAAATTTTTTTCTAATATCTGATCTCAATATCTTCTTTTTTAGTTTAAAATTGTTCCCTCTCTTCCTATAACTAGCTGTGTAAAAAGTCAGTCTCTTGTTTAAAAGCCACCTTTAAGTACTGGAAAGTGGCAAATATTTCCTTTGATACATTCCTGAGAGTTTTTCTTAAAGGAAGACTGATTTATTCACAGAGCTGAATAATTCACAGAGAAGTAATTAGAATTGTGCCTTTCACTCACTCCTCCAGAGAAGTTTGGGATAAGTCTCTGGAAGGCCCTTTCCAGGTCCTCATTTTTTAAAAGCCAGCACTGCTCTATATCAGAAATAAGACTGTAATTATGTAGCTATAAATCAGCTGATGAGCAGCATCATTACACCATGATATCGTTACTCATTCCTGCCCTGCTAGATTGTTTGCTGTTTGTTGTGAAATATATTGGATATATATGACATCCTGTGAATTTTCTCAGACCAAGATGTGTGTCAGCTGTATTAATAGCACAGAAAGGTTCTCTATCACATCTTTTTATGAGATTGGGTTCTAGGAGTCAGATACCTCAAGCTGAAGGTTACCACAAGTGTCCTCAGAATGGAAAATGGAGGATGTCAAAAGCCTGGTCTGTGGTCACACCTGGCTACAAGAATTCTGGGAAGAAGTCAATGCACAAGGAGGAACCTCAGTTTAAAAATTATTTTGTTGGTTGGAACTGAAACAATTAAATTCTATCTCTAACTATACTTCTGTTCTTCCTTTCTGCATTCTCATCCCATGCATTTTGTGTGCTGTTCAACAGACAGAACCGTCTCCATGCAACTTGCTCACTGTAAAAATCATACAGATGAAAAATGCCAGGAAAGCAGACTTGTGTGAGTACCTTTCCTATACCCCTGGAACATCCTCCTGCTTGTAAAACTACTCTGAATATATCAAGTGTCACAAACACCACAGACTATATTTACAAGGAGAGAGGAGATGTGTGATCCTGGTATGCTGAAGATGAGGTAACACAGAAGAAATTGTTTTTCCTTGTATCTTTGTCAATATAATACTGAAGTCTAGCCACCAGTTGTAATGCAGAACATATTTGCACAGATTACATGAAATATTTCATATCTGAATCTGCAGATAAACGTTCTTTTATTCACAGGAAAGATTGCAATAAGAACTTTCTTTCCATGGTACCTTCTTACAGCAATGTCCACCCTGTGTAACCCTGGGCTTGCCAAAGAATATTTGATGTGAGCTCAGGACTGCACACTTGGCACCTCTTATGGATTATCAATTTTCATTCAGCAATAGGCATGGCTCACAGTTAGCTTTTTCTATTCTTAAATACTTTTACAAACTGCCCAGGAATTATAGTTTTTCAAATATTTATTAATGGTCCATAAATATCTGAACTGCAAAGCATTAGAAAAAATGGCTTGAATGACAACCACCTCCTCCTATCTGAGAAGATGGCTGATTGCCTTGCATCTGTTTATTTATACACATAGAAAGATGTGAATGCACAAAGTTTCTATATGAGAAGGACCAAGCTAAAGTGGTTCAACTGAAAAGATCCAGGACAAGATATTTTTGTGCCTTTCCAACATTATTTGCTTCAAGTTCTGCAACAATTTTTCTAGAGACAGAAGGCACATGGAAAAGAGTTTCTCACTCTTTTAGTGAAGAGCAGCAAGATGCTTTTTTGTTGGTGAATGTATGAAGAGGAATCCATGTGAGCCTTCTCACTGGACTACTTCTACAGCATGGAAAGCATATTTGAAGCTCAGTTATAGTCTGGAGAGAAATCCCTTTCTACAGCTGAAACCTATTTGAATATATAAATATGCACACTGAACGGAAAAAAATAGTGTGGAAAAATTGCAACCCTTAGATAGCTCCCTAGATATATCCCTATATCTAGGAAATCTCCCTAGATAATGATGTTCTATTAAAACATCTGCATGACAGTGAGCTTACCAAACTTCCTCTTGACTTTTTTCTCATCTAGATCAATGCTTTTCATTTTCATCTTTAAGCTGTTTTTTTTCTGAATGGGGTTTATTATATTTTAATGCTGTCCTATTCAATACTAGAAAATTTCTAGGACATGGGACAGATAGTGAAATGCTCAGCCTTTTCTGCTTCCCAGTCCAAGCCATGTCCCACCTGCCTACAGAGCTTTCTAAAGAACTATTTGTGTGACAGTGGTGATTTTGGAGGGGACAAAATTTTGCACAAAAAATTCAGGACAAACACTTGCAAAAGATGAACAATTTACTTGTTGTGGACATTTATCATGTAGGAAAAGAAAATCATAGCAGTCAGGGAGCAATGCCTTGCTTATGTTTAAATGTTGAATCTAGTTTGATTGACAGCTGCTTATTTCCAGTAGCATTTAACTTACTGAGTGTGAAATCTGTCAGAGGTATTTATCATAAAGATTTGCTTTTAAACTGTTTATGGACATATTTTCTATGCAGCCAGACTTCTGTAAGTCACAGATTCCAATGACAGGCTCTTCATCATATAACACAAACCAATATTTCAAAAGTTATAAAGAATTAATTTAATCTCTGCTTAACTTTTCTGACAGTGTAAAAGCTAGTGCAAAAGGAATGTTCATAACTTTATAGGACTTCCACTGAGAAGCAGCAAAATGGGAGTCTTGAGATAAAAAAATGCAATCAAAATTTTTGCTAGTTTGTGTAAAACCAGGGGAGCATTGTTGAGTTGATTCAGTCGTCTTTACAGTTTCTCTAGAAATTAGCTTGACACAGGCTTGCAAACTCAGAGACACATATCCTCCATCACCAGCAAAGTAGACTTCTGTATAGGACCATTTTCCTAACATTGATCTTTTTTTTCTCATTCTTACTTTTCTCAGCCCTGTTTTTATAACTTTCTCTTTCTTGCTAACTTTATAGCTAGAACAAGTTGGCAAGAGTCACCTATTTTTCATTCATCTTAGCACTTTCTGACATTTTAAATTGGCTTCTTCTATCCTTGCCAGTTGTGCCTAACCTTGTACTAGGTTTCTGTAGAGTTTTCAGATCACTTTGTTTAATAGTCATCTAATGCTTAAAAGGTTTCTCAGCCTGGTGCTGCAGGTTAACTTTATTATTGGTTTATCTGCTCCATTTTCCAGGTAATAGAGATGGGAAAATTAATCCATAACAAAAGAATCTCAAAACCTGACTAACATCTCTTATGGAATGTAAAAGACCTTTAACAGGAGTTAAGTGTACAAGAAAGTATTTTTAACTACGACAATTTAAAGGATCTCATTCTGCTTTTAAAACCTGAATCTTTTTAATGTGCCCTTCCCACTGATCCCTTACTTTGCAATTTATAACACTAATTTCCACTCGTGTATTAATGCATATCTGATATCATTGATAACACATGTGACTTTAGTGCCTTGTTTGTCTTCTTCACATGCCCCTTTCTCACTGAGCACACCCACATGGTCACCAGGTTCATTTGGCCTCTTGATATTCCTGGACCTGTGATTGCTTGCCAGTTCCCAGACTGGGGTGTGTCCTCCACAAGCATCCTGGTTCCCTAATGGGGTAAGACTTGGATGTGCATCAATCCAACCCACCCTTAAAAACACAGCTTTGTCTGCTGAGATTTTTCAAATTTCAAGATCAGCTGCTCACCTTGGGCAAGCACCATAGCTCTGGAACAAACTGAAAGACATGACTTTTTATAGCATGTGGTTCAGCTTGGGAATTCAGCGTGGCAGGAGACCATGAATGCCAAGGTTTATGCAGGTTGCAGGCAGAGTCTGGACAAGTTCATAGAAGAAAAAAAAAAATCCATTCAAAGTAGGCTTAGGAAGTCTCTATGTTAAATTGTTAGGGCTGAGAGAGCATTACACATCATTATGTTTTCCCTCTTATACTCTCCTTAGAGATTCATCTATAAATGTGATGCATGATGTCCATCCTTGATAAGACCAAAGGTCTTTCCGCCCCAAAAAAGTGGGCAAAGGGACTAAAAACCAAGATGCTACAGAGAAATTAAGTATCTAATTGGAATTAACAAATGGAAAAGCAAGGAAACAGAGTGTTAAAGAGTGTGAAAGTAGGCTACTGCATGGGGATATTAAATTCTGCAATTTTAAGTCATCATCCTCTGCTTCCTGAAAATGCCTAAGATAGGGACCTTAGTGGACACTGAATGTGGGCCCTTGGCTATATGGACCTTGACCAGTATAGAGTTAAAAATATTCTTCATGATTTTCTTAGTAAGAAAATGATATTTTTTTTTGCTTTTACAGATTTTTATTTTTTTTTAAACTATGCTTTTTAATTTTGGAAACTTCAAGTTTTGGATATTTTTAATATAAGGCAAATTTGGGTGCTATATTTTATAAAATGTTTAAGTGTGTTTTATATTTTCAACAGAACTTTTTACAGAATTGCATAGAAATTATGCCACATATGACATCAATTCATGTGTGAGTCCCTTGAGATCCTGGAAATAAATATAGTCAGTGAAATACATTATTGTTTGAAGAACTGTGTTCCACCACGATACTTATTGCAGGAACATGCAGACTTCCTTTGGTCTGTTCTTGCACTGTTGTTTTTGTTTCATTGTTATTTATTACTTACTTCACCATTTAAGCAGTTGCAACTATATTGTTCTAGGTGCTGCAAGAAATAGGATTATAAAATCAGAGGATGTGGACTGGTTAGGGCAAACAAGGAAGGTTGTTTAGCAACACCTCAACAAAGGAGTGTTTTAAGGAGGGATGTAAATGAGATTACATAAAGATGGTTTTAGGGATACTTGTAGGGTGCTCCACCCAGAGTGAAGGACAGGGTGGGAGAAAGTGTGAAGGCTTTTTCTTGAAGTTTATCTATTAGAAGATGAATACTGAATGCTCCCTGGGGACAGGAACTGATCTCCTTGGACAGAACAAATTCTGGTAGTCTCTCTGTAAATTGCTTTCTGGAATGCCATAGAAGTAGCCCACATTCGTATTAAAAAAAAAAAATAAAAAAATTAAAAGTTTCAATGACATCAATTATCTCAGTATTTAGCTCTCTAGAAGACAGTGATGCTGACTTGTCCCCTCACCCTCAGCCAGATACCTACTCAGCTATGAAGTGGAGGAAAAAGAAGAAAAATGCTCCTCTCATCTGGTGTGATAGCTTATACTTTGTGACTTGGCTGGATCCAAGTACAGGGAGATCAGGTCAAGGAGATGCTCAGGGCAAACAGTGTTTGAGACCATATTCTTGGTTCAGGTCCTTTCAGCATAACAAGAAAAAAACTATATCATAAGTGTCATGAAAAATCCACCTCCTAGAAAAAGTGAGGAGCTAAATTGAAATCCATGAGGAGAAGGTTGTTTGAAGCTTTTGCCCAGGTTACAGGTGGGCTGAAGCTTGCAGCTGTTAAATGAAAAAAGGAAATGGAATTGATAATAAAATGTTTGGTTGAGCCCTGCTTGAATCTGAGCTCTCTATGAGGCAGGTGAGATTTCAGCTCGAGCCAGATGAGTGGGTGTCCTGCTGTTTGGGATGCAGCATGGGGCTGTGGCTATGGTGTTTATTAACATGGGTCATGTTGTTGAAATGCTTCCTAATTGTAAAGCACAATTAAGATCCAGTCCTGCCTGCTATTACCCTGGAAGATAATTAGACACAAGATAATTAGTGTAATAACTGGACAAGGAGACCGTGCTTTCATAAATACCTGCTGCCACACCTGCTTTTGGCCGGATATTGCCCCACAGGAATACCACGGCTGCCATCCCAAGCATGTGTGACAGCTGTTAGCGTGTCATGGTGGAGGGGAGGCACCCAGCAGGTCACTGGTGTGATGCTGTGCTGTGTGTGTCCTGTGAGAGCCCAGTTGCTGTAGTTGGGTGTTGGTTAGGATTGCATACAGGGTGATGGAGGTTTTGCTCACACGTGGCTGGCAGTGGGAGCCTTGTACGTGTACATGCAGAGGCAGAGGGATACTGCAGTGAGACCCACCAGGGCACAGGATGGGCTGTGGAGTGCCATTTCTCACACACCCACTACTTATACCTGGAGGTGCTCAGGCAGAACACCAGCCTGAGGTATCAGAGATGTGTAGAAAGGGTTCCTGGGTGTTGCAAATGCCTCTCAACATCTGGAAAATAATTTACAAACAAGAGGTAATTAGGTTCCAGAGGATGCTTCTGAAGCACAAAGGGCATCACCAAATAGATTTTGCAGATGGGAAGAGCATGCTTGTTTAGTGGCTGCCAGAATTCTGAGAAAGTCAGAGGTCTGAATGAGAAGTCAGAGCTCTGCTGTCTGACAGGTAGGTTGTTTCTTAAAGGTGGATGATACAGTGCAGAAGCAGACAGTGACCACTTACAGACAAAAAATAATTGATGGAGTTTCAAAATAATACCGTGTTCTTTGCAACAGATGAAGTCAATGTATTAATAATTGGGAAATGTCAATTAAACTTTGGTTCACCCATAGACTTACCCATTTAGATCCTTCTGATCTTTCTCAGAGACAAGAGCCAACAGCAACCCCTGCTAATATCAGTCTGGGCTTCTGAAGAGCCCAAAAAGATTTTTATAGGAACATTTTCTGTATGTAGACACAACTTTGGGAGCTATTAGAATTGTTAGAAGCTCAGCTGATTTCTATGTGTTTTGATTTTTTTAAAAATCATATATCTTAATATATATGACAACTACTTTATTGGTCAAAGTTACTCTTTCATTCAGAGTTATTCAGAAAAGATGACTTAAGCCTCAGGGAAGTCATGGGGGCAGAGGAGGAAAGGCTGATTTTGTTAATTCTTGAGTTACACATGGGGAGTCAATAATGGGCCAAGTCAATTGTTTTGTGTTTCCCAAAGTCAAGACTGCCAGTAGAACTGTGACAAGACTTAGGCCTATTCAGATGCAGTTCAGATGAAGGTGTGTCTGCTATGCAATGGCAGGAATGCTTGAGTACATGGCATTACAAAAAGAGGAAATACAATTCTACTAACAGGATTGGCATTTATGGCAATGCTATCTTCAGCACTTGTGTAGGTTGTCATCCCTAACTAAGAGATCATGTTCTGTAGGGTCACCATCCCTGACTTTTGAGTGTGGGTCCACAAGATTGTTAATCTAATGATTTCATTCTTGCTGTTTTATTTCCTAATAATGATGACAAGTATATTTGCCAGTAGATTACTCTGACCTCAGAATGAAAGTGCTTGTTGATGATGCAAGCCCTACACACTGTTGCTAATCACTCCTTCCTACTAAAAGTTCCTACAATGGAGCTCAGGTGGGATGCCACACTTTAGACTGGCCACTTCAGCTGAGAAAGGAAAATAGAAACACTAAAGCTGCCCTCCCTACATCTAGAAACATTAGAATTAGTAGGAGAACTTTGACCTGAACATGCCTCAAATGGAAACAGCAGAGCAATGCAATTTTGTGCAAAGAAGCAATGTTAGCTAGCTCTGTGCTGGGAAGCACAGACAAGCTTCCACCTGTACATGAAGCATTGCAAAAACCTTTGCCACTCTGGCTGAGGCACAGAGACACAGGCGGAAATAGTGACATTAAGCAATACCTTTTTTTATACAGCTTTATTTGCTGAAAACTCTGCCCCAGTACAGCTACCTCTCAAAGCAAATATTATCAATCAAACTCAACATTTCAATGCTTATAATATTCTTCACAGATTTAATTCCGTAATTTCATCTCCACAGGTGATGAACCTTCTTTTCTTGAATTTTTTTTCTTAATATTTTGTTAAAAAACTCTGTTGTTGAGTGTTTCCTTTTTTAACTTTCATAAAGGAAGAAAGCAGACTGAAATCACATAGGAAATGGTAGAAGATGTGTCCTCGGTAATGGAAATTTGGCTTCATACCAACCTTAAATGCAACGACCTCTTGCCTCTTCTGCACTGGCAACCAGAGGTCATACAGGAAAGAAAGGATGCTCAGAAATTAGATGAGACAGACTTACATCCAGAGCTACTCTAGATGTATAAAGGCATGTTCATGCTTACCTGTGGAAGCCCAGTGTGTAGGAGCTGGGCTCTGTCCTGTCACAGCTGCTAATGTCCACGGTGGCCAGCCCTGTGAGGCCGCTGTGTGTATGTGCCCCTGTGTGTATGGATGGCTCTTTAGCAACACAGCTGTATGTTTTGAATGTTTATTTTTTTTCCACAGGACTTGGAAAAAAATAGTTTTCAAGAAAAGCACACTGACAGGCTTTCACAATAGTAAAACGAGATGGCTGTCTAGCAGAAGCTTGATAGTACCCTAGCTAGTGCCAGGCCTTGATTCTGTGTATTGCTTTGTGTACAGAGCTTAAAAATCCCCACCTTATGTGGACTAGATTGTTTCATTGGTCCATTGCTTTCCGTGTCTTCAACAGTAAGTCAGTCTGATTGCTATGTGAGCCTGAGCCTGCCAACAGCTTCAGTGCAGCATTTCCGCACCAAGACTGTCCAGAACAGCAAGAACCCAACATGGAACGAGACCTTCCACTTCACAATTCAGAGCCAAGTTAAGGTAAGAATGCAGACGCCCAACAGCTATTCTTATCAGATATCAAGCATACTATATAGTCCTTCAACTCTGCTGGTCCTTCTGAGACCTCTTGTGAAGTATTCACACTCTCATACTGAGCTTATTTAGATTTTGATAGTTTGATGAGACTGTATCTTCCTGCATAGTCAATAGAGTACACAGAGAACAGCTGCAATATTTCTATTTTTTCATTCTTTCCCAAGGTTTTTCAACTAAAATGAAATATCTGTAGCATGTTATATTTGTTAAAACTTTCATATTAATTTATTTTTTCCCCAGAATGTTCTGGAGCTGAAGGTTTGTGATGAGGACAAAGTAACTCAAGATGACCATCTCCTCACTGTTTTCTTTGATGTCTCCAAAATCCAGCTTGGAGAAAACATTCAGCTAAGTTTCCAGCTGAATCCACAGGTATGGATAAAATGGTTAAAACTCAAGGACAAAGCAATGAGGGGTGGGGTCAGGTGAGAAAATGCTTGTGTGGAGAGCACCCCAAGAGGGAGCAGAGGGGAGCAGCCACCAAGAGGCCCTGCAGTATGCATTCCACTTATCCTGGAAGGCCTACACTAGGAGTCTGCTAAATTAATGGATAAGATGCTAGAAGTATATGATACTAGAAGCATAACAGATAGAACACCAAGGAAATTAGGTCTGTGGCATGTACAGCAACAAAAGGTGGACACTGGTTTATAGAGACCCCTGAAGGGCACAGATTCCTGTAGGGTATCTCTCTTCACAGGCGACTGAGCTGCGGTCACTGCCTTAATTTTCTTTTGCAGGGGAAAGAGGAGCTGGAGGTTGAATTCACAATGGAGAGCAGGTGCGTAAGGTGAAATAGCTGGAGGTGTAAGATGGAAACACAAGGTTACTGCAACAAATCAGTTCATGCTTGCAGCCCCCTAGCACTGCCAACATCTGAATAAAACAGAAGGTAACTTTGGGTAGAGTGTTTAACGTAGAAGTAATGCATGATGGTGCATGGTATGCATGCATCTACACTGGGCATCCAGACACAGAGAAGCAAGCACAGGTGCTGGTGGGAGCACAGAGATATCTCTGATGGCAGCTGTCACCAAGTCAAAAGGCACATTCTACATAGGAGGAAGTTTTAAGCTTTCTCTCTTTTTCCTTATTGTGGGATCCCAGATGTTTGCTCTGTCATAGCTTTTTTTTTTTTTTTCTCTGTGCTTTGCTGACTGTACAGTTAATGGAGAGAATAAGTGTGTACATCAGTCCTAGTGCTGCTGATTTTTAAGGCAAATAGTAATTTTCCCCTGTTTTTTTGTTGTTTTTTTTTTTTTTTTTTAATGACATGTTGGATGAATTCAGAAGCTTTTTAGCTCTCATTCCACAGGTGAATTGAATTGAACTGAACATTTTTGGGCAATAGTGTGATTATGCCATCCCTCTGTAAACTGTCTTCAGTGTGTCAGAAAATTACCCTGTCTGATACAGTGAGGATCTCCTCTGTTTGGCGGATTTCCACAAATGTTGTCAATTCCACAAATGTTCTAATCTGTGAGAAGTAAACTGGATTGAATATGCATGTGGAATGTCTGATTCTGTTTATCTGTGCTGCCTGTCCAAAGATAATGAAATAATGCTTAAAGAAGAGTCAGAAAAAGAGAAAAATAAGACTGTGCTGGTTTTGAATTGTTTTCCATTTTGCCTTTCAGTCCAGATCCTCCAGAAAACATTGTTACCAATGGAGTTCTAGTGGTAATTTTTATTTCCTAGTCCTTTTCCCTGCTGTATAAGAATGCTTGTTGCAAAGCTGGTGTTAAAGCTACCAGGCCATTGTGGTGTCATGGAGGCATTGACCAAGACCAACACACACAGCCTAAAGCTGGTGTTGGCATTGGCTTTCCCATCTGTCCCAGCTAGTGACTCACGCTGGGAGAAGTTAAAGCTGTGAAGACTGTCTGCTGCTGCCAGTGCTCGCCTCTGCTTAAACTGAGCTGGGCTCAGGGGTGTGACAGCCTTCCCTCTGCCCAGGGAGAGGTGGGCACCCCATTTGGAGAGCCTTCTCCTGTGGCTGATCCTCCCCCAGGCCTTTGCAGGGCTGCTCCTGCAGGCAGAGCAAGCAGATCTATTCTCTTTTCTTGTCTCTATGCAGTCTGCTGTTTCCCATGGGTCAGTCCAACCCCATCTCCCTAGACCTGGCAGAGGGGTTACAGGCTGGCACCATCTCTCCCCTGAGGTGTATGCCCCTAGACCCTGTGGGAATGTCTCCAGTGGACTGGATGAGGTCGAGCTCTGCTGACAGTGAATGCCCTTGTCTCTTGCCCCTGCTCTCTCTTACAGTCCCGTGAGGTTTCCTGTTTGGATGTGCAGGTGAATGACGGGAGGCTGAGGAAGGACACTATGGGTGAGCCTTTCACTGTCTTATGGAGCAAATCAGGTTGCCACTTAATGGCAGAAGCAGTCAGTGTTTTACACATGAGCATGCTGGTTTTAAAATTATTTAGGATGCAAGACAAAATCTCACTGATGCCAGTGGCCTGTGGAGATGGTTGTAGTTGATCAAAAATAAACAGATTATTCCTGAATGTGATGAGATGAGCACGTGGTCTAATTTCCCCACAAAATATTTTCCTCTGTAGTGACATCTCACCAGATACTTACAATTTTCCAAAACAGTTGTGCAAAGAATTGAGGGGTTTTTGGGTCCTAAACTGAAGCTAACTCCTGTTGTTTCTGGATTCTGGGACAAAATAATGGGCAGAATGAGAACAGGGCCTCTTTTACTATCTAACTTTATAGAATTTCTTTAGGTATAAAAATATAAGACATGTCACTGGGTGAAACACAAGGCACAATATATTAAGAAATATATTTGCTGCACACTTACAGCAGTGTGTCACTGCCATGTCAAGCCCATACTTGTGGAATTGTGTGCCTCCTATGCAATTTTTAAAGTATCTTGCTCTGACATCTCATGATGACCCCAATCCAGCACACTGCTTAAGCACCTGGATTATCCAGTTGAGCTCAGCGAAAAAGTTTGCTAGATGTGACTGAAAATTCTTAAGTGAGGTAATTCTTTTGAAGGCTGACTATGTAATTTGGAATGTGTAGCTTTTCAGAATATATTTCACCTTGAACCTTGTGGGTTGATATCTTTCTTCATAAAGACTGTTTTTAATTCCTTCAGCAGACATATCTGATGCTTTTTGCATGAAAGGAAAAAACACCAGACATTATTTTGCAAGTGCTAGAAATATTTCAAAATAAATATTACAGGTTGAAAGAGAAGCATGATAGAGGGACTGAGATTTAACTGATACCGAAGAGAACTGTGGTCTGATACAAAAAAACCTGTGTTTCTCCCAAAATTCCAAAATTTTCAAAGTATCTCAGCAATAAGATAGTGCGTAATACTCAAACATTATTCTGGTGTAATAAAAAGGCATTTTGCACATTTCAGACTTTCAGAAGAAAGAACAGCCAAACTATTATTGGCTGTGAATCATTACCTAACGAACAGAGCTGTAGTCTCTCCTATCACATGTCTATCTGAGTGCAGTGGTGCTTAAGTTTGACCTACCTTTGCTCCAGAGAGGAAGTTTGCATTAACTGTGGACGGGTCATATGAAGGAACGCAGACGCACACGCTGAGCTCCTGCCTGTGCCCGACGTCCCCGGCCAGGTTCCACTACATCAAGTACAACCAGTCGTCGCTCACCGTGGCTCTGCCGCGGCGCAGACGGCTCAGCAGGGTACGTGAGCACCACTAACATGTAGCTCCTTCTCTGGGGATCTCTAAGAGCTGAGTATGTGTGTGTAGATCTGTGTATGCTGGCAATTGGTTAATGCATGTATGTGAGACAGCTTTAAACTTTTTTTCTTCTTTATTTTTTTTTTTTAATAGGTAACTTGTTTATTTTTTGTCTTACCCTTTTTTCCAGTCTATATCAAGTCAAAATGAAAGGGATATGAATGAATCTGTGACTCTACCTCTGAACTCGCTTCCTATACAAGAGAAAATAGCAATAGGAGAGGTGAGAACCAGTCTTTCTGAACAGAAAACAGCCCAACATGCATTCAGTTTGGAGGATGATCAGTCTTAGAGCTCGGTGATTCAGCTCCTGTCAGACACGAAGCATGCTATGGTGTAAGGTGTGAATGACAGTCTGCAAGTGTGCAATACTTTTTCTTTTGTTCTGCACATGGATCCAGGCATGCTCTGTGAAACCCTGTTCTGAGTTTAAACTAACTTGTTCAGGACATGTCTAATATGTACATTCATCAACATAGTACACACAATAACAGTAATGGATATGACAATTAGGCCTTATATTTTCAAAGAGAGTGCCTGAAGTAAAAACAGAGATCATACATATGTGTATGGTTCAGATGCCCAGCTTTCAACAACCTTCCCAAATAATGAATGTTAAAATATGAGGAGCTGAGGGGCTCTAAGCCCACCTAGCTATGGTGAATGGCTTACTTTAACTCAACCCAGACTGTGCTGGAACTTGTAAAGGGCTCTCACAGTCCAGACCATTGCTGGCCAGATTCTCTGGCCACATTGCTGAATTCAAAATAGTGAAACTCAGGCCTTGGATGGAGTGGGGGAGGAAGGCACTGGAGTAACTACCTGAGCATGCTTACACTGTTTGTATTGTGATTTTCAGGACAGGACAATTGACTTGTACACAAAGGCAAATGAATGGTAAGTGAGTCTCCAGCAAGACCTGATTCTGTAACTGGAGGGCATCTGCTCCTACACAAAGCTCACTTGAAATCAGCAGGGGTCTATGCAGGTTCAGATGGGAGCAGATATGTGAGTTCATTATAGGGTTGTAGGCTTTTATTTGTGAGGTTCTCATTTTTAATAGATGGCAAATTAAATCATGGGTCCCCTGTCCTCCAAATTTCCAAGCTGCTAGTGCATCTCAGAAATAGGTCTTGATTTTTGTGCACTGTTATGCCCACAGATGGAGAGAGCAGCTCTGCAAAGAAATCACAGTTCTGAATTATACAAACAAAATAACTTCAAGGCATGATAGGTATTTCTCTAATTTCACAGCTGCAGTGCCTGTTGACAGTGGTTATCTAGTTACAGGATGTATGGCAGCATTACTGAAACTTCAAAAATTAATTATATGAGCAAATAAAACCAGAAGTCTGTAGTAGATACATAGTGGACAGTGTGTCATGATTTGCTCTGCCTTCCTATTTGCATTCTCATTTTCAGCTACAGCAATTAGCAGAGGTCTGTCTGTGGTGTTGTTGTTCCTCGTGTATTACCTTATACTGTCCACAAACTGATCTGTAAACACACACAAGCACAGCTGGAGTTGTCCACAGTGACTAATAATACAATACCTGTGCCCTGGTCTCAGGACCCAGGGTCTTTGTTTCAGACCAAGAAACCTTGACGCCCGCCTGGGCTTTGACCTCTGCACAGATGAACAGAATTTCCTGCAAAACCGAAAGAAGGTCGTTGCTGCTGCGCTAAAGGATGTTCTTCATCTGGAGGAAGATCTGCAAGAGCATGAGGTACACCAGTTAAGGGCACTTTTGGGGGATTTTTCTCTCTCCTTTCCCTCAAGCCTAGAAATGAGGGATGATTTTTTTTACCTCCACCTGGATAAGCAGTGAGGATCGTTAACACCAGCTCATCCTCCAGGGCATATTGTCACCAGTGTGGTCTCAGCTGGAGAGTTCAACTGTCTGTTTTGATGAGCAAAATCTGTTTCCACTCAGCTTACAAGTGAATTATTTGAAGGCATCCAAACCAAAAGTTTGGTCTGCGTTTCTTTAAAATCTTCTTTAAAGTGATTAAACCTAGTATATTCCACATGGATGTACAGTATAGAGAAATGTTGCTTTATTTCTTAATTTATATGTTTTCTTTTACTAGTGTCTGGATGCTGCTTTCGTATTTCTGTAACTTTTGACATTATTTGTGCCTTAATGCCACTCTTTCACCTATGCTTCACTTTTATTTATTTATTTATTTATTTATTTATTTATTTATTTATTGTGTCATACAGGTGCCTATAGTGGCTGTGACCACAGCAGGGTGTGGTATAAGAGCACTCACTGCCATGTATGGCAGCATTTTGGGTCTCCAAAAGTTGCGTGTTCTGGATTGTGTTTCATACATCAGTGGTTCATCTGGCACAACATGGTGAGGAGTCAGTTTGATACTGTTGTTTGGATCTTACTGTGTTAAGAAAAGCCTGTGTTCTGTCTTGGTTTCAGAAAGGGTAAATGTGATCAATTGAGTTATTGCTTCCATCTTTGGGCTATGAGTGCCAAGAATGAAAGAATTATTGTGACCTATCCCTAACCAAAAGAGGAGACTTAATGGGAAGTGTAAACATCCTTAATCCTATGAAAAATAATCCTTTATTATTATTTACTGTTTGACAGAAACAACATTGTCAGCTGGTGTAGCTGCTTGTGTTGCATCTTAATCTCAGTTTAAGTGATTTTTGACTGATTGCCTTTAGACTTGTATTTCTACTCAAAGCTCAAAGAGGAGAATAACTAAAAGATAAAATGATATGCACCCCAAACCCTACGAAGTTTATTTTTTGAGTTTCAAAAGCACCTTGTTCATTTCTCCCTGCATTCCATCATGTTTCCTGTCTGCAGGACAATGACAAAGCTATATGAAGATGCTGATTGGTCGCGTAAGGATCTTGGGGAAGTAATTGTTGAAGCACGGAAGCAAGCAGCCAAGTGCAAGATGGGGGCTTTTTGCTTGAAAAGTCTCAGGAATTATTACAGAGAGCTGAGCCAAAGGACCCAAGCAGGACATAAAACATCTTTTATTGATCTGTGGGGGCTCATGATTGAAGCCATGTTAAATGATGGGGTAATGTCTATACACCTTTCTTCTCATGAAGCTGTTGACTGAATATTTACAATCATTGAAAGAAACTAGAGCCCTAGGAAGAGACACCTGGTCAGTAACACTGTACTTGGTGCATAGGCAGAACATCACTTATTTATATAAATAACTTGGAGACACAGTGTATGTCTATCCTGGAGCCTGAAGTGGGATTGAATGTAGCAGAAATGCTCATGCTAGCTCTAAAGTAAGCAGAATGCTTATTAACACTACAGCGACTAACAAAAGATTTTCAAGGTTCTTAGGTGCTTTTAATAGCCTTATGCTTTTATCTCTCCACTGCCGCAATATTTGCACAAGCTGCCCTCTTAACTTGAATATATGGCAGATGTACTGCAGTTTGTGACTTAGTGATAAGTATATAGACCCAGAGCTGCTGAGATATATTAGCTACAGTGGGTGCCTTTCAGCGCCTTTGAATTTGATTTCTCAGGATCTTCAATTTCTAATTTTATTGTAATTACACAACAAAAACTTTCCACACTTTCTCCAGACTGATGATAGCTGGAAAAAAAGCTATTTTATTTCAAAATTCTCTAAACACGGTTTACTTTTTGTCTAGATGAAACAGATAAAATTAAATACTCTTATTTCATATCATATTTCACACAGTATTTCCAGCCTCAATGCTACATGGCAAAATTTGCTAGAATTTAATTTGGCCGAAGTATACTCAAAACCTCCATTACCTGTATAATTTGTTAGTATTGGACAGCTCAAGGGCTTTTCCTCTGTGGATGTTAACTTTCAATATAGTATTTAAAAAAAGAAATCTCGATTAGAAGGGTCATTAACATGCAGCCTTGAAGAACTCCTCATTAACAGATGAAGGATATGATAACACTTGGATTACCTGGATATGCCATATATTCTAACTTACATTTAACAAAGCTAGAACAGAAAGTGAAGTGATTCAATGCTGTCATTGTATACTGAAAGCTGAACATGGCTGGTTGTCTTAAGAGAAATTGTTCCTGCTTTCTCCTCCTCTGTTATTCAAACACATAGAAGTAAATTTAGAAGCAAATTCAGGAAAAAGATGTCTTAATCTTTATAAGCTGATGTTTTTTAGGAACTGACTATAAGCTAACTGTTTGGGGCTTTTTTTCAAATCCAGAAAAGCCACCACAGACTTTCTGATCAACGTCAGGCAGTGAACCAAGGTCAGAACCCACTGCCCATCTACCTTGCCCTTAATGTCAAGGACAAAGTTGCCACCAAAGATTTCAGAGGTAATGGTTCAATTGTGAAAAAGAGCTATATTTTCACCCAGGGAGATAGACTGTGGGGATGCAGTAAATAATGATGAATTGTTTTAAATTCTCACTCCAAGCCCAGAGAAGCAGAAATGTAAAAAGTAACTGGGTTGGCACATGGTACACATGAAGAGTTCAGTATTTTTTAAGAGCTCTTCACATGTGATTGTGTATTTTAAGGTATTAACTTCCAACTAATAACACAACATAATTCTATGACAAAGTCTCAGAAATTACACGGATTCTTTAAGAAAGTGATTCACTAGAGCTTTAAGTTAGTTTAATATATGTCCTGGTCCATGATGGGAGTTGAAACTATATGATCTTTAAAGTCCCTTCCAATCCAAACGATTCTATTACTCTGATGTTCATAGCTGGCTAAAGGCAATAGAAGTCAATATGAGTTCTAGTCCACCTTGCATGAGAAAACTTTGTACTCACTAGATAAAAAGAATTTAATTTTTTTCCCAGCCCTGAGATAGCTCTTTTCTAAACCTGGAGACAGTGTGAATAGCTGTTTCAGCAGTGGCTGTTGGCAGGGTTTGCTCAGGACATGTAGCTAAGCCAGTTTTCTTGTGAGAGCTAGTAGAGCCTTATTCCAAGCCTGGCAACTGGACTAATTTCTATAGTGGAGCTAACTTTGGTGCATGTATTGGCAGAATGGGTGGAGTTCACGCCGTACGAGGTGGGCTTTCTGAAATACGGCGCCTTCATTCGTGCGGAGGATTTTGGCAGCGAGTTCTTCATGGGTCGCTTGATGAAGAAACTCCCCGAGTCACGAATCTGCTTCATGCAAGGTAACTCAACAACCTGGGGAGTGACAAGATTTTAATAGAAACATTAATGATCAAGGATTTCTCACCCAGAAACCAGTTGTTAGCATGAGGCAGCAGAGGTACTGGGTCAGTCCGCTGACAGACTTCCCAGGGAAATAGTCACAGCACCAAGCCTGCCTGAGCTCAAGAAGAGTTTGGTCAAAATTCTCAGGAATGGAGTGTGATTCTTGAGGTTGTGCTGGGCAGGGCCAGGAGCTGGGCTTGATGATCCTTGTAGATCTCTTTCAACTCAGGATATTCTATGATTCTGTTTCCTGAGACTCATTCAACTGCCCTTGCCAGCAAAGCTGGTTTCATTATGTGGTCTAAGATAAAAATTAATATGGCAAAGAAGTTGTCATGTACATTTCTGAGTGCTTTTGAGGCGGCATCATTTCCTGTAGCTTGCAAAAGCTCTTCAAAGTTGGAAATTTATGATACTCTCTGGAAGCCAAATGAAAAGCTGAAAATAAATCAGTGGTGTGAGAAAGAGAAGAATCTGAGAAGGAGTTGGATGAGAATATTTATTTTTCAAAGGGAAAAGGAAATGAAAATAGGAACATGAAAACTGAATATAAAATTAAAAAAAAAAAAGTTCCAGGTAAAACATGGTGAGAAGGAAAAGATTTGAAAATGTTTTCTGAAATAAGTTTGCTTAAATAAGTTTGCCTTTGGAGTCTACCATTGAAACAGATGTCTAAACTTATGCAAAAATTGGATACAAATAAGAAATAGAGTAGACGAGGAAAGGAGCAGAAGGCAGTTTTAAAAGAACTTGTGTTTACGTCTGCATTGCTTATTATACCTCTCCCACTTTCTAGGAATGTGGAGTAGTATCTTCTCCAAAAATCTCTTGGATGCCTGGCATGCAGCTGACAATTCAGAAGATTTCTGGCACAGGTGGACACAAGACAAAGTGACTGAAATAGGTAAACCAAAACACCTTCCTCCAGACCCCTCTGATAGGGTAACTGCACTCACTTTTCCCATTTTTTCAGCTTTTCTGTCATCCTGTTTCTCAGTCTCTGGGTATGGGACATACCGGAAAAATTAAGTTATTTGATTTTACTGAATAGCCAGTGCTTTGCTTAAATAGTGAGACTGTGACAAGAAGGAAAGGCAACATCAGATAGGCCTTGATGTAAAGGAGATAGGGATGGGCACATAAGGTGATCCCCAAAGTGTTGTTTTTAAAAGGCTGGGAAATAAATACTTCTGTCAAAGCCTCATGTCGTGTATTTGCTAGCCAGGGAGAAGCTTGATTGTTTCTGTTCCAATATCTCCTTTCCCTGCACAGCACATCCTTCCCTCAAATCTGACTAAACTGAAAACTCAGTAGATGTCAGACAAGGTTAAAGTGGTGGAGCTCTTACACCAGCTGAGAAGCAGCTCCATACTGAAAGACCATTCCTTGGAAATACTTAGGAGCATCTTTATCTTATCTTGAATAACAAAATTATTCAAGCAAAGCCAGTGAACAAACTTGGGTCACATTTTTGTGGACTATGTTTTCATAAAAGAACTCCAAAGCCTTCTGTTTGAGTTTATAGAAATAATTTGCAAATTTTGTTGAATTCAGGTGTCCACAACTGAACCAAATAGAACAATCTAGCTTTTTAAAAGTAAAAATATTTAGTTTAAAAGTAAAATGCTAAAATTTTCCTATGCTTTTCAAAATAAACTTTGGATTTAATATTTAACCTATATGGAATCTAAAAGCAGTAATCCTTTAAAATGTATTAATAAAATTAATTCCCCTGTTTGTTGTTTGCTTGGGAAAGTGAATTACTTCAGTGTGTACCAAAATCATACTGTTTTGTGAGAAAATGTTCTTTTAGTCATGTGTAACCAACCAGAGTTTAGAAAACATGAGTAAGTTTAAACTTTTGTCACAAAATTAACTGGAACTCACAGCAGATCGTAGGGAAAAGAATGCAATGCTGATCTGTGAGCACACAATTAGAGATGACCCATTGACCCTTTCACCTCTTTGTGTCTTGCCTCTTCTTAATTATAGTTATAATTCCATTTAATGACATTTATCTGTGTATCTCCAGAGGAACAACCAGACCTGCCTGAGAAGCCGTATGAGATGGCCACATGCGTTTTCACTCCTACGAGCGGCCTCTCCACCACGCTCCGGGACATCCTGACGGATCGTCCTGCCGTCTCCAAGTACCACAACTTCCTTAGGGGCTTCCAGATGCACAACGAGTACATCCAGCATGAACATTTCACAAAATGGAAAGGTGTGGATGGCTCTCCTGCCTACACATCTCATTGGAGCAGGCACAGGGGCTGGGAATTAGTGAGGGACATTTGCATGTCCTGAAGAGAACTGAGTGGGTTTTGTGGTTGCCTGTTAGTGCTCACTGAGAGGAGAGGGAATGAAGAAACTCCTCACACCTTTCACTTTCAGTAACACAAATGCTCAATTATTTAGTCGTTGGGTACTCAAGGTCCCCACAGGAATAAAAATTGCTAGGGTGGGGCTCTGCATATAAGGCATCATATGTATGGGTTTTGGTGCAGTTCATGGGTTTAGAAACACCACAAAATGTGAGTGGAGTGGCTGAAGGAGCTTTAGGATTGCTGAATGCTACCCACCCTAAAGCAAAGGGGAAATCCTGGATGGGAGGGAAGCTCACCTTCCTTTTGCGTTCTAACTTGACAGATGTCTTTCTGCAGTTTGCTAATAGCTCTGAATCTTCCACTCTTTAGACACATTGCTGGACACCTCTCCCAATGACCTGAGAGGCAACTCGGAACACCTGGAGCTGGTGGATGCAGCTTTCTTCTTTGAAACCAGTTACCCACCCCTAATGAGGCCAGAGCGGAAAGTGGATGTCATCATACACTTGAACTACACAGGTGGATCACAGACATTGGTGAGAAGTCTCAAAACAGATTTTGTTTCACATCAGCTTTTGCTTTGCTTTCCACTACTTTCAAACACATGTCTGTGAGACGTGGAACATAGTGGAATTTAGTAAACATGCTGTTTTCACAACCTTAGAAGAAGAATGGAAATTTCTAGAGAGGAAAACATGAGTATTTTTCTCAAGCTACTTTTGAAATACCCTTAAGTTCTTCACCAGTGAAATACAGACAGGCAAAGTGAAGTTAAGGAAGTCTAGTTGCCATGTCTATTATAGTCTTATATATATTATTTAATAGCACAAATGAAGTTGGGAAACTTTTGTGATTCAAGTGCTGAATTTAATCTGTGTTTTGCTTATTTGCTTTGTAAGATTATTTTTTTTTAATGTTGATTTTCTAGCAAGAACAGCCTAGTGAGTAATGGGTTTCTTAATCTTTATTTTTATCTCTTCTAATAAATACATATTTTCTCTCTAAATAGTGGACTTGAAGCAAGGTATCAAATGCATTTACTGCTCCAGCAGAAATCTAATTTGGTTTAAATGGTTATATACATTTTGAAAGCAGTATTTACCACATAAATAAACAGTTTTAGACTTCAAAATGTAGAACCAACTTGTAATTGTAAATCTGCCCCTGACAGACACCCCAAAAAATACGAAGTTCAGTGGTTAAGGTTCTGTCAGTTTTTCAAGTGGAAGACACTTCAATTGTGCAATTATACATGAAAAATACTTGTCTTGGTACTGAAGTGGAAATTACAATAGCCTCAACTATACTTCTTTCTTGTATTCTGAACTCTTTTGGAAAAACTTAATTCAAAATGAGGTGATACTTTTTTTTGTTAGATAATTTAACAAAGCTGGTCATCACAAATGGACTTTATGATGAATGCTTTTAGTGCTATATTTTGAGGTCTAAAATATATTATTTGAAAATCTCATGTTTTTTCTTAAATTCAAAGTTATAGATATCGGTAAGTTGGTCTTAAAACCCTGCTAAAGTTTACTGAGGTCAAATCACAGGTTATCCTGCTATATAAACAGATAATGGGACTGGGAATCCTACTGTCTTAGACTGAAAATTTAGTTTTGTTCAGTTCCACATTTTTTCTGACTTAGTTCTCCTTTAATTAATGGTCTATAACATGATTTGAATTAATCTGTTCTGTTTATACATCATAGTCTCATTTTAGAGATGTGCCTTAGTACAGGTTTAAACTCTTTTTGCCATCTTAATATTTGGTGTTTTCCTGGAAGTCTATTTCCAAATGGCTCCTCAGGCGACTGAAAAGCAGTCCTTGGGGCTGCAAGTGTCCACATAATTTCTGGGTGTCTGGCTCTCAGTCTGTTCTGTGCAACTTTGGATGGACTGCTGGGCTTTGGCAGCAGTCTGATCTTTGCTATCTTTTGTGTTCCTTGTGCTGCTGCTGCCGACCAGCCCCTGGAGCAGGCTTGCAAATACTTTGCAGAGCAGGAAATTCCATTTCCCTGCATTGGACTGATGGATGACGAGAAGAACCTGAAAGAGTGCTACATGTTCGATGGTGCAGACACCCCAGGAGCTCCTCTGCTGCTTTATTTTCCATTAGTGAATGACACTTTTCAAAGCCATGTAGCACCTGGTAAGTCAGCAGTACCCAGCTAACCTTATTGACTCAAGGAATATTTCCATTCTCATTCCCTGGGTGTTTTTTCCTCTACCCAATAGAATCCCCACATTGTTTGCTTGTTCATACTAGTGAATAGATTGCAAAATGGGATGATTCAAACTGTTTGCAAAAACTGGAGTGGTCTTGTGCATAATTTTGTTTGTGTCTTTGTGCAATTCAGGGAATAGAAAAAATGTGTTCCTCAATTAGAGGAATGGAAACTAATCTCCTCTAGTAATTTCCAGAAGTTTACTTTTTTAAAATTTTTTACTTTCGTTTATAGAACAAAGCATATATTTCAAATTATGTGTGTTTTTATGACAGTCAAGTCTAGGTGAGATTCACAGTATTGAATGGGTTCTGGGGAGGGTCACTGTGCCTTCTATCTAGGCCATTGAATGATGGTAGAATATGCTGGCATAACAAAGCAATAGTATATGAAGTACTCTTCAGGACTAGTATTTGAGATAGAGACTGCTTTTAAGATGGTTTCTAAGCCAACTAATATTCTGCTTCCTCCTGTCCTATATATTTCTATTCCTTTTAGTTTCTGTGGTACCAAAGATCCTGCCTGGTAAGCCTCGAGCAGCGGTGACCACACAAAATGATGTGCCATGGGTTGGCCAGTAGATGGTGCTGATTGCAATAGAAATGACATTTAATGACATTTGTTTTACTCCAATAGGCTTTGTTCAGGAGTACATTTCCCAGAGACCATAACACTGCACTTATCCTCATATTAATTGCACATATGATCTCTCCAAGTTATTATTTATCTATCAAGTATGGTATTTCTGTGGGACTATATGAACACATTCCTTTTTTTCTCTTGACAGGCATGTCACGTACTGCTGCTGAAATGGAACAGGGCAAGGTTGATATCTCCAGTTTCTCTTCTCCATACTCAACCAGAGAGGTCTCGCTGAAAGCAGAAGATTTCAACAAGCTTCTGAAGCTGACTAATTACAACATCATGAACAACGAGAACATGATTCTTCAGGCTCTGCGCACGGCTGTGGCACGGAAGAAACAAGCCCTGAGCCAGCCAGTATCACAAGCACAGCCCTCTGCTTGAACAGCATTTTCCTGTCCCTTACTCAGCATTTACCAAGGCAGCATACATATGATAAATACTTCACCATTCTTGACAGGGGCCATGTCTTTCTAAGTAACCTTCTCAATCTTACGGAGAATTGGGGTATTAAACTCAGCAGTTTCTCTTGTTAATACCATCTCACTCTGATGTTCAAAAGATGAAGATTCAGCTGTGTGTGATAGGGAAATAGCATTAGCTCTACTTGTCTGCAATCTCTTATGGTGGCTATTAGCTAATATTTATTTCACATGCAAAATATTTTGGCATTTCACTGGGACTATTGGTAGCAAAACCATAAAGCCCTTTTCAGACACAGAAGGTGGTGACAATGCAGTACCAATTTAAAACATTTTACTTTGTTTTAATAACCCGATTTAAGTGGCCTTCTACCTTTAAAAAGTTTTGTTTCCCTGGTGCTTATTTTTGGTCATGAATTGTTGTGAAATAAATATTTTGCGAAGGATGTTTTATTTTTCAAATTTGTGTTGGACAACAGAGCCAGTGGCCATTTGGGTCTTTCATGATAAATATTCTTATCAATTAAATCAAACTTCAGAATTTGACTTGAAGGACTACTGCTATTTCCTCTCACAACCAACTGTGTCCTGTCCCAGATAACATATAGATTCTTCAATTTTCTCCCTGAAATGCAATTTTTTTATAGTGTATTGAACTATTAAAAAACCAGAGAGCATGTGAAGGGGATTGCAGGATACATGGTAATTGAACACTGGAAACATGCAGTAAGATACCAATTTTCTGCTCACTGCATCACAGTGTATCCCATACTCAAATACACCTGAGGCCAAGAAAGGTCCAGCAGAGAGAGAAATGTGGAGCTTCTGTTTCTGGCGTGAATTCTTCCTCAGATGTGAGTAACTGGAGAGAGAGAGAGGTATTCTTTTTGAGATCTGGAGCTGGTGAAGAAGTTGGGTTTTGCTGGTTTTAGGTAAAAGTCACACAGGAGCATTGTGAAAGAAAGGCAGATGCTGGCATCTAGGAGTTTGTCAAGGGTCAGCCAAGATGAGCCTTACAGGAGCCCTCAGAGGCTGGCCTAAAACAAGGAGGCAAGAGCTGTAGCAGAGTTTCTCCTTTCCACAAATAAGGTACATAGACAATTTCTGCCCTATATTCTAAAATCCTGCTTACTGTTTCATCTGAGCAGCCACTCACGAGCTCAAACTAAGGGACCTGAACTGTCACAACGGGTATCATGACTGACTCCTTAAAACCCAACAGGGAGGGTATCATTATACTTGTCAAAGTCCTCCTGTGACTGTAAAGTTCTGGGCGTTCTGTCAGCTTTGTAAAGTCTCCAGGCTCTGAGGAGCTCTGGTGCAGATTCTATTCTCAACTGTCGTTCTTGTTGGGAATATTTTTGTAAGGTTTGGATACTCTGATGTTGCCTGTGAGCTTTTTGATAGTAATGGTGAGCACCTGCTCCTTCCTGGTTTTACCAGCATCAGACTGGTGGGAAAACATGTATTCCTGAGACAATGGAAACAGCTCTCTCTAGATGCCTTGTACAGCCTGCTTCACCTTTTGTATGTCCCATCTCAGAATTTGTGATGCACCCTAAAATCTCAGATGATCTGAAGCAAAACAGAAATGATAGCTTCTCAGCCACTGGCATGGTGTTTAATATGTTCACACGAGATGTTTTGTTCCAAGGGCCTGTTCTGGTACTATTACTAGATTTTATTCAAGCAGAGGCACTTGACAGCCAATATCTGGGATGGGCTGTCTCCAGCTCCATGTCCTGCAACATTTGCTGTGGAGGAGATTCCAGCAGAGAGAACCCTTGGGTAGGAGAGGTGACAGAGGCCTAGAGACTGGCCTACTGTTTTCCTTCCGTGTACTAAGTTGAGGTAATACATTTTTCATGGGTAAAACACCTTTATTTTGTATACTACCATTATTTCTTCTGTTACTATGTGTTTCTTACCACATTGTTTTTTGCTTTCAGTAAATTTTTATCTCAACCCCTAAATCTCTCCTTTTGTCCTTCCCTTACCGGATGGGAGGGGTGAGAGGGGGCGGCTTTTTTGGAGTTTAATTTCTGGCTGGTGTTACACCACCAGAGGGTGGTCCAGTCATTCCCTACCTCAGCTGAACACTCCTGTGTTGGATCAGTTTGGCCAGGTTTTGGTAGCAGAGGCTTACAAGGGTGGCCTGTGTGAGAAGATGCCAGCAGATCCCCCCATCTCCAACAGAGTCAATGCCAGCTGGCTCCAAGGCTTGCCCCCCTGGCCATGGCCGAGCCCATCAACAGCAGCTGTGCCACCTCCAGGATAATGTATTTAAAAATGGGGAAAAAAACCTGTGCTACATCGATTGAAGTGGGAGAGGAGAGTGGGAACCTGTGAGAAACAGGCCTACAGATACCAAGGTCAGTGAAGGAGGTCTGGTGCTCCAGACTTTGGAGCAGAGATTCCCTTGATGCCTGTGCTAAACAACTGTTAAATAACTATTTAGGTGGCTGTTAAATGACCATGGTGAGGCAGGTTCTCCCTCTCAGCACTCGCTGGCCCATGGTGGAGCAGATATTCGCCTACAATCCCTGGAGAACCCCACATGGAGCAAGTGGGTGCCTGAGGGAGGATGTGGCACTGTGGGAAGCCTGTGAAGGAGCAGGTTCTGGCAGGACCTCTGGGCCCATGAAAAAAGGAGTCCGCACTGGAGCAGGTTTGCTGGCAGGGAGCCACTCTGGAGGGGTGTGTTTCTGCAGGACAGCACCCCAATGGAAAGGACCCATGCTGAAGCAGTTTGTGATGAACTGGGAAGGACTGAGCTGGAGAAGTTCATGGAGGACTGTTTTCTGTGGGAAAGATCCCACACTGGAGAAAGTGAAGCTTCTGGGGATGGAGGAAGTCCTGAAAATCAGGAGTAAAATTAAACCCAAGAAGAAGGGATGGATGGGGGAAAGGTCTTATGATTTGTCATCCTACTCTGATTTGATTTGTAATAAATTTGGCTGATTTCCCCAAGTTCAGTCTGGTTTGCCATGATGATAATTGGTGAGTGATCTCTCCCTGCCCTTCTCTGAATCCACTTGCCTTTCATTAAGTTTTCCCTCCCCTGTCCAGCTGAAAAAGGTGTGGTGTGTATGATAAAGTGGCTTTGGTGGGCACCTGCTATCCAGCCAAAATCAAACCTCCACACCTTCTCAGTGTTGCTTAGTGGTGGTTTGTTGAGGGTTTGGGGTTTTTTTGGTTGTGGCATTATTGGATGGGATTTTGTGTGCTTTTTTGGTTTTGTGTTGTTCTGTGTGTGTGTGTTTGTGGATTTATTTTTTATTTTTTTTTTGAGGGGGGAGGGATTTACCTAAGGGGAAAACATCTTTTTCCATTGTCTAGTCATAGGACAGGTGCTTCTGTCCTCTCATCATCTTTGTGTCCTTCCTCTGGACTCACATCAACAGGTTTATATCTTTCTAGTGCTGGGGGCTCCAGAGCTGCACACAGCACTGCAGGTGGGGTCTCACAAGAGCAGAGGGGCAGAATCCTCATCTTCAACCTGTTGGCTACACTTCTTTTTAAGCTTTTGCATCTCTTTAATTGAAAGGTTATTGAGGGCAGATTCCTAATCCTAAAATAGTTGCTTATTTAAGTAATTTTCATTCAGAGAAAAGTTGTAAGGCCAGAAATTACTGTCTGTATTGTGTATTTTCATGATGTATGAGGGTGGAAGGGGAAGACAGGTTGTGGCTGCTCCGAGCATATAAGTTATCACCTCCTGCAGTTCTGAAGAGGTGGTTTCATATCAGACATCTGGGCACATTAGTAGGTGGACCCATACAGTGGCTATTAATCTGCTGCTGCACAATTTTCTGCCAGAAATTTGAAAACTTTGGTGTCATTTTTGCTTTATAATTGGATGACACTGCATTGTGTTTAAAATACCAAGATGTTAACATTTAAAATTAATCAAAGTATGCCTTTATTTTCAGAATTTGTGGGGGTTTTTTTGTCTTGGTTTACTCAGAAGTTTTGTGTTTGTGGAAGGCTTCAGAAAGCAGGAAAATTTATATTCCACTAACAAATATACAAGTTAAATTGGGGAAACATTGGGGAAACAGTAAGTTCAGCCCTCTATCTCCCAGAAAAGGAAAATGAATACAATTTGAAGAAAAGGCCTTCTAATTAATTTAATAATAATAATAATTCTGATACTTTTGTTTGCTGATTGGACTGCTGTATGTCTACATGTAGCTACTATTATCTTTGGTTTGTTTATTGCTGAGGCTGCTAGAACATCCCATGCATAAGTGCTGTGTGTTATCAGCCCCTTATCTTGAATTGCTGATAACTCTTGGCACCTTGGTGTGTACAGCCTTCCCCAAACACATACCTCTGGTATTTAGCTATCAAATAAACCCAGCAAACTCCCTGCCCTTTTCTCTTCATACTTTCCTTTTCATGCAATGAGGAAGGTGGGGCTTGGATAAACCACTTGCTCCTCAGCAGGTGCCTCCTTAAAGTTTGCAGAGGTAGTTTGTGAATCACAGCCGTTGCCTCTAACAGTGAAGTGACAATCTATCTCTGATTTGTATGCAGCTGGGGGCAGGATGGGCTCATACTGGAGTGCTTGTGAGGTAAGGGTGTGAAAGCTCTAGGAGCTGGGGTGGGCTTGTGGCTGGGATTCTGGTTGGGAAAAGAGGTCTTGTGAACTTTTATTTCTAATTTCATGTATGTTTTCACCTATTTACGTAAGATGGCTTATACCTTTGTCGGTATTAGTTACCCTGTGGAGGCACTCTTGGTAGTGAAGTTCACAGTAGGTAATTCACATGGAGGCTGGGAACCATTCTGAAGTGCCTCACAGGAGCTTTCTGTGAATTTGGGATGAATCTGTGATTTGATTCAAACATTATAAAAACTGTACCCTTCCACAGTGCATCTGCCAGCTATGACTATAAACATATACGGTGCCCAGGTAGCTGTGCTAGCAGCCACCTGGCAGTGATAGACACAAGAAGGTCACTGCCTAAAAGCAATGATTAATAATGATGGTCTTAGTTTTATATTTGTGCATGACTGATGCACAAAAAAAATCTTGATCTGTCTCAGAAGTTGTGGGGGGTTGTTCTGTTGTTTGTTTGTTTGTTTCATGGAACGTAAGTGAGAGGGAAAACACTAGAACTGTCTGTTGGGTTCCAGGGAATGAACATACTCTGTCTTCTTCTCAGTTCTGAAATTAACTTGCAGTTTGCTATGAACAAGTTATTTGATTATTCTGTGCCCTGCTTCCCTGGTTGTATAAAGGAGATTATAAAGATTAAAGATAAAGATTAAAGATAAAAAATACATGGATATGTGTTAACATAAATGTGCATTGACGCTTGCAGATCTCAAATGGGGCATCCCCACAGCTTTAGAAATAACACATGTGAATGTCTAACCAATGTGTTTAAAGAAACACTAAGGTTCTACAAATTCATCTTTTTGAATAGAAACTGGCAATGGTCTTTGTGTGGAAAATATGCATAGAAAGCAAGAAAAGTGACTGTCCTCTCTGCTGTTCCCCTTGCCCTTAACCACTGAAACAGCTTCAAGAGTAAAAGTACAGGCTTCTTAGAGATACAGGGGTGAGGGGAGACTTTTTCCACCCAGAACCTAAAGCCAGATAGATGACATTAAAACATGCCCTTCTCTTTTGGAGTTAGACATAAAAAACAGACCAAGGTTAGTTTATCATAATTCAAGAGTGATAGGAGAATTTGTAACTTCTCACCTGAATTAATTCCTAACTGGAAAAAGGAGTGACATAACTCCCTTGAGGAATTTGGTGGAGTAATTTTGCTAGCAGAGAATGGGAGAGGAACTAGATAATACTTTCCGTGAAGCAATAGCTAAAACTTCAGGTACTAAAATCTGCAAGATTTAATAATTGTTTTGATTTTGTTATTTGCCTTTCCTTCTGCACCTGACATTTCAGGTAACGATCCTTCTGCAAATATCCAGCATCTCGTTTGAGTAGGGAAGTTTTGTTGACATCTCTTCCAAAGCTGTTTTCTTGCATCTGCTTTTTTTGTGTTGTGCTGATGGTGCACAACAAACAGTGCCACAAAAAATTATTTCTTCTTTCAATGACATATATACACAGCAGAATATTTCCTCAATTTTTTTCTATTTTTTAAACTCTACATAGACATGATTTTAACTTCCAAAGTAATGCAAGCACTTCGTCTTCTAATTTTGCTGCATGACTTTGAAAATTACAGCAGGAATTTGTGGGAGACCATGTTTTATGAAGCATAAACAACATCAATGCATGTAATGAACTTTGTCATTTTTCTACAGAGAGATGAATGTCCCTGCTGTTCATTCTTTGTGAAAATCATAAGAATGAAAAATCTGAGAAAGGCAGATCTGTGTGAGTATCACAGTCTTTCTTTGCACTTTTTAGTAGCTCATCTCTGAAAGCACAGAACATGTGCTTGCTGCTTGCACTGTAACTGTTATCTGTGTTTGAACTGACACCATGGTTTCGAATATTGATGCATATTTGATTTTGGACTGTGCTTTGAATGCAGTTTTATATAACAATTATCTTTTGTTTTATAGCATGTTACTATTATTAGTGGGAATAGCAAATATGTACTGTAATGTACCATAAAATATCTTTGGTGCTGAACCTTGTTAGCAGTTGTTTTGATGAACAAATTCAGGTGTTAATTCTCAGTTTCAGCTTTTGAATTTCTTTTTCTTTAAAGAAAAGAACAAAGGAGCATTATACATCTTATTGTCAAACAACTTTTTTTTGGTCAAAATTTCACTGAAATGTGTTCAAAATAGACTTTTCAGGATAAACAAGTACCATTGAAATATTTCTGATGACTTGGAATGGGTAAAAGTGGAAGTGAAGAGAGAAAAAATATCTCAGCAGTTACTCAGATAGGAGAAAGAAAGCTGAATATCTCAAATATCTGACTCAGAAAGAAAGAACAAGTCAGGAACAAAATGGAAAGACAGTGAATATGAACCTTTGTGTATCAAAGAAGACCAAGTGAACAAAACAACTATATTTGCCTCCATGGAGATTCCTATTAAATTCTTGCTTTTCTGCCATTATGTCTAGCATAGAGATACTGCCTTCTCTTGAAAAAAACAAATCTTCAGAGAAAAGTGAAAGGATGTTTCAATTCCATTTCTATTATTTCTATTTCAGCTGAACTGTTTTCTGGTATGTTACCAGCCCAAGGCAATTTCTAAGTTGCCCTGACAGGCAACAGCATCAAGACAACCACCTGCAGAGCTGATAACCAAATGTGTGCCTCTGACCTTAAAATCAGGGATGTTTCTCACTTTCTCAGCATTTTATAGTGGTTGGAAATGATGATCTTCACATTCTTAAGGACGATTGAACTTCCAGAAATCCGTAGCAATTTATCTTAGCTGTTTATCTTTTATTAGTCTTTATCCTGTATCTTCCTTTTGAGCAGATGATTGATTACCTGACTTCAGGTTTGAAGCTATAACACTGCACATTTGCTTCCAAAGCCAGATGTGGAAGAAGGTCTTTGCTAGAAAGAGGCAGAAGAAGCAGTCCCAGGTGACAGGGTCATAGAGGAGCTGCTTCATCCATTCCCCATTCCACTTGCTTTCCTTTATTGTATGGAAGAAAGAACCACATTTTATTTTTCCTCTGATAATCAGGACCAAGCTGCTAGTGTCACAGCAGAGAGTCAGTGGGTTTTTATTTCTCCTGTGCATGTACGCTCTCTCAGAGCAAATGATTTTGTTAGTGGAGCCATGCCCCATGTGTGATACACAGCACAAGAAATGAGACTATTAAAAAGAATTACACTGAATGAGAAAACCAGTGTGAGAGTGTAATACAATTCTTTATTAACTATTTAAAGTTTATATATAACACAGGGCTTGCACATGTCATATAACATGGGACTTATTTTTTGTTAAGGGTTAGCAGTGGCTATCGGCTATAATCATGCTATTGACCTTTTCCCTGTGCATTGGAAAAAAGGTTGTGTTTGTGCATGTGTAATAACAAGAAGTAATAATAATAAGTGAATATTGTAGAAGTGTATAATAATAATAAGTGTAATAACAAGAATTAGGCTACTAATATGCATTTAAGTCTGTTAGGAAAAAGGCTTACTTGTGAATCAGAAAGAAGCGCTCCCTAATTATGAAGATTATCAGGTACTTATAATCTAAGTAGTACATATCGTGAAGACATAGCTTTTGCAACTTCTAGGCATGTTTTGAGTTTGGCTAAATTTTCCTAGTGAAAATGAAAAAAAATAGTGCTGCCAGACCAGTCCAAAGACGCATTTGGATTGAGAGTATGTCCCCAGAACTGGCTTATAATAAATACTTTGGGGTATGACAAACACTGAACCATGCTTTTCCCTGCCCCACTCTCCCAAGAGGTCTGTGCTTCTTGAGGTCTGTGGCTGAGAGATCTGGCTTCTGACTCAATGGTAGTGTTGCATTTAATTGCCATACCCCAAATTATTGGTTTCTGGAGGCCATTAGGGATCTTATTTTGATATTTGTCATCTCACTTTGATCTGGACAGGAGCCCAGATATTCTTTTTCAGTGTCACAGGAAAACACCATTCCCGTTTTTAGGATGTTATTCTTTGGGGAGGTCTGCATGGTTATATTGCTAACTAAATAGTTACAGACATTTTTTTTTTTCTCTCTTTGCCTTGCATGGGCAGCAGAAATACCTGCATAAGAAAACCTAGTCCTTTCCAGGCTGGTATGAAAAGGCCGTTTTTACATATTAGATGTGTCAGCTCTTATACCAAGACAACAGCTCCCTTGTATTTATCTCAAGAAGTGCAGAATGCTAATCATTATATCACTGCCTCTATCTCTGGCTTTAAAACTGAGACAGCTTTGTGGATATCACAAATCTTCACAAATACATCCAACATTTCTGTAAAATCTGCCTGGAGGATGTGATTTCTTTGTCCAGCAGGGCTTACTTGTGGCACCAGTAAAATGGGGAGTCACTGACAGCATCAGGAGCAAAGGTCACAAGCTGAGGTGCCTGGATGCTCCATCTTCTTGTTTTCCAAAAGCTTGTCTTACCAGACAAGATCACTGGAAGAGGGCATAGTTTTTATGTTCATGTCTCACAGTTATTTCATAGAAGCCAACTTTATGGCATTTCTACCATTTAACCATGGCACAGTTACTTTCTGGAGAGATTTGCCTGCCAGCCAGGTACCACTGCATTTCACCCCATGTGCTGCTTATAACATGAGCTGGATGGGTGTTGTGTAGATTCCCCAGGGCAGATCTTGTTTTCAGCGTGGCTGCCCAGACCTGCCTTGTTGTGCACAGTCCCATTGGAGCACACCTGGCTCTCACTGATTCCAGAGGCTGCCACTGTGGTCACAGCAGGCCATGGGCTGTCACAGCTGGCAAATCTGGTTTTGTGTGGCCCTTTTCTCAGTGGCTGGGTTCACTGACCTTCCAAGAGATAAAGTATCTTCTACACTGCAAATTGACATCTATGGAAGAGAAACCTGTTTGCTTCATGGGCTACAAGTGAAATATAAGCTTAACATTTTCTACATGTGTGTATTTAACAGAAATACTCCATTCAGAAGATAAAAAATGTCTTTAGAATTGGTGACACGTCCTAATTGTGATTTAGAAAAATCCAAGGCTACAAAAAGTTTTTCCTGGAATAGTCTACAGCTACTTTTTTGGTTTTGTTTGTTTGTTTTCTTTAATATGAAAAGATAATCAGCATTTTCATTAGATAAAGCTTTAGGCTTCTCTTTAGGCTTCTCTTTAACTATAATATTAAATTATAGTTATGGGCCTTATTACATCTGAACATGTTGCTATGTAATTACATAGCAAGCTCACAATGTTATACTGCCTATTGATTTTTAAAGTTGGAAGACAACAGTACCAATGTTTTTCCTTATATCACGTAAACCCTATGTAACACCATCAAAATAACAAGACCCCCCTCAGTGCCATGTTCTCCAAAGGAAACTAGTGTGTGCGGAAAGGACTGTTTGAAGATATGCTCACAACATGCTGTGTATATTTCCTTTTACCTCTGCCTGTAGCACTGGCATGAGAGGGTAGCAGCAGTCTTTGTGCAAAGAGGGCAGTCAGGCAACACGGGCTGTGACAACGGGCAGCTGCCTGGGCTGGCCAGTGCTGATGGCACATTCACTTTAGGGTGAAATTGCTTCCCATGGTCACTGATGTTTGCAGTGGTTAAGAGTAAAGGAGTAGGACGTGGTCCTTTTAAAAAGAGTGTTTGTGTCTTTTCAGGGCACTTCGTTTAGATTCCTGATGTCACTGCCTCCTCAGACAGGTTGTTTTTGCATTAATGGAGAGAAAGCCTAAAACAGCCCAACACAAATGCTTAGCAATAAGAATCTGCACAAGGACAGAGAAGTGGTTATGTGGATAACCGCCAAGTTGCAACAAATCCTGTAAACAGGGATTTCCTAACTGGTTAAGAAACTGAAACAGGGATAAAAGCAGCCAGTAATCACAAGAAGATCCTCCCTGTGATGTCATATCCTGGAGCAGGGCTTTTTTACTGTAATTTCAAGCTGATTAGATCAAGTTCAAGAACTAATTGCATAACCATGGCGATACCTGTTGAAATGGAAGCCTGGTCTTGACTGATGCTTATTATAATAAAGTCATAACCACGGTTAATAATAGGAGTAAAAAATGAATATATAATCTTGATGAATGTTATATGAGTCAGTTTCATAGCTGCATTTCTTAACAACCTCTGTTCCTTTCTATTCAGTCTTCTTTTTTGTTTCATCCACTCATGCAAACCAAGTCTGCTCATGCTCTTCCTCAGTTCATTGTTACCAAACACACACATAAACCTAGTTTCCCTCAGGTTACCTGTTTTGTATTCTCTAATCTAGAAGATTAATTCTGTTTTTTCCCCCCTTTTTCAAGTCCTTGATGGTCATGGTGGAGTGTAGTGTATATTGTATTATATACAGTTTCATTGTATAGCATTAATGGTAAATAGTGTGGAGACAAAAAGCCTTCTCTGTGCCTTGACAGCAGCATAAGCTGCCACTAAAGAGGAAAATGCTATTTATAATCAAGGAGATCAAGGAGATCCTTACTTGCTTTGTACATGTCCTTATAGCTGTGGAATTGCATCCCTTCTGCTGCCAGTGGGTTCAATGTAGGTGTACATGTATCTTCTTGCAGCCATGCTGGCTTCTGCATGCTTCTGTGTGCAAGAACAGAAAGCTGTTCTGGTAGTTAAAGGTACTGTGTGTGATGCTCCTCCATGGCTTCCTTTAGATTCTTGGTGTAGTCTTAAAGAAGAGCTTCTCAAAACCATGATTCCTCATTTCCAAAGCCAGTGCTTCAGCAAGGACACTGGGAGCCTTAGGAATTAGGAAGTTGAACTGATTACTGACTGAGAAGTCTCTCAGTGAAAGTAAAGGATCTCAGCTAAATGATAAAAAAAGGATTTTTGGTGAAAGTAAAGGATCTCAGCTAAATGATAGGCTCATCTCTGCCTCAAAAAGAAAAATGAGATCAGCTACTGTGCTCTAATACTGTACCTGTGCAAGTGACATTGCAGCTCTTGTCCTTCCTTGAACAGGTATCAATTTTAAGGACTGTTGTGATGGTACTATGTATTCCTGGTAGACTTCATTATCCTCTTGTTTAGTGGAGACTTCTAGTTAACAAGTGATTGAAACAGCTTGCAAAATATTTTATAATGTTTAGAATGTCAAAACCTGTTTTAAAACAGGTTTGAAAAGGGTGGAGGCAATGGAAATTAACAAGGGAGAAGTTTGGGTGGAGAAGAGAGTCTGGAATGAGTAGGTGGTGATGGCAGCAATGTAGAACCACACAGCGCTTTGAGAGGACACAGGTCCATGTGGTGATTCAAGATCCTTCATTCTTTCTCTGCCATTTGGCTTGCAGAGTTAAAAGGCAGGGGCAGACTCTCCTCATGGAGTACCTTTCTAGTTTGCACTCAGAAAAGAGATCATCATGAAGAAGAGCGTTTTTGATTTCTGTATAGGATTTCTGTTTGCCCATTTCCTTGAGCTGAGCTCAGTAACATCATTTAAAAACATGAGCTGAGTATTACCTTTTCCCATGCTTGTAGTCTCCCACATCTTCTTTAAAGTTATTGTACCTTGGAATTTTTGATCATCTTTGATAAGGGCCATATTTTACTCTGACTGTTGCACAATTGTTGAGTTTAAGATCAAAGTGTACTTAGCTTGACAATAAACATTAACCACAAATTGAATATCAATAGACCTGTGTTGACAGTACTATTAGTTGCTATTTAGACATTCAAAGAATTAATAAATAACAGATATTAGTAATTCAAATGTTCAATTATTATAATTATTGATAATTCATAAAGACCGGAAGATTGATAACTACTAAGGTTTACTCATTACAGGAATTGTTTCAAGATGTTTTTAGGTGTTATGGACTGTCTTGGTTTAGGAATGGTACTTCCCAATTTAGTGCTCCCACTAAGACTATCGCAACAAACTGCCACTTGGTTCTCCCACTGGGTGGGCTGGAGAGGAGAATTGGAGTCAAAAAAAGGTAAGGATTATGGGCTGAGATGAGAACAATTTACTGGAAACAGCAATGAAATAAGAAAGGAAGCAGTAACAGCAACAATATCAGTGAAGAGTCTCCCTTCCCACCCTCTCCCAGCAATAACTTCTAGATCCTGGCCATGCCCCCTCTTGGCTCCTGCAAAGGTTAACCCTGTTCTGGCTAGAACCAGGACATGGGGAAAAGGTAGAACTTCTCATGTTTGACATTTTGTTATGAAAAATACATTTAAATACATTTTTGTTCATGAATCCAAATAGATTTTATCCACCTCAGTACCTGTCCTGGTTGTTCTGGCTTCATCAAAAACAGCAGTATCTGCAGTTCATCCAGTTGTGCATTATGCAGTGCTACTGATACCTGTCATTAGCAATTCAGTCTTTCTCTGCCCTCTGAGCAGAGACAGGTTTTTGTTTTATGCATCTGTCCCTCTTAGTGTCCTTACCAATGGATGCAGATGAACGCTGCTGAGGTGACTGGTACCAGTGCAATGAGGCCTGTGGTATGTCTTGGTCACTGTGGAGGTTTTGAACACTAGGGAAAGCCTTGCCCACAGGCAAGATTCTCAGAGCTTGAGGTCCTTTATCAGTGATGGTCTCTGGAGCTTTGGGTAACCTTTTTGCTGAAGGAGGACACTGATTGCCTTGTAGATAAGGACCAAGAACCCAGATGTGATTTGTTTGATGTGGGAGGGCAACGCAATGTCGAGAGGCTAGATTTGACATGGCTGTGAGAGTTTGCACTGCAGAGAAGATATATGAGACTGTCCCCATGGGACTGTGGCTCCTCTCTTGGGCACTTTCTGTGACTGTACCCTCAGCAGGAGACAATAAAGAAGCGCTGCAGTAGCAGTCACTGAAGGTTAAAAGTAAGATTCACTCCCAATTTTGGTGCTATTATTTGCATTGTATTCTGCTAAATCAAAAATAGTTCTGAATATTTTCCTGACAAAGGTGCTCATCTTTTCTTACTTGTTTAGGACCAATCTTGACCAAGAATGTCCTGTCAGAGGCATTTCTGAGTCATAATAATGATGCTTAAGAAAACAAAAAGTTTTAGCTAAACTTTTAAAGCAATTTTGTTTCTCTTCCCTTACTGGGTGAACAACATTCTTGTGAACATTTTCTGAAGAAAGAAAATTCGTGAACATTGATTTGGTGGTTCAGCTCTTTCTGGTATTGATTTTGTTCACATTATAATTTTCTTTGAAATCAAATGCATTTGTGTGTACTGTTTGCAGCCTTTTTCCAAATCTGTTTCTATGTTTTCTTCTGATAATGGTTTCTTTAGATGCTCTAACTACTCTCTGTGTCTGCATCGACAGTGTGGATGTGTGACCAAGACTTAGTTTAGGCTAGCTTATTTTTAAAAGGAAATGAAAGAACTTTCTTAAAAATCTTAGCTAGTGATAGAGTCGTGATTGCATCATATTATCACCCCAAGATGGTCTAAGGTGGAACAAAGAAAATCTGACTGTTTGATAATAACTCTTTTCAAAAGATATTCCACATTTTGAATATTGTTTGAATTTTGGACATTACTGGCTGATTATCTGAGGGTGGGAACAGTGAAATAGTGGCAATGCTTTTAAAAAGTCTAAAAAGGGTATGCCTCTGGAAATGCATGATTTGTAGTTAAGCTGTGCATAGTCTTCTCTGCATTACATTGTGTTGCTTTTTGTGTTGTTTCATTTTGATGATTATATTGTGATGGTATCTGGAGACTCTCTGTATGGATTTAAGCCTTGTTATTCAGTACCTGCTCCTTGTACCTGTTTAGAATGAAAAAGTGGCATCTCTTCCAATGAACTTACAGTCATTTTTCATATGTGTCAAAGAAGGAGCTTTGGAGTTGTTTTGGTGACAGCACCTGGCTATCTGGTGATTGATCTCTTGGGCTGATGTACCATCTAAAGCTGTCCTATCACTATGCATTATGCTCCCTGACAGTCAACCCTGGCAGGGAAATGGCTTAGTTGTTTTCCATGGACTATAATTGACATGACACGATTATCCTGTTTTCTGCCTTCCAGCATAAACATGGACATTACATGGCAGCATTTCCATATGACACCTGATAGGCTCACCTGGGCTGGTCCTCATCTCTTGAGGCAGGATGAAATTTAGCTTGTCTGCCACTGTTTCATACATGTCTGGGTACTAGAACAGTCTGAAATGAGTTACCTTAAAAACTTATAAAATCTCTCTTGCTAGACTTAATCCTCCAAGAGCTGGAGCAGTCTTCCAATTTTTGCCTCTGTTCACACAGAAACACAGATCATTATCCTCTTTGTATCAATCATTTGGACATTACAGAACTGATTATTTGACAACCTTTTGTTGTTGTTTAATCAGCAAACTCAAGTCTTTCAGCTCTTTCTTTATACCAGGCTGCCTAAGTCAATTCTCTTCAATTTGGGTATGTTCAATAGCTGGTAAGAGTTAAAGCATTTTATAGAGGAGGGAGGAAAAGAGTGGAAGAGAATGCAACACTGAGTGAGCATCCCACATGTTCCTCTCCAGGGCTAAAAGTGTATGCAAAAGGATATCAGGGCTAAATCTCCTCACCTGCATTTACATTTAACATTGTATATTTGGAATCTGGTCCAGAATGTAATTAAATTTGTGTTGTACATGTAAGTTGTTAGATGCATCCTGCAACATTTTAGTTCTGGGGTATAATTCATTATTCTTCATGCAGTGTTCTGCCTTTAATTGCTTGTTTTCAGAGTCAAATATCTTTGTCTCTATCTACATTCTTGTCTTAGGCTATGTTGAGAGTGAGACCTCAGTAAGTTGCTAACCTAGTTAGTGTTCAGTGTGCATCATCAGATTGTGGGACTCTGTTATTGCTCTTATTAAGGGTGAGCAGCCTTGCTAAAGACTAGACTAACTTCTCAGGTTGGTACAGTTCTGTTGTGTTCAGAGAGGATGAAGACCTGAACCTACCACAGGTCCAGCTAGATAAAAGAGTGTAAGTCACAAGTAAAGCACTTCTTTGATACTCTGAAAATAATGAATGCCTTTCTTCTAAACCAGGAGTCATAGCTCCTATGTAAAACAAAGAGATATCCTGAACCACAAATAAACAAATTCTCTAAAACACACATACATCATTAATGCATTACTTGCAGAGACAGGTGAGGAAGAAACAGCCTGCGCCTCTGGCACCATCTGAGGAAGTAGCTATGTAAAGTCTGTACAATCTTTTTCAAAAGTTAAAAATCAATGATAGAGTTTTTGAAAATAGTGTGTGGAAGACAACTGAAGAAATAGTTTCATTACCAATAAATTGTTACCAAAAGGTATATTGCATTTTAAAATTGCAAATAAAGATATCTCTAATTCCTGTATGTAATATTAGGATATTTTTTAGCATTATTGACATATTAAAGGAATTTCTTACCTACTAGGAGCAGTAAGGGGGAAACAATCTTGAAAAACTGGAAGATGTTTCATGTTCAGACAGTATCAGAAGACTTGAAAGATAAATCATGCATATTCTGATTGCACAAATTACTTTAAGCAACACCTATTCATTGCAGCATGGTTTATCCCACAAATTTAAAGAAAATGTAGAAGGAGAATCAAGAGACTGATAGGGAAAGAATAACATAATTACTGATCAGACTCTCTTCCTGGGTCACATCCGAGCAGATTACAAAAGTGGAAAGGATAGTTATCACTGTGTTATTGGTGGGGAAATGTAGATGGAGAAGCAAGATAAATTTAAATGAAACCAATTGCCCAGCGTGACTTAGCAGTCTGTGACAAAGCTGGGACTGGAACCAACATGTCATCAGACCTTTTCCAGCAGGTTACCCAACTGGTCATGCTGCCTCTCAGCATGTATCCCACAGTACCAAAGTGTCTATTATTTTACCCAAATCTGAGCTATACTGTAAATACACAACAAGTTCTTAGAGCTGGAGACAGCTGTAGTTGCCCAGAAGACAAAAGGAATATCAATTCCCTAGAAAGGACAGCAGATTTGCTCAAAATGGGAGGGTTGGAAAGGGTGTTTGACCGTGTAGGGATACTGAGCCCCACCATTCCTCACTATATTGTCAGGGTCCCAGTTTGTTACCATGGGTTCATGAGGCATCAACTCTTTTATGCTCTTAGGAGCAAATGCCCTGCATTGCTCCCTGGTAAAAATCAATTTTCTGATTGATACTCCTTAGCAGTATCAGAGAGATTCCCAACCACCACCAAATACTCCACATATATCACACTGACACACAAAGGGAAAGTTAGTTGCACAGATATACAAGTGCCCACCTTGCCACTCACCTGGAAACTCTGGCAAACCACAGGAGACAATTCATCCACACCGTGTGGCAGTGCCCAGCATGCAGAACAACCTGGTCTAGTGGGAGGTGCCCCTGCCCACAGCAGGGGTGTTGGAACTAGATGGTCTTTAAGATCCCTTCCAACCCAGGCCATTCTATGATTCTGTGATAGCTGTGCCCACCCAGACAGGTCTGGAGACAAAACAAACCCAGAACAACTCCTGTGTGTCAAGATTTAATGCCATACTTGTAGCTCACTGTGCAACCTTCTGACACATGACCACCTTTCTCAGAAATTAGAATTTTCTTCTCTATCAGGGCTCAGAGTTTAAATCACAGTAAGATAAAAGTGCACTGCTATTTTTTTCATATTGTTTTTCATGGTGAAGGGATGTGATCACACGTTGGGTGAGACAGTCAGCTCATTACATGGACTGGATTGCAGACATCTGAGTGCAGCAGACCAGATGGGAAAGGTGGTTAAAAAGTATTTTACTCTTGAAAAAGGTTCTCTTAAAATGCATAGGCATTTTACTTCTCTATCACAGAAATCTCTTGATTTGCAACCAACAGGGGACGTACCAATAAGGGGTTTGTTAAGTCAAACTAGCCCTGTGTACTCTTTTCTTACCAGTTGTCTTTATTGCAGAAATTTCTTTGAATCTCATGACCTGAGCTCCCACTTGCAGGAGGTAACAAACAGTAGTGAAAGGTTTTGAATAAAGAGCTGTCAGAAAAGTTCTTGAAACACCTCAATTTTTCAATTTGCTGTATGTGTTCAGTGCTATATGGCTATGCTTTAAGATATTTGTAGTAATTTCTTAGTTACAACATATCTTTTCAAATACAGTTAGCCAAACTGATTGCTATGTAAGCCTGTCCTTGCCCACTGCTTCCCCCGAGACTGTCCGGACCAAAACCATTAAAAACTGCAAAGACCCAGTGTGGAATGAAACATTTTGCTTCAGGATCCAGAGCCAAGTAAAGGTAAGACGCAGAGTGCATTTGTTTGTCTTTTGGGGCAGAGACATCATAGTGTGATCGATGTGTTGGGCAAAATAAAAATAGAAATAAATATGTGTGAAGGACTATGAGAATATTGGTAAGGGCATTTGGAGTAGAATGTAGCAGCAAAATTGAATTTAATTTTCTGATATGTAAAAAATAACAAAGATATTTCATAACTCTTCCTATAGTGTTCTATCACTTGTCAATTTTTCATCACTGCTTTTCACAAGTACATGTGAAAATTACAGAGTAAATTGAATAGCATAAAAGAAATGTATGAGCTAGGTCGTGGAAGCATTAAAGGGCTGTACTTTTTAACAATTCCTTTGTAATGACCAGAAATAAAAAAGTCACAAAGCAACAGTTGAATTTTGCAAAAGAGAACTTCATGAACTTTTATCATGACGATAAATGTTAAAGATTAAGAAGATTTGCAAGTCCCACTATCTTCTCCTTCCAAAAGACAGCACCAACATCAGAGTCCAGGAGTCCACAAAGATCAGTGGTAGGCTAAGTAAACCAAGCTTACTTCACATTAGGGGCAGTCAGTCTCTGCTTTACAGCTTGCACTGTTCATTTCCTAATGCTGCTGCCAGATCAGGACTTTCTACAGCAGCAAATAATCAGGCCAGTCCTGTGGCTCTCTCAAGAACTGATAAACTCCTCCAAAAGAGCATTTGGAATAGCTCAATGTGTTCCTACACCACAGGGTCTCCAGTGAACAATCTCTCTTGCCTTTGACTGCAGAAGTTGCCCATGGTACATGTTCTCAGGATTTCTTCCACAGTAAGGTGGTACTGGCCCTGTTTGGTATTGCTTTCAGCTTCCACATGTCTGCCCATCACTGCCTACAGCTAGTGCTCTCCCTGCAAACCTAAAAAATTCCAACCTCTTTCAAAATGTCAGTGAGGCACAATTTCATGAAGCCCTGCAGTTTTATCTGAGGTGAAAGGCATGGGACACACATTGCAGCATGGGAACAAACACCCACTGATGTGCAGCTCTTGCACACAAGCACCTGCTCTTCCTGAAAGGATTTTCAAAACTGCAGTAACACACAGAACAGCTAAAAAAATATCTTGGCTGCAGAAGCTGCTTCAACTTGTTCTTCAAGAGTAGTGTTTGGAAAGACCTTATGTTTACTTTCAGTAAATTTGCACCAGGAGACAAAACATGTGGCATTAGCTGGAGTAATTTTCAGTGTGTGGCTACAGCAGCGTGGTGGGGGCTGTGGCTTGAGTGTAGGCTGCAAAAATGTATCCTGGGGATCTGGGACAACCAAAGCTCAGCAGTTAAGGCTCTTGAGCAATTCCTGTGCTCATTACCCTCTGAGCAGAAGCAGCGTTTGCTGGTCTGGTTGTTTTCTCCTTCCCTGTCTTGTGTTTTGCTGAGGCATTCATCTTCCCAGTCTCTGGTAGCCAGAGCTCAGTAAAACCATATAATGCACTGTTCTGTGGAAGAAAAGGCCTGTTTGGGCATGTTTGTGCTGGTTCTTACCAGGAAGAGCAGTGTTTACTGACAGGCATCTGTTTTGATGAATGTCTGACAAACAGGTGGCTAGAAAAGCTTCCCAGGCTTGTGCTCTAGGTACAACTTCCACAGTTCCAGGAGGGTGACCCTTCCCAGAGCTGGTGGCACACAGCCCTGCCAAGGGCTATCTCTGCTCGTTGCCTGGCTCCCAGTGATGCTGCCCTCATATTCTCTGTCAGAAGAGATAGAAACAGTGAACTTCCCAGTTACCCCTGGCTGCTTCCTACACAGCATCCCAGGGGTGCAGCCAGAGATCTCCCTTGGCCAGCCTGCACCCTGTGCATGCCTCTCCTGGCCAGCTGGGAGTAACTGGGACTGCAAATCAGTTAGCCACGCAGAAAGTAAGTCAGTCATTTAAGCCAAATAAGGATATTCTATTGCAGTATCACAGCTAGCAGAACTGATCTGCTCTTCAGTGCAAGCTTGCCTTCTACTAACTGCAGACTATTGCTTTTAAGCATGTCACCTCCATCACCTTCCATAATCCTTTACAGGCTATTTATAGCTGGCCTGTAAACCAAGATGGTATGGCTGCTTGTCTCTGCCTCTTGACAGTATGTTTCTATTAGCAAGTGTCATGGAAATGGCTGACCACAGTGTGATACTTTTACACAGGTGGCCTTAGAGGTCAGCAGCATTTCTGTCTTCTGACAGTAAACTGCAAACTCAGTTTCCATCTCTCCCTTGCTAGTTTCTTGCAGAACGATAAATGTCAAAATTGAATGGTTGGATTCTGGAGTGGCTTCCTTTCAGTGTATATGTCTAGTCAATCACTTACCACATTTAGGTATGGACTTTCCTGAGATACATTATGAGCTACTAAGACAAGCAAGTTCACGTGCTTGATCTCTTTTATCCATGTGTTTGTGTGCAAGACCATGAGCCTTTAATAAACATCAAGCCTCTTAGCAAGTTGCAGTTAAATCTGATGCATAAGTAAGAATCTGAGATAAGTGCTCCCTGTAATTTGCATGAAAATGAGCTGCTGCATATATTGAGGGAGGCCTGAATTATTGCCCCACTGAGAAAACAGCAGTTAAAGTTCACTTGCTCAGCACTATGAGAGGCATCTCTGAGCCAGCTCATGTCTAGCCACCAATCAGGCACAGGAGAGGCTGTTACCTTCTGTCCATCCAGACAGGTGACAGAGGAGGGAGATGTATACAGGATTTGTGCAATTTAACAAAAGCATATCACTTTCTGTAGATTACATGGTAATTATCTGCATGTGATCTGTTTAAGAATTTACAGGATAAAATTATGCAACCATGAAGTAATTATATGGTACATCCTTAGTGTATTTTAATTGCTGCTTATATCCAAGGATTTTTATTCTACCAATAGCAACAAAGTCCTGACCACTAGCTGGTTTTCTTCAACTTAGAAAAAAATGGTGACCTCAAACCAAACTGGAGGCCAAACATGTTTTTCAATATTCAGTGATTCTACTAGCTTTTGTCATTTAAATTTTTCTGAAGTACAACTCAACAATAAACCCAACTCTGTGCTAGGTTCAGAATATCTTTCTTCATCTCTGTGTGGATGCAAAGGTTGTGCATGCTCTCTCACTTCTACCAGTTCTTTCTCTGTTTTTCTTAACGTGCTGAGCACATCATCTTGTGTCTCTGTGAGGTCTCAAAATAGGATCCTAATTCTGTACCTCTGTTCACAGAATATTCTTGAGATGAAAGTCTATGATGAAAATGCTGTCACTCAAGATGACCTCCTCTTCACTGTTCTCTTTGATGTTGCTAAAGTCCAGCTTGGAGAAACTGTTCACTTGACATTTCAGCTAAATCCAAAGGTGAGTGATAAAACTGCCTTGGTCACAGGAAGAAAATACATTTTTGATACTACCTCCTAAGTAAGTTCTTTTAAAGCAATTGTAGGTAAGAGAGTTTGTTTCCTCTTGGTATACACTTCATATACCCTGTGAAGAACCTTCCAAAACTTAATCAGCAAAGTAGACAAGGACATGATCCTGAAGGCTTTTGCTAGCTCAACAAACCTCTTAGCAGGTGTTTTTTCTGACACCAGAGTTGCCTTTTTTCCCTCTTTTTTGCCTCTGTTGCTCAAATAGGTTTTGTTGGAAATACAAAACTTGATCACCATTGCACAAAGTTTCTTTGTTAGAATTTCTTTTCTTGGCAAAAGCACTTGTGAGTTTGGGCATACTCTGGCAGTATTCACTTAAAAAAGGTTTCCTTGCCCCGTAATTCTTCTGAATATACCGGAAGATAATACAAAGATCCATACTGAGGTGCTAAAACCAGTTGATGGCCAGCTGCTCAAACTATTTTATTGTTTCAGTGTGCCTGAACGCCTACATGATGACTTCGACATGGGATGTGGTTATTCAATTTAGATACTTCTATAGATTTGCAATTTCACTGATTTTTCTTATAGGGTATGTATAGGTTTTCAGCTCCACAGTGATTTCAGCAGGTAGTCTGCCTTAACTTGTCTGGGCTCTGGTCAGTGTGTTGTCTGTGTTATAGGAGTCCTTTCAATTGGAAGAACTGAGAATGCCCTCTTCTGTACAGCAGTATCCCTCTTCAGATAACATTACATGGTAAAAACCCAAGCCTTTAGACAGTTTTAAGCCAACAGTTAATGCTGCAGGACTGCCTGCCCTTCTACTCTGTCTCACCACCAAACAGAGCAGGGCAGATTGGCCTGAGGACTGATGGTTAACAAAGGAGGGAGAACACTTTCAAAATCACTCTAATTCAAATGCTTTCACTCCTCACACTATACCCTGGAGCAGGAAGGAAATTTGATTTGATTGAAGGACTCTTTCAGAAGCCAGAATAATAATTGACAGCCATAGCTAATGAGAAAGAAAATTAATTCAGATGCTTATAATAAATTAATTTTTTTACAGACACAGGAGATACTAGAGGTTGAGTTTACATCGGAGAGCATGTGAGTAACACCCACACGGAACCATAGCTGTGCCCCTTTGTAAACAGTCAAACACATACTACCCTTTAGTCTAAAATAGTTTAAAATGCCCATCATGACAGTAATGGCTGGTGTCAATGAAGTTAGTTGTATATTGGCTAAAACTCTATCTTCCTTATCTACCAAGAGTCATCCTGGTTATTGATTTTTCCTATTACTTGCTTGAAGAGGGAAGATAGTAAGAACTGTGGTCATCATGCTTATTACAACTATTGTTTACCATAATCATTAAAAAAAAATCCAAACATATTTCAGATATCTTCTAAAATTAAAAATCAGTGACATGTCAATGATAAGACAAACTTCAAGGAAAGTATTATTCCTTGGTGTTCATTTAGGAGTGTATTTAGGTGATACTACTTCTGATTGCAACTTTTTTCTCTTTCAGTCCAGTCCCTCCTGAAAAGCTTGTGACTAATGGTGTATTAGTGGTAATTTTAAACTATTGCTCTTATATCTTTGTGGTCATGACAGCAATGGGAATGGTGAATCTGGCAGGTGTCCCAACACCCCACTGCAGGCAAGGCTGAAGGGGAGAGAGATGGGGGTCAAACACAAGTAGCCATCCTGTTGTGCTGCTCCCCTTGGAAGGACGTGTTAGGAAAGAATTTGCAGAGTCATTTGGGATCTCCAGAGACCTGTTTACCACCACAGGTTGATATCAAGCCTCTTGGCAAAGCCTGAAGTGGTCTTTCACTGACTTACTGCCACTGTGTCATTCCTTTGGGGAACTTCTTTTGTGACTCCCTCACAGGCATCCTGCTTTCCCCACTTCCCCAGGATGGTATGGAAATTGCTTTCTCAGCTGCCCTTAACTCATAACTTAAAGGAGGTAGCACTTGGCTGTCCATCTTCACCAAAGCAGGGCAGCAAGGACATCCCTGTGATTTGGCCTACCCATCAGTTTACCCTCAGGAGGTCTCAGCACACTCCCATTTTCCCCCCTGTTATTCCCGTTTCTTCCCAGTGCTGTCCAAAAACACCACAACAATTTTTCTTTCATTTGAAACCTGACACATTCTCAGAGTGCCAAAGCCATTCTCTTATCAGCCTAACCAACACAGGGTGGACTATTTTCCAGACCCCAGGGACTCAGGTGACCAATGACAGGTAGCAGTAAAGTGACTCACATATGGGATGTTTTATACTTTAATCTCACATCGCTCATCCCTGCTACAGTCTCGTGAAATTTCCTGCTTGGAAGTTCTAGTGGACAACAGATGGACAAAGAAAGAGCCTTCAGGTTAGACTTCAAACTAGAAACAAAACCCTTATTTTATGGTTAAGTGACTTTTCTTGGTTGGTTGATTGTTTTGGGGTTTTTTTTATTTTTTGTTATGTGGTTTTTTAAATTATTTTTTGGTTTTAGTTTGTTTTGTTTTTGTTTGTTTGGATTTTTGTCTGTGCACATTGGTTTTGTTTGTTTGTTTTCTTTCATTCTCTCATCTGGTAATTTTCCTACTTTATTCTTACAATTAGAGCACAGGAACTGGATGGTTAGGAGTGTATACGCAGGTTCACAGATTCAACAATTATAGTGAGTCTTCTAACTAATTATAAAAACTGGACTTTGAAATGAAAGGAATGACTCTTACAAGTGCTGTAAAGTAGAAGAAAATATATATTTCTATCTCAACTTACATTTTGTCCAATTTGCCTGTATGTCTGAGTTTTTAAAATAACTACTGCAGCTTTATAAACTTTTTGGAGTTTTGTAGTTTGTTTTTGATTTGCTTGTTTGCTTTTCTTCTTCTTTTATTTCTTGTAGTGTTCTTTTGCTGGACAAATAGAGTTTGGAAGCATTGCTAAATGGTTTATATATAAATTTCTGAAAGACCATTTAGTGTTCCATTTCTGAGATCATAGTCATTAACTTCTCTATATATTTTCTGTGTTTGGATTTTTGTTCTAGAAAAAGACTTCTTGTTTTCAGTGAAGGGATCATATGAGAAGAGCCAGACCCTGTCACTGGGCTCTTTCTGGCAACCTCTGAAGCCCCTGAACTTCCATTATATCAAGTACAGCCTGTCAGAGCTGTGCATGGCTCTAGCAGACAAGAAGCCTCATTTCTGCTCGGTATGTGATCATTAGCTTGAGTAAGCACAGTAAACTTGTGGTTTTCTGCACTTGACTGAGGCAAATGGAAAGAGTGTATTTTTAGTAAACAGCTCTCTTTCACGAACTTCAGCTCTGAAACAGCACTGTAACCCTGAAGACATGCAAATATTAGATGCCAACTTGAAAACTGCTGTACAAGGGACCCCATTTGAAAAAAGTAAATTGTAAGCAGTGCTTTTGTATGGTGTATATATGAAATATTTTTCTACATTATAATTTCTTTTTCAGTGTACTTCAGGTGAAGACAAAAAAGACTGCCATGCATCCCTCACTATTCCTCTGGATTCACTTCCATTCAGTGAGAAAGTGGCAGTAGCAAAGGTGATTGATATCAACTTCTTAGAATAAACAAATTAGGGCTATAGACCAAGGATCAGTGGGTATGTGTTAATTAGATCAGTGTGAAATAGGGGTTTAGATATTTAATTGTTAGTGCCCTCAGCTTCCTAATAATTCCTAACATTATGAACCTGTATGTTTTCATATGAACCAAACAGAACAAAGAAATCACAGCCAAACACGTGACAAAGGGATTTCTGTGGCCACCTCAGGCACTAACACGGATCAGAGCAAATGCAAATGATGAGGCAGGATGGAGCACACTGGCAGAGTTGGTGTTGGTTTTTACTGTACACAGCTCTCTTTATCTTTAGTATAAAACAATATAAGGAAAATAAAGTGGACTTGGAGAACTTTTGAGATTTAGATAGATTTTCTGATTATTATGGCTTTGTGGTTCAATATGGCTTTTAGAAAAAGAGAAAGGCTTCAGAGCTGATGGTAAAGAAAGAATGTAAAATGATCTCCAGTGTTTATATTGTGGTGTTTTTTTTTCCTAGGATGAGACCGTCAATTTACATGTGAAGTCAAATGACTGGTAACAAATTCTGTTTTTTGAGTTTTGTGGTTGTGAAAAAAAGATATTTTTTTGCCTTCTTACCTATTTCTGAAACTAAGGGAGAAAGTATTTAGTCAATGATTATATTTACCTATTGATGAACCCTATGTTCATTATCCATGTCCAGAAGGTGGTTAATTGTGCTAGGTGAATTTTCCTGTTATGCTGCTATATAGAAGTTCAGTTAAGAAGGGGAGAATAATGTTTTCTGGTTGCAACATCTGTAGAGCTATATATTTAGAAAAAGATGTGTTTACTTGCCTTTCCTTACTTGTTAAAAATACAGAGTATTCGTATTTATAAAATCTGGTGGTCTTGAGGCAAGAAATCCTAAACATTCCACTGTTTGTAGTATCCCTATATGGATTGTAGTATTTATGTTAGACACTTCCTGATAATCAGTGTAGTAATAAAGAATATTTCTTTCTGTAAGATTTTGCTACATTTTGCAGTTCATCAGCCTTTTCTTTACCTTATCTATACTATCTGCGATGTACTTTTGTGGGGCCGCAGTAGCAGCTTTTGTAAGCCTCATAATAGATTTTCAACTTTTAAGCAAGCATCCAGATATTAATTTTAAATGATTGTGCACACCCTGTTTAACCCTGGACTTTGTTTGAGGTCCAGAAACTTAGATGTTCGCTTGGAGTTTGATCTATGTACGGAGGAGAAAAATTTCCTACAGAAAAGGAAGAAGTTTGTGGCATCTGCTCTGAAAAAAGCGCTACATTTAGAACAAGACCTACAAGATCATGAGGTATGGGGAGGACCACAGGGACTGTAACATACTGTGTAACAGGAATGTCATGCTTGTAGTTTTTTGCATATTGTTCCTTAACTAGCCCTGATACATTCACTGCATCATATAAAGCATTGAGGAATGAGTTTCTACATTTTCTACTTTAGATGAAGCAATGTGAGAGCCAGGATAGTATCAAACCCTCTTGATACACGTTTCTTCAGAAAGCATAATGCCATAAATCAGAATTTTTTTTCTCTATTTCTTTTCCATCTGTGCATTATAGACCTGGATAGTCCGAATGTTTTAGCTGATCATTCAATCACCAAGACCTCATAAGGTATTTTATCAGATTTTTGGAGGGAGAAAATCTAACAGTTAAAGTGATGCATAATACTGGCTGATGAGAAAGTGACCTATTATAGACTCTCCTCTGGTGCTCATCATCTCACCTGTAGTTCCTCAAATAAAACAAAGACATTCAATACTTTTTCTCTAATCTGCTTGTCTGAGCTAGGGTTCATATTTTTTAATGTCCATGCTAGCGTGGGGATGGTTGGTGCTTTAGGGAGAGAGCATGGTCTGTGATCAGGAGCTTGAGAAATGAAGAACTAACTTGAGAGCAGGTTAAATTTTTTTCACCTGTGTTTTCTCCTTTGTTCAGGACAGGTGGACCAAAGGCATATTAGGTAATATATGACAGCATGGTTTTAGATATTATAAATTATGCCTCTGCTCACAAACTGATCATATTACATTGTCTCTCATTGGCACAATAGTTTCAATGAAAAAAACCCAGCAGTTTCTCAAGTATAAGAATTTTTAGGGGAAGTACTTCTAACTATTATTTTCAGATTTTCCAGCAAGAGAATATTTCCTTATAGTCAGGTAAATCCAAATTAGAATACTTTGCTTTGACCTGAAATGTTCGATTTGAATCAGGAAACTGTTGAGTCTTTCTTTGATGCAATTGCCTGGAAATGTGGAAAATGTCAGTGGGCTCATCTTCTCCCAGTGGATTTCTTAGTGAAATCTGTCTTCCTGTAACACATTTTATATTTCCATACAATTAGGCTTTATCACTGCATTACATATACTCTAGGTACTTTGTAGGAAATGTAATCTAGCTATTATGCTTGACTTACATAGAGGATGAGCTCTGCTTGTTATCAAAATAGACCTCTCAAGAGAAGATGTTTTGCTGCAGAAAATGCAGTCTAATATTGAAATGCCTTGGAACGATAAGTTTTGATAAACCAGCATGTAAAAATCTACAATGAAAATGATTGATTTTGATCAAAATCCTCAATATTAGTTCGTTTGGTTTGGTTTTTTTGTCCTGTGCAAAACACAGTTTTCATTATTTTTCTTCTATGCTTGGGGAGATGGTGAAATGTTGGAATTCTCTGTGGGGCTATCATGCTACATTTCACTCAGCACTGATCATTTGTGTGGGTAAACAAAGTGTTGCTTACCACTGTTGTGTTGATGATTAAACAGGTACCAGTTGTAGCAGTGATGACAACAGGAGGTGGCACCCGGGCTCTGACATCTCTGTTAGGCAACCTGTTGGGTCTTCAAAAGCTGGGTCTCTTGGATGCCATTTCATACATCACTGGGTCATCTGGTTCAACATGGTAAGGACATCCCAAACAAAAACATCTCTCATCACCTCTGTAGTCTGCTGTGCAAGATACTTACTCTTCATTTTTGTAAAGAAAGGTGTACTGCTTCAGTTTTGAACATTTTTTATTCCCGCATTAGGAGCACATTTCCCAAGCCAGTGAATTTTCCTTGATTCTTTGTTTCAGCTCTAGGGTCTTTCCTACTGAGTCACTGGGGTGCAAATCACAGCCTTGTGCATAAACCTTAGTAGCAAGGAGGGGCTTTTTTCAAGTCCTCAAGTTTCACTAGTGATTTGGGAAACTCTAAATCAAAAAATCTTTTCAACAATAAACTAAGCCCAAAAGAGGCTTTTAAAGAAACTCAGCTAGTTCATTTGATGTGGACCTTAAATCTAAGTCTAAAAAGTGAAAGTTTCTCTGCATATGACAGTGCACTTCATTTCTTTCCCCCAGGACTTTGTCACATTTGTATCAGAGTGCTGACTGGTCACACAAGGATCTATCAATACCGATCAGTGAAGTTCGCAGACATATGACCAAGTGCAAGCTAAGCTGCTTTTCCCTGGAGAACTTGAAATACTATGCAAAGGAGCTAAAACTGAGGAAGCAAGAGGGATACCAGATCTCTAGTGTTGATTTTTGGAGCCTTCTGCTGGAAAAAGCCTTAGATGATGGGGTAGCGTTTTTCCTATATTTTCTCTAGATACTGAATCCTATTGTATGAAGCTCCAGGGACAGATGCCTGAGAGCATGCCAGCATTATCCAGCTGATGATTTCTGCTGATTAACAAATGGGTTTTAGAATTGTTAAGGTTGGAAAGGCCTCTATGTCCAATCATTATCCCATCACTATCTTGTTCACCACTAACCCATGTCCCCAGATGCCACACCTGCGCAAGTTTCAAACACTTTCACAGATGGTGATTCCACCACTTCCCTAGGGAACCTGTTCCAATGCTGACCAGTGAAGAAATTTTTCCTAATATTCAATTTAAACCTCTTTGGGCACAGCTGAAGTCCATTTCCTCTTGTCTTATCACTTGTTGCTTGGAAGAGACCAATCCCCACTTGTCTTCCTTTCAGGAAGTTGTAGAGAGTGATAAGGTCTCCCCTGTGACTCCTTTTCTCCAGGCTACACAACGCCATGTCCTTCAGCTGTTCCTTGTAAGACTTTTTTTCTAGACAGTTTCCCAGCTCCATTGCCTTTGCTCCATGTCCTTCTCTGGACATGCTCCTGCACCTCAATATTTTTCATATAGTGTGGGGCCCAAAACTGGACAGAGCACATGAGGTGTGTCCTCACCAGTGCTGAGTACAGGGGAACAATCACTGCCCTAGTCCTCCTACTACTGCTGATACAGGCCAGGATGCCATTGGCCTTCTTGGCCACCTGGATCATGTTCAGCTGCTGACCAGCACCCCCAGGTCCTTTTGTGCTGGGCAGCTTTACAGCCTCCCTTCCCCCAGCCTGTATTGCTTCCTGGGGCTGTTGTGACCTAAATGTAGGATCTGGCACTTGGCCTTATTGAACCTTATACAGTGGCCTTGGCCCATTGATCCAGCCTGTCCAGATCCCCCTGCAGAGCCTTCCTGCTTTCCAGCAGATCATCAGCTCCCACTAAGATTAGTGTTGTCTGCAAACTCGTTGAGAGTTTTGTCCCATGTGTCTCTTAATGCATAATTAGCAGCTGAAGGGGCTTCTGCAGAGCAGAAGACCTGTGTCTCCTTCTACAATTACGAGTAGTTAGTCTAACTAAAGAGTCATGTTCTTGGTTTATTTTACTCTGTTCATCCCTGTGAGAACAAATTTCTGTGTAAAGTGGATGTATTTATGAGAAAGGAGACCATTTTTTCAAAAAGCATCCTACAACACTGCCTGTAATTAAACAAGCGTGTGTGGATGTGTAAATATGTAGATCACTCCTTTGTTAGAAAAATGTTTGGACGCAAAATGAGTCAAAAGAATAGCAAAATCAAGAAGGAAACAGTATTCTGCTGTACTCTTGGAAGCCCATATACTGTGCCAAGAAGGTCCCTTGATTTTGCTCTTTGTCTTTTGTCAATTCACAGAAAAATAACCACAGGCTCTCAGATGAGCAAGAGGCATTGAGTCAGGGTCAAAATCCCCTACCTATCTACATGATCCTCAACATCAAAGAAGATTACAGCCTTTCAGAGTTCAAAGGTGATGGCAAAAATGGGCTTATTTGGTTTAAACTATCATTTTAAACTATCTGCATTATCTACTTCAACCTCTTCTACAGCTGACCCATAGCATTTACAAACAGTTTCTTTTCCTCCCTAACTTCTTCTTCCATTTCCAGACTTTATGCTTAGGCTATGGGAGGAACTTATCTTCTATGGGGCAGGAGAATTCTTGGGAAGGTGTTTAAGGACAGACAAGGTACTCACAAGCCTTAGCTCCACATGTAGGGTAACTCAGGCTGACCCCTCTTGGCATAAATTACACTTATATTCTCTCTGGAGAGGGTCATTGGAAAGTTCTGGATGAACAACACTGCGAAGCATTACTGATGAGTGGCTGACACCAGTTGAATGATAACTCTTTACCCTGAGGAAGGCCAGTCTGTGGTCAGGTTTATCCTGCAGCTGTCTTTTTGCCTTTTCATAGCCCTTCCAGCAGGGAAGTAGGGATAAGATTAAGATCTAAAAGTTTGTTTTATGTCTCTGCAGAATGGGTGGAGTTCACCCCTTATGAGGTTGGGTTCTTGAAATATGGTGCCTTCATTCGTGCAGAGGATTTTGGCAGTGAGTTCTTCATGGGTCGCCTGATGAAGAAGCTTCCTGAGTCCCGAATCTGCTTCATGAAAGGTAATGTGCTCTATTGCAAATATTTGAATTGCATAAATATGTACTTTATTTTCAATATAATGCAAACCCTGCATATCACAACCAGTGCTCTGCATCATGCAGGACTGAAACCAACTGGACACCATGTTGTTCTTGCTTCTGACTTTCTTAGACAATGGAGATGGGCTAAAAGTGCTGAGAGGAAGCTTCAAACTGCACTACTCACTGTTGCTTTTGTCTTGAATAGTGATGCTCATGCCTGAAGTTTCAGGGCTGCTTGAAGAGGTTAGGTTCATTCTGAACCAACCAGCAAAAGAGCTCCACATGAAAAATATTTGTATTTTGAAACCAAAATATTTAAATCAAATTTATCTATGAATGGCATGATCTTAGATGCCAAAGCAGTGTTGTTACTGACTTTATTATAAAATATGGAAATTTAGGATAGTTTTGTGAACTGCTACTGATACTTTTGCAAGTTTAATAGTATTCTTTGTAATTTTACTACCATGATAAATAATTGAAATTTATCATTCTTAATTCAGGAAATTGGGTAGCACCCAGTAATAAATGAGAAACAGTTTTGCAGGTTTTATGCAATTCTTGTTTTAATGTTGCTTAATACTGGAACTCTCTAGCACACCTCTTTGTATGTTGGTTCTCTGGGGTAAAGTTGTCTGCAGACAAGGTCATCTGCTATCAAACAGATATTATACATGTAAATAAACACAAGGCACAACAGGACACCAAGGATACAGGTGAAAAATGGTTAATTTGTAAAGTGAAAAATTCATATAGCCAGAAACACCACATGGTATTCCTAATTTGGTATTCAGAGAAGCTGTAAATGTCTGTATTTTGCAAGAGGAGTCCAGAATCATAGTGTTCAAAACATGAGACAACGGTTAGGCATAAGAAACAAAAGATTGTGCTCAGTCACACAAGCACTAAATGTCACAGCTTTATTAGCTATGCTAAGAGCTTTCAGTGATGTCATGAGTTAAGGAAAAAGTTGTCTGAGGGAAAAGTCAGAAGAAAACACAGGATGCAAGAGTATAAATAGATCTGAAAAGGGCAGGAGAAACTGATGCACAGTAAATCCCACTGGTGGCTCTGAAACACAGTAGTTCAAATGCAGCCAGTACTAGAAATCCTAAATCCAGGAGACTGAGATGCTGGAGAGTACACTGGAGAAGAGATGCCTTCTTCCCTTTTTCTTTTACTCTTCCATTAAGCACTATGCTATTAGAGGTAGGAGGTGGGCTACAGAGCTAGGTGGGACTACAGAGCCTTCTTCTGAGCATGTTGTGCCTCCATTGCAGCTCCTCAACAGCAGCGGGGCAGTGTGCTCATACCAAGGTGACCAGGTAGCAAGCACACCCAACATATCCAGCCTGGGCTGAGCTCTGTTCTCAGCCTTAGCACCCGAGCCTGGTGATCCCACAGCCACGGGGGGACCTTTATAAAGGATAAGGTGGAGAGTTAAAGCAATGTTGCCATCTAGTGATACCACATGCAATGCCCTCTTGGGTTACTACCAAAATGTGCTGTTAGTTATGGGTTGGTAGTTTAAAGATTGCAGGGAGAGGAAAGAACTTTTCAGCTAGAGATGAAAAGACTGGATGAGTTATGGGGATACATGACCCTCAGGTTTCCAGAAGAAAGGCTGGGGTTCATAACAGCTTCTTTACTCTCTCCAACTCTGTAGCTTAGTAAGATACCATCCTTTCACAGTTCTTACTTCAGCCAGTATAGGTACAAAGAAAATTCAGTGCAAGAGGTTAGGGCAACGTTGCTATGTTATTATAAACAAGTTCTGAGGAGACAACAATGTTGGAGAGTCATTAAAATGCAGGAACAGTGTATAACTCCTAGGGCTGAGGGAACCGGAAGAGTTTCAGAGCGAGAAGACTCCAAGACAGGAGAAACCAGAGGAGTTGTCTTCTCAAGGCAGGGTTGGACAGAAACTTCTCAAGCTGCTGGGAGATGAGGTTGTCTTGGCAGAAACTGGCTAGTAATTATATGCAAATGAACTCTGCTTGACAGCTAAGTGTAGATCCAGAGAGGCCCAATCTGATTTCTTGATTATGCATTTCTAATATTTCCTAAGTGAGTCTATTTTTACAAGGACTTCCTGTAAAACAGAAGGCTTTGGTTTTTTTTGGCTTTTTTAGGTCCCACTCTAGAAACAAGCCATGTTTTAAAGGGAATTGTATTTCTGTTAATAATTTATGGGATGAATAATTATTTTATTGTACAACTCAAGTTATTGCATCCCGTACAATGTATGGCTTTTGCAAAGCTTTCAGTGGTAGAGATTTTCAACACAAAGCACAGAATTGCCTTCTCTGGTAGAGTTCCTCTTGGGGCCTGTGACAGAGCTGTGGAGGAAGAGATACTTTTCAAAATAAAAGAGACTCTTGGAGATTTCTGCACTGTGGAGACATTTTTAGATGTTCTTTTACATGGGGTGGAAAAAGTGGGAGAAACACTATGGGAATGATATTAACAAATAGAAGAAGAAGGATGTCCCTCAAAAGACCTTGTGCAGAGAGTAATTTTAGAGGGATAGCAACGATGTCTTGTATCTAGAGGACTTTTCTGCAGGCTATCCCAGACTGTTCTCTAACCATTTGATTCTTAACTGTCCAGGAGCAGCTTCCAAGCCTTTGACTGAGTATCCACTTGTATATGATACATTTTGTAGACCAGACCCCTATTTTATAGGAAATGGCCTGGTTTTGCTCTCTTAGGACAGTTGCTTATGGGATGGAAAATGTTGGTTTTTATGTGGCAATGAATTACAGTGGCTGAAGGCCTCACACAATGTTTTAAACTATTTAGGCTCCTCCTTGAGGACAGAATGCTAGTTGCTGAAAAGAACTTAATATAGTTTTTGGTGATCATTTGGAAACCTCGGGGCTTTCCAATACCCCTTGCAAAGCTTAAAGATTGTTTGTTTAAAGGGATATTTTCCATTAGAATGTTTCTGAAGAAGTTTCTCTGCTCTCTACCATTGCACAGGCCTATGGAGCAATGTTTTCTCCTACAACCTCTTGGATGCCTGGCATTCGTCGGATCCCACACAAAGACGCTCACTGAGGTGTACCCAACACAGCACTGTTGATATTGGTCAGTTATGTTTCTGCTTCACCTGGTCCCTCATAAATCCAGAGGCTTCATGTTGTCAGCTGTATTGAACTAAGTTTCCTCTCTGAATTTATTCATAGAAATATTATTTCCATTAATCTCTCTGAATTTATGTAAATATAAAACTACTGAAGGTTTTAAACAGATTGTCTTTGCCAGGGGCCCTTTGGTGAGCCTCCGTATGGTAATGAACACCTCAGTGCTGTGCTCTCTGTCTGCCTCAGCAGCTGGTGCTTTTCATACACTGTTGTTGAAGACTTCGATTACATGAAACTCCATTTCAATTTTCTTTGATTTGTTGTAAACCTGTGTTTTTCTAAGAGGCCTTGGTTATCCTTCCTGTGTTCAAAGGCAGTTCGTGAATTTGGTTTATGGGTTTCTATCATATTCTCCATGGAAGTTTTGCAAAGCCCTAAGCTAAATAAATCATGTGATAGAGTCATTGACTCTCCTCTCAATCTCATGAGGTTCTCTGTACTTTTGTGGATGTCTGTCTCCTGACAGATTTTATTTTTGTACCCCCCCAAAGCTGATTTTATATTAATTTTGAAAGGAACAGGTCCAGATTCTGAACCTACCCTAACCTTCGCACAGGGAATCGATCTGTGAGTTCTGTCAAAGAATGGATCACTTTTTCCAGTTTTAGCAAGTTTGTTGCCACTCTGTTTCTCATGGAATAGGCTTTACTGAAGATTAATTTTCTTCTTGTTCCTATTTTGACATTGATTTCTCTGTATTTTGCAGTGTCCTATTAGTATCTTCTTTTCCCTAGCTAACATGAGATACCTTCTGTTATTTTAAGTATTGAAAAGAACTGTATCAAAGCAACAATTTGTTCACCTCCTCTATCTTTCAGGAGAAGAGTCTTCTTCATCAGACAGGAGACATGAGTTGGAGACTTACTTGGTCACCCCTGAATGTGGCATCATGGGCATCCTTCGGCAGATCCTGACAGAGCGGGTGATGGTTTCCAAGTTCTACAACTTCCTGAAGGGGTTCCAGCTGCACAATGAATATCTTCAGAGCAAAAATTTCTGTATATGGAAAGGTAAACATCCTAGAATATAATTTTTTGCTGTCTTAGATGGTTGGTGTTTTCATCAGTGAAGAGAGGGCAGATGATGAAAATTTGGAAATGAATATTTCAAGATAGCGATGTAAATTTTGTACAGTCAAATCAGTTTCAGGAATTTCCTTGACTCCAGGGAAAGAAAATTGCTCCTCATGTAGAATAGCAACATGAGAAATGAAAGAACTCTCTTCTTACCTTGAACAGGCCTTTCTTTTATGTGTGAAGGCTGAACATCTGTAGTGCATCAGGGTCTTTTTGGAAAAGTCAGTGTAATGGAGAACTGTCATTTTTCCTAATTTTCCTTATTAGTCAAACAACAGATGTACTGTTTCTTCAGTGAATCACTCATCATAAATATTTCCTTTCAGATACCATACTAGAGCATTTTCCCAACCAGCTGACAGAAACAGCAGAGTTCATGTGCCTGGCAGACACAGCGGGATACATCGACATTAGCTATCCACCACTCATGAGGCCAGAAAGGAAAGTGGATGTTGTGCTGCACTTAAACTACTCTTCTGGATCACAGACCTCGGTGTGAAAAGCGCTCTGTTTTCTTTGATACACAGCTGCTGCCTTTTAGCCCTCCTTAACTCCTAAAAATTCAGAATAATTTATGTAGAACAAACTGATTCTGGGAAAAAAGGATACTTGGTCTACAGCTCCCTGTGCAGATGCTTAGGTCGTGCAAGTGATGCTGGTAAATCTCCTGAGAACAGAAGTAATATCAGATTTCTAAACATTTTATTTAGTTTTATTTAATAGCATTTATTTATTAAATGCTATCTCTTAGACATGTGTGCTCCTGTGATCTCCATTTGGCTATCTAGATTACATTCACATGGAGTGTTTATCTGGTACTAGTTACCACCACTGATGAACTCATTATGGTTGTGTTGTGATGTTTATATAAAATTATCCACATGTAGTATAATTAGAAATGTTTTGTCCAGTCCTCCTTAGAACAGTAATGGGATTTTTTTTTGTTCTTGTTTGAAACTGTGGAAAAGAATTGTCCCTTGACAATATTTCCTCTCTCAAATACTAATAACCTGGTCTATAATTCCTGGTACTAGATATAGTTAAGACAGAAATTCTTGAGAACTAAAATTCTCATACATGCCAACCAGACTCAGGAAGCAAAATCCTGCTTTCAAAAATTGCTAACTCACGTGCAAGATTAACATTTCAGTTAAGGTGATATTTGGTCCCAGATTGCTGTTTACTTACATCACTTCTCAGAATCATCCTAAGACATCTAGGACAGAGGCTTTTAAATACTTTAAGCCAAGTAAAAAAAAAATTTAATTTTTAATTCAAAAACTTCACTATTTCTGATTCTTGTCCATTCTACTTGTTTCAGTATTTTCTCCAGAAGAGGCATTTTTCCATATCCTAAGCTGCTAGGCCACCCTTCCCATAGTCATGGACATTTTACCTATCTTATAAAGGCTAATGAGGAGAAGGTAGAACACCAATCAGGAGTACAAGTTGGAGGCTGAGTCTTGAATTGTTCTGTTAATAGCACTTAATATTTCATGTAAGAGACAAGAACAGAAGAAATATTGAGAGTGAACCCTGCTCCCAAATCTTTGTGAAGATCTTTTGATGGATGCATTAGGAAAAGTGGTGGAAAAGGCAGGATTTCTGACATTTTCTTCTTTTCTGACTGAATTCAGCCTTTGGAAGAAGCCTCCAAATACTTTCAAAAGCAGGGAATCCCATTTCCCAAAATCCACATGAGTGAAGAGGAGAAGAAAAATCTAAAGGAGTGCTACCTCTTTGAAGAGAGAGAGACCCCAGAGGCACCGACTGTGGTGTTTTTCCCACTGGTGAATGACTCCTTCAGAAAATACAAAGAGCCTGGTAAGCCATGGGATGGTCCTCACACCACCTGGCAGCCCTTTGTGGGATGTGAGACATGGTGTGGCGTGGTCTCCTCCCTCCCCTGCTGTGCCTCCCATGGGAGAGTGATGCAAATGCCAAGGGAGCTAGGAGTAACCCTGTGCCCCACCTGGAAAGTGGGAGGTGGACCCATATCTATACCCTACTGATGATTTTTCTTTATTTATTTTTTTATTTTCTTTATTTTATTTTTCTTTATTTAGGTGTGGAGCGCAGCCCTGCTGAGATGGCACAGGGCAATGTGGATGTTTCCACCATTTTTTCCCCCTACTGCTTAAACAGTTTTACCTACACAGAGGAGGAGTTTGACAAGTTGATAGAACTGACCAGCTACAACATTCAGAACAACCAACATCTGATCCTTCAGGCTTTGAATTCAGCCATAGAGCAGAAAAGACAGCACAAAAAATAAACACTCACCTGAGTTTCAGAAAGATATCTGCATGTTTTTGTTTTTGTTTTTTTCCTTCTCTGGAGAATCATCAAGAGCTGTCTGAAAATGAGCATAGTAGACTTTGGAAAGCAAAGACTTGTCTAGGCTGTGGTTTTCCTCTCTAACACACGGTGATGCTGGATCAGCCAATCAAACAAAATAATGATTAGACTTGTGCTTTATTTATTTAAATAAATAAAGCTGACGAACTTTTTCATGCATATATGTGTATGTGCAGTAAATTTAAGGTCAGAAAACATTGAGTTTATTGAAAAGTTTTTTAAATGCACAAATCTGGGACAGATTCAAAATTTGTTATGCTACTAAAAACTGTATGTGAAGAAAAATGAGCTACAGATATTTAATTTATTCCAAATCTAGTGCAACAGAAAAATACATGATAAATGTGGACAGTTTCAAAGAACATGAAATCTATATTTTCTTATATTGTCAGAAAGAAATTTTTTCTAGAAATAACATGCCAAGCTAAACATAAAAGATAATCTGAGACTTCCCATGAAAAATACACATTTTCTATATTTCTAAATGTTAAAGTTTTATTACACCAGCAGTATTTAGTTTTTGAAAATCTCTTGGAAACTACTGTTTCAAGCCATATTGTGAGTCAGGATCAGCTCTTCCAGTGCAGGTATAACTATCTAATCCACGGTTCCACTTTCCACTGAACATTCATTGTATTTAGATGATCCAGTTCAGTATCCATGTCCTGTTAATTTCAGTGGTTTTAATACTATTTCTTGTTATTATAAGATGGGATACTGTGAGAATTAAAACATCAAAAGCTGAGAGATAGGTTTTGTGGTGAGAAGGTAAGCTAAGTGCTCTACACTGATATCCATGGGTAATTCATGGGTAATCGCATGACTTTGTCAGTCCCTGCCTGTCTAAAAGCAGCACAGGATATATGGAACTACTATAAATAGCACAAGGTAATTTGTTGAAACTGCTTATTTTTGAGATGAAGACCAAAATAATTATTTGCTTTAGAAAGAATTTTAATAAGACAAATACTATGCAAACCTGTTTCATTACAACAAAGATACTAATCTAAAATAAAAAGATACAATGCTTCAGTCAGTATTGGTTGCCCTTAATTACTTAAAATTTAAATAAAATGCAGCAGATTGTCTGTGCTGAAGTAACATGTATTGGCAAACACAGAGATATGAATAATGTATCATAGAAAATGTATAAAATTAAGTTTTAATTAAAAATTAAATATGAGCTTCTCAATGGCTGAAAAATTATCTTCCTTCCTGCTATCATGATCTGTCTCTCCTTCAATCATTCCTTTATGCCTTGTCTTCCTCTAGCTTTTGCTGTCTTTAGTTTCCCATGCTCACCTCCGATGACCTCAGCCCCTTTAGGTGTGCTGTGTCCTTACCCCGGCTGCTTTTCCAGCCCTCACACCTTTATCCAATTTGCAGCCTGGGTTCAAACCTCTGGTGTGCTGAAATGGCTGTTTACTTGGTGCTCATCAAGGGCTCCCCTCTTTGTGATCTCTGTTGCTGAGTCATCTGGTCCCTCTGGGCATTGCCTCTCCTCTGTCCCAGCTCTACTTCCCTCCGAGGCTTCCCTGGCTATCATTATGACAGCCCCATTTGGTGTGACACACGTGTTTGCTACTCCTCCCCACTGCCATCTTACAGCTGAGGTTTCAGGCGCCTCCAAGAGCTGCATATGAAGTTCCTACCCCTGCCATCCAAGTCTTTGATGACACCAAATTTCAAGAAGCCTGCTTCTCTCTTCCCACTCCTGCCTTTAACTATACCTCTTTGCTTCCCTTGATGTTCTCTCGTTTGCTGGTTTAACAGTGGGAAGCCCCATTTACTCAGTGTGCCACTGAGGTGTTCTCTGCTGTACCTGCTAGGGTGCTTGTTCCACCTCCCAGCAGAAGGAGATCCTTGTCATCTGTCCTTGCAGGCCAGCAGGGAGATTTTCTGTGGCTTTGTCTGCTGGCATTGTTTCGTTCTGGCTCAGCTTTTAATGGGGTATGTTTCCTATGCTCTGACTCTGGGCTGTACTGAAGCATTACAAGAATGCAGGTAACAGCTGCATTCAAATGTGGGCATTCAAAAGCACTTTTTGGTTTTGCACAATGGGAGTGCCCCTTTTACAGGAAAGAGGAGTGACCTCATGGAATTATCCCTTTGAGGAAGAAAACTATCAGGAGGGGAGAGGAGCACTGCAAAAATCTAGGCCCATGCTGTACCATGGTGTTAGTACCAGCAGGAGTTAACTTAATTTTTCCTAAATGTTTTAATAGATAGAGCTCTTGGTACATGTGGTAATGGGAGCTATAAACACTAACATGCTGACCTCCTTAGTTGTAATTAATATGTTTTGAATCTTTTCTGTGTCTGTCTTTTCCTTCTTACCTATTCATTATCTATAGTAAGTGAAGGGATTAGCATGCAATTGCAGCTGTGCCCCAGCCCTTCTGATTATCACAAAGGTGCATGAAGAACTGAGCAGCTCAGTGAGGTGACTCAGACCACAGGAACCTAAGGAAAGCAGCAGTAGGATTCTTGAACTCCTCACAAGGCACATGAGAACTTGGGCAGTCCTGCTGGGTGAGTGCCACTGAAGAAACAGGACCTAATGGGATGGTAGGCAGCAGCATTTTGTGCTGTCCTGTAGTGCAAGGAGTGATCAAACAAGAGATTATTGCAAACATTCTGAGAGAAGTGAACTAGTCATACATGAGACTATAGGTTGCACCATGTGAGTGATAGAAAATGTGTTTGCCACAGCAGATACTGGAGAATATGGGTGGTAGAACAGAACTCCCATCTTAGAAACTGTGTGCTAAAACCTTTTTACATGTAAAGCTCTGCTGCGTATGTGCAGCGTATATCCCAGTCTTACTGGAGTGATAACACTGCAGAGGAGGCCATCAAGGCCTTATTTCCTTCTGCCCTGGTCATGGTATGCTGGTCAACAGTTAAAATGGCTGAGAGTTATGTGTCATTTGTGCCATTGAACCTTTGAATTCCTCCTGAAAATCTCTCTCTTGTAGGGTTCCTGCTAAAGCCCAGCACACCTGCAGTGTCCATAAAGTATTTCTCCAGCACTCCTCCCAGACCTCCAGCTCATGATATCAAAACTCTGTGATGTGACATCTTGTCGTGTCTCATGTCTCCTTGGGTTCTGAGGTCTCCTTTGCACTCCCTCTAACCCACTATTGTTATCTCCTTTTCTCCATGCAGCTGGACATCTCATCCAGATGTCATAGCCTGACCTCAGCTGCCCTAATGCTTGTCCCAAATATGACCAAACCTCCATCATTCAAACCTGAAACCTCTGGAGGAACAATTACAGTACAGAGGAGACATGAGACAAAGGGGAAAGATTAAGAATGGTTAAGTAAGATTAAGATGGTATAAAACATGAGGAGGGAGAAAGGATAGAAGAAAAAACAAATTATAATAACTGAGAAAAAGAGGAAAATGGCATTTTACCTATGAGGTATTGAGATGGACAAAGAAAGAAAACACTTTGAAATCCAAGGAGTCAATTGTAAAGAAAATATGGCAGGGAATGGAAAGAGGAAAAGAAAGAGGAAATCAGGAACTAAAAGGCAGTGGACACAAGCATTCAAAACAGAGATAAAGGTATGTCACTCCTCTATTTTTTTCAAAGCAGTCTTAATAGGCTGGTCCTTTAAAATGAAAAATAACTAAAAATCTCTAATCTAGAAAATGTCATGGCACTAAATGCTGAGGTTCTGACCAGGGTTCTGACCATCTGGGCTTACCTGATATGCACACTGTGAGTACTTCCTAGCTCCCAGCTCTCTCTTCTTTTTTCCTGTCCTTAAACACTGAGAAAAGATGGTTCCTTGGCCCCTAGCAGTCCAGCTTTTCCTCCCAAATACTGCTTATTGCAGCCTTCTCTTTCTCAGCTAATACTCTGTATATTAGTTTGCTCCCTTCCTGTTTAATTTCTTTGGCTGAGGAAATGTAGCATCCTTAGGAACTGATAACTATCTAGTAAGGAGCTGCAAGTTTCTACATCTGTTAATATGTACTTTTAAATATTGAGCAAGCTGTTTCTCCAATTTTGCAATTTCTGCTGTTCAGCTGGATGACACCCAGTCTTAAAAGCAACTCATGCTCCAAATTCCTCCTTCAGCTGCATTTCTTTTAACTTACTATCTACTTTGTAAATACAGGATATTTAATAATGGTTGGTTTTAATAGTCAATATGACAGCCTAAAATTTGTTGAAGATTAAATGCTTTGGTCCCACATACAGAAAATAATTCAGAAAATCCTTCATAGATGTTTAACAAACACCTTTTCTAGTCACTCTTAATCTCTGGTGCATAATTTCTGCTGGTGCAGGGGTTGATGGCCTGTAACCCACAGCTGGGTTTGGACATGGGGAGGAAGAACTGTACTGCTCATATTGCACTTGTGCTGGTTTCATATCCTATCATGGGGGATAGGATAAACTTGCATGTAGTCTGCAGGAATGTGGAGAATGAACAGAGATTCAAAAAACTTTGGGAACTGCTCCTGTGAACTCTAATGCTGGGAAACTTTCTCCAAGTACAGAAGACATCCCAAAGTGAGAACTCCAGTCACGGAGGACTTTCTAACTCTACAGGTAACCACTGAGGACTGTACATTTGTAACATGCATAGAATCTGAGAGAGATGAAACAGAGTATAAATTTGCACTTCAATTGGGCAGCTCTAAGACTGGAATGGTAAATTCTGGGCTTTATCCAGTGCATCAGTAACTGTAACATGAAAGAAATGTATACAGGTATTTAACTGTGAGTGCAATGGTATATGAAGTCATTAATGATGGTGGCACCTCTACTGGGAAAGGAATATCTCTCAGTATCAGAGGTTTGTTCTAGTTATATGCTAGATGCATACAAATCTAGCATGCATCTATACAATGGATATAAAATGCCATACTTTTCTCAGTATGATCTTAACAAGAATACATTCTAGTACTTTTAAACTTTTTGCTTTAACATTTATTTCCCAGAAGATTCATTTTCTCTTGTTTCTGGGGTAGGATAATGAACAGCAGTAATGCCCCTGTCTCCTGTGAGTTTTCTCTCTTGCTCCAAATCTCCTTCCTTCACTAACTGCACAATGGTGGCCTAAGACACAGCTCCTGCAGGAAGAGGATGTAGCTGAGCCAGAACTCCAGAACTCCCATCTGACTCTGCTCTCCAATGCTGTTTTTTGTATAGAAGTATTTATATGTCTGAGAATGGTGAGGTGGTCACAGACAATCCTGGTTGTGCTTCCACCATGTTAGAATAATCTCAGGCTCATTTTGCCTGTTCAAGGCTAGGCAAATGTTTATTGTGTTAAGGCATTTAGGAGGACACTGGTTGTCAGGTGTTTTGGTCCAGTCCAGGACTGTGATTAAAAGGAATCACAAAGCTACATTTGAACTTGGTGAAAATATGTCACGTAGCTCCATTTCTCCACAGCTTGTCTCTGCAGTCAGATGTAATACAGGTACCTTTGCCAAGGGAGTGATGCTTCTGCAAACTGTGTTGCAGGATGAGTAAGAAACCTAAGCAGTAGAAGTACAAGGTTGTGCTGATTTTGGCACATTCTGTGTGATAAACAGATAAGACTGTGATATCACTACGCTAAAGGAGTAGTGTGCAATTTTGCTGCCAGGGCAACTACATTTAGATCTTTGAAACAAGTGGGTTGTTTTCCTTCGTCTAGCCTTAAATTATTCAAATATGTAATGAAATAAAGTATTTCCACTTGAAGCATCTGCTTTTCATTCTAAAAGTTGAAACCATCCAGATTTGTACATTCAGATTTTTAAATGAGATGGCACTAGTTCAGTTGTTAATGAGAACCTTGCAGTTTTCTTTCTTTATGTTGTTCCCTGTGGAGTGACTCAGATGGAAGCAGAGTACCTTGATCTAGCTGAAGGCTGTACAGATCATTATAGATAGCCAAGTGTGCCTGTAATGGGGAATTCACTCTGCAGACATGGAAGTCTGCACACAGAATCCATCTTTCCTCTCCAAAGGCTTCCTTGAGGACAGAGAATCTCACCTTTCTTACGGTTCACCAACTTTAGAGGGATTTCTATTGCTTATCATCAGTTGTGACGATGGTTCTCTGAACTACCCAGCCTTGGGAAAGTTGTTCCACCCTAATGACAATTATCCTGGTATTTTTAGTATCACATGGCAGGTTTTCCAAGGTCAACCAGGTCTTCTTTTCTAACCAGATTTAAAAAAACAAAGCAAAACAAGAAAACCCGCACAAAAACCCAAAAAACCAAAACAAACCAACCCCTACAAATCCCTTCCCCCTTCCTGCCCCCCCCGAATGATTGTTGTTCTCTAAATTAAGCTGCAAAAGGAGCTCTCCAGGTTGTAGCTCGGAGTGTCCGTGACCTGAGGCCAAAAGATGCTCTTGTACTTCCAGTGTGGGCAGAGCTACTTTTCATGCTGGAAATGCAGATGCCATGACACAGCCTCCTGTTACTGGAGCTTCTAGTTTGTTATTCATTTGTTTTTCTCCGTTTGAAGATGGTAATTTCCACTGGGTAAGCCTGGAGATGTTCATCTGCTCTTTTGTTCATGTTCTTTGGTTGAACAAATCTCTGTAAAATAAAAGTGATAAAACTTAACCACTGGATAGTGTATTCCATTCATCTTGACAGGAGTTTCTCACAGTTGTTATTAAAAGTTCAACTGCCTTTCTCTGGAAAACATATAAAAGCATAACTCTTACCTGCTTTGCACAGTTATTATGTATTTTCTTGTCACTTTTTTGCTGTATTTAAGATACTGTGGGGTGCAGAAATAATCCTGGGTCATGCCTGGAGCCATAGGCATTGACTTCAAGACATCTGTTACCCGCTGCAAGCATCCACCTCCTTCTCCCCTGCTGTCCTATCCCACTCTGCTGCTGCTGCTCCTAGCCAAAATCACCTCCTCTAGTTACAGATCACCCCTGAAAAACGAAGTCTGGGCCCTGCACCCACACCGTGTCCTCTCCCCTGGGAGGAAGGAACGGGAGCAGCCCAGGAAGATCTGGGAGCTGCATGCCCATGCAGTGATCTGTCAGGTGGTGGGATGGACATCTCCAGGGGTTCCTGTGTGCCACAGGGCTCTGCCCCTCTGCAGGCACCGAGCCCAGGTCCCCCTGCCAACAGAGAGACATTGACCACCGTGCACTGGCTGTGCCAGCAGGCAGGGAAATCACCACCAGCTGTTCAGATGGCCTTTCTCAGGGTCCAGTTTCCCCCAGCCAGGAGCCGTCCCTGCTCAGGGCAGGGAAGAAGTGGGTTTGAAGGAGCAGGCCTCGGTGGCAGCACCCTCCATTCTGAGGCTCTGCACACACAGAAAAGGGTGGCAGCAGTGCAGGACCCGTGGGGCAGGCGCAGGCTGGGAGAGGTTCCCAGCCAGAGGAAGGTACCAGATTCCTTTTGGCTGTGGTGCTGTAAGGTCCTCCCCTGGAGCACTCTATCCTCGGTGCTCCACTGCCTTCGCAGTGGGAGGGGAGCCCTTTACTTAGAGAGATGAGATGGGTGGGGCCTCGGGTCATTTTATAAAATAACAAGTCATTGACTCCCACAGGAGTACATCCTGCAAACATGTCTTGGGAAGTGCTGCCAGTGGAGGTACCAGGAGCAGACACTGAAAACGTGTCTCTAGAGCTGCTCCCCACAGAGGTGCCAGCAGTAAATCCTGAAAATATGTCTCTAGAACCGCTGCCCACGGAGGTGCCAGGAGTAGAGCCTGAAAATATCTCTCTCGAATTGCTGCCCGTGGAGGTGCCAGGAGTAGATCCTGAAAACACGTCTAAAGGATTCCTGACCATGGAGGTGGCAGGAGTAGATCCAGAAAACATGTCTAAAGGATTCCTGCCCATGGAGGAGCCAGGACTATGTCCTGAAAACATGTCTAAAGGATTCCTGCCCATGGAGGAGCCAGGACTGTATCCTGAAAGCATGTGTAAAGGATTCCTGCCCATGGAGGAGCCAGGACTGTATCCTGAAAGCATGTCTAAAGGATTCCTGCCCATGGAGGAGCCCGGAGTAGATCCTGAAAACATGTCTCAAGAATTGCTGCCCATGGAGGTGCCAGAAACACTCTATTACATGAATAAAGGGAAGACCATGATACCATCAAATGCACTACAGGTAAGAAAACAGCTTTAAAGTTTCACTTAAGGTCCTCTGCATTTGACAGAAAACAAAATCCTGCTTTGTGAGTGTGTTTGTATTCAAGCTAGCGTGCAAATTTGCTGTCTGATGGGACTATACAGCAGTTCCTCTGTCTGAAGGAGTTTAAGTTGAAATTTTCTCTTCAAGGCTGTCAGTGGAAAAAGTCCTTCTGAATCCACCAGAGCCAAAGATCTCATCTTCATAGACAAAATGAGAGAAGTCAGAGTAGTATAGGGCCAAAAAAAGATAAGAAAGGGGGAAAAAATTAACAGGGAGAGAAACATCCTTCAGGGGACTGAATTGTCAGCCTGTTTTCTTCTGCAATTAAATGCTACTTTTATTAAAATTTTCATATTTCTGTATAAATAACAGGATTTTACATGTATAATAACGTGTCAAACACATTTTTTTTGTTACTGAAAATGGGATAAGGGCAGGATAGAGACCAGGAATAGAGAATTGAATTTCACTTACACATTACCTTTTCGGTTCTGAATTTTTTCATTTTGCTTTGCATTCTCTGCATTGTTTCAAGATTTGCATTTAGTTTTAACTGTAGCACATTATGCATTGTTTTGTGTGCTCCCTGGCTGGATGAAGGCACATCACTTCAGGAAATGTTTTGCAAACAGAATATTTTAAACATTTCTTTGTAGATACTGTCCTTTAATGGTGCTCTATAAAGTGCTTCAAAAGGTGGCACCCTACACTGTAGAGGTGTTTTGGAGCTTCTCTTTCCTGAAAGAGATTGAAACATTAGATTTAAAATTTTACAACTGCAGTGTTTTGTATTCTGTGTTCAAACTCACAGAAAATATTCTGGAATATTTTAAACTGAGCTTTAGTATTGCTAAGAGCAGGAACAGGTTGCCAAAAGTTCACATTCAAAACAAAAAGCAAACCTTTTCCACTGGATTAATATAGAGACACCTTTTAGATATCTTACAGCTGTGATAGTCTTCATTCATTTTCTCACTGAAAGGGTACCCCTGACATGGATTTTGTGCCAGTGTGCACCAAAATATGTGGTGGTTTGTCCATTAATCTGAGTGCGGTAACACAGCTGGGCGTAACCAACAGCCCTTCTAATCGAGGTTTCATCATAAATTATTGCAAGTAGAAATTAATTATCTATCCTGGTAATGCTGCTGCTGTTGTTTAAACATTATAATTTATTGGTTTTTCTTCCTTTCTTCAGGATGGAAGCTCAGGGCTTGGTTCCTTGGGAGATGGTGAATGGCAAAGAAGGAATGCTGACAGCACTGGGCCAGACCAAGGTGATTTCAAGGTATTAAGAACAAGAGAATTTAGAACCAAAGAATGCTAAGGCTTTTGTTTTTCTCAAAAGGGGAGAAGTCTCAGGTAGATAAAGAATGATGGCAGCAGCTTGAGTGTTAAAGGGAAATGCCCGTAAATCTATTAATTGAATAATTTCATTCCTCTTATGTTTATGATTTTCATAGAACATTGAATAGTTTGGGTTGGAAGGCACCTTTAAAGATCATCTTGTTCCAAATTTCTGCAGTGAGCAGGGACACCTTCAAGTAGACCAGGTGGCTCAGTTTCCATAATTGCTTGTTTTATTCCTGTTACATTTTATTTTGAACAGGCTGAATATTTAGTATTTTTGTGCCTCACTTACTTGTAAGAGAAATCCACAGGTGAGCTTTCTGTTCCACAATACTTTTTGTAACTGGAAGGACCAAAAGTGACAGTGAGACATGCTCTGCTGCCAATGGCTTTGGTAGTGTGATCTTCATCCTTGCAATTTATGAGGCGGTCCTGGACTGTTGAACCCTGATCTTTCGCAACTTCTGTGCTCCATCAGGAAAGGAACTGTAGTGGGATTCTGTAAAATGAGTGATAGGGCTATTTCTTGTGCATGAGTGTCAGCCAAAGATTTTTTTTTTGTTAGAAATTACTGGTTTTGATGTGAGTTCTCATTCTGCTACTGTTCAGTGAGTCTGGGCATTATTTCCTATCTGTCAATGGAGAAGTTTAAGAATGATTCATATAACAATTTTGTCCCGTGAAGTGCCTGCTTCTGAGGCAGATAATTCTGTGAAAATTCGCCCTATTGTTCATGCAGACAAGTTCTACTGAGGCAAAATGAAGCTGAAATGGAGCTTTGTCTGAAAGTTGAAATCATACTGTGAACAGGCACACAGGTGAGCTTTGTAATAAGCTGCTTACCAAGTAGTTCTGCTGCAATTTGGGTGCTCACAAATTCAAACAAATTCTAATTCATATTCACAATATTCTTCGTTTTTTCACATGCACTCTTCAAAATTTAGCTATTGTGTTTTCTCAGCATTAGGATTACTACTATTAAAAAAACCCCAGTGGTGTTAAAAGATTAGACTGTATTTTCACAGGATATATTGTATAATAAGTCTAGGGTCTTTGTGGTATTTCATCTTACAAATATTTAGGTTGCAGTGTCTGGTATCTACAGCCTGGGGAGATACTAAAATTCTGGACCATGTCTAGGATGAAGAATTATGTAGATAGTAAAAGCAGGCAGAAAAATTTTATTGATCAGTTTTTGGTATAATATCTGTTCCTTACAAGAGGTCAGGAACTTAAAAGCATGATGAGAGGAAGAAAAAAGATTTGAGCTCCTGGGTTATAATTACTTACAATAATTATACATCTGACAAGTAACTTGTCTCCATTTCTTAATCCCACACAGTAATGTGTTTGTTTTTCCATTGTGTGCTCAGGATATAGACTTAAGATCAAAGATATTTAATGGTCATTAAATTTCAATGCTACAGATGTGACAGTAGCGGACTAAAAGAATCATCTGATATATCCATAACCTTCTTCTAGACCACTATATTGGTCCTGTCTCATACTGAAGGATTCTTTTTTACAGTATAAAATTACAAATTTCATGACAATGCATTGGTGATGGACTGAGTTGTTTTTGCATGTTGTTACAGAGGTGCTGTTTTTGTCTGTGTTCACAATTCCACTCTCCATCCTATGCACTTGCATGATCATTATCAGGCTACATCAACAATCATATGTTCATGTAAAGGATGCATATACATTTTTCTCTCCTCCTAGTTTTTTCTCAAATATTAATTTTTCACCACTGAAACTGCCAGAAAACTTAAATATGAGGGTATCTGCTTGCTCAGAGGAATTGTCTGTTAGAAATACATGACAGCATTTGTCAGCAACTGCATGTGTCTTTTGCATCAACATGCTGATTTTTATCTGTGTTAAGAAATCTGTATTATGTGGGTCTAGGCTGGTACTTAGATCCACGCTAAAGTAACAGGAGGAGACAGTTCTGGTATTTCAGACATCAGTGTTTATACCAAAATATTTGAGAATTGCAGCAGGCTTCATATAATAATGCATGTGAGGGAAGGGGAACAATTGGATGCATAGTTCTAAACTCACCATGAGCCATGTTTTAATAAGGCTAAGATGCATCACTTCTTGGGTCAAGTCATACCTCATTTCCCTGCCAGATATGGGCTTCTTGTTCTTTCAGGGTTTGTGCAGCTGGGACAGCTGCTGCCCTTAAGCAGAAGAGGAACAGGATAAATTCTCACCCTTGTGCAAAGCAGGAACTCTGGTTTCTGCTGGGTTTTGGGAGTTGGAAGCAGCCCTTGAGATCATGGGAAGAGTGGGGAGCTGCCACACTGCAGAGCAAGAATAGGAGCAAGTTGTGACATCTGCTTCTGGTGCAGGTTGGGCTTGGCAATGTGAACAGGAGCTGAGGCAGGCAGGAGGGCTGGGTCCCTGCTGGGGATGGGCTCCTTGACTCCCACAGGGGCTAGAGCCTGCTGTCAGGAGCAGCTCCAGCCCCAGCCTCAGCATCAGCTGGAAAGGCAGGAGTCAACAACTCCTGAGCCACCCCCAGCCCCCACTGCTTGCAGCAGCATGGCTTCAGCAGCAGCAGCTCTGCTCAGCTGCAGAGCTGGTCTGAGCCCAGGTACCTCCTCTGCCACCCTGAGTGCTGGTATGGGGTTGCCTAAAATACAGACTGCTGAAATTACATGTTCCAGCACGCCTCCCACTTCAAAAATGAACCTCATAAAATCAAATGAGGACACATCTCAGCTCAAAGCTTTGAAATATGGTTTGTCTAATCCATATTTGACATCAAAAATGCAAAACATCTGTACCTGAGATAGACCTATAAATACCCTTGAGAACTGGTAGTCAGAAAGAGAGATTTCCAGAGTGCAATGCATGGCCTGTGGTAATGGGGATAAGAACCCAGAAATGTTCAACAGCTGTCAGACATTATCACTAATCATACAGCTATCTGGAATTAGGTCTAAAGAGTCTCAAAGCTCAAATGGTTCATGCTCAGCCTAGTTTTTTTCTGTCATATTTGTTCTACTTAGGGAGGGCTATAGAAAGGCACTGGTTTTTTTTTATGGATGGACAATTGCTCTGGATACAGTTTCACATATGGAAATAATTTTGAACATGCAGTTGAACAGTTAAAGTTTTCAAATAGATCTGTTTTTCAAAATCTGAAGAAGTCTGATTGTTAAACATCTGCAAACACTAAAACATGAAGGTAATGTTGACAGCATTGAAAGAGCTATGCATCTAGCCTGAATTACCAATCAAATAATACATCTCTGCAGATTTATATAAGTAATAGAAATAATAAATAATGCTATTATTTATTAAATATTATACATCTCCGCATTTTTATAGGATCACTGTGCAGTGAGAGTATCCATCTTGTGTTGATCAGTATTTGAGGTTTTGTTTTCTGGGAATGTCTTCCAAGCACAGTATAATGTGTCATTCCTCAAAAGTTTTCTGAGTCCCATGATGGATATATGTATGAGGAAGCAATCATCTGAAGGATACAATTCTTGTGACCTTGCATATACCTGTCATGCTTCTGTGGATGTGGAAAAATTTCCCTTGCTGGAGCCAGGGTTTCTGTGGCTGTATGCCCCAAAGGGGCTTTTCCATCTGGGTGTGGGTATTTCTAATTCATTGATATCCAACCAAGACTTCTGCTACTCCTGGTGAAAAGATGGTCTGATGAGAAGAAGAAATTGTACTACTAAAACCCACGAAACACACAGCTTGTGAAAAGCGCTGCTGTGGCAGCAGTGATCGTCAGTATCAGCAGCATGCCCACGCACAGCCCCACAGCCCTCGGCTGAGGTGCCCTCCCCAGCCTGGAGGAGGTGAAGGAAGGAAGCAATTAGAGCATCTTTTCCGTCGTGGAGCCTGATTTTGTCAAGAATGAGGAAGAAGTTCAGAGAGGTGCCCAAGAGCAGCAGGTCTGGGCAGCCTGCCACAGGGGATCCCAGCACATCCCACAGCATCCCATGGCTGTAGCAAGCTGGGGCAGGGATTGGTGAGTGATGTTCACAGCCTGAAGCATCCTGACTACAACTGTAAAAAACTCACATGCACTCTGTAGGGAGACCTGACTCTCAGGCAGCTCAAGATAGACTTTCACACACCACCAGCTCTAGATGCACCATCAGCAAGGAATGATTTGGTCCCTGGCTACCGTCTAGTTAAATTAGCACTTGGAAATGAAGAAAGGAGTGCCCTGCAACATCCTGGGAGTGATTTCATCTCAGCAGAATGCTTCTCTGGGCCAGGAATGCAGGAATAGCTTAGACAAGGCAAGGAAGATATCTTTGCCAGGAAAGGCTGCTGAGCTAGTAGATGACATGGAAACACATGGAGGAATTATTCCTGGGTGATTGCAGGAATAATGTGTGGATAGAGAGGAAGGTGACATATACATAGATGACACATGTTTTTTCAGGGATTTTTCAGTCATTGTAAAAGGTTTGATTGTGCTAAAGGTATTTTTAAAGCTTGTCTGATCTTTGCAGGATGGTTTGTGGAATATTACACAATGCAATTGGACTCAAATAGGTAATGGTACCAGTGCACTGTGGCACATAGTTTTCTTTGCTTCCTCATCACAGTTTTGCACCCAGCATTACAAAGACCACTACTCATGAGACCAGATGGAAGACATTCCACATTGAATGTCATAGAAAATCAGCAGCTGAGTGTCTGTTTGGAGGATACCTGCTTATTGATGGTGATACAGTTTTCACACACACAGACTGAATGTGAATTTTAGGATCTCTGCATTATTCTTCTGTTAGTTTATAACTGCTTTGGAATAAATACCAATCTAAAAAGAGCAACAATCAAGTCTGAGAATGTACTGACTGTTCCTGAAGGTTCAAGTTCTCTTCTCTGGATCGGTGTTGTTGGTCTCTGTTTTGGAAAGGCAGCTACAATATTCTGCTATCTGATGAAACATCTGTTGTAAACCAAGTACCTAACACTAAAAAAAAACCTGAAAAGCATTCACCCAGCACACATTTGACAATACTGTTGTGGAATTGTGTGACTGGGGTAGTCTGCAATAAGTGAAGGAATGAATATTCATACTATTGGTATTGAAAGCGGGAAAGATGAAGCTAGCAATCATCCATGCTGGCAGAGTCTGTTAGATGAAGAAGCCTAAAGGCTGAAGAAAGCAAGCTACCAAGAGAAAACCAAGTTAAAAAAATGAAAAAGGTAAAGAAGTAGAGTCACTCCCTGCTCTCATGGACTCTTGCCTCATTAAGGAGTCCTGCCATTTTAGAGCTCCACAGCCACTTGGGACAGGATGTATTTTACAGCTAAATGTGGAGTAATTTACAGCAGTGCTTCTTGAGATGGATGCATGCCATACATACCAACACCTGAATAGAAGCATGACTTTAAAGAGGCCTGAGATAGACCTGCAGAGGTACAAATGTTCCAGGAATGCAGACAGCCTGCATTACCAGAGTGCTTATGATAGAGAAATTTCTGTTTTCAAATTCTTACTCCTCAGCTAGGAGAAAGTGGGGATCATGCACATGACAGAGGAATCCCTTACTTGTACCAACATAGTAACTTAGTGCCAAGTAGTGTCAATGTTGTTCTTTTTTATGGGAAGCACAATAAAATCAGAAGAAGAGACTGTGAGGTCTGTTCTGCACTAGATGGAGTTGCTGTTTGGAGAATCCCAGTAAAACTTTATTTAGTTGGGATTTCAGGGAAACTAGCACTGTACACCCTACTCATGCACTGGCACCTCAGAGTGCTGTACTGCATACAGATGTGCTACACACACAAGCACAAGCTGGGCAGCACCAAACTGAAGACAAGCAGACAGTTTGCTGTGGTGGAAACCTCTCTGTATGTGGAACCTCATTATATAGCAGCAGCCTTTTTTCTTTTTTTCTTTTTTTCTTTTTTTCTTTTTTTCTTTTTTTCTTTTTTTCTTTTTTTCTTTTTTTCTTTTTTTCTTTTTTTCTTTTTTTCTTTTTTTCTTTTTTTCTTTTTTTCTTTTTTTCTTTTTTTCTTTTTTTCTTTTTTTCTTTTTTCTTTTTTTCTTTTTTTCTTTTTTTATTGTTAAAAATATCATAGTAGGTGTTAAGTAAGCAGAATAACAGAACCTCTGTCTTTTGTTTTATACATGTGTGACTGCTATTTTCTTTGTCTCTATAACTAGACCCTGGTACGTCATGTTATAGTTGTCACAGTTACTATTTAAATATATTTCTTTTGTTTAAGATGTTACTGGAATTAATTAAAATAGCAAATCCTCCTGGGAGCAGAAGAACTAGCAAGGCCTGATCACCAGGTGAATTATGCCCTCCCTATTGTCATTGCTACCACCACCGGCAGGTGCCGGGGCTGTCGGGATGACTGACGCCTGGCTCCTGCCTTTTCCTCAGGTTCCAACTGGCTGATGGCATCTGCCTCTCCCCTAGTGCAAGCACACATCCTGATTTCTGTAGCTTGTTAAACCACTGATTTTTAATTTTTTTTATTTTTTTTAAATTTTTTTTTTAAATTTCAGTAAATCCTTTTGTGAATCCTGCATGTCTGAGAATTGATTTCCCCATACCGGACAGGGAAAATCTGGCTACCATGTTAGAAAGTCATTGCGTGGGAACCAGGAAGAAGGTGATCACATGGCAGAAACCATCTAATATTCCCTAAAAAAAACCCTAAATCCCAACCCAAGTTTTCACTGGTCTAAGAATCACAAATTGCTTTGCAAATGATGATTTCATTGGTTCTCACTCAAGCAATGCCACTTGTCAGAGGAAGTGTTGCTGGAGCTGATCCAGGAGCTGGCAGCACCTTGCGCAATCTGGAGCTAAATGCCTGCCAGAATTTCCCCCATGTTTATGTAGATCCTAAGGAACAATGAGTTTCTGCCTTCTAGGGCATATGCTGAGGTGCCTAAACCCATTCCTAACATGTGAGTGTGGTGATCCACCTTTGCTAATTACCCAGCTGAGAAGAAGGGTAAATTAACAGGGTGTAGAACTGTATTAACATGGCTATACTATTTCTAAAATCTGAACCAGTGTCTTTGCACAGAGTAGCTCTGAGGACATATCCTTCCACCAGTTGTCTGCAAATTTTGCAGCTTCTGTAAGGTTATTCTCTTTTGAGAACAATTGAAATAGAAGGTAAATAGATTTCCTAGGTTGAATTTCATGAAGAAGTACTAAAAAAAGAAAAAAACAGAATTCTAGAGACACATTTAAGAGGAGTGGAAAGAGCAATGGTTTTTAAGAACTCTGTAAAAAGATTTTAATATAACATGATATGTTAGAGGAGAGAATAAAGGATTTTAATCACATATTGGAAAAAGTAATTTGTTGTGATGAAAGAGGCATAATTATTTTTCCATCTGTAAATAGACCCTTTTGCTCTGTTCTCTTGAGAAAAAAGTTGGTTTAAGTGAGGTTCTTCCAGCTTCTTTTTTAACATCTATTTTGTCTGCTTGCTTATAGTTGTTATAGGAAGTCTCTGAAGTGTTACAGAAATAGAAGGATTCTCCTAAAAAAGAGGAAACCTATTGATAAAAATAGCAATTTTCAAAAAGAATGATTTGTGGGGCTTTTCTGTAACCACTTATGCAGGTGGAAATATTTCTAGGAGTGTGAGGAAATAACCATGTGTCACAGCCACAGGAAATGTTGATTTATTTATTGGCTTGGTCAAAATAGCCTTTTGCAGATAGCTCTGAGCCAGACAAGTTTATGGAATGAGCCAGCAGGAAATCGTCTTCCTAAGAAGGAGGAACTCACATTTATCTTATAATAATAAGTAGGAAGAGGTCCCTGCAGCCACAAAACCTGGAGAGACTTGCTTTATAGAAGATTAAGGCTGAGATATTTGAAGGGAAGAAAGGAAGTTAACCACTTTCAGTCTTCAGGGTTTTTTTTGGTGGAAGGTAGTATTTTTATTTTTCTCCAAAGGCAACCAATACCTAAATCTTTAGATCCTAAATCCTCTGGAAACAATTTTCAGCCATTGGCTTGTCTCATAGTCGTGATTTACAAAAGCTCAAGTTACTGTTACACCTTTTCTTGTACAACTGTAAATTGCAGGAAATCTATGTTTCTGAAGCAGAAAGCAAAAACACCTCTCAAAAAGTGGTGCTTCAGGTTTATCCCATGGGAGTCCACAACAACAGATATTCTCCAGAGCACTTTTTTTCAATGCTATGGGACTGTATGGGTGGTTACTAAGGGGATTGACTGCAACTCTGATTAAAACTGATGGCATTTTGACAACTTCATCATGGTTGTCAATGTTGTCATGGTTGTCAATGAACACATCAGTGTTCAAGAGGCTCACTGTAGTTATGTTGTAGTCTAGACTCAGCAATTTCAAAGTGAAAGGTTTTGCAAGTGTCTCACAGGCTGTGTAAATTGTCAGGGATTTTTTCCTGTGTTTTCTGTTTGGATGAGCCATCTGGAGTCTCAGAGCAACAAAACGAAAAGACAGTGAAATATATAAAATGTTAAGAAATTTTTAAAAACAGAAGCTTCATCTGCAAAATAGTGAGATAATTGACCCAAGTTTTACTAACTGTATTTGTGCTTTGTGGCACACAGTTTATTTGCACATTTGAAACTTTTTTCCCACCAAAGGCTTATTCAGACCCCCTTTTTATTGTTCCTCTCTAGATAGAATCCTCTCCTTGCTACCTGTTGACCGTCAGGATCATCCGGATGAGAAATCTCCGGCGAGTGGATGCCTGTGAGTATCTCCATTCTTAGTGGTAGCTCAGGAAACAGGAAAATCATATTTTTTATAGTTTTGTAACAATCTTTTCTTAGTGTTTCTGAAATAACCCAGTGTTTATGTAAATTAATTGTTACAAACCAGGTCAGTCCTTGCTGCTTGCTGCTGTTTCATTGTTCTCCCGCTGCTTTCTCACTAGTTTCAAGACTTGAACGTGTTTCTGTGAATAAGTACTTTCTGTCAAAGAAAGGAGAGTTTCTGTCAGAGGTAGATGAAAGACTCCATTCCATGTTTTCAAAAACAAGGGGTAATTCTGCTGATGGGTAGTAGCACCTTGGAAAATGTGGCTGGGAGGAGCAAACCTTTTCAACATCCTCAATCTCCACTCTGACAAAGATGAATTGAACAGGAAAAAGCTTTTTACAATCATTACCACCAGTCTAATGCCACCATTAATTACCCTGAAAGAACAGTGGAAAAAAACTGTTCTGAGGGCTGGATGCCCCGTCCTTTCTAAGGCTTCTGCAGGAGTCTTGCAGTTGTGCAAGAGTGTGAGTCTCGTGGCAGGAAAGTGGTGGGAAGGGAGTAGGTTGGAAAGGAAAACATCACTGTTTTGTAGAAGAACATGGACTATCCACATGTGTGCTGAGGAGAGGTGTTTCACACAAAATAGACACGTTAATTGTTTGTTTTATTTGAGTAAATAGATTTACGTGACTGCCTGTGGAAGGATGCTGAAATTAGTTTGAGAGTGAGCACGGAAGGGAAATGATGTAACCCTCATGATTCTCTTGATTCTCCTGTTTCACTGTGAGCTGCAGTGATTGGCTCTATAATGTCTTGCGCATGAAGAGTCAGGAAAGATCTTCTGATAGACAAAGATCTGGATTTGCCATGCAGTACTGTTCCCATCTTGCCTTGTGGTTGTCACGTGTGTTTCTGGAAGGTGCACCAGAGGACTTCCCTGTGTCACAGCGCTGACTGAGGGAGACAACAGCTGTATCCTAGGTCACATCACTGGGCTGCATGCTCTGCACCTCCCTCCTGGTCCACAGCTGTGGCACATGTGTGGTGAAGCAAGAACACTGAAAGGTCTCATCAGGGACTCAGATCATCTGCATGTCAGGCAACCAGGCAAATAATGAGGTTATAGAAAGAGGTTGTGCAAGCAGAACTGAGGCAACGTTTTGCATTAAATACACAGCTGACTAGTTTGGCTGCATCTACTCATATAATTAAGGATTGCTTGATATGCTTTGTATCTCAAAGTACAGTTAAGATACAGGAATGATGAATCACATCAGCAGAATAAAGTACTTGCCAGCCAAACAGCCATCAGTCATTGATCTCAAATGATAAAGCCAAAGTCATATAGTAGTTACCAAAAATCACTTTTAATGCATTTTAAAATCAGTAGCATTACTTCTAGATTCTCCAGATATATTCGAATGCATATTTTTGCAGTTTCAAAGTTCTTCAAAACAGTATTGTCTGCATGGAATTTCCCAGATTAAAAAAAAGAAATAACACTTGAGGAAACAGAATAACAACTAAAACAACTTTTACATTCAGGGGGACTGAAAAGGCTACACTCCTTAAGAGTGAAATTATTGAGGAGGGCATGGAAGCTCTCACTACGAAAAAGGAAGAGGCAAAGAAAGTGAATAAGAATAAGGAGGAATTTTTCACAAGGAGACTAAGAAACAAGAGTGGTGTGAAGGTAGAATTAAAGCAGATGATATGACTTTAGACAGGTGCAGTGAAATTGCTGCCAGAATCTCATTTTTAAAGCCAAACTAAGATGTGAAATAGAGCAGGAGGGGGAGAAGGCTAGGGCCTACATAATATTTTCCAAACAAACTTTTCCATCAGAAGAATTTTTTTTTTTACTCAGGAATATCATGATTTCTCCACAACTTTTTTTAGAAAAAAGATTGACAGAATTAAACTTTGTTGCTGTTGTTTTTGCATTATAATTTAAAAAAGGAGGAAAGCAATAATTAAGGTATCTATTGACCTATCACAATGCTTACATAATTTTTCAAGCAGTTCTGGATTTTTTTCCACTGTCACTCAGACAGAAAAGCAGCAAGGCTTCTTGAAAACTTTCAACAGCATAAAATGCAGCCTCAAACCAGTTTGAGATGGTCTGTAGCTGTAGGATGACATGGGGCAAAACTTGGTGGAGAAGGAAAGGAAAGAAGATAAAAAAGGGTCCTGTTGCAGACAGGCAAGATTTTGCTTGTCCCCACAGGTCAGTGTGCAAGCTCTTGTTCCCTGCCCTGCCTGCAGAGTCCTTACCTGCTGCTGCAGGATCATCTCCATTTCTGCTGCCATCACTTGTCTCTCAAAAGTCTCACATCACAGGACATCCATTCCCAAAGCTGGTTACCTTTTGCATTACATAATAGCTGATCATTTTATTGATGAGAACAGAATCAGAGAGATTTTCAGGGTGCTGAAGTACCTTGCATAACCTCCAAGAAGAAACACAGTAAATGGCATTTTTGTCTGTAGCTGTTTGAGCTATACCTCAGTTTAGATGCCTGTGAGAAAGGGGATGTAAAATCCTTCACTACTTTCTCCTGGTGCCTTTTAGGAGAGAGACTTGGTCTCTCTCTTCTTGTAGGTGGCAATTAGTTAAATTCCAATGTCTCATTCAATAAGCTCCTTTTGGAGGAAGCCTCTGCCATCTCATACAGCAGGTGTAGTTCTGCAGCTCCTTTCACAAACCATCACAAAAAAGATCACTGAGAGCAAGGCAGAGATGAAGACGTTTTTCAGTTCTCAAAAAGTGGAGGAGGGTCCCAGCCCCTCTTACCAGACAGCAGCTCAGGGGTTGGTGTGTGTGTGCAAGCTTGTTGGCTGAGAAACTGCAGAGGCTGATTAGAAGAAAAAATTCTCAACCTCTTTTTTTATACACAATATCACTGTTATTGTCCTGGTTTAGGAACATGTCATGCAAGGAAGGACAGAAACCACCTCCTCTTCTAGGTCATCTTGTGGTCAGTGCTTTTTCTCTCTCAGAAGGGAATCTTGAGAAGTTACATTGCATCGGACTTTTCTATCTTTAAATAACTTCTGCTTGTTTTTGGTACCAGCTGCTGCAGTAACCTTTCCAGTATCCTGCAGCACTGCTGCCTTTGCCATGTTAGCAATTGTTTTGCCTCTCCCCTCCCCAGTAAGCCAGGCTGATTGCTACGTGTCCCTGTGGCTGCCAACGGCGACGTGTGAAAGGTCACGCACTAAAACTGTGAGAAACTCTGACAATCCAGTGTGGAACGAAACCTTCTACTTCAGAATCCAGAGTCAGGTCAAGGTAAGGAGCCAAAGTTGTCTGTTTGAGGCAGCCTGAAGATTTTGTGTATCTCCTGAACTGTGTCCAGGAATTATTTAGGAGATGGCACATGATATATGACTGCTCAAGGCATTTAACAGCAGAGATGACAGAGTTCCTGTGTCTGGTCAATGGTGCTACGTAGGAGGGCCAGAAAGCAAGCTCGGTTTTGAAGTTTTAGGGTAACAAGAGACTCTTACGAGTCAGTGCAAGATGGATACAGACTCTGGGAGTTACCCAAGCAGCTGTATAGGTATAGCCAATGTGTTTTGTTTCAGCAATTAAAATGATCTAGGCAAGAATGAATATGCAGTTAAGTATGTTTTTCTAAAGGGGGATGGTATTTAATTTCTCAACTTTTCTTCTCAAGTACATCCTCAGCAATACTTTTGCCTGGAGCTAATGATGTCCAGCCTGAGAAACTGTAACAAAGTCTTTTCCCTCTTTTTCCAGAATGTGCTGGAGCTCACAGTGTACGATGAGGATTTTGCTACTCCAGATGACCATCTACTCTGTGCACTCTTTGATACTGCGAAACTTCCACTTGAAAAAACAGTGATCCTGTACTTCAAGCCTAGCCCAGATGTGAGAGCAACTTAGCAACTAAAGCAGCTAAAGAAACTATGAAACCAGTGGAGAGTTACAGAACAGTTTCAAAATTTTTTCATGCACTCAATAATGAGTGCATGAATTACCATTCAAATTATAAGCACAAAAATGTGGTAAAAAAAAATAATCTGAATTTAAGAGTCTGAATTCCCCTTTGCAATATTTTATAAATTATTAAAGACCACAGGACTGAAACAGTGCAGTAAGTAGGGAAGGGGTCTAATTGTGAGCTATCTCTGAGCAACACCAAGGCCATACACCTGTTGCAGGGTGAATAATCTGTATACTTTTTTCACCAGGGAATTAATAATCTGAGTACTGTCACTCCAAAAGACAAAGTTGCCCCAGTGTGTGTCCCACTATGAGTGGATAATGATTCCCTCTGTTTCTGTGTCCTGTCTATAAAATGGGAGAAATAATCTTGATTCCCTTTGAGATCTAAGGATGAGATCAGCAAAATGTCTTACATGCAACTTCTTGCTGCCAGGGACAGATTCTGGTATCCAAACTAGGTCATTCACAACCAGCTTGTACAATCAGCACTGCCTTACTCGGGGTTGCATAACACTGATTCTGGATCAGTCACTTATACTGTTCTCTGTTTATTACCGTAAAGTAATGGGTGTAAAGTATGTTTAATTTCCAAGATAATAGCCAGTACAGTAAGTCATGGCAGGACAGTGCCAGGAATAGTTGGAAGAAAAGGGTGGAATTCAGAAAATAAGGGAAGCTGCAAACTGTTTTTCTGCAGCAGCTTCACACCAAGAAATAGAAGTGTAGGTTGTTTTGACGATATCATGAAGTCAGAAGGTGAGGAAGGAATAATTTAATCATCTGGCTGAAATGTTGATTCAGACCACCCAGTCTGAAGTATTTCTCACAGGCAATCACATTGCCACCAGTAACTTCAATATTACTTATTAGGGACTTGGGTTTAGACAAGGGACAAAGCATTATGTAGCTGCTTCATTTAATATCTTGTTCTTGCTTTCAGGCCAAGGAGGAACTAGAGGTTGAATTCAAATTGGAGGTTGCGTAAGTGACACAGAGACTATTTTAAAAATGCAAAAATCATTAATGATAAAACAGAACAAAACAAAAAACCCTGCAGTATTAGGAGTCATGCTTTGGGTTTTTCTGTAAAAAAGTAGCCTTCTCCTACATTATTGCTGCAGTCCCCAACACCTGACTGATTAACTTGTTCTGTAGCTTAGCTGCTCTCAACGATGCATCTACCAGTTATCCAGAGAACTGTGTGGATGCCCCATCCCTGGAACTGTTCATGCTGGATGAAGCTTTGAGCAGCCTAGTCTAGTGGAAGGTGTCCCTGTTCATGGCAGGGGATTGGAAGTAGATGACCTTTTAAGATCCCTTCCAACCCAAGCTAATGATTCTATGATTTATCTATCTGGGGACATTTCAGAAGGCTTTCTGAGTGTGTGAGCATTCCTGCCTATCAATTTTCCATTGCCTGTTTCAGGTTATGTATTGGATGCAGTTTTAGTGTTGAAACATACTAGTTAGGTTTTCAGTCTCTCTCCAATTCCTCCAGTTTTCCCTTGCAGTACTCTTTGAATTCTAGTAATTGTGTTTTCTTTCTGCCTAACACAATCACAATGGGATGGGAACTCTTGTAAGGATGTAAGGCTCCTTCTCCAGCATGGTCAGCCTGCCACCCATGAATCACCATTTTTGTCTCTGTGTTGCCACAAGGTAACTAAGGCTTGGCAGAAATAAAGTGACTGATCTAAGGCCAGCCCTCCTGTTAGTAGGGAGCCAAGGCCAGAAATCAAGTCGCTCCACACCATCTCCTGACTTCATCTGAATGGTCTGGAAAGCTTTTGGTTTTTTCCCACGTAATTGGTACTGGCTGCCCTGTGCCACTTTGAAACAGGCTCCCCAGGAAAGTGGTCGCAGTACCAAGCCTGCCAGAGTTCAGGAAGCATTTGGACAATGCTCTTGGGCACATGATGGGAATCTTAGGGTTGTCCTATGCAGGTCAGGAATTTGATTCGGTGATCCTCATCGGTCCCCGTGCAAGTCAAAATATCTGCATGCCAGCAAATACATATAACTGTATTCCCAACAAGGACATGCTGGTGTATTGGCTGAAATACATTTATTTCACGTGTTTCAGTGAGAAGAATTTGACTGCCTAACAGGAGATTCCATTTTAGATGATTGCACTGTAAAAAAACAACCATGCTACACATTGTTCAGCTTTGGTACAGAGATGAGTCTCCTCAGAGCAGTGCTCAGCCCATGCAAGCAAGGGAAGGAGCTTGTTACATACTTGCTGGGGTCTCTCAGACTCTTGTTTGTTTAAGTGGGAAGAAAGGGCAGCATCCTGGGTAAAGATGAGAGGGATTTGTTTAACTCAAAAAAATCCATGTTTTTCATTTTGTTTCCCAGACCTGGTCCTCATGAGATGATTGCTAGCAATGGAGTGCTGGTGGTAAGTATCTTTCCCAAGATATTTTCTTTAAATGATTCCTTAATGTAAAGGGAAAGGGAGGGTGGGGGTTAGGCTCATTCTTTCTCTTTCTTTCCTATTTAGATACATTCAAAATGGGATATTTTATTTACCTGTTCATTGAAGATATCCCATTTGTCCTATACTTCCTTGTTTCCGATTTTTCCTATACTTCACCACACCACACACACACAAGCATGCACACATACACACACAGAATTTTTCTCTGGTACTAGTACTTCAAAAAATGTACTGCTGTCTATCAGAACTCAGTGATACAAAGGCTGTGAAGTCACTTTTTGATAATCTACCCAGCCCTTTCCTTCCCTTGGAGATGAGCCATGCTCTGTGGGTAAGTTCTGCATGAAATACTGACTTGTCAAAAATACATTATATTGAAGAAGAGTGAACACAGTAAAAAAAAAAATTAATCCCCAAAATGCTAATAGCAATGCTTCTTCAGAAAACCCTTCCTACTACTGACTCTTGATCTCTCAGTGACATATCTTTATTTATTTCCTAGTTTAACCCTTTGTATTTATGCTACTGTCATGAAAATGGTCCTGATTTTCTTCCTTTGTGTATTTCTCTCACTGTGCTCAATCTTAAGTCATTGTCACACATGGGATTCCTACAACTCCCTCCAAGGTTTTTCCTTTTCATTAGTCAGCAGCTAATGGGAAAAAGCCCAGAGATGCAGGGAATTCAGAACTCCAAGTTACTCCCAGCTGAGGGGTCCACAGGTCCCTATAATGAGGATGGGATGTGATGGTCTTTCTCACAAAATCCTGCAATCTGTCTTTCACAGTGTCGTGAACTTTGCTGCTTGGAAGTTGAAGTGGCAGAGAAGACGAAGCAAAAATCAAGTAAGGTTACTGCTTTGTTATCCATTTACCAGTAGTTGTTGCATGCTTACGTATGAGGAGATGCCCCTTTCATATAATGGGTTAGTGAAATAAACAGTGCTTACAGTGTTCAGTGAAGTCAGTGGCAGGTAAACACATTAGGTTGTTATGGACAATGACATCATCTAGATACATGTTAATGAGGGCTATTAAATGCGCAATAAGGTTGAAATCCCAGTTCTGTATCACAGCAGGAATATTCAGAGTCCCCTTTCTATCAGAAGAGCATCCACTTTGCTCCTTTCACTTTAGTTCCAGCACTTTTCTCTGGGCAGAGCTGTGCCACCTGCACCCCAGTTTTAATCAAGCTAGCACATTTTTCTGGTTAATCGTATTAACGTTTGTCATGCTCTTTGTTTTGCTACTTTAGAGAAGGAACTTTCCCTCACTGTGAAGGGCTCCTTCCAGGGGACTCAGGATATCATGCTGGGCCCCAATGGAGTTGTCAGCCCGTCGTGTCCCATCGAGTTCCACTACATCAAGTATGCAGAGCCAACACTGGATGTCATGCTGCCAAAGAAGAGGCGCTACCACCCTGTATGTTGGAGTGGCCTCGGTGATGGAGGGATTTTCAGTGGCTCTCAAGAAAGTGGGAGGAAGGAGAGGGTAAACCCATTCCTGGTTTTGTCCTAAAACATGTTGTTTTGCCAGTGGTCCTGCAGGTACAGCACAGAGACGGGCTCCCCAGTCGTGATGCTGAACTCGCTGCCCATGGGAAGGAAAACGACCATTGCAGAGGTAAGCATCGCTTCCAGGTGTTGGTAATAAAGGGTCACTCAAACAGAAACAGTTCCTCACACTGTTGTCCCAGATGGCTGCTAAGAGTATCAGAAGTGTTCTGATCTTCGATAAGACTTTGAGAAAACAAGAGTTTTGTTTCTCCAGATGTTTTCTCCACAGAGGCAGGTTGTTGCTGTATCAATCTCCAGTACGTGCCACTAGTAGAGACAGAGACCTACAAAGATGTAAGAAAATATCATACTTCCTTCAGAACATCTCTTCCTGTTTACCCAAAGACTCACTGATTCCCCCTTTGCTTAGGATCCAAACTGAAAGTTGTTTCTGGGGCACAAAAGAGGAAAATATCAACAAACCTGTCCTTAGTCAACCATATATTTAAGAGGACAGTATCTTGAAATAGGCTAAAAATATTAGTCATAGAGTATGTATTTTAAATAATATAATGAGAATATTGATTTAAAAGAACCATTAAGACATCCTCTCAGAACAAAGCACATTTTGTCACTTAATATGAAGATTGAAATAATGATTTTTAAGAGAGGATAAAGTGTGGGCAGAAGCAAATGCAGACTTTGCAGTCTCTTAACTGTGAGGATATGGCCAGGATGTCAAAGCTGTGCTGTGTACTAGAGCATAAAGAATGGAAAACACACAAACAGTGGTAATTTAGAGTGCTGCAGAAAGCTTATGAATAGTACAGGAAGTGGGAGCTACTGCATGAGTCTCAGAAAGCTCTTATACCAGGATGCTTAATGGTTTCTGCAGCCTGGAAAGATTTAGGATCTGTAGGTAGGGATGTTTCACTAATAAGTAAATGCTTTTGGAAATATATGCCAAGATCTCAAACATTAAAGTTTGTGATTGCCAGACCTTGCTGGGGTATAAATCAAGCTCTGACCTCAAGACAGAAAGGGAAAATATAAAAACTTAAAATTAAAAAACTACACATTCTTGTTTTCCAGGAGAAAAGATTTGACTTGAATGTGACAGCAAAACCTTGGTAAGAAATTTTCTTCTATTCCTTAAGACTTGGTTCATGGATTTTGATATTGTTTTAGCCACGTGGAAATGACACAAGCAAGCATTCTCAGTCTGAAAACTAGAATGTGCTTATAGTAAAACATAAAATACATGCACAATATATAATACATAATTAGCCATAAGAAGATTTGTCTTTAATCAGATGATGAAGCACTGAAATAAACATGTATTTATTTCAGCATTATCCCTTTCCTTCTGACCACAGAATATTTTCTTTGGTCAATGTCAGTCTCTGGAATTCACAAAAAGAACAAAGCTAGCTGGCAACAACAACAAAAAAGAATAGTCAGATGTAAACATTTAATTTAATCAGGGATTAGGAATTATTTTTCGCTTTACTATCAATATTCAGCGATGATTAACCTTGTATTCTGTTAAGTCCACTTATATATTGAGTAGAAACTAAGGTAGACAAGTTAACTTGTGCTTTGACATCTGTAGATGTGTCATTGATACTCATCAGTAAACATGGAGGTACTTCAGGTTATCCATAGCTATATGGAACACACAGAACTGGGCAAACTGGTATTTTTATGTGTGTGTGTCTGACTAAGAAAGAAAAGGGAAAAAATAATTTTGAATTCAAACTGAATTTTCTGCCATTCATTTCAAAACAGCAAGTGGCACAGTGCTAACAGGAAAATCACTGTTATTCCACAACAGGAAAAACACCTCCTGCTTATTTATTTTACTTTCAGTGATTTTCAGAAGCAGTTTGTTTGGATCTTGATTTACAATAGAAACTGGCTTTTGCAGCTCCGCCTAACTCAATTCCCATCGTGTGTATTCATTTACAAATAAAGTTATAATAATTTGTCTGATTTTATCCAAATCTGGTGGTGGAGAAAGCTCATAATTGCATTTCTTTACTAGTTTCATAGAAATTATGGACCCAGTAGAAGAGAGAGGTTCTGTCTTTGGAAGAAAATGCAAACCCTGGCATTTGACAATGCCTGGCCAGGTAGCTCTGACCTGACCATGACCATCTCTTGCCTATTGATGTCTTGTAGAAGCAGGGCAGGAAGGGCCAGGAGGGAGATCAGTGGGCAGAAGAGCACAAATGCCCAGGGAAATAAACTACAACTGTGTCCCTTTAGGAATGACTTAATTTCAAAATAGACACCAGTGAAGTCTTCCTCTGGGAGAGGATGTGCCTTACAATTTTTGAGTCAAGGCTGATGCAGAATAGAACTTCCAGCGTTGACCCCTGGAACAGCCCGTGCAAGAGTAGCCACAGCAGAGCTGCAGGGCTGGAATCCTACCCAGTGACCCATCTCTGCCCACCCCGAGGTCTCTGCAGCAGGCTGGGTTCCCAGACAGCCTCCCCAGCGGTGCTCACCGCTAGAGGGGGATGCCTTCCCACTCCACTTGCTCAAAAGGAGACTTTTCATTCACAGTGAAAATGCCAGTCTTTGAAAATTGAGTGTTATTTTAGATTTCGAATGAGAAAATAACCTGTGAAATAGGAATCGATACTTTCACTCTTGAGGATCTGCATGGATTTTCTAAACTTGTTGGTGTTTTAGTTGTAGAATATTAATTTAATTTTTTAAAATTGTTTCTTCCAAATAGCCATAATTGGGCATAATGCCATTAGTTAACCTTACTAATTGACATAAGTTTCTTACTTTTAAAAACAGTAAAATTATTCTCTCTTGCTCCTGTCATGTTGCATCATCCTGTTTGAAGGGAAGGGTCCTGTAGATTATCTTTGATCAATGCCCTAAGATTATGGTGTGTCAATATTTAATATATGTGTCTGTTTTTATCTTAGTAATTGCTCATGCCACCAAGACCTGGACATGCGCTTTGGGTTTAACTTATGTTCTGAAGAGATGGCTTTCCTGGGGAAGAGAAAGAGATATGTAGCAAGTGCTCTCAAAAATGTTTTTCACCTACCACACGATCTGCAGGATCAAGAAGTACGTGTGTGCTGAGGGAAGAGAACTTGAATCTCTAGTGCTTTCTTGTACTCCTGTAAATGAGTGGTCAGCAAAACAGGCCACACGTATCTGTTGTGCAGGTACCAGCTGGTCCATGTGTCTTGAGTACATTTGCTTCTGCTGCCAAGGTTTGTTGTTGAAAACACTAGCTGCAGTCACTATCCCTCAGTACTATCAATTTGGAATTTCTCATAGTTGAGGTGTGTTCATTCCTGCCATGCTGAGTTAATAACTGGCTTGATTCAGAAATACTGGATATATTACACAGCCAAGATTTTTTTTTTCCCTTTTTCCAGTTTTACTGCTTTGTGAGAGTTTAGGACTAGCATCTTTGAATGCTTCTTATATCTTCTGTTTCTTGCAGTTTTGAAATTCCTTAAAATAAATATAATTTATTTTAAAATAACTTCAAGATACTGAAGATTAACAGTACTGCTGAGGGTAGCTTAACAACAGTGGCTGTGAATTGAGTGTATTTCTTCATGGGATTGGCATGCAGATTTTCATACAGAAGTAGTCAATCTGTGAAATAAGAAGAGTGGTGGAATGTGAGATGCATAGAAAATACATTGTTGCTTCCACAGAATGTTTTTTCTTGTTCATCTGTGCCTGTATTTGCCCTAGAGATGGGCAAGAATCCCAAGTTTGGGTTAATCTATGAACCAAAGGGAAATAAGGGCGGTAGCAGTTGTTGCTTGGTTTTGGAGTCTTTCCTTCTGAAAAGGGACCTGGGCTCTGAGATCGGGACCTGGGCTGGCTGTGGTGACCAGCCCCCCTTGCAGTGTGGGTTGCAGTGCTGAATGCTGCCAGTGTGAATGTCCCATCCTCCCTGTGCCCAACAGGTCCCTGTTGTGGCTATCATCACGACAGGCGGAGGGCTGAAGTCAATGACAGGATTGTATGGCAGCCTCATGGGACTCAAGAAGTTAAATCTCCTGGACTGTGTGACATACATCAGCGGGCTGTCCGGCACCACATGGTAAGCCAGCTTGAGCAGGAGGCCTGGCCAGGCCTTTGGAGGGTCACACTGCTGCAGAGGGTAGTTTCTTCGAGGGTCACACTGCTGCAGAGAGTAGCTTCTAAAAGCAGATGAGATCAGGAGCTTTTCTTCAAACATCATATAAACAAGTTTCTCAGTAACAGGCCATGAAAAACTAGCTCAATTTGGTGCACACTTTTTCTATAAGCAGTTCTTTACTGTGCTTGTCAACTCCACATGTGCAGAAGTTAAATTTGCATATGACAATTGCACTCATCAAGATGCTTTCTGGGAAAATAGTTACTGTGGATGTAACTGTGGATGCCCATAGCATCATGCATCTTCCTTTCTCCACTGAATCCCAGCTGTTGTGGTCCCATTAACTTCCAAGACTGGCTCTGATTTCCAGCTGGAAAGAACTGCTGGACAGTGCACACTTAGCCCTGCAACCTGCCAGTTTTGTGTTTCTCTGGGCAGTTTATTCCCTGCTCACAGAATCTAAGGCTGCCTAATGTCTGATTGTTCCATGCAGAGGAGGTTGGTAAAATAGAGGATGATGTTAAAATAAAGCACAGTGATATCATAAGATTAACACTAAGTGAATCAAGCCAAGAGGCAGCTGCTAATATGAATGAGCTTAAGGTTCTGAAAAACAAAGAAAATTTATTATAATTCTTCGTGCTTTACAAATATACCTATGTTCACACATGGCAGTTTTATCCCTTAACCTTCTGCCAGTTCTGCTTAAATAAAAAAATAAAAAAAAGGTCAGGAACATAAAAACCCCACCTCATTCTTCAGGGCCATTTTGAAAAACTGTCATAGAAACTCTGGAGTGTTCATTCTGCTGGATGGAGCAGCTGAACCAGAGTATGTGTGAGCAGAAGGGAATCCGTGAATGTAGACTTCTATTCTCAAAGCACATTTCCAGTCTTTTTTTGCTGCTTTTGACTTCTGTATTGTCTTTCTCCAGGACCATGGCCAACTTATACAGAGATGCCTACTGGTCACAGAAGGACCTGGACTCACATATTGGTGAAGCCCAAAAACAAGCAACAAAATGCAAGATGGGCTGTTTCTCCATGGATCGCATGAAGTACTACAACAAGCAGCTTTGCCAGAGGAAAGAAGAGGGATACAGGACATCATTTATAGATCTTTGGGGTCTCATGATTGAGTACTTACTAAATGATGGGGTATGATGTATATTCCATTTCTTAAAGAACCGTGTGTTTTTCCCTTTGTGGATGGAGAGGAAACTAGTCCATCATTTCAGAGAATGTGCCTCAAAGCAGAGGGGAATTCTCTGTGTTAACAAAATAGCAGATTTTTAAAACTCCTTTAATAGTTTGCTTAGAAATAAATGCATCTTATGTGCTAATAAATTCAGTTGTGGATGCAGCCATTTCAACTCTGGCTGGTATTTAAGTGGAAGTGAAGGCAATCTTGGGAAGTGAATCTGAGATGCAAATTACTCATGCAAAAAGAGTTCAAAATGCAAAGAAGAGTAATCTCAACAATATGAAAACTATCTCAAGCAATCCTGAAACAGCTAGAATGCTCAGTGAGTTGCATCCACTGGCAGGAAACTTGGTATGCAAATACAGTGGAGGCAAGTACATATTTTGCTTTTCCTCAGAAGCAATGCTCACATGGTTTAAGTGATACTTATTTTTTATAAGTAATTTCAAATTTTCTTTTCTGTTACTTGAAGGGGTTTCTACCCCTACAGTAAAGCAGTCCACTTCCTTTTCTCCCCAAGGGGATCACAATTACAGGATGTGTGCTTCGGCACTTGGAAAGTGGGAAAGGATGAGTGGTTGAGGACTGAGCAGAAGTGTCCTCCAATGGGGGCAGAAATCCTACAGTTGTTCAACCATTTATTTGGGTTTATTTTTATGTAAGTACATATATAGCATTATGTATATGTAAACAGAACATAAATGCATAGAGAGGAATACTAGGTATTAAACAAAAGTGTGAGCTAAATAGATGTCTCTCTTTTAATCTCAGCTAGATGTGGTGCCCCTTGCAATTTAATCAAGCATTTCCCCGTTTGAGCAGTGCTGACTATTTCTATGTAGCCATTAACCTCTCCTGAACCTTTCAGAGCAAGCTACTCTTAAATTTTCCAGTAGTTCATGAGATTTCATGTTTTTTATAAACCTCTTCAATGAGAATATGCTTTTTCAGAAAAGAAGCCGGGTGGGGTGCAATAATTTGCTGCCAAATTTCAGTCCCTTTGTGAGGATAGACTGTGATAGCTATGTGGTAGAAAAGGAAGTTAAGTATCAACAGGCTCAAGGGCTTCCTTCAGATTCAGAAGAGCAAGGATGGCTCACTACACTCCTCAGCCTAAGGAGCAGCCCACCCCTCCTTCTACTTGTCAGGACAATACTTCCTGGGACTTTATAAAGGTGTACAGAAATAGTTGTCTCCCTCCTTATCTTTCTGTGAAACCATGCACAAAGCCAGGCTGGAGCCTGGGAGCCTGCTCAGGGATGGTTGGTGGGGGTACCTGCCGTGCTCTGCGTGGTGGAGCAGCCAGGGTGCATCCTGAGTGCTGGGGTGGAGCTTCCCAGCTCCTCCTGCACCGGGGCCAGTGTTCATTTCCATCTCCTCTCACGTCACACTTTTTCTTCATAACCAGAAAGACCCCCACAAGCTTTCAGAGCAGCAAGAAGCACTGTGTGATGGCCAGAACCCACTGCCCATCTACGTGTCAGTCTGCGTCCGGGACAGTTACAGCACCAATGATTTCAAAGGTAAGGATGTTGTTTCAGATCCCCTGAGGCTAAAATTGGCAGCTAAATTCCTGTCATCACTCTTCTCTTTGTGGTAGCGCTTGGAGAAAACAATCTTGATGTGTTAGTTGCTTTTTGGAGAAATAACCATCACCTCCATGCCTTACAATTTGAATACAAGGGTTTTGGGGAGCAGCATTTCACTGTCTAGGCATACACGGTAGAAATTCTGTCAGAAAGACTGTTTTGAGAAATAGTGGAATTATTCTATAATTCAATTGATAATTGAATTATAATAATTATATTATCAATAATTCAGTATCAAATAATTCAATATAATAATTCAAATATCAATAATTCAATAATTGCTTTTTCTCAATGGCTGTTATTGTTTCAATATGAAGAATGACCACGTAGTTATGGTAGAGTTTGGGAAGGCTCCTGACTGAATCTGTTGCTTTTCTCATTGTTTTGTTTGTTTGTGTTTCTTTCCTATGGAGGATCAGGAGAAGGGGAAGAGAAAAATTCAGATCAAATATTCTTTACTGTTGAGGCAAGAAAATGAACCATTCCTGAATGAAAATGAAATTATGGTCCATGACATTTCTGTCCCAGTTTTCATTCATGCTGGGGTTATATCAGACAACTGCACTTCACTTGGAGAAGACATCCAAGAAAGTCAAGAACTAGTTCTCTGTCTATTAGTATCACACACAGAGAGTATAATTGGTCTCTTACAGAAAAAATAATTTCTGAAGAGCTGAGTACCCATCTTTGTACATAAACAATTATTTAAGGAAGATAAATTAACTGTATTGGTGAAGCACTGTCACCTGGACGTGGCGTATGGAAGGGCACAGCAAAACTGCATACATGCTGGAAAACCCTGGATGGGGTGTGGACAGGGTGTGCAAGGCCTGGAGCCTTGCCATGCCCCCAGTGTGACCATGACCAGCACAACTGCTCCTGCCCCCTCATCCACCACCATGCCCGAGCTCAGACGCCTCCCTGGAGATGTGCGTTTAAGAGTGAGGCTTTGCAAAGGCAGCATATTAAACATAACTGAGACCAATGTATGCCCCAGCTTCCCCTCTTCTCACACCTGTCTGGGAGCCCTCTAAGTGTCCTGTTGTGGCTGTATTGCAGAGTGGGTGGAGTTCACTCCCTACGAGGTGGGACTGCTGAAGTACGGCGTGTTTGTTCGCACGGAGCATTTCGGAAGCGAGTTCTTCATGGGCCGCTTGTTAAAAAAGCTCCCTGAATCCCGCATCTGCTACCTTCAAGGTGATGTATAGCGTTGTCCTGACACAGAGGCACTTGAAGGGGTGAAATGCTGTTAACCAGTGGGTAAATAGTTCTGTCCTAACATACTGAACACTGCCTGCTGGGAAATGGGAGTGGTAGTTTATCCAAAAGAATACAGTAAAACAACCCGCATATTTTTCCAGTTTCTTGGCACTGTCTTGGTAGATGAATTGTCTGTGTCTTAGAGACAGAATAGATGAAGATCCTTAATTCTTTCATAGTAAGTAATAGCTCCCACTTCTTTGGTTATTATGGCTTCTCTCTGAATGCACTCCAACCTAAGTCCAATTGTATTAGTCAGATTTAAATTTACAATGACTGGTGATATGGTGGCACTCTGTTTTGTCAACAAAGCCACCGATGCCCCTGTGGCGAGGCAGAGAGGGGTAATCCTGGATGGAGAAAAGAGTGCACAGTGGAGCTGGAGCCCACTGCATGTGTGAGCCTTTACAAGCTGTGGTGTGAGATCTCATCTTACAAACATCTGACAAGCCACTTCATCCCCTTGTGGAACAATTCAGGGTGTCAGAGAGAGTTACTGATCAGAGTAAGTGCAGAAAAAGACAAGCTGGAGAAAGGAAGATGAGGATGGAAATGATGTGTTTGTAGTCTATGTGTTATCTGGATTTTTTGTTTTGCCTCTTAAGCGTGTCTTTTTTTCTCCTTTACTTGCCTCAGATTCTTTGCTCTCTTTACCATGTGGCAGAGCCGTGTAGTGGGTTAGGCACAAAACTGATGGTAGCATGACTTGAATCAGTGACAAAGAAAGTTAAGAGAATTTTAACAGCATGGAATTTTAGAAATATCTCTGTTAGTCCCATTCAAAAATTGAGCCAGGAGGTCAAAATAGAAGTAGAGGACATTTTCTTGTTAAAATGTGTCCTTGTGTTCACTAATTCCTTTTGCAGGTATGTGGAGCAGTATATTTTCTGTGAACCTTTTACAAATATGGGGACTGTCCCATAGTTCAGAGGACTTCTGGAAGAGATGGACACAAGACAGAATAGATGAAGTTGGTGAGAAATTATTATGCCTTTAATTTATGGTCATTTATTTTCCTGTGTGTCTTTTGTCATCATCTTGTCAACTTTGCTGAAGCTGGCATCATAGGATCTTACTAAGAGATAGTGACTTCTCCTCACACTGCATAGAGTAATAGGAAGAGGGAAATCAGGGAAAAGCTGCTGTAATTACAGATGTACTAAAGTGCTACTGGTTCCCTTAGAGGAAGTTTTAGAGGGGTCAGACATTTCCCAGGAAGTGTTTTGGCGTTACAGTTCTCACTTAGCCATACCAAGAACCAACAGCAGAGAATATGGTACTTTTTAGTGCCTATTCGGAGAATAAACCTTGATATCAACTAGTTAATCAATGTTTCCTTGGTTTTTATTTTACTACTCAGTACAGTAATTACTGCATTGGATTCACACTGGCACAAAGATAAATGAGGCCCAGAGGGTATGCTCTGAAGCAATACAGAAACCATGATTTTATTGCTAAATCGCTTGATAGGATAGTAACTATAATTACAGACATCCTGAAAAATACAGAAATACAATGTGCAATCACAGAAACCACCAGGTCTCTCCTGCTGCACCGTCAGCCTCTTGGGCTGGCAAAGCAGATTGTCATTTCTAGAAACCTCACCTTGCGCCACATTTCTGCTTTTCACCCATGTGCCATCTACCCACCCCCTAAACTACCCATAGTTTCTGAATATGAATGTATGCCCCAGGTTTTCCCGGGGTGCTCTCACTCTGCTGATTAAGCATGTGCTCACGTAGCCATGAGTGATCATTGGGTAGCAGCTGTCACTGTTGCAATAGACCCCGTGGTTGCTGGTGTTGCCCATCTGACTGAGCAGTAGCTTATTCATCAGCCCCATTTTCTCCATGCTTGTATCTGTTCCGTGTTATCTTCCGGTGAGGATATTTAACTTCTGACAGAACATTTTCTGAATTGCCTAATTTCCTTAAGGTGTCCTTTTTCCAAGACTAAAGATTGCTTCTGATGGCCTGTCTTCAGGCCAAAGCTTAAGACCATCAGCAGAGCTTTGTCCAGCAGCCATTCCTATCCCTCAGAAGAGTTTGTGTGCATTTAGTGAATCATCCCAGAAGAGCCCCTGGGAGCTCCTTTGCAGCAGGGCAGCCAGGAAGGAGCACAAGTTAACAAGCAGTTCACCAGTTTTTCTCCCCTCCTCTAGATGAGGACCCGGTGTTGCCCACAAGACCCCACGAGCTGAGGACTCGCATGTACACCCCCCCTGGCGCCCTGTCCAGCGCCCTTCGGGGGGCACTGACCGACCGCTTCTCCGTTGCCCAGCACCACAATTTCCTGAAGGGCTACCAGCTGCACAACAGCTACATGGAGAACGAGCACTTCTGTCGGTGGAAAGGTAACCGATATTTAGCTGGCATCATTTTCGGGGAGTTTTTGGGTGGGGAATTCAGGAAAAAGGCGTGTCAGTCTTGGCAGAGGATAAAAATCCTCCCAAGAGGCACTAAAACTTCAGTGTTGCCAGGTATTGAAGAATTAATATTTATATTAGTTTTGTTCAGCTGAGACCTCTGCAGTCCAGACTGAGAGGGTAGACTTGAAGCTGACTGATCCAAATTTAAAGTGACAGCGAGCAGAAAACATGGGGGAAAGCTTGATTTGGCAAGATTATACCTCTAACTTCAGATGCAGCTGAAATATCCAAGAAAATATCACCTATAAGAGAAAGCTGGAAAGGAATGGGGCTTTCTAGTCTGAAGAAGAGGGGACTGAGGGGGAAGCATAAGTCCAAATGTATACAGGATCGAAAATATTTTGTTCTCCAAATCAATGACAGATAGAAGATGAAACAATAACCAAAATGAAGCAAGTCAGATGTAGGTTAATTATTAGACGTAGTTTACTGGCACTAATAGGTATGACATGTTAATGCAATGTATTGCCTGGAAACACAGCACAGATTTTTCAGAACAGGAAATTAGGTGTTTTGCAGTCCTTTTCATGCCTGTTTGATGGTCTAGTGGTGGGGCAATTAAATTAAACCAGGCCTCTGGGATGATCGGTTCCATCTTACACTTCTTTTTCCAGTCAAAATACCTGCAGATATATTCTTATTCAAGAAATATTTTTATTTTAGACACTGTGTTAGACTCACGTCCCAACCAGCTGATGCAAAATCCCGATCAGCTGGGCATGATAGATGCTGGATTTTTCATCAATACCAGCAGTGCACCACTTTTAAGGCCACAGAGGGAAGTGGATGTCATCATCTATCTAAGTTATACTACTGGATCACATACATCGGTGAGGATGGTCTTGTTACCATGTGTTGTATCTTCTTTTACATGTAAATGCCCAGCCTGTAGCATCCAGAACTGCTGTTTGTATCAGCTGTTCGGTTTATAACATCTGCATTGCCCTATATTTTTCACTGTAGTGATTAATACTTTTCCTATTTCTTCCTGCCATTCCTGGACTCTTTCTTACTCATTTATGAACATGTTGAATTATTCAAGGGGGTGTCAGCATGGTCTTTTCCAGAATGATGGGAAGAGCCTCTTCTGCATTATGCTGAATCAAGCAGGCTTCCAGACAGTGCATAGGAATATTCATAAAGATGAGGAAGTGATTTCTTCTAACTTAAGTTAGAACATAAAAAGGCTTAAGTGGATATCAGCAGCAGGTAATTTCTGGGCTGACAAATAAGATGCTACAAGTAAAATTCAGTGATGAGCATCTTCCTATAGAAAACCCATTTCATGGGGATAAAGTTAATTAACTGTCTATAAGTGTAGGCAGAAAAGAAGTTTGGATCTTTTTGTGTCAGAAATTGAGGTTAGTTGAAAATTCACTGTTAAGCACTTTGGCCTTCCTAAGTAGAATTACATTCTGAGAATGAGAACAGCTGTGCTGCTACTAATAAGCACAGCTACTAATAAGCATCTGTTGGATGAGACAGATGTAATTAAGTTTTATTTCAGCCTCATTCATTGTCTAGATAAAACTTAAAAAAAAATAAGGCTGCTGCAATTTTAAGTAGTAGAAACTTTTTTCTGTTTGATAGTGTTCACTATTAGATGGTGCAGCGTAAATAATGCCGTGCATATTAGGACATGATGTTTTATTAAACATTTCAGGAAAAAGATATAGCATAGCCTAATGTTTCAGATTTTTTTCAGTAAAATATTAATCTCAATTAACACTGTGCCATAATGACTGCACAGGCAGAGATACAACTGTACATTGAAACTTAACTTTCTTATCTCCTGGCTTCCAAGCACATAAGATACCTTAAACATTTTCCTGCTGTGCTTTCCTTCTCTAGTTAATTCTATACAATGTGTTAACACAGGCTCTTTCATTTGCTAAAACTAAGGCTTGTTTCAATTTTTTTTTTTAAACAGTGTCCTGGGTGAACTCTTAAATTCTGAAATTGTGTTTACAGCTTGTGACTAGCAATGTGGTTACTATGTGTGGTAAATGTATATAGAGTAACCCTTGATAAGAAGCAAGTCACCCTATGGATCTGAGCTACTAAACCTTAATAGTAGATGACAATTTGGGGCCTTTAGACAATGAAGTTGATTACCAGTGCTGACCATTTTTGTGATCCTCCAGTCTCTAGATAAGGCGTGTAAATACTACTCAGAGCAGAAAATCCCATTCCCAACAATTTCTTTGACTGACGAAGATAAGAAAAATCTGAAGGAGTGCTACGTCTTCCAAGATTCAGATTTACCAGGATGTCCAATTGTGATTTTTCTTCCCCTTGTGAATGATACCTTCCAAGAGTACAAAGCACCTGGTAAGTTAGAAGTAGTGGCAAAGCATTGAACAAAAGACACCACTGATTTTGTGACTCAGGGACTTCTTCTTTGCTGCTGGCTGTCTTTGCTCTCTGGGTTCATGGGGGAGCACTCTAGCTAATTAAACTTGTTTTCCCCATTCCTACCAAAGCTATTATGTTCACTCATGTCTTCATTGTGTCTCTAAGAGAACCAACACAACCTGTGTCTTCTGGATGGTGTGTACCTTCACCTCTCTTCCATTTGTTACTTGAAGTGTTCCTACCTAATTGCAAAAGCTTTTTTCCTGTGAAAGGTATAGCTCTCTCAGATTATTTCCTGCTGCATATATTGTCTATTGTTCGGGTATTGCATTCTACCCTTGAGGAACCATAGTGTCGTGTATGAGTCGTGGGGGAGAAAGAACCTGGCTTTCAGGCTGAACTCCAGCAATGTTAAGATCACTGTGTCTCATTTTGGTTCAGCACGAGCCCAGGGATCATTTTACTGACTGTGATGTGTGTCACTCCTTTTCTGCCAGGCCACCTGCTTTGTACTCCTTTACTGCAAGTTACTAGGATGCATTTCCTCTGATCCTTGGTAGCAGGGGAGGTTAAGCCCAAAATACTGCTGTTGTGGAATTTGTGTGCCACAAAAATCAGAAAGGGAGAGATGGATCAGGCAGATGCACTGAACCTTATACAGCATTGCAGGAACTCTCCATTTCCACATGTTTTGATTGCTCCTTTCTCACTTAAATTCTGTTCTCTTACTAGCAATTAATCTTCCTCATCTGAGGTTCATGGAAATCCCAGCTGCCCAGGCTAAGACCTGCAGTGCATGGACATTGGCTTTTGGAGTGCCCTTTCAGGCTGACATCCTTGCCTGATAATGACTTTAATAACTTTAATAAATGGCTTTAATGAGCCAGATGTTTCTGAGTAAGCTGTAGATGAACATTGTGATACCATCCCTCTCTTATCTCTTGTGCCCTCCTTACTTCAGACTCACAATGTTCTCTTGACTAAGGTGGTGATATATGAGTTGCGCTGTTTGCATTTAAACCCTATGAGCTTTCATCAGGAGAAAAGTCCTGCTCCTCATGGACAGTTTGACACTGATTAAGGTAAGCATCATGTCACAGCAACAACAACTCTTTCTCTCCAGGTGTCAAGCGCTGTTGCTCAGAGATGGATGAAGGCCAGCTTGATTTGACCAGCTGCTGTTCCCCCTACTGCATGTTCTCTGTCAGATACACCGATGAGAATTACCGCAAGCTGCTGAATCTCAGCGAGTACAACATCCTCAACAACTCTCAGATGATTATGCAGGCCTTGCAGACAGCGATGCAAAGGAGAAGGCAGAAAATGTGCTGATTGCTCTTATCTTCTCTGAGGAGTTTTTCATGCTCTAGGACCCAGAAGGGACATACCTTTTTCAAACACTGGTCATTCTGCACTACAGAAACTATCCCAGCTGGTGCAGTGGTTTGCTGGGGTTTTTCTATCCCCAAGAAGTGGTCTCTATAAGCAAAGACATTGTGTGGGAAATTTTTACTTACGTTTTGTTTCATCAATTAAGGTTGTCTGTAGAGCACTCTTTGCCTAAAATACTTGTTAGATTTTTAAATAGTGTGATTTTAAGCATAACTTATTATAATATATAGGAAAATGATTTAATAATTATAAAGGAAAAGATTTTTTTACCGCCATAGCACTACAGTTATACAACACAGCCAACACACCTACAGGCCATAAGAAGGGAGTATAAACTTCTGCTCCCACAATTCTGCTTTGTGGAACATGAGATATGACCTGTCCTGGAAAACAAAGAGAACCTGAGACACAACTGGAAGCTGGTAATGGATCCCTTGGTCAACTCTGTTTTGCAAGTGTCCCAAAGAGCAGCCAGGGAGGCTGGAAAAGTGAAGAGGGACAAGTGTGTGCACACAACCAGCCCTATGATCTCATCCACATCCTGGGCTCTCTTGGGCTGTGAATGAATCATATGTGATGGGAAGGAGCAACTTAGGAGGAAGTGGCATAAGACTTTTCACATAAAATGTTTTTTTTAAAGAAAAGGGTGTAATTTGGGCAAATCAAAATTTCCTGTTAATTTATGTCAGTTTTAATTGGTTTGTACTGAGAGAGTATATAAAACCTCAACACTTTCATTTGAAGCTTTCAAAATAAAACACCCTGGATCTTGTTTTCCCTGTTGGGTTACTTCTCATAATAAAATACCATTCTTAAATTAAAAAAAAAAAAAAAAAAAAAAAAAGTACTTGAAAGTATTTTACTTTCAGTAGACAATAAAAACTTTGCTGTGTTGCTTGGTACAACAGTTTAGGTCATATGCCTGTCAAAAAAAATTTCTTATTTGTTTACTTCTTCCTGTACAAGCTGAGTAGAAGTAAGTCAGTAGCCTAAACATCTTAAAACAATCTGAAGACCATGTGTGGGATCTAGCACAAAAACACCAATTAAATTTGTTGTGGTATGCAAAATACATTTGCTTTTTTAAACTTACTTCCTTTCCCTCTTTATTGAAAGTGCCTTTTTTTTAAACTGTTCTGAACTGTGCTGAGGGTGAGCTGTAAAAATTATAAATCCATAACAACTTTTGCATTCCAGGAGCAAGTCAAATTGAAAACACACTTTATTTATAAGTTTTATGTCCTAAAGACAGCTGGGAATATTTTGAACAAAGAATCTATTCAGGCAGAAAAGAATCTATCAACTACATATTATAATATGGGACTAAAATAAATCAGGGAAAATACTTGGGTAAGTTGAAACATTTCATGTTAATATTTTACAAATTTGTTTTGAAACATAACTTCTTTTTAATAGACTGCCTACCTTGTCAGCCCAGGGAACCCAACGTGAAAATAACAGGGTTCATTCACAGCCAAATAATGTTTGGCTTGTTACAAAATGACACTTCGAGGATTTCATTTTAGCAAGGAGCGATGACAAATCATCTTTACAAATTGGTTCAGGATAACTTTTCCAACACATTGGTCATTTATTACATCAAAACAAAACTTACATTTTTGTGCAACTGTAGCCTAATGTTGCCAGCCTAAAGATCACAGCATAAATACTAATGTTTGAAACATACGGTTTTGAACAACTATGCACTTCTGATTTTTTTTTTTCTCCTGTGGTAGTTTCACTAGTCATAGTCAGAATTATGATGCTATGTGCTCTGCATATAATCCTGGGAATTACCTCCATTTTTACCTGAAAACCCTGTTGTGAAAAAGTAAACACAGGTTTTAGCCATAAACTCTTGCCGCCTCCAGTTCTGAAGAAATGTTATTTACATGCAAAAATTTTGTGTGTACACTACAAGACAATAAAGGCTTGTTTGCAAAATGAAAATTCTGCCTTGCTGCACATATTCAGGCATTTCAGTAATATGCTTCAGGTTCACAGTGTGAACATTCCTTGTTCCTGGAAAACAAAACTCTTTTTATCTCTGCAAAGAACATACCAAATACTTGCTGTGAGCATCGTGGATAAAGGAATGTCTCAGAGACAGATTGCAGGAGTGCAGAGCGAGCCATGGTCCCTCCCCCATGGAAGGGATGTCTCTGATGTGAATTGCAAATGCTGTCCATGAAAATGAGAGTTTTTTTGGCCACTGGCACTGTGGGAGTGAAAGTCTCAGAGGCCCAGTCCTGGTGGACAGTCTGGTTAATATTTTTGCCCTCCAAGGAGATGTCATAGTAAAGCATTGTCTTTAAACATGACTGACAGATGCCAATGCTGCCATTTTTCTGTGACCTAATGAAAAATGCATTTCATCGTTGAGCTGGCACACAGAGGAAACATGCCAAGTGTGTAGACACATCCTTTCATGGCGTCACAAAATACTGTCCCCTATGGCAAAAAATTTATTCTACCAAGTTGGCTGTGATGACTGATGATATTATTTTGCATGGCAATGTGCAAAGGGGACCTGCGCTGGCTGGTGGCAATGTTTGACCAGTAAGCTCAAGAATGCTCAGAGAATGAGCATTTTTTTGCTCAGAGATGATGTGCTGGGGAAGTGGGGAAGCCAAAAGAATCCCTTCCCCCAGAAAGTTTGATCTGTTATGATCTGTTGATGATGCAACAGTCTTTGCCTTTTCTAATGCTCTCCCAGTGAGCTGTGAGCCATGCCAGTTTCAATGGCACAGGGGTCAGCTGTGTGTGGACAGGGGCAGGTGTCCTGCCCCAGCAGTGGTGTCACAGTTATTCCAAGGGCTTTGGGGAGGGCAGCTTGAGGTCAGGGCTGAGTTTTTTATCTGGCAGGCAGGTTTCATTGGGTCAGACACGGACACTTAAATGCAGCTAGTTTGCAGCCAGAGTCAGTGTGAGCTGGAAAATGGTGTAGAAGTATTCATGGGTGTGGAGCTAAGTTAAGGAAAGTCATTGCTTCAGGACTCTACATCTATACACAAAAATAATAATAACAAGCCATAGTAAAGGAGAGGGAAGGAATACAATGGCTTGAGGAGAGAGCCAGCCCTGCTGGACCTTGGCTGAGTAGATATAAACCACCATGTGATCATGTTGCTTTGCATGCCTAGACCTGGGACTATAGGGACATGTGGTTCAGAATACCTTAAACTAGTTTTTGCAATAAGCAGGTTAGTCTGAGAACAAAAGCATTCTCACTTTTTTTTCTTCTCTCATTAGCTGTTTTATTGTGTCTGCTCACTGTCACAGATAACCTAAATTCAATTTATGTACTGTTGCTGTATCTTATTGCAGAATTTGTATGTCTGTGGGCTTTGAGGTCTTGCTAAATTGAAAGTTCAGAGCTCAGGTAAAAGTTCAGAGCATCCTTCTCTTAGGTTTAATTTTAAAGCTGCCATTGGCCAGTACAGAGCAAAGTGACTCAAACACAATACTTCCACCTGCTATATAGGCAAAGGTATTTTTTCCTACTTACTTGACCACAGGATGCAGCTTCCTACCATAAGAAAATGGGAGGGGAGTAACTGGTTTTAAGAAACCAGTCAGAGGTGGGGCTCTGAGTCAGTTTATAAAATAGTTGCTCACCTGCATCTGGGACATTTGAACTACTGGTGTCTGTGGAAGCTGGCAGATGAGATTGCATTGCCACAACTAACACTGGATGTGTGTGTAAACGCGACCACAATGGACCAGGATGGCATTTTGTCTAAGGTAAGAAGGGTGCAGAACAAAGCAAGACATCTGGGATCTCAAAAGCTTGTGCTGCATGTAGTGCAAAGATGATACTACTTTCTTGACCTTCCATTGACTATTATAACTCTATGCAGGATGAGGAAAGTAAAGGCTTCAAGACCTCAATATTAAAACTTTGAAAGTTACAGTAAACCACAGGAAGAAAATTAAAACTACTTGGGGAGTAAGAGCTTATTTACAAGGGGAGCATTTTGAATATTTAGGGATTTTATTAATTCTAGAGACACCATATCTGCAACTTTAGAATAAGTATTAAATAACACCAAGGTGTACTTCAAGGTGAAAGATTAATGACAGGGTGTGTTTATGGGAGACAGGTTTGCTGTTCCTTTAACAGCCAGGGCCAGGAGCTGATTCCCCTCCCCATGTGTCATGAAGGGTGGACCATACCTGGTTGCTACGCCTCCTCTCAGGTTTAGTGGGGCAAGCACAGCCCAAGCAGTGGCACCGGGCACCGCAGGAAACCTCGGTTCCTGCCAAGGCTCTGCAGCCAGCACTGACCATGGGCTCCCTGTCCCTGTGGCTCTAAAGTTCTCAATTCCCAAAGAGGGTTGCCTTTAAGAGAAATGATGGTTTTTCCAGGGGTAACGTTGGCCCTTCTTGTTCCAGGAGCTGATCACTCAAACCTCTCAACAAGGAGACGGAACTATGCAGCTGAATCCTGATGGGAAACAGCGGACTTCTCTTACAAAGGTACCACAAAGGAGAATTTCGAAAGGAAACTGTAAAGGGGACTTTCCTGATGGGTGGAGGCTGGGTGAAAACAGATAGGGTTCAGCATCTGCCAAACAATTTAATTAGCTACTGTAACCCATTCAGTTCCCTCTGTGAGGCACTGTCCTGCTTATCGCTTTGATCATTCCACTTAGGTAGTCTTGCTTCATGTTAAATTCCTAGTGTGGCTTCCTGTCCTTGGCACATGGGGAACAATCTCTCTTTAAACAAGACTAATATCTTTAAAAGGATGGGTTTCAATAGGCTTTTTCTACATGTCTTGCTACAGCACAAGGGCAAGTTTCCTGCCAGTGTGGATAGCAAGAGAAGGGAAATTATGCCATTTACTCTCACAATAGTATAGCAGAATCTTAAAGTGGATTTTCAGCTCCTGATTTCCTGAATTAACCCCTCTTCTGGCCTCTAGTAAAAATGAATAGATTTTCAGGACCCTTCAGACATGAAATTTCTCCTCTAGGAAATGAGAGGATTAGATGTGCTAGAAAAGATTTTTACCTTTCCTCTCTCTAGTTTGAAGCCGTTTAGTAATAATTAGGAGCTTTCCCTTGTTCTGTTTTGTGATGAGCACAGTTGCTGAGCAGGTGCTGAGTTCTCAGTTTAAGGAACAGCCAACCTTTTCTTGGTTAGCTGAATGGGAAACCCAAAGAAGAAATACAAAAGAGAAAATACACCCTGCAATACAACTCTCTACGCTTCAGGGCTCGCAGCAGTCTCAGAACACACCAAACATCTCAAATTTTTTAGGCAAAACTCACAAAGCTGGATTTTGGTAATTTGTTATTTATAGCTCTGTGATGTCTAAGCCAAGGCTCCTTGGTCATGACAGGGCACATCCACATGCCTGAGTATTTGGTTCAATCTGCACTGCCTTTTTTGGCACATTTGGATCGCCACAAAGGTGGCTCCAGGGCATCTGATCCATGAAACTGTGTTGAGCCCTTCCAAGAATTGCATTCTCCAAAGCCAGCCACTGGCAGCATGTTATCGGTTCTGTAATTACTGAGCACATTCTGTACCTGCCTCGTTTCTGTGCCTTTAGGAGTTAGGTTTTAGACATGAATTCAAGTGTCCTTGGTAGTCTGATCCAAAGTTACTCTTGGGGCCCTTAGCAGTGGTTTGACACCCTTGATCTGCACACCCAGTGACCTGCTTGTCATATTCTTGTTACCTTTTCCTAGAGCGGGATGCTTTGGTTAATTGGAGGCTGATTTTACCTGTTTCTTTGTTAGCCTACTTGCACATTGCCCCCAGTCTCAACAGCATGGATTCATTAGCCCTGGCTGTCTGCAATGATATGCTCAGGTTAAACATTCGGAAAGACTTCACATGGACATATATTCCATTAAGCCTGTGAACACTGATGCACTTCACTTCTTATGAATGGACATTATTAACACAGTACATACCAAATTCTTCTGCTCAGACAGTCCAAGCAAAAGTCTTGCTCTCCTTTCCTGCAGTACCTGTGTCACACTTGTTTCTCAGTGGGTCTAATGAGGTCAGTGTCATGTTATTCCGCTTCAGGGCTGGCAGTGGTCTTGTATAATCATTTTGCAATATAGGTGAAGTCTTTACCTGTCCATGGCCCTGTAGCTGTACTAAGTGCCTTTTAGGCCTTTTGGAGCAAAAATTTCGTGTGGATTTATATTCCAGCATGTTGTGTCTTTCCCCCCATCTCCATGGCAGTAGAAATAATAAGTTATGTGGAGGTTATTTATTTGTTTATTTTATGGTAAAGGGAGAGGGGATATGAACTCATATCTCCAATATGAGTACAACAATATGACAGGCTAAGAAGTCATGCATGAGGTCAGAAACATGGGCTAATATGAAAGAGGGAAGCCTCAAGAAAAAAATAAAGAGTTTCTTATCAGGTGTAAAACACTGCTTACACTTCTTAGGCAAAACAAAAGAAACTCAAGATGTGAAGAGTTTATATACTTCAAAACTAGAAAGAAATTTCTCACAAGAAAAAATCAGAGGCGATTTTAGCTCAAGAGGGCAGCTATATATGAAAAGCTCATACATAGTAAGTAGCATGGTGGAAGTGCAAAGCAGCAATCTCTTTCTCAGATCTTAAAATCAGTTTGGGATTGGAGTTCAGCATTTAACTCTGCAGAGTACTGTACATTTAAAATAGCAGGAATATGAGAAAATAATTTCATTGCCCAGGAGACTGAATATATGTAATAACTGGACAGAAGGCAATCACCACAATAATAATTTTATCACTTGAAAAAGGTCTAAAGCATGTCTTCATTTTCTACCTTGGAAATTTAAAAAATATATCTTCTCCCAAGCTGGGACTGAATCTTAGGACTTTGTGCAGCCAGATTTTAGATAAGAAACAAGTAAATAATATCATAAAGCCTCTTATCATGCTACAGAAGAAAGGAAGCATTTCAGTCTAGTACTTGATTTAGATGTTAGCAGGAAAATAAATGTATTGGCCACTCCATAATCAAACAGAAAATTCAACTGAACTGTTCCTGAGTTGGGTGTTTATCTCTCTTGATCACTTCTGTCTTCTACATATGCTATCTAAATTTGGCATTCATTCCTCTCTTTTGTATATTTGTTTTTTTCCCTGCAGGTAGAGTCTTCTCCGTGTTACTTACTGACTGTAAGAGTCATAAGAGCAAGAAATATCCACCAGGCAGATGTCTGTAAGTATCTGCAGTGCTCTATAGAGGAGCTCATGGCCTCTTACCTCCATGGGCTAATAGCTAGTCCTGCTCCAAGTAAAGGTGCTTTCTAGATTTCTTCCATGAATTGGGAAAGTTCTGTTGTTGGTGGGCTGCTTCCAGCAGTGAAGATAGAGTGTGTTGCTCTTCTTTGCATCAGCCCTTGTTCTGTGCAGAGGTAACTCCATCAGGTCACAGCTGTGCCTATCACACACATTTCTCTGTGTCCCCAAAGGGAGCAGTAAAAGCTCTGCAATCTGTTGAAAGCAAAAGATGTGGAAAGATCTCCCATGTTTTCCTCTGGTGTATATTTATGTAACAAGGAACACAAAATGGTGACACTAATTGAGTAAATACTAAAAGATCAGAAGCCTTGTCTCAAATTTAGCTTTATTCAAAGTTTTCTCAAAGCTAAATAATCAAAACTGCCATAACCTAATTCTCTATGTGCCAGCATTCCCAGGTAAAAGCCCATCAGGTATAGTTACATTTTGTAGCTCCTTTGTTTTCTGCTGGCCTGGAACCGAAATATAATAGAAGATTGTATCTTTACTTATGCAGAAATCAGAAAGCTTTTTCTTAATGTTCTGTTTGGCTAAATGAGAAGATATCATGTCGTTTCCTTAATGCTTGCTGCATTTGTCCTGGATTTCTTTTATTCTTGGCTAAACAGATTGTTTGATGACATAGAAGGAGAAAACCCTTCAATGTATTTATTATATTTCTAATCACATTTACTTAGAGAAGAGTCATGCCACCCTTCCTTTGTCTCCATTCCTACTACTTAAATTGTATTGTTTATGTTGAACAAATATGCCATGCACTTTGCATCAATATGAAAATTAAATTTCATATTGTTCAGTTAATTCATTCTTCTAGAGCAAATGCTCATTCTGGATGTATTTGTGTTTTTAATACAGTGAGCCATACTGATTGCTACGTGAGCCTGTGGCTGCCGACTGCTTCAAACGACAAATTTCAGACTAAAGCCATCAGGAATTGCAAAGATCCAGTCTGGAATGAAACTTTCTACTTCAGGATCCAGAGTCAGGTCAAGGTACTGAACTGGGATTTTTCTGGTAGCTGACCCAGGGAGCTACTGAGAGGTTTTATCCTTTTGCAAAGGGACATAAGCAATTTTCTCAACAGGCAAGGAAAGATACAGAAAGATAAGAGAATCATGATGGTTTTCCATGTCATGCAAGATGATTGTCTCTCTCAGCCATAGGTTGAACATGACATTTGAAATGTCTGTGATTTCCTCTCATTCCACCTCATAGGTGCCAACATGCAGCTGATTTCCTGTTCACTTCCTTCCCTTCCTGTTCTTTTTCTTTCTCCCCTCCCACTTCTCACAACAATTGACCAAAACAGTTGTCCTAAGGATCTCCTGCTTCAAATAAAACCTGACACATTTCTGAAGTCCTTTCTTTCTTTTTTCAGAATGTGCTGGAGCTGGCGCTCTATGATAAGGATGTGGTTACTCAGGATGACCACCTCTTCACGGTGTACTTTGACATAGCCAAACTTTCCCTGGGGGAGGAAGTCTTCATGCACTTCAAGTGTGATTCACAGGTGAGGTCCAAAATAAGAAATGGAATAACTTGGCAAGAATATGATTGTTAGCTTTTTTTGTCTAAAATGCTATTTGTAAAATGTTGCCTTTTTTCCTTGTTGTGTTTCAGCTGCCTAGCCACATAAAAATAAGTTGGTTTTCACTCTAAAGTAGGAAAACCTCTTCACACCTGCATCTGTAGGCACACTGAAAAGTTTGGTGTAGGCCACAGAGGCTCACAAATTTCAGGTGTATTGGCAAAATTGTTCCTTTGCTGAGCCTGCCCCCATCGAGGCTGAGGAGGGTGTCCATGCCAGTACCTGATGCTTTTGTCATAACCTACTACTTAGTCTAATAATTAGGAAGTAAAAATTCCCTGATCAGAACTAAATGTTAAACCAGACTATTTGCTAATTATGGAATGTGGCATGGGTGTTTAAATAAAGTCTATGTCATGCCACCCAGCTTGGCAGCAGGAAATAATCCTGTCTTGAATGTCCAGGGAGACTGACAATTGTACACCCATCTCCCAGTATGTTCTGTCATTCTCCTTTTCCAGTTCCAGTTTCTTGTGCATCTGTAGTGCGCCACTCAGTTGAGGAATTACCTTATCTACACACACCCAAGCTCCACACTGTGCTTCATTGTCTTTAAATGCCTTATTTGACAATTTTGTTCCATGCAAAATATCAAAGTAGCAGTGTGTGGACTTCTGCTAAGATCTGGTGAAATTAAAACTTTGGTTAGTTGTAACCCAGCTGATCACTTTGCTTACAGGTGCCATATCCAAGCCTTTTCTTTTTGCACAGCTACACCAGTTAGAGCTCATACTCTTCAAGCCTTTGTAAACTTTTTTGCCCTGTATTATTAACTTTTTGGTGTCTTTAATTGAGTGGATAATTTAAGCAACTAAGTAGCCTACAGCATGATCTCACTTTGCTGTTCATCATCCCTTCTGTCCCCACTTTTGTTTTCCTCTTGCCTGTGATTTCTTTCCCCTGAGGATAATACTCCTTTTCACCACTTCACAGACCAGGCCTTAATGTCAGATTTACCACTGTCCCAATGCCCTAAACTTGCTGCCAGACAAAGAGGTTTTCCTCTTCCACAGCTGCTTTGCAGGTCACCATTTCACTTCCTGACACCAGAAGACTTTGCCTCTCCCCTTCAGCAGATCCCCTTTCTTTTTGCTGGAGACTCAGAATGAGACAACATCTCCCCCTAGGTCTGTCCCTTAGGCTCCAGCAGAGGCAGGCAAGCCAAACAATTTCTGTATTAAAAACTGCTATGACAGCCATCCACAAGCTTCCTACCAGGAGAGAATCTTGAGACTCAAGACACACAGATGTGTGGTGATGTGTGACTCTGTTTTAAATGCTCTGCTGGTCACAAACAGTGCATGCATACCCAGATTGTGAGAATGAGGACTTGCATTATGAGAACTTCCAGTACACTAGTACCAAGATAATTTTCCTGTCTTTATTTTCCAGAGACGAGAGGAACTGGAGGTGGGATTTGCCTTGGATAATATGTGAGTAAACATGAAATGCAACATTACCTGGAACAAAAAGAAACAGCAATTCAGAGGCGTGAAATAGTCCAGTCTGATTGTTCAGAGTGCTTCATCCCCAAGGAATCTGTGCTATGAGCTATGTCAACAAATGGGTGAATGCCAGGATGACCTCCCATGAGCTTCAGGAAAACAGGGAGAACACCCTAAAACCTTTTATTTGTCTAATGTAGTGAACATAATTTAAGACCAGAATGTTGCTTATTTGTTATGCACTTGTGTTTGAGATCAGCAAGAGGGTCCACCTCCCTTCAAAACACCACATGGAATAATGCACTGGATTTCTGATCCAGAGCCTTCATTGTTCCATCATCCAGAAAAGTGTGATTTATTAAAAATTGGATTCCATGAAACCATCCCTGGCCTCATCTTGGGACTCAGCATAAAATCGCTCCGTGGTTTGGCCTCAGAGCACCTTTGGCATTTTTTTTGCTGAGCTCCAGGACTGGATGAGCCAGTAGGACGACAATTGTGCCTTGACATAGCACAGTGAGGAAACTTGTACAACAAGTCTCCTGGAACTTTTCTTTCAAATCCAAGATGCAGGTAAAAATATGCAAGAGGAAAATCAGGAGAAGGGTGGAGCGCATCAACAGTACTGTAATTTTAATGAGTTATTGTAAATGCATTTTTCTTTGTTTCCTAGTTCAGGCCCTCCTGAAACCATCATTACTAATGGAGTGCTAGTGGTGAGTGTTGTATTTCATCATCTTTCTTGTCCTATTGCCACACTTGTTTCACTTGACTCACAGTCATCAGGACAACATACCCCTGGACTGAGACAGCCAGCATTGAAACATTGCCATTTCCCGCTTCATCATGACACATCCTTGCGGATGGCACCTCTGGAGACACCGTGGCTGGAAGAGCACGGAGATCCCCCATCCCAACACCCTTTGCTGTTGCAAAGGAAACACAGGGAAGTGGTTTAGGTCTGAGACATCAGTGCAGCAGTGAATTCTTCCTTAGACATCACTCCTCCCACATTCCCTTACTGCCGAAGTGAGAGGGTTTGTCCTGTCCCATGCACATCTCACTTCCCACATTCACAAATGTGTTTTTTATACAGGGACTTCCCATCCCTGGCATTTTCTCATTTATTATCTTTGCCTGCTCATGAATTCTGTATAAAACAATCCTTGCATCTCTGGGATCCTGAAAGTACTGTTTTTCACTTTGTCCTCATCTTCTCCCTCCTGCAAGCCCTCTTCATCCACACTGCACTCCTGCCTTGCCCTGGTTGTGTCCTGTTTAGAATAGGAAACAGAATGTCACGTTGGAAAATTCCTTGCCATGATGTATTTTACTGTTCGCATCTCTTACAGTCTCGCAAAATCTGCTGCTTAGAAGTTCAGGTGGTTGAGAAGAAGAAGAAAAAGAAGAAATCAAGTAAGGTTATTTCTCCATCAGCTATTTTTAACTGATGTGCTAATATTATGAACACAATTGGCTTAGTGTAAGAATTAAAGAACCCCAACAAATCCAAAGCATGAGAAGAGCCTTGTGATAGACTCTGTAAGAATTTTTGTTACCAGTTTTGATGAGAAAGTTAACATGTCTGCTTTTGTGTCATTTCCTTAGAAAAAGAATTTTCCTTTAAAGTGCAAGGCTCTTATGAAGGCACCCAGGACATTGTGCTGGGATCTGGTCTGGCTTTCAGCTCCTCCTTTCCTGCCAAATTCCACTATGCCAGATACAAGCAGCCAACACTGGATGTTACACTACCAGGAAAGAAACGACCTCCCTCCTCAGTATGTTACAACTGAGCTTTAAAAAACAATAATAATGGCATGTAAAATATTAGACACCATAAATAGTAACATTAATTTGCATTGTGAGCAGTGTGTAACATTCTATACAATATAAACATAGGTTTATTTGTATTTTTTCAGCACTCACATGTGTATGATACAAGCTCTGCTAATGTGGAACTTCATTCCATTCCAAGTGGAAAAAATATGATCTTAGCAGAGGTGAGTGCCTGCTTTTTGGTGGGAGAGGCTGAGAAACCTGGATGTGGAAGTCTGCATCCCCCTATGATTTCCATGGTACTTTCTGACAATGAAAGCCTGCAGATAAAAACACCACAGCCTAACAGTGGTAGGTCTTTCAGCAGTTAGGCACAGCAATTGTGCCTTGTTCTGTTTGAATAGATGTGAGGCATCTTGCTGCTCCATCCTGATCTTACTTCACACTTAATGTTGAAGCTCTGCCCTTCCCCTTCTCGCACACCAGTGGTGCACCTGAACTGACTGAGGTAGCGTCAGACTTCTGCTGATGCTGATGATGCTTTACAAAGCACTTTTAGACTCATGGTTAAAAAAATCCATGTAGAATGAAAGGATCACTACTGTTGTGGGGTATAAGCCACAGAAAGGGGGTAATAAATGCTGCTGTGTAGAATCATAGTCCTGGCTAGCTGCCTAAGAGGAACTGTTAGTAGAGATGGGTGAAGTATACATGATCATTATTCTGTAAACAGCAGTTATCCTCAGATGTTACATTCACTAGGAAACATTAAAAATTACTGAACAACTTCCCTTTCAGTAAAACACTACTGTCAATTTGCATAGGCTGCTGGTTTATTCAAGCTCCTGATTAATCAGAGCTCCTGATTTGTACCCAGATTGCTAGGATGGCACAAGATAAAATTCCACCTCAGGGTGCAAGGAAGAAGCAGGTTATCAGCACTCACATTGTTCATTTTCTTGCTTTCCAGGATAAAAGATTTGATTTATTTGCGAAGGCAGAAGACTGGTAAGAGACTTAGCCGCTCTTGGAGGTTAACTTTTACTTGGCTGAACTCATCTCACCCTGGGCTCTTTACTGGGGAGGAGGCACTCACAGCAGGACTGTAAGGTGGTGTGATCAGGTTTTGTGGCATACACATGAGCTGGAAAGCCACTGCACGTGATGTACTGAGTACATCTACATGTATTGAGACACGAATAGTGAAAAAAATATCCATAAAATAGAAAAAATAATATTACAAGTCAATTATGCTACCCAGTGATATAGTCAGCACAGTCTTTTGCCTTTTGTTTAACACTGGGTAAGAGCGCAGCCGGTCACCTGGCATTGTTGATCATGAAGTAGGGAAAATTCCTGCCTAATTCAAGAAAGTATGAGAAGTTTTTCCTATAGCTCTCAGTTCACTAAAATATGAGAGAATCCAGACAGCAGGTATGCCAGAAATTAGCTGCAGGAATGTCTTTCCTTAGGTTTTATTTTGATAACTGCTTAGAATTTATCAGTCCTTTCTTCTATCCTTCTTTCAAGCAGCATTGTATACTTGCTTGGGAGTGTAGGAAAGGGACCTCCTGTAATTGGACTATTTTGTGGAACAGTTTTGTTTTATTGCATTGGAAACTCTGAGCTTGTTTACCAATCAGAAAATGAAATATGCTTTTTTCCTGATCTCTGCTTCAGCCCAGACCACCTTGATGTGCGTTTAGGATTTGATCTCTGCATACAGGAACAAGACTTTCTCTGCAAAAGGAAGAATTATGTTATGCCTGCTCTGAAGAAGGTTCTGCAGCTGGAAAAGGATCTGCTGGACCATGAGGTCTGTAGGGAAAACATTTAGAACATCTCACCAGTGCTTAGCAGTGAGAGCATAATGGCATAATACAACCTCTTTTTCTTCATAGTTAATTTTTTTTCTGATCTTTCCTCATCTTAAAACTTATGTATAACTCCAATACTGCCCCATACTTGTAAATTCACCTTGCTGTTTGTGTCCTTTGCATTTGCTATCCTGAGTTTAACCCTTTTCCTGCTACACCTTCCTTGGAAGCCAGATATTCCTTACGTAGGAATGGCTTCTTCCACACTGTTTACCCTATTATTGTTATCCTTGTTGATAGTCCCTTCTCTCTTCAGCCTCTGAGATTTCAATTCCTGCTTTTTCAACTGAGTTTTTTCTCTCTTACTGTCTCCTTTGGTTTGAATTAATGCATTTTTATTTGATTAATACCAAACATCTATGTTGAACACATTGGAAACAAGTGTCAGATATCTAAGCAAGAAATGGTCATTGCTTCTACTCCTGTTCTCCTTTATAAAATAAATACTAGGTTATATTTCAGTAGAAGTCATTTAGAAAGAAGTCTGTGCCTGGGCACAGGTGGTGGTGCTGGGCTTTATGTATGGGGAGGTCTCTGCTGAGAGGCGCGGTCAGGGGCAGACGCTGTGTGACGCCGGCCCTTTGTGTCCCTGTGTTGCACAGAGCCCGGTGGTGGCCGTCATGACCACGGGAGGAGGGATGAGATCCTTGACAGCACTCTATGGCAGCCTGAGGGGGCTCAAGAAGCTCAATGTCTTGGACTGTGCCACCTACCTGACTGGCTTGTCTGGTACTACATGGTGAGTGGGACTGGGCAGCCCTTGGCTGGAGTCTCCCTGGTGACACCAAAGTGCTGAAGGAGGCTGGGGCTGATGTACAATAGTGTACCTATAACAGCTTCTCAGCAGTCCTACTTCTTAACCTTCCAAAACTGACAGAATAAAGTCTTTTCATGGGGGAAAGTCACATAATTTGCAACTACATGATAAAAAAGTGTTTTTCTAATAATGGTTTGTGGAAAATTGTGCAGGCTATTTTGGCAGGGTTAATGACTGTGACTTCAAAGGGAACATGAGAGTTTCATAGGGAACTGAAGACAGGAAATCTTAATTTCAAATCAAGAACTTAAAACCAAAACATAAAATGCCTACCTCAAACCTTGGTGTGCTTTTTTCCCTCTTCAATATGTATTTCCTCTTCCTAGGACCATGTCAAACTTGTACAGAGATGCTGACTGGTCACGAAAGGATCTCGACAAGCAAATCAGTGAGGCTCGAAAACATATGACAAAATGCAAAATAAATTCATTTTCCTTGGAATATTTGAAGTATTACAAAAAGCAGCTGTGCCAACGGAAAAGAGAGGGCCGCAAAACGTCTTTTATAGATCTCTGGGGGCTTGTCCTGGAATCTTTTTTGCATGATGGGGTACAGTATATCATAAAGCAGCATTTACAGTGGCTTACCATTCTCTGAAAATTTAATTCTGGAGAAGATATTTTTCTGTTGGCTCTGAGAAAAACAGTTTGTTACAAGACAAATGAAACATTTTCCAAAACATTTGGTGCCAGTCTTGTAGATACTCATTCATGGTGAAAATCGGCATTCTTGCTTGTGAAATTTTGAATATATTTTTCTGAGGAAACCCCAAGTACAACATTTTCAAACAGTATTACAGTTTAAGAATTTTTTTCATATTCTGCAAGTTACTTGTTTAGAAATAACAAAATTGCAGACATTATGCATGCCTATGAGACGTGTTAACGAAAGAACCTGCAGACTTTTGAAAGGTGTGAGGTCTTCCATAAAGCTGCAGCATAATGCAATAACGTGTTTTATATCACAAGTATTGCTTTCTGCTCTTTATTGTTTCTTTCCATTTACATCTTAATGCATCATCAAATAATCTGGCATCAGATTGGATGGCTGCAGGTATTTCAGTAACAGAACACTTATGGGGATTTTGAAAAATATGGAACATTTCAGAGGATAAGCCAAGCACACATTATACATTAGAGGCAAGAATTTTTCTGCCCTGCAAGCTTAGATGCAGAGAAAATATTGCCATGCTAATTTTTCTCTCAGTGTAACTGTATTTCTGGGATCACAGAAAGACAACCACAGACTCTCAGATCAGCAACAGGCCATTGATCGTGGTCAGAACCCACTTCCTATCTACACTGCAGTCAATGTCAAGAACAACTACAGCACTCTGGATTTCAAAGGTAATTATGAGACTTCTGAGAGTCATTTGTCTTTATATTTTAGGTGGTAAATCATGGAACAGTCTTTTTAGATAGCCTAAAAACCCCTCTTATTTGAAGACCAGAATCTCAGCTGATGTGTACTCATATAATATCCTTGTGGTCAGGTAAAAGTTTGACTTGTCTATTCTGTCTATGAAACAGACTCAAAAATATTCCAAAGCTTTTCCATGTTCATGAGTATTCATTTGTAACATTCTTACAACTCATTGCTATTGGTCAGAAATATTAGACTCAAAAATTATTTTGAGGGCTGTAATAAAACTTATTCTCTTCTTTGGGTTCTTTTTTACAGAATGGGTGGAGTTCACCCCATATGAGGTGGGATTGCAAAAATATGGAGTTTTTGTTCGCACGGAGGATTTTGGCAGTGAATTCTTCATGGGACGATTGATGAAGAAGGTCCCTGAATCCAGGATCTGCTTCTTGGAAGGTAAGCTATTAAAACCAACAAATTATTTTATTGCTCATTTTGTTTTGGAGGCTTTGGGTTGGCTTTTATTATTTTGAGGATTTTTTTATTGTTATTTTGTTGTTGTTTGTTTGTGTGTTTGTTTGTTTGTTTGTTTTGGTGTTTGGGGGGGGGTGGAGTTTTTGGGGTTTTTTTTTATGTGAGCTATATAAATTACACACTGATAAAGTATTGGTGCAGGACTGACATGGCAGTTTCACCAGAGAGGATAAATATCTCTTTGCTGAATTAATACTTACTATAATGGCTTCAGTTTGCAGTAAAGAAGAAAATTCAAAGGGGCTATCAAATAGTCATTTACACTTTTAAACCTAGTTTTGAATGAAAATATAGTATGGCTTCCAGTACAACAATAAATTTGAGGTCCCTGGGAATCCGTGGTTCAGCTCAGAACCAGAAGGGTGAATTTCTGAGCCTGTTGCCTGTCTCATGGATAGTCAGTATTTTGTATGCTCCCTATAAACATTTTATATGAGCCTTCATGCTGACTCTCCACTGCATCAGGGTGTGTTTGAGCACGCCAGGGCCTCCTGCTCCAGAGGGTCCTAGGCCACAGGTCCCTGGCTCCACACTGCCTGGGCAAGGCTGGGGGAAAACAACACAGCCATCCTCAAAACATTTTTGCTGTCGACTGAAGAGGAGCATGGATATGTGTTTTCCTGAGAAAGAGACAAAGCTGTCAGCTTGTGACTGGTTTCACAAGCAAACTTCTCTTTGACTTTCTCTTCCACTGAGCAGAAAATAGACACTGTACTATTTTAGCCTCAGTCTCTGCTGGATTGTCACACATTTGCACTCCTTGAATGAAAAAACAGTCAGAACTTGTGTCTTAATGGATAACCAAAGAAATTGCTTTTCAAGCGCAAAAATGAATGGTCAAAACTGATCCCTTGGTGTATTAACAGGCTTATTCTCAAAAAGGGGATCCTACAAAAGCAGAGGCTGTAAGATTATATTGTAGTTATGCCCTTACCAATATAATTTCACATCAAATTTCTTGGATTGCAACCCTTTATCCTTTCTTTTTATGCAAACTTAATGATACTTGTGTTTTTTTCCTAAAAATACCAATTCCATATTGATTTGCAAATATCTCCATCCCTAAATACCACAAAACAAAAACTGGACACCAAAAATAAGGTTTAAAAACCAACAGCCAAATAAAAATGACACGTCATGCTTTTAAAACGAAATAACAGAAAACAAACCTCACAAGTTTTGTCTCATTATAGCAGTTTGAGATTTATGATATGTGAATGTTTGGGTTAGAAAGCTCTTTTCTTTTACAGGCATGTGGAGTAGTTTATTTTCATTCAATGTGTTATATATCTGGAATTTGTCCCATTCATCAGAAGATTTCTGGCACAGGTGGACCAGGGACCAAATTGACAATATAGGTAAACAACCATTATTCATTTTCTCTCTGTATTTATTGTTGAATGGAGTTACGTGTCTCATGATGCAAATTACAAATGAATAATTTAAAAAATCTCTGGTCCTGTGATCTATTAAGGGTCAACACTGATGCTGGTAGATGAGTCAAATGTCCAGAAATAATAAGATTGATCTGTAAATTATTAATAAAGCAAAATGATTTTGACTGCTTCAAGTGATACAAAGAAGAACAACAGCTGTTCTTTTCCAAAGCCTGCATTCAGTCTGTTCCTCTAATGTGTGTACACCTGGAGCAGACTTTTATTGCTGTTTGACACTGTATCTTGGGCATTTTTATCCAAGCCCAGACTGTGTAAAGAAATGGTATTTGTCTAGTAAGAGTAGCTTCTTATTTTCTGTTTTGCTTGGTCACTTATGCTCGTTGGTCCGTTTAATAAGAGAAAGCATCAGGGTTTATTACTTACCTTGACTTCTTGAGGGTTGACCCTGCTCTGGGCAGGTGGAATTTAAGAGCTTTTCCCCCGTGCAGAGGAGGAGCCCCCGCTGCCCGTGAAGCCTCAGGAGCTGCAGACACGGCTGTTCACACCGCCCGGGCCCCTGGGCAGCGCCCTGCGCGCTGTCCTCGCCGACCGCGTCTGCATCGCCCAGGAGCACAACTTCCTCAAGGGCTTCCAGATGCACGACGACTACCTGGAGAATACACACTTCCGCAGGTGGAAAGGTAAGGGGAGACCTGTGGGCCTGGGGAGAGAAAAAACAAACTGAACAAAACGAAACTCCAAATTTGAAGTTAAACCTGTTCTCTGAGGTTGGAGGCCAGGTTTGGGCAGAGTCTCTATTAGACCAATCGACGACTGATGATGCTGCAGGATGTAGCACGGCATGGTGTTGAGCTACGTGTCAGTGGTTTGCTGGTGGCACTCCCCTCTGGAGGCCACCAGGTCCTTCCTCTCTTCAAAGACACCCTCGGTGGGGAGGCACGGTAAATCCCCTTCATGAGTGTTGCTGCTGCAGGTACAAAACTGAATGTGACTGGAGCTCAGGGGGCAGAAGAGAAAGGAAAAAATCTTCCTTCCCCAAGGACAGTTAAGGCTCTGAGGACATGGTCTAAGGGTGGAGAAACAGGCCAGCAGGTTTTGCAGTATTGCACTTGCAGCAAGAATATTTTTTTCTTTCAGATACTGTGTTAGACACATTTCCCAACCAGCTGACACAATCAGATCAATTCCTGTCTCTGGTAGATACTGGATTTTTCATCAATACAAGCATCATGCCACTTTTAAAACCAGAGAGAAAGGTGGACGTCATCCTGCATTTAAATTACAGTGCAGGATCCCAGATACAGGTGACAGTAATTCAAACAATCTTTATTGCTTCTTCAACATGAGTATATCTATAATTTTTTAACACTTAGTTTCTTTTTGTATTGGTCCTACTAAAAGCGTTAACCTTTAGCATTTTCAGCTTAATGATGAAGTGTGATACATCTTTTATAGGCTGCATGTAGTCTTGTTTGTTTTTCTTGTACAATAAACTGTATTATGCTAAGACTCAGAAACAAAAACGAAAATTAAAAAAAAGCCCCACAAATCCTTCTGTCCAGTGACACGGTGCTTTTGATTAGGGATTAGGATCTTGCTTTGCACAAGCTGCTTAGAAAATGTCTACTTTAATACTGGACTCCAAGAAATCGTTAAAATCCTATTTTAAGTCTTAGTACTGCTCTGTTCCTTGATCCAGGCTTTGGACCAGACCTGCAAGTACTGCTCCGAGCAGGGAATTGCTTTTCCCAGGGTAGACTTGAGTGAAGAAGACAGGAAAAAGCTGAAGGAGTGTTACCTCTTTGATGGTGCTGAGACTCCAGGAGCACCAGTACTGCTATTTTTCCCACTAGTTAATGATACCTTCCAAAAATACAAAGCACCAGGCAAGTACTCAAACATGTTAAAAAGGTTTACATCATGGACAGTCTATTAAAAGGAATATATTTTATACTCCGACTCTTGAATTTCACTGTTTACTCTTCTCAGTATGTCAAACTTTTCTGTTCCTTAAAGTTTTCCTGAAAGTTAAATTTTTTTAACCACATGAGATTTGATGCCAGAGCTGTGATGTTTCAATCCCTAAGCTAGTTATCTTGCAGGTAATCAGTTTTCAGGTAACTTTGATGTATCTACTGATGTGTACATCCATAGACACATACTGTAGGTACCTTAAGGCACAGCTAAGAATTACAGGGCAGACCCATGTATGGATAATCACCCTTTTTTCTGCCCTCATCCTGTGAAGCCACTGGTATGCACTTGAGCCAGGGACTGAGCCGTCAATTTGAATAAGAATTATTTGTTTTTCTAAAAATATATTGAAGCCAAACAAGTAATTTATACTATGAACTCTGTGGAAAGACACCTCCTTTCCTTTCTCTGTTAAGAGTTTGCTTGTTTATGACCAGAGTGATTTCTCACCCCTTCCTCCTAGGTCAGAAGCGCTCAGAGTCAGAGATGGAAGATGGCAAAGTTGATCTCTATGGCTGCTGTTCCCCGTATTCAACATATTCCCTTCAGTACACTGAGAAGGAGTATGACCTCCTGGTTCAGCTGGGCGAATACAACATCCTCAATAACGAAGACCTCATTGTACAGGCCTTGCGCACAGCAGTGGCACGGAAAAGGCAGATAAAGAAATGATGTCAAACAAGACAGGGTGTTTTTAAGTCCCTTAACCTGCCAAGAGACTGAAGGTCTCTTACAATTAGCCAGCAGGCTTCAAAGTATTCCTGCTCAATCCCACTATTTAGTAATCTCAGGTGAACAAAAAAGACTGAAGAAAACCTTTTTCTCCGAAGAATTTCACTGCAGTAAATCATTGCGATTCAGTTACAACAGAGTATGAATTGTTCTATGATACAGAGGATGGGCAGCCACAAAGCAGGTGCTAAAATGATAATAAATATGGTGCTTGTTGCCCTGAGAAAGAGCTTTTAGTGTTTAAGCCTGACATCTTCAGGACAGACTACATTAAAAGAATATTTTACTAACTTGACTTGTGTGTTGTACTTGCAAGGTGGTTCTGAGACAAGCAGCAACCTTTGGGACAGGTTGGTGACTGGGATCATGGCACACTGCATGCTTAGAGAAAAGCACATTCTGTATGGAGAATAGCACTGTGGAAAGGGACCTGGGGGTCTGTGGCAAGTTGAACAGGAGTCAGCGGTGCCCTGGCAGCCATGAGGGCCAAGCTTGTCCTGGGGGCATCAGCCACAGCATGGCCAGCTGGGCAAGGGAGGGATTGTCCTGCTCTGTTCTGCACTGGGGCAGCCTCATCTCAAGTCCTCTGTGTGGTTTTGGATGCTGCAATGTGACAAGATATATATTAAGATATGAGAGAGTCTCCAGACAAGGGCATTGAAGGCCATGAAAAGCTGTATGAGGAGTAGCTGGGGTCGCTTGGTCTGTTTAGCCTGGAGGACACTGAGAGGAGACCTCATTGCAATCTGCAGTGTAAATGACTTTTTTGGTTGGACGTTTTTTTATGGGTTTGTGGACTTTTGGGATTTGGGAGTTTTTTGCTGTAGTGCATTTAGAGTGTTAGGTTGAAAGGTTGAGTTCCACAGTGTACCTAACAGTAGACTATCTACAATTTGTAGCCTACTGAAACCACCATTTTAAACCATTTAAAATTCTTTGAAATGCACAAGATACAGACTAGAATATGAAATGCTGTTCTTGATGCATCTCAGGACGCCGGTTCACACTGCTGGCCCATACTGAGCCTGCTGCTGACCAGCACCCCCAGGTCCCTGCTCTGCAGGGCTGCTCTCCAGCCACTCCTCTCCCAGTTTATACTTGTCTCTGGAGTATCTTGTGTCTTCCTGTATTGGGTTTACACGGCAAAGTGTTGGTAGCAGGGTGGGCTGCTGCTGAGGTGGCTTCTGTGGCTGCCAGCTGCATTTCAAGGCTAATGTGGAGGATTTGATCTCTGCTTTCCAAACAAATAGATAAAGATAGTCAGTGTGCTTGGCTGAGTCATGTCACTCTGAAGCATTAAACAGCATCATCATCAGTCTGGCAGAGGGAGCAGGACACAGTGTTTCTGTAATGACAGGTCAGCAAAGGACAATAGTGTTCTGTTCAGCTCTCAGTTTCAGAATACAGACAATGACAGAGAGGGGTGCCTATGAAATGCCTGCCTTGTTTCTTCAAATGACCTCTCTAAATATAGTCATGCTTTTATTTCTGTACTGCTGAAAAGTTGTAGCTTTAATAGTGTGGTTTGTCCAGGATAGATTCTTGGAAGATATTTTCCGTAGTTTATGAATGGGTTCTGTCTCTTAGCAATTCTTTACTTTGCACCTATTCTTCCAGAATTAAAGTCTGAGAATTGGTGTTGTTGTAGTGAGGCTGGACTGACTCATCTCAAGTGATGGTTCTTACAGATACAAGCAAGGCAGATGTAATTTCTGTACAGAGTATGACTAATGCTTCCAGCTCTAGCCATTCACATGCCAGTGGGGAACTGAATATTTTGTATGTAGCTCTGTGCTTGCCTTTACTTCTAGGATGCCAGGAAAATGGATAGGCTTTTTGAATCCACTGTGGTCATTTTAAAAAAATGTCTCATTTTAGACATTTTCTGACAGGCCTTACTCAAGATTCAGCAAGTTTGAAGGAGGCTTTTTACACCTTTTGCATGTGAAATCTAAAGAGATAGTGCAGCAGGGAGTGCAATAAATAGTCTGGAAGGTGCTAGGAGAGGTGAAAGAAGGCTTGCAAAGTTGTTGGATGTCAAAGCTAAGCCTGGAGGGGTTTTTAGCTTGATTGCATCCTTTGCCTTTGCAATCCTTGTTTGCACGTACATAATAAGCCTTTAGCAAAACACTGAGTGACAATTTTCTGTACTGTTAAATTAAAGAGCTATTAAATTGTTTAACTCTGGTGAATTGCTATTAGGCTATAGAAAAAGTAAAATAGCAAATGAGCTTTGTATTGTACTAGATTATTCATCTGGTTTCTTTCCATGGCTTCTAAAAGCCAGAAGTACCATCAGATCATCTTGTTAGAGTTGTTAGATGTCAGACTGTTACCTGCAGTGGAGCTACTGAAATGTTAGTCTTGATCATCTGTGGCTGACAAAAGTCTATTTTGAAGACAAATGATCCCGCTTCTATTATAAATACCAGGAATGACAAAGTCACCACATTTCTTGGAGCTATGTTGTAGTCAGTGACCATCTTCCAGCAATGGGTATGCACCTTGTTTCCAGCCTTGTTTATTTTGGCCAGATATTAGCACATGACATCTTTTCCTAATACCTTAAAAGCCATTCCATAACCATTGTTTTTTTATTTGGATCAATTTTATAAAATATACCTAGTTTACATCACAATCTTCTTTTTATCAAAACAGTAGATGCAACCCTTCAAATTCTGATTATAAACCCCTCTTTATTTGATGTATCCCAATGTATCTCTGCCCTTGCATTCCCTCCAATTCTTCATTGTCCCTTTATCAAATGCAGACTCCTGTACCCTTTCCACAACTGCTACACACTGAGATTAACATTGCTTTGTTATTCTTATATTCTTACATATAAATGAGTTCCCTGTTTCTATATATAGAATCCAGTTGTCCTCATTTGCCTTAAAGGCTTCTGACAAGTTGTTTGTCTTCCATAAGCTGGTGAGTTAGTTTTTTCGACACTCCAGTCTTCCCTTTTGTAAGGGGTAGTAAACTGTAATGTTTGGCAGCCCTTTAATCATAACTCACACTCCAGTGAATTAGATTTTACCAGGGTTAAGCAGGCCAGATCATTCTTTATAATTGCCCTGTCCTCAGTACTACTCCATCAATCTTTGTTCTGCTAATCTGACCAGTCAGGGTGCCTTTTTTGTTTCCAAAGCATTCATGAAAAGGTTCAATAGAGTTTGAGACTGGTAAACTCTTAAAAATTCCTCAAAAGAAAACTTTTCAGTGATACTTAGCACTGAGTACTACTTCTGAAATCAGTTAGAAAAAATATTCTTTAGCTTCCAAATATATACTTTCTTTTCAGACTTTGCATTAAAAATCTTACTATCTTTGCACAATAGACTAAAAAACCAGGATATTTCAGGGTAGAACAAAACCTGTTTCTTCATATTGAAAAACACTCCTACTGACTGGCTTCCAGAGACAGCTCAGGGCTTACCAAAACTGCCCATCACCTTATGGGGAACCTCTGATTTTGTTATGCCATGCACATTTCTGGGAGGACATCCTGTAATTGCTTTGACATCCTTTGCAGCCTTACTGAACTCTGGTCACTTAAAGACAGCTTCAGTAACCTGCCTTGCAAGACCAATGCATGCATAGGACAGCACATGTTTTGGTCTCACATTGGCATCACCTCTATAGCATACCTAATATGAAGAAATTAAAGAAGAATTTCTGTGCAGAGTCCAAATATAAGCAAGTCTTTTGCAAAGTTTAATAAAGAAAGGAAGAGAAAAAGAATAAAAAGGAAAAAAAAAATTAAAAGAAAGTCACAGTTATATCTCTTTATTAATATCAACTTCCAGCAGCTTTCCTAATCTTTTTCCCTGTTCTTTTTTTCCCCAGATACATGGTTCTTAAGCTCTTTACTGAACTGTATGGCTAGGCATGTAGTTCACATGCAAGGGAGGTAGGTCTCTTACTTCTGCCTTCATGCAAGGTGTTTCAGACATAAATTTCTTACTCCACATCTCCCCTGGTGTTTCTATAGACACACACATGCGCACACACACACATGTATATGGAATTGGGTGGAACCATCTGCTGTCCAGACAATAAATTGTACTAGCTAATGACTGTCCTAAGGACAACTAATTACACATCAACAATCTTTTTTTGGCAAAACACTCCCTTATGTGGTGGAGTGCAGTTTTCAATGTATAATTGCTTTGTATGCTGAAAGTTATATATAATATAAACATGCATACATTGACAAATGCTGTACAAAACGTATGAAGCATAAATGTAAAGAATTTATGCAACTTGAAACCAACTCTTCATTTAACGCAGGTATTTCTATCAACTACTTCAGGGATGATGGAGCATTTGGCATGCATGACTACCATCCTACATTTTGAGGAATAGCAAGAGAATCTGGAGTGGTAATATGTGATAATTGATTTTAATTAGTCATTCATTATATTCATTATGGCAATGGCAGCCAGGGTAAACAACTGGCACATCCCCCTTGCTGCTTTTTAAAACTGGCACAATATTCACATTCTTTCTGTAGTTCTGCAGTATACCAAGAATTAAAATAGCTGAAGCATAGTCAAGAATGCTAGACCATGTTTTACAAACTAATTGGTAAGGATGATCTCTGTTCTGTCTTATTACATGTAATATGACTATGTGCTCATTTTCATTATTCATTGGTGAAACATGTAACATGTCTTCTTTTTGAACATAGAATACAAGTGTTTTATTACCATTCCTGATGTAGCTGCATAATTAATAATTATTTTGCTTTTTATGCAAGTTAAAGTCCAAACCTTTGGTAGCATTTTTCTTTCTCTTCATAAACAATTCCTTTTTATTTGCACATATGAGCTTATTATTGTCTTGGACTTGTAGAAATGCAGCTAATAATTAATTTTCCTTTAATGTCATATCTGTGTGATGTGATCTAACTGAGTAGGTTTTAGTTGTTACATCACATAGGGTCAAAATATCAAACCCATGTGAGAGTTTATGCAAGAGCTGTTTAGACAGGTTTTCACATGCTTTAGTAACATGTGGCTCCCTTTCATTTATTATAATGGATATTCAGCAATGTTTGCCACTTAAGAATTTGTTCTTCTTTAATCTGTGTTTTCTTGACCTGACCTAGGAGTCATGCTTGACTTTGATGTCTGTGAGTTCTAGCACAGTATAATGTTGCAATGGTGATTTAATTTAGCATGTAATAGGATGTACTTACATAGTTGCCTATCTCGATCTCCTGGAGAATGTTTCTTTCCTTACGCATTTCTGAAACACTTCCTTAAGGTGTTTTGCAATGGTTTCTTTAAAGTCTTTCCATACAGGGCTGTCGACATAGTTTAATCTTTGTGATCGGCCCTTTTGTGAGCAAGTGGCCATGCTAGATTCCTGCATGGGTTTCTATTTTATTCAGCTGGAGCATGTGGAATGATGGTGAGACTCTTGCTTACCAGTCCCAGATTGTCCCATGTTTGGACCCACAGACAACTGTGAAGCCTTTTGGAGTCCCTGAGAAATGGCATTGTTTGGTTAATACCCATGTGGAGTCATGTATCGTCACTGAGACCCCATCCCAGGGGCAGCTGGCACGAGGCACGTGTGATAGCTCAGATGGAGCAAAGGGCAGATTTGACTCCCAGCAGAGCCTGGGTTTGTTAAGCACTGCTTACATGACCTACCAGGTGCCCTGGAAAGGCTATCACTCCATCTTCCCAGTGACAACATGCTGTATATGGGGCAAGATTGGCTGCCATGCGCACCAGTTCTGATTGCACAATGAATGAGCAGGGCTTCAGCACACAAGGGAGATACTGGGTGCAAGAGCTTCTGCAACAGCCAGGCCTTTCCATACAAGGAAGAGGCACAAGGAATTTCAGCACTGCAAGATGAGATGGAGTGAGTACATCACCTAACCCTGTGCTTCCTTTTCCTCTCAGCTGGCAAATAGGATGGGAAATGCCCACAGTGGCTGGCAGCCTTTCCATCATCCTTCCCTAAGGATGTCCTCTTCCCATAGCTTGTGTTTTCTCACCAGGGCTCTCATACCAGAGCCATCTGCATCAGATGGGGACTGTGGTCTCATAATGCACTGTCCTATTATCTTTTGCAACTTAGGAAATGACAGAAAAATTAGGAATTTCATTATACCAAATCCTGAGGCATTGTCGTGTTGAAAAAAGCAGTCTCCTGATGTGTGCTGAAACACGCTGGCTACACATCTCTCGGCCGGAAAGGCAATGCACTCAGAAAGGTGCTGTGGCCACTTTTACACTGAGGAAGTGAAAGAGACCCTGCTTAACAATAGGGAATGCTTGAAGGAACTGCCCAGAATCAGGGATGAACCTGTCACCTGCATTGGGGTCCTCTTGATCTTGCCTAGGTCTCTCAAATAACAATTCTTGTGGGAAATGGAATTTTTCTCTCTATAGTAAGGAAATGCACTATGCTAACCAACAGATTTATGCATCAAATAGTTTTTTATAATGCACTGTATCCCTTGGAGCTAACTGCAATGAATACTGGAAATTTAAAGCTGATGATAGCCTATGATGTCACAGACAAGGACAGTAAACTCGAAGGCATACCTCTCCAGCTGGAGATTTTATTATGGTAGCAAGATACCACTAACCTGCTACAGCTGAAAAGGTTTAGAGGCCAGTTATTTCTGGATAAGTTGTTTTTGCAGTCCAAGTGCCTTTTAGTGTTTAAGGGGATACTACAGTGATGCTGGCAAGAACTAGAATACTCAAGACAGAGTGAACCTTACAAAGAAAGACATATTTAAGAAATTTATATGTGAGCTCCATAAGAAAGAGGTATTGCATTTATGCATATGCACAGGTCTTCTGTGAGTCAAATCAGAAGAGACTGAGATTATGTTCTGTGAAAGAATAAACAGACCAAATAACCCCGCAAATATGAGATACTATAAGTATTTCTCCAGGACATTAAGTCCCTCTTGGAGAGTTTCTGAAATACTTTCTGAATACACATTTTTTCTGAGTCTGAGTGAAGTCAGCATATATGTAACAAAAAATATCTATACTCCCTATTTGTCAGGGGGAGGAGCATACAGAGACCTCTTAAAAGCAATTTAATATTTTTTCTAGTGGATAGAAACATTCCTTTTCTGCTGATTTTACCTTATGGTCCAAATTTTCTCAAGCCATTTCACTTTTCTATCCTGATGTCTTCATGGCTTAGTGGTAGATTTGGCAGTGTTAGATTAACAGCTGGTCTCAATGGTCTTAGAGATCTTTTCCTGGAGATCCAATAGAAGATTCTATTAATCTGTGTTTGAATTACAGGTAAATATGTTTATGTATACCTTTCTAATTATGAGATATATATTTATCTTATTCCAATGAAGACCACATAGGTCACCAGAAGCAACTGTGTGGATCAAGCACTGTTTCACTGTCATTGCCATATTAAAGTCTGATTCTTGTGAGTGATATTCAGCGTTGCTCTCATGGGGATTGTTGTGATCTCTTGATTTCTGACTTGGACTTGAATATTTATGCTTCTATCAAAAATATCTATCTTCTTCTTCAGATGGGCCACAATGTAATAATACTTTTAATGCCTGAAGCATCACACCGATGCACATTACCTGCATTTACCTGTAACCCTGAATAGATAGCATGGCTGTTTCTAGTAAAGATAATAATAAAGAAAATTACATTAAAAAGTGAAAAACCAGAAGGGCTTTCAGTGAATCTCTGTTTCTCCTATGTACAGAAAGGTGGTCTGAAAAATCTGAGAGGAACATGTGCTGAAGCACCTGATATCAAAAGCCCATGGTATAGGGATGAGATATGAGTCTGTAGGCTGCAGAGAAGCTGTAAAGGATGGGAAAGAGGCTGAAGAGAGCAATCATGAAGAATGATTAACAAAAGTGGAAAGAAAACACAAAATCCATGTGATCTTTTATTTGTCCTTAGCAGTCACTTTAATAAACCCTTTAATAATTAAATCTGATCCAACCTATGTCTTTGAGCATTGATGTTTAATTCCTAACTCAGTTGTAGTTGTAGAATGTGTTATGTGTTGTTGTTTTAGAATGTATTTATTGTAATCTTAGACACCATCCGACTAGTCGGGGGGGGAAAAAAATCACTGCAGAAAAAAACTTAAATGAAAATCATTTCAAGGCACAGCAACTTTGGGTGAAATGTGTCTCACCACTAGCTTATCAACTGGCAGGCAGATCCCAAAATCGCCAAAAGTGTGGTATCTTGGGATGGCCCGGCAAAGTTTCTCCATTCCTAGAGCTGCACTAAATGTATCATTTGACCACTGGGGCTCTGCCCTACAAGTCAGGAGTGCATTTCCTCAGGGAGTTACAGCCCTCTCCTGTCAGTCTTTCCTTCTGACATTTCCCATTTGTCCCAAATTTGTCTCAGATGCTTGCCTATAAAGCTGCTGCTGAACTTCTGCAGATTGCAGCCTGGGGTTTCACAGAAAACCCAACTTGATATTACTCCCTTAATGCACCTGGACATGAGCTACCACTGCACAGCCTGTGCCTTGTGGGTGGGTGTCCCAAGTCAGGCTGTCTGCTTCACCACCACAGGGACCTTTGGTGATCCTGAACCTGAAAATGGCTGGAAGTTTGTACTGGAACTAGCCACACTGAATTTTTCATTTTTCTGCCACCTTGGTAATCACAAAACCTCTTCTTTGTTATTTGAATGGATACCAGAGAGGATTTTTCATTTGTATGCTAATAGAGCTTTTCCCCAGGGGTGTTTTGCAGCTTCACATTGCAGCAGAGTGAATCACGTGCTAACAACAAACCAGTTTCCTCAATGTCAGGCTCCCTCAGCATCTGTAACTTTGGAAACAAGTGACTAAAAAGGGCATGCTGATTGCCCAGGGTGGGATTCATCTCAGCCACCTTCAGACATTCAGAAGTTAGGTGTCAGGTGTGGACTGGCTTCTCCAGAAGAATCCAATGTGGTGGTGTTCAGTCACTCCTTGCAGTTGCCAAGCTTTTTTTTTTTTTGTCCACTCAATACAGAGAAAACACAACCAGCTTCTACTATGAGTTTAACTTTCAGATGACTTAATGGTCAAGTGTATCCTAAGTGCACACCTTGTGTAAAGGATGTGTTTGCCTCAAAAGGAATAGTGCCTCATAGCAAAAAGCAATTTTGAACTTTGAACTAATTTAGGAAATTCAATACCAGTGCCAGCTTTGAGTCAAAGGTACCTTTGGCTACATCTGACTTGAGCTTAAGGAACAGGAATTTCATATAGGCAAGGCTTGAGTCAGGAAAGAAAAGTTAGCTGTTAGGCAACAAGCAATTCTTAGTCAGCTTCCTAAGAGATGCTGAAGGCTTCTTCCCCCCCCTCATTTCCCTCTGTCTTAAACGCAAAGGTGTAATACGACAGTGTAAATGAAAACAGGATCTCATGCAAAAACCTCACACCCATTAACTTCCATACATTTCAAAAACAAGACCTCGCTCTGACAACCCTTGTGTGGCACAACTACAGAGAAATTGTAACAAATGTTCTCGTGCCCCTATTGTGGTACTGAAACTCTTCCTGGCACTTCAGCCAGGGACACAGGTAGGTTGTAGCAGAAGACAGAGAAAATGTCTGTGCTTTTGTGTATACAGTTACTTTTGTCTAAACTGTTTCTAGCCACCATTCTCACAGAGAAAAAAAAAAAAAAAATTCTAAAATTTTGTTTTACAGAAATGCTGATTCTCACATTAAGTAAAGCATCAGGCAAGAAATGGGAGAGACTTGTGGCTCTCCTTAACCTATTGCTATAGATTATCTAATTCTGGCTTCAGTTAAGCAGTTCCAGAAAGTTTCAATACAATGATGAGAAAGAAAGTTAGAAGCAAACTTTGCACTTGCATTGCATGATAAAATAAATGTTCTTATTTAAAAAACAAACAAACAAAAAAAAAGATAATGTGGATATAAAATTAAACCTAAGAAATCAAACTTCTGGAAGGATGGAATACTCTGTGTAAGATGATCAGAATCAATCAGATATTGATTCCTCTGTTCACATAAGAAAAGTATGTAATGACTAGAAGTCATTGGGTTTGTGTCTAGTTTCTGTTAGTCAAGGTCCTAGTACAAAACTCAGAGCCACAGTCAGAGTGGGAGTGATTTCACACGTATGCCCATCTCTAAGAGGAAGCAGGATGCTTTGTCATCCTATTAATCTCAAGTTCTTTCATAAGCACTAATTTTAATCATTCAGGAGGACTTTCAATGCAAACGTATGTGTGCCTAATAATGCTTGCATAATGTCTTAGAAAATTTAATCACTGAGCTTCCTAGAGGTGTGCAGAACACATGCAGATCCTCATTAGATTAAAAAAAATCCAACAAAAAAAAAAAGTTAGATCAGTCCATTAAATTCCAGTGATCTGCTAATAGTGTCCAGCCAGATGACGATTCCAATACAGTTGCTAAGAAATCTGAACCTTTTCTGTATCACAAATTGATATTTTAGTTTGTAGAAACATTTAATGATTTTTCAAGGTGAAATGTTTCAATCTCATTTAAATTTGTTAAGCTGCATGCTGTATTAAATGTGAAGCCCAGAAATAAGAAAGACATTTCAAATGGATAATTCATGCAGTGTGGTTTAGGGAGCAGAGGAGTTTTGCTTATCATACCTTCTTTAATTTCTTTTGAGATAGAACACTATAAGAAAATGAGTGTGTATATAGAAATCATGATGCAACAGCACTTTTCAGGGAAAAATGTTTTTCTAGATAATTCTAATTACCTAATATCTAGTTATCTAATTATTCATGTGTAAATGTCTTCATTCTAATGATCATGTCCATGGTTATTTTTAAATTTTTTTTTTGTTATGGATGTAATCATGTAGGGATTCAGGTGTTTGCATGGAGAAAATATATTGATGTGTTTATTAGGCTATTGCTACGCTCACTTTTAGAATATCACTGTAAGGCTACCTCACATAGATGATCTCTATCATATCATCAGTCAGGTTACAGCTGCTGCTGCATTTCCTTGAGCCCCAGGTGGGAATGATTTGGTCCCTCAGCAGGCTCTGCTCAGTCAGAAGACCTGCAGATATGAACACTCACACCTTACACCAGCTGCTCTTCAGACAAATAATGTGGGTGGGAAATTTCCCTGTTTCAGAAATCATGGAGGGGTGGAGCTCTGAGTCAGTGCAATAAAACACCTGTTCAGCAACTTCTGAGACTTCTTCAAGATTGTAAATTTGTGTCAGGAGGCACTGGCACCTGTGGAGCCTAGTACTAAGGTGCCATTGACAGCAGCTGCTTTTAATGTAGCAGCGATCTCGATGGCATCAACTTCTGCCTTACCTCAGGTAAGTAGAAAACAGAACAACCCTGGCAGGAGACTCGGGGTTTTGATTGAGATTTGCCTCTGAATTACAACAGGCCAAGTCCCCTGTTATGTATAGACTTAGATTTCCAGGAAAACAAGATTGTCTTTTCTTGGATATTTGTAGTTGTGCTCTGACCTGGAGTCAGAATCTTTCCACATAGCACAGAACTGGTACATTCATGTTACTTACCATAATGCAGAGGTACAAATTGCCTGTTCCACGTTGGAATGCTACAGTGGGGAATTGAAATAAGTAAAAAACCTGATCTTTACTCTCTTTTTCATCCCCTGTTCTTCTTCCCTCAGCAGAATTCAAGCAGAAAATCAAGCCCCTTGGAAAATGAAGAAAGAAAATGGATGATGCACTATGTAGCCCCAAGTGATGATGCTAAGGTACCATATTTCAACAAACTAAAAATATGGGGGACTAAGCCAATACCTTTTTGAAAAGAGTAGGATCTTCCTTCCTCCTCCCCCACCCTGACTTGGTTATTAAATATTCACATGGTTATGTAGAAGTAGGAATATTTAAAGAAAATTTTCTTTAGCTGCAATATCTGCATAGTATTAACAACATAGAATGTGTTATTTTCATGGTTTTATTCCTTAGAGAAATACCTTAGTGAGAATGTTCTTGATTTGCTGTTAAAATGAGACTGACTTTGGCCTTCTTCTAATGCTTTCTATTGACTTAATGGAGCTGTAGCCCAGAATGAATGCAGAATGTTGGCAGAATCAGAAAGTCAGGGCTTGGTTGTTGGTGAACCTTTGGGGTTTGGTTGTTAATGCCAGTTTTCAGAACAAATGCCCACTTTGATCCCTGTGCACTTCCTCACAATGAAAAAACAACTCTGGCAACATTTGCAGGGCCTCTGGCAGAGATGTAGCTGCATCAAACACGTAGCAGCTCTATCAGTGATAGCTTTTGCAGCTGGAATTGTGCCAAGCTGCCTCAAAGCAAAACCTGGGGGGCTCCAAACATAAAGAAAACTTCCTTTTGATGACATCTTAAATAGTGTGTGATTCAAGTGTCTATAGCTCATACATTTTGTTTGTATAAGCAGAATACCAAATGAACAGAGAACTACGAATGTTGTTTTGCCTATGTATGTCACAATCTTATCAAACTGATCGATCAAACTGATCTCTTGTTAACAGCCTGCTGGCAGCTCCTACAGATGGATATTAGTGTACAAAAGGTACAAACTACCAGTGGGGAGTGAAACTTGCTGTAAAAGGCAAAGTAACAAAACCAAAAATGACATGGCATTTTGGTTTTTCCTAATTTGCTCTGTGTGTGTGCATGCTAAAGCTCAGCAACAGAATGTACTAAAGCAGGAAAAGCAGCTGTTGGGGAAAAGAATGACCTTACTTAACAGATTTGTAATGATTTAATGTATTCATACTGAAGTTCTGTTTTGGTTTAGAATATCCATGGCTAAAAGCAACCTCTTTACCACTAATATAGTTACATTTACATAAAGATTGTTAGGATCCAGCATATGTTTTAGAACATATATGAAGTTGTAAAAAAAAAAATTATGTGGCCGTAACTTCCTGCATACTGGGGGTATGGGACCCTTTCCACAGCTTTAATTCATTATTCATGCCATAATTTCTCCCTACCAAATGAACTTCTGAAAGTTCTGTTTGCTGCCCACAGGTATTTAACAACAAAGACATTCCCTGACACTCTTTATTTACCTCCTGGCTTTGGATATGTCTTTGCTCCTCTGTAATAAATCTCAGCAGAAAAATGTCATTAAAGGCACAAACTTGTCTAAACTGGCCAATTTCTGCCTCTTACAGGTATTGGGTTTCCTGGGTAGCTTTTGGTAATTGCCTGAATTTTTGCAAGTCATAGCTTGCTATCTTCAACGGAAGGATAATCATTAGTAGAGAGCTATTAGAAAGGATAACATGCTTGTAGCAGACCTTGAATTCCACAAGAAGTAAACAGGTATAAAAGCTTTCCTTAATGCAAATGCTCAAACATTTGCCTAAGTACTTGTTTCAATTTGAGAGGAATTTGCATAGCTGTGTGATAAACTGAATAATTACTGGATTTGGTTTAGAGAATTATGCCTGTGGCTGTGCATGGAATTTAGCTGCTGCCTACCTATAGTGCAAAGCCAAATATGCTCCACTGCTAAATTGTTAGGAAAATGTAACAATTCACAATTTTGTGGAGCTGGCTCAGCCTGTGTTCTGATAATGCTGAGATCTCACCTCCTCTGCTGAGAGCACAGCCATGTAAAATATCCTGTGCCTTACATGTGTCTTCAAGCAACAGTGATTAATTTATTTCTTTAGTTTTGGAATATACCCACCCAGAAGCCAATATATTCTATTCTTTGTAGCCTGATGAGGAGAATGCATTTTTTTAACGCTTAGACCACTTGATTTGGACGTGCTGCTTCTGTACCTCACAGGAAAAAGTGTGAGCATTTTAACCAGTCAGCTCACTGAAGATATTCTGATACAATTCCTGGTCATAAACTTGAGCTCATGGGCAAGTTTCATGGTTATATTAGGCACTGGCTTCTATTTAATGTGCCTTTCAATCACCCAGAGTTTTATAAAAACATCAGTTTTGACATTTTATTGGACAACTTTGTAGCCTGGAAATTATTCAGTTTTTTTGTGCAGTTTCCTTTCATGACCTTCGTGTCTTTCATTCTTACAGAGATGGAAATTATTTGAGAGGTTAAGCTAAATTTTGTCATGATGGATTCCCCATGTTCCAGTGCTCTACACACTCCAGCTGATGTACTGTCTTGTCTCACTGATTTCTTATACTTTGATCTTTTTATCAATCTTTAACATTTGTCACAGTAGCAGCATCTTTGTATGTGCTTTCTCTTATTTCACTCAAGAGTTTATCCCTGTTATTTTAATTGAAGTTTCTCAGAAAATGATAACATCTCCTAATTATTTCATCATCTTCAACCAGCTCTCTTCTATTTCACTTCAGACTGTCTTTTCTAACTTCTGGTCATTAGCTTTCATAACAGCTTCTTTCTTTGGCCACCCCTTCTTGTTGATGATGTTTCGTGTTGTGACTTTACTAAGAATTGGTGATCCATTTGTCTTCTGCCATTATCTGAACTTCTCAAACTTTTTCTGAATATCAGTGGTCCACAATATACTGTGACTATTTCTTGTCCCACTGTATACCGTGCCTTCAGTATTATTTTTCTGAGTATCTTTTTGCAAATACTCAAGTGGCATCATAGTAAGTTTGGCCATTTTATAACTTCCACAGCTCCTTGCTACTAGAACTGCAAACTAACATTTCCCTGTTGCTAAATCTGCCTCATCTTAATGCTGTAATATTTTGTTTTTTCATTAATGCTTTGCTCAGAAGTCCTTAAAAGATTCCTTATTATTTCATAGCCTAACTCTGATGACTTTTTTATGTACATATTATTTATAGATATGCTATTTATACCTTCCCCTTTTATTGGAGATACCAAATTGAGGATCTGCTGATAACACATTTGTATGCAGATTAAAGCTCTTCACGTAGCAGTAGCAGTCAGACCTCAGGACCTGACAGAGTTCGCATTTACTTTCCTGTGCAGAGCCTTATCCTCAGACACCCACTGCAGTCATTTTATGTTACTCCTTCTATCTAACAAAACTGTTACTGCTACAATCATACATCAACTCCAGAACTTATTACTCAATACAGTCTGAAATTTCTGAAATTCCTTTTCTTCTGTTTCTTTTCCTAAACAGTGAGAGAGGGAGCCATCCCTAGTGTGGATTTACCCTTTCTATTCAGTCTCTGTGGTACAACTATGATGCAACTCTCTTTCCTTTCTATAAACTCGAGCTGTTTTGATAATTCTCCCCCAACTGTTCTCACAGTTGGGGAATCAATATAACCACCTATGCTGCAGCCATAGTAAGCATTGTCTGTTTTCTCCTCCTTTTTTACTAATACCCTGCTTGCTCTAGCTGCTGCTAGGGGACACCATGAGCATGTTCTCTGAAGATGTAAAATCCATCAAGAACACATGATTGTCACAACCTTTACAGACCTAGATGGTCAGGCCTGGCACCTTCAACAAGGAATTGGGGATAGTTGTTTTTGAAGTTAAGGATTATAGTCAAAACTATTCCATATCTATCAATCAGATAACCATCCTTGGTAAGGAAAAACCTCTGTTCCCACAAAGCAAGCTAGGAGTTTGTCTAAAGCTACGTGTTGTGCAGTGCTTAGACATTCCCTAAGGTGCTAACACTCATCCTTAGTCATCTCTCTCTCAGGAAAATGATTCTTTTAAAAACAAGCAAGAAAACATAAAAATACCTGTCTTTTTTTCCCCCTTTCTCTCCAATTATCCAAGCACTGCATTAAAAGAAGAATATTTTGTGTAGGCCTTGATTCTACCTTGAACAACACAGGCTCTTGGTCAATAGCCAACCAAATTTGAAGCATCTCTGATATCTGGATTCACTGAACTTTGTCTTCATATTGGCTGCTGATGGTCATGTGTACAATTTAATGTTACTGCCTAAATGAACTTTTTCAGTTTATTTACACCATCTTAACTTTCCTATTCATCCTCTCTTTCCACACCTTCTCTTTGTGTGCACAGATAGCTACAGGCTTTAGGGGTCAATGAAGTTTGTGGAGAAAGTGCATTCTGCTACCTGTTGTTTATTTACTGTGATGCCAACTGGAAGAGAAAACTTCAGCAGAACCTTGGTTCTTTTCAGTGTTTGGTTGCATTAAAGCCAATATACATATTCAAAACTTTAAAATACACCTCCTTTGTTTTGTTTCGGTTTTTTTCAGCAGGAAGAAATGACACCTTACTCCTTGCTTACTGTAAGAATCATAAAGCTGAAAAATGCTCATCAGGCAGATTTTTGTAAGTACCAAATTTTTTCATTGATGTTACATGATTCTCAAATTACTGTATCAGCCCCTGCTTGTGCTAGATACTGCACAAATGCAAAAAACAAAAGTCATACTTGCTAAGAAATCACAGCTGAAAGCAATTTATGCCACAGAATGTCTATTTACAATTTCAGAGGTTTATTTGGTTATGGGGCTTTTTGCACATTATTTATCTGGCAAGTTGGCTGTTTAAGGTGCTTGAAAATATCTTAACACCAGTTTTAATACAGAGATGTTTATATAACATGTCCATGACAAATGCATAGAATATAGAGCTGAAATACTTACCGTCTTAATTCTTTGGTTGTCCTGACCATCATGACATCAGCTGCCTCTTGCCCCCCAGTAAAAGATGTCTAACAGAATTTTTGGGAGGACTATGGTACATGGTACATTACAGCTGACAGGCAAAGTGTTTTGAAAATGTGTGATATTTGGGTAGCCCTTGCCTGGTGGCTCACCTTCCCGGAGATTTTTCTCCGAGAATTTTCTCCTGCCACTCCTACGTGTGTCTCACGAACTTGGCACATCACTAATAACACAGTTTCTCCTATCCTTTTGCCATACTGCTATTCCTTCTCTTGTTTTGCATTTTCTTTCCTTTTTGGGAGATCATGATGAAGTTTGGTGAAGCCATAATACCCTACAGATAAAAATTCTCACCATCTCTTCATATTTCACTCATTTTGGTGTTTCAAAAGCATGGATGTCACCTTTATCAATTTTCCAATCACGTAAAGAGGAGTGTTCTGTTCACATTGTCTGTAATATTGGGTTGTAGAGAATAGAAACAATATTATAGTATAGCAGAAAAGGTCAAATGAATTTCTATTCCTTTTGAAAGCTATGAAACATTGCATGTATATGCAAGACCTCACCTTCATTCCTTTGAACTGTTGATTTAATTTCTCGTAGTATCACCTTTCATCTAGAATTAAAATTGAACAAGATAAGAACCATGATTCAGCTGTTTATGCAAAGGGATTGCACAAAGTAGAATGATGCTGCACTCTCAGAAAATAGTGTTACAGTTGTGACCTTGTCCTCTGTCCTGATGACAGGGAGATTTCTGACAAGTCCCTATTAGTGAGATGTAGACAGTTTGAAAATTCCTGTTATCACCAAAATACACACACCTGGAGTAGAGCTCAAGATGTGTGGGCTCAGTTTTTAGCTCTGTTCATGGACTTGTTGCATAAGAAGTTTAGGCAAATGTATTTGCCTATAAATCAAAAAATTCTGTGCCTCTGTTTCCCTGTCTACAAAACATAGAATGTCTTCTCCATCACATTTTGTCTCCCTCTTATCTATTGAGGTGATGTGCTCATTTTGAATCCTCTACTACTGTAGAGGATTTTTTCAGATTCTTTTGTTAATTTCCAGTAAATAAGTCTTGGGGACCTGCTGGTGAAGAGAAAGATGTCTTTTCTTTCTGCCAGTAATCCCCAAGCTACTCTGTGAGCCTATTTGAGCCTGTTTCTTAAGGATGTCACAGAATGAAGTGCTGTAGACCAGGATGCTGTTGAACAAGGAAGATAAACATCAGATAGCTCTTTGTTGACTGAGTAGCAACCTACCTCCGCTTTCAAAGAAGTTGAAGTCTCAAAGAAAAAATAGTGTGATACTCTATGATTTAAAAACTAAAGTACAGTTCAAAAAAGATATATTGTAGCTTTCAAGTGCTTGATTTTGCACTGCAATTAATGTTCTTTTAGCGTAGCATTTTTATTTTAACATTTGAATGCATTTGAAGTATCAGAAACCTGAAATAACTAGACATGCTACTGTGTGCTAAAGAGAATAATAAAATTACATTTACTTAGCCTTTCCTCAGCCATATGAGCTTTCCCCTGGAAAACTGATCATAAGCATCTGATACAGATGCTGTCTGGCTGTGAAATATCTGTAGAAGACTGACAGTTTTTGTACTAACATATTTCAGACTTCCCTAGATTTTCAGTTTCTCTGTATCAAATACAGGAACAAGCCACCTTTTCAGTCAAGTGCAGCCACTTCTGACTTGCTTTTTCTGCCTGCATGCTGGCTTCCCATCTTTTTCAGCATGTGCAGCACTCCATTTTCTCTCTGTTTGTTGCAAGTGCAGTCATACCAGGTAGTTTAGTCATAGAGTTTCTACATTTTTCTTTGATTTACGTGCCAAATCCTGGCTTCAGGGAGCACCACTTCTGTATATTTCCACTGATATTCCTCATTATCACATGCACCCAACCTAATCCTGGCTGTTTTTTTTTTTTAAATATGCACCTCAAGATCCATGGGATGTGTGTTTCACAAGCCTGGGATGAAATCCAAGCTTATTCTGAAATCTGATGTTCCACCTTTGCCTGTAGACAGCACATGCTGATTGAGTTTGGCACAAAAAGAAAAAAATTAAACCGAAAAGAAAACAGTTGACTCCTCCTGAATGGGTCAACTGGCCCCTTTCATATCCCTGCTGTCAGCTCGCCCCTTTTGTGGTCTCCTCTATACTGACTGATGTTCCTCTTCAACATATGCCTCATGCTACGTATAATTGGTATCTGTCTTGTCTTATCTTACCATGCAAATGTTCTTGTTAGACCTGGGCTAATTATTTTCCACTGTACTTCTAACTAACCTTTATGCCAATTAGTAATCATGGTCAGACTCAAACTTTTGTGGCACTCCCTGATCTCACTGTGGGCACTGGAGAGAAGGGCACCCAGATAAGATCACTTACACTCATCCTGCTGCCCTGCAAGCACTGAGTGTCATCACCAGGCTGCAGCGCTCCATGCAGTTTGGCTATGAAGGTGGTGGGGGTATTAGAAAGGAATTAGTCCCATTAAAGTTTGAGTCTATTACAGTCTGGCACCTGTTTTGCAATAGTAATTCCCCTCCTCAGTCCAAGACTGTATGCAGCCTTCAGTAAAATAATGACTTTTTGGGTCATTGGTGTGTCCATTTGCTCCTTTTCAGCTGGAAATTAGTGCTTTTACAAAAACTCGTGTTTCCTAACTCTGTTCATGGTGTCACTACTTCCGAAGAGCTCCTCATATGTGGGAGGAATATCTGGTCAGGATGAGATGGCAGGGAAAATGGTGTATTTGTGTTGTAGTCAGCAACTGCAGGATCATGTCCAGGGAAGTCACAGTTTCTGGGAACCAGTATGTAATACAATGAGACGGGCATCTGTTCATGAAACCATTTATTCAGCATGGGAGCAATTCATACCCAGAGACAGAGAGCCCTGAACAAAGGCAGGGCAGGGGTTTTTGAGGGACAGAACTCTTGAGGGACTCCACCTTTGAGGGTGGAGTTTAGGGTTAGAGACCACTAAAAACACACAAGAGAGAAACTCCAGGGTCTCAAACCCAATCAGAACTCCTGGGCCACTCCTCCCAAGAAGTCTGGGGTGAGATAACTTCATCTAGGGCTCACACATCCCCTAACACAGGACGTCACACACGTGGCTTACAGCCATGCCTCTCACTTTAAAAATGCTTATCTGAAACTAACTCTTTGCCTCCCTGAGGCACCTCACAATATATTAGCTTCTTTTCTTGCTGCTGACACCCTGTTAAAAATGAGATTCACTTAATAAATTATAAAAAGTTTAATATAAACAAAAAGACAATTAGGAGACAAAGGAAATAAAGCAAAGGGTTAAAACGGCTGGGTGCCCTGGCGGGTTGCCAGGAACACCCCTGGTATCTCGGGAACACTCTTTTTATCCCCTCCTGCTGTGAGGGTTTGATGCATATTCAAACTTTTTCAAGAAGTATTTAGCATGTCCTCACCCTGGTTCCGCCTATTTAGAACATGCTCTGTGTGATTTCTATTTCTGCTGTTCAGCACTATTTTTGCTGGTCATCATTATTCTTGCTGATGAGCATTATTTTGAGTTTGGTTTCTTTTCTTCTGCAAATGGTCAGTGTTGGTAACAGTCTGGGCCCCTTATCCTTCCTTTGAGGGCAGGGCTTCATATCTTTCCCCTGCTGCCAAGGCCTGGTCCTGGCTTCAGATAACAGCTTGGGCTCTATTGTTCTTCTGCTGATAACAGCTTGGGCCCCACTGTCTTTGCCCTCTGGGGTTTCCTTGCTTTGTACCTAGGAGATTCCTTTAAGCTTAAAACTTGTTAGCAAGAAAAAAGAGTACATACATAGCCAAAAAGTATTTAACATATAATATTCATCTTAATACTTGCGAAAGCCAATATGACAATACAGATTTATAACACACCCCTTCCAGGGACTGCTTCCCAAGAAAATGGAGAAGGAGCTGGGTGATGGGAGAGGAAAACCATGGTGGCACAGACTGTCTACACCTTCCAGCTGCTCTCCTTAATCAAGTGAGCTATGGGGTGGCCGCACAGCTGCACCAAGCTCCCAGCCTGGCCCACTTTCACTGTCATTAGCGCTTACTTGTTTCATGGCAACCCCTAAACCTGACAGCTGACACCCCGCTGTCCCTGCTCCATGGACACACACAGGATCAGTGAGGGGATCGGCCTGTCTGGCATTCCTGAAGCCCAGGCACCAAGAGAGGGGATTTGCCCTGAGGCAGCAGAAGTGGAAGCAAACTTCATCCATGTCCTTAGGCAGCGCAGCTGAACAGACCTGCAGTTACCTCATCTCTCCACCATGTGAAAGGGCAAAACTCTGCTGGGCTCCACTGGATCTCACCTAGTCCCGAAGACCTGAGTAAAGATGTCTCTGTGGCAGTAGTGCTCTCTGAAACTGTGGCAGCCTACCAGCTGATCCCACGTTCCAAGGGATGACCTTTGCTGCTGGAGTGCAGGCTCTGGCTCATTAACACAGAGGAGGTGAAGAGTGGTGGTGTCAGGTCTGACACATTCGGCCTCACTGGTGCTGAGGTTTGCAGTGCTCTTCCTGAAGTGCAGGAAGTGAGGAGCTCTGTGTCCCAGTAAGAAATTACTTGGAGTGAACCTCAGGTTGACAGGTGATTTGTTTTCTGGGACACAGTAACTTTTCTGAGAGAGGTCTTGCTAGATCAAGAGGCTGTCAGAGCTGAGGAAGAAAGTTAAAGTCCTGGGCTGAAATGTGTCTGCACTCAGGTATATTTTCTACTGTAGAAAAGATGCATATGTGGAAACTTTCTCAGCTGTGAAAACAAACCTGTTGGTCTTAGCTGAGATGTCAGAACAATCACTCCTCTCCCTCAGCTCTTCCTTTTGTTTTCACATCTTCCTTTGGTTTTTCACCTTTGAACGAAGAGAGGCCTTACATATTTATAAAAGAAGAGCTCAGAGACTTTGTCCTCTAACGTCTTATGAAATTATTTCATAATGGAAATTTTCATAGTGGAAGTTTTTTGTATTATTCCTTCAGAAGAAATGAGTCAGTTCTGCAGTAGGACACTTGGAGCCTTTGCAAAACAGTCATTCTCCAGAGGCATTAGGGGCTATTTTTGCTACAGAAAATAAGTGCAAAAAAAATGAGGGAGATTACAGCTAGTGAAGGTGGCACTAATGGCCCTGTCCCAGGAAAGCAAGTGGTGCCAGTGGGAGCACAGTGGCAGAGGAGGGAGAGGTGACCAGATATGAAACATTGATCTAGGACTGCAGCAGGTACTGCGCCCCTTTTTCCAGGGAGAAAATCCTACTTTGCCACTTGACTTAAATGTCTGGACTGGGTGAAGTGCTCATTCACACGGGGACTCTGTTCATCCCTGGTCAAAGACATCGCTGATGAAGCACAGTAGATCTATGAGATTTTGTTATTTCCACAATTAAACCACAGAGAATAATACTGTGTTTACAAATGAGTGTTGCACCAGGATGCTGGTAGAGCTCCTAGCCAAGTTCAAATCCTCTCTCAGATAGCAGTAGGAGTAAATCCTTAATTCTGTTTGTATTGTATGAGGCTGGCGAGGGAAAATGTTCCCAAATATCATGTCCAGCAATTGAGAAATGGGAGCGGTTCTTCTCCTCCTCCTCTTAAGCAAACTGTAGTAAACTAGGATTCAAGGAGAACCTGTCTGTGCAGGTGAAGAATATTTCACTAGGAGAAAATTATTTCTTCGTTTTGGTGTTGCGAAATGCAGTAACAGGACAGATGGGATTTTGTAGTTTACATTCATTGTTCTTATGAGACTAGTTTTTCTTATACGCTTTGGTTTTCAGTGCTGTAATTTTCTCCTTACCTGTGATGGAGATGAGTGCTTTTAGCATGGGATGGTTCATCTCAGATACACCTCACAGGACTGTACTCTGACAGAGTACCACACGTGGCTGCAATTCTGATCTACTTCTTTTGGTCTTGTATTTTTAACCAATCTTTAGCTCTAAGACAGAGTTGAGAAGAAGTCTCACCGCAATAGAAATTAAATCCGAAGCTATGAATTGGAAAAGGACACTAGGGTCACTTAGTGCTGGCTTTCAAAGAGACATGCAGATGTCTCAGCATTCACATGAGGTGACTTAATGTCTTTAGGGAAGTTGCAATACATGCACTGAAGGGCTCGGCATGGCATGAAACTGCTAAAGAAGTCCAGCAACTGCATTGCAGCTAAAACATGAAGAAAATGCAAATAGAATTATTTTTTTATTTTTTTTTTTTGTATTAGCTCTCAGGTAGCAATGAATAAACTGGAACATTTTCAGTAGCTCTCTTGTACACTTTTTTCAGGGACAAGAGGGAGCAATGCAAGCTAATTAGTCATTTCAAGGGCTCCCATGTAGTATGGGTACAATAATCATCATAGTATTCAGCAAATGTTCAACTATCCTGTTATTTTTTATTTATCTCACTGTTTGCCTCACAATTTAGCCTCAGCTGAAGTGAACTTCTACAGAAATAAATAAGCTCAGTTAGACTCACAACATGGGAATTTTACTGTCTGTAAAATTAAAGGAAAACATAGAAAATCGCAGGAATTCTATGGAAAACAATAACCTCTCCACACTGGTATGGGCTGTAGATGAATTGTGGCAAAACCACATGTGGCGTAGTCCCCTTTCTTCACAGGAAGAGAATGTATTTTGTCCTAGTGGTATTACCTCGCCCCATCTTCAAGGTCAAATTTGCATACAGGAGTTACTAACACCATTATGTAATTTTTCTGGGGCCAGCTAGCCTTGTTACAGCAGAATCACACAAAGTGGCTGAGGTGTGAAGGCACCTCTGGAGACTGTGTCCTCCTTTATGGCTATCCCTGCCATAAACAGGATTGGCTTCAGTAGGTTGTTCAGAGCCATATCCATTTGGGTTCTGAATATCCTCGAGGGTAGAGACCTCACAACCTTTCTGGGCAATCTGTGACAGTATTTGGCAGTGTTTACAGTGTGATGGTAAAAGTGAAATTTTTACTTATGTTTCAGTGGGATTCCCTGCATTTTGGTTTGTGTCCACTGCCTTTTACCTTTCACTGGGCACCACGGGGTGATCTGGTGCAGACTTCTTTATTTTCCTCTCCTCTTATCAGGCATTTACACAAATTGACAAGACTGTGTAAGCCTTCTCTCCTTCAGGCTGAAGGGTCTCAGCTCGCTCAGCTTCTCCCCATAGAGCAGATGACAATTTTAGAAAGTAGCCTCATGAAGATATTTTGCCAAAGAAAACACTCCAGAAAATCAGTAAATTCCAGGTCAAACAGTAACAAAACACATTCATAAGTGCTGCAGCTGTCCATTCACGGTTGTCTCAGAGATTTCACACTACAGGCTTTCTCAGTTATATCACAAGTCTTATTTTTTACAATGTGTGATGAAAAAATGAAATTTAAAATAGCTAGAAGCTAAAAGGGAGAGAAATTACGTCTTGAGTCAGTTCAGAAATGTTAATTTCTGAATCACATGCCACCTCATCCACTTTGGCAATTTTGGAGATGCTGGATTCATGTTTTTGGAACACTTGAGACTGGCAAGTTGTGTGTGTGTGTTAATGAGAGGAGGGATGGTCCAGATGCCCTGGAGCCACACTTAGTTCTTGGCCCTTGTACAGGCTCTGTAGATCAGAGGCAGTGATACCATTAATCAAGATGAGTACATCACAGCTCAGCAGGCTGTCAGGCAGACAGTGAGGGAAGAACTTTCAGTTATCAGACAGATCAGCAAGCACAGCCCTCCCACTCCTAGTAAATTAAATATTATACTGGTAATTGCCAAAGTCAATGTATTACCCTGTCACCTCCTTTATGTTAAAATACGAGACTCTGAAGTGTTGCCAGTGGAAATAATTTCAAAGACAGGCAATCTACTACCTTCTAAAGAGAAAACTCCTGTCAGTGTCAAGAAATTCCTTCAAGATTCAGCACAAAGTGTTACATGGGGATCTCCCTAATTGACAGGTATCCTCCCTTGAGCATGTCCCAGTCACAGGGTCTCTGGATTTTAGGCAGCATCCTTTTTTTAAGCAAAATATGCCAAAGCAATATATCCTGAACAAAGACATGGGGACGAACTCGCTCTTTACCTCAAGGAGCCGACTCAGGACCTCTACCGTGCTTACAGACAGTAGGTGCTCTTCTCCCTGCTCATGAGGTGATTCTCTCTGTAGACTGCCACGGCACCAGACTCCTCCTCTTTTCTTGCCAAAGCCCAAGTTTACAGAACAGGATGGATCAACCCTTCTAGCTGCTGCTGGAAAAGTTCCTGCCCAAGGTCTGAGAATCTCTTTGGTGTTCGCTTGGTCCAGGATCTATGGGAGATAGTAACTTAGAGCAAGTGCAACCTCACTCCACTCCCTCCATCCACAAGATGCAAATCCTTTCTGCCACTTCACTTTTCCTGGGAAGAGATGTGAAGTAGGAATTAGATTCCAGGTCCTTCAGGCATCAGCAAACACCAGGAAAAGGCTCCAGTTCCTACTGAGCTTCTGAAGCAGCAATTGCACTGCTGGTAGGCCTCTCCCTTCCTACCCCGCCTAGGGAGACGATGATCAAGGTCACTGGAATAATTAATTTTCAGTCATAAGGAGTTAATAACCAGGTATGCCAGACATGTACTATCTGAATCAGACTTAAACCTGATTCTTTTGATATTTCTCACGAAGTTAAATTGCTACAGAGACAATTTATGTGCAATCCCTCTCAGGGTCTGAAGTAACGCTGCCTCTGCCACAGTTTTGCCTGCCAAATTTTTGATATGGAGTAAGACTCTTGAATAGACACCCTTTTCAATTTGTTAGTTAGGATTGTATTTTTTCTTTGAATGTACAAGATTGTGCGTAATTGTTTGAATACACTGTTTATTAAAAATAGTGTTGTGTTGAACAAATTAATTTTATCCAGCTGTGTGATTTCTATCTTCCTGGTTTGGCCAATGTTTATCAGAAAGAACTGCACATCTCTCACCCATGTTGAAGCTACAGATCATTTCAACATCTCCACTGCTTGTATTGTGCCTCCTCTGCCAGATATTTTGTGCTTATGTTTTTACAGTAAGCCAATCTGATTGCTATGTGAGGCTCTGGTTGCCTACAGCTTCAGATGAAATATTCCACACCAAAACCATCAAAAACTGCAGAAATCCTGTGTGGAATGAAACTTTCTACTTCAGGATACAGAGAAAAGTCAAGGTAAACAACCCAAAACCTCTCTTTTTCATCTATCTCTGGGCAGTGTCTTTCAGTTTAGCCCCAAACCCCTAAACTAGAAATGTCTTCAAATGCATTTCTGGGTTTTCTTAAAATTCCCCACGTAAGCTGAAGCAAAACAATTCTGGCTTTGCTGGAATCCAGTTTACTCCTAACAGACAGTTATTATTTGTGTATGGGTAATGAGAGTCTGACCTCCTTGGGGGAGGCTGATGGGACCCATGACAGTGGCAACACAGAGAAATTAAAATGAAAATATAAAATTACCCTGTAACAGAAAAACACGTCTTTTTCTGAAAGGACATGAAGTAATGGCAGTAGATAATGCCAAATTCTAGTATGATTTAAATCTGTTTGCTGCTGCAAATTGAACTACACTCAAATACCTGTGAGCAGGTGGCTGAAAGCAGAATATCCAAGGATCTAGAAAGGTGATTATTAATATGAAGTAATCTTTATTGCCCATCTATCCCATATGAAGCAATATAGGAGTTTTGGTAATCCATATTCCTCCCTAGAAGATTGTATTTTTTATGAGATCTACTTAAAAGCATAACAGCTGACCCAAAAGAGATCTCAGTTCAGCTTTAGTTGACAAGACTAAGACCTGGTTCATACCTTACCTGGTTCTTTATACTCCCTTTCTTACTCTTCCTTCTCACACATTTTCATCAATACTTTTCTATTTCCTCTCTCTCTGTAAGGCTGACACTAAGCCTGGAAGAGCTGCAGAACATCATACTTCTTGTATGTCATACATGCTAGTGAATTGGATATTTTTCATTTATTTTCCCAGAATGTTCTGGAAATTACTGTTTCTGATGATGACGTCATTCACGATGATGACCGTGCAATTGTGCTTTTTGATGTAGCTAAAATCCCCCTTGGGGAAAGAGTTTTTACAGCATTCCCACTAAACACAGAGGTAAGAGCTTGGTCAGATATTTAGTACAGCATGATGTCCATTCTCTCCCCTCTGTTTGAAGAGATGTACTGTCTCTTCTGGTTTTACTGCCAGGACCAGCTTGGTGATAAAAATGTAGCAAAATTTATTAACATCCTGGAAATTTTGTCACATCAGTGACAAAATTGATGGCCTTCTCAAATTCCTGTTGGTTTCCTTTGGCACAGGTCATGGCCAAATTCCCAAGCCCCAGAGTAGATGCAATTTTATGGAAGCTTTGCACTTTCAATAATCTGATAGAAAATAAGAGTTTATCTAATCCTTATAAAGACTATATAAACTAAAACAATGCAAGCACAGGGAAATTATCTGTTTCCACAATATTTTCCTGAAAACTAAGCCTTAGCATATCACGTTCAGCATATGGAAGCTGGCAGAGAAGAAAGTGTGAAATGGGCTTGTTTGGGAGATTTATAAGTATCAAACACTCTTAGTTCTGCAAGTACAATTGAGAACTTTCCCTTGGGGGAGAAAAAGCTGCCTCAGTCATTTAATGCTGATAATAGGAAGTACAAAACAGAATATTTTTACTTATTAAATGTAAAGGATACAGTGCTTGCAAAAATTAAGGTTACTTTGAAAACCTCTGTACATGCTACTTGAGACAGCTTCTTTTATTTTATTTTCAGGGGAAGGAGGAGCTGGAAGTAGAGTTTGTATTGGAGACCATGTAAGTAAAACCCCATTATTATTGGCAGCTTGGAGTTATATAGTAGTGCAGGGAAACCTTTTGAGATCCAGTATCACCTTAAGAGCCAGAGACAAGTTTTTCCAAACTTAATATGTGCATTTAAAAAATCATTGTACAAAAGGAAAAATGCCATGAGAGAGGAGTTGAGAATCTTTTATTCTGAGACTTTCTCTTAAGATTTTTGTCTTACATAGTTCAGAGTTGGCTGGGAAATCCCACTGCAGTAAGTCTGCAGATTTACTGGACAGTTTTCTCTGGGAAAATCATGGCTGAGTAGAACATTGCTACCCAACTTGTGTCATGCTTGTGCTACTAAGGCTGTTTCAAGGACTTTCCAGGTGCCTTACAGCAATTTAATAATTTCTGCTGGGTCATTATGTGGCATCTAGTGTCAAGGGAGCATACTTACAGAAATAATAAAGAGTAAAGAAAACAATAGCAATAAAAAAATTAGAGAGAGAAATGTGTTCAGTTCAGGACAGTATCCAGAACATATTGTTTATAAAATATATATTTTTTGTTCTTCTTTTCCAGCCGGGGTCCTCCTGAAATCATCATCACAAATGGGGCAATAGTGGTAAAATAATGTTTTGTTCTTTTGTGTTGTTTCCCACATCATTCCTTACCATGGCTGGCTATAATGTCAGTGAGGGAAATTCTTTATTCTTTAATGATACTTTCTCTCAGGAGTTTTATCTTTAAGGAGACCAACATGATCTTAGAGGAGCCTTCTGGCTATTATAATATTCTCTTGTTTTGTCTGCATCCATTGAAAATGACAATGTGAATTTAGCATAGCACCATCTTCCCATGTGACGATAAATTAATTCTCACATTCACTGTGCCTGGCAAAACTGTCCAACACAGCTGGCCCCCACTTTCAAACAATGGCCTTTCCTACAGTGATCCTTTCAGCATCTGCCAGCATTGGTGGTGTGATGGCTGGATGAGTTATCTAATTCTCTGTCCTCATCACACCTACCATAGTGTCGTGAAGAAGCCTGTCTGGAAGTTCATTTGGACAGCAGGAGGCAAAAGAGGCGTTTTTCAGGTAAGTTACTTCTTAAAATAAATATTGTCTCTAACAAGGCCTGGACATTGCATCAGCAAACTACTAAGGTTTTAATTGATCACATTTAAGGTGATCTGTACAAAATTTGCAGTAGGGAATGCCACCGGTCCTGCAGCAGGTATAGGTTCAGGGTTCTGACTTCATGGAGAGTCTTGTGCCAGACTAGAAACTGGAATCAGATGCTTGTACAGAATGTATCTAAAACCCAAGCTAAGATTCTGCAAACCTCTGCTGCAGTACTGCTAAACCCTGAAGAAGCTTCCTCAGGTGTTATAGTCCATGGCGTTAACTTTGCTCAGGATCTCTGTCACTTTGACTTACGCATATGCACAGAAACACCTCATTTTTTGCAGGGGTTAGCCACTCAGCAGCTGGCTCCTGCCTGACCCTGGTCAAGATCCAGAATCTAGAAGTTCCTCTGCCCACATCCCCTGAGGGGCTGGATCTGGTAGGCAACCTCAGAGCATGCATAACGCACACTGGCAGGATTACCTAAGCTATTCATATAAATAGGGTCATCTGCTGCAGAGTCAGATCTTATTTTAGGGGCTGAGAACTTCTTCAGCTCATTATTTGGCGTGGGATGAGGATTATTTACCATGCAAAGTACCTAGTTGGTACTAATTTTCACCGTGTCATGATGAAATTGCAACAGAAAAGCAGCAATCTAAAATTCAGTGCCATCTGTGACACATTCCCATCTGACTTCTTGCTCAGCACATCATAATGATACAGTCACCTGAAAGGTTTGGGGTTTGGATCACTTTTAGAATACAGATTTCCAAATATAAAGGAAGAGGAGAAGGAATTTGTTCAAAGCTACCTTTTGCTTCTTTTTTTTTTTTTTTTTCCTCTCTTTTTTAGTTTACAATTGTAAGTAACTTTGTGTATGCATTTTATCTCATTGTTTTAGAGAATGAGCTAACATTTACCGTGAGAGGATCCTTTGAAGAAACCCAGACAGTTTCAGTGGGCTTTGACTCCCGCTCCCCTCTCCCAGATCCCACTTTCTTCCACTATGCCAGATACAAGCAACCCACCCTGGATGTTGCACTCAGGAAGAAGACGAAGCTTCCCACCTTTGTACGTTATTCCAGAACATGGTAGACAACACAGACATTTCTATGACCTGACATTTACATGTGAGTAGGGAGCAAGAGGAAGACATTTCTGTTTTAACCAAAAAGCACTCCATGCTCCTTTTCAGTGTACTTGCATGTCATGTGGACCAAGGAGGAGAAGTGTCCCCTTGACAATCCCTCTGAAGTCACTCCCCTCTGAGCAGGAAGTAGTTGGCGAGGTGAGTGTGTGCTGGCCATGGGGAATCCTTTGCAAGTTTTTGGAAGTTCTTTCTGATTTGCATGAAGCAGAAACCAAGGGCCACTTCTCTTTATACAGACAGCTGTTTTTTAACCTCCCTCCAATCTAGGGCAATGCATAGTGAAGTGAATTATTTGGAGCAAAGTAAAATGGGAAATCCAAGGGAAAAGGGGGAAGAAGAAAAACAGCTAAGCTGTGGCTCATGCTCCTTTTACTGTCCATGTCCTTAACGAGGCTGGAGATGACTGGGTGCTGCTGGGACAGAGTGGTGAGGCTGCAGCCTGGCACACTGCCCCGGGAAGCAAATCCGAGCCACATGTGTGGGGTGCTCAGCCTCTCTGGCTTCCCCTTGCTATGGGAGAGGCTCTGGTTTCAACACACATCTTCAGTGGTGGATCCTTCCAGGGAGGTGAGCTGCAGCACTGCAGCTCTTCTGGTACTTATTTGTGTAGCTAACTAGCACCAGGCAAGCTACACCAAGTTTTATGGGAGAGATAACATGTGGACTACAGATGATAGTGTACTAAAGTCTTCATCTATTAAATCAGTGCACATCTCTGGTTACTATTGAAATATTGAGAAGAGATATCATTTTTTTTTGAGATTCAGAGTTTTGTAGGTGTTGTGATGACCCAAAAGATACATGTCTTAGTCTGACTGGTGGGAAGGGACCATCCTAAACAAAATACCAATAATCATTATTGTACCTTTTCAATTTTCAGCACAGAAAATTTGATTTGCTCCTTAAGGTGAAAAAATGGTAAGACACCTGTGGATTTCCCCCTGGTTCTTTGTATTTAGATAGTTGTAAATCAAGTTCCAATCCCACTGTTACTGCCTTTGTCTTGAATGCTGGTCCATCTTCATTTCAGACTATAAAATAAAATGCACTCAGTACATAATGCAAAGACTTTCAGCAATGGAGTTTTTGTAATGGGATGGGGAATTAAGAAAAGGTTTTATAAAGAACACACCAATTTTCTGTTCATACTGTGCTGCAATCAATATTACATGGTAAAGGTTACTGTAGACACACTGTAGACATCTACTATTTATTGCCAAATGCAGATTCTCAATAAAAGCAACATTTCAAAACTAATTGAAAAACCCTGTTTCCCAAAAGGTCTCTTTAGATGTTTCCTTCCACTAAAAGATCAAAATCAGAGTGCCTGGGTACTCTAAGATGTGAAAAAAATTGAAATAATAAATGTACCTGCATTTATTGTTTTAATGTCTACTCAAAGAGATAAGTGCAAATAAACTCAATGAAGGGATTGCTTATTTCTAAACCAAGGAAACACACCATTTTGGAATATTGTTCAGACCTTAGTAAAATTTATAAGATGGATATGCTACATTATGTAGTATATTGTAACAGAAGAGAACTTCCAGAAAAGCAGGTGCTTTTTCCATCATGCTGTTTATTTTCAGTAAATATGCTATGAAATATGCATACAGTTTACCACTGTCATTTAAAAACTTCTTCCTTAGAACTCCTATGCAAGATTTTCATAGCAGCTTTCAAACCACAGATGTAGTGCTTATAGACGTCAAGGGAACACCTGAGCATGTAAATCTGCAACTTCAGTAGAAGAACGTTTTGCAGGCATCAGTGGAAGTTTGAGCAACTTTTAAAAGCCACCTTTGAAACACTGCCCTCTGCAGGCTTCTGGATTTATGTCTGAAAAGGAGCGGCTGTTATTTGTAGCTGTATTTAATTCCAGGTATCTTTGGCAGGGAGAAAAAAAATTCCTTCCAGTTCAAAGGCAGATGGACTGTTTATCTCTGAGAACAAACCAGAACATTTAATACCTCCCTGCTTTGCTTTATAAAGACCTGCTGGTGAAGGATGTCTACTTAGGAAGTAAAGGAATTAAAATGGTGGCTTAGACCACAAACGTGATGTATGATACCTGCTCCCTGTTCCAGCCAGGAAGACCTAGATGTGCGCCTGGGGTTTGATCTGTGTGTCCAGGAACAGGATTTCATTCGCAAGAGGAAGAAGGTGGTTGCAGCTGCCTTGAAGGACATTCTCCATCTGGAAGAGGACTTGCAGGACAATGAGGTATCTGAGACATAATTATTCTCTGCTTTCTGCACAGGTGAGCATCAAAACATAGCATTGACGGCCACATTTTTTTGGAAACCTTGTAGTTTCCTGTACAAGCTACAGCTGAGTTCTTTTCTCAGTGGCTGACTTCTTTTCTCTGTTCTAGGGATGAAATGAGTACTCATCATAAACATGAATAAAAAGCCTGTAGCCCTAGAGAATCTAGCCTTGTGCTCAGTAGCAGTCTGCCCAATAAAGTAGAGAAGGGCTTAGGTGATCTCAGAACCGAGGCCAAAGTTTCTTTTTGATCTGAACAGCGGATTCATCACTTCATTCCCTCACGGTTGAAACTGGATTGTGTTTTGTTTACCCTTTGTGCCACCATCTAAGTTCCTGTTGTGTGAGCACAGCACACTGCCAATCTGACTTCATCTGCTCAGCATGTTCTTGCTCAGCAAACAGGATTGATAACAGAGGTTTTAAGGCAGAGGAGAAATCAGATTTCTTTTTTTTAATTATGCACCCATGACTGGAGTGTGAAGCCTAAACTCAAATGCAGACATGATAAATTTTCTTGTTTTCATCTAAACTGCATTCTTGCAGAGCTGGACCTTTCAGATGCAAGACTCTGCCTTTCATGGGTCATTCCCTTCCCCTCAGATATAGAGCCCATACTTCCCTGCAGAACATACAATCTCTCTGTATTCTTTTGATTTGTACATGACATTCATTCACTCCAATGCATAATAGCTGTTTTTACTGTTAAAGAAGCCAATTCATGTTTATGAATTAATTCTTTTCCTAAGACTTCCAGTCCCTGGACTTCTGTATGATCACAGAAGCAAGTAATTGCTGCTCTCTTGCATACCTAGTACTGTATATACATATGTGTTAGGTGGAGTGAGCATGATTTCTCTTTCTCTCCTTTCATTAAAAGGGAGTGGTGTCACAGCCCCTGGCTTCAGGGGTTCTGAATTGGCCTGTGCTCCTAAATCCATCAGTCATGACATTTCTAGTATGGCCTGTGGAATAACTGTACATATTAATAATATGTATAAAAATAATAATTTTAGCAAACTTCAGGAAAAGAGAAGTTATTACTGCTCACATGGAAACTCTGAAACAGCACTGTTATTTTCTGGTCTCTTGTATCTGACAATAAACTGATTCAGTTGAAAGAAGGTCCTCTAATTTTTGCTGCTCTGTATTAATGGTTTTCAAACAGAGCACTGAAAACGTCATAATGGATTTCATGTTCTAATGCAGAGCTGCTTGACAGAGGGAAATATTAAGTATTTCTTACTCCTTACATGCCCTATTATTCATTCAAGCTTTTCTTCACGTTGGACTGGTGGCATATTTTTTACTACTTTATCAGTGCTGTAAATTTCTCATTCTAATCAGAAATGTCTTTGTCCCTTCTTAGACCATGTCACTAAATGCATGTGTTTTGGGATTGAACAGGTACCTGTGGTGGCAATCATGACAACGGGAGGTGGAACCAGAGCTCTGACAGCCATGTATGCTCACCTCCTCAGTGTGCAGGAAATGAATGTCTTGGACTGTGTCTCATACATCACTGGTTTATCTGGAACAACATGGTAAGACCAAGATAAGAGCACAGAAATTTTTCCGTAATTGACATCAAGGAGTAATCTTGAGTTATACGATCCTAACTATCAAGAAAAGGCTTTCTTTTTCTGCTGTGGCTTGTTGTTGTTGTTGTTGTTTCTTTCAGTGGGTGTTTTCCTGCATTTGCAATTAATTAATTATGCGGATAGTACCAAACACGTGGTGTTTGTTCATATAAATGAAATTATGCAATACACAACCTCCATAACGTCCCAGAGCTTTGCTTCAGAATGCACACTTTTCCTTTGGTTTTTTGTTTGTTTGGTTTTTCTTAGGACCATGTCAAACTTGTATGAAGATCCTGACTGGTCCCAAAAGGATCTCAAGGAAACCCTCAATGATGTCCGAAAGCATGTACTTAAAAATAAGTTTGTTACTTGTTTTGCCCCTGATCGTCTGAAATATTATTTGGAAGAGTTGCACCAGAGGAAACAGGAAGGACATCAGCTGTGTTTCACAGATCTATGGGGACTCATCATTGAAACCATGTTACATGATGAGGTACAATAACAGCACCTTTCTCTTCAGATTTGAATATCTAGTGAATAGAACACTGAGGAAAGACAGTAAATCAAAAACTAGTCAAGATTGGAAGGGACCACTGGAGTTCATCTTGTCCAAGCAGGATTAGCAAGGGCCAGATATCCTGATCTATGGGCTTTGAATATCTCCACAGCTGAAGGCTCCACAAATTCTCTGGGCAACACATGCCAGTGTTTGACCACCCTTATGCAAAAGAGGTTTTTTGTTTGTTTGTTTATTTTTCATATAGATGCCTAATGCATGTGCCTTGGCAGTACCATTCATTATGTCTGTAATTATACAGATCTTAACATCACACCTGGTACAGAAAAGATGGGAATAAAAAGAAATAACAGGAAACTCACAGTATGAGCAACTTTTCATTTATTCCCCACAGAATCTAAAAGGGTCTTACAAGAAGGCTGGGGAGGGACTATTCACAAGGGCATGTAGTGGTAAGACAAGAGGGAAATGGCCTTAAGATGAAGGAGGGTAGGTTTAGATTAGGTATTAGGAAGAATTCTTCACTTTGAGGATAGTGAGACACTGGAACAGGTTCCCAAGAGGTCATGGACTCCCCATCCCTGCAGGGGTTTAAGACAGGGTTGGATAGGGAGCAACCTGATCTTGTGGAAGGTGTCCCTGCCTATGGCAGTGGCATTGGAACTAAGTGATTTTTAAGGGCCCTTCCAACACCAACCATTTGTTGATTCTGTGAATTCACATGTAAATATTAGAATGAAAATCCTGCTGTTCTTTTAAAAGAGCTGCACAATAAGGCAAGGCAAAGGAAAATCACCAGCCCAAAGGCAGTATCTCTGAGCTGTTAATAATCACCCTGCAAACATCTCCATCAAGACCTGTGTTCAGGTTTTATTTTGGTCTTCATGAATATTTCTTTCCCACTAGGCCATTTATACTTTAGAATGAGAAAACGTTCCCCCTGTAATATGATTAACCCCACACACATCCACATTTCTACTGCACAGTGGTAGACTCCCTGGGATTGTGCTCAGCAGGGAGCTGTGAGTGTCCCCACAGCCCTGTCCCCTGACCAACAATAGCCCAAGGGAAGCCTGGTGGCACTGGTGGCACAGCCATCCTTCCACGGGCTGCTCTGATGAGGGGGAGCACCTGTAGTTCTGCTTGTAGGAGCACACTCACAAATCTTGGTTCTGCTCCCAAACCATCCCACCCTTTCCACCCTGCCTGAGCTCTGTAGCAGAAGGGCCAAGTCTTGCTGAACATTAACTCTGCATGAACCTTGTCTCTGTCACAGGTCTGAGGAAAAGAGTTTTTTCTGGGCAGTCAGAGAGGGGTTTACTCTTTCATAATGAAATATTTCCTGTCAAAAGTGCTTTTCAAACATTCCCAGTCATTTTTTCTGAAATAAAAAAATATAGGGGACAGCATTTTCTCCTTACCATATTCTTTCAACACATGAATTTAGGATTATTTGTGTGGTGAAGGCAGGGATAGGGGTGACAGCACCTTTCTGAACTAAGCAGCTGGGGAGCATCCTTGTTGGAGTCATGTATGCACTGCATTGCCAGAACCCTGGGTTAGATGAAGTGGGAGGCTCTTTGTGTCATCCAGTTCTCCTCAGCTACTGTCATTCTTCAAAACAGGAGGACTGCCATAAGCTCACAGATCAGCAGCAGGCACTAAATCAGGGTCAAAACCCCCTGCCCATCTACCTCTCTCTCAATGTGAAGGATAAAATCAGCGACCAGGATTTTAGAGGTAACAATACTCCAGAACTGCATTTCATATTTAATTCCAGTTGGGGTCAATTTAGGATTAGATAAAGATATCAATTAAATGCACAAATACTTTGAAAGATTAATCCACCTCAGAGGAGAAATTTACTGGTTAATATTTTGAAGACCTTAGTATAATTCTGTATTCAGGATCAAAAACAGGACAATAGAAGACATTATGCGCTTTCTGTAGAAACTGTCAAAAAGTTTATAGGCACATGTAGATGTAAGAGGACAATTTGTTCTGCTTTTGTTCAATTGTTTACTGCTGTGAAATGTACAGTGGATAAATGCCTGCTTGCAAAGTGCCTTAATTAGAAACCAGTCTGCCTTAATCTGGCCAGTATTGTGTTTTATTCAAATAATTATGCCTCTGCTGCTGTAATCAGTCTATCTCATGCCTTTTCTTTAAGAATGGGTGGAATTCACCCCCTATGAGGTAGGATTCCCAAAATATGGTGCCTTCATTCGTGCAGAAGATTTTGGCAGCGAGTTCTTCATGGGTCGCCTGATGAAGAAAGTCCCAGAATCCAGAATCTGCTTTTTGGAAGGTGATTTGTTGTTCTGGGAAAAAGTAATATAATGCAATCTGTTCCTGCACAAACCCCTCTTCTGAAATTTAAGAGTTAGTGTGTTTTTATCTGCCAGGAGCAGTGTATGGTTTATACATACCAGAATAATAGCAGGTCACAATCTGCAGGATTTTTCATTTTCTCTGTGATCTTATTCATCTTAACAGATTTATTGATTTCATCTGTGGTTATGCTTACTGACATGAGACCTCTCTCTCTCTCTCTCTCTCTCTCTCTCTCTATATATATATATATATATATATATATATAAAATATATATTTGTCAGGAACAAAAGTTGTGTATCATTGCTGCTAAGTTAAATCATCAGTTTCTTCTGCAGCCTGAGTCTCTAAAATATACCTTTTTATCTACAAAGTTCCTGACACATCTAGCCCTGATTAACTCTTAAGATAAAATTTCCATTGCAGAGTGCAAATAGGTTGTAATATTTATCTTTTTTTTTTTTTTCCCTCTTGCATAAAAAAGTGAAAGCAGTAAGGAAACATTTCTTCCCTTTGCAAAAGCAATCTCTTGCCTCATTGTTCTTTCTGCTTCCACCAACTGCCTAAAGGGAAAAGGAAGTTTCAGGGGGTTTCTTGAGAAGCAGAAACCTTTTCCTTGTGTAGAGATTTCACTGCAGTTAATGGTGAGGCATAAGGAAGCAACTTAGAATCTCTCTGTCCCTGGCTACAATTTCAGAAAAGGACCCAGGTCTTCCCTTCTGTGTTCAGAAATGCTGTCAGGTTACCACCCCCTTTCTACACCTTGGCACTTTCTTCCTACCTTCTCTAGAATGATGCAGAGACATTTCTGCCCCTGTTCCCTGAAGTGTCCAGTGACACAGTTATTCAAAAAGTTTAAATCAAATTCCTTTGCACCCCATTTATTTTCTGTCAAATACATCCTGTGCCACAGGGATCTGGAGCAGTGTATTTTCCTTGAATCTCATGGATGCTTGGTATATATCTGTTAATTCAGAAGACTTCTGGCACAAGTGGACACGAGACAAAATTACTGACATAGGTGGGTTGTTCTTATGTGATTATTTTGTTTTATTTTATCTTTTTTTTTGCTTTTCCTCTGTGCTGCTACTTACTGAATTTTTCAAAGCCCTTTTAGACCATTCTCCTCAGGAATTTCCATTATCCACATGTAGGAAATTCATGCCGTGCATTACATATGGCAATTATTTTAGTTATATGTGAAAAGAACCCACAGGATCCAACACAGAAAAATGAAAGAGACAATGGCCCTCTCATGAGATGTTTTCTGAGCACGAGGGTAAAACTAGAGAAAAAGATCCCTGTAGATGTAAGATGCTCCCACAGCATTCCACAGTATTCCATCTCCTCTCTCAGAAGTTGAAGCATCAGAGAAATGAGAGCAAACAACATTCTTGCATCTCTGAAGTCTACAAAACGTTGACACAAACTTCAGTTACTAATGGAAGTCATTCCAAACTAGTCATAAGGATGAGATCTGCAAAACATGATACCAAATTAAGAAAGATCTGCAGGGTCAGATTTCAAGGACAAATACACAAGGCAAACACATTACAAGGAAGAGAAGTATTTCAAAAAGGCTTCCTTATTCTATCTTCTAGCACTTGTAAGGGAGTAATTTCTGGTTGTTCAATCAAGGATTTTGTATTTGCTGGTGAGGAGCATTAATTATGTTTGTGAGAGATTGTTATTGTGTGGCTTTTTATGTGTCTGAGAGAGATAATGTGGCATGGAGTGGCAAAGGAAGACAAAGTTAAGTGCAAGATACTTAATGGATAAAATCATGGCAAAGCAAAGAAATTTCTAGTTGGTGAGGTGGACTCTTTTGCAGCAAACAAAGCCTTTATCATGTGAAATGAGAAGAAGAAAGGGATTTTTCAAAGCTTAGCTAAAAAAATATGAGATTTGTGAAAATCCTGGAAGTAAAAAGAGGAAGAAATCCAAGTTTTCCAACCATATTAAACCAAAGGATGACTTCACAGATTGACTTCAACAGTGAAGCCACGTATATAAATTGTTGTTCTTCCCTCTGCAGGTGATGAAGCCTTATTCCCTACAAGACCAAATGAGCTGGATACTCGAGTGGTTTGTCCTCCTGACAGCTTTTCAGAAATTTTCCGAGATGTTGCAATGTTACGTCCGGCAGCCTCAGAAATCCATAACTTCCTGAAAGGCCTCCAGATAAACAACAACTACCTAGAGAGCGAGTTTTCCAGGTGGAAAGGTATGGTAGCAACATCCTGCTTAGAGTTACAGTTTAAACCATCCTTGTGAAAAAGAAACAATCCTTAAAAAGTTATCGGGATAACTGCTTTCCTGTTTCATTCTGATATTTGAAGCTGTTTGTCACTGAAAGCTAAGATTAGGTAGCAGGAGAGGCTTCAAAATAAACGCTTAAAAAAAATTCATGAAGTCTCATGACTGATAGGTGAGAAGAATCCCAATTATTCACCCAGCACCTGTCTGTGCCAGCCAGCTGTTGCTGTGCCTGCAACATGGCACTGGTGCTACCATACACTGTCTCTTGCCTGGCTCAAAGGATGTGGCAGGGAGCTTTGTTTCCTGTTATATTTTTACTTCTTAGTAAGATATAACCTTTGTAATGGTATTTCCTGTCATCCAGGTAGGGAATTTCTATTCTCATATATACCATTAATATCTGTCACTAGATATTCTGTTTAAAATTTTAGCTGTGTTCCTGTTCTCAAAGTGAGCAAGGCACCCAACATATTTAGTCTTTTTACTGTGTTGAGAGAGTGAGGTGCCATTTTAATTTGTTTCGTTAATAGAAAAATAAAAAAAGAAAACTACAAAAAAACCCACATCAACTGATCAGACTTACAGACAAGACGAACTAAGTCTATTCTCCTGAGTGCTATATTAATCCCTTTTAGTCAGAGGAAAGCCAAAGAAATTGCAGAGTAAAGAGTGAAAAGAGGAAGACAGATGAGGAACTGAGAAATTACTGAACTGCAGCCATCAGCTATATAGGTAGGTCTAGGACCCAAGAAAACTTGAAGTCCCTTTTTGTTAACAATAGACTTTCCTCAGCACTTCTCTTGCCTTGGGCACCTTCTCTGAAAAAACGTGCTTCTTTCCTAGACTGTGAGCTGGACTCCCAGCCCAACCACCTGACAACAGCAACAGACTACCTCATCCTGATTGATACTGCCTTTGCCTTTGCTACCAGTTACCCACCCCTTATGAGACCAGAAAGGAAAGTGGATGTCATTTTGCATTTCAACTACAGCTCAGGTTCACAGACAGGGGTGAGTCTTGCACGTTCTTCTTCCCTGATTTCTCTGTTTCATCATTGAGTTCCCAGAACAGCTAATCCTCTACTCATAGAAACTTTTGGTTTTCCCCCATATCTGGGAGGTGTTGATAAGTTAACAGTTTTCTTTTAGCTGGGTGTCACATATCTTTATGGAACAGTAAAAATGTTATCAGGAAGTAATAATTTAGTAAACTGTACCTGCCCATTTTTACATGTAAGTGGCTTTAGCTGATTTGAAGGCAGTCACAAGTAGAATGAATGAAGCTAATTGCCTTTAAACACTGTCTAGTATTTCTCAATGGAATCATACATATTCCTATGCAAGGAAAAATGTACCTTCAGGACAATATAACTGCAACAATAGAAGGGTTTGATGCAGAAGAACAGATAGGCAAATAAATGCAATAAGTGTTTGCATTTAGGAATGTTAAATTCCTTAGGAATGAGAAGTTGTCAAAAGGCAACTTTTTCATAGCCAAATGTGAAATACAGCCAATGTAGGTTTTTAAAGACAGGCATGTGGACTCAGATCCATCTCACTTAACTCTGCCCTTCCAAGTCCTGGCTCCATAAACAACCTACACCTAAACCGGGTGTGTACCATAACCTGTCAGAACCTGTCCCTTGCCTCACAAATATTCCAAATGGAATTAGATTTTGGTCAAATTCAAAGTTCTTCCTGCATGTTCTGATATTTTCTTTTGTTTTGCTTTCCTGTTGTGGCAACAAGCCCCTGAAAGATGCCTCTAAGTACTTCGCAAAACAGGGAATTCCTTTCCCTACAGAGGTGCCAGATGACCAGGAAACTCCACATCTGAAGGAATGCTACGTTGTTGGTGATAAAGAGAGCCCAGAAACACCTATTGTGGTATTTTTCCCTCTAGTAAATGACACCTTCAGGGAATACAAAGCACCTGGTAAGTTAACAGTTATCCTTCACATTAACAGGGCCAGTAGCCACTTTCTCCCTCTTTTTTATTGGATAATTTCTCTTTTCAAATCATGCTGTAATAAGAGACTTGAACTCTCTGCTTAGATCTGAACCATATCAAGAAACTTAAAATGTGTGATTTCTTCTGGACAGTAGAGAAGCATGTGGGATTAACCTTTGGCACATATTTTCCTCTACAGATTTTTTTTTTTTTTTTTTTGCTTTTCATAAGCAGATTGTAGTTAAGTGAGGAAAAGAATAGTCTGTTTATCTGCAGTAGCAGAAATTAGCAGGGGTAATTTCCTCTCATACTAGTCATCCTCTCCTGTTAGAGAATGCTCCAAGGAGTCTAAGGTTTTCATTGTTTAAAATAATTTCAAGGCTTACAGTTAGGCAGATAACCTTCAAAACAAAAGTATGAACTAGCAAAGTGATGAAAATGTAACAGTGAAGCATAGTGAAGTGATGAAAACACAACACTGAGCCATTCCAACAGTGTCTGTTCACTTCGAAATTTGAAGAGTTTCAATAGCAACATTAGCAGTCACTTTTAAACAGATGAATTCTAAGTCCTGGTACTATAACCCACATGCCACAATATTCTCTTGCTACCAAAGTCTCAGTTGCTCCTTTTCCAGATGCTCAAATTCCTAAATCAGATTGTGAGTTCACTTCAAAGCCCCACAGTATACTTGAAAGCCAGAAGTTCTTGGTTAGTACATGGTACATTCAATTTAAAACCAAAACAAGTGCAGAAACTATTGTCCCAGTTACATCAATTCTTATCCTTTTGTATTAAGTAAGTTGTAAAAAATAATATGGTACTTTTGCCGTGTTGATGGAGTTCATTAGACATTGGAGGTGCACAGCTAGGGTTTTGGACAGTATTCAAATAGGCTAAGGGTATTTTTGCATGTACACATACCATTCTACTCCAGCTCTCACCACTGATCAGATAATTGAAAGGTTGCTTTCTGCAGTTGCCCTTTGTAGAGAGAATTAAAGAAAGGAGAAAAGAGGAAAGAAGTAGAAGAGCTGAGATTTAGCTTCCATACTGCATTGCTCTTTTGCATTGCTCTGTGAGGGAGTTTGCTTTCCTTCCTCCCCTCAATAATTTCCAGAAAAGAGGGATGCCTAGCCTAAGTCAGTTATCTGCTATCAGGTGTACATCTGATGATGTGCAGATGCTAAATGCCAAAATATATTATCAGGGAGTCTAAAAAGGGGTGTTGCTAGGTACGAAGAAAATTAATTTGACGACGTGCATGGTATCTGCATGCTGCATACACTTGAGGTGAGCTTGTGTTGCCCAACCGGTTCAGCTGGTAGCTGCAAGACCAGACTAAACAGGAAGAGAAAGAAGGGGTCCTTGTCATGCCCCCTCAAGCAAACTGTAAGCTGAGCTGGCACAGAAGAGCTCTGTGCAGGCAGTTTTTTGGGAGGACTGATGCCTTACAGCTGAGACCTGACATCCACAGTGGCAGGGTGGATGCTGCAGAAGGTCCCGTGAGGATGTCTGCCCATTTTTAGTGACAGGCAGAGATCATCTTAATTTATGGTGCTTCAGTACCATGCTCTAGCCCAGATCTAAATTGTACAGCGTGTGAAGTTTTAGTACAATCATATGAGCAGGCAGTTTTGCCATAGGCAGCTCATCCATCAGTTTGTTCAGAAGGGGAATTTAGAGTCTGGGCAGTAAACAAGCACAGCTGACATATTCAAACTGGTTAACTTCTGCACTGTTAGGCTATTCCATAATCAAGTGGAAAAGGAATTCTCTGTGTGAGACTTGGACTGCATCAGTTGAGTGTCACTGTCTGCAAATCTGAGACATCTGTTGGACTCTGAGAGACCCTTCAAAGAAAATCAGAATCCTTTGATCAATGTTTTTGGATCCATGTTGGTACAGAAGATTCCCCAAATGCATGAGGTCTTGTCACTGAGATGCTGACTTTTCCCACTGCCCATCCCCTTGCCGTGGGGCTCGTGGTGCAGGTTCCTATGACTGTGGAGGGTGCTTGTTTGCCACAGTAACACACTCTTGGCAATGTGATGGTCTAACTGCAGGCTAACAGAAAAATTCTCATGTTTCTGAAACCCTTTCTGACAATATTAACTTCTATTTCTGAGTTGCTAAAGCTCTCTTTCCCTCATGTCAGCTTTCAGAAAATCGAAGGGTCTGTGGAAATGGTGAGGAAGCATAAAAACATATGTGAACCTGGTTTAATCTGGGAAAGAGTTAATTTTCTTCCAACTTGCTTGGGATCTGGAATGAGAATTACATTGTTCTTCCTTTTCTGTCCCATTAATCTGTTTTTATCTCCACCCACATTTTCTCACTTTGCTCTTCTGATTCTCTCCCCATCCCAGTGGTCAGGGTGCACTGAGCAAGTACTGTGCTGCTGAGCTGCTGGCTGGGGTGAAACCGTGACATGGGATTGCAGGATAGCACACAGCAGTGGATCTCCACACCCTCAGGTCTCTGCCCCACGGGTGGGATCTTCAGCTGTCCTTTAGCAGCCAAAGGCACATACTGGAATCCAGTAATCTTCAGAATCCAACAAAATTAATGTACCTCTTCCTTTCCAAGAACCTATTTATTCTATGCACTAGCAGATAGATAGAAGCTCAGCCTGCTCATATGCTGTGTCCCATCTATGCAGAGTCGAGCAAAAAACTGATTTAGTTTAGGGTTGTGATCCACTATTTTTGCTTGCCTGAGAAACACCCAGAGCCTAATTGTTTTTGTCAAATTAACCAAGTCATTGTTTGTCTGCTAGGTGTGAAGCGTAGTCCCTCAGAGATGGCAGAGGGTGAGGTTGATGTTGCCAATGCCTGTGGCCCATATTACATAAACAATCTGAGCTATTCAGAGGAAAATTTTGACAAACTGGTGAATCTAAGTTACTACAACGTCCAGAACAACAAAGATTTGATTCTTCAGGCCTTGCATACGGCTGTGGAGCGGAAAAAGCAGCATAAGAAAGAGCAAGCGCTGCAAAAAGCACCCGATGGCTCTGGCATGTGTGTGCCTGGCAGAGAGGGAAGCCAGCGTTTGGCTGGCTGCCCAGCACCAGGGGAATATGAAATAAAGTATCTATGAGTCCTGTTGATGAAGAAGAAAAGGAATTTCATTAGGAAGTGAAGAAAAGCCAAAGAATGCTAAGAATAGCACTTCATTTGTCATCAAAAATGCTAAGCCTGTCTGTCAAGCGGAGGGAATAAACTCAAAAAAAACAGCTCTTCCTTAATGAACTCATGTGCTTCCCTCGTTGACAACCTCAGGAGCGTGGCTAGGTGAGGCTGTGCTCCACTGTGCTTGCCGAGGTGACCTTCCAGGCCAGGGCCAAACTGCGTGGACAAGGAGGTGTGAGGAAGTTTACACTCCCTGTTTGTGTTCTACCTGTGCTATAGAAACAGAGGATTGCCACTCCAGAAATGCAGCAGAGAACAAAATCCATCACCTCTAAAACTAAATCATGGAAGCCATTTGTGAACTAAGAAATCTTTATGTGAATGTAAATAAATATTAAATTTATATCATAAACCACCTCTTTTGAGTAGGAGTTACAGCAAATAAATAGTTTTCATACCAAATATGTGTTTCAGCCACTTATTTTAGGTGCTTCTTCCTCTACTAGCAAGACAAAGGCAACATGCAGACATTTCATAGCTGCTGAATAATTATTGAAGAAGAAAGTATACCTGCTCCAGACCTAGATGTAAGCTAGTCCAGGATCCTGGGACCCCTTGAGTTTAGGATTACAACTAAGACCCATCTCTACAAGGAGCAACTCACTTATTTTAGCAAGCTGGATTTAAATGCTATTGATAATATGAAACATTCTTTAATATTGATAATATTAAAGTATTAGAGGCTATTACATTGAAAAGACACAGGGAACACAGACAAAGCAAAACTAAAACTGTATACCTAATATCACACATGCAAATGTGATTTTTTTAACTTGCTGTAGAGTATGGCAACTGAAGTTAATAGAACATCAACTTTCACCTTGTTGATGCTTTCTTTGTGACATTAACATGTCTCCTTTCCAGTAAGCAGTCTAGGCTTTGGACATGTAAAATTTTGATATGTAAAAGTCTACATTTATTCTTCTAATATTTTTAATTGAATGCTATTGTTTTATTTATTAGACATCTTATATCCACAAGCCCATGTTTCCTACAGGCTTCCCCACTCCTCAATTCTGCTGTAGTATTCTTTGTCAAGAAATCCTGCTATTGTGGGTCAAAAATGGAAGTCTTACAAATCCCTTTGCTCTCAAGTTTGAGGGTCTCCTCCTAGGTGCTGCACAGAGATGTAACCCTTCTGTTTGCCACGTAGGTCAGTGAACGCTTCCCCGCAGGAGACAGGAGCCCAGAGAGCTCCTGGACTGTATGCCCAGAGTTTATCTGCCATGGAAACGAGAGAGCAAAGACAGCACTCATGCTGATGAATGTACGGGACGGGATGTAGCCAGAGGGCACAGCCAGACCTGGGAATTTGGAAACACTCCCAGGTTCCCATATACAGTTGGAGCTTTATTGTCTGAAGGGCAAAAATTATTTCACCAACAGCAGGAAGCATCCAGGCAGGAAGTCTGAAGAGAAGCAGAGCGAGGTGTGTGAGTGCAAACACTTCCCTGCCCTTCCTGCTGCTTTCCAGCAGACACGAAAGGGTTGTGGAGAACAATGAGCACTTTACCCCATTTCAAAAATCTTGCATGGAATCTCAGTTTTTTATGTTCTACAAGACTACAGAGTAAAATGTCAGGCCTGATCAAGGAGGTGGAACTGCTTCCACACAAGGTACAAATAGCTGAGGAATCTGCAACCTAAAAAAGAACAGGAGTGAAAGGCAGAGAAGAGAGAGATGTATCAAGTCGGTGCACCTCTCTTCTATCACAAGACCTAGAGAGGATCAGACAAAACTAGCAAACAGCAGGTTTAAACAAAGTGAGGTAGTTCTGCACACATGTAATTAAGTTTTCTTGTTGATAAAACGTTAAGCATTCAGAAAACTGAATTTTGAGGCATTCACTAGAAAATTTTTAGGGACTGGAAAAATGCAATGGCTCTGCATCTCACTCAGTCCTGCACTGAATCATGAATTCCAGAGTAGGAGGAGAGTCTGAGGCAGTATTGTACCTGCCCTGTGAGGTATGTGAGTTATGTAAGGTTGTCCAGTCACTAAATACTGGACTTAGCACCACAGACAAGGGGGAAAGGAACCTCACTCCACACTGCAGTATTTAGGTTTTCCACAGCTCACAGATAATTAATAATTAGGAGCAGTCAGACCTCTAAAGATGTGGCGGTACAAGACTAATTTAAAAGAAATTACTGAACTTAAATAGGGAAGGTGTAACTACAAGGATAACTTAATTACATATGAATTAAGCCATAGCGAAAAGTAATGACAATTAAAGGAATACAAAACCAAACTATGAAAAGGAGACTTTAAAAAACGAGGAAACCAGTCTGCAAGACCCTATGTGAAATGCTATAAAATCTTTGGACTCAGCATGGAAATTGCAACAAAAGGGTTGCAAAATATTCGCACAGCCCTAAATAAAATGCAAAGCAAGGAACCAAGAAAAGGCAAAGTGGTCAAATGCCCAGAACTGAGCATTGCTAAAGCCTAACATCTGTTCTTTGAGGAACAGCATGGAGAGGAAGGAGATGAAAAGAGCACATCTAAACCTGCTGATGTATTTAGAAAAAACCTGGAGCATATTGAGAAAATGCAGTATTCAATATGGAAATGAGGTACATAGATAAAAATGTGAAACAGTAGATGTACTGGACCAGCAAAAGGGGATTTAAATGATATGTATGCTGCTAAGGAGCTGTGTGTCACACAAAACCCTTTGTAATATAGTGTTTAAACACAGTTTCAGCAAAAAATTTCACTCCTTTTCTTTTAGCTGAGATCCCAAGTTGTATTTTTTTTAGTTAGTGAGCACAAACTTTAATGTCAGGGGACAAAAAATATTTGTTTTATTGATTTCCCCAAGTTTGTAGTGAATCTGGAGTTACACTCCACTAAAATCTCCTGTGAATCAATGGCCAAGGTGATCCTCCTACGAGGCTTAACACAATGCAGGACCTGAGGTTAGAACTAAAGGCCCTATCTTCTACACGCGTCTCACGGAAAGATTTCCATGGTATACTAAGATTTTTCACTGTGTCTAAAACAGTTGCCTGCTGTCGTAGCTAAACACCACGGCGCTTAGTCACACATCTCTTGTGCACCCAAAGACGGCAATCGTCATCCGAAAAACACGAAAAGCATTTGGGCGATTCTGTGTTCAGATCGGAGCTGTCAAAATGTTTCCGGATTTCATCGCAAGGGGCTGAGACCTTAGCACGGAGGAGCAGCAGGCACAATTAGCCTCCAGAGGCGCACTTGTGGTAAAAAAAAATATATATATAAAAATGATAATAATAAAAAGAAAATCCTCGGATTCGGAAAAAAACCCACAAAAACCAAAAAAACCAAAACCAGACCGACTTCCCCTGCAGAAAAACCCGAAAGGCAGCCGGCTCCAAGGGCGTGTGCTGCAGGGAGATGGGCCCCGCCCGGCTGAGGGGAGCGCTGCTGGCACCGCCTCTCGCGAGGCCGGGCCGGGCCGGGGCGGGCCCGCGGCGCTGGCAGTGGCTGAGGCAGTGGCGGTGGCAGAGGCTGTGGCAGTGACAGTGGCTGTGGCAGTGACAGTGGCTGTGGCAGTGGCTGTGGCAGCGGGACGGCGGCGGGATGTTCAGCTGGCTGGGGAAGCAGGGCGGCGGGCGGGAGCGCGGCGGCGGCACCGACGTGGTGCAGACGGTGACCGGCGGGCTGCGGGACCTGTACCTCCGCAAGCTGCTGCCGCTGGAGGAGCACTACCGCTTCCATGAGTTCCACTCGCCCGCCCTGGAGGACGCCGACTTCGAGAACAAGCCCATGGTGCTGCTGGTGGGGCAGTACAGCACCGGCAAGACCACCTTCATCCGGTAGGTGACCGCGGTGTGCGGGCCCCGCCCGGGGAGCTCGGTGACCCCCGCTGCCCGCCCGGGGAGCTCGGTGACCCCCGCTGCCCGCCCGGGGAGCTCGGTGACCCCCGCTGCCCGCCCGGCGGGGCGGTGCTGCCTGCGGGAAATCCCTGCCGGGCTGCGGCCGAGGCCGGGCAGCGCCCTGCCCGTGACAGGGCTGGAGCCTGCCCGCTCTCCTGCCGAGGATGGTGCCGCTCCCGAGCCTGTTACAGGCTCTGTAGCTCGCCGCTTGCTTCCTGTTCAAGAATATTATCTCTGTTTCATGTTCTGCAGAGAAAGTGTAACCCCGCTGTCTACTTCCTCTTAGTTCTTTTATTCCCTGAGTTCTTTCAGGGGAAAAGCAGGGGCTTCGTGCTGAAACGGTATGACTGCGCTGGCCGTGAGGGATCACTTAACCTTATCTCCTTCCCTTTCTTTCCCGAAAGTAGCTTAATGCACAGATCGGATGTGATCATGGAAGAGTAACGTGGCAAGAGTTTTGGGCAAAAAACACGTGGTGTCTGGAAATCTTCCCTTCCATGTGCCTTTTTTTAAATCAATTGCATTGAAGAAGCAGTGTCACTACTAAGGCAGCTTAGCTGTGTTGTTCCTGTTGTAGTATTTTCTGTCTTTCCTGTATTCCTTATTTGTAAGTTTCTTATGAACTGATTTTAAGGAAGCTGAAGCACAATAGTGTCAATCTGTAAATATTTTGCATATGTTTGAGTTTCTCTCTCACATGCCCCTTAAAAAGCAGTCTAAGGTTTTGCCCAACTCTGCAAAAGACACTGAGAGGTCGCTTGGTTCACTTTTTGACCTGCTTATATCTGAACTTCATTATACTCCTTCTGTAAAATTTACAAATGCTTATCTTTCAGTTCCAAAGATTACAGGCAGCCTTTCCAGAACGCTCTTTTCCTCTTGCAGTGCAAAATACCTACCTCCCCTCTCCATTGAAGACGGATGTTTACCTTTAATCACCTGAGAGCTTTCCAGATGTTTACAGAACTAATCATGTGTCTTTTCAGGTTTCACAGCTAGCTAATTGAAAGCTTGAAATTGAACATGGTTTCTTAATAATCAACTGATTATTGCTGAATTCCCCAAACACATAAAAAGAGGTGTTTCTCAGAGGAATATTTTTAAAATAAAAGTAAGGCTGTAATTCAAAGAAAATAAACTTAATTTTAAGATCTCGGCAGACAGTCACAAGGTGGTGAGGGAAGGAGGGGTTGTTGGTTTCAATTTTTCCAACATTTCTCTAGGTATACTCATTCATTTTCTTCTTTAAAATTATAGTTGCCTTGTTAGTCTGTATATATTTCCAGATAAGTGTTTTTACTTGCCTTATGGACAAGGGAGAACACAGGTAATACAGAGGGAGGCAGGGACAAGGGAGAACACAGGTAATACAGAGGGAGGCAGAATGGTCACAAATATGTGTATACCTGCCTGTCAGCAGAACAGTTGTTCTGTTATTTGCAATTCATAGAAAACTCTGTCTCTCCCCTCCTGAGACAGTTTGCCTTAGTTGAGAACACAGGTTCTTGATTTATGGACATTCATCTTTTCTGTCCTTTCTAGCTGCCCATATTTGACTGAAGTGCAAGTCAGTATTGTGCTTAGAGACATTGATATTCCTTGCAGTGCCTTAGGTGTATTTTTACTACTGTTGCTCTGTGAGTAACTTGTTATCGCTGTAACAAAACTGAGCAAAAGCGTTCTCTGATTGCAACACACAGTCTGAATGAGAGAAGACCTATACTTTATTACAGCTCTTGCCAGCTTTTTTTTTTTTATTATTTTTTTTTTTATTTGTCAGTGCCAGATGAAGATGCCCAGACAATTTTGACAGAGATAAAGTTTTCAAAGATGTTTTCTTATGTGTTTTATTAAAATACCTGACGATACAAGAGGTGGGTTCTACTATGATGTGCCCTTATTTTTACCCTCTTACCCCTTTTTGCTGTGCTGATTTTAGGTAGCTTGCAGAGCAGTTTAATCTTGTGCAAGGTATTGGAAAAGACAGGCATTGACTGTAGAGTCTGAATCTGTAGCAGAATAACTTTTATTGCTTCTGAAGGATCTCACTGTGATCAATACTCATTACCTCAGTGTTATCTATAGCATAGATAATAACTGGCTGAATCAGCATTAAAAGTGCTCAATTGAATATGGGCAGCAACGTAGGCAATTGTGTCACAGCGACTGTTACTCAAAATCCAATTTAGGGGAGAAAAGAAGGGCAAAAAAAAAAAAGAGAAGTTCTTGTATTCTGTGTGCAAGACTTGGAAGAATACACGGGAAAATGTTACAGTGTCCAGGTCAGTCAGAAATAAATTTCCCACCTGGTAGGCTGAATTTCACATGGAAAAATGTCATACCCTCTCAAGATGGTTATAATCCTATATTTATTGTGGGTTTCCTTAGAATGAAGTAAAGCTATAGGGGATGTATTCCTCCAAACCTTTTAATAGGAAAACATAATTTAAAATCTTAAATAAATAATTAAAAACTGCTTAAGATAATTAAGAGTGCCTTTGTTCACATTTCTTGACTTCATAGTCAGGAGGGCATCAGGTCTACCTAAGTGTTTACTATTGGGTTTATGTGTGAACATAACAATTCTGTTTAGCTGTCAAATATTCATTTGGGATTTACTTTGATTGAGACATTATCGTGAGAACTTCACATTTTCATACCTCTGACACATCCATATCCACCCAGTTCCTTCCACTAAGTCTTTATGGAAAACACCGATGTACCAGTGACTAAATGTCCCTGGGGATTAAGATATGCAAACAAACACTTCCAGGTTTCTAACAGCTCTTCTGTTTTTTCACTCAGTGCTGTTTATCCGCTTTAGCACTTGGAACAATGCAGTGAAACCAGTCAGTTTTTCTGTCTAAGGTGTAGTGTGGTGATAGTTTTATTCATATATTTGACAATTCTGACAATTCAAACAAATACATCTAAATATTAATGCCTGTCCAACTGTGTTTAATGAAGTAGGAGTATGATGAAAGACAGTTATTATCTTACAATTACAATTACAGCTTCTGTAATTGTCTCAATTTCTCATGCCTGTTTTAGGAAAAAGAGTGGGGAAAGGAGGGACAGGAGAGGAGAATTGTACTGTATGAAAAAGAGATAGGAGGTAGTCAATGCAAATAGGCAGTTTCTTTCATTCTGTTTTAAAAGTGTAGGAGACTGATTTTGTTTTAAGAAAACATGAGACAAAGCAGAAGTAAATTCCTCAGATTGCCAGGCTGTGTTTTTACTTTGCTTGCAGGTATTACTCAGAGGTTAAAAATTGTAAACTTCCTGCTATTTAACTCAGCCAGGATTGACTTTTGTGAAAGCACTCTTTTGTATGCATAATATCTGGAGTCTGCAAGTAGTGTGCAATCACTTCTGCAGCTGCATCTGTTTCTTCGGGGGTGAAGTGGGAAGAGGGTCCCTCTTAATTTCTTTGGGTGAAAGCTGTAGCTCCTTCACTAGCTCTGCATGAAAACTTTGAGTTATTTAGAGTGGAATTCTTACTCTAAAACAGTCTGCAAGTTTTGCTGTGTTAAAAAAAAATAAATAAGAAGCAGAATACTTGGTGCAGTATGTAGTATGGAGGTGGACAGCCTAAAAAGGAGCCAAGAGTTTATCTCCCAGTACATCACAGGGTATCCCTGTTCAGTGCTGCTCTGTCCAGCTCACTTGCTTTTGTGCATTAATGTGCCCTAGCTAAGGCATTTAGACTTCAGATGCTAATGAGTGTCTTCCACTGTGAGTAATCTTTTCTATCTCTGGAACTTTGTCAATTAGTTTTCCATAGTCTGGCTATACATCTTGCAGAGGAACATAGATGAATGTTTATTGGCAAAGCTGAAGGGTTATAGCCCAGGTAAAAACAAAGAGAGAAGAATCAACAGGATGTCTGTTGTTTGATCTAGACTGTCTTTGGGGCATTGGTTATTTTTAAGCATTCTTCCTGTGAACCTTTTTGAACTCCTTCTCTGCTGAAAATTCCTGAGAAGAGCATGTAGTTGCAGATGCTGAAAATCCAGGTATTTTCCTGTGCTAATGTAGCATTTGGTACAGAAACATTGGCAGCTTTTCAATTTACAGAAGACTACTCTTACCTTTTGTGTGAGTAAGTAAAATTGGTTTTCCTTGCTGAGAAGTGTGATTACAGTGTGTTGTGGCTTAGCCCACCTCACAGCTCCAGCTTGCAACCAAGCACCACACAGCCACTCACACCCTGTGCAGCCAGATGGAGGAGAGAATCAGAATGCTGAAAGTGAGAAAACTTGAGATAAAGGCAGTTTAGTAGCTACAGTAAAAGCATCATAGGCAAGGCAAAGCAAGGAAATCATTCACTACTTTCCATGGGGAGGCAGGTATTCAGGTGTTCCCAGGGAAGCAGCGCTCTCTCATCATACGTAACAGTAACGTGGGAAGAGAAAATGCTATCATTCCAAGTGTCTCCTTCTTCCTTCTTCCCCTAGCTTTACGTGCTAAGCATGGAGCCAAATGGTACAGGACATCCCTTGGGTCAGTTGGGATCAGCTGTCCCAGCTGTGTCCCCTCCTAACTCTGTTCATGGGTGGGGTGAGCAGAAAAGCCCGAGATTCTGTGTAAGTGCTGTTCAGGGGTAATGAGGACATCCCTGTATTGTTAACGCTTTTCAGCACAGATCCAAAACACAGCCACATAGCAGTTATTGTCCCAGCCAAACCCATCACACTTGAGCACAGCCAGTGCTCAAGAAGAGGTTTATTTTAGTCTGTACTAATTCTTGATGTGCAGTTGTGAGCCAATCTTAATGGAAAATACCTGTGCTGCAGAGTGATCCCTGTGTCTGTTAAATAGTTGTACCAGGCAGAGCATTATGACTGTTGGGTGGGGCTTGGTATTTGGAAGGAGGTCTTGCCTTCCTGGATTCTTATCACTATAAAAGACTGTTTTTTAAAACTGCCTTTATGACATTAACTTGGGAGTATCATTGCATTTCAGTAGCACTTTATTCTGGTTTAGTAATTTCCATAAACAGCTAATCTGAATTTGCACAATTGACTTCAGAGCAGCAAAAAGAGATGTTGGAAATCATGAAAGGTACTCCATAGCTCTAAACATGCAGCAAATTCATGAGTGGGCCATGAAATTACTATTTTATGCATCTAAAAGACCATCACTAAATTTCCATAATCATGCCATAATTGGTGAGTTTACAACAGATGGCAATTATCCTGTTACTCAGGAGGTGTCTGCTCCTGCATTCAGATCCCACCATGTAGTTCTCCTTGACCTGGATGTGGAACTTCACTCCTGTGTATTTGATTCAATGTATGTATATTGAATATACATTATATTCAACAATATATAAACAATATATTCTTTACTGCTGCTCTTGGAGCACCTTGTATATGTTGTCTGTCAGCTTGCGAGTTGCTGCCTCTGTCAGCAGAAGCCTGGGAATGGCAATTTTTATCAAGAGAAGAGCTTATTTACAAGCCTCTTAGAGACCCTTACTCTTTTAAAAGGAGGACAATGAGGAGAAGCAACGTTAGAAATAGAACGTTTTATCATGGCAAGTTTAAAACCTTATTTTAGGAGGCAGAAATATAATTGATCTTTTAAAATCAAAGTTGTGGATAACTCCAATCAGGAAAATCTTGGTGGCTCTTGTGAGTTTGCCTTGATGTCCTGTTTTAGAGAACTTTGGTCTGCAGTGATATTCTGTGAAGAGGTGGGAACACACTTTGGTGTTTCAGATGTTCTGCTGTTTGCCACAACGCTTGAAAATCCTGGATTTCCATGAAGGGTTCACCTGGTGAGGAATTAAAGTTTTGTCTTCATTTCATTTAGATAATTTCATGATCTAATTTGTACAGTGAGGGATCTGCATATTACACACCTGTGTGGGCAGGGAAGTTTGGGTGTTGTTTCATTTGCTTTTGGAGAGTGGTCAGTTTTATTTCCCTGTCACAGTGCATTAGGTACAGCTTATTCTAGAGATAAAACAGATTGATGTTGGCATGTTCTGGCATGATTGTTCTTATGTTCCTCTTTCCTCAAAAATTTTAGCATTGGCATTTTTTTAATTTATTTTTTTGGAAGCAGAAAGCTACAGGAAATCTCATGTAAATAACTGTTTCATGCTCCCTGATCATAGGTTGAACTAATGGGAGCTAGATTGCTAAGGCTAGTGGAAAACAGTCTTTGAAATTTGTAACATGTATTTCGTTCCTTAAATTCAGCTTCTGTGCACTGATCTGTAAAGTTTGTGAATGTTTGGGTACTTTATTTGAAGACAGAGATTGTTCAGCAAATATAGATGCTAGGTAAAATGTTTTTGCAGCAGAAGCAGTCAGCAAGTCCTCTCAAATCAGTATTGATTTAGGAAATTATAGCAGAATAGGTACTGTTGGATTAAGTCCAGAATAAACTTTTATTAAAAGAGCAGTTTTCATATAAATGCACTAAAACATAACTAGTACTGTCATTGTTGGCAGGACCACTGCCTGTGCCTGAAGAAGAATCCTCATGTAAATCCAGTTTTGATTCTGTAAATAGCTGAATTTATTAAAATTGTGGGGGTTTTTTTAAGAACTGCAGGATGACATTGAAAACACTTTGTTTTAGTCTTGAGCACCAAGATGGTGCTGTTGTGACTGAGGCAAATAACAATCATGCTTTAAAGTTAAGCAGTGTTGTCTGTGTTTCTGTGAAGGTTGGCAATTCTCATCGAACGCGTGCTAGAGAGAGGCTTGCTCGAAGGACTTGGAGCTGTTTTTACTTTGCTCTTGCAGGCCTTGAAGGGATGCAGGCAGGCTTTTTATGTAAATAAATGCCCTGGTTCCATTAAGTTTTAATACTTAAATACACAATTCATTTCAGACCTTGTTGTCTGGAAAGTCAAAGCCCTCTGAGTATGTGCTATGTCTTCTCTCAGTGGACTGTGCAAAGGGAGGTGCAAGATGGTTTCTGGTGTTTTAGCAATACCTGACTCGATGCTTTTTGGAAGTACTTTATTGTTGGGCCTAAATTTCTGAAGATCTGTCTTAAGTAACAATGAATTTTTCATGTGCAAGTCAAAAGAAAAAAAAAAATTTCTTGCTCCCAAACATACAAAATTCTACTGTCTCATGATGGTTCTCTTTGCCTCTGATAGGATAAGTTAAAGTCAGTGAGATCATACTGAGTTAATTGAAGGGTTAGATCTGTCAGCCAACTGAATCTGCTCACGTGCAGCTTCAAACCATTCCCTTTTTGTACCAGCAGCACTGCTATAGGCTTGGAATCACTCAGAAAAGCAGCCGTGTGTTGTAGTGTAACCTACAGCACTCAAATCTTTGGTAGAAGCATACACTTAAATGGTTGAGGTGCTGCATTTGAGGGAATGCTTTCCACATTGTCTTTGTAAAGGGGTTTACTTTATCCCTTAACCTAGATGTTGTGAAAAACTAATGCAGTTCCCTCCCTCCTTCCCAAGTTAACAGAAATAATGAAATGCAGGTAAATGTAATCTTACTCTTAGAGAATAGGTATATCCTTGGGAAATTTCAAGCAAATGGTAGGGATTTGCTTTTGCCATGGATCCCTATTGTGTATAAATACATTTATGTGTTCTCCACCTCCAGATACCTGCTCGAGCAAGACTTTCCAGGCATGCGGATTGGGCCAGAGCCTACCACCGATTCCTTTATTGCTGTAATGTATGGAGAAACAGAAGGAAATGTTCCTGGAAATGCCCTGGTTGTTGATCCCAAGAAGCCATTCCGGAAACTCGGCCGCTTTGGAAATGCTTTCCTGAACAGGTGAGACCATCTTGCTTTCTGTCTTCTGATGATTACATTTAAATTTCGACATGTTCTGTTTTGAACAGCATGGAATAAATATTCAGATACAAGCAGGAGTGGTGGCAGTTCAGGTGAATTAAATAAAAAAAAGGCAGTACTAGGTAGGGTGGCATTATGATAGAGATACTGAGTTATCTGAATAGAAAATAGTTGTTAAAACCAGTTCACAGAAAACTGTAGAAATGATCCACTGTGTGACTTGTTTGTGAGGCATGATGCCAGGTGGAACTTGGGATAAGTTTATGCAAAAATTCTACTCATTAAAACTGATAAGTTAGTACTGTTATTAAAAACTACCATTGAAAAAAAAAAAAAAAGGGAACAAATGTTTTCCCTTTGGTGCTATCTTGTTCGTTTCCACTGATTTCACTGGATGTCTTGGTATAGTTTTTTTAAGTTGTAAATTGCTGGGAAATGTAAAAAGACCTACAAGAATGGAGAAGATTCAAATGTGCCCCATGATAAAATAAAAATTCAGTCTGTTAAGTGTTTAATATCAGCTACCTGGTGTTCAGGTACTTCCCATAGACTGGGGAGATAGTGTTAGCTTCTGCTGTGTATTTGTAGAAAGGGAATCGTTGCCCAGGGGCTGTGAGTATTTTGACAGTAAACTTAAGTAGCATGCTAAATATTTCCAGTTGAAAGTTAGTTACTAATAACTCCATTCTTATTGTCTGAGAAATCACCTTGTTTTCTTCCTGTATTTGATGGTAGCTTGACATGGAGGCCTCACTTTGCAAGCCAATTAATCTAAATTGGTTCTTTTTAACAATAAACTTTCCTGTTTGGCTGATAAATACTGGCATGCGTGTTAAAAGTTCATAATGTACAGTTTTATCTCTTGCTGTGCTTATTCAAAGAAAGTTTATAGCTGCTTACAGTTGGCTTGGTTATCGTTTTGCAGAGATAAGAATATGCACTGTGGGAAGCTATAGTCAGGTCCCATTTTAAATAACAATTTTGAGGTGATTGGCTGCATTCTGTCTTCCAGATCACTGTTCTGTTTTTCCCTTTCCTCACCATGGTGCTCTCTCTACAAAAAATTAATATACTTACAAATTATATAAATTGTATTTTGCATAATATTCAAATATTTGCACAGAACATTTAATAGTGATATGTGTTTGTTTGGGTGAGTGGCAATGTAATTTTTTGCCTAAATCATCTAACTAGTTGTGTCAGGTTCCGACTGTTATGCAGGCGGGATTATTTGCTAGCTAGAAAGATGTACTTTCAAAGCAACTGACTAAATGATTCCATTTCTTTTGGTCACTGTGATATTGTTGTATTGAGGTGCTGTGAGCACCCTTATCTTCCCCAACAGTCACTTTTACTCGTTAGTTATTCAGCAGAAATCTAGGTGCTTATCTTTCCCTAGCATTTTTCAAAGCTTACCCACTCCTTTCTCTTTATGACTTCAGCTAGATGGAATTGTCTTAGGCTTCAGTATCTTTAATTTCCTACCAGGTTACCTGTAGTCATAGTATATATTTTACTTTGCCTTCTCTCATTTTCCATGCTGACAGTTCTTTTTATCTGATACTGCATTTTTCACTCCTGCCTTAAAAGACTTTTGTCTGCTTCCTCCCATCCCATCCCCCTCCCCATTTTATTTTTTAAATGCTTTCCCAATCCTAGTGTTTTGTTTTATGGAGGAACTTAAGGCTGTGAACACTTAGACTGTGAAGTTGAGTGCCCTTTTCATCCAAGTGTAACAATCAAAATGACAGGAAACAGGGACTGAGGTAATGGAAAAAATGAAACAAACAAGAACATGGTATCACAATCAAGGCTTGTACTTAGTAATTAGCTGCAGTAATTTATTGATGTTACCTTGCTTTTGTCTTTTTCCATGACCCCTTCTAATTTCCCCCTGTATCTCACTGCTTGTGGGAGGTGTTCTTCTATTGATCTCTTACTTACCCTTATACTTTTAAGAAAAGTTGGGGAGGAAATGGAGGGAAGACAGGACCTAGTGTCCTAGCCCTTGGATGCTGGTGAGGGAAGAATACTGCATTATACCAGAAAAGCATGTAAATAAATATGTGCTGCTGAGAAAAAATGTATAGTCCTAGTCTACTTTGATGTGTCGTAAGAAATTACAGTAATCTCATTCATACAACTGTTTTTGCAGCCCTTTTTTAAGTCTGTCATTCAGGTGGATGGTAGTTTTGCTTTTTATGATGCAGCACTTACATGACCTGCATGAAGTGATATGTTAAGAAATAAGTCTCAGTGTTGAAAAGGGATATTCAAATACCACTATCATTACTGTTTTAAGTTGTCTAAAGTATTAGTCTGAGGCAAGATTTTTAACCCATCGTTCATCTTTATCTTATGGACATGTTCTAGAAGCTAACAAGCAGTTAATTCTGAGTTCATGCTCCTATTTCCTATGTTTACCATGTACTTTCCTCCTCCCATTGTCACTAATGACTGCTGCAAAGATGGCAGTGTCTGAGGCCTGTAATTCTCCATTTTCTCACATAGTCTTTCCCAGTTTGGGTGGTGCCTGACTCAATACACTGCTGTATTGTTCAGCTGGCATAACAGTGCCTTTCTCCCCATGAAATAGGTCTAGAAACATCTTGCTGATACTGAACAAGCACTGGACTTTCTAAGGTTGGATGAGAGTGATAAGAAAAGATATACAAGAAAATTCAGTCTTCACACTTCCAAATTTATGAATGCTACTTCATGCTGTAGATACTAGTGATGTATGTATTTTTGTAATGGCTCACATGATTAATTGTATTTTCTTTGTCACTTGTGCACATCCATTATGTTTTCACGTAATGTGTTTGCGTTCACATAGCACTGCCTTTAGGTTTTGGCAAGTTCAAATAATGTAATTTCCTCAGATAATACCTCACTGCTCTTTCAAAAATATTTCTTAAGCTAGTAGAAAACTTTCAAGAGGAAGAGTTTTCTTGAGATACAAGGTATTTTCTATACCTGGTATAGAAAATATATTATATATATATATAGAATATATATGTAATATAGAAAACATATTCTATACACACTGAAACAAACAATACGTTTTACATGATGTTTCCATACCCTCTGTTTCTAGCAGGCTCAGATGGCTGCTGTTTCCTTATGCCCCTTTGGGTTTCAGGGAGAGACGCAGGTGGTGCTGCCATTTCTGTTCCATCTAGGAAGGCACACTGTGTGCTTTTGTTAAAGGCTCATTGCTACAGGGTCTCTTGCAGGTGCAAGGTGAAGTGAGGTGTTAGGACTTCTTTTCTTCCCAATTTCCTTTGAATAATTTATATTGTATAAAATACCATCTATACTTTGATATAGTTTACATTTTGTGATATTTGACTGGCTGAACTGTTCCTGACTCAGATCATCCAAGGCCTTAAAGGTCTCATTTGATCTTAGCACAGCTACGGTTTCCTGTCTGTGATACCCTGTTTTTTGCGGCAGTGTGAAGCCCTGGGTTGAGGCAGGGCTGCCTCATCTTGGAGCCTGAGGCTGCAGCTTCACCCTGTGTGGGGCAGCCTCACAGGAGGGTGGGTTACTCTGTGTGCTCCTTAGTATCTTCAGCTGCTTCCTGATAAGAAGATTAAACTCTTATGCAAATCTCTTTAATGCAGGTTATGATGGAGGGCAGTGAAGTTCTTCAGTCATTAGCTATCCCAGAAGCATGATTGTAGCTTGCATGTGACACACCAAGTGTTCTGCACAGCTCTCAGAGTCCTCGTGAATTATTTATTTTTCCCTAATACCACTATTGAATTTGCCTCCTGTTGCAGAGGCAGGAGGTTATTGTTTAGAGCATACTGTGTGTAACTTGAACTCTTGCTTCTGGCAGTGTGATAGTTTTTTGGCTGGGTTTGTGGGAGAAAGAAACACTGGTGTTTTTCACTGGTGCCCCAGCTGAGGAGAGTGGTGGGTTAGGGAGTAGGGGTCCCTCAAACACCGCTAAATCAGGTGAGAGGGAGATGTGGCAGGGACTGGGACATAAACATATTGTCAGTATGGCTTTCTGCTTGCTCCCCCTTTCAGTCATTCAGTTTGGACATTAGCTGGAGTACATGAAGAATTTTCCCTTGTGTGTACTAATTTTGGTCCTAGCAAAATGGTGGTTTGATGAAGTCTTTTTAATGTTGCATTTAAAGCCCAAGTTGTCAGCTCTTACAAAATTTGAAGTCTTATCAGCACTTATCTATATATCTATCACTATCAGTCAGTACAGTTCTATAAGGTTTCCATGTGTTTTCTTTTTTGAGAAGCTCCCTTCATAATTTTTCTTTAACATGTACGATTGCAAAACACAGAGGATTGCCAGGATTCAGAAACTTTTTTGCATCTCACTTGAGTCTTTCTAAAATCAGATATATAATGGGGAGCTCTCAAGGGACAATCTGCATATGAGCTAGAGCTATTGTTAATGGGTTTTTTCCCTCCTTTCCTGCAGGTTCATGTGTTCTCAGCTACCAAACGAGGTCCTGAAGAGCATCAGTATCATTGACAGCCCTGGCATCCTCTCTGGAGAGAAGCAGCGCATCAGCAGAGGTGAGTTGCAGAGGTTTATAGTAACCAAGCTCACTAAATTTTTTCTGCTCTACTGGACAAATCAGCATCCTAATCTTTGGGGAGCCTGTTTTAGTGGTACTGTATGGTGGTCTGTCCCATACTTTTGTACTGCAAGCCCTGTACAACCTATATTGTAAGGCTGGATGTCACTTTGGAATTTTTTCTCTTGGAAGCTGGTGGGGGTTGGTATTTCTGTCATCCTGCTGCTAGGGCTGCAAATGGCTACAGTTGCATGGTCTGTTGACTAATTAGTGCTCTGTCACTCCTGAGAAAAAGCTGTATTTTCACCATTTTAATTGCTTTCCATGAAGTAATAATGACTCATATATACTACTGAAGTTCATGAATGAAGAAATGTTTCATAATAGCTGTAGGTAGGTGATGTCTGAAAAATTCAGGGGTGAGGCTATAAATAAAGTGGGTTTTTTGTGGACACAGTTGCTGGAGTTGCTTTTTCAGGTTGCTCAGTCATGCCATAAAATAATACAGTCAAAAGAGGAAGTCAAATGGTAGAAGGAGAAAGAGCAAATGAGAATATTTTTAATAATATGAAAATTCTGCAGAGAACTGAGCACTGTTTATCAAGCTGTTTTAAACATTCGCTTGTCTGGAGAAATTATTTAAACAGAACAGTATAATGTAAACAACTTTCTTCCTTGCATTCCTCAGATGCATTTAAGTGCATGTCACTTTTCTGTGGAGTTGTAAATGGTGGTGATGCAGGGTGTGGCTTATGCTGCCCTCTGTTTTCAGACTTTTGCTTAAGAAATGGAAACTTGTGTTTCATGTCTCTGTCAGAAGAAATAAACAGTTCTTTAACGTGTCAGACCTGGGATTTTTTTAGGAAAATCAATTTTTTGAGGAAATCCTGATACAAGCACAAAATATATGATGGCTATGCAACAATAGTCTTGTCTTTATAATAAACTGACAGAATAAGGGACTCATTTCTTAGGACTATAATATTAATTATGTGTACCTAGTAAACTGGTCTACCAGATGCTTCTGGATTCTTTGTCCAGTGATGTTTTGTCCTCTTTATTACTCATAGTTGTGTGGTTGTACCAAATATGAGGTTTTGGGAGTTGGCTTTAAAGCACTGTTCTCTTAGTGTCCCAGGCTTTGAGGGCAGGTTAAATAAAGGTTTCGTATGCTTAGACATCAGCATACAAGAAATCATCTACAAGCACCCAGGCATTTTATTACATGCTCATATTCCACACTATCATGATTAGAAATTACAACACTCAGCCTTGGCTGAAACACTGCACTGTCAGATACATTTCCTGTAAATGGCTTTTGGGCTGCTAATTCAGTTTGCATATAGGTGGTTTTGTGGAGCACAAACTTGACTTCTCCTGTGATGCTGCACACAGCAAGCTTTGTCTGACCTACTTCCTGAAGGAGTCAGTCTGACTTAAACATATTAATGCTGTAAGTCTAATTTAGCACATTTTGAAGTTTGAGTTGCTTTGATGATGTTCTAAATTATTGTGTGCAAATAAGTAGGATTGTACAAGATGCTTTCTTGTTTCTGAATGCATCTCAGTCAGAGAGGGTTCTGCTTTCTAGAACTTTAGCTTGTGTCTAACGTTTGTAAGCTGCAGCTTTTCTTATTAAAAATGTTTGATGGAAGAATCAACATTGCAGGGCCTCAGAGTAAGACCTTGTCTCTTTGCTGTTGGTGTTTTTTTCCCATCTCGCTAGCTACTACTTAACTATTTACCTATGAGTGAATTGACAGGTATGACTAGGAGTAAGTTGAAGCCTTCTGAAACCAAGAGAGGACTCAAATATTAGCTTTCATTTTAACATGCATGAAAACAGTAAAGGGACTGTGTAAAATTAGAGGGCATGCACAATTTCCCAGCATGCTCTATTTTTAACTCTGGAAAGCATCCAGGCCACAGATGAGGGAGCTGATTTCTTGAAGGGTCAAAAATATACACAGAGGGCAACATTCAAAGATGTCTCAAGACACACCTTTCCCGCTCCTGTTGTCAGCAGGAGGCTGTGCCAGAAGCTTCCTGCCTGTCAGTTCAGGGGCAGTGTAAGTGTCTGGAGGAGAATATGCAGATGTGTGCCAGCATTGTCCCATGGTCATACAATGCCCAGCCCTGTCCTGCTTCTGTGGCATCCCTGGTGATGTTCACGCCCTTGCAGACAGAAATGCCTGTGTGGTCTGCAAGATTTGGAAGGGAAAACGAGTGGCAGGATGTAGGGAGGAACCCCTTTTAGGAAGGGAGAGGGTGTTTCATTCATGATTGGGTGGTATGAAGGCAAGTATTTCAAAAAGTATGGGTAAAGAGTTCAGGGGAAAATGGATATTGTTTTTTTTTAAAAAAGCAAAAAGCTGCCAGTACAATCTTTGCTGTTCCTTACTCATACTAGATGAGTCACATCCATGCCAAACCCGAAGGTGTATCACCAGTGGTGACTCTATGGATTAGATGTGTCACTTCTGAATAAGGAGTTCCTGAATAGTTTGTTGTGTGGATTAGGTACCAGCTGAACCCGTAAAAGCAATTAGACAGCTGCTATGAATAGGCTTTCCTTTAGAACGTGATAAAGCTTGTTTCAGGTGATCAGAAAGGTCATTGCTCATGTTCTGTAACCTGCCATGTCCTCAAAGCCATCAGCAATGCAGTCATGTTACTTGTAAATTGTACTTTGTTAGTCTGCCGTGGCAAAAACAACAGCAAATTCTGCAAAGTACAGAGAGCTGAGTTTGAAAATGATTTTAAGATCCAAGTACTTCTGGTTGCTGACTTGCACTGGAATGCTTGCAATTGCAAAAATGGTTGCACATGGCACCATTTTCCTTGATAATTCAGATAAGCAGTGCTACCAAGGTGACCAGTATTGGCAGTGATGAGGAGAGATTGTGATCAGAGCCCCACAGTCCTGTTCAGTTTGGGTGCTGAGCTGGAACCAGACTCCTGGAAAGAGGCAAATGTGGGTGTGAGACAGAAAAAATGGCAGCGATAAAAAACAAAAGGCGGTAATAGTGAGACTGGTCCAAGGAAATGCAGGATACAGTTGTCCTGACCTCCCTGTCCACTGATACTGTCCTCTTGAGTAATAAATCTCCTTTTTGCCCCCAGGTAGAGGCTGTTATCTTCTTGTTCTCTATCCCCAGCCCTGCCTTCTCCAAGACTCACTTTTCTGTATGGTAAGACTGTAACGGTGTGTTCTTCTTTCAGGCTACGACTTCTGCCAAGTTCTCCAGTGGTTTGCTGAGAGGGTTGACCGAATCATCCTCCTTTTTGATGCCCATAAGCTGGATATATCTGATGAGTTTTCAGAGGCCATTAAGGCGTTCCGGGGCCAGGATGACAAGATCCGAGTGGTGCTTAATAAGGCTGACCAAGTGGACACGCAGCAGCTGATGAGGGTCTACGGTGCTCTGATGTGGTCCCTGGGAAAGGTGATCGACACGCCAGAGGTCCTGAGGGTCTACATCGGCTCCTTCTGGGCCCATCCTCTCCGAAACACAGACAATCGAAGACTCTTCGAAGCAGAGGCACAGGATCTTTTCAGGGATATCCAGAGTCTCCCGCAGAAGGCTGCTGTGAGGAAACTCAATGATCTGATTAAAAGGGCAAGACTCGCAAAGGTAAGAAAAGAGAACAAAATTGAATGAGCAGTCTCTGCTGCTCTCAGCATGTCCTTTCTTAACCTTCCCAATTTTTCTCTTGCTATAAACTTATTTTTAGCACAGTTTTTAATCTTGGATTGGATTATCACTTTTTCAAGGAAAAGGTAGTCACCTGGGGAGAAAGCTATTGGGAGCAGAGAGGAACTCTTATTTCCCATGCAGTTATCAATGCATTTTCCTTGAAACACATTTTAATGTGAACTTCTAATCAAAAATAAGAGGACTTGCAATTCCATTGGTATATGAATACTTGTTTGGGGGTGTGTACCACATCCTGTGTTGGCTTATTTAACTTCCTGAATATGAAGACAGACTTTTGGGGGTTTTTTTTGGTGGGGTTATTTTTTGGGGCTGCAGGAGGGCTGTTGGTTTGGAGATTTTTTTTGTGGCCTGAGCTTTATGGCACCCCAAAAATTCCATTTAAAATCACAATGATGTTGTGTTAAAAGTTGCTCTGATCCCACAGCAAACTCAGATCCAGTCTGTTTTGTAAATGTTGGCAGCATTTTGTTTTCATTTGTTACAATAATTGAAGGAGTGTCAGTTGAGTAATTTTTAGATATTCCTATGAAATGTAAAATAAAAATGGATTAAGGTAAATACAGAGCTCAGTGCTTGTAGGGATATGTTAGACAGTCACGGAAGGGGAATAAACTGTTTATCTGCAGGAAAGCAGCAATGTAATCCAGTGTCATTTTTCTGCCTTCCAAACTGCTCTCGAAGTACTGAGAGTCAAAAATTGCTTTTTATAGCATTGAGTTTAGGGTTTATTTTACCCTATTTTTGTGCTACCCTCTTCTTAATGTTTTCTAAAGCATTTACGGTAACTAGAAACAAAAGCAAACTTTTAACACGCTGTCAAATTTGGGCATTAGGCTTTTTTTTTTTTCCCCCCTATGTCCTGTGACTCACTATCCCATTTTGAAGATGGGGACTGTTCTTATCTACAAGAAACACATGTGCTTACTGGCAGACCTTAGGCCACTTTAGAGTACACATGTGAAACTGTTAGTGCTTATGAATTATAAACATATTCTTCTGGGTTTGATAGAAATATTATTTTAAACATAAGATCCATAAAATTACTTACAATTATTTATAAATGCTCTAAAAAATGCCCTTACTGAATCCATTCTGTAGTTCTGGATAAATACTCGTATCTATACTCTTGGAAAATTTCATGGGTTTATGCTTCTTTATGCTGGAGTTTTTTCTCCTCTAAAGAAATGTAAATTTATTTGCCATTAAAATGCATAACTCTTTTTGGATATAAGGAAGCATTGTTGTGTGAAAGTTGTGAACTTAAGATGTGCACATAAAAAGCGCCTACATCACTTTTCTTTTTCAAGCAAAGATTTATTTTCTGTTTCCTCCTTAACAAGTAGGGAAATGAAAGGGCAAGCAACTGCCATGTGCAGATTGTGCAAGGTTTGTGTAGAATGCTATAATGCACATTCTGTCATGGTTTGGTAGGTATTAAGTATTATACAACACCAAAGCAATCATTTGTTTTACTGATGCTTTTTTATGGTAGTTTGTCTTCCTTCAGTTTTCGAAATTTATTGCTCAACAGTCTGATAGATATTCCTGATTTTTAACTCTTTTTTTTTCTGTGTGTGTGAAAATTGTAAGTAACTTCTGTTTTGTGGACAGCTACATTATTTTTAAGTGAACAAGGACCTGAGATCTGTAAAGACGTGCTGTTGTGGGAAGACATTTGTTTGCCATGGTCCTGGCCAGGTCAGAGCTTAGGAGGACAGTTTGATAACATCAAGTTGTGGTAGCCACGCATTACTTCTAAGAGAAGGCTCTGCCCTGGTGCCTTCCCTCTTGTGTGCAAAATGAGCATCAGTGTCCACACAATGAGCTGGATAGGTGAACTCACCTCAGTTAGGAAGTGCAACCACTGTTTCTGTTCTGGAATTACTTGCTCTGTGGCCAAACAGATCCTTTTGGTGGGGAAAGGTGGTAGGAGAATGGCAAGGGGGAGGAGATGAATGGTTCAAAATAAAGGCATAAGGAAGGTGGGAAGGATAGGAAATTTGATGGCAATGCAAAAGGCAATGTGTTTAAAGGCATCCTAAATTAATGTCTTTCCTTATAAGCTGGAAAGGCTCTACTTCTCTCCCTAGGGCTTCACAAGGCAGCCCCACGGCACACTGCTGCTATTGGAACTGGCTCCTCTGTCATCTGCATAGGCAGCTGCATAAATACAGACTATAGGTACTCACTTTTCTGTGAGTAAATAGGTGGGAATGCAATATCACTTCAAATAGACATCCTGGCCTTAGCATACTTGGGTTACTGGAGGAGTTATCCCATTGATTCCCACAATGGCAGATGAGTTACAAATCACAGAGATTGAGCAGTATGGCTGGAGCTCTGTGTATAGTGTCAGGACATGGGTTCTGGGGTCTTGCTTTTTCTCTTGCTGCTGGTACTCACAGAATGCTGTACCAGGCTTCTCCTTAAAACAGCAAGCGTGCATCTGTATTTCTTTGAAATGTGTTTCCTTTCTCTCTGCCTCTCAAAGGAATGCTGAAAGCAGCAAAAGCTAATAATAACTAACTGATAGCTAACTGTTCATGTAAACACGAAGTTCCAGAAACAGTAGTTGATAATATCTTTCCTTAGGGAAACGTATTTCTGTTTTCTTTTTATGACCAAGGTGAGGAACACTACTGTTAAGTGTTGGTAAACAGTAGTTCTGATTTCACTTTTGCTTCTTTTTAGGTTCATGCTTATATCATCAGCTATCTGAAAAAAGAGATGCCCTCTGTATTTGGGAAGGAGAACAAGAAGAAGGAACTAATCAACAAGTTGCCAGAGATCTACATCCAGCTACAAAGGGAATACCATATCTCAGCAGGGGACTTCCCTGAAGTCAAGAAAATGCAGGTAAGATGGTAGATTACCATTTCACTGGAATAACTCTTAACTTTGTAGCAGGATTGCCAGATTGGAAAAGGTAGAACAGAGCACCTCATCATTACAGTTTAGAGTCTTTGGCAGTAGAGCAGTTGAGGTGACAGTCATTTGACTGATAAGACATTAGAGTGACTTGGAAGTGGTACAGACCAAAAGAGTGGTAACCTGCTTAGAGTGCATTCACTGATACAGGAATACATAAAGAATATGAAAATAAGGAATAAGGAATCTGACCTTCTGTCCTTTTAGTCAGTACTTGGTGTCTCCTGGCAGAAAGTACTAAAGGCTTTGTGCAAATAAATTGGCAGTGAACACTCAGAGATTAAGGGAAGGGCTTCTTGTTTTGAATCCTAAATGTGGTTATATTTATCATTTTGGGAATGGTATCAAATATTTGTGTAGGTGAAGATATCCTTAGTCATAAATTCATTTTTACTCTACTTTGTTCCTGTTTTTCTGGTACTGTTTCCCAATGAATAATAAAGGCAATGTGTTACTTTAAAAGTCCAGCTTAAAACCTTTTGCTTCTGAAAATAGTCTTTTGCTTTTTTCCTGTCTTGTTAAGATTGTATTCTCTGAAGGAGAGAGAAGTTCTTGGTTTATAACCACAACTAATTTTTAAATACATTTTGTCTCCTCCTCGTTTGGACATCCTGCAGTCTTTCAACCAATTTTCTGTCACTTTCTGTTTATTTCTGGTCTCTTATTTGAGATAAGTTGTTTAGAAAATATCCCTGAGAAAAACAACTAATGCTGTGTTATCAGTGATTTCAAGCATCGACTGGCAATTTTTGTATCTCAGATCATAGGCTTCTTAAATGGACTTTGAATTAGAGGATAATTGAGCTTGAAAGCTGAAGAACAAGGTATCAGGAGCCTGCAGTTTGCTCTGACAATGAACTAGCCATAAGTGTGATAGAGGATGTTTGCCAGATGTGTCATTCTGACAATATATGTGGTACTTGCACAGCTAATCATCAGGAGTGATGATTGCCTGATTATCTGTAGGAAGGCACAAGTTTCTTTCATAAGCTAAGATATTTAACCTGGGAATCAAGTATTGGCATGAGATAGCAAATCACAGATGAAGCACAAGATGTATTTTAGCCAAGTTTTCACAGGCAGGATTGTTGGAAGGGTTTCATGAGTTAAGCTTTGAAAGGGGATTTTGTGGCAAAGGTTGACTCTCTCTTCCCTTGCTGCTTTTGTTTGTGATGCAGAATGTAAGATCTGAATGTTGAAACAAAATTTGAATGAAACTTTCAAACTTACCGTATCTGTCAGATAAGCCTCAGCAGCAGATGGCAGCAAGGAGAGATCAGTCACTTCTGTAATGAGGAGCAAAACTGTGTGAAAACAAAATTGTGCCAAAACCGATAGCAAGTTGACCTTTGCTTCCTGAGATTTATTGCACTACATAAATTTACTCTGATCAGGTGCTGTAAATCAGGTGATTGTGTATAAATGTCACCTGAATAGAGTTGTTGGTTGGCTGTTTTTACTCAGTGCTCCAGGTTTCTTTGGTTCATGTCATGATCATTTTAATAAGTAATGGAGCAGCTCCTTGAGGTGATAGATGGGATTTGTTAAAGCAATTTAACATCATTTTACAGAAGGTGGGAGGTAGTGGTGGTGATGTTTGGGTTTTTTTAACCTTTTCCACTGTAACTTTCTCTTCTTGGCAAGCATTTTGTATGTAGAAAAAATGTAATACTTGCCTAAAGCATTTTTAATTTTCCAACACTGTGGTATAAAACATGCTTGGGCTTGTGTTGGAATAGTACATATTACCTAGGTGAACATCTCATTGGTGCTAGGAGAATGAAAACTCCACAAATTCTGCAGGGACCATCTGACTTAGTGAGTTCTGGCAGCACCACTATAAAACATTGCTGCTGTTAACTCAGTTTTTCTTAATTGGTAGAGGACACTTCTTCCTGAGAACCACAACTGAGAAGTCTAATCTAGAAAATCAGATCAGTCCTGCAAACATTTGATTTTATTTTTAACTTTAAACACTTGCAAAAGTGCTAGCAGGACTGAGGATTTACTTGCATACTTTCTTTTATGTTTGGAAAATAATCACCAAATGGAAAGTTGCTGGGCAACATTCAACTGCTGTGGTTTTATCCACTGCACCTTGAAAATTTTATTGTAAATGTAATTTAATAGACAAACTCATACACTGTTGCAAAATTGTCTTGGTGTGTTTGATGAAATATATTTGTTGTATGGTACATATGTGTCACTTTTGTTTCTCCTTCAAGAGGAGTTTCAGCTATAGAAAAAGCTTCAAAAGACACTTCAATTTAATTAATACTTGATTATTTTAATAATTTGACACTGGTTCTGTAAACTTTTGTTTACTGGAAACTGTAAACTTTCGTGTACTGGAATAGTTTTTAACTACTGTCACTGTGTCATTCACAGGAGCAGTTGGAGAATTGTGACTTCACTAAATTTCATTCTTTGAAACCAAAGCTAATTGAAACTGTGGATAACATGCTGGCCAACAAAATTGCCTCCCTGATGAACCTAATCAGACAGGAAGAGAGCAACATGCCCACAGAGATGGTACAAGGTGGAGCATTTGATGGCACCATGGCAGGACCTTTTGGCCATGGATATGGGGAAGGTGCTAAGGAAGGAGCTGATGAAGAGGAGTGGGTTGTTGCCAAAGATAAACCTGCTTACGATGAGATTTTCTACACTCTGTCACCAATCAATGGCAAAATATCTGGGATTAGTGCAAAGAAGGAGATGGTGACTTCTAAACTACCCAACAGCGTCTTGGGCAAGATCTGGAAACTTGCAGACTGTGATGGCGATGGGATGTTGGATGATGAAGAGTTTGCATTAGCAAAACATCTCATCAAGATCAAACTGGATGGATATGAACTGCCTGGCACGCTACCTTCCCACCTGGTGCCACCATCTCACAGGAAACCTTTCCAGACAGCAGAATGAACAGTACAAGGAGAAGAATGAGGATTTTGAAAATCCCACAGGAAAGGTGTGGAAAACACCAAAATTTGAAGTTAAGCTTAGATCCTTTAACCTCACAGCACATTTCATGCAAGCTACTGAAGTTATAAGCATGGCAGCAGGGAAACATTCATGTCACTGTCCCTTCTGACCTTCACTCAGACATGCTTATCACAAGTGCCTTATAATAGCTCTGTCATAAGGTGAAAATTATGTTGTACTCCTGTGTCCACATCTCACTGCCTTTACAACCATAAAACAGAAAATGTCACGTATAAAAGTTGCTGACCTTCACCAAACCTAAATACTGATCAACCTTAAGTGTCTCCAAACTATTCTAAATAGCACACTGAAGCTCAAAATGTTAAATTCACCTGCCTATGCAAGGAATATTTAGATGCTAGAAATGTACTTAAGCCATTGAGTGAATGTCAGCATCTCTATATAGTCAAAGAAAAGGCTGATATAAAAGGAATTTCTTTTTTTCCTTTTATTGTTTAATTAGATTTAGAAAACAGTAGAAGAGTGATGAGAAGAGTCTTGTACATGCTCAGAATTTGGGCAAACTTGTTTTAAAACTTCTGATTCTACATAGAACTGCAAAATACTAAAATTACTTTTTTGATCTGTCATTGTGTCTTATCTGAAGAGCAGCTTCTTCAGTTTTACACAGCACTATGCATTCAGTGTTAACATTAGAAGAAATGAGATCTGCTTTGTTCCTTGGATTTATAATTTCCTTTGCGGTTTAAGCTTAGCTTCTCTGCAGACAATGAATTTCTGAATGGTTCAAAGTGCCAGCGGAATGGTTTCTTAAGCTAAAAAAAAAAAAATGTTTGCATTGAAATTAAGCTGCACTTTCTATTCAGAAGAAGTGTATTGCTCAAAGTCAGCCTTTTCAAAGCACATTAGATTGTCTCAGGATATTTTCCTTGGTATTTAATTTCTATTTACAGCTAATTATACAGTTATGTCTGTGTATTTTTTAATATATATTTAAGAGAAGTTTTTAATTCTTTTGCCGACGTGTGGTTGACAACCACAAAAGAGAGATTAAATTCCCATGGCAGCAGATTTGAAGGATGGGGAGGCTAACAGGAACTGTTACATTGATTGTAATAAATGATAGACTCATTCCCTCAAATATTACTCCTTTATTGAAAACATTACTCCTTTATTGAAAACAATCCATGAAAGGAATGGATGCTTAATAAACATTTATTTTCCAGCAACATACAATCAAAATTGAACATACTGTCTACTTACAACTGATGTTTATCAGTACCTTAAAAGAAGGCAAGTCTTTGGCCCTGTGAACTTGTGTCTTCCAGGGAGGGCCAATTCTTTCCTAAAATCAAATTTGGCAGTCATTTCTGGTCTGTGTGTATGAGAAGGAATTGATTTGTATTCCATTTGTCATAGGAAAGACCCTACACATCAAAGGTACTGTAGTTTTGAGCACTTTTTTTGTTAAGTCTCAGTAAGTGGCAGCAGTAATGCCTTCTGAGACAGAGCAAGCCAAAAAGTGCTTTAACATCCTTGCAATAGGGGTGGGAAGGGAAATAGTTCGGATATTGTCTCCCAGTTAAGGTTTTAGTCACGCTTCCGTGTTCAGTTTTGTGCATTATCCAAGAAAAGCCTCAGCTTCTTTTTTTCAAATCATATATTTGTAGGTTGTCAGGTTTAATACTTCACATCTTTCTGGACCTCTCATCTTTCCACATCTGTTCTATTCTGAGGTGCAATTTCCAGGAACTTTGTCAGGGCTCTTCCATGGGAAAACAATGATGCTATTTTAAGTAATGGCAGAACATCACCTTTACCTTGCCAGGTTTCTGGGCCTGTATCAAGGATGTCCTGACATAGTTAAATTGTTCTGAGGACTTCATACTTTTTTTATTTATTTTTTTTTTTTAATTCTTAGGTGGTTTTCCTGTCATTCAAGCATACCAACTTTATTTCTGTTAGACCTAAATTAGGAGCCAAATTAACCTTAGTGCATCTCTGTGCACTTCAGTAGAGCTGTGAAACTTGATGCTGCGCCTACCTGTGTGACTGTACATCTGCAGAGTAACTATTTTCTATGGAATTCATTTTTGATTGAACAAAAATTAGTCTATGGAGATTGCAGGTGTTAAGAAAAAGAAAAAGGCTGCAGAATTAGTACTGTGTGTTTGTTTGTGGATGGTGTCTGCAGTCAATACCACTTTATACACTACTGACCAGCTTAGTACTAGAGACTGGCTTAATCAGGAAAGCCACCAGGAGAAAGAATGCAAGCTTCTGTATTGTGACTACTGTAGTATAGGTTCTAGGAAGGATCTGTAGTGAGAGGATCTAGGAAGCTGCTGATCTTCTGACTCTGCCTTACCTCGCTTTGCAGGAGCACAGGGCTGCAGGGGTGGGCTCCTGCCAGAGTTCCCACCCCGTGTAGCTTCCAGGGGTGACGCTCCAGGCACATTGGAGCCATGTGATCCCGTGCCATTAGAAATATCCTCCTTCAGCGAGAAGAGCAGGATAGTTTCAGTGGCTTTATTTGATTTTTCTAGTTCTGTTGAGAGCACAGCCTTTTCCTCAGTCTCTGTGACAGTATGCTAACTTGGTCTTAAGGCAGACAAATTGAAATACATCATGGTGATAAGTTAAAATATTTTGCCTAGATGGGGTTGTAGTATTTTGCTTTGTGTTCCTGTAGAATTTGAAGGATGAATGCATGAAGCATGTATAGAAGTAGAGGTTGATTTTCTCTGGCTGTCTGGAGAAACAGAAGTGTTTTGTGGTCAGATCCACAGCTACATAAATGTATTTATTTCTAGGTATGTGTTACAGTGAACTAGCATCACTCTTAGATGATAGGAATAAAGTACATTTCATGTGGACTTTAAACAGAAATTTCTTGCACAGCTAAACTGATGGAGTAGGTTGCTGCTTTTCAGGGGAGGGGATGAAGAAAGGATGAGGATGTTGGATTGACTGGACATTTTATCCCTAGGATTAAAATAACATTTTCTGTAAGATCATTCAAAGCTATCTGTAATTCATCCTGTGGAATCTGTGCCCACTGATGTAGTACTGTCTTAAACTAAAGTAGAAACTGCTGCTTTTATCTTTTCTCCAACTATTCCACAACCCAGTTTTAATTTGTGAACCTAGTTCTATTCCTTCAGAAATTAGGAGTTTTTGTTGTAGATTGCAACAGAAAATGTTGGCCTATGGTTCATAACCACAGTACAGGACATTGAGAGACTTAAAAGCTGTGACAGCTTGAAATTGGAGAGTTTAAAAAGATTTTTAAGTCAGGGTGAGGTCCCAGTTGTTAATTGGGTGTGGATCTGTATGGAATGTGGTCTCAAAGCAGCAGGTATGTGGTCCCTGGCTTTCAACATTGTTTATTGCCAACACTTGAAATGCACCCTCTTTTTCTGTCTAACACTTCCTTCCCTTCATAATGTGCACTCATTTTGGTGGCTCTTTAAATTGTTGGATCTCAAGCAGAGTTTGAGGTGTATGGTTTGATGGATATGTGTAACTTAGCACTGAGAAAATGATCATGAACTTAATTTTCCATTTCACATGCTCACCTTTTCTAATATTTTTGTTAAACACTGTTTTCACTTAAAAGGCACTCTGATTTTTTGAGGAAAGGTTTGATCTGTTCAGTGTGCTTCAGTTTGTCCAGCTAAGAAAACAAAGTTGTAAGTTCATTATTGTTGCACTTTCATTACACAGTAAATTCTTTGCAGATACTGTAATATATTTTAATATGCTTTGTAATCATTTTTAGAAAGCAGTGTTTAAAATTGCTGATTTAATAAACTAATATTGAACTACCTGAGATTTTGGGTTGTGTGCTTCTTTCTGGAAGATAATCTTTCAGTACCTGGAATTTTATAATCCTGCTACTTAAGGGTCATAGGCAGAGGAGCTATTTGGCAAGCTGCTGATTTCCCTACCTCAGTTTATGTGTCCATAATAGGTTCTGGCTATTTCTTTTCTGTGCCCTTGAACTGGTGGCTGAAACTACTGTTTGTGCCAAGGCATGATTCCAGAATTAAATTTATCTGTAAAGAATTAAAAAAACTCCCACAAACCTCCAGCACCTTTCTGTATTTAGCATGTTATAGCAGAATGTAATTTTGAAGCTTCCTAATGTCTAAATGTGGAGGTTTTGTAAAGTCCAAGCGTGGAACATAAACGTAAAACTTCCTGTGGGTGGATTGAAGGTTTGAAAGTTGATCTGAGAGGTGGTGCTTTTAACTTCAATGGAGGTACTAACCTTGAAAAATAAGCATAGATTGAATAGCAGCATAGCAAAAAGCACTTTGATGTGTTTGTCCCAAAAAACCCAAAGACATCTTCCACACCATGCTGCCTACTACTTGAGAATAACCAATGGTACCAATAGAACATTTGCTGTAACATTGTGCTGGAATTAATTCCTTCGGCCCCTCTCTTTCTCCTCTAGGCACCATCAGGATGCTACAGTTCAGCCATTGCTCCTGCTGTGGTCAAATTTCAGCTGCTGTGCAGTTCCTATGTAGCAGTGGTGGCAAAGCTCCTGGCTCCTGGTGCCATGTGTCACCAGTGTGTTTCACTGTGTTTCAAAGTGAGTGTTTCACACGCAGACAAAGTGTGGGTTCCTGGAGGCTCTGTAGCTCTGGAACTGCAGCAACTTGCTGGAACTGCTCCTTTTAAAACTAAAAAATAATCTGAGGAAGGTGAGGTTTTAGTGTGGTTTGGAGGTGGGAAGGGTAGCTCTGTGGGGTTTTATTTTTAATAGAATGTTGTTTTACATGCTCCTCATATAAGACATTTCAGACTTTGAGAAATTTACAGCACACTTCAGCAGCTGTTCTCTCTAATCCACAATTCATATTTGGATAGTAGGAAAAGAGACAAGTGCCCATGGCACCAGTTTAAGTTTTGCAGTAATTGTTACTTCTAATATTTGGCACTCTTAAACTGTGAAATATTTCTGGTTTGACTCTGGTGGCAGTACTAACCTTGAAAAATAAGAGTACTGGTGTGCCACTTAATTTCTCCAAACCTTATTTACTCCCATGTCTGGTGCATTTGTAAGGCCTCTGGAGCAGACACTGCTCTGGGTTTCTCTGATCTTGCCATGCTGCAAGTACTAAGAGTGCAGAGGACCTTTTGAAAGCGTGGCCCTCAGGCTTGCCTGACATAGGTAGGAAAACACAGGAGAAAAGTTTGGCTGCCTTGCCCTGCTCAGACAGGTGAACAAATGCATCTGTTGAAAGTGCCTTCCTTCACTCAGGGATCACGGCAATGAGCTGGAAATAAATATTCATACCACATAAAAACCTGTTGTGATCAAAACACAGTCAGGAAGATAAGGTGGTTTTTCACTAGTATGTTCAGAAGTCCTGAATATATGCAGATTTTCTGACCTGAGGGAAAAATATGGATGGAATCCATGGTTTTGAGGCAGACTCCTCTCCTTTTCCCCTGTGGAGGACTTCATGCCAGCACAGATTTGTAGCTGGTGTAGGATGTGGACTCAGTTTCTTATCCAGTGAATACTGGAAGCTCACTAATGCCACAACTGAATTGTTTTTCCACCAATTTGTTTGTTCTTTTCTCTGAGATGGAGCTTGTCCATGTTCTTTCCAAAGTTTTGCTAGCTCAGCAACCCATATTCCACTTCAGCCTAGAGCTCTGAAAATTTCATTGTAGTGAAGGTAGCTCGTGAATGATATATATCTCTCACCAGCTGCTGTATTTTATGTATACTGTAAAATTTCTATGTTCAACATTTTTCAATTTTTTAAACAAGGAACTGCTGAAACATGCTGCTTATGCTTACTGATTCTCTTTTCAGATAATTCTGTGTTTTTTTCTCAAAATGAATTCTTTTGTGTCTAGTCTGAAAGTAAGAAATTAAAAAACAACGTAAGCATGACCAGTAAGCTCAGGGTTTGGCAGTTTTTGCCTGTAATGGAGAGTAATTGCCATTTTTATTCCTGTTGTATTACCATGTCTTGGCTCTCATCTGCTAAAATTCACACCTTTAACGTTAACTGTTTGTACATTTTTGTTAAATATTTATAGAGTGTTTTTGCCAATGACCTTCAACCATTCCACCTGACTGGACACCTTCACAAGGAAGCTGGGATGGCTGGGCTGGTTTGCAATCAATAATCTGCTGGTGAGGGGACCCACACGGAGAGCACACCATGGTGTGCACTGGCCCTGGGGGAAAGTGCAGTGCTCTGGCACTAAGGGTGCTGGGAAACACTTCCATATGTGAATCCCACAGTTTTGTTTTGTCAATAAATGGAGCCAAGTGCTTTATCAGTCTGATATACAAACAACCCCCTAAAATACAGCTGTGAATAAGAATTTTCACTCTTATGCAACAGTCTTCATTAGTATCAATGAAAAAAATGGAAATATCGGAAATAAATGATAAAAATACGCTAGTTAGATCTGGCATTGCCAACATGGTAATTTCTAAGGCCAAGTTTCACTTTGATGTTCAAAATATTAAGGCTATTCTGTCGCTTGAAACCTTTTATCTATGTTTGTATGAAATGCAAAGAGACTGAAAGTCCTCTGTCCCATGTGTTCATCTCAAAAAGCCTTTGAAGCTCTTATGTTAACTATTTGAGGTTCAGAAACAGAAGGGAAATTTCAAGATAATATAAACAGCTCCAAGGAGAAAATATCTTTAACTCATGACTAAACAAGCAAACGTATATTTTCTGTTTCAAAAAGATGACTGAACTTCTTCATGCCAGGAAAAATAAATCCATCTGATTTTGCTTTAAGCTGTCCTCTTTTTTCAAATGCAGTGAGGGGCTCCAGTTTCTTTGGATGATGTAACTCGACTGTTCTGCTTGAGTTCTGCTCCCTGTTGATGTCATGTCGCTGCTAGCCAGCTATTCAAAGAGAAAAGCAACTTCTAGTTTAGACTAGAGCATGTGAAGGCTGAGGTTTATAGCAACCCAGCATCCTGGGATGCCGGGTTAGATTCTCCCAGGCAGAGCCGAGCTTGAAGAGAAGCTCCATCCACCGTGGACCCCCCTGCCTGCAGGTGGGTGGCACCCCAGGGTGGCTGGTGACAGGAGTGCTGGCACAGCAGGTATGTAGGGGGCAGGGAAAGGGGGGTGCCTGGGGCTGATGTGCTGCAGTCCTTCGGGGAAAGAGGCTGAGAGAACGATGTGGCTATTTTGGGTACAAAAGTTCAACTGAGAGGCCTGTGAAAGCAGGGAATCTGTCCTGACTGAGCTGGAAGTTGCCATGCCTCTCCTCAGCTGCTTTTGACTAACTCCTCCCAACTTTTCTTCAGTTCTAGTATTCCATTCCCAAGTGAGTGAACAGCTTCTTGTGATAACTTACTGTCTGCTCTTCTCCAGTGTTCTCCATATCCAAAGCTTAGTTCCTCTGCGCCGCAATGAGATCTAAGATTACATGTTATTTGTGGTTAAGAATGTGGTTAGATGCAGTTAGGAAACATTCTGGGATCATGGTTCAGCTCACCTGTGCCCACACTGCATTGTTGAAACTGAACATCAGCTGTTTGCCAGAGCTGGGGAGGGTGGCAGAGGGAAAGGGCCCCCTGTGGGACCCAGATTGCTGGCTGAAGGCAGCAGGATCATTTGTGTGCTTGCTTGGCACACTGGGAGCTGACTGTAGCCCTGGGAGGGGGCTGCCTTTATTCCCCGTGGAGTCAATGTCCAGATGTTTTGTGACTCTTACGTGGAATTAACACAGCGGGGGATAAAGTGCTGAGATGCCATGCACGTGTTTACATTTAACATGCTTGTTTTCTTTGGGATTTGGGGAACCCTCTCCTTAGCAGGGAGCAGAGAGGATTTTCTTGTACCTTCAGAAAGGTGTGTATGCGAAGCTTACGTAACGGAGGGTGATGGTGCCAAACCTTCCACCTGAGCCATGTGGACAGCCTCGGCCCCCGCAAAAGCAGGAATGAGTGTGGCCACAAGGCTTTGAAACCGGAGCTGGCTTTGCTCACTGGCAGCGCAGAGCATGCCTGTAGCAGCTGGGTACAGTGAAGGGCTCATTAAGTTACAGCACTGTCAGCTACAAATGCCCTTAGTGGGGATGCTTTGTCCCAGGAAGGCTTCTGCACCCAGCTGTGTATGTGTTTTCCTCTTTGGCAGACTCCTCCAACCCTGTGGGCAAAGGCAATGATGAGGGGAAGCCTGTGCTGCCCTGGGAAAGCTCATGGTGATCAGCCCTCACCTGAGACCGGGGCTGGGAGTGGTGGGACCAAACTCAGCAGCAAACCCTGTGGCTGTCACTTTGATGCTTTTTATGGCAGGGGAATTAAACATTTCTTCCCATCTTAGAGAGGAGCAGGGAATTCACATGTGTGTTACGAGAGGAGGACAATGACAACATTTAAGAAAAAGAATTCACATAGATAGAACTAAGTGTCATGTCCTTCTCTGATTTATGTGCTGTGGCCAGGAGTGGAGGAGCAGTGGAGGACGGGCTGGGAACTGTGCAGTTTTGGGGCTGCTAGACAAGCTGCCTGTGCATGAGGTCTGTTTGATCTCCACAGTCTCCGTTTTCCTCTTAAGCAGAACAAGACTGTGGGCAGATAAGAAAGGGTGTTAAGAAACCCTAACACATCTTATTGACGGCTATTTTGTGGAGGAGAATCCGGCACCAGGATCCTTCCTGTTAGGAAACAAAGAAACACTCCTGCCATCATGGAAAACCACTTCAGGCTGGAACAAGGCGAGGGAAGGGTACTCTTCAGGCCCTTCTTCCTGAGGTCGGCAGAAAGGCTTTCCTTGTCTGCAAAGGCAGCAAGAGAGGGCCCATAATTAGCTGAGATGGGTGATTTTTTTCCTGATGCCTCCAGGAAACTGCACGCAAATATTATTGTGCCCTTCCTCTTTGTTAAGATATAAATAACTGAGGAAATGGCTTTATTTATCACTGTCACATAAGTGTCCACCATTTAACTTTGAACTTTAGATAGATATTCAGGAGTTAGTGAAATTTTATACCATATCTTTGATTGCCTTGTATCATCATAAAAAGCAAAGACGGCGATTTGCACATTTAACCATATAGATAATAATTAACTTGCAATATGGAGAAATGCCTGCATCCAGTACCAATTCACCCACTGGTCCTCTGCCTTCTATTTGAAAGGAGAAAGGACATTTTCTCACACAACCTAGCCAACCTGTGCCAGATTTAAACCAACAGCTTACAGTAGTAGTTGGCTAGTTCAGGAGATGAGTCCAAGCATTTGGAGGGAATATTTTGAGAAATACCTGTAATAGAAATATTAAACTTATATAAAATATAAACTTACATAAATATAAACTAATTTATTTTTATCAGTTTTATGTGACATTATATATTATATTTCTCTAGTGTGCATATGAAGAGACAGAATCTACTGATCAAATTTTACCTGTCCTGAGTTTGGGTGGGTTCCTAATTTCTTCTTATGTTTCCTCCTGTCCCTTTTGTGGGTTTTTAATTTCTTTTTATGTTTCTTCCTATCCCTTTTGGAGGCTAGCTAAAATACACTTGCTAAAAGAGAAAATACTGCTAGTCCCTTAGCTCATCTCTGAGCTTGACATCTTTCCTTACAGCCCCTGCTTTCAGATACCTGCCCATTTTCTAGTAGTGATTACCAGCACCAACTTTCTGATTCCTGGCAATGGTAAATGTGTTCTGTGCATGTGTGACCTTGTAAAGGGCAGAAAGGACTCACTGCTATCTACGTAAGTCACCAGAATTATTTTCCCTTTTGTTATTAATGAGAAACCCATGAATAGTAAAATTTGGAATCAGCTGGCACTGCCAGCTTGACCCCAGTTTGCTCTGCCAGCAGCAGGTATCTGTGCACAGAAGCTTCCTCAGTGCTGAGCAAATTTCTAACACTTCACAGTTTCACCTTCTCATTTGCTGTCTCCCAGTTTAACCACTTGGCTATCACTCTGATCTTTGTACTTACTGCTGTGCTTTCATTTCCTGAGTCCACTGTCAGGTTCAATTTCCAGGTAAGAATTTCTTTAGAAGGGCAGAACCTCCAGTTCAATTGTGCAAGAGTCTCTTTACTAAAGCATCAGAGCTATGTATGACTTTTCAACTGCTTTACAGCAATTTTGGTGATGTTCATATATTATTTTTTTAATATAAGAGCTGGACAAGCCCTGTGAACCTTTACTCATTGTGTTCTGATGGGTTCATTTCTTTCAGGTCAGATGAAAGGTTCATAGGTATATCATAAATACTCGGTCTCTGTTCCTGAAACCAAAGGTCGCTCTGCATTAAAGCAGTGAGGTGAATGTAGGAGTGGATCCAGTGGAAGTCATTCCTCAGAAGAACCAGCTGCTGAATGTCAGAAAGGACTTCCTCCAAAACTGGGTAAGTCAATTTTTTTTCACGTTATTTGATATTTTCTTTTCTTGTAATGTACCATTATGACTAGTTTTGGCTCTTAGAGCTGTTTATGCATCCTGCAAATGTGGACAATCTATTACAGATCTGTCTTTAGGTAATCATCTACCCATACTGGGAGCATTTCTAACTTGATGAAGCAGGTGAGCTGTTGTGTGAGTTTCTTTTGTACCTAAATTAAACCAGCTCCATCATTATTTGGGGTGACTGCAGTGTTTGGGTAGCAATCCTTAGGAACAAAAGAAGCCTGCAGATATTCTGAGAAGCTTCTGGCAAACTCAGAAATGGCATTATGATATGGGTTACCTCTATGGGTTATTGCATGGGAGTGAGTTAATATCACCTCTCCAGCAAGGAAAGGGATTCTCTGAATATCTGCTCTTCAAATGGAGAAAGTAGCCAGTGCTGAACTAGACTAGAAGATAAGAAAATGTTGAGAGTACGTTCTCCATAATTCTATTTCAGATTTTGCTAAACTTTCCTTTCATTAGGCTTTCATCTACAGTCATGTCTCTTTCCTGTGCTGTAGCTGAACCATGATGATTCAATGCTGTCCATGTTCTGAAGAAGTAAAGCACTGAGATTTAAGAAACATCTGCCCCAAAAAGACATAACAAAAAATGCAGTAAAAAAAACATTGCTTCTGTACCTCACACACCTTAGAATATTGTAAAATGGAAATTATTTTTTTACTAATCAGAGCATGGAAAACTATCAGGCAAAAGATTTCCCATTTGCAGTGGATGCTGTTATTAGTTCTCTGTTGCTGTCTTCTTACGCTGCAACAGATTCAGTTTTATTTTCCAGTATTTTATGTTTGATGAATTAAATGGGTACAAAGCCCATAACTGTTCAGAACTTCAATTTTGCAAAACAAACATGGAATTTTGGGAAGTAGGTCACACTGCTCCACACTCTCACAGTTTCTCAGATGTTTTAATTTTTCATTCTCTTCTTTCTTTGAAGTGGGTTTCTAGCAGTAGACACCTCTTTCCTCTCCCATCACTACAACAAGTTTCTTGGTTTCCCAGCCAGGCTGATATCCAGGTGATACTTATAATTATGGCAGTAGTTCAAGCAGATGATGTCTGGTCACTAATGGCGTCTGTAGCCATGGATCTTACATGATTTTTCTTTCTTTTTTTTTTTAAAGTGATCCTCTTGCCTTCCAAACAGCAAGGTCACTGCTGTTACAATTTACAGTGTAAGCTGAGTCTTCAAAAGAACTACTCAGCTGAGCTGAAATCCAGTTTATTGTGTCACAGACTCAAAAGGGAAGACTTCTCCCTTCTAATATTTCTGAATATTCAGCTTAAGTACTGTGAGGAATCACAAGCCTGACTTTTCCCTGGTATGGATGAGGTTGACAAGAATAGGAAATAGGAATAATGCTTCCTGACACCCAGGCTAGGGCCTTGTTCATGGATTATGGACCTGTGTCACCATCCTTGCTGTGATAGATGTGCAAAAACTGAACCCATGTGAGGAAGGAATCAAGTAGATTCCATTTCTTTTCAAAGCAGCACTTTGATTTCTGTTGGAAGTATTGTGGTCTGAAAGCCAACAAGAGCATCTCAGCCAGTCCTCAGAGAACACACCACTTTTTCTTTTTGGAAGTGATCTGTGGATTCCTCCTTCTGGCAGTGTCTAAGACCAGTTCTCTGTGATGTGCTTCCAGCACACCCAAGGAAGTTATTGATGACTTTCAGGTAGTGGTGGTCCTCATGGGATTAAGGAGACTGGGTGAAGGCTGAGAGAAAGAAAATAAAGTTGCATAGGTTCACATGTCACATTTTCATCCTGAAACTAGAGATGTATTTTAAAAGGGTGAGATCAAGCAAGTTAAAAATAAAGTTGGTGAAATTAAAGTTCAAAGTGCAAGCAAAAGGAAATTAGAGTATTACACTGGGTGTGGTATTGAATCTTGTACCTGTTGGTGCTGGGTTTCATATATACACTGGGAATGTGACAGTTTCTTGTAGGTGGCCTGGCAGATCTCTTCAGCACTCAGCAGCCTACTGAGGCTTCTGACTTCCTAGGTGACCATGGGCACCGAATATGAAAAAGGTCATATCAAAAAGCTGCAGGAGCAGCGTATGTCCATGCAAAAGAAAACCTTCACCAACTGGATGAACAATGTCTTCTCCAGGAATAATGTAGGTAGCTCCTTCAATTTGAAGATTTTTTTTCTGGGTTTTGTTGGTTTTTTTTTAACCCACTGTATCTATTTTTATGTTATTTTCAATGTAATTTTTTCTGAATGTTGTCACATGCAAGCTAGGAAAGTTTTGACTAACCAGAGTGCTCCATCTTCTATCTTTTACCTCATATGGTTCTTCTTTGTTCATGTTACCAGTGTTCTCTGAAATCAAGGTTCACTTTTGTAGACTGTATAACCCCATCATATTGTGATGTCTATTATACACTGGAGATCCTCTCAGAGGAAATTCCTTATTTGCTTCTTTTTCCTGTACGTAAATGATGTGCAGATGTCAGGGTTTCCCCAAGCAACGTTACATTCTTAATTGCCTGGCCAGAAATTCTGACTTTGTGCTTTTCCTGATCAGTTCAGTTTGAGTTGCTGCTCAAAGGCTCTGAAAAAGTAGCCTTAATTTTGGGAATTTCAGACATACCGCCATGCAAGTACAGACCAGTTCATTTTCTGTAGCTGTCAGACTTCAAAAAATCTTCAGAGCTAGTGTGCTGTCAATTCATGTGTGCAAGGTAATGCCAGCATATTCCAGTCTCCAGACTTACTGCAGATAAAGTTTCAGGCACAAATGATGTAGCTGTGGCACAGAAAGGAATAACATCATCCAAAACAATTCCATTTTCTTGAGTTTGCAGTAGATAGTAATGAAAATGGATGTTGGAGATACCAAGCAGGACCAGGCCATTGATCAGCTGTAGTTCATCACCATGTTTCAGTACCAGATGTGTTTTTTCAGTGTAATGTTTTAAGTTTGTGATTTGTACAAAGGCAACTGCAAAGCACAACAAACTTTCAGATTTATTTTTCTTAATGGGAGTGAACAAATACAAAACACACACTTGTTTTGCCACCTGCAGAAAGCTAGGTTTTTATGGTGTAGCTGTAGATATTTTTTATGTGTTTAGCTGTAGACGTTTACTTTCTCATTTTAAAAATGCCTTCAAGTTCAGAGATAAAAATGCCAGTCTTAAGTTCCTGCAATGTACTTGTTCACATATCATAAAAGCCTGCGAGTGCTTTCCAAACCATATACGGTAGAGACGGCGCAGCGCTTATCTGGGTCTTCCTGGCAGTGTAGTCCCAAGGCACACTTTGATGTGATTGGATCATTCCACAGGACACTGAAGTGTTCTCAGTTATACTGAGAACTTGTTTACTTCAAGCACTAAGGATGCTATTGGATTGAATTTGTTAAGATCTCTGTGACTGGTCTCTTTATGAGAAGAAAGGGACAACAAAGCTATTAAAACAACAGCTGGGTGAGACATAAAACAGGTATATGAAGCCTGTCTTTTTACAAATTCAAATTGAACTATTCTTTATTTATGGAAATGTCACAGAATATAACAGCTTTATTTTTTTTTATTGTAGTAGGCAGAATTTTAAGTTTTATTTAATGTCCAAAAAGAAATAAAGTTGGCAACTAAACAGGGAGGTTTTTATAATGGAGAAAATCAAATCAATGTAAATCCTTGTGCCACAAACAATACAGACTTAAAGACTCTCTAACTTGTTTTTAGACTTTCAGTGTTTTTTTCTTTCTCTGGAGAAAAGATTTCTTAAGCTAATTAGTAACTGATCAGAAATTAGAAGGTGCATGCCTGTTGTCTGTCCTTTTCCCCCTTAACATGTAAATATTCCCTGAATTTAAAAAATATAATAGCTCAGGTCCTTCCTTCCTTCCTTCCTTCCTTCCTTCCTTCCTTCCTTCCTTCCTTCCTTCCTTCCTTCCTTCCTTCCTTCCTTCCTTCCTTCCTTCCTTCCTTCCTTCCTTCCTTCCTTCCTTCCTTCCTTCCTTCCTTCCTTCCTTCCTGCCTGCCTGCCTGCCTTCCTGCCTTCCTGCCTTCCTGCCTTCCTGCCTTCCTTCCTGCCTTCCTTCCTGCCTTCCTTCCTGCCTTCCTGCCTTCCTTCCTGCCTTCCTGCCTTCCTGCCTTCCTGCCTTCCTGCCTTCCTGCCTTCCTTCCTGCCTTCCTTCCTGCCTTCCTTCCTGCCTTCCTGCCTTCCTTCCTGCCTTCCTGCCTGCCTTCCTGCCTTCCTGCCTTCCTTCCTGCCTTCCTTCCTGCCTTCCTGCCTTCCTGCCTTCCTGCCTTCCTGCCTGCCTTCCTTCCTGCCTTCCTGCCTTCCTTCCTGCCTTCCTGCCTTCCTGCCTTCCTGCCTGCCTTCCTGCCTTCCTGCCTTCCTGCCTTCCTGCCTTCCTTCCTTCCTGCCTTCCTTCCTGCCTGCCTTCCTTCCTGCCTGCCTTCCTGCCTTCCTTCCTGCCTTCCTGCCTTCCTGCCTTCCTTCCTGCCTGCCTGCCTGCCTGCCTTCCTGCCTGCCTTCCTTCCTGCCTTCCTGCCTGCCTTCCTGCCTTCCTTCCTGCCTGCCTGCCTGCCTGCCTGCCTGCCTGCCTTCCTTCCTGCCTGCCTTCCTTCCTTCCTGCCTGCCTTCCTGCCTTCCTGCCTGCCTTCCTGCCTTCCTTCCTGCCTGCCTGCCTGCCTGCCTGCCTGCCTGCCTTCCTTCCTGCCTGCCTTCCTTCCTTCCTGCCTGCCTTCCTGCCTGCCTGCCTGCCTTCCTGCCTGCCTTCCTGCCTGCCTGCCTGCCTTCCTGCCTTCCTTCCTGCCTGCCTGCCTTCCTGCCTGCCTGCCTTCCTGCCTGCCTTCCTCCCTTCCTCCCTTCCTCCCTCCCTCCTTCTCCCCTCTCCCTTTTTTTGCAAAAAGATCATTTAGTGTAATTTCAAAATCACAGTAAATTACTCTTAGGCATGTGGTATGACTTCTAGATGGCAAGTGGCATAAGGCCAAAAGGAAACACCCAAAACAAGCTCTTGTTAGGTCAGTACAGACTGTGTCATGTTGTATCACCTAAGCACTGGGTGACCTCATTACTGGCAGCAATAAAACACATTTCTGTAAATGATCCTAACCTTTCACTTAGTGTGAGACTAGCTAAAAATACTGACACTTTGGGTGGTAGTGCAGGTCCAAGCAGGACGTGACAAACTTTGTTGAGACTATGGAGTAAAAGATGAGTCATTGAATGGGATTATCAGCCCAAATTTAAATGAAATTCACAGTTCAGAATAAAATTATTCTAATAAAATAAGAGAGTCACTCAAATTGAAATAAAAAATGTCAGCGTTTCCAAAAGGTTTGACTTTGAAAATGCTCAATTTTTTTTATTTTTCAAAATCTTCTGGTTTTTTTCTTTTTTTACTCCCTTGTGGGTTTGTATTTTTGTTTGGCTGTTGGGGTTTTCTTAACTACAGATTACTTTCATAGATAATGCAAGTCCTCCTGCAAATCCATTTTTTCTGAATTAAGACTCACCACTCTGTATATAAATTCATTGTCATAGAGAAGACTCAGTGAAACATCAAGAAGGTGGTGCTTTGTTTTAGAAGCAGAGGTTTCTCTGTGCCAAATGTTAAGCTGGAGTCTGTATTGTCTGGCTGGTCTTTACAGGTGAGGATTGAGTTAGAAGATATTTACACAGACTTGAAGGATGGCATCTCTCTCATGAAACTCCTGGAGCTGCTCTCCGGAGAAGCTTTGCCCAAACCAAGCCGGGGAAGGATGAGAGTGCATTTTCTAGAGAACAACAGCAAAGCCATCACATTTCTGAAATCCAAGGTAAGTTAACACTGATATTAGAGATCACAATAGTTTATATATGTTATTAATTAATTATAGCATCATGTTCATTGTATTTTCCCCCTCTAATATGCAATACTATATCCTCTGAAGACAGGCCAAGGATTTTATTAAAAGAAAAAAATTCATCAAATTTTAATTTATTTTTTATTTGAGTAATATGTTTTAGAAATAGCTAATATTCCTCTCTTTTGGAGGAAAGAAATGTGTTTCTTGCCTCTCCCTAACCACCATATTTCAAAAAGTATATATTGGACCACTATCCTTTTGCCAGGCTTTTGCTGAAACTCGTCATGAGCTGATATAGGAGCTTGCAGGTCTGTGGACCAGTGAAAAGATGTAGACATTAAACCTTTTTGCTTAAGAAAATGGCCTGAACACACTCTCCACTAACAGTTTGTTACACTGAGAGCTGGACACAAGAACTTCTATGCTGAACAGATACTGGTTTGTTAGCAGGTACAAGTAAAAGTGATTGGTCCTGAGAATATCGTAGATGGTGACAGAACCTTAATCCTGGGCCTTATCTGGATCATCATACTTCGATTTCAGATTTCATCTATCAAACTTGATAAGGTAAAACTGTATCTTTGTCTTTTTGCTTATGCAACTGAATTCATGTTGGTTTTGGTTTTTTTTTTTCAAAGAGACAAAACAGTGACTTGGAGATAGAAAGAACATTCATGTTCTTCACTCTCTCCTACAATTTTTTACGTACTTTTGACTTCATGTAGAATTTCTCTGTCAGCACTTCTGTCTTGATTTGAGTCCCATGATGCTGCTTTGCTCTTTCTCTGAAGAAGCACATGATTTTTAAAATTATTTAACATATACTCTAAGAACATGAAAAACATCAAAGTCAACAATTTCTAAAAGTAGACCTGAATACATCACATTTTGTTTCTGAGTTCTATTTGACATCTAAGGAAGCAAATAAACTGAACTTTCTTTTCTGCCTGATTTCTACAGATATTACAGAAGAGAAATGTTTGAAAAATTTCAGCACCTGCATTTTACTGTGTAGTTTCTGCATTCATTCAATTTACTTTGTTTTTTAATAGAAAAATTCTCTTTTCATGTTAAATTTTTCTACCTTTATGGCAGTTACAGTCTGCAAGTCATGACTTTGAGGGGATCTGTGAATTGAACAAAAGTAACACAAAGTGATCTTTAGGAACATAAGTATAAACGCACTGATACTACTTTCACATATTGTTGAAATATGATTTTTCTTTTCTGCTCTCTTCACAGGAAGAATTTGGAGGCAGAGCTGATGTACTATTTGCCAATGAAGCCTTATTACTCTGGTGTCAGCATAAAACTGCCAGCTATTCCAATGTGAGTGTGAAGGACTTCTCCAAAAGTTGGAGTGATGGGCTGGCCTTCAATGCACTCATACATGCTCACAGGTAAGATTTGATGGATCAGTTCAGGCAGAGTTGTTCACCGCTGTTTCCAGCTCTGACAGGAGTTGTTACAGGGTCTGAATTGCAAGTTTTTGTCAAGAAACTGTCAGATACTCTCTGTCCTTTCTCACTGAAGACTCTTCTTTCTTAAATGGATATTTTCTCTTTCCTTCTTTGAAGGAAGGACCAAAAGGTTCTGCTTCATAGCAACTTTAGTTGGCTATGGCATTGAATTTCCAGGGGAATATCACGTATCTGAACAATACTGCCCATTTGGTCTTAGCCCCTGAGACATGTTCCCATTGCCCTTTTTCTAAAATAATTCTTTTAGGCACTGGTTTTATTGAATGAACTTTGTGAGCATGTGTATCTTCTGGTTCAGTTGTAATAGAGTAAGCAACTTCTCAGTCTCTTTCTTTCTCCCTTCTCTGTCCCTTTGAAAAACTGTAAAGAAAACACCCAAAAGTTATTTTGGAGCTCTATTGGAGAGGAACCACCTCTGGTAACCTTGAACACTTCTTTGTCCTCAACAGTTCTGCTATTTCTTACACAGGATACTTTAGTGGGACTTTGGAGCTTTCCCAGCTGGGAGTCACCTCCCTTTTCACAAGTGTCTCTCTACTGGGCTTTGGTTTTCACCCATTGGGGAAGAGAAGTAAGGGCAGATATTTGCTAGGAGAGGCAATTCAGTTTCATAGAAGACAATTTTCTTCCTGCTATGGAGGCAAGGGGCATGGCTCTTGAATGAAGTTCAGGGTCATAGGAATTTCAGTGTTAATGCCACATAAAATAAGCAGTTTCGTGACTATTAACTTGGTCTCATGAACAGTTTATGATTTATGATCTGAAAAGACTTACTACAAATATAAATCTTTCTTCATCTCCATGCCCTCTTCTTCTCCTTGCCCAGGCCTGATCTTATCCACTACAGCTCACTGCGGCAGGACCAGCCCATTAAAAACCTGAACAATGCCTTTGATGTTGCTGAGAAAGAGTTTGGAATCAGCAAACTGCTTGATGCTGAGGATGTGGCAGTGCCCTATCCGGATGAGAGATCCATCATGACTTATGTGTCACTCTATTACCACTACTTCTCCAGACTGAAACAAGGCCAAACAATACAAAAGAGACTTAACAAAGTAAGTCCATTGCTCTCAATTATCTCTCAAAAATCAATCCTTTTTTGACCTCATAGTTTCTGTTTGAGAACCGATATGGTGCCAAGGCAGCTTGAGGCATGGAGATCTCAATAATATTGGGAGATGATTAAGACTAGGCAAAACCAGACCTAGTAACAATCTCATTTAATAGGAATGTTGACCCCTTATTCCATGGAACTACACTGGATTTTGATTTCCTGTGAAAATCCTCATCCTTTCTTTCTAACTCCTTAGGCAGAAAATGAAAAAAAAGCCCAAAAAATGAAACAAAATGAAAACAACTTAATACCACCACCACCAACAACAAATAAAACTGAATGATAGCTAAACTGGCTAACTTTACTTTTTTTAATTACATTTTTATTACTTTTTTATTAAATTTAGCTAAGTTTTTTTTTTTTTCTGTTACACTTCACATAAAATCATAAGGTGTATTAAAAATGTCTTGTATCTCACTGATGGAAAACTAAAGGAATTTTGTAGTTGTTCCACCAAAGACCAGTTCCCTTGAGAAAATTTCTCAAGAACAAGAAACAAGAACTGAGAAATCTGTTCTTGTTTTGACAAAACTCCAAAAGAAATAGCCTGCAGAAAACCTGCACATCCAGGATGGGTTCTACATGAACATCTGGATTCGTAGGTCTGCCTGTGCAGTTGAGAGGGGGAATACATTGTTTAATGGGAGGCATTAAAAATCCAGACTGAGGCTTCTCTGGTGGTGACAAGGTGAAAAGGTTTTGCAAAGCAGATTTTGGTCAGCTAAAAATGTGGTCTGGGGCAAAGATCGATGATCCTGTAACACGGCTGCCCACAGCACCAAGCCTGTTATGTGGAAGGAGTGTCTGGAGGATGCTCTTTGTCAGAGGACCCAATGTTAGGTAGTCCTGTAAGGAGCAGGGAGTTGGACTCGATGGTCCTTATGAGACCCTTCCAACCCAAAATACTCTAGGATTCTATGTCTTGGAACAGCATGTTCTCCACAGCATTAGATGAGAGCAGGACTTGGAATGCTGTCACAAAGTTTGGCATCAGTGAGGAGAGTGGGCAGTAGGCACAGCTTTTCGTATGGGTCACTGGATTTTGGCCAGGAGACATTTTCTTTTGATAAACATGAAATAGTCCTTGAGTCCACAAGTGTGTATTAGAGGAACTGTAAGGAGCAAATAGGCCATAAATTTTGTATTATATGAATAAAGAGTTTGTTTACTCTATCCTTTTTCAGTTGTCATTGTGCTCCACTGCTTTTTCCATTTTTTTCATAGTTATATTTATTCTTTCTTTTCTCTCTCTCCTCTTCCCTGCATCTTTTTTCTCCCTTCAACTACTTCCCTATTTTTAGCCTGTCTCTAATATTGCATTCCTGTCTTCCTGCATTTCTGACACACACAAACACTCATGAGAAGAAGGAAACAGATGTTAATCTCTTCATGTCCTTAGTCCCCTCAAATAGGCAGCCCTGAATTTACTAATAGGATTGGGAGGGAAGCCTGAATATGCCAAGGAAACCTTTGTGTTCAGACTAACTCTGTGACCAGGATGGCAGAGAGCAACAGCTTAGGGAGGCAAATCTCCTTTCCCTCTTCCATCTGAGGTGACCATGCATTTATAGGATCTTTCAGCAAGAACTGGGTATGATGGCAGAAAATACAGAAGGGAGCCCTGATGTCATGGGCTGCTTTTCCTGCACTAAAGGTTGGTGCTATTTTACTCCTCTTACAAGACTGCAGCACTTAGTCACTGCCAAGTGCACTTTCTGGTAGGCAGAAGCTGATGACCACTTGGAAGGACTGGGTCTTTTCTCAGTGCCATCTCCCTCACTAATCTGCCTGGCTGGGGCAGGCAAACTCAGCAGAATGACAGAGGAAGAACATTGTTCAGTGCTGAACCTGACATTTGCAGGAGTAAAGATCTGCATCTTTACTAAGTCAGGGTGTGGAAAAAATATCATGAAATAAAAAGACAAAGATGGAAAAGAATGTAAGGTGGAAGGAAAGGATGATTTATTCCTACACCTTTTATTTCATTAGGGATTTAGTTCTGGATGTTTGCTCTAGTATTTACCTGTACTTTAAGTGAAGGCAGATCAGGCCACAGGTGAAACAGATAAATGTTTCAGTCTGTAAACAGACTTGAAAAGTTAGTATTGAATCAGAATTAACATCCTAACCAAAGCTCTGTTTGTCCATGAAACATTTTCTAGTAATTTTTGTAAAGGAAAACTGTTCTAACACAAGAGATTGAGAAGGAGCTGTTTGACCATGGTCTGCAGTGTGCATGTGCAGGATCTTGTTAGATGATCTCCTAAGATCCTAAGTGGTGAAGCTAAGAGGGTGTAATTACGTATTAGGATAGAATTGTTTAGGGTTGAGGAATGAGACTGGGAAAATAAAATATGAGGTTTTTTTGATTGTGAAACAAAAAATGTGAACCATGCTGTTTACTCCCAAATGTTTTCTTAAATAAAAACTGAAATGAAACATTAAATAATATCAATTTATCTGTGTTTTATGGAAGGCTGTTCTAGGATTTCACCTAGCCTCAGATGTGACAGCTGTCACCACATCAGTATAAAGATGTGAAGACTGCTGAAGACGCTGCTTTCTGTTCATTCACCTTGCTTCATTCTGATTCTTATGGGGCTTGTAACTTTATATCTTTATATTCCCACCACAGATTGTGTTCTTCCTGAAGGAGATAGATGACTTGAAGCTTCAGTATGAGCAGATGGTCTCTGACCTCCTGAAATGGATTAAACAGAAGGTGATGGAGCTGGATGACCGTCATTTCCCCAACTCTCTTCAGGAAATGTGGCTGCTCATGGCCAACTTTAAAACCTTCCGCACTGTGGAGAAACCCCCCAAATACCAAGAGAAGGGCATGATTGAAGCTCATCTCTTCAACATCAGGACCAAACAGAGAGCCAACAACCAACGGCCATACTTGCCTCCGGAAGGGAAGATGCTGCAGGATGTGGAAAAGCACTGGATCATCCTGGAAAAGTCAGAGCACAACCGGGGAAAAGCACTGCAAACAGAGATGCTGAGGCTAGAAAGGCTGGAACAGCTAGCCCAGAGGTTCCTGAAGAAGGCAGCCCTGCGTGAGTCCTACTTGGAAGACATGAGGAAAGTGATTGGCAAGCAGGACTTCTGGCCAGAGAGCGTGGACAGGATGGAGGCTGCCAGTAGGAAGCTGGAAGCCATTGTGGCGGATGTACTGCCCAGGAGGGAACGCTTCGCAGCCCTGGACGAGATGGCCACCGTTATCAGCCAGGAGAACTATCACGGCAAAGACCGAGTCTTGCTGAAGTGAGTGATGGCTGAGAGACTGTGCAGCAGCAGAGGTCAAAATTAGTTGAAATTCTGGGGTGTGGTGGAAGAAAACTAATTGTAACTGTGACTCTTGTCTCTGCTCCTCATGAGTAGAACTGTCAGGAATTTCTTCTGCCTGTTTCAGCAGATAAGGCAAACACTTCATCTTCTTCAAAATTCTATTTTTTTTGCTTTGATGATCAAAGCCTCAGACCAATTATGGGTGAAAAATACTTTTAAGATACTTTTGTTATATATGAAAATATACCCACAAATTTCTACCAAATCTTCTGTCTGCCATCAAAAAATGCTTAGAGAGATACTATTTTTTTTTTTTGCAAGTCGACACATTTCTATATTAGTCTGCAGTCTGGGGAGATGCAAATCGGTTAAGGCATGGTATTGTCAGATTTACTCGATTTTGGAGCAAATACTGAGAAATTATAAATACTCTGATTATCCCAGGTTATTATATAACTTGATTCGTGAGTATCTAAGAATGCCGTACAAATAACTTCTCTTGTGGTATTCTATTGCTTTTCTAAATTCAGACAAAATCAAGACCCTCTGTGAAAACCCAGAAAACCAGTTATAAAAGAGTAAATCAAACTATGAGATCAGATTGTGACTTATGATATAGTTTATATTAATGTTTTATTTTAAGCAGCTGTTTAAAGAACATTTCTTTGCTTCCAGGCCTTTCTACAGTATCAAGCACTGTAGGAAAAAAAAAAAAAAAAATAGAGGGGTGTTTTATGGACAACCTTAAAAATTATGTCTAAATTTTAAAAAGTCAATGACAGTTGATGTACTAGTCAAAATTCTTGTAATAACATTTTTTTGACCTGTTTTATGTTCCTGGCCTGTCCTCTTACACTGATGTCAAGAGTCGTCTGTGCTCATTTAGCTCCTTTAAAGCTGCCAGCACTGAGATTCCTCCAGTGCTGCCCAAAGGCTTTGGTGCAAACTGGTAATTTCTTTCTCTTCCTTTGTAGGCAAAAGAGCATTTCAAAGCAATGGCAGGATCTCCTGGATCAGCTGCAGAGACGAGAACAATCCCTGGGAACAATGCAGGAAATTCTGGGCCTCCTGAGGGACATAGATGCCATTACAGAGGAGCTGAAAGAGCTGCAGGTACTGAGCCCTCTCCAGCAGCACACAGCTTGCAGTGCTGCCAGTGTCCCCATGTTCCAGAGACTGGCTGGTGCCAACAGGAGATAAGTCTATCAGCTATAGAAAAAAACCACAATTTTTACCTAGATGCCTAACTGAGCATTTCAGATCATCATAACAGGTAACTACATGAGGAGAAAAAAACCCAGGCTTTGCTATAGGGGTTTTCCCTAATCAGAAAGCCTGTATTCTATTACATGGAATGCACTACAAGTTCAAGTTATATAGTAAAATAAAGATGGGAAATAATTTTCTAAATTTACAAGTGCAAAAGTAAAAGTGGAATAAAAACACCTCCTGTTTCCATTCCATGTAATTCTTCTGAACTAGCTTCTGGAAATACCTGCAGTAATTTTACAGATGGGAATTAGCTCAGGCTTTCAGGTATACAAACTCATGAGAAAGGGAAGTTCCACTGTAAATGAATAGTGATTGCTTTTAGAAAGAATTTCCAGCTGTTACCAGAGTGTCAGAGCACAAAGTCTTCTTTTCAGCATGAGAAGTAACTGGGTTCATACTGATTTTGTAATGGAAGTAATTACATATATGTCTTTTGCCTTTCTGAAGACAGAAAAATCCTTATGACTACAGGTTGTGCCCAAGCTGAAAGAGTCAGCATCCTATATGAAGTTGTAAATGTCTAATTAAAGATAAGACCTATCTCTAAGTTATAAATATTTCTGTCCTAGTGTTGGTAGGCAAAGAACACCTAATGGTAATTGTGTCATTGGAACAACGATAGCCTGAGAATATGGGAAAAGATTGGTAAGGAAAGATAGTACCCTAGGATTAATAATTGTATGCATTGACACAATTAGAAAGAATACAGACTGATAAACACTCCTCACCAATTAGTGAATTATGTATTACAAAATACTTATTTTTGTTATTTAGATAGAAAGTAAACTCGTCAAATGAAAAGAACATTCCAGTTAGAACATACCAAAAAATGGAATATTGTGGAATTCTTCAAATACAGACTGAATCAATCTGCCTACAGATGGGTCTATAGCAAAGGGATATTTATTGCACCCACAAATTCTGAGACCTTGAGTGCTTAATCAGAAGAAATATCTTAGGTGCAAAAACAGATGTTTATTTGATGAGCCCGTTACTTGCACTGCAACCAATAGAAAGTCTGGATTGTTGCCATTAGCTTGTGGAATTGACCCCAAAAAAGTGTAATTTCTCTAAATAGGCAGCTTTTTTGCTTTACTTAGCTGACATTCTTGGACATTTAGAAGATATAAGAGATGACAGGAACCTTTCAACTGATTTATTTGAACAGAGGCCCTAGATGCACTCTCTGAAAATGTCTTTTATTTCTTCTCATTTTGTAGGTGCTAGTGAATTCTCAGGACTGTGGGAAGCAACTCCTGGAAGTAGTGGATTTGCTGCAGAATCACAACTTGGTTGACTCACAGATCTCTTCCTATGATGGCAGATTGACACACATCACCCAGAGGACAGCAGAAATCAGCAAGGACAGCACAGTTAGATCAGAACTGCTTTATGCAAAAGTTCAGATGCTTCATCAGCTGTACCAGAACCTCACAGCTCAGAGCAAGTTACGGTAGGCCTGTGCTTGTGGCTCTTTTCTTCCTGATTAGGATGTCCAACCCTAACTCTTTAATCAGAATTTTGCATTTGAAAAATTTTCATTTGAAAATTTTCATTTCTCCATTCCTAAAGACATAACAAAAAAACTCAAGTGTCTTGATTGCAATTGACTGAAAGGATCATTCACTTCCCTAGATGAAGAATAGCTTCATTCTCAGCATTTATTGTAACTTCCTTTATGAGAAGTCTGAAGAGCAAATGGTTATTGCCTCATCTGGAAAAAGAACAAAATGTAATTTTTTTCTTTTGTCTTATTCCATGAATAAATTATTATATGACAAAGAGAAGCTAAAAGTTTTCAAGTTCTGGATTTTTAAATTTTTCTTTAATTAATCTACCATTGTCTTCATGGAATCCTAATTTTGACTGTCACACACTGTTTATTTCCTTGGTTCAGTAAATCTCAGTTGGAAGAGGCTTTGAAGCTTTTTGAATTCTTCCGTGACTGCAAAGAGGAAGAATCATGGATCTCTGAGAAGTGGAAGCTGGCAAGAATGACAACACTGGGGAAAGATGTCAGCCAGATCACAGCCTCTATTCAGAAGAACAAGGTATCTTACTTTGCTTCTGGTTCCTTGTCTTTGTATTAAAGCAAGATTTCACAAGTCAGTATCGTCCAGTTCAGTCAGTGCAGCACTTAGAAGAATGCTGTCAGACTAATCCTTATTTCAAGTGTCATGCCAAGACTTCAGAATTTTAAAAAAATGTATAGAGTCCGCATTTTCTCCCAAAGAGGGGAAGGGTAAAGAAGGAATGTGCTTCATACTGGACTAGAAGACACTGATGGCAGATTAGCCATATTAGCTAATATTTGATGGGCAAAAAAATGTTGCTAGTTTATGTTTTTTCTCACCTTCTTTTCCTGGCTAAGAGAGATGAGGGTAAAGACAGAGGTGGTGAAAAGTAAAGGCTTGGGGCTCTTGGAAAAGTAATGCATGACAGTAGCAGAGAGCAGGAGCCACTCTTCTCTCCTGGGTGGTGGGGAATGAGCTGTGCTGATACGTTTCCTGTCTTTGTGCTAGGCTCTTGAAGCAGAGTGCTATTCACACAGGGCCATAAGTGCAGATGTGATGAGGAGGGGCTGGGAGCTCAGCCAAAAGAACCCCATGCGCCAGGACGACATTCTGAGACAGACAGACAACCTCCAGAAGCTGTGGCAGCAGCTCCAAGACGAGGTGGCTGATCGCAAGAGCCGCCTGCAGGCAGCAGCCCTCATCAAACAGGTGAGAGGGTTCTTCTGCTGGGGTCTGTGATATGTGGGACGTGGATGTGGCTCAGTTCTGCGTGGGGACAGGAAAGATGTCATCTGTTGGTGTTCAGAAATATCTCGGGCAGTGAAGTCTCAATCCTCCTGCAAGCCAGACACACAGGAGATTTGAGCAGCTGGGAGATGCTCTGAAGGTAAAAATTCTAATAGAAATAACTCACATGCTAGTGTGAATGATGAGTCTTTTTAGAGGGTGGGTCAGATAGCTGTGTGATATATTTTAAAAAATGAAAAAATAAATTCCAAAGACTACCAACAAAAGAAACGTGTTGTGAGACTTAGATTGACCATGAACTTCACAAATATTGCAAAGTGTTTGACACTTCCATTCTGACCTATGATTTTACTCCCACGAACATTCACACATCTGCAAATAAAGAATTTGTATAAATGCAATATTCTGAAGTCGTATCACATATCTCAGGTATTCTTAGTCTCCCTTTCTTAAGGTTTTGCTCAGTCTGTTGTTTCCATGAAATGTTTGAATAAAACTGAACAGTTTTTTTCTTAAGTCTAAATTCACTCTTCTCTCTATTACGTTTGACACCATTATGGTGTTTTAGTTTTTTCTTTGTTCCTCATTACATTAGGTATTATTTTTTTTCTGTTGTACCTTTATTCTATGTCTAAAAACCTTGGTTTACCCTTCTACAACCATAACCAGGCAATTGCAAATTCTGGAAAAAAGTAAACTTCTGTTGTAGACCAAGTTCATTGTTTGTTCCTTAAACATTTAGAAAATATCCGTTGGTATTACGTAGTGATGCCTACCAACATCATGCCTTGTGGGTTCCTTTTATTGCTGCTCTTATGCACCATGAAGTTTTAGCTAGTTAGGAGTTTTTAAACAGCTACATAGGCAACTTTGAATCTCTTTACTCACTGTAATTCTGTGAATTAGCTGTGGGCATGAAATACATCAGTAAGGTCATTGAAGGTCTAGAGTTACCTTCACAACACCTGGAAGTAACCTTATGGCCACAGACCTAATGGAATTTCTCCTTATCCAAAATTTTACAAAGAGGAAGGAGCTGGATATGATACTTCCAGGATGAATCCAAGTGTTTTCCTCCCTGTGTTCCTTCAGTACTTCGCTGACATTGATGAAGCAAATTCGTGGCTGCGAGAGAGGCAGCCGCTTCTCGCCAGCGAGGACTATGGCAAGGACGAATCAAGTGCCGAAGCACTGTTGCATCGTCACTTGCGCCTGGAGGAGGAGATTGCAGCCTATTCCTCTGAGATGAGGCGCCTCAAAGAGCAGGCTGACATTGCAGCACAGCAGGCTCCAGCTGCAGTAAGTAGAGGAGGCTCTGTGTCATGTTGTGTTGAAGAATGCAAGTGAAGTGCTTTTTCAATTATTTGGTTTTTATTTATTTTGCCAAAATGGTATATTGCAAATTAAGTTTTTAATTAGAATGGGGGCAATTTTTCGGGTGATAAAAAGTTCCTTTTCTGCTCGTAGAACACCCGGTTAGTATTTTTTGAAGTGCTAGAAATACTCTCATCCATGATGGTTCCCTCTACTGGTCCTCACAAATACATTCTCACTCTTTATTCTCTTAAAATTATTAATTTCAATAATCATTAAAAAGAAGATATTTAATCAAAACATACTTAAAAATTCTTCTAAGGTAGTAAAGAACTATCCCACAATACCAGGAGCAACTCATACTCTCCCTTATTTTTAAGGCAAATGAGATGAAGTCAACCTCTGCAGATGCCCCTCTTTTTCACTGACTAGAAAGGGAACTTTTGACCTGAGATCAGCTTGTTTAATAACAGAATTCAAGGGAGATAAATTGATGAACGACACATTTCATAGCTTGCTTCTTCAGACGTCTATATTCACTCAATATTTAGCCCAATAAATTTGAGAGCAATGGGCATCGCTTGTGGTCTTTCCTTTACCTCATCAATGTTAGTTTTTGTTAGAAAAATATTTTATTACTTTACTATGAAATGTGAAAAAGCACATGGCAAGATGGTGTTGATGGACAAATAGAAGGATTGATTCACTAGGGTCCTCACAGACTTTGAAACTGGAAGTGTTCATGCACTAAAACATCACCACAAAGAGAACCATGAGCATAGTCAATTGTCTTGTTTTGTTGGCACGTCTGAAAATAAAAAAGCTCCTCCAACCAAATAACTTTGGTTTGGGCAGAAAATGAGAATTTTTACTGAATCAATAAAGTTTAAAATGAGCTGAATGAAACTTATTCTTTAAACAAGTCCAAAAGGTTATTCAGGTTTTTTTAATTAATTTTTTAAGAATAAAACAGTGGAAACAGTTCCCAAAAACTACTGGAAGTTTTTGGTTTAAAGGGTCAGAATGCTGTGAATTGAACTAGAAAGTCCAAATTTTCCTTCCTAGTGAAATTTTTAACCAAATCACAAATTTTCATCCATTGATTTTGTTAATTTTTTCTTAACAGATGACGAAGAGGGAAGCCCCAAGTGACTTAAACCAAAAGACAACTAGGCTACTATTCAGCAGAACCCGGGCAACAGCTGAAAGTGCATCCACTGGAACCTCGAGTCTGGATGATCATTTTCTTCCAGAGAATATCTGGAAGACACAAGAAGAAATAGATTCACTTTATGAACATCTACAGAGCATGGCTGAGGTATAATATCCCCTTCTGCTGTGCAGTTCATGAAAAAGTCCAAACCAGTGAAAACTGAAATTAAGTGCTTTGCTGGCTTCTGCTTTTCAGTTTAATAATGTGCCTCAATCCTGTTAATTCCTGTAGGACTTCGAGCCTTGAGATTATCATTGAAGTTTTGTATCAAAACAGAATTTATGCTGGCAAATTTCCCATTTACATTCCAGTATTTTTAGTCCATGAAGAGTAGATTCTTTTGCATAATCCTTTTTTATTCCCCCTTAGTGCTCATTTGTTGGAGCTCCTAAATCACTAGGGTGTCTTGCCAGACACCAGATAAAATAAACTGTAACCTGCATTTTGCTAATATGCTGCTCTTCACTCACACCTGCTCTAATCATGCCCTAAAGACCCACACAAACTTATTGTGTGTGGCTTTTACATATAGTAGGGACCACTGTCTAATGTCATCAGCAAGCAGCAACAAGTATCACAGCAGCCTTCCTTACTGTCCAGAGGCTGAGCACTCTCCAATTGATTCTCTTATGCTTTTTACTGTTGTTCTGGGAAGAAGTGTTGTGATCTCAAAATTTCATGGTCAGTTCTCTTTCAGCAGTGTCTGGGAAAGCTACTAAGCTACCACCTGTGTATTGTAGCTTAAATTGAAGAATGTTTTTCTGTTGCTTCAAATGGTAAGGAGTTATTACAACAATAGTTAAGTCTTCATCTCTTTTACAGAACAGAAAAAAGGCTCTGGAGGAGATGATTGGATATTATCGCTTCTGTAGCTCTTGTGAAGAATTTCAGTCATGGATGAGAGATAAAGAGAACATTTTCCGCACTCTTCAACCTCAAGCGGACAATGTGGAGGTCATGCAGCAGAAATATCAGGTACCCCTTTTTCCTCTTCACAGATGACACCTTTTAAATCAATTTTATCTTAAGAGAAATGATAAAGTTGAGAAATTATGTTTTGAGAGCCTTTTCATTAATTTCAACTTAGAGATTCATGCATAGACCAGATATTTCTTATGTACAGACTATGCCAAAGTTACTGAAGCTGATGAGACTCAGTCCCTTTATCTTCCTGTGAAGACAGGTATCCTGTACAAATATCATGGTACAAAAAGATTCATTCTGTGGTTTGTCTTACATCACCTTAAAAAAGTACCAAAGTATGAAAAAATCCATCTGAGCATTTGCATCCCAGTGGAGTGGGACATACGTGCACAGATGTAGTGTGCACACCAGGGAGGTCAGGGGGCTGCAGGGGAGTTGTGTGTACAGGTGTGCATGGAGTCAGCAGGCAGGCAAGGGGAGAAGCCAGCTGTGAAAGTGGGATATGAGTGAATATAAGGGATTATCAAGACTGTGTCCACAGGAATGGAAAAACCTCATGTTCTTCATTCTTGTATTTTTCCATTTTAGAGATTTTTGACAGAACTGGCTGCAGGCAAAGGCCAGCTGGAAGACATTGAAAATTTAGCTGCTAAATATGGAAAGATCAGTCCCAGCAAATATTTTGAGATCCAGACTTGGATGGAAGAGATCAACATCAGGTAAAGTGCTACTGATAAGCAGAGGACTGTCTGGAGAGCTGACTGTTCATATGCCTTCTAGACGACAGTGCCACCAGTGGTTAAGGGGCATCCCTCAGCTGGTTGTAGGCTGGCCCTGAGCCTAGTGCCCTGTCTCCAGGACTGAGGGGGGCTCCTAGGACCCTGAAACCAAATCACTTAAACTGTAGAAATTTATGTGTGTGTGTTAAAAGACAATGTGAATACATCCATGGGTGACATTGTTGTATTCAGAGTAGTTCTGCAGCACTGCAGCTGATTTAGTTACTTAAGCATCTGGGTAAGGACACACTTCACAAACATTGAAAGAAACATCAAACCACATTTGACTTCACCAAGAGTATTTAGTACCTGCTGTGAATGTACTCCTGCTTCCATGTCACTCAGTGGGTGAAGTCAGGTCCTGATTTTGATGATGGTTGTTTAATTGCATCATGTTCAGAGTGTTCTAGTCACCTGAGCAAGTCCCCTTGCTTGAGATGGCACTGATATGAACTCTGATGTTGTGAAGGAGTGCTAGTGTTCACCCCCACCCATTTAAGTCCTGATGAAATCTTTGTACAAGACATTTCCTGAACAGAAAGCAGATATATTTCACGTATAACAATGGCTATAAATTGTTATCTCACTTCAAGATGGCAATCCATGGAAACACTGAAGGAGGAGAAAGGCTCTGAGCTGATTGGAGTGGCTGACGTGAGGACATTTCTTCAGGACTGCCAGAGCATAGGAGTGCTGCTGCAAGACAAGATGGTCCAACTCAGGGATCTGGAACCAGGGAACTTGCCTGCTGGACTGGAGTCAGACAAGCGCAAACTGCACGCAATTGAGAGAGAGGTCCTGGTGACAGAGCGGAAAATTGAATACTTGAGGAGTGTTGCAAAATCGTAAGGAACCTTCTTTTTGTTTTCACTTTCTTTGCTAGTTCTCTAAGATTATGCTGTAAGTTATGGCTATAAAGAGAAAGAGCAGCTCTTAAAGTTTCTCTTTCTAGAAATCTGAAGAACTGCTGGACTGTGCTGATCTCTCTTGAATGTGGCTGGGTGCTTGGGGAGGTGTTTGTTTCCAGACTTCATGGTTGTAGAAGGATGAATAGCACAGGATTGTTTGTGGCTATGAAAATCATCTCTACTAATATTAGTTACCTACTTCAAAATGTGGAGGGATCACTTAGGTCCTGAAAGAGGGTAATCAGGGGAAGCAAGGGTGACGATAGGAAAATACCAGATAATTGTGCAGAGGAGTTAAAATTTGAAATATTAAAGTTTTTCACTTCTTTAAGTTTTCTGTACATTCACAATGGGAATGTGCTAAAAAGGAAGCCTTAGCTGACTTCCTTTTTAATGGAACTCTAAATATCTAAATCCATTCCTTTTAAAGAGCACTGGTTCTAGCTCTAAGTGTTCATACAATTGAATGCATTTTATTGAAGGATCAAGGACACCAACCCTGCAGAGAGCAGGGCCATCACTGAGCAGGTAGAAAACATGGAGAGACTTCTGGCAAAGCTCAAGCTGGAGATCCAAAAGAAGCAGGACATTCTGCAGTGGGCCCAAAACCAACAGTCCTTCCTGCAAGACAGCCGTAGGCTCCTACTGTGGGCAGAGGGCATTCGGGAGAAACTGAGCAGTGAAGAAGTGGGTCTGGACGTGGGATCTGCAGAGCAATTGCTGAAGGAACATCAAGACCTGCTGATAGAAATTGGCTCTCAGAATGAAAGGTAGAGAGACTCTGGCAGGGTGGGCAGAGTGGGCTGATATGACAACAGTACTGTGAAAATGAAACATGTAAATCACGTACATAAATTGCGTGTGAAGGTGATGCCAATATTTTATTCACATGCACTTGAACATTAGTGACAAAAGGAGACTGAAAACCCTAAAAATCTGGTCAGCTTTTGCATACTGATCCTGAAGGCTGTTGGAGGGGAAGGAGGAGCTGTATTTTTGCAGTAGTAGAGCTCCACAAGCTCTCCTGACACTCTCAGAGAGTGTCATCCGTGCTTTATTCCAGTTCCCTCATTCCTTCTCAGGCCTTATGCTTCCATTTGCCATCATTGTCAGTTCTTCTTCTGCGCTGTTATGAATTTCCAGTTTTCCAGAATTTTCCTCCTTTCCCTTTAACCTGAAGGCCTCCATATGTGGGCTTTCAGTCCAGATGGGGAAATCTCACCTACTGCCTCTAGCATGTGTCCCTGAGCAATAAAACAGCCGCACTTTGTACTGCATAACCCGCAGGAAAAAGGTGACAGGGAGAGAGGGAAACCTGGTGTATGGGCACTGCCAAGAGAGCAAAGAGCTGTGATGAAAGAGAATTCATATTCCCTCATGCAGTGAGGTCTCATTTTTCTTTTTGACTCTGGGAAGATTTCTGCAGCTGGAAGAGCTTGGGCACAAAGTCGTCCACCAACAACCAAGTAATAATAGGAACAGAGATGTCCACCAGACCATGGAGAGACTTGCCAAGGAGAAAAAAGAGCTGGAGGAAATGTGGGAAAAGCGATGGAAAAAGCTGCAGGATGGCCTGGAATTGCAGAAGTTCAACAGGGAGGGAGACCGTATCAATGCAGCCCTCTCTGGCCATGAGGCCTTTCTCCGGGGGGATGACCTCGGGGTATGTACAGCAGCTGATCTTGTCTTCCCTGCTTCTTCTTCCCATCCAGAGGGTAGCAACAATCTTCTTTATTAGATTGGCTTCTTCATTCTTCTGATCATGGCATTTCCATGCTTGGAAACTAGACTTTCAGGATCTTGTTAACATTCTTAGGTTCTTGTGCATCTTAATGAGAACAAAGCTTATTGTCCCTCAAAAAAAAAAATTAAAACAACTAGGGTTGTAATTTGTTGCTGTTTGTACATGTCATATGGTTTCTATAAAATTGACTCATGCATTAACAAATAAGGTTTCAGCTTAAACATAGTAATTTTTTTTTCCAAGTAAAAATATAACTATTTTTTTTAAAAAAGGTGGGTTTTTTGCATTAATTTAATAATATTAAAACATATGAAGCAAAAAAACAAAGGCAGATAATAGTCACAAAATCAGTGAAAAGGAGGTTGTGGTCTCAGAACCCAAAACATTGATACTTTGGAATCAACTGAATGGAATAAAGTTTTACAAGTTAGTCTTTTGTATTGCACACCCCTAGATGGGCTGGAGTGCTGGCAAAAATTTAGAATGCAGATTTTTTTAAAAGGTGAAAATGGAGCCATAATGGAAACATAGAACAAAGAAACTAGGTATGATACAAACCTGCTGCATGTTTGTAACCCTGAACATCCTTGGACTCATGCAAAATGTACATTGTACCTCCAGCCTGAAAGAGAAGGAGGAAAGTAAGGTCTGAATTAATTTTTTTTTTTCACTGCTACAGAAACAATATGAGCAAGAAAAGTCTTGATTAAATTTTCTTTTTCAAATGCAGGACCACGCAGATGCTGTTCGAAGCCTGCTGAAGCAACATCAGGAATTTGAACAACTGCTGATGGCACTGAAGAGACGAGTGGAAGCACTCAATGAGAACGGGGTGACCCTAATAGAGAGCAGGCACTTTGCATCTCATCTGTGAGCCCAAACCCATTCCTCTTTTTTTAGCTTTAATGAATGATCCAGTGTGATCAGGTGAAATGAAAAATTTTCTCTGAGGAGAAATTAGTTGACCTCCAATCCACAAATTGATGAATAAGGGCGCCAAAAAGAATTATTTTCTTTTCCTGTGCTCTTAGGACAAATGAGCTTTAGGGTAAAAGTGTCATTTAGCAGAACAGCGGAAAAATTTGGTTTGTATCATAAATTACATATAGTGATAAAACTTCCATAAAGTGAACTAGTTAAATGCCTACAGAAAAAGAATTCCTTAATTTATCAGTATCACATATTGGAAATATGGTTTGCTTTTAAGAAGTTACTGAAGACCTCATTAGCAAAACGCTTCAGGAGCAGCTCCTTTGTGTTTTTATCCAAGCTGAACTGTTACCTGTAATTCCTTTTTCTGTGCTAGAGCCACTAGGATTTAGTAAGGTGACCCCTTTTCAAACAAGAGTTAGAAACAGAGGGTTAGAATGGACTTCTTGGGTCAGAAGACCGTGTTCTTGTGATTGTAAGCGATAATGTCTTGAACACTCCCTCCACAAGTTTATAAAACTTCCCTTAAGATAGGATTTCTTTACAGCACTACTGCCATTAGAAAGCTATTCCAAACCCTTATTGCACTTACACCAAAGAGGAAGTTATTAGTTAATTGTAACTAATATAACAACACTGTGAAATATTCGGGGCAGAGGGACGTCTCAGTGTTCCAGTGTATGACTGCAATTCACTAAGGTGACACAGCCATACAAGAGGAAAATCCAGAGCAGCTGGCAGGCAATACCTGCTCTCCAGGTGGACCCAGCATGGTGATGGGACAGGGCCATTTATCCCTTCTTCCTGTCAGCAAAGTTGTAGAAACTAGATTACATTTGTACCACAGTCATGACTGCAGCATAAGCAGGGAGAACCAATTAGTTAGTAACAATTAGTACAGCATTGGATTTCCTGTTTTTCTTGGTAGTGTTGAAGAGAGAATGGTCACTCTCCGGAGAAGGTGGGAGCAGCTGATACAAAGCAATGCCAAAAGAAAACAGAGGTTGTTGGATTCTCTACAACTACAGGTAACTGATGCTGCAGATTTGGTCAGGCATCTGTGAATTTTTAATTTTACCCCTTGTCTTAATATGAGATGAAAACTCAAACTGCTGAGCATTTGTACTGCAGCTCACTTTCTCTTTGGCTGTGGGACAGAGCTTCATTCCCCAGGGACCAGATGATGCACTGGCGATAAAACTTACAAAGCTATAGCCATAGAATTTTTTTTTTAGAAAAAGGAGATTCTGAATGAAAAATACCAACAGAATGGTTTGTCTACTGGTTAAGTTTATTCTGCTCATTACTTACTATTTTTCTGAGCCTTAACAACTTAGTACACTTAATCTAAGTTTTGGCTCCAAACTTAGTTTTCTATGCTGAGATAAAAAGTTATACAGGAGGATTGGCCCTCTTGTGGTTAAAATATTCTGTCAATGATGCAAATCTTCACTGACAATTACAGGCAACAGAGCAGTAAATGTGGCAGAATAGGGACCAAGAGATATTATGATGGCTTAAAACCTCATCTGTAGTTCAAGATCATACTTCTTCATTAGTTAAATCAATTTAATCCTGTTTGTTTTCTGTAAGGAGTTTAATCGTGATGCTGCTGAGCTTTTGATGTGGATGGAAGAGAAGTACAAGATTGCATCAGATGAATCCTATCGTGATCCAACAAATGTTCTACGCAAGCTGAAGTGGCATGAGGCTGCTGAAAAGGAAATGTTGGCTAATGAGGAGCACTTCACAACACTGATAAAGGTGAAGGCAGCTTTGGAGCTAAGTTTTCCATCTTGTACCAAAATTCATAGATGCTGATCTGCTAATACAGTAATGCACTGTGTTTCTCCAGAAAGGAAATCAATTGATTCAAGACAACCACTATGCAGCAGTTTCTGTCCAGGAGAAGATGTCAGAGCTTCAAAAGAAGTGGAAGGAATTGTATGGCAAGATGATAGAGCGAGGTGACAAACTGAGACAAGCTGGACAGCAGGAACAGCTCATGGAACTGCTGCAGGTCAGGAAGCCATGAGGAACAGAGGGGAGGAATGGCCTGGGAGCCTGGTTCCTCTATGGTGCTGACACCACATAAAAGAGAATACTGTCCAGATAGAAGTGGTTTTTAAAGTCTCCATTTTGTCTACAGTCCCAGGAAAGAAAGCCCAATATTATGTTGTCCAAGTTCACGTCAAGCTTATGAGCAGGATAACAGTGCTAGCAAAGCATCAGGCTGTTGAACTCGGGCTCAACACTGCATCTGTGTGGCCATCCTGTACTGGGAAAGCAACCCAAACTCTGTAGGAGTCAATGCTGTCAACATAACTGCTTGCCTGGAGTCTGGGGGCCACAGGCATGCCACTCTATTAAGCACATGGTCATCCAGACAAATTTTATAACAAGAACAATATGCTGTGAAACTGCTTTGAGGCCATAATGAATGGAACTGCTGTTGCATTATAGCTACAATCTGGTCTTTGGAGATTGTCTGACTCTTTTATATTGTGTTGATGAAGATATTTCCAAGAGACTGTTTTCAATGATGTGCTTTAGTGTCTCAGAGAGAAGAGTACTCCAAAATAGTTCACAAAACAAAATATTCCCAAAAGATGTCTCCTAGAGATATCCAGACATCATATTACCAAGAAAGGACAATTGGATTTAAAAACTGGGTCCAGGAAGCTGTCATAGGAGGGGGTGAGTGAAAGATAATGTTGTTGAAAGGATGGTATGAATGTGCTGTAATCTTTTCCTGGCAGGATGCCAAAAAGAAGATAGAAAAAATTGAGAGAGTTCTTCAGGAATCTGAGACAGGCCATGATTTGCGCTCCAGCCGCGATCTACTCAAGCAGCACAGACAGCTGGAGAATGACACGCGTGAGCTGGCAGAGAAAATGAATGCCATTGTATCTCATGCAAGGAAAATGGCCACCAATCACTTTGACTCCCAGAGGATTCTGGATGAAACACAGAAGTATCTGAAAAGGTACTGTGTCCCTCTGCTTTTTGTCTCCACCCACCTCTTGTGGCAAATAGCATTTTTCAGTCTACGTTCTTAAAAATTCTCTTGGTTGATTAAATTTAACCCATACTCAGGAATGATTTATCCTCCCAGCTGGAGAACAACTATGCTTTGATCTGCACCTATGTAGCTTCCTGTTGACCCACCTCAACCTTTATGACTGAACATTTACTCCTTGCCAGCTGCACTCCTCCTCTACTCCCTTTCTTATCTACAGGTCATCCATTGCTTTGTACGAGGTACAGTGATTCAACATTCAATACATCACAGGACAAGCCTAGGACTTTAAAAGTGTAAATAATTTTTTCTCTGCTTACATTTAGTGTTGTCATACAGGTCTGCTTGCCAGGGGATCCTTGTATGTGCAGCCAGTACTAAAGATCGAAATTTAATTGCAAAGAAGTGTCCAGTGTTTTGAAATCTTCACAATGGTGTCATAGCCTAATTCCCTTGGCAGAATGAGGATAAAGCTTTGTTTTAACATAATTTAATGGATGACCCCTAGGTTTGAGTCTTTGCAAGCACCTCTTTATGAGAGGCGTAAGTTGCTGGAGGCTGCCGTGGATCTTTATGAGTTCTACCATTATCATGACATGGAAATGAACTGGATCAATGAGCGCTTGCCCATCGCCCACTCCACCAACTGCGGGAAGTCCTTGGATGTGGCTCAAAACCTGCTGCAAAAGCACAAGGTAACCCCTTCAGTCAAGTGCTTCATAGCATGGTGACACACTGAACTCCACCTCAGCCTACAAACCTGCACCCAACCCCTGCACAGTCAAGGCTTCCAATGAATGCATTCACTGATTCCAGCTCTGGTCCAGCTAAAATGGGTCAGTGGATTGACACAAATCAGCAGAGTGGTGATGACTTTCAGAACAAATACAAACAAATTTCAGAACAAATTCCTGTGAGAACTGCAAAATTTGTCATATTAATCTGAGAAATTGCATATCTCTTCCCATTAAAAGAGGATAAAAAACTAGTGTATTTGACACTAAATAGAAAAAAAAAGTAAACTAAATAAAACTATTGCTGTTTTATGCTTATGGTTTCATTATACATTCAGTCTTGAGGTTTGTGCACACTGGATTTTCTAGGAGCGCATATAACAGGCATTTAACAATTATCTTAAATCTCTACAGATTTTAAAATGGTCTGAAAAAGCTATAGTCACTGTATTTATAAGGACAGGTTAGCACTGCTTTCTGGGGCGTTTGATTCTTTGCATCAGGTCCTCACAGACAAGAGGGGCATCTCAGCAGGACTGCACCACCAGCAATGCTGCATTTTGCAGCACCTTAATTGTAAATTTCATGAGAACTGTTACAAGACTGGTGGGGAGGATTTATGGAGCAGTAGTCCAATAGCTTTCATGGTACTGATGACAATGTCTCTCTTTGCATCATCCTCCAGCCCCTTCATCATTTTGGATATTTTATTTTTCCATAACCAGCTCAACATTTTTTCTGATTCCCCCAGCTTTGTGTCTCATCCTATAATCTACTCCACCTCCCAAGCCTCCCTGGCTGCTGGACAGGGGAAGGGGAAGGAGCATGGTAGAGAAAGGACTTTGGTGAAGGGAAGTTAAGGGATGTGTGCTGCTTCCTTACACACCCTTCTCTCCTCTCTCAATGGCAGTACCGAGAGCAGAGCATTATGTGTGTGGGGATGGTACCAGTGGCCAAAGCTGCAGTTGTGGTAGAAATAAGACAGTCCTGATGTCCACTTGCTGTACTCTGCCCACTGTCACCGGCTGCCACTTCTGCTTAGGACTAGGATCACACAGAATTTACTTGTCCTCACGTATCTTCCTTTATTCCTACTTTTTCTTTTTCCTCATTCCCAGGAGCTGCAGGCTGAAGTGAATGCCCACAAACAGCAAGTCCAGCGGGTCCTGGATAAAGGAAAGACAATGATTGTAGGCCAGCACCCATCAGCTCAGAAAATAAGTGAGAAATGCCAGGAGCTTGTGACTGCCTGGCAGGGCTTGGAGAAGTCCTGTGAGGAAAGGATGAAGCAGCTGCAGCACTCAGTTGGCTTCCAGGAGGTACAAATGAAAGCAAAGAGCTCACACAGTAGTTTCTTCAGACAAACAGGAGGACCAAAGTGAATTAAAAAACCAGCTTTGCTGGGACTGGTATTCCCTTCAGCTGCTTGAAGCCAGACTCATGGGAATGGAGGGCTGGATTCCATAGTTGATTGCAGCCCCCACTCTTGACCTGCGGCTCTACAGGTTTCCTTGGGTTCTATACCCATGCGTATGGCTGTGCACAGAACACACATTTCTCCTAGCTGTAGCTCCTTTCCCTGTGTCTTTACACAGTCTCAGGCTTCAATTTATTAATGAAATTGATCCTGAACTGGAGAATTACGACATGGAAATCAGGAAAGAGGGGATTTCTTGTGCTATCCCTTACCTGTTTCATGCAACAATTGTCCAGGCAATAAAATGGTACTGAGGAACAGATAACATTCCTTCACTCTAAGAGCAAGTTAGGGATTTTGGCTTTATTCTTTTCTAGAGGCTTCTGGACCTTCATGCTTAGCCTGTTTTAAAAAAATAATAAAATTAAAAATTGTATGCAAATATTTGTATCGATAATCCAAATTTTCTGTGATCAGTGGGTCATGTAGGAGTGCAGTTATTCAGACAGCACATGCAGTTTTGTAGACATAAGCAATATTTACATGGAGTGCACAGGCCCAGCTAAAGTGAGTTCCCTGGGGCATTCAATCATCTGACCTTTATTTCCTCTATATATGAAAACACTTATGAGTACTGTAGACTTTATGAAGCCTGATTCTTATAGTGATTTGAACTTCTCAGGCAGAGGAAGGAGAAATGTCCCACTGATATTATACATTTACTTTTCCTGCATTGAAGTCTTCCATCTGTGACCCCTTCATTATTTTATGATTTCACAGAGAACAGTGAATTAAATATTTAATAAAACATTACAGTAGGCCTTACAGTGCATCATCTATTTAGAATTTATTAGTTAAAAAAAAAAGAAGTCATGAATGTTTTGAAAGCTGAAGATCATTTGTTTTCTCTTTAACTCATAGTTTTTAATGAATACTTCAGACCTGGAGGCTTGGATAGCAGAAAAATATCCACTTGTGACAAGCAAGGATTACGGCAAAGACGAAGATGGAACACTGAAACTCATCAAGAAACATAAGGTATTTCTCAGCTTAAATTCTGTAGGCTAGCCTGACCTTTTGGTCTCTCTGCAGTCATAAAATTGCTTGTCTCATTGGTAGTTTGGTGCCCAGCCATCTGCAAGATATTTTGCATTGATATATGTCCACATATGGATAGACTGAGAGAAAAGATCAATGCGGTTTACTTGGTTGGTAAAATGTAGCTTGGGAGAAAAGGAGGATGGTGAATACTGTCATATTCTTCTGAGGCCAAAACTGACTATCTGCTTTTCAGTTTCAACAGCTGCATGCAGAAGCCTTGTCATTTTTTCCTATAATCAAAGATACATATAATTAATCCAGGAATACTTTTCTCTATCTAATATTCCATCTGATTGTCTTTATTCATCTAATTTATCTGAATTTCTGTACAATTTTTCTTTTTTTTTTTTTTAATGTTAGAAAATAATGCTAGAAAATAATCTAAAATTGATCAAGTCTTGGAAATGTCACACCCTTCCCAAAAATATTTATTTTTCAATCACTATACCCTAGGCTGTTCACAAAGAGTGTCTATCTCAGATAACTGACTCTCAACTCACTGTTTTTCTTTGTCAGGCACTGGAGCATGAGATTGCCATTTACCAAGATTTGTTGAAAGAACTGAGTGAAAGTGCCCATGCTCTTCCTCTTGTGGGCTCCATCCAGTATACTGAGATTGATGCACCAAAGGAACAAGTTCATTCCAGACTCCAGGAGTTAGAGAAGCTAGCAGCTGCAAGGTATAAACCAGAACTCCCCCTTGGAGCCTAGATTAGATTCAAAGCCCACTGAAATCCATAAAAGTCCAGCTACTTCACCAGAATTTATATTTATTATATTATAAATTAGTTATTAATTATAATGTTGTTGATGTTATTAATTTTATTTTGCTTTTATGACTTTATAATTACATTATATTATCTCTTTTCAATTATATTTAGGAAATTGCTTGTTTCTATATTATAATTCTGTGTATTTATGGGATTTTCATTTTACTAAACAAGACATGTACAATTTATTCAAGGAGTTTTGCTAAATCTTAAGGATTTGATACCTACAAATTTCCTCCTTACCTTTAATCATCCTCATGTAAAGTGACTTGAGGTGCCAGATTCTGGCTTGTGTTTGTGATATTTAGAATCTGCTATCAATAGGAAAAAATATTTTTAGAATGTTCCCTTAATGATACTTGAAAATTACTTGATTTTTTACATATTGTAGGGGAGATAATAGTGGATACACTTATTCATATGCCTTAGTTTCACTTTCTTTCAGTTATTATTGCAGCAAGATATTTAACACAGGACAGTTGGCTTGTACAAAGGGTTTTAACACCTCTGGTTTGTTTCCAGAAAGGAAAAAATGTCTGAACTTAGATTTTTCCCCCACAAAAGTGTCACTCATAAAAGGAAGAGGGCTCTGCAGGCAGACTAAAAAAACATAAATTTCTAGAATATAAATATAAAAAATATTAATATATAATATAAAAAAAATATAAGCCTTTCTAGAAATATCAAAATACTTCTGTGTGTTGAACACAGAAATGTTTTGCTTTCATTCCTCTAAATGTTAACCTGGGTCTTGTGGTACATTATTGGTGGTCTGGTTTGCACCTCTGATCTGCATTCTCCTTGGGCTGGACTCTTAACAAGTTGCATCTCCTGTGATGAACATTCGTGACTCAGATTTGGAAGCCAGATTCTTCTTTCCTGGAATATTTACACAATGTCAGGCTAGCAGATGGAAAATTGTGGGTTTTCTTTAGTTTTCTTTTTTCCTTGCTGTGGAAGCCCTGTAATGTGTCTGGCTGAATTATAGAATAATCTAGACCATTGGAAATACGTAACAGGTTGGAGCAATTCTGCCAAACAGGCAATATGAGAATTACATCCAAAGGCTTTCATAGCATCTGCTTTCCTGATGCTCAGGAAATGTTTCCTTCTCATTTTCACAAGCAATTCAATTATCTTTAGAAAGACAGATCAGGACAGATCTGGAAAAAAATAAAGGGTATTCTTTCTCATGGAAATAAAAAACCCCATCAAAAGCAATAACAACAAACCCCAACCAAAATCAAAAACAGAGCAGAGAAGGAGCTCAGACAGGCACAGCACTCTTCTGGGAAATTCAGCTAATGAGATGAGCATGACCTGGCTGACAGCTGTCATCCTTCAATCATAATTTCCAAATCTGAGGAATCTCTTTTGTTACAGAGAATGAGTCTTGATGCTGAGAGGTTTGGGGGATTCATTGGAAGAAAGTTACTGATTGCCCTTCTCTTATATTATTAATTATATTGTCTTCTCTCCTTCCCCCAATAGAGGGAAGAAGCTTGATGAAACTCTTGTCTTACATGAGTTTCTTCGAGAATATGAAGATCTGGAAGACTGGATCACTCAGCAGAAGCAAACAGCCAGCTCTGAAGACTATGGAAATGATTATGAACATGTTTTGGTGAGTTTTTTGAGTAACATAAAAAAATCAAATTAACTGTATGTAGTGAGACTGTAAACAGGTACTAAGGCTGTCCTTGAAAACTTAAAAGACAGAGTAGCCATTCAGAATCTTCATTTTTATGATTTATTTCCAAATAGCTTGTGTCTTAAAATCAGACTACATTATCCATTTACAGTACTGAATGCACATTTGCATTCATTAAGTAAAAAACACATAATTTTATAACTGAAATTCATTGTACATAGAATATTTGTTTCTATCCCCAGTAATAATGTTTCTGCCTCCCATCTGCATCAGAAACCTCATGTTTTGCTAAGAGTTTGAAGCTCCTCATAGTCTTTGAATGTAGAATCCAGTCATTCTCTGCAGTTTCTCCATCTCTAAGTATTATCAGCTTATTATCTGGTTTTTGGCTGTGTTCTGATAGATGAGCAGGTATGTTTGGAAAAAGAGGGCACTCAAAAGGGGTTTTCTCATTATCCTTGTTTTCCCTTCTAAAGCAACTTTATGCCAAATATGACACATTCCGACACCAGTTGGAAGCAGCTGGGAAAAGAGTTGTGGCTTTCCAGAAGCTGGCAGACAACTTGCTGAACCAAGGGTATTCTGAGTCCTGGGAAATTCGGCAGATGCAGAAACAGCTAAGGTAGGAGCCTTGTGTTAGGTCTAAAATGTTTTGTCCTTTCTATTTGCTCTCGAGGAGGAGGAACTAACAAGAAACTAGGAAAGGATAAGGTATGACCTCCTGATTCTCTAATTGCAAACTGGGTGGTTTGACACTGATACAGAGCTGCTTCCAGCCTCATTTAAAAATAAACATCATCTACTTGCTGTTTTGAGTTCTTGTAAATTTACAAAGGTGAACTTCCTTTCCCCTTTGGAATGGGATCACCAGCTGAAAGGCTCGGAGTTTCGATGCTTTTAATTGCTTCTTATTTTTGAGTTTGAATCCCGCAAATGTTCTGCAGAATAACATTGAGATGCTCTGAGCTTCTTAGTTCTGGCATCAGCCCAAACTGGCTGGAAGGAGAAGTGTGTCTGCAGGCAGTTGTGGTCACCACAATATAAGAAAGACATTAATCTATTAGAGAGCATCAGAAGGAGGGCCATGAAGATGATGAAGGGCCTTGAGGGGAAGCCGTATGAGCAGCAGCTGAGGTCACTTGGTCTGTTCAGCCTGGAGAAGAGGAAACTGATGGGAGACCTCACTGCAGTCTGCAACTTCCTTGTGAGGTGAAGAGGAGGGGTCTCTGCTGTGTGATAACCAGTGACAAGACCCAAGGGAATGGCCTGAACTTGTGTCAGCGGAAGTTTAGATTGGGTATTAGGAAAATGTTTTTCACCCAGAGGTGGCTGGGCACTGGAACAGGCTCCCCAGGGAAGTGGTCACATCACCCTGACAGAGTTCAGGAAGTGTTTGGATAAGGCTTTCAGATGCATGGTGTGATTCTTAGGGTCTTCTGTGCAGGGCCAGGAGCTGGACTTCAGTGATTCCTGTGGGTCTTTCCAACTCAGGATATTCTATGATTTTATGCTCCAAGTACTGCACATAAAACCTGATAAGCGCAATTGAGGGGGGAACTCTTAAATAGGACTATTTATTTAAGTTCCTGGAGCAGACAGGAGGACAGAGTAGGGTGAGAGACATGCTGCCATTCAGAGAATCACCCCAACAGAATTTAAAGGCAGGAACTAAAAACTAAGCAAGAATAGGTTTTGTTTTCAGTCTTCCTTCAGACTGTTGGTCTCCTTTATTCCTAGTTTAGATGTTTTACATGGTTCTTTTACCCATTCTACCTTGAAGGAACTCTTGGGAGGAACTGTTGGAAATGACCAGATTACGAGGTGAGCGACTGAGAGCTGCTGAGGAAATTCACAAGTGTTACCAAGATCTGACAGATGCTCTGGCCCATATTGAGGTAAAAATTAATATGAAAATCTCATATAATGCAAACTTTATTTCAGCTTCTTGTATGGAATATTCTTATGACTCTCAACATTCTTACTGCTGACATCAAAAAAATTCTCAGTTAGAAGCCAGTGTGATTACTCACAGCATTAAAAAAACATTCCTGGATAGTCCTTAGACACTTGATTGGTTACTTTATGAGAACCACTGGTGAAACCAGGTGGAGCTGGAGTTGCTGATCTGTGGGAAAAGATGAGAAAATCACGGCTGGCTTTAATTAAGGTGCCTCACCATGCAATGCATACGGCGATGTTTGCAGTCATCAGGCCCAAGAAACTACTGCCTTACCGTGGTGGTTCTTTGTACACTGTTGCAGTTTTATGTCTGCTGAAGAACTCTCCTGTGAAAAGGGCGTTTGTTTGGATTACATTAGCCTGGAAGGCTGTCAGGCAAGCATGTGACCTGATGTGAAAAGCTGAGCCAAAAATCTTCTCCTCTCATTCCAGTGCCCAGTAGTGGCAATAATTTCAAGCAGTCCCAGCAAGAAAACTAGGGGGAGAAGTCCTCCAAAAAGTCTTCAGGATCTGGTTCACCTGAAAATCCTGAAGAATTTCACTGAGAAACCACATCCTTGCTGTAAAGAGAGGTGTGGTTTCCCTAATGCAAATTTTTACAGGAGGCAGAGATCCAAGAGGTTTTGCAAGGCAACAGGGCTTTGTTTGGTTACATGCGGTGAATTTTCTACTTGTTTGTGCTGGCAGAGGCTGCCCTATTCAACCATGTTATTCCTGTTTTCATCCACTGCCACAAAGAGAAAATCAAACATAATATTTCACCATTTATCAGCTGGGATTTTCAAAACCTGGTGCTTATTTAACTTCAATGATGAAGCAGTTAATGCTGAGAGAGTGACAAGTCAGAAACACTTCAAACACCATCTGTTGGTTTAGCCCCATGCTGAGTTTTGTCTAGGCAACCACTGCACCCTCTTTGCATTGCATCTTGTTAATAGCTTCACACCATGGAAGGAGAGCAGTCATCTTGTTCATCCTTTCCTGTGTACCCTAATCAGAAGCCTGTCAGGGGAAGCCTGTTCTCATAGGAAAATAGTACTGAAGGCCTTGCTTAAGTCACTAGCTCCAAATATCCCAAACTAGCCTGTGATTCTGTTGCAGAAATGCAGTTCTTCAACAGTAAGAAATATTCTGCTAATTTTCCCTAAATTGACCTGGAACAAATTTCTAATAATTTTAGTGACAGTGCTATTGTCCTGCTGAAATGCATTTTCTTTTTGCATGCATTTCCAATGCATGTCTGGGTAACAACTAAATTCCTTCAGGGCCTTTGCTGAATTAAAAAAGTTTACATTTTTTTAACATTACCATGTAATGGTCCCTCCATTTCTCTTATCTTTACAGTTATCTTTTTTGTGCATCTATAACCAAAATTTTATCTAAAGATGGTTCACAGGAAGACCACCTGTATCTCAAAGAATTGACTGAAAGTGTTGCTTGTTAATTCTGCTTTAAGAATTCACTGTCACTGCAGTAGGTATTCAAGATTGATTCCCAACACAAAGCCTGTAAGATATTTTCTTTTTGTCTGATTGTCTGATTGTCTTATTGTCTGATCAAGGAAAGACACAAACCTTCATTTCTAACAGTTCATTTGAATAGTTTAGCCATTAGGATATTTAGAAGTGAGTTACTAGGAGAGATTTTTCTGGCTTCCTTTTAACTATCATAGTTGAGTAACTCAGAATGTCCTCAAGTGTGCAGTATGAGTTACAGTACTCAATATTATTTAATGTAGGCTTTTAGTGAGTTTTGCTTGGAAGTGGGAAAAAGCCAAAGCTTTCTCTGATTCTTCCTTCTAGGAGAAGTCCAAAAGCATTCCAGATGATGTTGCTAAGGACATGAGGGGTGTGCAGACCCAGCTCCGGAACCACGTGGCTTTGGAGCACGAGCTCTCTGGGAATGAGCAGCAGGTAATGACAGCCATTTCTGGACTTCAACGTGTAGCCAAAGTTCAAGTTTCCAAAATAAGCATAATAATAATTTGGTATTGTGAACCAAATTATTGCCATCTCTCACAGAAAGCCTGGAAATTTCTAGGGACTTTCCTTAGTTTTCTGGGGTTTTTTATATATTCAGGGTCTGGTGGCAGTGATAATAAAAATAGATAATAACTACTTTTCAAATAAGGCACATACTGTAATAACTACTGACTGTTGAAGTGATTCACAGGGATGTTTTTGATCGTGGTTTGAAATGTAGTATTTTTCCAGGCTTTTTGATATTCTTATTGTCTTCCTAAAAGTGTTCCAAATGACTACAAGATAAAATTCAGAATGAGATTTATGTGCAGAGAAAATTAATATTGGTACAAATTGAACCATGAGGAAAAAGGATGGTGTTCACAATACAAATATTAAAAAATTGTAGTTCATGAGAACAGCTACCTTGTATACCTTGTATATTTGTCTTCAACAAACCAATAAAACTAGTATGAGTTTTCACTCCTTTGTTTAATACATGTAATAGTATACAATAATATGTACAGTGTAAAGCAGCATGAATTATACTGAGATTACTGAGATTATCCCAGTATTACTTATCAGTGGCCTCAAGTATTTTGACCTAGGGGCAGTAACATTAGAGTTGATCCTATCACCTTGTCATTATTTTTAAGGGTAAAAAAGCATGAGACATGCATGAAGAGAATGTAATCACAGTTAAGCTATATGGTCAATGAAGAAAGAAGGGAATGGTTGGCTGTTACTTGCATTATAATAGCAATTATGATACTACTTTCATTATCATATAATAAATGATGTAGTAAAAAGGGAAAACAAAACTGCCTCTGAAAAATCGCTGTTGTGATGAGCCCTGGCAAACACTGGATGTCACTATTACGCCATAGAACAGACATTATAGAAGTTTTTGTTTAATATGAAAAAAGTTAAGCCAGAAAACCTTGTTTGAATTGTGTTTTCATGTACAGAAAAGATAGCCTTTATCAGAACTTTTCTAATATTAGCAGGATCTCCATGATGCTCTCCTTCTTACCCTCTTCTTTCACCCTCTGTGTACAGCTGCAGGAGCTGATCCACTCTGCAGATGACGTGCTGCCCCACTGCTCCAAGAAGCAGGTGGAAGACCTGAAGGCAAAGCAGCAGGCAATAGTGACCAACTGGAAGGGCCTGAAGTCCAAAGTGGGACAGCGCAGGAGACTCCTGGAACAAGCCTACAAGCTTTATGAGTTTCAGGCACATGTAAGCACTTCTGCCCCTTGTCCCTCACTACTCGGGGAAAGGTTGCCTGCAGTGGGTGAGAACCACAGGTGCACTTCCAAGCTGGAAAAGGTTGCAAGTGCTCTCTGTGTTATCAATCAAGCATTTAGTGGTCATTGATATTTAGAAAGGTGTTAGAGGATAAGGATCTTTTTAATTGGATAAGGTTTTTTATCTTCTGTAAGAATAGAAGCTTCCATCCAGAGGTGTAAGGAATCATTGTCAGCTGTCAGAAGCGGTCACTGCTTTGTGGGAGAAGCAATAATCTTTTCAAAGACTTTGCAATTTTCACTGAGTAAGAGTGACAGAAAAATATGTTACTCTCCCATTTATAATGCATAAAAGTTTGCTATCTCTCTCTCAGGGCATGCAATAACCCTTGGTTAACTTACCTCACGGACTATATCAAATGTCACTCACTGATTTTTGCACTAACCTCTCAAGCTGCTCAAACTGTGACATGGATATATCAGCATAACATCATAAGCAAGCATGCACCGTAGCTTTGTCTCCAAAGAGCTCAGCAGCTCACTGAGCTGTGATTTGCCATGGAGTACTTTGCAAATGTCAGTAGTCTCAATGAAAACACTTGAGCTACAAGTGCCTTCACTTGACCACTGCAGATCAGTAGATTATTGCTGCAAGCACTGCAGGTGCTAAACCAGCAAGAGTATCCCATTATATCATGAAGTGAGTTGCTAATGTAGTTTTTCAGGAATACATTTACATTCTTTTATTCTTGAACTGTTCCAAGTGTAACTGTTGTGTCAATTCAAGATACCCCTGTTAGTTCACATTTTTCTTCTATTTTTAGTGGGAAGCAGAGAGGGTCCAGAGTATCCACTTGGAGAAAACTTGCTGCAAGTTTGTCTTAGGGTTGTGATCTGGAATCAAGACCAAAACAGAGTGTACATGTTTGGGGGTTGTTTTAGCATGAGAGGCATCTGTACATTCAATTAATCCAGTTGTCTCTTGTGTTTAAATCAGCATTACCTGTCATATTTTATTAAAATAAAGTATTATATAGTTAGAGATAAAGGATGTTCATGGCAGTTGGGTTTTTTGAGGGTTTTCTTGGGGTTTTTTTTAACTATTACAAGTTCTATTATCATGTTCAGAACTGTTGATGGGGAAAATGAGTGTGATTCTACTGATGTAGGTGAGAAGTTCATTTATCCACTGTCTTTCTAACAGTATCTAGGACTGATGGGAAGAACAAGGCAAACTTTTAGAAAGCATTCTTTAGAATGCAATCTATTCTTCTATATATTAGATTCTTGAAGTCTTCAGCCTGGAGGCATCTTCATCAGGAGGTGAATCTTGGTGGATTTGACCATTAAAATGTAGTCACTCAGAGTTCACTTCTTTATTGATCTACTTCATAGCTTACATCATAAATTTAGATTTTGACTTCAGATAGAAAATGTTAAGTTGCCCCCATCCTGTGGGAGTGCTATTATAATTTTTATTGCTGGAATGATGTAAAACACCTTTGGTTTGAATTTTGTCTGAAATGTGTGATGCATCCTGTGATCTGAATGACAGATCTATAGCTCATTTCTTGCTCTGCCAATGTGTCCTTTGATCTTCATGACCCTTAACATCATAAAACAAAATGACAAAGCCATGTGACCATACTCTCAGTGACATGTCTAGACAGGACTATGCCTCAGGCAACTCTCTGTCTCTTTGATGTCAGGCTAATGGCAAAAAGTATTCCCAGTCCTCTCAATTTTCACCTCCTTTCCTGACAATAATTCCTGGAGAAGTGAAGAGCTGGTTCTGCAATTTGGTAAGCCTGTCTTCCTGCCCAGATGGGACAAGGCAGGATCATGCAGCCATGGCTAATAACTAAGAATTTCAGAAACTCTAGAGTAGGTTAGAGCAGCTTTGCTGCAGAATATCACCCAAACTGCCGAATGCAAAGAGGCAACTTTGCTACCTTTCCTCTTTCAGCTATGCCAAGGGGTGCACAAACTTGATGTTATTCACAGCTGTTCACAGTACTTTTTTATTATATTGTTTATATGTGGTCCACAGGACTTTTTGATTAAAAAAATATGCACAGATTAAGTGAAACAAAATAACCAATTTCCATAAAATGAGAATTCTGCACAATCATCTAGTGTATCTCCTTACACCCCATCAAGTACAATTTCAATGTGATTAAATAGCAGAACTGGGCCTGACTAAGAACACACAGCAGAGCAGAGGGCTTCAGATCCTCCATGGAACTTTGTCAAGGAAGGTGAGTGTAGACACATGCTGAATGTATCTCTGAATGATCTGAGGCTCTTATTCTGAAGTTTATGCTGGGATCTCCATGATCAGAGTTGGGCTCTGCTTAGGAGGTTCCTGCAGAGTGATGTCTACTCTATCCTTAAATATTGCTGGCAGTCCAGTCACCTCTTATTGGCTCTTGACTTGTTCCATTGCATTCTATATCCTGAGGCTTATAGATTTTTTCCTAATGATTTGCTCAAAATCTCAGGGAGTTTTAGACATTTGCAGTGCCAAGTGCAATGTCAGTGTCTACAGTGACATCCAGCTGTGTGAATTAGTTCTACAAATGGAAATTATGCCAACACGTGTGCACTACCACAGGCCCCTTTAAAAGGACCACAGTCTTTTTATAGAGTCATTTATTAGTTGTGTTCACTTGGCTTTTAAAAAACAGTGTCTTGGCTTTAAATCTTTAAGTTAGGACCCCAAATTTGCCAGTTTTAATTTTGTGGTGCTTTTCTGAACTTTTTTCCTGGCTGTCTTTACAAAGATTTTGATGATACTATGGGTAAAATGGACAAGCCAAGAATCTATTTCCATTACATAGTTTCCTTCAGTGAAAAAGCCAGCAACCATTTAAAAGAGACCATTTTTACTTTCCTTCAATAAAAGAGGAGGTTTCTTCAGCACTTACTATAAACAGTAGTATTTTAAAATACATCTTATAAACCTGAAAGACCATTTACTATCTAAAAATTGAATCAACTAATCCAGACATATTTAAACTATAACAAAATTTAATCATCATATATAATCCCTTGTATATCCCTCACAGTCCTAGTTTTTACCAACTGGCACATAAGAGCAAAACTCCTACTGCAGATTCAAATAAGAATAAGAATCCTAAAGTAAGTGACTGTTGAAAGTATAGAATCAAACGGAGAAAAAGACATACAGAGAACATTAAATTGGTTTTTCTTGCACAGTTTTCTTCAATCACAGTTAAAAAATAATCCTCAGGGATTTGTTTTAGCATTTTCATGCTCATAATTCCTTCAGACATTTTGTTATTGCATATATATTTACTGGTTCATCAGATTTTGAAAATGAACTAGCATGACATATTTGTTCCTCCCAAACTCAGTCCTGTAGTTCCACAAACCAAGAGCTGAATCTGTATACCTGATACGCTTATGCAATTTCTTATGACCTGTGATTAAACCTTTTCCCACTTCTATTAGAGTGCGTTTGTTTTTCACCTGAAAATTCTCACTCTCATTTTAGAATATGTGCATAACCTAATTTTTAAGTAGACTTGTATTATCCAAAGCTTTCACAGAAATGTAGGACAATACTGCTTTATCCTTTAGGAAGGAATAACATTAGAAAATACTTTAAGAAAGATGGATTAAAGGGCAATAAATGATATCATGTTGTCACTGATGTGATACAACAGTTTGATTATGAATATGACACTACAAACCATGTAACACAGTATATAGTAATTCCTGCAGTTGTGTTATCCACCCTTATAAAATCCATAGAAGTACTGCAAGCACTAATGAAATACTTTATTTATCTATGATTTTATTACCCATTTTTCACCTAAAGTTAAAGAGTCAGACCAAGATTTTCCTGCCTGCTAACCTAAGCTTGAGCCCTAACCTCAATTTTCATGTTTTCTTGGGTTCCAGGTGTGGGACTATTTCTTATGGACAGCAGAAATAATAAGGGAAATGAGAGCCAAGGAGTCTATTCGGGACATTTCTACTAGCAGCCTGAGACTCACCCAGCATCAACAGCTACTGGCAGAGATCGAAGCACGAGAAGAGAAGTATGGTCATGTTGTACAGCTAGGACAGTCCCTCTTGCAAGATGCGGAAATGCCATCAAAAGAGGTAATTGAAACTCCTCTGAGTTCAGTCATACATATTTAGCACTGGACCCCAATGTGGCTATGATTCTATATTGAATCACACTGTGAGATACAAAAACGTGTACACTCACTTGTCCATGCCCATGACCTACATCTGCCTCAGTATGTTACCTATCTTGGGCACAAAAAAATCTGTTCCATTCCTAAGCTCAGCAGCAGATGTGTGGAGACATCTCCTGAAGGTCCCCTGCAGCAAAACTGGACTTTTCCATGAAGCTCACCATGTTCTGAGCCATGGAGTCAATTATTGATTTTCACACAAATGCTAAGCTTTGTATTACGGTGGTATATGCACACCAGAACAGTCTGGACAAAAACCTGTCAACCAAAGAATGAAAACACTCAAACATATGAGAGAGTTTAAAGGCAGATTGAAGCATTTTCTGTAGCAAAGAATTGCACAAGTAAAATATCCTCCTTGGAAATGAAGGAATTAAATCAAAATGTCAGTTTATTCAAGACAAATGGCTTCTAAGATTCTCACAGAATTTATTTATTTTCCAGTACCTACCAGCTCATTTCTCCCCCAACAATTCATTAACATGTCTCTTGAATACCTGCAGAAAAATGCAGAGTTTGTGCAAGTTACTGTCCCATCTCACCAAGCTATTTCCTGGAAATTTGCTGAATATTGCACAGTATGACTATGGTAACTAGAAGTCTTGCTGACTGTAAAGTCCTTTTGCCTGTAGAAAAGGGTAGGAAAAACCTTTCAGAGAAAACCTGTGGATATACAATGTTTTAAAGCTGAAGTTATGTTAAGTCTAACCTTGTGGCATGGATTTACTGACTAGAAGAATATGCTATGTTGATAATTTATATTTCAGTATCTGTCACATGAAAATTTGAAGTGCTATGATAGCACTCTTAATGCTTAAAGATAATGAAGAATTAGGATCTGATTCTAGAAGCCACACTTGAGAAACAGTAATCTTTTTTTGCTTTTGGTTTGGACTGTTGTATATGCTGTAAGAAGCACTCCTCTGTTGCAGAAGTGAGGTACCTCTGATTATCTCTCTGCCCATACAGTACAAAAAACTTGTTCTACTTTTCTTTCTGTTTAATAATTTTGTTGCAATTTAAAGGCGTTATCCGCCACTCCACTTAATCCTTTGTCCTCTCAATTTAGCCAGATGATGGGATGTAAAGACCAATGCAAGTTTTTAATTGGAAATTTTGTTCAGATTCAGCAGAAGCTACAGGCTTTGTTGGAAGAAAAGAAAAATGTATACAATGCATGGAGACAGAAGAAGGAGTGGCTGGAGAAAATACACCAAGAACAAATGTTCTACAAGGATTGGGATCACCTTGACATGCTCCTGAACTCACAGGAGGTGAGCAAACTATAAACTTGGAATAAGCAGTTAAAACTCTTCAAGATGTAAACCCTTTCAAACTAAAAAAGGCACTACTGTTCGCCAACAGCGTGAAATCCTTGTGCCTGTGTACAGACAAGACAGCCTCTTTTATTGGTACTGTTTGTGTTGTGGTATCACTTGGAAACTGCAATGTGCAAGAAGCTCTCCTTTCTCATGGGGCTTAGGTGTGGAACAGAAATAAAGAGATGATCCTTACCTGAAAGATGATTCACTGCAAATATACTTAGGAGGGGACATGTGAGCATCATGACAGAAGAGGGAGACAAGAGTCTGATATTAGTCCACTTTACAAACAGATCTCAGTATGCCAGCTGCTTAGGCACTGACAAATTTTGTAGGATTCAAAGAGAAAGGAAATTGTAAAGAGTGTTTGAAGGGAGTTTGCTTTGCAGGTGTTGCTGGAATTCTCACCTCAGGCTGAGAGTTATGCTGGGAAAATGTAACTAGTGGATGTCAGCAGTGTGAGTTAATACAGAAAAGTAAATTGACTTCTCAGTTCTGCAAGGGCATTGATAGGAGTGCGTAGAACAACAATGAAAGAATTTATAAGGAGTATTAACTTCTGTTTGATGTGATTGAGAAAAACAAGCTAGTGAAAAAAGCCCTCTCATGAAAAACGAGAGCATATATAATCAATGCAAAGAGTCAGAAGGATGATCTTATTATCAGCATTTTGCAGCTCTTGAAACAGATTTTTCTTCACCATTTTTGAGTTATATTTTGTCTTTCTTGCACTTTCTTTGATTCATGTAACTCTTAAAAAAGGTTCCAGTTCAAGGTCTGGCATTTGCTATTACAAAACAGAGTGCACTCACTCTACAAATTCATGAACTGATTGATTGCTGCAATTGTGCTGGGATTAGGCATGCAAACCACATCCATGGCTACCAAACTGAAGGATTGACACAACACTGGAGGACGTTGCACCTCTGGGTCCTTTTTCATTAAGGAAAAATAATTCTCCAAGACCACTGACAGCAAAATATAATGGCTCTCATTTTGCCCTGAGCTCTGTTTTCCACCAGCGCTTTGCCACTGGCACTAAATCCTTTTGGAAACTGATTCTGAGCTGTGACATGCAGTGATACTTAACCCTTTGTGGCACACAGGCCTGGAGCTTTCTGGTACTCCTTCCTTGAAGGAAATGTGTGTTTGCATAATTCCTTATAATCGGTTCTTTCAGTAAGCGTGACCTGCATTCTGGAGCTTGTGGCATGAAACAGAGAGTTTCATCTAGGTTGTGGTTTCTGGAGTAAAATATTACATAGTTCTGCCCACTATTTGTTCCTTATATAGCAAATGACATGATTTTCATTATATCTATCACAATTCCCTACCAAGCAGTGGTACGCCATTGTTAAGCTCCTGCACAGGAGCTTATCAGGGAAAATGTAAACTCTACAAAAGTTTGGCCACTGCATTTTTTCTCTTTTCATTAAATTGATGTCAGCCAACACACAGAGGCACTATCACTGCAGCATCTGCTTTGATGTATGTAATGCAGGAGTAAATGTGTAGGAAGCTATTGTGTGTAGATGATTTTTTCACCCCTCTGTTGTGAGACCTGGTTGCAAAAGTCTGTATTACTCATATATGAAAAGTTAACGCATTTGGCATTTCTGGTATGCCCCCAGCACTTTCTCTACAGGTAAATGGCACTTCATATTACTTCTCAGTTCAGATGAATTTGCCATTGCTATAGGCAATGTGACTTAGGCTGCCACAAAAGTGGTGGGTGTTCATCAGAGGCTAGGTAAATTCTCCTGATGGGATCAGAAACCTCAAGTTTCTTCAGCCAAAACAAAGTCGGAGAAAAAAGGTTATGACCTGGAGGACCATGAAGTGCAGTTCTGCTTTCAGAATCTTTTTCCCATAGTATCCTCTCCATGAACTTCCAGGGAGTCTGGTGTCAGATTTTCCTCGCTGACACTAAGCATCCAGAAGGTGGAACAGTAAAGTGCGGCTACTCGGCTGTCTCTTCACACAGACCACACTTTATAGTCACGCTGGCTTTTGCAGCTGCCACCATCTGCCTTGAGGATCAGAATAAACAGTTTGACAGTGGACTGATGTTCCTTAGCCAATACTTTTGTTTCATGTTTCTGCAGCTGAAGAACTCTTGGAAGAGAAATATATTTGTCTTGGATTGAACTCTGTTACTACTACGTAGAGTTTAAATGTGGCTGCGTAGTGATACAGACAAGCAGGATGATAGGAAAGCAGTTTTTCAAACATGTTTTAAAAAAAAACTCAGCCAGGGTGTCAGCTGAAGATTCTCAAACCATTTTCCCAATGGGAATTTCATCATTTTCTGCTTTCAGAAAGGACAAAAGGAAACACACTTTTAAAAATGATTCCTATCAGGAAAACAAATAGAAGCAATCTCTCCACCCTTTGTGTTTCTTCTGACCTCTGCGTTTGAGTCAAGGCTCGGTTACGTGCATTTCATTTTTTATGTCTGTAAAATGTCTGTGTAAGGAAGCATGTAATAATTTTTCAATCCTATTTTGCCAGCACTTCATATGCCATAGACCAGAAGCAAGAAACAGGGGGAGAAGGCAACAGAGGAGTATTTTAAACTATAAACTACTACTGAGAATTGCTCGTTCATTCACTGTCTGTGCTACTGTGACAGGTTTGACTTTAAGCCAGTATCTTATATTACATCCAAGTTATTTAAACCTTCAAAGGATTTCTGTAGAATATCATCTACCATTGTTCTGTGCTAAAGAAAATAGAGCACATGTGAAGAAAATTAGGCAAACATATATTTTATTTTTATTTTTTTATGAATGCAGTTGTGGAATGGAAATGGAACTTCTGTAGGAACCTCTTGGAAGAGCTGCAAACTGAGATCTCGTCATGCAGAGCCCAGACAATTAACAGCTGAAAAAGGGAAAGAAGGAAAGAGCTTATTTTTGCTTTGAGCAGAAACTGTGTCCAATACTGTCTGCTCTGTTCTGATCTTTTCACAGCAGCAGATCCATTGCTCAGGTTAGCTGCTTTGCTTTTTTTCACGGATGAAATAACAGCAAGTCTGCAGGCTGTCTCTGGCAGGCACTTTTGGCTCCCTCCTACTCTGTCTGCAGTCTCACTGTCAGAACACTCAGGGAGCAGAGCCGTATGCTCCCTAATTTATCTTCCAGCCCATCCCACACTCATATCGCTTTGCAGACATGACAAGAGGTGGTAGCAGTTTTAGAAGAGCTGAGATTTTTTATTTTGAATGTGGATTTTTTTTGTTCATATTTTTCTTCCTGGAGAATGTTTATTCGTCTCTCATTCCTTTGCTTCAGAGGAAGAATGGAAATTTCCAGTGCCAAAAGGAAAAGGATTAGGACTTGGTTTTAAGCACAGGGGAAAAAGCAAGCTTCTGTGTCTTTGAATTTTGCATCATTTAGGACTAAGCTTCAGAATGTCATACAGGGACCATCGCTGCAAACCTTCCTCTGCAACCTACGTCTCCACTGTGGAAGTGCTGCTCTCTTCCTGTAGAACGACCCCACCTCCTCCTTTTGAATCTTCTGTGCAGGTCAGGCCTTTTCAAAAGATGCCAGTGCCAGCTTGGCATCCTCCTACTGGTCAATCAGTGGCCAAGCTTGCTCCAGGAAATGCCGTCTCACCATCCAGCAGTGTGTCTTACTGTTCAAGGCTACATGTCATCCTGGCACACACAGACCAGAGGAGAGATTTTGGGAGCACTAATCACTGTGTCAGTCCTTCTGATGAGACATCCACATGTTCCAGTGCTTGCAAGGATCCCTGGGGACATGGATATGAGAGGTCTGGCACTCAGTCAATATCTGCATCTTACAAGCAATATTCAGAAAGAGAAAAAAGTGTTCATCATATTTCCCCTGGAAAAAGTGATCCCTTGAAGCTTGCTCTCTCCTTGCCTTCAGATGTTCTTTCCTGCAAAGCTCCATCAAGCTGGACATCACGCCTAAACGTTGATCTGTCTGCTATTCCAGCTGCTTCTGTGATCCACAGCAAAAATCTGCATGCATCTCTGGAACCTTGTGATTCACTGCCAGCCCAACAAGGCTGTAGCCAGTGCAATGTCCAAATGTCAGACCTCCACACTTCAATGAAGCTTTACATTTCGACGTGCAGCTTGATGATAAAGCCTTTTCGAGCAGGTTCCCATGGAAGCAGTCATGCTCATTCAAGTCTGCTCATGCCACAATTAGAGAAGGTGCCTGAAACTCCCTCTGGTCTTCCAACACGATCCAAGAAACCAAAGCAAGGTTTCCCTTCAGGTGGGTCACCAGCCCTTCAAATCACAAGATTTCATGTGACTTCCTCCAAGCATTCTGGCCTTCCCCAGCAGACTTTATCCAGAGATGTATGGCTGTCCCCAGCTGTGCTGACTGGAAGAGAAAATTCAGCTAGTGGGAATGAGATCATGAACGAGGATTTAAGTCCAGAGTTGATTGTCTTTCAGAATTACCCTTCATCTAGGCCAGAGTTTAGGAAGACTCCATGTGATGGTCTAACACCTGCTCACCACAAGGTTTCCAAAATCACCCTGGTATTTGCCACTCCTTGGACTGCTATGCCTATCCAGGTGGTAAGAGAATTTAGAAGAAGCCCAAATCCAAAAATCTTTATCAGAACACTTGATTCAGATAGACCTGGTCCACCCTTTCACCCTGTGGAGATTGGGGCTGGCCTCTCTCTATCAGTGAACCCTGTCTGCTGCTCAGGGTTGCTTTCTAGCCATTGGAAAAGATCTGCTTTGAGGCCTTCCCAGGAAACATGCAGTGTCAGAAGCGTATGCCCTGACAACCTTGTGACAAACATACCAGCTCACACCACAGCTTCAACTCACAGAGACACAGAGCGTGACGGGTCTCCGTCTATCGCCGTCAACATTGCATCCTTTGGGTCTGGGAGGAGAGTGGTGAAGATTTGTATTCCATTCTAGGAACAAACAGAAGATCCAAGTTGTGTTTAACCAAGCTGTGTGGATTTCTTTTTGCATGGATCCTGCCATGTTCCAACTCCCTGAAGATGACTTGCAAGACAATGATAAAGCTACTTGTGTTCTGCTGTGACCAAGGCTGCAGCTGCAGCCTGATCCATGCCCAGTGAAGATAAGGACTCTGCTCTAATTGAGCACTTAACCAGAGATCCATTTTAACCCTTAGAGTGCTGTTGTTAACACAGCATACAGCTGCTTACAGACTTTGCATGATTGGGCCATAGTGCTCAGCACTTTGGAGGCTTCAGAGCCAAGAGCTGGTTTTCCTCTCAGCTAGGTTGGACTTGATGGTCTCAAAGGTCTTTTCCAACCTAGTTAATTTTGTGATTCTGTAGTCAGTCTGGGACCTGGAAAAAATCCTCAGTGTTGTTTTCCTCAGTTCTTTTCTGTTTCACTGTTTTCATTTTCTTATTTGTCAAATTATGGTGTATTTCTAAATGTTAAATTCCTGGGTTTATAACTTTAAAAGTAAGGCTTGTTTTCAAAAGCCAAAGTATTTAAGTATGTAGAAAGAAATCACTTTTTTCCCCTCTTAGAAAAGGAGAGGTACCACCCTTTCCTGAGGGAAACAAAGGGAATTTAACATCCACAGCACATCAAATCTGGATATCCCAGCAAAGTTTCTAGCAGTGAAACTATGGGAAGTTTCAGAGCTGCTTTCAGACAAATATTTCATAAGTAAATATGTAAATGATGATGTTATATGGGTGTAGATTCCGGTCTAACACCAAATACTTACAGGGTAGGGATCAATATTGTGCATTTTGAAGAAGGAGGAAATAGTTGTGAAGAAGCAAACATAACAGTTATCAGAAAAACACCGGTTTTATCTCTGTGTTTTTCCCATATATATTTCCAATATCAGATAACTATATTCTTATGCCAAGGAGACAGTATGCAGTATGGGGAGGGAAGGAAATTTTAAATGCATTCAACATTAGAATTTTGCATATAGATGGTGAGGACAGCTGTCAATAATACAGGGATGTCAGTATGATAGAAAAAACGTATGTTTTCTTTTTATAAACAACTTCAGTGTGTTTTATTCCTTGTGTGGTTATAGTATAATACCTTCTTACCACTTTTACTGAAATGAAGCATAGTAAAACATTTCTGTGAACTTTATATAGTCATGGTATCATGAACACTTACTTTGTTAAAGCAAATTTATGATTATTTTAATTATTATTTCTAGTATTTACTTTTATCAGAATTAAGTCAAATCAAACTTTATTCTTCTCCGTCTTGACATATAGCTTGGACTTGCTTACATGCCTTAAGTGGAGTCTTTTAAATCTGATAATTCAGGCTTTTAGTACATGGTTAGAACAGAAAGATTTTCTGTCGTGTTCCAGCAATCTCAGCAGCAAGCCTGTGGCAGGCAGTGAGGGGCAAAATCTGTGGAGCTTGTTATACTGTGAAGAGCAAAAGAAGAAGAAGGAAATGAATTTGCACAAATACTTAAAATACATTTTATTCCAGAGAAATAAAAACTGCTCTTCTTGGAATACAAATTTCTTTTGGGGCTGTGTCATTTTCCAGTGCATATAAATGTGAAGTTGTGGCATCTAGACAACATAGTTATGTTAATAACTGAAATGTTTAATTTGGTATTTCTCCAAAAGCTAGAGCTGGCAGATGCTGTCACATAACTGTGTAAATAGCATTGGTTTATTTTAAATAATTTTTTTTTAATTGGACTTTGCTTTTAATTCTGAATTAACTTGTATGAAAGAGGTCTTTCTGGCAGCAACTATGCAATGAACTCAGAAATGACGAAAAACTCCAGTTCAGTAGGATTAAAAACTGTTTCTATGCTTTACATTGCTCATAACTTGAAAATTTATTCCAGAAAATCTCAGAAATCTCAAAAACCATTTTGTGGTTTTAAGCATCTTTGAAAGTCCTCACTCGAAAAGGAATCTGTTTTATAGTGAGTGGCCAAGTCTTTTACACTTTCTGTGGCTGAATATTAAATTCCCAGTGATGGGCCGTGATTCCTAATAGAAATAAACTTGAAAGAAAGTTTGTAACTGCTTATTGCAGGTTACCCGAGGAGAGCTGTGCAGTGTTTTATACTTGAAATCAATGTGTCTCATTCAGAGTAGGAGTTAGGAGACCTGTCTAAAAGTGTGCCAGAAAGTGAAGTAATTGGCAACAGGCCAGCATTGTGGTGTGGGAGCCTGTTTTTATTCTGCTTTCAGATTGGTATAACAAATGCTTAAATGAAAAAAAATGTTGTGGTTCTGATTAGAGCAATGGCTGTCAGAAGACTTCTGTGTAAAAGACAAATGGAATATGTTTACCTCAGCGGCTCTCCAGGCAGCAGCACTGCAGGTGCTACAGGGGCTGCTCTCCTCTGAGCACATTGCCATTGCCTCCCCTGCAACATAAGCAGCCACTTCCCTTCTGCAGAAATTTTCTTTCTGAGCACCAGTTTTCCTACTCAGTGTCAAAACCTTGGTTGCCAAGGGCACATGCACAGACTTCTTCTTGGAGGACTTAGTTCAAAGCTTTCAGTAGCCAGGAGGACCTTTGCCCACTGCTGTAACATCCAAAAGAATTGAGCTTTCAATGCCCACTGTCACTTGTGCTCAGTGGATTTCAGTGGGAGCAAGGCACTGAGCTCTCCGGTGGCAGCTGCTTATGAGTCACCACCCCACACCCCTGCTCTCAGGTATCTCTCTTCTCTTTCTCTAAGGAAAATAACCATCTTCCCTTGCCTTTTTCTTCCGTCAGAGACATACAAGCAGGAAGACTAATAGCTGACCCTTTCCTCAGGTATCAGTTTCACTGCTAACAGCTACTAAATAGAAGTCCCAGAGGTAAATAATTTTTGACCAGAAATGGTAGATAACTCACAATATATATCAAGAAGCTACAGAATTTTTAAAACAGGGTTTAAAACACCAAAATAGAGATGCAGCATGTGGCTCTGTGTCAGTGGTGAAAATACAGATGGCAATTATAAGTGGTTTAATAAAGCATTACAGTAGATAGACCTGGAGCCTACACATTTTTCTTCTGAAGTGCAAACTAAATCCAGTAACACTCTAAAAAGATCTCTCTCATTTAATACACTTGATAAGTAGGATAGATCAAAGGATTAAAGTTTGAATGACAGAGTATCCGCCTTCTGGTGGGGGCTGTGTGTAACACACAGAGACATAGCAGAGGTATTAATGTATTTCTTTAGACATTCTGGTGAATTATGGGCCAGACTTACTCTAAACTTCATCCTGTTGTACAGTGGCCTTTCTCTCTTCATGACTGCAATTACTGTGATGGGAATGGATTAGCACAGAGCAGTTTGAAAGTCTGGCCTGCACATTATATTTGTTTGTGCATTTTCCTGTATAGGCAAAATATTCACAGCTCAAAAATGGGCCAGAACATCAGGCTGAGTCTGGCTGTCAGTCCTCTTATCCACAGCTCCCAAGGAGGGCTGAGTGGTGGCAGCAGTAAAAAGTCCATTAAGCAGCTGAACATCAAATGTCAAAGCAAGGTAGTGGCTGAAATATGGGGTCTGTCCAAAGCAATCAGGGCAGGATCAGTGCACCTCAATGCAGCTCAGGAGGGACTGATGGCCAGGGCTGAGCTGAGAGATTCCCAGATGGGAGCAGGAGTCCATCCAGGGCCCTTAGTGCTGTCAGACCCTGGCAAGTAGGTGTGGAGTACCCTGCACATGTGTTCAAGCTTGGGAAGCCTCTCCTGCAGAAGATGCCCTGTGGGGTTAAGCAGTTGTCCAGAGAATAAACATCATGGCTGGTTTTATAAAGCAGCTGTCAAAGAACATCTTTTCCCTCTTATAAAAAAACACTCTGTAAGACTGCTACAGGACTGTGACATTTTGCACAAGGGTGATCTCTCTTGATCACTCTAGATGTTTGGGTTTTTTTACCATGCACATCTATGGCTTAAAGGCACAGATTTACCCATATCCTTTACTAGCCCATTTCCAAAATGTTTAGCAGTTGTTTCACTGATTCTGTTCTGCTTCTTTCTTGCCTTGTAATTCTTTCACATTATATAATTGATCTCAAATCTTCTACAATCTGTTATTTGCACTTTACCTTGTCAAAATTACTGATTGGAATTTCTCATCCTTGTCCAAAGACTTGTGATTCCATGAGCTCACAAAATGGATTACACATTACACAATGCTGATAAATGCAATCCCTCACAGTGGTCTGATTTCCCAAAGTCTGTCCAACCATAGTCACTTCAGTGTGAACCTTATCCATGGATAGTCTTTGCTCATGTCCTGTCAGAGGCTACGAGTGGGGATTTTATCCTGCTGTTGTCTCATCACTGAACAAGAAAAAAGCCTTTGGGCAATTGCATCCAATGAAAAATAATAAATTCCTGTCAACCTGAAGAAAAGCATAATTTTTACTTGCTAATAGATAACTATATTCTTTACTCTTTTGCATTTGGCAAAACTAAGTATAACAAAATATATGAGACAATTAACTGGGCAATCATTTTTCTTGACACCAGAACAGAGTAAGGGAGCACTGCAATGCCTTTGAGACGTGTGTGAATTAGTTGGAAAATGTGCACACTTGCACAATGTTAAAAGGTGCAGAGGTCAGATTTCTTAAAACCACATTTTTTATTTTGGACTAAAGTCTCTCTGCATCAGAGACTGGCAGAACAGAGAATAAATAAAATCAGTGCAGATAAGTTGGAATGATGGCCTGAAAAAATGACAAATGTAATGCACGTGGTACAGGTGCAAGCTGTGAAATCTTTTCAGGTGCAATACAGAAGGGGGGCAAGCTGGTCTGACAGCACTTCTGAAAACTTTCTGGAAGATCATAGCAAGGTGAACTTGAGTTCATTGTGTTGTATAAAAGAAAAGCACTATATATAGGCACATGCTGAAGATTGCAGCTTGAAAGGCACTCTGCTGTCTTCCCAATCTTCACTCGGGCAGCTTTATTGCTTATTGCCACTTGTTACATCAAGTCTCAAAACAAGTGGAAATGGAGAAAACCCAGAGGAGAGCAATAAGAATAATCAGAACCAAAAAGACAGAGATGTTGTGGAATGATTGATCAGATCACTGTAGTTTTAGCCGTGAGAAGACAGAAATCCTCTCACGCAGAAGGTCTACAAACGTGAACAAGGCTGGAGCAAATGTAAAAAGGAATGAACTCCTGAGTGTGAGGAAGAGGGCAGTATGTAACTAGCTGTAGCAATAGCCATGCTTTTTCAGGCTAGATGTCTGAAAAACCGTGCTAATTGTTGAGGTACTGGTTTAAGTACCTCAGTACTCAACCAGTGCTTTAAAGCACTGGTGTAAGTTGCTCAGGGAGGCTGCAATGATGCTCTGTTACGGAATCTCTTCTAGGACAGAATCATATGGACATCTGTCAGACATGACAGTGGTCTTGCTTGGGATTATAAGGATGGCTTAGACCTCTGGAATTCACTGCCTTGTCACTTGGTGGTTGTGATAAGGACTGACAGGTCACTTTCCTTAGGCAGACCTGTTAATGCTTCACTTTCTTGCTCAGGACCGTGGACTTCTAATAATTAATTTCTGTCTTCTGTTGCATCCTGCTCCTTTTTTTCCCTCTCAATTGTACTCCCAGCAGCAGAGTTAACACCTCTTCTCCCATTTATGAATCAAGATTATGGGATAATTAATTCACTGAGGAAAATAATAAACTTCTTTTTATAGGTTTATTTGAAAAGCAGTGACCTCGGAAGGTCTGTAGATGAAGTAGAGCAACTGATAAGGAAACATGAGGCTTTTGAGAAGCTTCTGGCATCACAGGATGAGAAGGTAAAACAATAAACAACAAATATTCTACCGGCTAGAATTCTATGAGCCAAAATTATAAATATAATTTTTTTTTAAATATGGTAACACTGAATTGGTAACAAGTGTGAAATGCCTGATATGCTTGAACAAAAGATAAAAAGGGGAAGCTTAGGGAAATAAGAGGCAGAGCACTGGAGAACAACTGTTAAAACACTCCATGCCCAGGTCTATGCAGCAGATAGGAAAACCACTCAGTAAGCTGAACAGGGGGACTTACAAGAATTTAAAAGCAGGCCATATTGTATTATGGATATCAGAAGTTTCTGCCTTTTTTCATTAAAAAAAATTTGACTTTTAAAGCAAGTAAAATAGAGCAGGTGTTTTACAAAACACAGTAGGTATTTTGACATTAAAAAAGTTGTCAATATGCACTTGGTATACAACGGCTGTAGCAAATGGGCAGCCTCTCTGCACCTTTGGAATAGACACTGAATTGCTCACCTGTGTAAAGGAATCTGCCTGGCTGGTGGCCACGGCTGTAACTCACCCAGGGCAGAGCTAAGCTTAAATCTGTGGCTGTGCCTGGCTTCCCCAGAATGAACTCCCAGGACTCCTGCCAGCTCCCTGCCAGACTGATTGCTCATTTTGAGAGCTGTATTACAACACCTGGTTTCCAGAAAGCAATAAAATCTGAGCACTCATGGGCATCATGCTTGCTTCATGATTCCTTGCACTGGACAATCAGTGGCATATAGGGACTCCTGAAGCTACAATTTTAATTAATTTATGTAGCTGGGATGTACCAGCAACAGTAATGTCAGAGATGTAACATAGTACAGGTTGAGGGGGAATGTTGGTTAACTTGTCCCTGTTGTTCTTGGTTCACTACAGAAAAAATGAGACTATTTTAGCTATGAAAGGAGTTTATTTTGTTTCTTTCACACCACTTGGAAGCATAAAAGTAATTTGAGATGTGTTGCCTCCTCAGATGATGTCTCTTCAAGAACAGGCAAGCAGATTGGAAAAGGCTGATGGACTAGAGGGGCAAAAGATTCAACACAAACTGAATGTCATTCACGAGAGAAAGCGTCAGATCAAGGATCTATCCCAGAGCAGGAGAGAGAAGCTGCAGACTGCCCTTCTTCTGGAACTTTTCTACCAAAACTTGGAAGAGGTAAGAGGGTTTTAGACTGGGATGGGGATGTAAAGCAGAGGAACTGCCTACCTCTGTTGTGTGAAGTGCTCACTCTTGCCAGACATTATCAGGTGGATGGATGATCTACTCTGGTGTGGCAACTCCTGCCACATTCATGCAAAAGGATGCTCCAATGTCATTCCTGTTACTATACTATTGTCATGGAATTGTGCCCATTACAGCCATTTCACTCATCAAAAGCTCTGCTAAAATAAAACAGTTGAAAGGAAAACTGCAGGCTAATACATATTTTTGATTTGGTGAGAAAGAAAATGCATTTCAAATCAGGATGAACACAAAGTGGAAAGCCTGGGCATCAAGCTTTATTTGTGTTCCTTGAAGGCCTTCAAAACACTGCTGTGACTCAGCATAGCTCTTGAGCTACTGTAGACTGGCCTCTGCAGAACATGCTGGTCTCTGTCTCCTGTTCTGGCCTTAGTCCTGTAACTGAGTAGCTCTGCTCTGTCACTACTGTTGGAAAGACAAACTAGGTCAGCCGTTCAAAGGGCAGCATAACATGTGTGACTGAGAACTGTGCTGGCACAAACAAGAGCACACAGACCCAGGGGCACATTTTCAAGCACTCTTGCTGGTCTGGTATCCACCCCTTCTGCTGCTTTGTCCCATGGAATGTCCTCAATGGTTTGCAAAACCAGAGCTATACCTTTTCTTTTTCCTTCTCCTTTTTCTCTTTTTCCTTTTCCTTTTTTTCTTTTTTCTATTTCTATTCCTATTTCTATTTCTTTTTCTCTCTTTTTCTTTTTTCTCTTCCTTTTTCATTTAATAAAATTTATTAGAAATTATTAATACACCCAAATATTAACTTGTATTATTTGGTTATACTGTTACTATCCCATGATATGAAAGTAATGAAAATCCACCAGTAATGGTCAGTCCACCTTTTGGACTAGCAGAGGGGAGTGGATGGACTGGATGGTGCATTGCACAGGGGTGATAATTTCAGAAGAGCAATTTCCCAAAATCCTCTTGGTAGAGAAATTGTCAATGCCCTTCTAGAGATGCAGTCAACCCATTAGGTAGGAATAGTTATGCATTTCTTTCCATCTCTCTGTAATTGTCAAATCAGTGCTTGGGCTGGGGTTCCCCTTCATTCTTGAATCACAAGCTTAGTGCACAAGATTTGGCCCTGCATAGTGAAGAACATTTCCCTATTCTCATCCACTTTCTCCACGTAAATTCAGCCAAGAGTTCTTTGGGGAACTTTTGCTCTCAGGATATGTGCTCATTTACCTCACCAACCTAGAATCATTGCCTAATGCTGTAGAATGTGAATTTCACCAAGCAGATAAAAAAACCAAAAATCTTATAATAATATCTTCCTTTCTCTTTGTTGGAGAGAATGGAACGTTTAAATTTATTTTAATTACATTCTGGGTGTGTACAAGTTTGTTTATGAGAAAGGTCCCCACAAGAATGTTAAATTCGGAGATGTGTTTTGAGTTTGACTGTGAAATCAATGAGGTCATTGCTTATTCTTACCTCGTAAGAGAACCAAACCCATAGCTCAGGTCCCGCTCCCCTGAAAACTCTCTGTCCTGCAAACATGTTAAATAATTTCTATTGATCAAACTGAATATTTTGTGTCAGCAGAAATTAGTGATCATTGTCATCATTAAAATTCTTCTAGTTATTCTCTAGAAGCAAATACATAGAGAACACATTAGTACAATGACCCACAATAATCAACTCAAGAGATCACATGCAGTTTACAAAACAAGACTCACCCTTCTAAAGTAGAAATATGGTGCTTTTGTCTCATGTAAAGCGAGACAGATTTATAAACTACCTTATTGCCAAAAAATCTGTAGCTCAGTGTTAATCTGGAAGACAAATGAGAAGTTGCTACTCAGAAATACTGAGTATTTATTTTTATAAATATTTAAATTTAAATTATATTTAAATCTGTATTTAAATTATTGCAGAGGGAATATTATAAAGTTAAAAGTTTTTGACTTATAAAGCTGGCTCCAGGTTTTAACGCTGGCTTTGAAACTTGCTCATGATATTAGTAGTACTTTCTTTCCCTTTCATCCTGTACATAAGAATAAAAAAGCATTTACATGTTTATGTCAGGGGAATGGGAGAGAGAATTAGTTTTTTCTAGATGTCTGGAGTAGGCACATCCCTTTATATGCTTTGCATACTTCTGTTATTAAAAAATCAGTGTAATTTATGGTTTGTACTCGTGAGGTTACAGTAACTGATCTTTTGAAAGAGTAAGTTTCTAAATTGGTAGTCCCCACATTTTTTAATTACTCCCATAGAAATAAGTCTGGTCTTGTGCCTGCACTGAGCATAACACTAGTTTTTCTGTTGTCTTCACTGAAGTAAAAATGGCTGCCCAGACAACCCTTAAATCTTTCCATAGAAAGATCTTGGGAAAACAGATCAGCTTTGCTTCACATCTGAAAGGTGGCACCAGGCCAGGAGAAGGATCCCTCACTCTCTAGAGCCATCTTAAACAAGCCTTAAAATAAACCAAGGCACTAAGAGTTCAGATGTTCAGTCTATCATTAAAGTCACTGCTTCTAATTAAAAAGTAGGAGAGAAATTGACCTTGAAGTGGCTTTATCCTGGGGATTGGTTTGTTTCTCATTCCAGCCATATGGATGAGCCTCCCATTCAAATGAAGAGTCACTTGAGTGACACTGAAGCACGAATGTGTGCCTGGGAATGGGAGAAGGCCATCAAGGAGGGTGTTGGAAATGAAAGCAGCACATGACAATGTGTAGCCCTTACTAAGTTTGACATGGCCTGTTTGGGTCTCTAACTGTGCTTTGGAGGGAAACAGTTTCTGGAGAGCAGGCTGCTAGAGAATGTTGTTTCTGTTATTGTTTGTAGAATCTCAGCAGCTGAAAAAACATTTCAAATCATTAATTAACAGACAAAATCCTCCAGCTGACAAGTCTTGTGTGCACGTAGCACACAGATCTGCAAGGACAGCCAGGATATTTTGAAATTAATAAAGCTGCCCTTCAATTAGCAGTTTTTGTGTTGTCAAAGCATTACATTACTTCAGTGCTCTGAGGACAACAGGATCAGTTACAACATTATATCAAGTGTTCAGCTCTCAGTGCTTTGATAGATAGAAAATATTTCCTTCAGTGCTAGGGGCTAAAGTTCAGCAGAACTTAAAGAAAACTGTGGGAAAGTTGGTTTCCTATTCTTCATTTTATTCTGCATGTTTTAAAATCCCCTTAAAAATAATTTCCTAAGAGAAACGCGTAACTTTTGCTTTGTTAGCTCTCACAAATCACCTGCTTTTCTGAATCTGATATTTCTGACCAGATAACTTTGAATTTTATGAAGTATAAAAGCAAATATAGTTGCATTTCCTTCCAAATAATCTGACTACTGCTTGGGCCCCATCAGCAAATCTTTGCATTTGCATTGCATTTTCCATTTAGGTCTCCCAACACCACTGACATGAGGAAATGTTAGTGCTGTTTTATAGGTGAGGCACTGAATTCTAACGAATCTTTGCCCATTTTGCAGGTAGGTCAATGGCAGAGATACCAAATGAAATTCAGAGCCCTAAAACCCCAGACTCAGTGATCATAATCTCACTTTAAATGTCATGCTCTCTACATAATCTAGAAGACTGTATAATCTGCCTTGTGATAAAATCTGAGGTATTCAAGGAATTTTTCATTACTCCTGTGGTCAGATAAAAATCAGTTTCATTCCGACCTGCTTTTAACAAAGTAGAATAAGTTCAGAAACTGGAGATCCACCCACCTCAGCTGTCAGCTCCCACTCAATCTGTCCAGCCCAGGTACAGACACTTGCACAGGATGGTGACATATCCTGGGAGGAGGCCCCAGGATCCCAGGTGGCTGTTGTGCTAACTCGGGTGCCTCTCAACGTTGCAGGCAGAAGATTGGATCAGTGAGCGCATGCAGAAGCTGGAGGACCCTTCCACACAAGACCCCAGCAATCTGCAGGACAAGATGAAGCTGCTGCAGAAACATCAGGTCTTTGAGGCAGAGATTCTAGCAAATGAAGAAATCATCACAGCTGTTAATAAGGTGACCCTCTCACTCTGTTAGTGTTTTTAAAGATTATTACTGCTCATCCAAAGATGGACAGATTGATGAAAGGTAAAGGAAGAGTAGTTTGGTCATCACTTCTGCATCAATTATCCCACTGGTGTGACAAGAACCCAGTTGATTTGCCATGGAAATGTAATGCTGTTAATTTACAGCAAGGAGATACTTCATTTGCTCCACCCAGGAGCTTCCGTCTTTCCTTATAGCCTAAATAGGAAAATACACACTGAGTTCTTCCTTGTCTGACATGATTAATCCTACAAAAGGCAAAGAGGATTTCATGCCAAATTTGTGAATATTCTTGTTGGAACTGGGTGAATCATATAGCTAAAGGGCACAGTCATCTGTAATATCTCGCTTGGCGCTCCCATTCCATGAATATCTTCCTTGGCAGGGAAATATTCAAATCCCTGTGTTCCATGATTCTCAATTCCCTCCACATGTAAAAGCTTTCCAGCTGGCTTTATCATGTGGGTGATAAGAATTTATATAAGTAATCTGTTGCTCAATCCAGGTTAGGAAGGTGAAAGAATCCTCCTAGGAAAGTCATGAAACATAGTAATCCCATTAAAAATGAGGCAACTTTAACTTCTAATTTCTTCTTCTGAATGTGAAGAAAGGAGAAGCCCTGGTATCAAAAGGCCACCCAAAATCAGGAGAGATCCGTCGCCAAGTCCGCGTGCTTCAGGAACACTGGGAGAAGTTGAAGAGAGCTGTTGCTGCTCGTGGAAAGATGCTGGAGGACAGTCGGGACTTCCTAGAATTTCTCCAGAAGGTGGACCAGGTGGAAGCCTGGATCAGGGAGAAGGCAAGTGGATTTTAGTATTTAACCCAAGCAGCACACTAAAAACTTGACATTTAGCAATGACATTCTGTGTCATCTTCCAGGATATATGCCTAGTGACTTTTGTCTGGAAGAATCATGACATGTTCTACAAACAATATGAAAGGAATGACTGAAAAAATTCTATGGAGTCTGTCCATACCAGAGTCAACTGGGCAGTATTAGCACAATCTTCTCATGTGAACTGTGCACATGAAGAGTTTGTGATTATTTGTGGCCCTCTCATGTGTCTCTACTTAGACAAAGAAATGAAAGCAGATAAGAATGGAAGACACTTGAAGCATTGGGCAGCTGGCCTTCACTCTCATTGTATATCAAATCTGGAAGTTTCTCTTTGCAGGGGTGAAGGAAGAATGACTTTCATTTAGAGGCTGCTTCCGTAGCCAGTAGTAGATCAAAAAGGGAGTTGGGACCAAGTCTCATAATTATCTAAAGATCAGAAGAAACTGTTTCAGAAGCTGTAGGTTGGTGATTTATAGACACATCACAGAAGTTACTGCATCAGGATAAGCATTGGGAGTTGCTGTGGTCTTGTACTCTTTTCCTAAATATTTGTCTGTTTGCTGCTTATTTCCCTAGGAGGTCATGATTAATGTAGGTGATGTGGGAAATGACTATGAACACTGCCTGCAGCTCAAGAAAAAGCTGAATGAGTTCCGTGGAGCAACATCAGGGGTAAGAGGTGTTTTCTGTGCTCATGTCGTGCATGGCTGCAAGCAGCAGGTAACTTTTCAGTCCAGTTAATAAATACAGTTCCAGTGCCCTGAGGAGGTGTAAGACCAAAGTGATAGGAACATCACTACCTCAAAAGTCATTTTAAAAGACTGAATTTTCTCCTATTATGCCTTCTGCTTTGAAGATGTCTAGGCAGGACTGTCAGCCACTCCTGACAACCTAACATTTCAGACTGCATTAAATGACTCACTGTGTGAGCCTGAATTTGAGCAGATTTTGTTTGGTTCATGTCGTCTGCAAAGTCGCAGTGACTTCCATCCAAAAGCGATTTAAAAATGTGTGTTTCAGCCATGCTTGTTTGACTCTGAGAACTGATCTGGACCTTCCATGAACAAGCCTGTAAAAAAAACAGTTCTCTATTTCTATCCTCTATTTCTCCATTTTCCTTCTCCTGAGGAATGGTCTCATTCTCATACTCCTTCATCCAAATTAAGCACATAAATCTGGGGGCCTCTGTTTATATACACACATGTGGTTACTCATGAATCATAACGTTAATAACCAGACATTTAGTAAAACAGAGCAGTGGTTTACGCTTTGGATAACAGTCATGTGACAAGACAGCTGCACTCTTCACCTTTCAATGCTGAGATCTCTGTCCTTCTTTTGTGGTGCTGAGTCACGACAGCTGCCTCTCCTGCCCCCAGTGAGATGTGCCGACTTAGGCACCAAACCTGGGAGCAGGGAGACAAGGGAGCCTCCTTGTCATGTGTTCAGCTCCCCCTGTGTGAGGCCATATATTGAGGGGATGCAATTGCAGCAACCTCTTGTTCTCTCTCTGTTTGTGTGAACTGCTACAGATGAGGACTAAGAGGTCTGTGTGTCACACAGGAAAGATTACTGCGCTGATTTGCTAGTCTGGAAATTGCTGGAAAGGTCTGGGAAAAGATGTGTTAGGAATTTGTGAGTGATGCTTATTCCAATGTAGTCTCCTAATATTCTTCATCCTTCATTTGCCTGTTATCTTTTTGTTGATTCTTGTTATGACAGCTCCCATCATCTACTTTTGTTGCCTAGTAGCAGGAGACAATCCTCTTCTGCAAAGTAGCAGTGTAGATATGCCTGACACTAGGGAGAAACCCATGAGCTCCCTATCCCAGAGCCCAGCAGAATTTTGTGACAGTGCATTCACACTGGATTTGAATAGGGAGCCGAATTACTTGGCTTCAGCACCAGGGAATTAGTAAATTGAAGAGACATTCATTGTGCTCACCAGCTGACTGTGAGATAAGGGATTGGGCAAGAGCTCTTCTACAGCTTGTGCCAGCCAAAAGAAGGATGATTAATAGGGCAGAAACAACCCAGTTTTCCAGTCAGCATAAGCCTCTGAATATGACAGTTATTCCATAAACTAAGGTAGATCTTATGTGCCACTCTTGCAACTCTTGGCCTTATCTTGGCTATCAGCCTGTAGCCACTGCTCCTGTAACACTCTGAACATGACTCCTGCAGATAAAAAGTTGGGACAGTTATGCAGTTATGCCCAGATAGTTTGTGCTCAGCTGTGTCGTGCTTCCTAGGATGATACAAACAGAAGGAGGCTGCTTCTGGCACAGTGCGTGCATCCATCCAATCTGGGTTTTCCCACCAGAAAAACCTGAGATCAGGGTGGGGAGTAATCATGCTGCATTGATGGCTGCCAGACTTCCTATTCATTGTGCTGCTATTATTTCCCAGGAGAGGAGGCTGCAGGGTTTCTGAAGAATATCTGTCTGTCTGCTGGTTTCTCTCTTTTACTTTATGGCTGTGTATAATAGGAAAGCACATATGGAAGCAGGCATATTGGTATGGATGCAGCATAAACAAAACACACAACAGAGTGAATACTTACATTAACATCTTACAGCTGTGCTTCTTTACACCAGTGATTGTCTCCCTGCTAAACCTGTGATTCATTTGTCCCAGAAAAATAAAGAATGCGTTTGAATATTGGAGCAGCATTGGCCATCTGTAGCGCTCCAAAAGGAAAAAAATTATCCTACTGTACTCCAGATTATATGGGCAATGTGCAAATATTATCCATTCTGTGGTATGTGCATGGGAAGAAAGTCTCCTAGAAGACTTAGACTTAGAAGAAAACAGAGTGGCATAGGTTGTCTGGGATTCTCAAGGCTGTGTGGATTTTGAGCCTGTTGTCTACAGTACAGAAGGCACTCTAGGACAGAACCTCACCAAGATAAAACAGCCAGTGGGCCCAGGAGCTCACGAGTCACCACCTGTCTGACAGAGGAACAATCTGCCTCATATCAGCAAACAGCAACTGCATCTGTGTTTCTTCACCAAATAAACCCCTGCTGGAATATCTGGCTTAGAAATAAGGGTCTGAGGGATCTCACCTAGACCAAGATCATTGCTGCATCTACAGCCATTAATGTTCTTTCTTGCCTTTACTATCTTCTCATCAGGCACATGGTAACACCAGCACTTGTAGTAGAGCAAACATCATGTGTCTGAAACATTAGTGAGGTAAAACCTTTTCTTGCTGCAGCTTGACTGTCACCTCGGTGGAAAACTCAGTCACAAGCAATTTGAACATGTACCTTTGTTCCCTTTATCACTTTACAGGAATCAACAGTGGACGATGCCCACATCAGGACAATCAATGCCCTGGCCATGAAACTGGAGAGACAGAACAAGGAGGAAACAAAAACAATCTATGAGCGCCGAAAGCAGCTCAATGAGAAGTGAGTGTGCTTTCAGATGTCCTGTGTAAAGCAAAAACAGGAAGGGAAAATTAGGTGTCTTCGGCTGAGATAAATGGAGGAATTGAAACATTTGTTTTCTTAATATCACAACTACCAAATATCAGACACTGGAGTTGTCTTTCCAGACTGCCAGAGCAGGTAGCTTAGAAGGATTCTTAATCCAGAAGTGCCAAAGACATGTTTCTAGCCTTGGAGTCAAATGCTCTGTTTCACACCACTTGGCACATGAGAGTCACGAAGCTTAGACTCTTCCATTTATTCACACAGTTGTCCTGGTGAATTGCCCTGTGCTTTTGCTGCTGCACAACCCCCTATCTAAGAAACAAAAGCATAAAGATACCGATTGAGAGCTTAAGAAAACTGGATCAGTACTTTTTAGTTTTTAACCCCATGCCATCCTGAAGACATGGAATAAATTCAACCAGATAACCTTCTCAGGGTAATGGTTTATCCCTGTGATAAGCCCCCTGCTATAGAGAATTTGGGGATCAATGCATGAGGTAGTTCAGAAAACCTGTGGTTTTGTTCAAATATGAGTATCATGAAACCCGTTTGTGGAAATCCTTACCTCTGATATACATCTTTAAAACATTATTTCCAACTAAAGGTGGAACAGTTTTCATGGTAACCTGAATGCATACAGGAAGAAGTTAGAGGGAGCCCTAGAGATTCATGCCTTAATCAGAGAAATAGATGATATCACAGAAAGAATTACTGAGAAGGTAAGTTTTCCAATTCTGATTAATTGAAATGGAAAAATGCTCTACCAGTCTTATTCTTTCAGGAAATAGAGGTAAAAATGCCGATCCTGAATTATAATTGTGATATTAAAAAAAAGAGGGAAAAAAAGACTATATAAAAGCTAATTATTTCATCAATGTAAGTAATTACATTTATTTAATTATGAGTCAATAGGTAAGTGGTACCACTTAAGGTTACAAGACTTTTGGCTTGAATTTTTAAAACAACTTTAAAAATCTATTTCTTCACTTTATGGTATTTAGTTTCTTGGGATCCCAAAGGCAAATTTTGCTTTTTGTATTTTCATAACACATGCCTGAATTTCTGTGCCACAATTTATTGTGAAATATTTTCCTGGTTTGGTATGTGATTAAAAAAAAAAAAAAAAAAAAGGAGAGAAAGATTGAGAAATGGAGGGAGGCACAACTGTCTTTGTTTTACATGTGAATGGCCAGAGGCACCTTAAGCAGGATTATGACTGCTCAAAGAGGTGTGGATTCTTGTTTCATCTCTGTAAGGAGAGCAGACAATGTGCTGTGTTGATATCTAAAAAGACAATAAGAACATTCAGATGGCAATGCAAAGAGGTGAAGGAGGAGGAGGAAGCTCTTTGAAATAATTAAGATATGAATCCCTTTGTTTGGTGTAATCTTCACCATTTGCATATCTCAATGCCCTCTCCAGAGTGTATTGATACAAGCATTGGATTATGGAAAAGATGTGGAAAGCGTGGAAAACCTGATTCGAAGACATGAAGAAATGGAGAGAGAAATCAGTGTTATTAAGTCCAAAATGGAGGTAAGAAGTAGGGAAGTACAAAATATACTAAAAAAAATTCACCTTTTCTTCTTGAAAATATGGTGGAAAAATCATTGTTATTCTTCAGATTGATTAGCAGGAATTTTCAGCAATACAAGAAGTGCAGAATAAATTCCTTCTCATGAAAATACCAGGCTGCTTGATCCTACTTTATCTTATCAAATATTATTCTTCCTGATGCACAAAATCTAAGAAAAGTCCCTTTTTAATGTTCTCTAAGTCTCTGGCCCTCACCTGCAAGCCAGCTCAGACTGTCATATACATTTTGGAAAGCATGGACTTCATCTTTCCCCCAGTTCCTGGATTTAGTTGAACCAAAATCACAACTCTATTTCTGTTCAGAATTTAAATGCAAACCCCATACTGCACGTAGTCAGAATTAGCATTTCATTTTCCTGTTTGTCCATATTCTGCAAAACTCTTTTCTAAACTGTAAACTAAGTTTTTTTGCATTCAAAGTAATGCACAGAGATCTTTCTTCACATGGATGTTTGCTCACAAATGCTTGTGTATTACTTCTTGCATATTACACATCCCTTTGTATATTTTGCTATTGTAATTTAATTACCTGCCTTTGAGACCTAGGATCTTAAAAAAGAACTATTTTTCCTGAAAGGCAAACTCAGGAATGAATATAAGTATTTGGCATAAATTTACCCCACTATAAATCTCTTCCCAGCCACTGGAAGTGGAATCTTTCCGCCTTTCCACAAGGAATCCGTCCATAAATGACAAACTGACTATGAAGCAACAGGAGATGAAAAACAACTGGCTACGACTCCAGGGACAGGCCAAACAAAGGTGAAGACTTAGAGTTGTTTGAATATCTCTTAGCAGGAGCAAAGCTGCTCCCTGGGGTCTAAACCCTACTTGCCAGAGGTTTTTTAAAGGTTTTTAAGGATTTTTTACAAAGTTTATACAGGCACCTGCATTGGAAAAAGTGTAACTTGATACACAAAAAGTTCCACTAATGGGACTTTGGGAAAATTAATACAATGTTTTTGTGGTTTATCCCATTAAATATTTCTACTAAAATGCCTTCAGACTATCAAATTAAATCTATTATAAAGCCTTTGTGAAAGGCTTATTTTTTGGATGGTTCTTGAAGATTTTTTTTCCCTCGAATCTTTCTAAAACAAGAAAGGCTTAATCCTGATCTGTAATCACTGGTGTAAGCAACACATATGAAGGCTTTTTGTCCTTTCTTCTGCTAATGAACTGATGTAGGAAAATGAGTTAAGTATGTTGTCTTCAAGGCAGTGTGCATCTCCTGTGTTTTTGGTTAACATGAGGACTCTTAGGAACTGTAAGGAAAAGCTTGAATTAATTTCATTTGGCTTCTGTTAAGATATTTTCCTCTGTGAATGGGGAGGGAAAGGCAACTAGATAATTCCATGTCACATAATGCTGAACTGCACCTTGTGTGGCAGGAAGGAGAAGCTGGCAGCCTCGTACCAGTTGCAGAAATTTAACTTGGAGATGAAGGAGATACTAGACTGGGCCCAAAACACCAGAGCTTTAATGGAAGCAGGGGGGCTGCCTAAAAGCGCAAATGAAGCTGAAAGTATGATTGAGGAGCATCAGGAGAGAAAGGCAAGTATCCTCTGTGGTTCCAATTGCACATCCTGGGAATCTTTCTGTGTGCACTGCATGCTTCTGTCAATAACATGGTAAAAAACTGTTTTCAGTACCAGGCTGGGGATAGAAATCACCTACATACTGACAAAACTGCCTCATGGGCTGTTGGATGGCTTGTGTCTCTGCAAAAAGGCTCATGAGCTCTCACCTGTACTGCTGTCCAAGCCTGACAGGGAAAAACAGGTTCAGTCTCACATCATGCTCACTGCTCATCTCCTTATTCATATTGCCAAAGAAGTTAATGCCAGCTAATCCTTGCTTTGAGCTAGATTTTTTCATGTGAACTTAATTTACCTGAGAAGAAAATAAAAACAGCAGTTTGTTTCACACAGAGAAGTAAATTAACTGAATGGTGCTATACATTCAGTTCTGAGACACTTCATATGCCAGTTAATTGTTATCTTTCTAATATTTTGGTGGCTAATTTGGCTAATACTTTTGGGGTTTTTTTTTTCTAAAAGGAGTGATATTTTAATTAACACTAGGGAAAAAAAAAAATCTATATTTTACTTTTTCCCAAGGATTATAGGTATCTTTCAGCTGTTGTGCTACATTATCTTTGCAATCATTTTACTTTTTCTAAAAATCCTGTTCAAAGAATAATTACTAATATCCAGTGCTTTGTGGGTCCCTTTATTAGCACAAGGAATTTGTAGATTCTGATTAATTTTCCAGTCCTGAATTTAGTGTGAAGTCTTTAGAGTCATCCATTTTAACAATGCTTTCTCATATCACTTAACATTGTTTTTGCTAAAAATTATTTGTGATATTAGAAATATCACAAAACACTGATGTAGTGTGCTCCAAATTCAAATGGTGTCAAGATCTTTAATATCTGATAATCAAGGAACCCAAATGGTTCTAAGGAGACAATCACAGAGAAAAGGGGGAAATTTGCCATCATGTTCTTATGTTGACTAAACCAAAATTATAGGCAAGGCAAGAAGGAAGGTTCTCCTAATTCTGGTCAGTGGCTCAAACCAAAGTCCTTAGAAGAGACTAGAGTTGAACACAAGATGCTAATGTGATTTTTAAAAATATTTGAATTACAATTTTATAGCTGTGTTATCTGTGATTAGGCAACACCACTACCACAAAAATCTCTAAAAGCAGCAGTTCTAATTTCAGAAATTTAATAGTACATGCCATAGTGTTTAAGGTGGTTTATGAGTTAATACATGGTATTGTTACAGTCCGTAGTTACTTCCATTTTCAAATTGCTGTCATTAGAAATTCCACATTCAGTTTGCAGTGGTCATAGTTACTTTTTATGCTTTCACCTTCAGGATGAATGTAATTCATTCCTCAGACCAGGTGCAAAAGTTAATTGTGTTTCATGTAACAACACAAAATGAAGTAAAACCATGTATTTAAAGTAAAAATCTGATGACAACTTATTTGTCTCCATTTGGGAGAGGAAAAATTCTGGGCACTGTTTCTTAAAAGAACCACTTTCATGTAGGAAGACTGGGGGATGATATTATGAATGTTTGAAATGGTATTCACTTATATCTCAACATTTTCTAATCTGTTTCTAACTAAATCTCAATTTTCATTTGTAGGAAAACAGTTGTTCCTAGACCAGTAATGTCATTTACTATTTACATTTATTCTCCCTTAGGCAATTCTGTGCCCTTCCAGTAACATAGCTCAAAGATGAATGATTTTCCATACAAATATTAGTGCTGGAAAGTTACAGACCAAACTCTTCCCCTTAAGGCTTGTATTCTGAATAATGGCTTTTCATAAATCCTTGACATCAACCTTAGTAATGTATTTTAGGAGGAGATTGAAGCCCGGGTGGAAAGATTCAATGCTCTCAGTGACTATGGTAAGGAACTTGCCAATTCTGGTCACTATGCAACCCCTGAGATTCACCAGTGCCTCTCCAGACTACAGCAAGCCTGGTCTGAACTGATCCAAGCATGGAAAGAGCAATATATAAAATTGCTTCAGGCACAAGATTTACAGGTGAGTAAAATGACATTCAAGAGAGAATGTACATGCCACTGACAGTTTTTCTTGATATAAACAGCAAATTTATGAGATGGTAGAAAGAAAGATGTGCTAATGATACCCAGTGTTTAATCTACATTTCACTGGTTTCTGGAAGGCATACTGAGGGCCAAGCACATTCAGTGGTGACAACACTTTGAGAAATTTTACCTCTGCAAATCATAGAAATTCTTGTGCAATATATGCTAATATGTTTTTCAAAGACTGTAAAACTTAGCAAAATTTGGTGAAACTCTCATACATCTGGAAAAAGACACATACTTAAAACACAACATCACTATTCTTCCAAATTCTATAACCTTCCCAAAAAGACATGGAGCCAGACCAGTATTTTTTAAAAACTGAAGAAAAATTTAGCATGGAGGGAATAATGTATTTTTTCCTGGCTTTTTTCTTTTCCCTAATAAAAGAACTATTTTGGCTGCAGTTTTCCAGAAATACTTCCCTGTATCAGTCATCTCACTTTAAAAATTTCTGCTCAAACAGAGATTCTACAATGAAGAATGTCAAGTACTTAAAATAAGTGCTGGGCTACTGATCCCATCTAAAATCATCACATATATGAGAACTTAAATCTTATGGTATGGACAGTTTGAATGCTTTTTCATTTATTATGTTAATTTTTTTAATAACCATGAAAGTTTGTTTTTTTCTGAAAAGGTTGAAAGTTTTTGGTGTACTCAGCTGCAGTCAGGTTAGCTTCTACTTTACAGCTTTTCAGCATATTGTCATGTTTGTGACTGTTGGTTTTTGCTCCTATACAGAAATTCTATGGCTATGTGGAACAGACTGAGAGTTGGCTCAGCAGCAAGGAGGCCTTCCTAGCTAATGAGGACTTAGGGGTATGTGCTCTGAGAAGTTTCAGTTTTCTCTGCAATCAGTCTGGAGGAGAGGGGACTGCACAATGATGTGCCCTGAATCTTCCTATGCACTTTCTCCTTCTGAAGTTACTGCTCTGCCCTGTTGGTGGTTTAGGATCCGATTTCTTTCCTTGGTATTTTACACAGGATGGGAATCTCAGCACTGACAGTTATGAAACAATCCAACTGCTCGGATTATAGCAGGAAAAGGAGACTGCATAGAACTCCAGCACGGTTTGGGTTGGAAGGGGCCTGAAAGACCATCTATTTCCAACCCTCCTGCCATGGGTGGGGACACCTTCCACCAGCCCAGGTTGCTCAATGCCTGGTTCAGCCTGGCTTGTCTTATCTGACCCAAATACATTTGCCAGCAGTATGCAAGCCATGACTGTCCCTGCTGGCACTCCCAGTGTAGCTTTAAATTACCTACCACAGGTATCAGTAACTCTGCAGTAGCTGAAACTGCAGAGTGATGCGTGGGCTGCAAGAGCTGTTCAGTATGCTGGATATACATTCTGACACTTAGCTCACCCTACACCTCATATAGGTGATGCTACTCAATTAGTTGCCTCTGCAGGGGCTAGAAAAACATCTCAGAATTCAGTGTATTTGCAGTGCCTTCATTACAGTATATGGGACTTAGAAGGACTTCTAATTTCTGCACATTTAGCTCAGTGATGTGCAGAAAATGCTCTATGAGTAATTTCCTATCCAATGACTCATGTAAACACCCAGAAGTTCAGTGTTTTTTCTGACCCACTTGATGTGAGCTTATTGCTTCTTTTAGAATAGGGGAGAAGCAGAGTTTACTGCGTTAACAACATTTTGACACCACTGGTTCTATAATTAAAGTGCAGAGGGGTGCTGAAAAGAGAACTCTGAGTCATTAAGCTTGGGATTCACAAACATTACAAGAAGTGTTTTTCTCCAGATTAACTGTAATGTCAGACTCCAGTCCTCAAATTCAAATCTGGATCTGAACTCTTCCAAATTGTTGGAAGCTGAAACTGAGACTCTAATTTTAACCTTTTTCTGTGACATATTTGTTCACTTAACTCTGATTTCAGTTTGGCATCTCACATTTGCTTTCAGCATGGCATCCGTTTCATGAGTGATTTTAAATTAGGGACTGATGTTTTAATTCTTGAGACATTGTGTGTTCCGTGCAGCACAACAATATGCACTAGAAGCTAAGCATGCATCACTGAAATAATGATCTCAGACCTTCCATGGAACATTATTTAGGTCCCAAGTGTCAGATCAATGCCAATGAATTCCAAAGAAAAATAAATTTTCCTGACAGCTAGTTTGTAGATGTGGGGTAAATGCCATTTACCTTCTGGATTATCCATGTTTTGGATGGAAAAACTCCGACTGAAAGCAGCTTCCTTTTGTTGAATTCTATCCAGGACTCAGTGTCTAGTGTGGAGAGCCTGCAGCGGAAACACACACAGTTTGAAAAAGCCCTGGAAGCTCAGATGGAGAAAATCGATGAGATGGCTTCATTTGCTCAGCAGCTAACGCAGAACAAGCATTATGACTCAGAAAATATCAACAACAGATGCCAGGCTGTTCTGAGGAGGTGAAGTCAAATCCTTCCCATGTCAGCCACCAATCTCTTCTGCAATGAGATCCTCCTCATGTGATCATTATCTTTAAATTATTTATGAGAACTATAAGCTGGTCTGCATTTGCTCAACTTCCTGCTTTGTGCCCAAATTGGCCATACTTCATCAGGAGGCTTCCAAAATGCGATTAAGTGGAGGGTGAGCAGGGTCCAGAATAAGGCAGTTTCTCTGTAATTCTGTATTCTGGCCTGGCATTAGGGACAGTGCTGCCAACAGAAGGTCTGCCATGCCATTAAATACTTCATTATCATTAAATGCCATCAAGAAAGGTAATTTGCTAGACAACTGCTCTTCTCTGCTCTAATGGGGTTGATCTTTAAGCTCCACTCAAATTATCCATTAGGGCATTTGCAAATTTTCTGACCAGATCTTGCCCTTTCATGCAAAATACTTTATTCCTAGTAGCAATTTGCATATTGATCATCTTAAACAGGCACTGAAGTAAAAGAAGTTGTATTCTCTGCTTTGGTAGATGAAAAGAGCTGCATAAAAGTTATGAAAAGAGACTGGAGATCTCTTATGATTCAAGTGAACATAGATTCAAGTGAACAGATTTATTAATATGGTCTAATTTGATATGATTTAATAATATCTCGCATCTGCATTAACACAAATAAAGTCCTGCAGGTCCAGAATTGGAAAAAAAAAATTAAAGGATGGTACAGCTTTGGTTCATCCATGACAAATGCCATCACACTTGCAGGATTTCCACATAAGAAACGTGCTGAGTTTATGTTCTCTTGGGCAGTAATGGTGATTTCTACAGGCAGATACCATATATACAGATTTTGTGGATAGTTTAAACATATCTATTGGCTAACAGTCTTTCCTGTAGTGTCCTGGGCACCTTCTCTGACAACCCAGATCAAGTGGATCTGCATATTATGGACAGTTCCCTCCTAGGGAATGGAGGATTAGATCATGAGTGTTTTAGAGGTGAGATTTATCTAATTCACTCTGTGACTTTTACCTCACACATCTGTCTTCATCTCAGAAAACAGAGACTACTGGAGAATGCTGCTGCTCGCAGACATTTGCTAGAGGAATCAAGGCTTCTGCAGAAGTTCCTGAAGAATTCTTTTGAGGTACAATTACTCAGGATGCATAATAGTCTGGTTTCTTAAAGCATGCTGTGCTGCATAGATCTGAATCCCCAGACAGATTTACTGTGAGAAAAATCAAGGAACTGAGCCTCAAATGAGATAATATTGGGAAATATGAGGATAAGAATGAAGGGATATTTTTTTCTTCTTCCCTCTAGTCTAGTCTAGTAAATGAAAGATCTACCATACATTGGACAACAGCAAATGCAGGAGAAATAAATACATTAAAAGGGAATGTGCCGCCATTAAAAAAAATCTAAAAAGAAGAAAAAAATTAGTTATTTTATTGTGAAATACTGATAATGGGTTAGAAATAGGGAGATCATTGTCTATGCTTCCCTATGCACACATGTGCCCGTGCATTTTCTCACCTTAGGGAGAAATGGGGAGTGTGGGGGTTATCTGATGGAGACAGCTCCATTTCCAGGCAACAAGCATCTAGGGGTGGCTTCATGAAGGGCAAGAGAACCTCTGGGGAAGCAGAACCTCTGAAAGACAACTCATTTCAGTCCACACTTACCAGTTCCCTGTTTTGTACATGTAAGAGAAGAGCCTGTCAGGCTGGAGCTGAAGAAACTGAACAAACACTGAAGATTTTGTCTTCTGTTTTTCCCTCCCCACAGGTGGCTGCCTGGATTAATGAGAAGAATAGCATTGCCCAGGATGATAGCTGGAAGGATCCAAGCAATCTGCAGACCAAACTACAGAGGCACCAGACTTTCCAAGCAGAGATCATGGCCAATAGAAACCGTCTGGACTCCATCAAATCCGTGAGAGAAGCAAGGGTTTTGGGCAAGGGTGGGCAGCTGGCATGAAAGACTCTGCAGACTGTGGGAGTTACAGGCATCTCAGACAAGGGAGGGGGAGTCCTCTCACTGGCATTGTCCATGTTGTCTCTGAGTATACTGAGAAGCTTATTCTTTTAGTCCATCAGGAATTCTCTGTGTCCACCTGTTTCTTCACCCTCTCTCTCTGACTATCTAGTGTGAGCTTGCTATGCATAGTCACTGTGCACACAGTGGAAACAGATGGGGGCCTGCAACAAAAGATTCAACCTACTGTACTGACTTTAGGGACATCTCTCTGGGTGAGTGCCACTTTAGAGATATCCTTGTTTCTTTCCAGCAGAGAACCCACCTGGTTGGATATACAACCTTAACAAGTCATACAAGATGTATCAAAAAAAAAAAAAAGGATAAAGTAGAGTTTTCAAGTGCTTCCTTTGCAAAGACATGCTAGTAGGCGAGATATAAAGGAAGCCTGACAAGATTTGTCATATATTTGGCAGAAGCAGTGATCAGATGATAAGTTTGGAAGGATAGACTGTTACATGTTTATTAATTTTATTTTCAGTGCAGTGCGTACTAGATGTATTTTGCAATAGATTGCTATATTAAAAGTAGATTGCCCCCTCCAGATTCACCTTAAACTTAAAAACACATTCTTTTCTTTTCTTTTCTTTTCTTTTCTTTTCTTTTCTTTTCTTTTCTTTTCTTTTCTTTTCTCTTTTCTTTTCTTTTCTTTTCTTTTCTTTTCTTTTCTTTTCTTTTCTTTTCTTTTCTTTTCTTTTCTTTTCTTTTCTTTTCTTTTCTTTTCTTTTCTTTTCTTTTCTTTTCTTTTCTTTTCTTTTCTTTTCTTTTCTTTTCTTTTCTTTTCTTTTCTTTTCTTTTCTTTTCTTTTCTTTTCTATCCCTGTTTGCAGACATGACAAAGAGGGGATTAAAGGGTGGAGTTACAATCCTCAGTAAAATTATCTGTTTTTAAAGACTTGCTTGCACAAACTCTTTCACATTATTTCATGATTTTTATTATTTTGCTTCATTATTTCATGATGTTGCCTTCTTCGTTGGGAATATGCCTAGTAGCTGCTCTTTATAACACCTACTGACCTGGTATAGCAACTTTCCCTTGCTGTACCTCTTGCTTCTCTTGCTGTGCAGTTTCTGCCCTGATTTCAGTAAGCCTTTTGTCTTCATTTGATTTTTCTCTGTCTCTGCAATCGCTCCATCTCTTATGTCAGGAGGTGAAGGTTGCAGCTGGCCCTTTACACAAGAGTGCCAGTAGGCTTTGATTATGAAGGCAAAATGATATATTCTGGTGCATTCAACAAAGGAAGAATATGTTGCCTGTTCCTTCTGACATAGGAAGGGGAGAAGATGCTCCATGAAAAGCATTATGCCCCAGAAGCCATTCTGTCCAGACTACAAGAAATGGAAGAACTGTGGGAGGAGCTGCTAGCAAGTTGCCAGGATAAATGGACCAAACTGCAGGATGCTTACAAGGTAATGCCAGTGGTCACAGGGATGCCAGTGGCTGGATCTTGGTGTCTTTTCCAGAGATAGCAAAGCTGCCTTGCTGCATGTCTCATCTACAAGTGTGTCACTTGATACAATCCAACCTGATTCCTCAAGACCATAACTGCAAAGAATCTACTAAGTGGGGACTGACTGAATGGAATTAGCAGGATAATTGGAGATCCCTCAGAAGGGAACAGGATTTGTAGGCTAGGCTCCATTCTGCTTTCTGCTGCTGGTTTAGATCCAGATTCCTGCAAGACATACTGAAGAAAAACGTGTTTACTCTTATGTGTCAGCTCTCTGCATCTGTCTCCAAGGCATCTTTTCTCCAGCACATTGAGAAAGAAACCTACAGCTGCTTTTCATTCTTCTAAGTCCAGGCACATAAATTCTCATGACTTGCTAGGGCTATCAGAAAATCTATGGTTATAAAACAGACCTCTCCCTTTAAAAGTCTGGGTTTTTTCAAGGTGCTATGTCCATGATCTGTATGATCTATATTTGTGCAACACAAGTAAGATAGGCTGTTGGTGTTTAATGCATCTGTTCTTGTCTTCACCATGACTGAATTCTCTTCTTCATTTGCAGCACCATTATATATGGGAAGAGTTCACCGAGCACTGGGAAGTGGCTCCATGTTTCTGTGCAATCTTTACTGAGCGTGACCGAGATTTTAACATCACATTATCTGTCCTAAAAGTTTCAATGATCTTCTCCTCTTGCTTGTTCTCAGGGTCTTCATTTTCAGCGAAATGTAGAGGACGCAGAGAAATGGTTGGAAGGTGTGGAAAATGACCTGAAAGCACCGTATAATGACAATGATCTGGTGGTTTTGAACAGTCACCTGAAGAAACAAGAGGAACTGGAGGAAGACATTGCTGCCCATAGGGACCGGCTGCAAGAGCTTGTGGTCACAGCTCAGCAGTTCCAGAAGGAGAAACATTTCCTTGCTGATGAACTAGAAGAGAAAGTGGATGAATTGGTGCAGAGGTGTGTCAGGCCTGGCCTGTCTTCTGCTGTCATTTTGCTACTTTTATCAGCTTTTTTCTTCCCTGAATATTCTTCTTTCCTTCTCTACACTGTTCTGAAATGAGTGTTCTGCATTCATTCCTTATCAGTCTGTAGACCTCACTGGATAATCTTTAAAACCTACAGATACAAAAGGCTACGTGATCCTCTGCAGGAGAGGCGGGGGAGTCTGGAGGCAAGCAGACTTCAGTACCAGTTCTTCCGAGATGTTGATGAGGAGTTGGCTTGGGTTCGTGAGAAGCTCCCCATGGTTTCCTCCAAGGATTATGGCAAATCCCTGGCAACTGTTCAGAGTCTACAAGAAAAGCACCAGGTAGTGTCATGTAACAGCCATTCACAGTCTTTAGAATCAAACAGAGAACACTGAACTCAATTTGTCTCTAGCAAACTTCATCTGCTGTGCTCTGGCTAACAGGGATCACTTTTATCCTTCTCTTCTTCAAGGATCTGTCCATGACTTGTCAACATGCAGGATGCCATCCTGCTTATTGTTGCAGTGGTGCAAGTACAACACCACAAGCCTTCTGTGGACATGTTGGCTCTTTCTGTGAGCTCAGTTCAAACCCCAGCCTTTTCAATACAAAATAGATTTTACAAACATATTGTCATGGGCTCTTTGGTCTTAACAAAATGCTTTCAAACTCAGTAAGTTTGTAAGTAAGTAAGTAAGTAAGTAAGATCCAAGAAAGCTCATTGCTCACATGTTGTGAGATGAGCTCCCAGGTGTGCTGGTTTTGTAAAACCAAAAACTCAAATCCGTGACCTAAACCACTACACTAGGAAAACAGTTTCCCCCAAATTTTTTCCTGCTCTGATGGGAGGGAGTTTACAGGGAACTATTATGCTAGCTGACCTTCATTCCAGTGGTAGCTTTCAAGACAACTGCTGAAATATTTCTCAAGGTTCAGATGGAGCATCGGAGGAAGCAGTGCCTGGAATACTGTCATCTCAAATACCAATAATTACCTTCCTGATAGTTCTTTAAGAAGCACTGTCTCTTTTCAAACACAAGGTGGAATTAAAAACATTCCTGCTAAGATTTTCTAGGAGCTTTTGGTATTTAATATTAATATTAGCATATGACATCCCATTTAAGTGCCATGTCAAGTGCCTTTAAGGGAAACCTGTGCAACCTTCATTAGGATTGAGTAAGACAGGAGATCCTATGAATTGTCAATGTGTGTGATATACAGTCAGAGAGAGAGAAAGCCCAAGTGTCTGGTGCAATCATTGTGAAACAGAAAGAAAGAACAGCTTGTTTCATCATGATTAAAATCACAAATGTTGTTATGTGTGCAATTACTCCTGAAATTTATGAGCTCATTGGCATGGAAAGCAAGTAATTAAGTTCACAGAAGAAAAGAATGCTTGAGCTGAATTAATCTGAAAAAATATTTCAAATAACTGAACGAACAGAGGAGATACTGCTTTAGGCTATGATTATTTTTTGTTAGTTGGCTAAGTCTCAAAATTTTTCAACTGCCGGTGAGAGTGGGAGATATAAACCATAAAATCAGTGTATAATAAAATTCTCTGACATTTTACTTACTATTCTTCTGGAAACAGGATTAAAATACAAGCTTTTAACTCTCAGCGTGTTATTAGCTACAGCCTCTGCACCTTCTTTTAATTGTTGGTTTACAAGCAAGCAAATGTCAGAATTAGCATAACAGTCAGGAACTGAATAGACTGTTGGTTCCACCCTCTATTGTTTGTCCTAACGAGCCAGATTTGCAAAATTCAGTCCTTGGTTTGTAACTCCAAAAGAGATGGTGTGTGAACTGTATTAACCTAAGGACGAAGAAAAAAAAAAAGCAGTCTTGCGAAACAGCATTTACACACAAATATATCATGCCTTCAAACAGCTGCTCGGCTTGGAACAGATACGGTGTCACTTTTCAACAACATCTTGAAATCAATAGGTGGCAGTTAAAGGCAAGATTAGAATCAGAGCTCTTTTCCAGCCAAGTTTGACTCTTAAGTTGAAAAAGCAGCTCCTCTCCTTATAGAGGGCATCTCTTCTATATTAACACAGCACTGCAGTCTAACTCTGAGCCTGCTTATTCGTAGCTATGAAATTAAACAGAACAATGCTAAAATTGTGGGGCTTGTTTGCGCTCAGGGTGCTCAGGCACAGTCAGCCAAAGAATGCATGTATGCTCACAGAAAAATCTCAGCATGGGCCTTGCCTACCCAGGGGAGAGTATATGGAGGGATGCATATTGTTTCAAAATCTACAGTCTTCAAAAATTGATTTCAAGTAAAGCCTTTGAGAATTGGTTCAGGTGGTTTTCTTCTCTCCTTGTCCTGTTGGCTGCCTGGCACTCATGTACCCACAGCATTTACAATGGCTGCTATGCAAAGATGCATCTTCTACAAAAGCATTGGCAAGTGATAAATAATAATGGGCAGGCAAATTGGTCATTCCTCTCTAGACATGTTTTAATTCAAGAAATGCCATATAATGGAATGGAACAGGGTGCATTTCAGTGGAATCTACAAATAAGAGGTTTGTGATTAGAACCTCTTCCCTCCAGACTCTGAGGTAGATATACACCAAAGTTCAAACTTCATGGATAAATTTGATTTCTATGATCACTCCTTCACCCCCAAAAAAGTCCTCCACTCCACTTGAAGCATGCACTCAGGCTTTGTACCTCTAACCCACTGTTGTGAATAGAAAGCAAATTTATAATGGAATTATATATGCATGACTACATTTTCTGGAATAAAAATTCCGTAACTTCAATTTTTGTAATTATCATTTTACTCTTTACTCTTTCCAGAACCTGGAGAATGAGATAAACAGTCGGGATGCTTTGACCAAAGCAGTGATCAGTACAGGACAGAAACTGGTGAGGGGAGGCCACTCAGCCTCTCGTAAGATTACAGAGCATCTGAAGGAGCTTGAGACTTCTGTAGAGGTCTTGAAGGCAGAGGCTCAAGAGAGGAGACAGAGGCTTATGCAGTCCTATGAGGCCCATCTGTTCCTAAATGAGGTAAAGATTTATTTTGAGAGATTTATTTTGGCCTCTCTTTTCTTAAAACAACTGACACCTATATTGAATGGATGTAAGTGTGCAGAAAGGAGCACAGTTTACACTGCCCTGATTTTTCCTATCTGGTAAATATGGATACAGTGAAGAAATTACAATTACTTTCCCAGCTAATCACAGTGAGTAACATTTAACTGCAATTACTGGATTCTGGTACACATTTTTTGGAAGAGCTAGATTGAATTAGAGGAAGTCACCTAAAGGTACTCTCTATTTTCGCTGATGCGTCAGTGCACCACTGCTTTCAGTTTTTTCTGTCTTGACCCAAATCAAGCTGTGTTAAGGCTCCTCCCTGTATTTTATACAGCTGCTGGAGGTGGAGGCATGGCTGGCAGAGAGGAGTTTCATTCTGGAGACCTCTGATTATGGGAAGAATGAAGAATCCACACAAGTTTTGCTTCGCAAACTTGAAGCTACCAAACTGGACATGGATAGTTTCAGGTCGCGGATTGAGAAAGTACAGGAGACAGGTGCCAGCTTAATAAACAAAGACAGTCCAGAGAGGTAGGAAAGTAAAAACAGATTTCTCCTCCAGGTCTAACAGAAACACCCAGAGAACGCAAATACAGAAAAGTTCAACTATGTTTGATGGCTCATTCAAAAGTAAGAGTTCAGGGATCATCTATCCCTCCATCATCATCATCATCATCATCATCATCATCATCATCATCATCATTATCACACACTGAGCTCCCCAAAAGCTTGAGGATTAATATTTTCATGAGATTTTTTTATTTCTAACAACAGTCCAATTAATGCAGATCAGTTCTTTGTCTATTGTCTACTCCCAGGAACTAGTCATCTAGTTCTAATTTACCACAAATATTCAAAAACCACCGTCCTTGGGAAAGGAAATGAATATTACTGACAGTTCATTGTTTTTCATTGAACGTTTGTTTTTATACCTGGGGAGGAGGAAGGAAAAAGACCAACCACTTTTTATGATATACTTTAATTTCCTGACCTAGCTGCTCTAATGGCACAGCATAACTCACTCCATGATGTTATCTGGTTTATCTGTATTTTAAAGGTGTTGCAAATTAAACCTGTAAGAAAAAACAGTCTTTAAAAGGAACAATAAAACATACTTTTTGCTTCCTATCCTTTGCAGTTCAGTAATACTTTCAAAGCTCCAGGGGATCCTAGCAGACTATCAGTCTCTCCTACAGAAGTCTGACACCCAGAGAAAACGCCTGCAAGAACAATTCCAGCTCTATCAGTTTGAAAGAGAATTCCAGCTGGTGGATGCATGGCTTTCCAGTAAACTGTCTGTAGCAGAGTCAGACGACTATGGGCAGGACTTAGATGATGTTGAGGTAAAAGAAAATAAAAGGTACTGCATGTATTGTGTGGCAAAGCAGGGATTTGCTGCAATTTGTGTGTAGCTGCTGACAGTGAAGCATGTTACAGTGACAAAAAATAATCAGAGCTGTTATCCCTACAGCAAGAACTCAGACTGGTTTCTGTCTGCTTTGACAGGGTCACTGAAGCAGCATCCTCCAACAGAAAATTAGATGTATCAGAAAATTAGCTTTTCTTGGGATAAGGTGAAGTCAGCACACTTCATTGCTTGCCCTGCTCATAAATTTGACAGGACCTAAAAAATTTTATGGTCAAAAACACTGGGCTGCAGCATTCATATTTCTTGCTGCTGATTTCAAGGATAAATTTCTCCTTGAGGCACACAGTGCAGAGAGGTATAATTAGTAGTGTCCACTCCTCCTAGGAACCACAGCATATGTAAACAAGTTTTGTTCATTAGCTTTTGATCTGGGCAACTTCTGCTTGACAGGATGCGGTTCATTTTACCGAGTGACATAGAATGTTAAATGATCAAGACAACAGGATGTCTTCTTCTGACTCCAGATCATTTGGATTTATCAAATGATTTGCACTTGTAGATTGTAGTACATAGCTTTTGTGTTATACAGAGCAGAGAAAGTGATTCCTTCTGTCTCTCTCATGGAGGTAGGCAGAAATTCTTTTATCTAAATCTGTGTTCCAATTTATTCTGCAGGTGCTGGAGAAAAAGTTTAAAGATTTTGTAAATGAGATGAAACCTCTGGGTCATTCCAAAGTTGCCTCCTTAAATGAGTTAGCATCTAAACTGGATAAGGAAGGCCACAGCAAGATGGATGTCATCCAGAAGAGAGCTAAGCAAATCAATGAAACGTGGGAGACACTATGCAATGCCATTCAGCTAAGGACAGAGGTAGGAAACACATGAAAAACAGGGGCATTGATTTCCCTGCAGTCTCCCATGTCCTTTCTTTCCCAAACCAGTGCATTGCTCACGTTGGAACACAAGGTTTACAGAGGCAATGAGTATATTTTGTTCAATTTTTTTCTAGAGTCATTTCCCTTTACAGCCACTGCTTACCCTGCTCCTAGCAAGGCTTATACTTGAAAGATGTTTATCAGCTAGGAGTAATTGTTCTCCTTAATTCACTGCTAACTCCAGTTTCCTGAAAAACAAAGCAAATCCAACAGTTTGCCACCACTAACAGGAGTCTGGCTCTGCCACTTATCAGTCTCGTTATGGAACTACCTAATTAACAGTTCGCTAAACATGATCAAAATTCTCCAGGTTTTTGCTGAATTAGCTACTTGAAATCACAGAATGTGTATGAAAGAGAATGTGATGGAGGACACAGAGCCAACCCCCTACTTTTAGGCAGCAGTTAGGTGTTAAATCTGCTCAGTCCCTCTCAGAAAACTGAAGTCACAGATACGTTTGGAAAAGCAGAGGTGACACACAGAACTCAATATTTTTGCTTGCTTTAAGGAGAATATAAAAGACCAGATGTCCTCAATCTTTTTTTTCTTTCACTACTGTTGCATGACCTGTTGCATAGGAGGTAGCTCGAGCCCACTATTTCCTGTTAGCAGAAATAAATGCATGACAACTGTTAATATGGAGTTTGACTATGAACTAGTATTGGAACATTTTTTTTAATCCTTTCAATTCAGAAAAGTATGATTTTTTTCTCAATTCCTTTTATTTTCACTTTTTGCAGTGTAGACCTTTATTTTAAGAAGTATTTTAAGACAATTTCCGTGAGATAGAGAGCTACTTTTGGAGGGGAATTCATTCTCTGCGTTTTGAAAATTCCTCTCATGTAGGGATAAATTACTCTTCGGAGACTTCTGTTTCTTTCCATTGTCCAACAGAACTTGGGGAAATTAGGTTAACACCTCACTTTCAGATGACTTAATGGGGAAGATGTTTCATTTCCTCTCAAAAGCCCCAGTCATTTTGTACTGCATTATGACATATTAGGGTTACCTTTTTTCATGTTGTAGACACAAAATGCTGTAGAGTATTACCATTAAATTACTTCTTTATCCCAGAACCTAATAGCAGCCCATGAAGTTCACCAGTATGACCACGATGTGGATGAAGTAAAGGGCTGGATGCAGGAGAAAGAAGCAGTGGTGGATATAGAAGATTATGGATATGATCTTCCAGGTGTACAGACACTTCTCAGCCATCTTGAGGGAGTAGAGGTAAGAGGATCTGTGATGAAGCAGCAGCAGAAAAGCTTAGGTGGAAAAAAAAAAGGAGACTGACTCTTGACTAGTGCCTCTCAAGGGCCTTGCTTGCAAGACAAATTTATTGCACCCTTAAATATTCTTTGTGCCTCACAAAGAAGAGGGCCTTCTCCTCCTGCTTTTAACATTGGGATGTTATATTATATTATTAATGCTTTTGCTTTTTATTGTATTATTAATGCTTTGGCTTTGAAGGATGAACTTCTCTTCTAAAATCTACTCTAAGCTGTTATTATAATTGCAAAGGTGACAGCTGAACTATAGGAAACTTCAGCTCCACATTCACCAAAAGAATCTGTCTCATGTCTAAAGAAGTTTCTTTTATGTTTGATGGTGAATAGGGCATTACAGGAAAACTGAGAGGCATTCATATTTCCAGCCTCTGTACAGCCAGAGGGTAGAAAATATATGCATCATCGTTAAATCCACTTTTGATAGAACTAAGCAGTGACTTGTTCTTACAATCCAATGACTCTGTCTCCATTCCAGAGAGATCTAGGAGTCATCATGAAAGAGCTGGAATGGATCCGAGGAGACGCTTGGCACCTCAGCCGCACATACCCTCAAGTGAAGGAAAACATCATGGAGAGACTCACAGATGTGGATGAGTGCTGGGAAAACTTGGACAAAAAGTTTCTGGAGAGGAAGGCAAGACTGAGCCAGGCAGAACAAGTCCAGCTCTATTTCAATGACTGCAGGGAGCTGATGTACGTGTAGGCCCCTTGAGTTTGGCAGTGGGCCTTATTTCTCGTCTTTCCCATACAGGATTTTCTAAATTATAGCTTTTACTTATTTGATTCCTGCCACAGGTGCTCTGCAGCTTGCTTTGAAATCTCTTTGAATAATAATCCATGGTATCTCCTCAACAGCACTTCACAGAATTTACCAGATATCAGAGGTGACCATAATGCCCCAGCACAGGGCATCATACACATCCTTTGTGTATGACAAAGGCACTTTTTTGGACTAATTCCTAAACAGTCCTGGAGAATTCCATCCCTGTGGATAAATTTGGTCATTTCACAATTCCAGTTCAAAATACTGTTTGATTCTGTAGGAGGACAGGGTTAGATAGTGAAGTAATTTGTACACCTGCATAGACACCAGTGCCCCTTTTTCTCAGAGTAAAAGCAACTGCATTAAAGATAATCTCCTAGAATAAGTAATGAAAAAGTTCACCTATGACAGGAGTAGAAATAGAGAGACAGTGAAATGGTTACCACTGACTATTGGACATTTACTATGCTAAGGGATAGATTCTGAGCTCAGGTAAATCATGCAATAGTTTGTGCCAGTTGAGAGTTACGGAGTAGAAAATGTTTCGTAAGAAGTATCTATCAATATGCTTCTTTCCATGAGTGCTCTTTGTGCATATGAAGTACTTTCATGTATGGTGGTAAGGTTTTGATGGGCATCTGAAAGCCTCTGTGTTCCTTTACAATGTATAAAATATTGTTAAATTGTGTAGCCTGGGCAATTGCAATTATTTCTTTCTCATAATTTGAATGCAGAATGCTTCAGTACGTACAGATCTACATCTGTATTTTTAATAGGCTCTGTATGGAAACAGCACTGGGAATATTATAAATCCCCCAGATGTTTGAGTAAACTTTCATCAATGCATTTGTATATTGCTATGGTTTAACCTCCCAGTCAGCAGCTAAGTACTTCCACAGCCAAGCCACTCACTCCCTTAGGTTCACAGTAGGATGGGGAAGAGGATCAGAAATTAAAAACAAGCAAACAAACCAAAAAACCAACTAATTTGTTGAGATAAGAACACTCTAGCAATTAAAAAAAAAAAAAAAGTAAAACATAATAGTACTAATGATGAAAAAAAAAGAAAAATAACCCTTCTTAAAACTATTGATGAACAATACAATTATTCATCACTCACTCACTGGTTCCCAGCCATTGGTCCCTGCTGGCCAGTTCCCCCCAGTTTATATACTGGGTATGATGTTCTATGGTGTGGTCAGAGCTGACCCTCTGGCCAGTTTGGGTCAGCTGTCCTGGCCATTTTCACCCCTGCCCAGCTGCTCCTGCACCTCCTCACTGAGAGAGCCTGGGAAACAGAAAATTCCTTGGCTTAGGGTAAGCTCTACCCAGCAACAGCCAAAACAGTGTGTTGTCAACATTATTCTCGTACTAAATCCCAAACTCAGCACTGTACCAGTTACTAAGAACAGAATTAACTCTAATCAATATTAATACCTTTTGCGAGCAAATGAAAGTCTGTATACATGTATCCACAGCCGTGGGATATGTGCATTCCCAAATTTCCAACAGATTCAGATTCTTCTCCTTTTTACCCTTTGTCTGTGTTCTGTAGGGCCTGGGCCAATGAGATGCATGCTCTGGTGATATCTGAGGAACTGGCAAACGATGTCCTGGGAGCAGAACTGCTCATCAAGCGCCATGAGGAATACAAGCGTGAGATAGAGAAACAGTGGCTGAAATATGAAGAAATGCAGCGGGCAGGAGGTGACCTGATGAAGAATGGACATTTCATGTCTGAAGAGGTGTGTTGAAGAGTTATATATTTTACAAGCAAGAGTGAACAAAGACATGAAACAGACAGAAGGTGCAGCTTTGTCTCTCGGAAGAACTGAACAGGACGATCAGGTTCTTTACTATTAAAAGCTATGTAGTTCATGTGACACATAGAAAAAGAAAACACATTTTAAAGTTCTTATGCTACATCACAATGTAATTCCTCAGAAATGTCCAAAGGCGCAAGAATGTTAAAATTTCTGTGATTTCATTATCTGTGTGTCTTTAGACTTTGCCCAAGACATTGTCTGTAGATCCAGAGATCACACCAACAAAACCATCTTCAGAATTTATGCAGGATTATATTATTTCTGTTGTAGAAAGAACAAGACAACTTTCCACAGTTGAAGTCTCTCCATTGTTGCCTTGACCTAAGTGCATGCATTTGCTGAATCTTCTGGTTCTCACTAACTTTATAGTACAAGTTGCCTGGGTATAAATTTTGGGAATTCATATGGCAGAATATTTGTCATACAATATGTGGAATATGCCTAAAGTTGTATTATCTAGCTACACAATTTAAATGCTAAATTAATTCAAGTAGGAAAAAAAGAGGACTCAGATATCTTTTCTAAATTATGCTAACACCACAAAATTTTCAAGAAGTCATCCTCTAAATCATGAGGGCAGATAATTGACTGTCATGTGAAAGTCTGATTGGATTTTTCAGCTCCTGGCATTACATGTATTATTTTTCTAGATTGAAGAAAAACTGTTAGAGCTGTCAGAGCTGATGAAGAAGGTAAAGGAGAGCTGGGACATGAGGAAAGTACTATATGAAGAAAATTGGGAGATCCAATTGCTCCGCAGAGAGCTGGAACAAGCAGAAGCGTGGCTGGCTGCCAAGGAGAGCTTTCTTTCAGATCCCTCCTATGGGGTGAGTAACAACCATGCAGCATTACTGAGCACTCTGTGCCCCTTAGCACATGCAGAGGGCCTGGTTCATGCATCAGCTCAGGCCTGAAATTAATCACAATCTCAAAAACAAAGTGCCCTCAAGATTAGAAAAGGCAGGAGCCCTGTCCTCTTGCAGAAGTGAGCCCAGGGCAGTTGCTGCATTTGACATGGTGATGGGCTCCTGGAAGTGGTGGCTTCCAGGGGATGGTAGAAATCTTGTCAGATCATTTTTTCACATAACTCGCAGAAGGTTCAACCTTCCGTGTCTTACTGAGAGCTTTTTTCAAAAGGAAGAAAGGGTTTTCCCCACCTTGTATGGGGAAAAAAGGGGCTTTTCCCACATTTTTCTTCCCATTAAGTGGTAAAATGTTCTACACAGGCAGCCTGATATCTGGCTTGTAAATTCCTTTTTACATACCAGCATCCATATTTTTGTTTATTTTGTTGGGTTTTTTCCCTCATTGTAGACTGTCTTCTGACAATTTATAAGATTGGAAAACTAAGTCATAAATTTGGGTATCACAAACTAAGCAGAGGACATGGAAGAAGTCTCTTCTGTAGCAGGGCAGGAAGAAACTCTGCATCTAGCACAAGCTAGAGTCCAAGTACTCAATCTGTACATAAACAGTTCTAGCTGGAAGCCATGGTACTACACAGCCTTGCAGAAAAGGGAAGGCTGGTACTTGAGCTCTTTCTCTCCTACACAGCAGACAGACTGCAAGATACAGACCTTTTTTAAAAATGTAGATTCAGATTTTTTCATACATCAACAGGGGTTTAGACATCCAGTTACAAAATTTTCAGAATCCTCACATGGCCAAATAGAATGGATCAGAATAGATCTGAAAATCTTAGGCATAATGGCTTCTTAATGGACTTGATTTTGGACTTCTGTATGTGGTAATTTTTCCATTTAGGATTCAGTGTCTGAAGTAGAGGAATTACTGAAGAAACACCATGAGTTTGAGAAGATGCTTGCAGCACAGGAGGAGAAATTTGCTCAGCTCAGCAGGAAAACTAAGGTGAGTATTGGGAGGCTGATGAGCTGTGCATGAAACAGGATGATGTGGGTCATGGATTGTTGGAATGTCACTCTGTGTAAGAGATGGGGCAAACGAGTAACCAAAGCTGAAATATTTCAGACACAGCAAGACCTGTATGTGGATCAAAAGAGATCAACTAGCTTGAAAAGGCTGTAGGGGAGAAGTGGAAATTTTCTTTTTCAGGACCAGCAAAAGGGGTGTGAGAAACAGGGCTATCCCTTGCAACACAGGTGGAGAGATTTTGCTTCATTCAGGATTTCAGTAGGGAGCTGGAGCCACGTGAAAGTGATAGAGGACAGCAAAGGGCCGAATATAAATGGAGACCAAGGCACAGATAGGCCTTTTTCATTCTGGCTTAAGATTTTTACAATGGACTGTGTTAAATACCAAAGATACTCAGTAGGCCTCTCAGATTCTCTTTCATTGTGGGGGAGGCTTTTTAAGTGATTTTCCTGAAATAACCAGAAAAACATAATGGTTGATTATAAGCTTGATTTTAAGCTTAAAATTGATCTCTCTTTTGTTCAGTGATTTTCAAATTGGCTAAGGGAAGGGACAAAGGCCTTTCCCTCCTCAATTTTCCATGACAACAACCCTGGATATTCAATGTTCTTACAGAAAACTTAAAGAAGCAGTGCCTCGAGAAAAGGACCACGGTTTTTCCTTAGCTTATTAAAAAAAAAAAACAAAAACAAAAAAAATCAGCCTCCAGAGAACTTAGTAAGGGCAGAATTCGCCATATTTGAGGTTACTGCTGTTACTATTCATGATTTGGGCAACAAAATAGTGCTCTAATAGCAGTTAGATTCAGATCTAACTCTAAGAATGCCAGTGGAAGTGCAGGCCTTAAGATTCAGTTCCAGGAGATATTTTATTTGAAAAACTGTTCCTGCTTAGAATAAAAAAAAAATAAAAATCTTAGGTAAGCATGAATGCACAAAGGTAATTAAAATAAAAAAGTAATACTGATGTCCTACAGAGAGAGACTAATCTTCTGAAACAAGTGGACACAGAAGAGAGTGAGCAGAAGGATAAAGGCAAAGTTGTACGAGTTCCTTCTCTGAAAAGAAAACCATCTGACAAAAGGAATGCACCACCAAAAGCGACAGAGATAAAGAGCACAGCGCCTCTGCCACCTGTGCCCACACACAGCGTGTCCTGGAAGGTCCCACTTGAAACGATTTTCTCCCCAGTTGAAAAATCTCCAACAAGGTTCCAAGAATTCACTTCCTTGGAAGTCCCTGAAGTGCTGAGCAGCAACAAAACAGAAATGAAAGCTGAGACAAGGCTCGGTGAGATTATCACTCCAGCTACACCAAAGATGGTAGGCCCACAGGCTGCATCTTTGGAAAGACACGGTTCTTCAGGTTCTCCTTTATCTCCTACTCCTATAAGCCAGCAACACAGCAGCAATTTGTCAGAATCACAAGCCACAGACTGCATATCTCCTCAGGAAAAAGGTGCTATAGGCTCCTCTTTCCCCAACCTGCAGACCAAACTAACAGCAGCACCACCCGAGCCTGGACAAAGGTCACTAGATAACTCACCAAACTTACTGCTGTCTAGCTCCTCTTGGGAGAGATTAAAGAATACATCTTTGGTAAGTCCCAGGAATTTCTGGTTCTCTCCTCACAAAACCACTATCATGTGCTAGCTTAAGAAAGGCAATAACAGGAAGTTCTGTGTGAAAGTCACAAAGAGTACCATAGAGTGGGCATTCTGGTGGGTACACTCCTGGATTCAAACAAGAAGCATTTTATGTGCCTTTGCAATTCAAACACTTTTCCACAAAGACAGTTGACTTAAGCTGCTATGTACAGCTTTAAACTACTTTTAATTTGCTAAGCTTTATAGCCTAGGTCTTAACAGCTATATTGGCTCCTGTTTTTCTTTTCCTGAACTAGAGGCTATTCCTGCTGCTGAACACTCAGCAGAGCACTTAAAAACAGATGGTGTCTCACAAAGAGGATGATTTACCTACACCCTCTGTGTGAGGTGGCAGTGCTTAGTGTCCACCCATTTAGTAGTCAAAGAGAGGCAGGACTCCATGGCACACTTGTCAAAGAGCTGACCAGGTGCAAGACTAGAACCAACAACTCCTGCTTGCTTGTCCTGGCAGGAAATTCACTGTTAACTCATTGGCAGGTAAAATTGTTTCCTTTTGCTTCTCTGCTCTTGAGAGGAACACATCTCACATACCCAAGAGTACCAGTACTATACATTGGTGTAACTCAATAATTGTGGAGGTGGTATGGATAACTCAAACAATTTAAGTTGTAAAATGTATGTAATAATATAAAAACAGTGTTAGTTAATTATCACACTATGATAGAGCAGATTTCATAAGTAAATTTTTCGAGAAGGATTTGAATTATCTTTGTTTAGGTGGTTTATCAAAGATAGAACTGCAACCTAGTGAGGATTTCCAGCTGTGCTGTCAATGTAAAGGATAGAGGAACCAGAGGCCAGTTTCTTTGCATGGAGTTTACCTAGAAAAGACCTTCAGAAATTTAGCATAGGCCTAAGGGCCATTTTAAAGTTAAGTAGCAATGTTCTTGTATGTCTCAGGTTTCTGCAAGTCTCCAGAACATGGAGGGTTTCCTAGAGAAGCGAGACCAGCTCCTTCCACGAAGACAACAGGTAGAAATAAATACCATCACTCTGGGTTATTTTATTTTCCCTTGAGTTATAGTCCAGATCTGGTCTGACTTCTTCAGGATAAGCTCTTGCTGAAGAGGAGCTCAGTAGTGCAGGTTTTCTTCAGCTATCCCTAAAATGCATGAGGAAGTGTCTCGTGGCTTTGGCAGTATCTGATCTCTCAGAAAAAGAGACAATGGAATTGTTACCTCTCATGGGAATCATGCAGAACAGGGTCTGTCTACAGTTAATGGATTTGTATACCAGAATCTAGGTTGTATAAACATGTTAATTACAGTTTCTTAATTATAAACAATATATCAACTGGTTTCAATATATCAACTGAATTGGGGGAAAAAAACCCAAATGAAACAACAACAACAAAAAAAAAAAAACAAACACAACAACCAGAAAAAAAACCATCACACCACAAAAAAACCTAAAGCTTTATGATCCTGTAACAACTTGTGATAATTTGTCAGCAGTGGAAGCCCTCGGTCTCATGCTCCCAATATTTGTAATTTCTCACTGTGCTAGAACAGAATTAAGGTTCTGTTTATCTTTGAAGAATTAGTTTGTTAAATACAGGTTTGAATAAAATGGAAAACTAAATTCTTATCCTGGGAAATAATACTGCTTCAAGTTAGTAGCATAACGATCACAACAGGCCAGGAAATTTTCTAACATTCACCAACAATCTGCAGATATCAATGTTGGCTGAGTGTTTGCACATAAACAAGATTATTATTATTATGATAGACAGATATTATGTCTTGGATTATTTGTCCCATAGAATATTTCCTCTGAAATTTTAAACTTGAAATACCTCTTTTAAAAAGTGAATCTGGTACGGACTCCATCTTCTGGAAGAGAAATCTAGTTTTTCTTCATTTCTGGGCACACAGAATTTAGTGTTCAGGGATAGTGAACTTCCATATTACCCAAGAAGAAAAGCTATGACTTATCCTCCTCAGAACTGTTTCCTTCCTTCTCTCTGAATGACCAAATTGTCAACTTTATTCACTGGCATAATAAAATATGACTAGAAGTTAAGGGTCCTTCACCAAGAAGAATCTCATGGCACTAGGCTAAGTTTCCGTGATACATAGTTGGGGGTTTGAAATACCTGGTGCTTTTGCACATTGTTCAGTAGCATTCCACTGGGGTTAGTTGAGTAAATGAAGAAGAATTCAGCATCCACATTAGATAGTAACAACACACTTGATAAAATTAACCTGTGACTAGCAGGCAGGGTCCAGTGTTACAGCTAGGGAAAAATGTGGAGTTTTAGTGGCCAAAAGTTAAACAGAACTCTGATTAACCACCCTCAGTGATGTTACTGACCACATGGTGTAGAGCTTGCTTGAGCCAGGTTATGTCATTTTTTCAGTTCTGACTCATAGAGACCCTTTCTTGAATCACTCACACAGAAACTAGAGCAGGTTCTGTTTTTCTAAGAGATAACAATGACTCTGAGAACTTCTGTGATCATAATATCGACAGATCCTGGGTTTCTGCGGTAGTTGCATGTGAAAGATTTCACTATTCCTATAAAATATTTACTTCAGAACTGAATTTTATTACCATTTCTATTCATGTAGCCACACTCGAGGTCTTGGAACTCCTTCTATGTAAAACTTGATGGATTAAAGCTTGACTTCTATAATGATGACAAAGAAGCAACTAAGGTAATTTAGTTTTTTAATCTTCTTAGCAAACTTTGTATCTACATATGTAAAAATTAGTTTGAAAATGTCACCTTTGGTTTGGGGCTGGGGTGATCAGCGTCAACTGATTGAAAATTCAGCAGTTTTTCAACTGATACAACCAAAACCAGACTGATAAGCTTCCAGAAGTTTTCAAAGATACTTCTTTTAAGGTACATCTTATTCAAGGATTGTCTTCAAGATATAATGCCATCATCCTTGGTTCCTCTGTGGCTTATCCTATTCAGTGATCTTAGAATTAAAGTTAGAAGCATGAAGAGACGGGTGTGTAGACTGCCTGCAGGTTAATATGGAATTGAATCCTAGCAGAAAGGATACAGAAGACATTTTATTTTAATTTTATCCCCCTTCAGAATGTATCCACAGTCCTGTCCCTCAACATTTCTGGTGCCAAATGTGAGAGGCTGGTGAATTACACCAGGAAAGAGAACGCCTTCATGCTGAGGTGAGTCTTACAGAGAAGGGCATGAGTAAAAGCCTGTGCAGCTCCCTGCCCACAGTCACCTAAGGCTGTGTGCTGTTAGGAGGCACAACTGAAGTGTCTCACACTCACAAGCACAGAAGGTATAAGGCAAAACTGACTAGAATTCACCTTTTTATGTCCTTATTTACAGGCTTATAGATGGGGCAGAGTATTTCTTTGCAGCACCTTCTCAGACACTGATGGAGGACTGGCTGCAATCACTACAGAATAATATAGGTATGTTCTCACTTTCTTCAAGAATGAGCTGTGCTTTTAGCAAGTGATGGTAAGAGAAAGAGAAGAGAATGACAAGATGTCCTTTGTTTGGGCCATTCCGAGCCATCCTTTTTGGCTCTGTTAGAAAGCAATACACAAGTCACCTTCTACCTTGTGATGTAGTGACCTGGCAGAGAAAAGCAGTCCAGGGTGACTTGCAAAGCAGTCTTTCAGTTGTACTGTGGCCAACCAATCAGGTTATTCCCTGACAGGGGCATGGGGCTGTTTTCATCCTCTTATTAAGGAGCTACTTTGGATTTGATCAACAGCTTTTCTTCTGAATCTACATCTCTTCTGGACATCCCTCTACATAGTGGCTTACTGGGAAGGAAGACATAGCATAATTATAACTATGATGGTCAGAGAAAATTGTTATGGACCCAGAGGTAGCAAACTCTGCCTTTAATGTTACTTTTTTTTTGCTGTTTTTTTTGACTCTGTAGGACACAGTAACAGATCCCATTCTACAGTGATGGTGCAAAGTTTCATTTCAAACACAGAGACCTCCCCGAAAAGAGTGTGGGACTTTCCAGACAGGGACTCTGCTGAAAGACTAACCAGCAAAAGCTCACTCCTGAGGTACGGGCTCTGTGCCACAAAGCTGAACAGATGTCAGTGCTGTTCGTGCTCAGGTAGCTGTCACCTACAAAGAGACTGCCCTGAAGTCAAAAATTCCTGCTCCTCTGTCACTAAGGTGGCCAGCAGGAGCAAGGCAGTGATTGTCCCCCCGTACTTGGCACTGGTGAGGCAACACCTCTAGTGCTGTGTTCAGCTGTGAACCACTCACTTCAAGAAAACTGGAGCATATCCAGAGAAGAGCAATGAAGCTGGAGAAGGGTCTGCAGAGCAACAGGTTCTCCTACCAGGAGAGGCTGAGGGAGCTGGGGTCGTTGAGACTGGGAAAAGGAGGCTCAGGGGAGACACAGACAAGGAAAACACAACCACAGCTGAATTCAGAAACCTGGCCTGTTTAAATCAATTTTTCTTGCATTTGGAGTCCATACAAATCTTACAGGCTATGACGTGAAATCTGGTCCCACAGCTGGGCAGACTTTTGCTGCTGAGCTAGACACTTAATGAGTCCTTACATATACAAAGAGTCTTAAACTCCTCTAGATTATACCTGATTTTCTGATGATGCGTTTTATTGATAGGAGAACACCTTCCTTCAAAATCAAACCAGAGAGAGAGTCTGCAGAATTCTCCAGAGATCTTGAGAAAGATGGACCTACCGTGACACAAGCCTCAATCACCACCCTAAGCCTAGAACAAAGTGGAAATAAAACAAAACTGCTTCCATCTCTACTAAAAGCAAGAATAGAAAAATGACATTTGAATTCCAGACAATTACAACTTAACTCAGACCTCTGGAAACATATTAAGATGTTTTAAGTTAATCACTTCCCTCTGAACTTTTAAAATTATGTATTTAATCTCATAAAATCTTTAAATATAATTAAACAGGATTGCATCTGGTATACTTTTGTGTGTACAACAAATCTGTAATTTGCCATTATCACCCAAGTGTTGTCTACTCCAAGGTACCAAAGGGCAGGGGGACCTTTAAGCCAGACTGCTCAAATTAAATAATTCTGTGAGATAGGAATGGGGAGCAGTGAGCAGAGCATGAGGTGCAAGCTGTGAGTTAACTACAGCCATGTGCAAGTATGGCTGATTGATTTGCATTTGCAGATACCAACAGAATAGATTGAAGAGGCTTGGGTGGTCTGTGCAGCCAAAGGTAACATTATACACTTCCTACAGTGCTTTGTGGTCTCCACAACCTTTTCTTTTTACAACACATTAACCAACAATTCTCTATTTGCCAATTCTTTCTGGATGAAGCTACCAGGAAAAAAAAAAGGCCTGAGGTGTTACTCATTTTTAATGGAATCTGAAACTTAAATAAGGCACAAACAATCAGTGTTTCTGTGTAAAAGGAGAAGAAAAGTAGGATAGCAAGGAGGAATTCTAGCCCCCAGACAGCAAGCTTCACATGCTAAGGTATGGTGCAATCATGGGGAATGTATATTTTTCCCCCTACTTACCTGTTTCTGAGCCAAAGAAAAATTTCCTAGCATGAAGCTGGAGAGAAATGCCATTTTTCCACCCAGGACAGTGTAGTGCCTGGCAGCTCTTCCCTGACATGTGGAAGCTAAAATTTCAAGTCCTTAACTCCTCTCACAAGGACTTCAGCCTTCATCCCTTTTTATGCAGTCTGAAGCATCCCTCTTGCTCTCTGCTTGCAGTCCTCTCCTCTGCACTGCTTCTCCAGGGGTATAGGCACTTTACACTGAGTTCATGTAAATACTGTATGGGCACATGCAACATCTAGAGTTTAAATTTGTGCTCAGTCTGATTCAGATCAGTCACAGGCATCAACAGGTGAGCTAATAATTTCTTTTTTTTTTTGGCTAGTCCATCTCTCTTCTCTGTTTACCCTAGCTAGATATGCTGCCTGTAATAAAAAATGAAAAAAAAACCAAGCCAGCACATCGAAGTAATGGGAAACTGATGCATTTCATCATTTTGACCATTTTTAACTGATTAAAAAAACCCCAAAACACCAAAACAGCTTCAGTATTTTAAGCTTACCATTTAATTGAAAAAATTTGCTATAGCTCAGTGCAGCTGCCTCCTTGCCACACCCTTTGCTATTCCACTGAAGGTTTTACCACAGGAGGGAGATTTTGTTCTAGGCTCTCCCTACCTTTGTAAACCAGATCTTCTCCCAGATTTCTTCCATTCAATCCTGAAACTAGTGAAGGTCCTGTGAAATTCCCAGCAGAGATTTAGCATAAGTAGCACTTATACACCCGGAAAAAAACTTGTCTTGTATTTAAGTGCATAAAGATTTTCATGGGTCTGGTGCTCCTTTGCAATATTTTATTTTTAATTAATGTATTATTAAACAGTTAAAAGACACAAGCAAGCAATTTCTATGAAGAGCAGCTAATAGTTAAAGTTTCATTTCTTTTGTGTTTGGCAGCAGATAGCAAACTCTGTGGGGGTTTTCCAGCAAAATGTTCATCAGAGAGCAGCAATCTGGGGTGCATTTCAGATGAGGTTTTCGGCAGGCATGCATTCATCTTCAGTGGTTAAGCACACACAACACCAGACCAGCAAGGCCTGGTTTATAAGTATGGCACGTGCCTTTTTTCAGTGAGACGTAGAGAGAAGCAGCTTTCTCCTGGAAGTGCCTGCTTTGGTTTGCATGTACTCTGTTCAGTCACAGCACAACATGTGGTACTACGCCAGGCAAGAATGGGGCCAAGAAAGCAAAACAAACCACAGCCTCTGAGGAACAACCACACAAATTTCAGAGGCCCTTGGATTCCATGTTTACCCTAAAGGGAACAAGGACCAGTCCTGAGCACAGGTCACTGATCAGCCTTATACTGAAACTTCACCTTAGATTTCTATGGTTTTGGGGCAGTGCAAGTCAGCATGCTCTGAACCAGAGCTCAGGAGGGCTTTGAGGAACAACCTGTGCCAGCCACCACTTCCCACAAGCTGCACGGACAAGACTGTGTGAAGTGTAGGTCCCTCCAACCTGCAGAGTTCTCCAGCAGCCTCTGTCCTCACAAACACCCTTCAGGTCCTCCTACTACACCAACAGGCCAGCAACACACACCTTCAATGTCACAGAATCATAGAATCATTTAGGTTGGAAAAGACATCTACAGCCATCCAGTCCTACTGTTAACCCAGCACTGCCACGTCCACCACTGAACTGTGTTCCCATGTGCTACACCCATATCACGCTACAAAACCAAAAAGGCAACCCAGATGAAACAAAAAGGCACTCTGATGGGCAATGATACAGCCCTCGCATAACTTCAGGCTCTGAAATGCAAAAATATATTTGAAAAAGCTATTATCATTTAAGGCTACAGAGGTACCACATGCCTGTCTGTGCCTTTGGCTGCAAGATTACATAGCAGTTCCCAACCTGACTTTAAGTGTTGGCAAAACCTCTGGTGACAGCTCTCCCAGCAGAGTCACACCACCTTCCCCACCCTCAGCTCTCTCCCCACCACCCTGCTTCCCTCCCTTTGTAACAGGATTTAACAGTCCCTCAGAACAGTAACTCCCCACCAGCTGTGGGTTATCCTAAAACCTTGTGGTTTTGTGGCTCCTTCACATTTTACCAGGTCTTTCTGTTTGTATTAGCAGCACTGTGAATGCACCAAACATGCCCCAATTATTAGTCTGTGGGGCATTTTGAGAGACCAAATTTTCTCAGTGTGGCTGAGCCACCTCGCTGCTGGGGACGTGCTGCCAAGGTTCACAAGGATTACAGATTGTTCTCTGTATCCCACGAACACAACAGGGATATCTTTTTGCAGCAGCAGAGCTTTCTAGGACCAGCCAGAGGAGAATGGAAATGGTGCACACCCTGTACCATGTGGGTTTGTATGTGCTACTCAGTGCTGTGCCAGGACATGCTGCTCTCCTGTGCAAAGGTAGCAGATCCAGCTGGATCAATTCTCAACTCAAAATGGCTCTTTATGTTTTGTCTTGCAGCCAGTATCTGATTAGTTCTTAACTTCTCATGATCTGAATCCCAAAGTACAGTTGCATTCCAGCTGTTAAGGCTCCTCAGTTCTGGGTGATACTCCTTAGCTCAGCAAGTAATCATTGTACAAGAAGCATTGCTGAGGCTTAGCCATTGCCATTGCAGCAGAAGCAGCACTTAGTAAATATAGGCTTCAGGCAATCGGGTCTTTTGTAAATGCTCTCCCTTTGAGCTTCAATATTGCCTGTGTATACCAAAATGACACACCCCTCTTCCTCATTCTTTGTCTGATTTTGGATTTCAAGTACAACTAATTCTAGATCTCAAGTAAATTTCCAACACAGAAGAAATATGTAAAGTTTTCCTTGGAAGTCCTGATGAATATGCTGTGTTTAGCATAAATAATCCAGAAGCAAGTCCAAATCCTTCAGTGTGAGGAAGTCTGCAAACTTCTGACTTCTGTGCAGCTCTGTTTTACATTGCTCAGCATCCTTCGCTATCATCTTCTTTAAGTAGTGGAGAGCTATAAAGATATTCCAAGCTTCTAGCTCAAGGCAGTCTCTCACTGCATTCCAAAGCAAATTAAAAGCAGGTGTCATTTTCCCAATATTTTCCACCAGCAAGGAGGAAAATGTGTGCTCTCTTTTATGTAGCACCTATTCAAAATACTTTGCCTGTGATGTTAGGGATAGAAGACGATAAAGGGAAAAATCTTCCGTGTGTGAAAGTACAATGGCTCTGCACTCTATTAGTGAATTATGTTGTCCTACATCCAGTTTACATCTGTGGGAGAACCAGCTTATGTCTCAGTCATGACCACTAAATTAAACGTACTTGAGTCTACGGCAACTATTCCTTTCAAGTTTCTTCTATGAAAAACTTGTTTCAGGCTCTTGACATTTTAATCAGTAAAGGCATTGCTGATATAAATCAATATGATCACTTGTGCTTTATGCAGAGCTTTTCCTCCAGCCAATCTCAAAAGAACTGTGCTCACTCACTGCTGCTACCACCCTCTCTCTTGAAATGTAGCCGCCCCCTTCATGGCAGTCTGGAGCAGCATTTCTGTGCCAAACTCTTGCAGGGGAATGGAAAAAAGGAGTAATTTCTAAATCAGCAAGGGGAATCGGCCAGACAGAGTGCAATTGTCCATACTGCAGTTTGGCCACTGTTCACATATATATGCCTGACTTCAAAGCTGAGCCCACCAATTCAGTGCAAATTCTAGTTGCTCAGCCTATCTGAAAATCTGGACATCACTGAATGCAAATGGCCAGGACTTGATCTGTAATGAAGTATTAAAAGGACACTGACAATGGGCTCAGAGTTGAAGGGACAGGCTCAGACAAAGAACTATCACCACCACCATATACTGTAACATCAAGGAGAGCCTGGGATGTCTCTGCTAACCAGGACCCTAATTTCTTAACAAGACCACAGTGTGAGGCTCTTGTGGGCTTAAATCTTGGGGGAAGGAGATAAAATATCCCTTTTGAAAGCTAGGAGCTTGAACACGGCAAGGTGAGAAATGTACAGGTTTCCTCAGTTTTCTGCAAATAATGAACACTGTGATGTGTTGTAACGTGAGTGTGATGTGTTGCAATGGGCTGCCATAGCCTTCAGTGGGGAACAGTGCAAAAAACCCAGTTTAGGGGTATCCAGAGTAGCTGGAGAAATTCCCAGTCCTTCTGCTTCTCCTTCGTTCTACAGCACTCCTGATTGCTTGGAGGAGCAGGTCTTTGTTATTGAGGATATTGTATTTGCTCAGGTTCACAAGTTTATCAAAATTTTCAGAGGAGTAGATTAGCCTAATGAGGTAGTACGGTGAGCAGTTGTTCTCCAGATTTACTTTGCCTTCTTCCATCTCCGAGTGACCACGCTTTACCCCTGCAGAGAAGGACAAAAGCCACCACAGTGAGATGAATCTGGAGTATTATGAGAAAGTGTTGTAGGGGACTGATCTACTTGGCAGGACCCACTATTAAAAACAGCCCTCGGGAAATACTGCAAACCCACTCCACAGCTTGAAAGAGCCATTCCTGGTCAATTTTCCCAGCTACTCCTCCTTCCCCTCCCGCTAAAACTCAAGTTTGGAAATCCCTCAGCAGAGCTGGCACAAATTCTTGCTTTCCTCCTTGTCCTGCCCCTGCAGACATCATTACTGAGCAGCACACCCATGGGTCCACATCCTTTCCCAAACCCTGTAAGCCTGATTTTCAGACAAAGACACACACCTGGAACACTTAAAATCCATGATCACTGCTGGATTAGTGGTGGCAAGTACATGTCTGCCAGCTAGAATGAGTGGACAGCCTAGTACATACAAGGAAGTCCTGTGATGCCAACCACACAGGGCTGCCTGCTGCAGAGTGCAGAGGGACCAGAGCATCCTACATAAGATCTCCAACCTGGCCTCAGGTTATGCCTCTTGGAATTGGCAACATCCATAGTCCCTGTTATGTCAATGTTTTTGCTTAAAAGGACCCCCTTATTACCTGCACCAAGGACTTTGGCAGTCTCATATTTATATTTCTACAAAATTTTTGGCTACATTTCTTTGCTGCTTTTTTTGTCTGTCTCCTTGCAGTCTGAACCAAATATGCCCAAAACACTAATGTAATGTGAGATGACTATCAGCAGGGCTACAAAAAGACTGCTGAGATATTCCTTATGATTTCAACCAGAACCTCATGAGAAAGACACAATAATTGTGCTTGAGACACTGCAGGTTTTAGTCTAACCTAGTGGTTTCTGAACAGCATGATGTCAGGGTGCTAGGCACAGGCCACCACCAGAAGTGGCTGAATTAAAAATATCCAATGTTGCTTCACTGAGCTTCACAATACTCAGAGATTTATATTATCTATGCTATCCACGTCCAGATAAAGCTGCATCTGCCTCATGCACACAAAAACATAGTTTGGAACTGCTGCACTGCAAATGGTGACTTCACAGGCTGAGTCCTTTCAGAATTTAAATAGTTAAAAATAAGAAAAATAAGTATCCACATTCCACAAGATGTCTCTCATCCCCCTAGAAACAACAAGCTCCACTGTTAAACCTGAAATCCATGAAAGCAGGTTGCCAAGGACCCCCTCCTCCAACCACCCACATCAGTTGCTGGTTGTCAGTTTGATGGATGAATCACCGACTGCTCAGAGACATTCAGGTGAGTGTCAAAGCTCACCAGTTTGGGCTTGGAGCACAGAGAACTGCCAACAGCTGCTCTGCTCTGCTCTGCAGCATGTCATCTATTTTTCATTCAGAGTGATTCCAAAATCTTCACCTGCTTTACCTGCAGGTAAAAGTACCTTTACTTTTTGCTGCTGTTCCCAAGTGCTCCCTCAGAGACTTCCATTTTGCTCTGATCCCACTTGGGGCCCCAGTAGAATTTTGGGTAAAGCTGGAAGAAGCTCCCCCTGGCACTTGAGCAGAGATAGCTGCACATCCCAGGCTGGCCCCACATCTCTCTGCTCTGTTCCAGCTTCTACTAAACACTAGATGTAGTCTCTCCCACCTGGGCATGCTCCCCCTGCCCAGGTCCTGTACCCAAGTCTCTATTCCTCAAAGCCTGGGAAGGAGGGTCCCTCTGCACCTTCCTCTCCACCACAGACAGCCTGACTGGGGAAGGCAGGGGTGTAGGGCCAACTCTGGGGCTTGATGGCCCAAGGGCCAGCTCCTGCTGCTTTCTAGCCCACCAGCAGGTCCTGAAGAGTCCCTTATCTCTCTGTTTTCACAGCTCTCTGCGTCGCTCTTTACTCCCCATCTTCCCAGTGCCAGAAAAACTCCAGCACTCTGCACATTCCTCTTGGCAGGACGTGGTGTCAGGCACAAGTGAGGAAGACCTGCAGCTCTGCTGCAAGGGACAGTGACATGAGCCATCTGCCACAGGCAGGGCTGGAAGAGGCAGTGTGGCACTGAGCTGCCCAGAACTGTGTCCTCTGCATTTCAAGAGGAGAGAAGCCAGCAGGAGTATGGAGGCTGCTCCTCTACCTGCCATGGGTGGACACGTAACACATGCCAGGGGTAGAGCGCAGGGCCCAGTTCTGTTGACTGCATTTACCTGGCTCCTTGAATTCCTTAAAGGTGTCATTCACCAAGGGAAAATGGATTACTATAGGTGCTCTGGGGTCCTCTGCATCCGCAAATATATAACATTCCTTTGGGTTCTTCTCTTCTTCTGGACTTAGCTCCACTTTGGGGAATGGGATATTTTGTATCTTGCAATACTTGTATGTCATCTCTAATTGCTGTGGACACAGAATGTCATGAAGTTAAAACTCTACGAAAAGAATCATGTTTGCTCAGGTATCCTGGAAATATTGAGGCATCTTAACCCATTCCCTAGAAACACTATGAAAAGAATGTCCAAAGTAGCCACAGTACAACCTTACTTTCGACTACCACCCAGCCTAAGTCAGACAGTGCCACTCATCACCCTATAATGTTTTCTACAAGCCCAAGTGAATGACCCAAAGTCACACTCAGAATTCATCATGACAGACCAGGAGAGGTCACAGGCATGTTCCAGCAAACTATTGTTACTGCAATTTTCTGAGGATTCTAGGAAGTATATGCTGTAATCCCCTACAGAAAAAAGAGCCTTACAGTTTCCATAGTTCCATTCTTGAAAGAAGTTTCTTTCCTCCTGCTTATATTCATGGTGATATATGATTAAGATTTAGACAGCCACTTACTTAAAAGTTTCAATAAGACAAATTATACTCTGCAAGGAGCAGAGTAAGTTAATCTTCTCACCTTGAACACATTCCCCAAACCATAATCAAGGGATATAATGACATCTACATTCCTCTCTGGCTTGAAAAGTGCCGCACCACTGGTGTTGATGAAATAGCCAACATCTATCAGACAAAGATATTTCTGCAGCGGTGTCAGATTGTTAGGGAAACCGTCCAGCACAGTGTCTGAAAAACAGGTTAATATAGTTAGTGGTGCATTTTTAGGAAAGGAGGAGTGAGTAATTCTGTCTGTGCTAAGAGGAGCTCCTTGGTCACCCTTAAGACCAGGGTCACCTCCCTCCACAATGTGAGCCCCCAAACACAGCCTCAGGAGCATGCCCTTCAAAGTGCACATCTGGGCACACCTGGCCTGTTTCCACATTCTCCCAGGCACACTCACAAAGGCAGGCAGGCTGTGGGGCAGCCAGACAGAGGACAGGTGAGACACAGACTCCACTGACCTCACAGCTGCTCTGGGGAGTCATTTTTCACAGACTTCAACAGATTTTTTTTTCCCCCCTAAGAACTGGGAAAAATGCAAACAACAAAAACAATTTCACAGTGTAGCAACATAACTAAGAAATGCAACACATCATTGCACTTTTGCATTGCTCTTTTTTTGCTTTTGCCTTCTCAGGGTTAGACTCCTCTCTCAGGTTGAAAAGTCTGACTTCAACTTGCTTTTAGTAATCTCCTATAAACTATAAGCCATGCTGTAAAAAAATACCACATCATGCATATGACATCAACTACCAACAGCTTAAAATACTGCTTGAATTAATTAAACCTCACATAAATGTCAAAAGGGGATTACACCAACTGGTAAGTTGAAATCTAAAGCCAGTTTTTGATAGCTAGCCTCTTACTTCTCTGCTAGGAGCCTCACCAGCTTGCCCTGTAGACAGCAAGTCCTCTACTGTTCCTCTAGCACACTTTCAGTCCCAGGGAGCAGGGAACATTTTGCCATAGTTTTAAATATCCAAACTGTGGTTTAAGAGTGCTCCTCAAGTTCACAAAATGAGGTAGCAAAGCCCAGAGCAGAACACTTGGCCCTTAAATCATGGTATTTAGGCATTTTAAGAAACTGTTGATCACAGAAATACTGTTGATAAGTTCCAGCATTGCAATTTATTCAATCACTCTGCTTCCTTGGCCTCATTCCGTAGTGTTGATTTAAACCATGCAGAGTAATTCTAGCTTGTTCCATAGCCTGGAATGTTTCACACCAGCTTGAAGTAATAATTTGTAATTTTTCCATTCCCTCATAGTCAAGTCTTTACAAAATGTGCTTATTTTAGCATTCAAGGCTGCTGAGAATTCACAGATTCAACTGTAATAAGAGACATTTGCTTGCAGTCCCTCACAGAAGAAACAGAGCATACTTTTTAGTTTTATTTGGCCTGGTGAACATTTTTAGATTAAATTCCATTACCACTGTTTTCTTATCACAGAGATAGAATTTTGAAGCATTTATTCATGGTTGTATATGTGAACAAGAAGTAGACATTTTTCTTGTTAGAATCCCTTCTTCTATCCCACATTCAAATAGAGATTATAAAGAATTGTCTCAGAAATACCCTTGGAAGCATGAATGCTACTGTAAAGGCATTATGCTAATTCCAGACTATTAGTTCAATTTCTCATCAGGAAAATTAGGCATTGAAAGACTTGTTTTAATGTATCAGATAACCTGAGCTGCAGGGAAGCCTTTAAAACTAAACTCTGTTTTCCAGACTTCATCTACCACAAGACTGTCATTTCTGCTCACAGACCTGGCATCTCCTCTCACTCCTAGAGATGGATCCATACCTGGCTTTAGCTTGATCTTATGCATGCAACAAAAACGATGGAAAACCTGCTAATTTTTCCCACTCCAGACTTCCAGTTTCTCTTTTCCCACTCTGGATTTCATGCTTTTCACATATTTTACTTTATTTGTAGAACATCTACCCTGAGATAGTCATTGGTGTTCTTATGCTCGCTTCCTTAAATCCTTCTTGAAATCTGCTTCTACCCATTTGTCTTTATAAAACTGTCAGCAAATATATGGACAGCTATGTTTTTTAACATTTACTGATTGACAATTTCATGCTTCATCCACCTTCTGAAGCTACTTGCTTGCTCCTTCTCTCACCCACCCTTCTTATGCTACTTGTTTTTTCTCTTTCTTTCATTTGTTTTCTTAGCAGACCCTTTTAGGACTTTTTGCTTGCTGAACATTTTAAAAGCAGATAGCACACTGTGGGCTCTGCCTTAATCCACAGGAAAGCACCACCACCTCTCACCATTGTCAGCAAAACTGTGTAGCAAGGGCAGAGAGCGACAAAACACATTGGAACTTGCCTAAAATGAGAAAATGCAACTTGCCAAAGAGAAGGCCTCAAAGAAGGCAGAGAACATCTGCTTTCTTGCTAAAATCAGATTAACCTCAATAATGTGGGGTCCTCCCACATTGCTACTTGTTCATGGAATAAATGAAGATGCTGGGATTATAGGAAAGTTTCTGATGCAGAAAACTCAGCTCCATCACCTTGCTGTCATTTCACAGATTGCTTCTTAGGTTTTGAGGTAAAACTATTGCTGTTTCCTCTGCCTGCCTACAGAGAAAAGGCCATAAAAAATCACTCTTCAACTTATACATCATGTCTATGTACCTGTTTGTTTAACATTTACAATCTACACCTCTGTGACTTTAACTTTCTGTAGTTGGATTTTGGTATTTCTGTTTCTGAGGGGTTAAAGAGAGGTCTCTGGATGGATAATTTAGAGGTCTCTGGATGGATAATTTATCAGGCAGAAACACCAGACACATGGGTAATCACATCCTTGCAACTAGTCCTTTCCTTTATCTGATCCACATAATAACCTGCTGTTTTATGCTTCTGGTGTTACCTTTGTTTCTTGACCTCAGTGGATTCTACCCTTCCTACATCTTTTGACAACTGTACCTATGCAGAGTGACAAACTTCCCTTAGAAAAATATTTCTTGACACAAATTATAGGTATCTTCTGGAAGTGAGAGAGCAGCCCATGGATTAGTTTATTTTAGCCTGTTACCCTAAAGAAACAGACACCATGAACATAGGCCCAACTCAGTTGATTTCCAAACCCTGAAAAAAATAGATTTCCAAAGTCTAAAAAAACAAAATCTGAGATGTTACCTGCACAGTGCAGCTAACTCTTTGTTGCAGTTACCTTTCCATTCAATAAATTTTTTCTGATGGATATAATCCTTATGAAACTCTAAACCTCTCAGGAAGTTATGCGACTTTCCCAGTAGTGGACGCTTGGTCATAATGTCCTGAAACATTTCATACAACTTTCCTGACAAACAAGATGGAGGCTCGATAACAGTAATGTCTTCCTCAGGAGAATGTTTTTCTGAAATAGAGAAGAAACAATGAAATAGAAAAAAAAAAACAACAGCAATCTGCCCTGCCAGAAACCTTTGCTGGCTAGCTGCCCTGGTTGTCTTCCTGTGGGTCCCTCTCATCCCTGCTTCTTGCAGGCTGCTGGAAAACATGTGCACATGGCCTATGTCATTTACCAAAGAGATATTTAGTTTTCTTTAAAGCAGGCACAGCTTTTGTGTTTTACTCTTTCAAATGACACAGTGGCTTTGTACTTTTGCCCACGAGTAAAAGCCAACCTCTCACAGGCAGAGTCATTTAACTCGTGAGGAAACTTTAAATGAAAAACATTTGTACTAACATGAAGCATGCCTCTGGGGAAAAAAGCGAAGAGAAAAGGACATAGCAATCATTCTGATAGAGATTAAAATCATGCTGGAAGATCCACAGTGAGGCAACACTTCAGAAAACCTTACCTATATCTACCATATCTTGGGACCAGCGTTCCCAGAATTCATTTGAATTTGAGGACCAATACAAGCCATCCAGCAAATTCCTAGTAAAGATGTTTGTCCAAAGACCTGCAAGTCAAACCACATGTGAAAAGTACTGCACTACCACATGTTAACAACTGACTATTGCAAACATCCATGCTACACATTATTAGCCCACCCAACCTGACCCCATCATGACACAACTTAAGCAGCAGGTCTCAGCGTTCAAACATAGTGGTGTAAGCACTTCAGTGCTTTTTCTCTGGAGGTAACTACACACAGAACATTCACTGCATAGTACAGAGTAACAAAACAAGAGGTATCAGTCACACAAATGATGTTGTAGAAACTTTCTTGTGTACTGTGAGAGAACCTAGGCTTGGAAAGCATGGTGAAGCCATGTAAGCATAAAGGCCTTCTTAAAACTGATTTATTATTTAAATTGATCTAAGACTCATTTTTTCCTTCCAGGCATGTTTTGTTTCTGTGGAGTGCAACTGGTCCAGGTTCAAAATAGAATTGGCTCCATATGTGAGTCTGCTTTTGGAAAAGTAAGAACTATCCTTCCTCATTAAGCTTTATGCCAGGTACTTACACGAGGAACAAATTGAATCTCTACCACACTTCACAGTGAGAGAAATATGGGGTTTTTTTCCCTCTACCCTTGTTTTTGGTATCAAAACTAAAACACTTATACAGATTTAAAACCTGCCTGAGACAGATAGGTTCCTCTAACTAGCTGCTTTTTCCCTTTCTTAACCTTTGGTGGCAATACAACCAGTCAAAGTAGTTGCTGGAGGTCAAAAGGCCTTTCTTTGTTCTGATGAGCAGAGAAGATTAGTGACACCATCCTCAAGCCACAAATCTCAGGTAGCTCCTGCCTTTGTGGCTAGATGACATATTTGATTCTCAGCTCCTTCCAATTCTATCCCAGTAATACTTTGTCTAGAAATATAGTTTATGAAGTTGAAGAGTTGGAGACTGATCAGGGCAGGAACGCTTATTATTTCTTCAATCTGCCTCTCCCACCATCTTGTTTGATTTAGACAATGTAACAGGAACCATGCTGCAACTTTCCCAAATCTGTCCAGGTGGAAAAGGACGACAGGAGGAAAGAAGATACACAAAGAGCAGAAGTGTATGAAAGGCATAAAAAGCTCATTGATTTAAGACCTAAAGCAGACATGCTGGCAAGGAATGTTGCACCTGTGCCTAGCAAATGTCATGCTTTCTGTGATGCTGTGATTAACTGTATAGCGCTGCTGTGTCACCTTCCAGATAGCAGATACGAGATTCTGGCAGCTTCTTCACTCGCCTTCCCATGAAGAACTCGCTGTCAAAATATTCTGAAGGAATGGAGACTCCATATTTTGGTATGGCCACTTCATAAGGAGAGAAATCTGCCCACTCTACAAAGAATTCACATGAGACATGTTTGCTGCCATAAAAACAAAATCCCAAAACCTTCCCAAGGATCTTCCTCGTCTCAGCAGCTCTGTACTCTCTGCACGTTTGTACTGCAAGCTGCACCTTCTACTTCCACACAAACTGAGATTACTTGCAACCAAGAGGAACCAGCTTTTTCCACTCAGAAAAGCTCTAACATTAGGTTCAAATGCTTAGATATCTATTTCTATATAAAGATTCTGGGATCACACTTGCCTCTCTAAATCAAGAGCATCAAATGTGCTTCATGCAAGAGTGGTGTGAATTGCAAGGAGTGACTGGCATGAAAGTTCTGTTAACCCAAAACTGCCAGTCTACAGGATATAACAACGCAGCCTGAAGACACACCAACATCACAGTAGAAATTATCAGCGTGGCATGGATGTGGAGTTCCCTGGCTCAAGCTGTCCTGCAGAGGCATTACAGTAGAACAGTGTCTAAAAACCTAAATAAACGTAAGGACTAATTGCTTTTCTTTCCAGTATCTACTGCTTTTAACACCTTTTGTTGAATGTGGCCTGTGTCCATGCAAAGGATGTCATATCACAGAAATCATACTCCACTCCGTTTTCATACCTCCATCAGTGTCATATTTAGGAAGTAACAATTACATTTCGCAGCACCCCTAGAAACTAAGGAAACATCAAAGCCATTTTATAGGCATGGCAGGAAAAGATCTGATGATTTCCCCACACTCAGAATGTCTCTTGCAAAAATAGGACTTCACCACAGATTTTTAATTAATGTCCTGTTTATGGCTGAGGATGCTATCCAGCAGATGTGTTCTTTCTAACCTACAACCCAGCAGTTTGCAAAAAAGACAAACATCCTATTAAAAGATGAATGCTGGGTCAGGGCAAGCCACAGATGTACTCCCTTTTTTCCTTTACATGCACACATCTCCTGCAAAACCCACTTTAATCCATACCCAGAATCAGAAGAAACTCCAGGAACACTTACCTCTAAATTTGAAAGTACCAAACTTCTCCTCTTTCACATTGAGGACTGCATAGAAAGGCAGTGGGTTTTGTCCATACTCCAATGCCTTGCGCTGGTCTGTGAGTTTGTACTTTCTTGGCTAATCAGTGAGATAAAAAAAATCACTGTAAACCTCTGTAAGAGGATAACACAACCCAGCCAAGTAAAGATTTAAAGACTGATAACAGATATTTTACAACACAGAGAAATCTGTAAATCACATTTTTGTAAGGGACCTTTTCCTTCATGTTCCTGCACTTTCTTTCTAGCTTTGGGTACCTAGTAACTTTTTCATTAGAATATCTAAGTGCCTTGACTGCCAGCATCCCACAGATCTTTACTGAAGCTGAGATTAATATTCACATGAGGACAGATTACTCTAACTTTTAATTTTCAAACAAGCAACAGACTTTAAAAATCTGACTTTTCAGGGAGAGTGGGTGGAGGGAATTCCTCAGTTTTTTTGGAAGTTTGCCTGCTGAAGTTGCTAGCTGTTGGGCACCCTAGAACAGAGGCACCTTCAAATGATTATCTGGTCTGAAAAATCCTGGCTACAAGATCCTCTGCCACAGTTTACAAAGCACTATTTTCAGCCTCTTTGGATTTGTTACACCCATTACATCGTGCTCTCAAAGAGTTAAGCTCTAAAGAAAGTAGGTGGCTGTTTCCCCAGATGTGTGGCAGATGTACCTACCTGTTCATGTAAGAACATCTCCTGAACAAGTGACCACAGAGTTGTAAAAGACGTCACATGTCCTGCTTTTGCCCTTTCAGCAAGTTCCTTGTGATAATACTTCAGATGGTCTATAGACATAAGGTTCAGTTTGCATTTTGTCACTTGTTCTTTTACTGCTTTAAGTGGTCCCTCCAGAGACTTCTGAGACCAGTCAGCATGCTCATACAGGTCTGCTAGGGTCCTAAGGAACAGAAATGTGAGAAAATAGCCCATTCATTTTGATGAGTTTCAAAAATTGATACATTTACACAATCACTTTCATCAATGAAAGAAAATCAGTGAGCCTAAACTGAAATTATAATTGAGAGCCACCAGTAAGAGCTTCATGAGGGAATTATGTTCACTTGTTAACAATGTAAGTCTTTGAAAGAGATGCATCTCTCACTGTGTGGAAAAGGAGTCCCAGTCATCCCAAATCCCATCTCATTTTCTATACGTACCATGTTGAGCCAGAGGCCCCAGTGAGATAGGTGACACAGTCCAGCAGGTTTAGCTTCTGAAGAGCTAAGAGGTGGCCAAACATAGCTGACATTGCTCTGAGACCTCCGCCTGTTGCCATAACAGCTATTACTGGGACCTGTCCAAAGCACAAGTATTATCTTCAGAAAGTTACTCCCTTGCTACTTGGAAAAGTCTAATTACAGTGCTCAGAATTTCTTCAGCAGATTCATTGAAGGACAATGAATTAAATCACCACTTAGCCAGTCTTTACCAGTACCTTATTGAAATTAACCTCAAGATAGTCTTAACCCCAATGCTTGGATGAGTTTGAATATGCAGTCATTTTAACTAACCTTCCTTCCTTCCTTCCTACCTTTTCTCTCTGTAACTGGAATTGCAATGGTTAAGAATAGATAACTGTGATTTTACTATAAACAACAACAAATTGCAATAAATGCAATTAAAATGGATTAAGGACATTTTTTAAACTCTGCTGATTCTTTGGACAGCATTCATTTAACAAATATAATTCCAGTTAAAAAAATAAGTTTTCCCTTAAAAAGTCATCCTGGATGTTGGCAACAAAACGTACTTCAGCTTGTTATAAAATGTTCTAATTTTCTTTCTTCACCTCAAAAGATTTTTACTTTTGGTAAGAAGTGTTCTGAGAATGAAGAAAGAAAAAAGTAAGTCTAAAGAAATGACATCACACTGATTTAGTAAGAATTTATGTGAAGTGAATTTCCAATACTCCTGTTTTCCTGTTGGTGTGGGTTGCCTGACTAGGCTGTATCTAACCCAATGCCTCATGTCTTGCTGACTTGCAGCACCATAGTATTGGAAACTGAAAAGATTGGAGGGGTGAATACTTGACCTGAAATTTTTCATGAGTATGGGGTATGTCACGCTGAGAGCCCCTGCTCTGCTGCCATTCAAATCAATAGATTTGTTATCAATGTGTAAATATTACTAGAAATTCCAAGGGGAGTAGTGCCAGTCCCAGTTCAATAGACCCACACCCCATGCTTGGATTCCAAAGCACAGACCTCATGCCCATGTAGATCTCTTTCCAGGTGGAGAACCCTCTTCAGGGCACCAGCAACAACTCTCTTCCTCTTCTGCAGGAACTCTTGCTCTCCTTGGCACAGATCATACCCTAAGCGCACATCTAGTTTTTCTGTGCTGAAACATAAATAAATCCAGAGGCACAGAGCTGGTGTTTAAAATGTACATAGATATATTTTCAGCAACTGCAATCTAATGAATTTCTTAAAAATCCTGATTCCTTATTCTGATTTTATAGAAATGTATTTTTCATTTGCAAAGAAATCAACTTCTTTCCTTCTACATGGTCTCTTTATTGTTTCAGTGTAAGATTTACTGTCAGCTAAGGATAATAAATAGGAAAAACAAAGGGCTTCTGTGACTTAGCTGTAAGCTACTTCTGTAGCTTTGTAAGCTGAATCCTTTTCTATTTCTGCTTCATATGATTTCTGAGAAAAGGATGACTTAAATCTAACAAAGTCTTTCACGGGCATTTGTGCTGCAGATTTATACAGAAACTGTACAAATGAAAAAGACATTCAAATAATTTTTATTTATTTCATGTCTGACACATTATTTTACAATGCAACATTTTGTCTTCACTAGTTTATACTTCTCTTGTTATCACCAGAGCCACAAGTGTGTTTTTGTAAGAGAACTGTGTCCTTTGGGTAATGTATGGACTCTAATGTTCCTTCAAATGTTATTTCAAACTCTCTTTTCCCTCTGCTGCCTTCTTGCACCCTTCTTGAAGAAGCCTCCAGACTTAGTGTTTGGTTCTTTGTTGCAAAGGACACCCAGTGACAAAGTCCCTCACCGTTTGAAACTCTCATAAATTTTTTGCATTTTTGTGGGACTCCTTTGCTGCAAGGACATTTAGCTTTGAATTGTGACGACTCCTTAATGATGACTTAAATGTTGTTACATTTTGCCCCTAGTCTTGTGCATTCCTTGTATCTAAATAAAGGATAAACTCTGTTCTAGATTTCACAGTTCAAAGAGCAGTAAAATCTTTAGAGAAAAAAACCAAACCAGTCCTCTTACCAATCATTTAGCTGGAGGTACAACTGTAGTGGCACATTCTGTAAACAAAGAGACGAGAGCAGGAACATGAATGGTGGGAAAAAAATGAAGTTTTGAATCCAGATTTTCAGTCTTCCAGTCCAGAGGATTTCAGCCCCCTGGAAAGTCCCACCACTGCCACCCTGCATGATTTTCAGTTGTTGTTTTGGGGTTTTTTTTTAATATTAATGTGTTAAATAGTGAGGGTTATTCTACTCTTCTTTCCAGATATAAATTATGAAACACTTACATGTCTTACAGGAAGGGTTACTTTCACTTTATGTCCAACAGGGAGAAATTTCAGTGGTACCGTTAAGGTGTCACTTAAATTGCTGTTGTCATCTTCCTTATCAGAAACTTTCTACACAAAACAAAAAGCATGGGTTTTATTCACAGAACAAAAACAATGCAGTTCTTTGCTGCTTTGATCACTCTGGAAGTAAAGTAGCATTGTGTAGTGCTCATTACCTGCAGCCTGACTTTTAGAATTGGCTCCCAAACCTTCAAGCAATGGAAGTAGAAAGTGTCAGTGTCCTCTGTTGTCTTCTGTGTCCTCTCATGAGACGCAGGCACCGTAAGCACAAGATTTTTACCCTCTAGTAAAAACAGGTTTGTTTAGAGAACAATACTACTGTTCGGGCAAAATAGCTAACAAAGTTGGCAAACTTTCTGCTGGAATAATTTTCTGTGGTAGCTCCTCTGTAAGCTACCCCACCAACAAGTCTCCTACAGCACAGGACCTGGAACTCCTGCCTTCACCCCCATAGCTTGGAGTGCTCCCAGAGTCAGCACTCTCTTACTTCCACCAGCAAAGTCTACTGTGCCCAGACTTGATAGCTCCAAGGAAAAGACACAGAGATCATTTCAGGGCATTCCAATGCATTGCATTTTATTATTTAGATCATATATCACTATCTATATATAACTTAGAACATTCTTATTGTCTCTGTACTCTAAAATGCCTCCATCTGCATCTGAATGAGTAGAATAGGTTTGGTTTGGTCATGTCCTCAGTTCACAGAGAAATTACCATACCTTTCAAGTATTTCCTGCTTTCATGGATGTCCACATGCACTTCCAAGCAGCAAACCTCACGGGACTGTAAAAGGCAGGAAGGAAAAGGGTGAAGAAAGCGAGTAACACATCTGCTGCAAATAGTGAAACATCATGCAGACAACTACCACCTACAATACAGAGCAAACTGAACTGGTCTCAGTGCTGGGAGCAACCCAAGAGAAAATTCAGAGCTCATTATTCTAGGACAGTAGCCCAAGTTGCACTGCTTCAGAGTGCCAATACAGTGATGCATTGTCAGAGATTGTCAACACGTTCAAATTATCCCAAAATCAGGAAACTCTGTACAACACACTGGTGCCCAAACACATATATCTGATAATTATTTAGGAAGGGTGGGGGAAAATACCTGATGATGAGTTTCTGTGTATTGTGGCAGTGATTAGTCTACAAAGCATCTTCTTATTGGCCCTGATGTAGGGAAATCATGGATTCATTCCACCCTACCCTCCACCTGAGTCACTACAGCTCACCTCATGCCAGGACAGTTTTCCAATTAATTTCAGGAACAATGCATGCCAATCATTGCAACTCTTATGCCTCACACAGAAAATGAGGGGAAAAGAATAGAACATGTGTTACTTTGCCTCAGGGGTATCAAGGGCTAGCATCTGGGAACCACACACCAGCTTGGAGCAGATGGCATGAAGTACTTGGTACTCCTTAGCTGCTGGGCCAGCCCGAGGAGACAGGCAATACATCACATGCTGACTAACACCAAAACAGGGCTCTGTGTTTCAACAACTAAAATAACTCTTTAAAAACTCACTTCCCAAAAAAGCTGTTATATTAGATACCCTTCCAGTCACAAGCACACTAAATACCTACTATTGTGTTCTACAGACCTTTTATAACCTCGGTTTTTCCTGCCAAATGCCATGCTGTGTTATGAGAAGCACAATCTGCTTCCACTTTGAGCACCAATAAATATGGGCAAGAGTAACAGCTTGGCAACATATTGACATCTGTAATAGCTGAGGACTTCGAAAACACATCTTCTGTTTTTGTATGGAGAGGGCAGCAGTTGAGCTGCAACAAAAGGGCACTGTCCCATATCTCTGACTTTAAAATGCACACCACGCTCTTATCTACCACGGTAGGTTGTGTTCTATCTATAAAAAGGGGGGAAGAGGATCAAAATGAAGCAGATGTCACTACAAGATAAATTCTCGTGTGAACCTTACCACTAGGACATCATTGGTAATGAGACGCTCTGGAGGGCCAGGACTGAAAAGACAAAAACAAATAACAAACTAAAATAAGCTGTGTGAATAGGTGGATTTTGGTGTGTTTCGTTTAGTTTTTTTAAATAGCAGTTATATGACCTTTCCCACTTAGAACTGGATATACATATGTAATCACAATTTGTTTTCTAAAAGGAAAAATACATGATGCTCTGCTAAGCACGTGAACCAAAATACAAGAGCCAAACAAAAAGAAATCCCATAAAAATATTGATGCTTACAACTATGTGCTAGGTTACAGTAGAACAAAGTCAAATTGGTATATGTGGAATCATGTCCTGCTATTAACAAATGACCATATGACTTGGGGAAAGAAAGACTACTATTAATGTGTTCTGCAAACATTTATTAGGAAAGAAATTTCTGACTAGTTCATATTATAATTTATGGCTGATCACAAATGAATGGCAAATAAGAATTAGCTCCCACTGAGCTATATGTATGACTGCAAAACATAGAGGTAAGCAGTAAGAAATCTTTGTCCCAGATATTTTACCTTATAAGACCTTGGTCTGTCACTGAATGGATGTGGTTATTTAATAATATAAGTAATCTGTACAGTCTACTAACAGTATCTTTCACTAAGGCAAATATTCCAACACCCCTGTGTTACACACATTCATAAATGCTTTCATATATCTGAAAGGGCCATTGAAATTATGTAGTACATAACCTTTGTATATCCAGGGTATTTTACCAAACACCATTTCCAGGCTTAACACTTCTTCTAAAAATTTCAGCTGTAAAATGTATTTAAGTAACTAGATTTGATTTCTAAGGATGGACATTGCCCAAATGCCTTATAACTTGAATGGTGAAAGATGTTCCTCTTATTTCTAGGCTGAATCTGGTTCCCAAGCACTGCTTCTCCTTCTGACCTTTTATATGTCTGACTGTGACTGCTTCCACATTTGCAGGAGATGATTGCCATCATCATACATGATACTGTCTCTTAAGGTACCTCTCACAGGTAAATTAAATATATTTTCTTGAGTTTCACTGTGGGAGAAATTAATCAAGAACACAAGTGATTTTTTTTCTGCAGTTTCCTCATGTTTAAGAATAAGAAGTCTTATTTACAGTTCCTTCTGATCATGCATAGCTAGTTTTCACTGAACTACTTTATTTTTTTTTTTATTTTTTTTTTTTTTACTCTCTGGCAGATCTACACCTTCCAGCTTTGGAATTTTACTCACATTCTTTCCATCCAGAATTCCACTTCCAAACTTTCCCATTTCTTAGAGCACCTCTCTGTCTAAAAAGAAAAGTGTAAAATAAATATAGATTATTGAAGGCTGCAAGGATTTGGCAGCACAGACACACCTAAAAAGCACTTCAAGGCCTGACATCTCTTCTGCTAGTGATACCAAAAAAAAGTTTATTGTCGTATCTTTCCAAAGCTGAAATTGCAGCAGAAACCCCAGACTTGTGAAAGGCACATAAGATAAATAATCTGCCATTGTGTGATATGTAGAATTCTACATATTTCCAAAGATACAATCAGAGAGGGAATGCTTGATTGAAAAGGAAATATAATGGCTCTCTGCAAGATAATGTGGATGGGGGAAAGGCATTGAAAGCCCAGCAACAAATGCACTAAGACCAGAGACATTTCTACACACAAACCATTTAAATCACATTTGAACTGAATCCAGAAGAGAAGAATTAGGCAAGTGACTGAAGTGGTTATTGAATCATTGTATTTCCCAGTGACTCACCCACTGGCTGAGAAGTTGCACAGCCCCAGCCAGCAGGGTCACAAGGAAAACCCATGTTAACAGCTTTCAGCATGTGGGAAGTAGCTGCTTTTATGGATTGTCTCCTTCCTGTAATGAGTGTGTAGCAACACCTCAGCAACCGCTCAGACAAGCCCAGGAGTTGTCACAGACCTATCCCAGCTTTGTTTACTGGGAAACTCTCTTTCATGGGCTCCTTAATAAAATACCAAATGTGTTAGCAGGGCAGACATTCCTTTACTACGGACTAGAGAAATCTGAATCAACTAGAAAGAAACCCAGCATGAACACCAACAGTGGAAAAAACCTGAAAGAATCATTTAATTCAAGTGATGAATGAATAGTTTTCATGTTTTTAATAAATAAGTTGCCATTTAAGAGAAAATTTCTCCTAAGCATGGCAAAAGTGGAATAAAGCTGAAAGGTAAGGAAGTATTTATTTGAATTCTAAAAGATAAAAATTATTATTTAGAGATGCTTCCTGTTAGAATATTTTGCCCTCAGAGAGCATGAGGGAGAAGCTGCTTCATTTTCTGAATTTGTAAAAAGAGATTCATGAAGTCACAAAAATAAAGAAAATTACATCTGTTGTGATGAGGTACTGAGAACAATATATAAGGCTACCTGCCCATGAAGATCCAAACCCTACTTAACATGGAAGACAACATGGACAATGAGGTCTTGTCCATCTCTCTCCCTGTGTTTTCAGCCCTTACCTCTGATTTCAAAGCAAATGTCTCACGGACTGTCTCCCCAGGTCTGATTCTAGCAACATTAAAAAGAACTGTGAACTGCATGTCATCCTTGGTGAGTGGATCTTCATCACACACTGCTAATTCTAAAACATTCTGGTAATAGAAAAAATAAATAAGGACACTTATTGAGCTTCTGTTAGGCAGAAACAAAAAACATTATTATAGATTTTTGCAACTGTTTCACTAGCAGAGCAGTAAGAATAATGTCTTTTCCTTCAAGAGTCTGCTAATGTAGAACATTATTACACCCAATCTTAGGAAATTTGTGAAATGGAAAACAACTACCTATAATAGAGGTTCCCACTCTCCCAAGAAAGAAAATATGCCAGTGCTCTGCACCCACTACCCACCCAAAGAACAGAGTTTCTTCGTTAACAAAGTTATACAATTTCCACAATTTAGGGAAGAATTACATTTGTTGTCTACACCACAGCAACTTCTCTACTGTTCCCTTAGAACCAGTGGAGGGAAAGCTCATTCAAAGTTAGCCATGCCAAAACAGCACAGAAGTATACTACAACAGCGCTTATTTCACTTGGGTGACAACAAAGGGAGTCTGGACTCTCTTAGATACAGGCATTTACATCACCAATGTCTGTAAATCACTGAGAAAAACACTATTTCTTATGTCCACTGTTCTGTGCAAACCAGTCTGTTAAGCAAGCATTTTCTTAAGTTATTTAGCACAGTTGATCAATGTGATGCCAGATGAGGATTCCCAGTTATTCAAATTGGTGAAAATTCTATTCTTTTACTACCTCAACTTCCCTCTGGATCCTAAAGTAGAAAGTCTCATTCCAGACAGGGTTGTCAGAATTCTTGATGGTTTTGGTCTGAAGCTTTCCAGGTGAAGCAGACGGCAGCCACAAGCGTACATAGCAGTCTGATGCAGTCACTGCAGCAGAGAAAAATTAAAAACCTGATGGCAATATTATAGATGAACAGTAGGGCTAGGCCATTATCCTGGAGATGAATAAATATAACTACTCTTTATTTTTTATTAGTAAAGAGATCACCATTTGGAAACAACCAAGGAAAACCATCTAATTCCTGAGTAACTACAAACTGCAAATGTACACATGCACAGGCAAAGTACGCTAGGAGCCACGTTTGCCATGTGAAGAGAAAGAGGAAAGTGGACTATGCCCACCGACCATTCCTCAGGCATAGTCCTTACAATTCCAGTCAACAATGTTAAAAAGTTAAACTGAAACTACAGCTGGCTCCACAAAGGGCTGTTAGGATGATTATAGGAAAGGAGAATGCACACTACAGCAAAGGTCAGAGACTGGCTTGCTCAGTTGAGTCACACTAGCATGCGGAGGGGACATAGTGGCTGTCTAGAGGTGTTAGGCACTAGGCAAGATGATCTGTTGCAGCTCAGGGCCAGCGTGGGCCCAAGAACTGGAGGGCACAAGCAAGTTGGAAATCTTCCTTCCACTTCCATCCTATATCTATTCCTTATGGTTAGTGTGGTCAGTGCCTTAAGCAGCCATCCTTTGGGGAGAGCCAGGGTGGGGAAGCGCATTTACTTTGTGAAGCTTGACAACGGTGTGAAAGGAAATCTCCAAGGTGATGTCTTTCAGAGCTGGAGTCGGGACTTGACGGAAGATTTCTACTGCAGCCCGAGATGCCTAAATACTTCAGACTGGTATCAAGCAGTGAATAACATTGCCCCGCAAGGTTTTGGCACGAAAGTGGAACTGTCCCTTCAATAGAGTAGATAGAAGAGATCATTGAAACTCAGAAGTACAGGCCTTGTCACACTAACACCTTTCTAGTGTCCACCTCTGGATGGTGCTATGTGGCATTTGCCACTGGAGCACAGGCAGCCTTCGGCAGGCATTTACTCAGCCAGCAGGGGTTTCACTCCCTCTGGTCTCCCTCACATCCAGGCTCGGCCCTGCATGGCAAGGCATGGATGGTCTCAGCTGTAACTCGAATAAATGAATGCAAAGTGATGCTTTTCTATGCTGAGTGAGTCATTTTTTGCTAGAGGAATATACAGGCCAGAAGTTTCAAAACTGACAAAAGGCATCTCAATGCCTCTGTCCTAATTGAGGAACTCATTGGAGACCTCTGCAAAAATGGCAGCTGAACGGCTGGTCCACAGCACACCTGGAGGAGGAGACATAGGAGGCTGTGAAGGGGAGATAATGAATTAAAGACACGCGAACACAAAAGTACACAGAAAAGTCTGTTTTGCTTGAATGTTCAACGTTAGAACTGGATCTGCGGAGGTCCTCCTTATCCAAAACGATCAATATAATTTATTGTGTCTTGTCATCTGAGAGCAGCAAATACCCTGAAAGATAAGTTATTTTAGAAGCTTTGAAATTCTCTAATTTACCTTTGCTTATTATGCATAATTGGTACATTTCAATTAAAAGGACCCTGAATTCACAGCCTGTGTGGCCAAATTCCTGCCCAAGCAGATTCATGGATTGCAGTGTCCTAATGAAGTCTACTTTCTCTTCTTGGCTCAGAAAATTAATCTGGGTGTCTTATTTTTTGCCAGCTCCCTGAAATGCCATTAGAGATATACTCCAATCTAATGATACCAGAGCCATTTGATCTAATTATACCCCTGGCATTAGTATTTCTACTGCTGTGCTTTACATACGCTGCTTGCATACCTTCAGAACTTAAGAATATTGCTCACTGTGTAAACTCTGGAGGTGACTAAAAACACAATCAAACCACAACTCACACAGGTCTCTTGACTTGATGTTCTTAGCTTGTATGATTCTTACAGAAAGCATGTGGATGGGGCAAAACTTCATCTGCAGAGAAAACAAATGCAATAATTTGATCAGCTCAGAATACATAAACAAGATGCATTTTGAACAGTGCAGGGGACACTCTGCCCACATCTGTTTGGAGTGAGCTGACCACCCTCAAGTGGAAGTACACCACGCTAAGATGAAAACATAGTGGCACACTGGGCTGTTTGCTAAGGAGCTTGAGGAAACGAAGACAGAGAGAGAAAACTCGGGCTCAGACAATGCTGTGGAAAGCAGTGTTATTCACCCCAGAGGCACTTGTTTTCAGGCAACCTGATGCACGTATGGCCACAGTGAGGGTCGTACTGCCAACACCCCAAGGGTCCAATGCCACCTGCAGGTCACTACGGGGCCTTTGGAAGGGGATGTTAGGAATTGCAGGTGCCTGTCCAGGCCATGCCACTGCTGACCTGGCCTGACTTAGGCCAGGACATGGTACTTACCAAAATGCACCATGAACTTTTGACTTTGTATCTGAGCTAAGACTGAATTTCTGTGATGCTTGTAAGCAGGGCAACCTCACCAAATGGCCCTGCTGACTTTGAGGGAACAGACCACAGGCCCAGCAGAGACCCTTTAGACAAAATAAAAACTGCCCTGCTTTGCAGGTGTGATATCACAGAATTCTGTATCATGTATCCTGAAAATACCTAATGAGAATGGAAGCACTTCCCTTCCAGACATGAGATTTATTTCTATCACAGGCAGGCTATCATTTTAAAACTCTTTGAAGTTACTTGTTCCTAACTCTTGACAGTTAAGCTTTCCAGGTTAAGCTATTCAGAAAATACTTGCCATTTTCAAAAAGATGTTCTGGTGAGCATGAATGAACACGTATATAAATGTAACAATCTTAATAACAGAAACAGGGAAAATATTTAAATCTTTTTGATTTAAATTAAATCGATAGATTTAAATTTCCGTTTAATCTTCTGTTAGTTTGGTGGTGGTGGTGTTTTTTTGGTTGTTTTTCTTGCATGCCATACTAGCATGACTTGTCAACAATATTAAGTGTAACATGCAGCTATTACAGTATCACTACCACTAATAAATTAAAACTTAAAGCTCAAACTACCAACTGAAATATTATGTCTATTTGCATAAACAGGAAATCTCATTACACTGTCACTAAATAATTTGACCATTTTATTTTGAAAGTTAGCACCATGACTAATTTTCCTGACAAGGGAATTATAATCTCTGTAGATACAAGCTGCTGGGAAAGGAGTAATCTCTCTACAGAAAGAGTCACTCACTACAGTTAATCTGAAGTTCTTTTAAAATTAGGTGGAGACTATTGGACATGTTTATTAGAGATGAGAAATAAGCTATATTCAGCTTCATCCAGGCCTGTTTACAAGTAAATTATGTTACATAAAATGGATATAATCTGAACTGTGAATTAGCATGTTCAAATGAGGGCTTAATATTAAATTTTATAATGTCACCTAAAAGTTACATAGTTTTTAAATTCAGATTAATATTCAAGAGTTGCCCTGAGCAGAGAAACCCTTGTTAAACCTATAAAATCACATTAGTCTGTCTCTTGGCTTGTATCAAAATGCAAAGCAAATTCGTTCTTGTGTGACAAAAACTCTTCCTAGTATGTCTTCCTCCAAATTTTAAACTGACATATTTAAAACTTTCTTGGTTTAATGCATTGTGGAGATTACAAGTTCTAATTGGGACACTTCCATATTATTCCAGTTGCCTGCTAAAAGAATTTGACTTTAATTTTCCTGTGCAAATAGTTATTTAACATAGAACTACCAGCTGGAACACTCACTCAGCATTCCTAGTGGTTTTCATTTACGTGAATTACTGGATTATGTAGACAATTACAGAGGTGACTAGTTTTAATTATTATGTTAATTTTTTGTCATTTTGTAATCAACTTCTCCCTTGCTCAACAGAAGCCCAAACCATACACAGAACCTGCCTTCGCTGAAGAAACAGATGTTGGCATAAAATTTGCTTTGAAATTATTTGTGATGAAAATTTCCTAACTGCTTATAAAAATGGTGCGTCTGCAGGTCATCTTCAGAGTACTCTCAGATGTGGCAGATATCATGTTCTCATCCTCTGCCTCTACAGCCAGAGTGTCTCATTCCTCCTCCCTTCCTCTCCCAACAGCAATCACTCTCCTTACACATTTCAGCATTTACCAAACAATGGAAACATCAACAAAGATGACTTTTCGCTCCTCCTGCTTCACTCCTAAGCTGATTCGGTGCAGCTTAGTCCTGGTGCTGTTGCAGTATAAAAGACAAACAGATTCAGATGGGACAACGTGGCTGTAATAAACCCCGAGGGCTCTGTAAAGCCCACAAGGAAGCCAGAAACCATCCATCTCCCAAGACTACAGTTACTCCAACCTGTGATAACCATTCAGAAGTGGGCTAATTCCTTTTTTCATCAGATAAAGGCAGAGCTAATTTTCTTCAACAACAGTCCAGAGCAAACTCCTAGGGTCTGATTTGGATGGTCTAAAATAACATCCTTGCCTGAAAGTGCTGGTACTCCAGAACACTCTTTTACAAAAAATAATTACAGTTAGAGGTACCATTTACTATTTTCATAACACGAAAAGCAACATGTAGCTTCACAATTAATGCAATTTGATGAACGCAGACACCCTATCCAGACATCCCTTGACAGACTTGCAGCTCTTATCTTGCTAGTCTTGCTGGTTTTAGCTCACTTCCTTGGGAGAAACATGGTTTTTTGAACAGGCATGCAGAGAGTAACAAAACCCCATCTGTAATCACCCAGGGTCAAAGAAAGCTTTCCCAGAAGCACATCATTCTATTTTTGCTGGGAAATTACTAGAGTGACACTGAGGCCAACAAAAGAGTGCAGGATTCAGCTAACTGTGTACTCTTGCATCCTAAGCAATAACACTCCAGTCCAATAAATAGCAGCATCTCCAGAGTGCCAAAGGGAAGTCTAGAACTTGGAAAAAAAAAGAAACCAACAAACTTCTTTTCACTTGACAGTATTTAGCATTAAACTGTATTTCTGTACTCTCAAACCAAGCTTTGAGAGACTCATTCTGTTGAAAATACAGAAAAGCCAGTAATCAGGAGATAAAACTAGCATGTCAGAATTGCCACAGCTCTATCAAACCTTAACAGACTCTAAATTCAGATCTCATTGATTGTAATAATACACACTCACTGACTTCCTTCCATAGGGATGTTGATCAGCTTTGGAAGGACACTCTTCTTTACAAGCAGTCACTTAAGGTTTCGCTCCAAAAAGACAACTTTGAGCATATGAAATCTTCTCAAAGCTCATAAATATTGAGGAGTCTACCAAATCAGACTGTGGATGGCAGTAAGAGAAGAAAAACCTACCAAGAGCTCATATCTTTGATTTCAGTCCTTATTGCCCCGCCATGCTGCGACTAGAAGATCATCTCATGGCTACCTTCACTAGAAAGTCAGTATTCTAGGGAAGTTTCTGCAGTCTGGGAACTTCATCCCATTAACTACCTGTTCTCTTCTTTTATTTTAAATAAGTCCTTGGTTTGAACATGTTGGAAGGTTGATTGGAATGTCAGTGTTTCATTCTCCCTGCACCAAGCTTAAGCAGCTCTCTGAGCAGAGTTATCACCATGGGATAACACCAAACTACATTAAACTTCAGATGAGGATTTTGCTGTCTTCTGATATTTTGAAAACAGATGTAGGATTTTTATACATATATTTCAGACATGAATAATTACTTTTTTCATGGATTACTTCTTTCTCCAGTGGTGTACTAGAAGCTATACCATATCTTGCCCACAAGATCTAATACCAAATGTTAATATTTGGCAGATTCTTACCATTATTTTATGTTAGATACTGAGGGTTTGGTCCAACTACAATTTGACAATTTACCAAATTGAGATTAAATCTATAAATGTATAAACTATAAGAAAGATTCATAACCAGCCTGGTTCTAAAGCACTCTCTTCCATATAGATCATGTAGTATGGGCTATTAGCCTTTCCATCAGTGAGAAAACTGCTAGAAATTTGTCTTTCCAACCAGCTGCCTACTTCCATTAAAATTAAAGGGATGAAAAGTTCCAGTGGAAAAAGTGACTGACTGAAGAAATACAGAAAACTATAAGAGTCATTTTGCATGGGAATCACAGTTGTCTCAAATTTTATCATTGAAAGTTGAACAGTTAGTGAGGAAACCTAATTCATCTTACAAACATAGACAGTAATTTCATGTAATCACAGATGGATGACTTCAAGAATCATTGTTGATTCGGGATGTCTCTCCTGTTCATATATATCAGTCACCTCTTTACACATATGAGTGGGTCCCTCGGGGCTTTGAATTGACAAAATTTCTGAGTATTTTACCAGATGGAAATTATTCCATAGTCCACAAAATAAAACTTGAGCCATCCCTTCAAGCTACTGATATTTTTCTAATCTTTAACTTTGCCTGCAACTATTGCACATGGCACGATTAATGTAATGATCTCTATAGGTTGTTGCATGTAACATTGTCTCTTACTATATTTTAAGCCCATGAATGCCCATACTTCTTTTTATTTTTTCTTTTATTTCTTGCAAAATTTGATGAAGAGTTTGATACATAAAGAATGATTATTTGTAAATAATCATGCCTCGCATTCAGACACCATGCCCATTATTTTTTTAAAATATACATGAGAAAAGAACATTCAGCTAATAGTTAATTTATACTAAAAGCCACCAGTTAAAATCTCTGAATGGAACTTGCTATTAGAAAACTCAAGTCCAGACATGAAATACTTCTAGTAGAATTGCAAACACTGTAAACATTACGTTACAAATGGCTAGATATAACGAGCCAAATAGCTCGTTAGATGTCTCCCCTGCAGCTAAAGTAATACAGATTATGCTTTGTTGCTAGATAAAGCTGTTGGTTTATTTCAGCTGGGGCAAGCAATGAACGTGTGCTATCCAGAGAAAAGCACGTAGGAGGGCTAAAGCACTTTCATTTTAGGGCAGGTAAACTCTTCAAGACCAGCCTCCTCTTGCTTCACGGACCTCACTCCGGCACGTACATCACACGATAAAAGAACACATTTCCTCTGTCTTCTCGCTGAAGCTCGCTTATGGATTAATTACCATGAGGTAAAACAGGAGCACGCTGAGTCTGCAAGGTTCAGGATGCCCCTGCCACTGCACAGCAGCCCCTGCATCCCAGCAGATGCACGGAGGAGGGAGTTTGCTCGGGAGAGCTGGAGCAGAGAGGCCCAAGAGCAAGGTGCCAGCGAAGCGTGGGGCTGCCGCTCTCTTACCTTGGCTGGTGGGGTCCCCATGGCACGGAAGATGGCGGCTGTGACCGAAACCCTGACTTGGTTAACAGATCTGTCAGCTGACAAACACGCTGGCAGCTTGTTGTGCTGCTGCTGCTGAAATAACCTGAAGGACACATATAATTTATACAGGCGCCGAGCTCCACCCTCTGCCTCCTCTGTGTGGAGGAGAGCCTGCCTACATCTGAGAGGGAAAGATCTGCAATGTCAGAGATGAGCAGAAAGGCTGACACTTGTGTTATTTCTCACAATTTGCTATTGACCCAACATCCTCCCACCAGGTGTTTGGGTTGATTTTGATGTGTTCAGAAAGTTCTCCTTCACTCCCATCTCTTCCACGTGTCTAGTCAGAAGATTAATCTTCAGTAGGTTTGAAGTTCTTCCACAAAATACTCCATAAAAAAAAAAAATAGCCAAAAGGAATGGAGAGCCAAATCTCACCTATTACAATCTCTGGTGGGAGACCAACCCACTTCCAAGCGCTCTTTTAAACCTTTCCTACAATAGGGGTTCAATATATTCCCCACATTGGGAATTGGGAATCCTTCTGACAACCAGCAAATCATGACTCCTTACCTGGAAGTACCTACTGGCTGGTCACCTGGCCAAGGCAGAGACACTGGTGAAATTGAGGTAAATATTGGCAGAGAAAGGGAAAGCTGCATGCCTTCTGGGCATTTCCCCTCTACCTGCTTCTTATATGAATATGCTAACTTGCCATTTCCCTGCTTCCCATCCTGTTCCCCCATCAAGTTGCTGTTGACAGTGCTGGGTCCTAAGGCATCCCCTGAAGAAGCAGAGGAATGGCTGGTTCCACTTCTCCCATGCCTACTGTGACCTGCTGACAGGATGCCTGTCAGGACATTGCTCCAGGCAAGCTGCTCTGTCTGTACCTTAATCCACACTTGCAGTTTCATGGTATACAGACCCAGACTTGGAAAAGGCCTGGAGGCCTCCTTAAGTTTTCAGTGAGGTATGTTCTCACTGGAGCATAGCAATACAAGATGGGATCAAGCCTCACAAAACAGCCAGTGGACACAAACCAATGGAGAATGTCAAGAGCTATTTTTCATCAAACAGTACTTATGAATTTGGCTTTTGACAAGAGAAGAAAAAATTAATTACAACCACAATAGTTGTTTAGGAAAACAGGTTTACCTGAAGTCTTTGGCTTCATATTTTTCATGAAATTCAGGTTTACAACTGTGGATCACCTGTTTTGTAAAATATTTTCCACAAAAAACTGTCACCAGTTAAAATCAGTTTTATGCAGATGCTCCTGGGTTTCTGCAAGTGACAACCTTAGCTCAAATTGACATTTTACAGACTCTGCTGTGGCTGGAAAGGCAGCCACCATGCTCACCACCAGTGAGAACTAGATGCACTAGGTTGAAATTTTTGAAATACTAAAAAGAAAGATATTGCAAACAAATGTCTGGTGCAGCAAATCAAAGGGCAGCTACAAAACTCATGGAAAAATCAACAAAAACTCATTTGAAAACAATGTAGAGTTCAGAGCAATTAACTATGTGAGCCTGCAGGACTCCTGCACTAACACTGTTTTAACAGCCTCACTTGGGTATTTTCATAGGTCCAGTTAAGACTGAAATGCACACACTCATCTTCTTGCTTCCATGGACACAGGAGTAACATCCCATTTCCAGAGATAAGGAAAAATTCAGACAATAAAGGAAAAAAAAGCTCTGAATTAGAAAGGAGTTTTGGTTTTCCACATTTGTATTGCTGTTTCAGCTTTGATCAGACATTCTGTCGCTATAGTGAACTGAGAGACCAAAGCAGTGCACTGACAAACTTACCTCCTAAAGAGAAAACAAGTGGAAAACCAGCCAGAGAACAACAAACTCCACTCAAAGAGTGGTATGTCTGCCTGGAAACAGAGCAACACACTAAAAACAGAACAGCTGCAGCAGGGAGACACGTCTTAATGGAACAGGAAAGAAGAAAAAAAAGCTCCCAGAATGCTTTCAAATCAAGGTGCAAAAGTTATTTTGGAGAGCTGTGGAACTGATTTTTCCAATAACCCCTCCAAGAACTTCATGTTTCCAGTAAATCAGCATGACCAAAATACATAAAACATTTTGTGTTTCTCGTCAACAAGCATGCTGACAACTACCACATCCATTTCCTTCAGGACGTCAGGGCTTGCTGCAGACATAAAAAACATACAAGATGGGGAAAGTAAGACAAAGTCAACTGCATAAGGAAGGAATGACAAAACTAAAAGGTTAAACCTGAACCAAAGAGGGCACAGCAGAATATGTTAGTGAGCTAGGCAATAATCAGGCAATAACTTCAAGGTGGTACAGAAAGTCCTCCCCCCCTCTTTTTAGAGGGAGGACATAGTCATGCCAGTGGAGTTAGACTCAGAAAATATGATACTGCACCTGCAGCATGAGATTGTAAAATACTGTTCAGGAGACAAAGAGAAGAGGTATTCTAGAAAGATTTTACTTGTTAATTAGGACAGTCTCATTCCATGTTTATGAGTGAATCTTACTTCTTTTCCAAACTACTATTAAAAAAGTATTTGGAAATAATCTTTATTAATTAAATTAATTAAATTTGGGGGAGGGGGAAAAGGATAAAAAGACACATCAAGTTATGCTGAGGTTAAATTGGCTCATACACTACCTACTGGCATTTGGGTAATGCTCACTAGAGACTGTATGAAACAAAATCAGAATGGAAGGAATGCAAGCCCATGCTGCAAGCTCAGCATGAAAGAAATACAAGTTAATTAATATAGTGTTCAGCTACATGCAATTTACCCAGTGGGCTGCTCACTAACTGCCCACTGTTACTAATTGCAGGAAGCTACTGAGCTGCCAGAAACCAAGCAGTAGAGTGGCAGCAATTCCAAATGATTGTGAACTGGACTATCCTACTGGTGGCATAAACTGAAAAGCTAACAGGGACAGAACCTGCAAAAGATACAGAAGTCTCATTAGCTGGAGATCATTATTTGCCTCAGCAATGGCACTGCAAAATTTCAAACTTAGCTTTGGTGTACAAAAACTGCCCTCACTGAGGCACTGTCCTAATAGTCCTTCCACCCTTGGTCCCAACAGCTTCATGGAGAAGGATGGCAGCTACCAAAGCACTCTCATATAAATATAAACCTCCCATAACTTTGTTTGAGAAAAAGTTTTTCATTCATTCCATAAAAGCTTTTATATAGAGATAAGTGATGGGTCTTTCTAGGGCTAGATGCAGCCACATCACTGAGTAGGTGGAGGTGGAAGACTCTACATGTTGACCAGATGTATTGTTTTGCCAGACAAAGAAAATGGGAGATAATAGTCACTTTCTTTTTGCCTCATAAGTCAGTGTGTAGCTTGTTCTGCTCAGTTGCTAGGTTAGGAAAATTAAAGTTATCTAAGAAAATAAATGTGTATAGTCAAATTCAAACCAATTTTTTTAAAATGTTCTCAGAAATTGAGGAAAAAAAGTATTTTTTTCTCTAGCTCATCCCCCAAGCATTTTTTTCTGTACTTTTTTTTTCTTTAACCACTGTAAAAAATAATCCAAACAACAACAAAAACTTTATTAAAATCTATCTCAATTTTTCAGTTCAAAATTACCACGGGAAACTAGGAGCTATAAAGCAAGTTTCAGAAATGCCACATTTAGGAGATGTAACGTTTAATTTTGAAATGAAAGCTTTCTAATTTTTCATTGTTTCCCCCTTCCCCATTCTGAGCAAACAACAGAGACAATCTGAAATTATTTTAGATCTCTGAATACTTTCCAAACAACCATTTTCAGTACCTGCTGTTAATCAGAATAAAATACGAGGATGTCTATCTGAGCAGCAATCAGCAATCAGGTAATAACATTTGTAAATGAACTGTCCTTCTGGCTATCAAGATCTACCCCTGTTTCAGAAAAGTAAAAGGTGTTATATCCTCTTACCTATCTCCTGAACCACTGTTATCTTAAACAAAGACATCATACAGTAAATCCAGTATCACTGGCTCTTTTTCCTGGCCAGAGTAAGAGAGCTACTAATTTCCTTAGGTGCTTTGCAGGTGTGGTTGTAAATATGGCAAGATAGTGATCTTTGCAGGCTCACGTTGGGAGGAAGCTGCTTATTACTTACCTGGGGTATCTGAGGACTGTAGTGTTACCGTTCCAAGACACGTCAATGTAAAGCCACACATTGAAACCTACTGTGTTTATGTTTAGAAATTGTTCTTTTATTTTAAACCAAGTGATTGCAGAGCATCTAATTGAAATAATAATTGAGTAAGATATTTCAATGTCATTCCACTCGAGCCAGTTTCTCAAACCTTTATCTTTAGATCTTATTCAAATAGTCTGACACTGATGTCAGTACAAAATTGCCTGTGCAAAGACCTCAGAAGAGTTAGGTAAGTATTACACTTCACCACTTGGCTGACAGGAGCACTTGACTTATGGTTATGGTATTCAGCTTCAAATTATCAAGAGAAGAGTTTCTTTCTCAGTTATCACCTACCTCTTGCATTTATTTAATGGTCACTTTTTTAGAATCAAGAGAGTAACTCTTGCTTTCTGTTATTGTTTTTAACTCCCTATGACTATGACAAGTTCTTTGGGGCAGGATCTACTAAGGGCATGTTTGCTACTGAAAGTTATTATACTGGGCAAGACTAATTAAAAAACAAAGGTTGAAGTGACTGTATGACACATACAGCAGCATTTCCTTTCTGTTTCTGTCCAATCCTCTTTCAACCCTGTATGTGGGTTTTTCCAAGATCCAACCTTTACCTGAGCACAGCCCTTAGATGTTGTCTGAAAAAGAAATAAAAAATATACAATAATTTATTTCAAATAATATAGAAGTCATTAAGGGTTCAATTAATGCATTACTGCCAGTAACTCAGTAAGTAAGTAGTGTCTACTCACTACTAAGTGTACTAAGTGTACTTAGTCTACTTGTCTACTTACCGTCTAAGTAGTAGTGTCCAAAAATAGCAAGACTAAAACAGGAGCAGGCATCCTCACTGTGCTATTCTGTAGGTTGGTATTGCCAATAGGTAGGCTTCTTAACTAAAGCTAGCATCAGCCAACCTGTGTCCTAGCCTAGGTAATCTGGAAGATTTCAGTGAAGTGTAAATGTAAGAAAAGCCACTGAACTGAGCATAGAGGTGAGGCAAAGAAATATATAAACAGCCAATTCAGGGAGAACTGAATGCATTTTAGCATATCACCAGCAGCTCTGGAAATGCTTGCAAAATGTGCCTTTAGAGCTGGCACACTGATCACTAAGAACAAGTGAATACTGACACGGAGTCCTTGCTAAATATCTGAAAACACTCAAGTCTTAAAAATACCTAATGGCAAAGTTTCATTTTGCAGCAGGAAATCTAAGAGCTAGTTGCCGCTAAAACAGGAGTCTTTGCTCCAGTCCAACTCCCAGGCTTAGAAAGCCTTGCTCTTGCTTCGCAGTACTGGCTCTGGAACTCCTCTGGCAAAATGCTACACTCATTCAAGGGGCTGAAGCAACAGAAAACTACTCTTCTCCTTTTCCTGAGGAATTTCCAGGGCTGCCCTTCTGTAGCAGCATGCAGCCATTACCTCAGCTTGAGCTCAGCAGTGGGAATCTGACCATGGACAAGCAACATTGTCCATAAGAGCTGTCTAAAACTTCAGCACTCCAAGGGAAATGAGTATCAGAGGTGGAAAACACAGACAATTCAGTGCCCATTCCTGCAAGTGGATCATTACCATCCACTGATCCCACTACCAGAAAGCCACAGGGCTTTTCACTACATCTTTGTAGGTATCTTCTAAGGTTATTGAAAGATTGTCAAATTTCAATTTTTTTTTCTTTTCTTCACTTACATCCTCTTTTTTTAATACAAAAGCTCTAGACATCAACCAAGCTATATGAACAATTTAAAATAAAATAATCAGAGTTTGACTTAGTCATTAGACTTGTTATGAGCCTTGCAAGCTTATTTACAGCAATTAAGAGTCCTGTGACTCACTTTTGGTGGATTGTAACTTCTGACAGCAGAAGACAGCTTCAGGGAGTTCTACAGAGGACTTGAATACAAAAGCTCCCTCTGCACTGATGCTTTTCCACGTAGAAAATATTTCTGATGTGAAAAATTTCTCACTTAGGTGTGTGTCTCTTCTTCCACTCAACTTGCACCATTTCTGTGACAAAAAAAAAAGTCAAAGTTTTCCTAATAGAGCAAACTGGGAATTTGCCTTACTGAAAGCTGTCTCAGCTTAATTCCACTGGTACGAAAGCAGCTTTCTGCCACCTGCTCTCCTTAAGCCAGCTGAGAAGGCAGACAAGTGTGAGCAGAGAGCCTGGCACTTGAAACACAGTGAGCATCTCAGTTGATCTCAAGAGAGCTGCTCTAACCTGTGCCAAGGCAGAGTCATCCACAGAGCCTGATATTATCTCTGAATGTCTCTGTGTATGCATATTAGGTCAGGGTTAATTCCTCTGTTTCAGCAGCACATAAAACATGACACTTGCCTAACACTGCAATTTTAAATGCTTTTGGTCTAGTAGAAAAAAATATTTTTACACACACAGATATTTTTAAACTCTTAACTTATATAATACCTTGGGAATTCTGAAGCTCTGAAGATTTTTATAAAGTGCTTCTTGAAACATGAGAACTTAGAATAGAAAATCATACCAAAGCCAAGGGAAATGTATAGCCTTTAGCATCTCAAGGAACTTTGGTGTTTTTAACTGTAGGCCTCCCACATTCATGGTCTATGTGGCATGTAAGACATGATATGGCCAACAAGAAAAAAAATTTTTGTGTAGGTCATGAAAAGCATTGAGTCTGCTCAGAGCAGAACATTAAATAAAGCTACCTACATTGCCTCATTTGGCAGAGGATTCCAGACCTATGCACCGAAGTCCCAAAATAAGATCTCGTGGACCTAGCCAGGAAGAGTCTGAGCTGGAGGAGATGCATTCACTCAGAGCTTCCAGGGGCAGAGATCTGTTGGAAGACTAGATTTCAGACGATTGCCTCTCCCATAAACAGCTCCAGGAAGCTCACCCACAGCCTGCCAACGCAACAGAGCACAAACCACTGCTGGTGCCTTCCCTGCAACACACACAATTTGTACTCTGCAACCCTTCCCACTCAATAGACACATTGCAAAGTGGCTGAGACCCTTGCTTTGTATGATTCAAATCCACTAATTGTTGGTCTTCCCTGCCATGTAGTTACACACATACTGAATGCATTTGTCAGCCAAGTACCACCAAGCAAACTATCAACCACAAAAAGGTAAAGTGTCCTGCGCTCGTGCTGGGAGCTGGAATGCTTATCCCACAGAGGAAATCATGTTGGCACACCTCCCTAAAAAGATTTCACTCCCATATATAAAAAGGATTTTGAAACATTTCTGCGTTGATGCCTCAGCTGACATGCCAGGACCCTGCCTACACAACTGTTCTGGCTCGGCAGCCCCCTGGGCATGCTGGGAGCTTCACAGCTAAGAGATCTAGGAAGCTGGAAGCAAATGAATTGACCAACAGCCTAAGAACATCTAATGGGCATCTCATCCACCCGCTGACCAGCCTAGGGGGTAGCCCCTGGTAAGTGGGAGAAGCCAGCAGTGTCCTGTCATCACAGAATGATGGGTAGCCAGAGGAACAGGCCAGGTGGGTCAGCAAGGTGTATGAAAGCACAACAGCTTTCCAAGCAGGTTCCTGTGAAGCAGGAGAACCAGCCAGCCCAGCAATACAGAATCCAATCAACATTTTTAAATGGAGAAGTGTTGCATCAGAAAACGTATGATCGGCTCTGTTCATCAGATGCTGCTTCCTCATGTACGCTAAAACTGGGAATGGGAAGTACCTGGCTATTGATAACACATCGCATATTTCCTCCTCCTCCTCCCCAGACCTGATACATAAACAGCTGACAACAGGGACAGATATGTGGAGCATGGAATGCCTTGTGCAACAACTTGCTTACAGTAAAAAGAGAGGAAATAAGATTTAAAATGGTAATGTACCCCCTGCTCTTTGACTCTTTTACACCTGAAGTAAGTTAGTGAGAAATTTGTTGTGTGAAATTAAAGTAGCCAGCTCACCTGAGATCACCTGAGAAACTGCTGCAAATCAGTTTTTTGTCAGAAAGACAAACTAATATCGTAAAGGAAAAAAAAAACAACTACCCTGTTGTTGTAGAATACACCTTCTATTTATGAACACAAACATTGTATATCAATATTCTCAATGTTCAGAGAAATCGAGTGTATTTGCCATCAAGTGTCTGTATTGTGGAAGGCATCAGTTTACCCAAGGTCCAGAGAGCATGAAAAGGTCCAGTAGCTGTGGCATGGATCAGAAATGTGTCTCACCCTTTGAATTAATACTTTAAGACACTTCTTGTTCCACATAGGACATTGTTTAACCTTATGTGGCTCTGAATCAAATGAAATGAATGGTTGCATTACATTATTACAGATGCAGTTAAATGCTCTTCACTTGTCCCAAGCAAAACATCCTTCAGCTCAGGGGGGAATAACCTGGGAGTCAGAAAGTTAATTAATGGTTTCACATGGCACCAGGGACAGTCTGTAAGAAGCAGTGAGCAGGGCAGCTTAATTTTCATTCAATATACTCATGTACTAGGAAGTCTATATTAATAACTCCAACGGAAGATACTATGGTTTCCATTGCAAAACCAAGAAATAAAGATACTGTAAAGCAATATGATTTTCCTAAATTTTTATTTTCCTAAATAGGAGTAGATTTTAACAGCTAGTAACAACCCCTTTCATCCCAAATATTTGAAAGAATAACTGTACAGGTGAATCCATGCCAATCCATTTCAGCCTCTAGTGACAGGAATATCTATTTGATATCTTAATTCTAGTTCTGGTCATGATCATTTGAGCTCCACTTCCTTCCTTCTGATATATGTAGTCATCACTATTATGTGGTCTGTCTGTGTCAGGATAGGGTTTAATGAAAAACATTCTAACAACAGAGCATCTTGGAGTTTTTACTGCTACCAGTGTAGAGCTCAGCACAAGTAAAATCCTCATCCCTTACACTCTGCCTCCTGTCCCTCACCACTCCAGATTACTGAAGGGAGCTAGACACACAAAAAACAACCCACAAATGCTGACAAAAAGATCAAAGTGACTTCTTTGCTGTTGGAAAAGGTGTGCCAAAAAGATTAAGAGACATCTTTCTGATCTTCAGCTACAGGTAATTCACTAGTAGATCCTGTGCTTGGACAATTCCAGCTTTTCTGCTATCCATTTAGTAGTTAACATATGCATTTAAAAAGCCAAAAGCTTTGACCTTCTCTGACACTTGCACACATTCCTCTTAGAAACAGTCCAATTGATATTAATAAGACAATTCACAGGTAAAGTGCCACCTCAGGTGCACCTGTGCTTGGTGAACTGGAGCATAACCAAACAGACAAAGGAACATGAACAAAACATCAGCCCCTTTTCCCCTCTCTGCTCCCTGTGAAAACCAAATATATCACATTTTTTCTTAGGTTTAATTATTGTTAAACTCCTGTTCCTTTACTTCTATTTTTTGTCCATGTTGATGTTCATGTATTCTATTTACACTACAGATCTTTTTCGGAGCAAGGTCTACAGCTTATATGTAACTTCTATCACTTTTAACAAATCACTTCTCTCTTGACTTTTCACAGTGCCACAGTACTATATGTGTCAATAAATTCTATTTCTGATCTTGAAACCTGTGTTAAATCTAAACTATGTATCTTCCCTCCTACACCTTCCTTTAACATGGTGACCCCTGACTTTTCTCATCCTCCACACCACATTTCCCCACCACGTGATAACTAAATTTAAATCAAAACTAGATGATTCTTTTATGTGTAGCTCAAACATGAGGAACTTGATTCAGGCATGACTGGGAAAAATGCATACATTGGGTAGGTCCAACTAAATATTCATAGATAGCTTTTGTTTTAAAAATCTTTTTCTTCATATTCAAGATTTTCCTTATATATCAAACATATTTTAGAAACCTGTAGTTGACCTATATCCACAGGCAGTGATGGTCTCTGTGCTTCATAAAAAGCTTCAGATGAAGAGACAAGCTGTTCCCATTATTTCAAGAAGACTCACTTTTTAATCTGTGTTAGAAACTAGCACTGAAATGCCCTTGGCACTGATATACAGGACACCTCTTCCAAAAAATATGGATTACTAGAGCTTCCCAGATAATAACATCAACAAGACAACACATAAAAGTTTCCTCAGAAGGAGTCTTGGTTCCAGGGCCTGAGGTTCATAAAACCACAAGGGGAGGAAACACCCTCTGTTTCACACCTTTCTTCCCTGAGCAAACATTTTGAAGGCAGTTCCTGGAGACAAACCTTGAAGGATTTCCTCAGCCAGTTTCCATTTCTTACTGGTATTCCTATAGTAAAGGCACCAACCCTTCATTTGCATCTCATCTGTGTCAGAGGGTTTCAGTCTTTCCTGTTTGTAGTTTATAAACCATCGTGGCAGCAGCGCCATTAGGATAATTACAGTTTTGTTAGGACTCCCCTGCACACTACCAGGAGACGCTTTGTGTCTTAGATAATGAGGTCAGCAATTTCCAAGATTTGCAGAACAAGGACAAATTGTTTTGGCAATATGCCAAACTTACTCCCAAGACTGACCTACCACCTTCCCCTACAGGAGACCCCATCTGCTCTTCTGCACTACTGTTTATACTTTCTGCTTTAGGCTCTTCTTCCTCTGGGATGAACCACACCATGTTTTATCCTCTTCAGAAGCTCCCATACTGAAGGCCACCACAGAGGCCAATGGAAAATTCTTCCACTTAAGATAATCACAAAAGCAAGGGTGAGGGGGAACTAGGACAAACCATAGGCCAAAATCATATCTGAGAAAGTTTTTCTAAATAAACATCAGTAGAACATACTTCTAAGCTGGTTTCACATTTTAAATAGCAACAGGAAACACAAAGTAATCTGCTGTTCACAAACTTACACACATATGGACTCACAAACGGTCTTCCAAACCCACTTGTTGCACTGTTGCTGCCTCTGCAAGGAACAGGACATCTCAGCTCTACTGTAGCTTGCGAGATCTGACAATCCAGGTTTTACTTAGCATTTAATCTCAGGTCACATTCAAGGCCAGACTAACATAGCAAATTCCTCAATTCATACCATTGCACTGAAGTTCATACTGAGGCACCGGAATTTTCAGAGCACCATGCTTTGTAGACCTAATAACTCTAAATATGACTTGACAGCGTGCTTTAATTGAAGATATGGCCCTCAAAACAGATATATTACAAGTGAATTCCTGGTCCAAACAGAATTACTAGCAAAACTATCACTAAGAAATACACATCTTAAACCAGCTCTCTCACTCTTAGCAGCTCTGCAGAGAGTAAGCTCCATACAAAGCATACAGAGCAGCTGGCTTAGGGACAGCATTGCAACTACCTAATGTGCTAACCAGCAAAACAAAGCACCATGCACCCTCCATGGGTGTTAAGCCATTGCCAGACGTGTATGTTTCCTATGAAACAGTAATCCAACCTATGCGGACTAACAGGGTGTTAAGCACAGTGCCTGCTGCTCCAGGCTCACTTACCACTCACAGAAGAAACAGTGCACACCAACACTTAGCACTGCATGAGATTTTGCAGCCTTTTGACACACCCTGAGCCAGATATCATCAGCTTGGCTAAGGCTTGTACTGTATCTGTACACAAGTGTTTCTCTCACTGTTGCTATAGCTGTACGTTATGAAACTCCTTAGATACGCAATACATCAGTTTTTGGCACAGCTCTCTTGAGCAGGTGTGTTGTGCAATGCATTCTTCAGAGCTAGCAGGGATTAAACAGCATTTTGTGGGTCCCAGGAGATGCAGTTTATATTGCTCTGAGCAACTTAAGGCCAAGTTTCCTCTATTCAGCAGAGCCAAAGGCTGCTGCAAATTCAGATACGCAAAGAAAGAAGGAGAAAAACACTGTGACTGAAGTTTAGGACGAGTCCGGCACAGATGAATTTTTACATTTCTAACTTGCAACAATTTAAGATAAAGCTTTCTATACAAGCATGTTCCAAAATGCAGACATCTGGAGAAAAAGTGCTTTTGGGCTAAAAAAATTCTGACTTATTCCAGGAAGGTAAAGGAAGCTGAGACATAGATGTTTTGTGTAAAATATCTTCCTAAAACTCTCCTACTGTGAAGCTTTTGTGAGCTCGTCACTTTTGCTGAAGTGTCTCCTTAGATAATACCACCTGGTTGGGATACTTTGAAAACTTGGGAGTTGCTAGGCTTTATTGCTAGAGAATTTGGTGCCTTAAAACACAGTGACACCATGTGGCCAATCGCTTAGGATGGAAACATCGTGCTAATGGAAAGGGCAGTGTACAATTTTCTCATTTTTCTTTGGGTTTATTGAATTGGTCTTAGGCGTGTTTGAAACTACATTAGCTAGTGAGAGTAAACTAGGCTAGAATTTTCATCTGAACAGGTAAACAAAGCCAAAGCAAATGACCATTTCAGATTTTTAATGTTCAAAAGTCCAAAGTTTGCAAAATTGTCCAGTAAATTCAGCAAGTAAATACCCATAAGAACAGTTTGCATATATGTCAAAATATCATACTCATTTGGCAGATGCAAGCAACTTGTAGAACTATGACTCAACATTCCCAAAAAAGCACATCTGGAAGATGCACTTAAATATCTATGGGTTAATTCTACAGTTGTAACATAAAAACTTGCAATTAATTTTGAAGATGGGGATATATTTGCCTTACTCTCATGGCTTGTTTTTCTTCCAAATCAATGCAGATTCCCCCACTAATTTTTACAGATATTTCTGCGCTAAGTATTTAAAGTCACAAGTGGGAATAGTGCTGCTAGGAATGTTCTCAGTAGCTTTGTTATCGCTCTGCATTATATAATATGGTGACTGATGTGATGAATCATCTCTCCCTAGCACAGTCCTTTTTTCCAAATGAGGTGCTGCACATTGGAAAGGTTCAACTCATGACAAATGGTAAGAATGGGCAGATCTCTTTGAAACAGACACCGAGGCAGGCAAAAAGGCTGATGAAAACAGAATATTTCTCAAACAGAAAGAAAATAATATATTAATTGGCTCTTCACAGGGACTATATTCACTCAGTAGTAATATCAAAAAAATTAACGTTCATTAAGAAATGTGTATTTTGAGGCAGCATTCAGAACACCTTACTTTCAAGAGCAGAAATGAAGTGAAAATACAACAGTGTGACTGCCAGTTGCACAAGCTTTGCAAAGTCAGTGTGCCGTCAATGTTGCCATTTTTATTGGTTAGTTAGATAACATGCTGGTATCATTTTCTCTGTTCTGTACTGAACTCCTAGTATGAAATTTATGTCAATATTATCACAGTGCATGTGAATGTAAATGAAATAGATTAGTTTGAAAGGTGATCTAAAAGGCTTTTCACCTACCCACATACATAGCAGTTAGAGCCTAGGAAGTCCAGCTAATTAGATACAGGACTTTCTGACTGTTCAAAACAGGAGTTTGAGTTGAGGAAGATTATTGACCTGACCCTTCAAATTTTGTCTCCCTGACTAGTGAGATCATGCTGCCATCTTGTGACCTGTAAATTTTACTTAGCTACAAGTGACAGAATTTTTCCCCTGGACTGGGAGGACAGTGTACATGATCTCCGTGGTATAGAGGTGCAGTAATGATGCTTTGAGCAGCTGAACCCTCTTTTATATTCCAACCCACACTGTCTCTCCTTAGCTTTCTTATCTGTCTCTCATGGGCTGCACCCTTCAATGTCAACATGTTTGCTAAAGGAAATACTGTCCATGGACAGGCCTGAGAAGAAAGCAGAGGCAACCCTGCAGAGGGGGTGAAACCCACAGTTTAAAGGACTAGGGTTTTGTAATAAAGGCTACAGAATATCCCCCCACTGCCATGAGAATCATATGTTCTGGAAAGCAAAACACACACTTAGCCAGCAGTTGAAATTCAGTATACAGTGGAAAAGAAAAGAAAGGGGAAAAAAAAAGACATATTCGTTACAGAACATATTAGTTACAGCTGGGAAGCATTTTTATAAATTATTACATAGTTTTATACATTGAGGATGAAATTTTCCTCTCCATTTTCTCAAGTGTAAAGCTTGTGTGTTTATGATAACGTTTTTCTTGCTTGAAAAAAAAACGGTGTTACAATTCACTGTATTCTAAATCTAAATAGGGTTGTTCCATCTGGTCACATTAAATAAAACAGCTGTATGTCCATGGTTATGCTGTTCCCTGAAAAATACAGAGTTCAGCTGCTCAGTGACTGCTTACATTTTGAAATACCTGGACAAAGGTTCATGTGGCTGCAGTCACATTGAAAAGCAAGTTGGGATCCTGTCTCTGCCCCATTCTTTCCTTATGTCCCAATCACATGTGCTTTCATCAGTGTGTTCTCCCATAGCACTTTCCAGCTGAAGACACAGAATCAAATCTTGAAGTAATACTGGCAATACAAAATGCATGGCAAGGCAGGAGCAGGCACATCCCAGGAACAAGCAGGCTTGAGGGCTCTGAGCCAACAAGGCAGTTGCTTTGAGCTCAGATACATGCTTGGGAGAGCCCACAGACTGCATGCATAGCTAAAAGGTTCCCTCAACACCACTCCCTGGAGACAAACCATCAATCTTTCCTCACTACCAAAGCCTCAATCACCATTATACACACAAATCATAACTTCCTTTCAAATCCTTGTTTGCCAAAGTAAACCAAAGCATCCTGCACTTAGTTTCTGATCAATTTCCAGGACATACTGTATTTTCTTCAGGATATGGCATAGCAGAATAAGAGCTCACAACTAGCCACTGAAGGTTATGTTTACCCATAGAGTAAACCATGATTCTAGAATATGGAAAGAGGAAAAATTAATCTCTACACTCACCCAGCATCCATTTCTGCAAGATGTTGATCACTTTGGCACCAATCTAATATTTGTAGATGTGCAAATTCCCACTGATAAAAATTGGAAGTCCTTCAGGATATGTGCCATTTTTTCTCATAGTAATCTCTGGGTCAAAAATCCTGGAGACAGTGTTCAGGACTCCACCTAGTGAGCTGAAACAAGAAGTCTTTAGAGCAGACAGATATTACTAAAGAGACATTTTCTTTCCTCTGACAGTGGTAGAATACCAACTTAAGGCAGCAGCATTTGCATCTTCATATTCCTAAAGCCCAATTCCAGACACACAGATCTTTTATTTAAGATAAAGTCCACTTCTGCAACAAGAGTTTGTGCTGGGCCTGCCATTTCTTCCTCATTTCACAAGGAGGGCTTAGGAGCTACCTGAAGCATTGAGCAAGCCCTTCTGCTCTGAAGCAAATATAATCTTTAAATCTTTCTATTGTATCATCTCCTCTGTTGCAGTAATATATCAGGCTCTTCCTTCTCTGATACAGTCTGCTCCCAGAATGGATTCAGGTTGCTGCATCAGTCCAAACAGTCAGTGGATTAATAGAGGAGTTAAGTCCATATCAGTGCTAAGTATGTTGAGATCTGATAATTAATAAATTTCCTTTCAACATACCTCATCACAATAATCTGATCACCTGTATTACAAGAGATACAGAACTTATTTTGCAAAGTTTGTCGAAAATAAGAACTCGGCATAAAGCTGGCATTCTTATAAAGAGAGACATGAAGAAAGAAAGAAAAGCAGAATTCAGGAACTCTAATGGAGGAAAACAAACTAAAATAGGAGGAAAATAATACAAAGGACCAAGAAGAGATAAATGGCAGAATCTCAGACCTCTGTTGCCTGGGGGGAACTGCAGAAAAGAATTTTGGTTTGGTCTGTGGCTCTTGCCTGGAAGTGGAAGTAGGTACATGCTGTGCCTATTGTTTCTATGGCACCAGCAGAAAACAGAGCTGAGGGTGCTGCAGAATTGCCAGCCAAGCAAACAGCATCATGACATCTAAGCTCATCAAAGCATCTCTTGTTTCAGAGAAACATTTTTTAGATGATTATGAGCTTTTCAGAAAACAGAGCTTTTTTTCCTTCTGTTTTTCGGCTGAGAAGTCTGCTTGGAGGCACACAACCCCATACTATCACTTTCAGAGCCTTGAAAATATTGAAAACATCCTTAAATATGCTTTCAGTGTTTACACCACTGCAATGAAAAACCAAAATCCATGAAGAAAAATCTTGCAAAGATAAAAGTATTCCTGACTGTCTCCACATGGAATCTCACACTGAAGAACTGCATAGGGTTCTGCAGCAAGGAGAAACCATCCTTACCATCCACACACACTCATCTACTTCCAGAAGAACTGTATTTCACATTCTAGGTAATATTTTATCTAGAATCTCCTTGACTCTGGGATCTGTACATGTGGCGACCCTCGAAAAAATCACTTTCTATTTTTCAGGAGTAGCAGGAGGCTCTGTCCTCCAGGAACACCACCTCATGAGGAGAATTCTGCACTGTTCTACAGACAGAATAGCAGGAAAGCAGCTGAGACACGCACAGGCACTGTTCAAGTCACAACTGTATGTACAGTGATTTATTTACCCTGAACAGCTTGCTCAGGTCACAAAAGAAATGCGTTTTACTATGTGAGTGCTACATGAAATTACCCTGTTGCCAAACCTGGCTAAGAGCTGGAAGAGCTGCAGAGTATACACAGGATTTAAGAGACTAACCTCTGGATTCCCTCCAGAGCCCAGGAAATTGCATTTCTTTGAGGTCTAGACTGATGTTCATGGATAATGTAAAATTATGTTGCTCTGCAGAGAGAAGAAATGCAAAGCTGAAGCACTGGAAAGCCAAATAGCCTTATGTGGAGAACTGAGAGGAACGAAGAAGGATAACAGGAGCCTTAAAAAATTATATTCTCCTCTCAACCCAGCTGAAGGGAGAACTTGCACAGGTAAAGTACTGGGAGCAAATTACTAAAAAAGTCAAATGCTCTTAAAAGTTCAAGCTATCTTTCTTAAATCTGTGATTTGAAAGGTAGAGGAGTATTACCTGCCTCAGTCTATCATCATCCTCTGTGTGGCATCTGTTACAAAGCTAATAAGGCAGATAGACATGATAAAAGTACCAGAAAGCAAGTGGAACAAGCAGCAAATGAAGCAGAGAGAGAAGACAGCTCTGGTCTGAGTATGACTGAACCCTCACTGCATGGTAACTATCAGGCAGTAGAACCTTTCAGGTTCAAAGCTTTCTCTCAGGCCTCAGAAGAGGAAAGAGCCACATAAGATTAATGGGCTTTTTCCAAGAAGTTCTTTTGTTAGTGTTTTTTAGGCTATACAGAACACACCTTAATAGCCAGAGACAACTAGGTGAAAAAAAGGGAGAAAAGTTGTGCTTATCTCTGGTCTTCCTCCCCTCTTCTTTTGGGTATAGTATGAATCAAGGGAAACACAGATCTAAGCCATATATCCTAAGGAAGCTAAATTACCAAGTGACTCACTTTGCTTTATATTGTGTGAAAGGTAACTCTTGGTAAAATAAAGCTCTCATCTCTTGAAAAAATAACAAGATTGCAAAAGCTATTGGTCTAATGTGGAATAAAATTTAAGCCTTTTTCCTGAACCCATCATAAGCACTAATGTACCGATGAACAACAACCTGTTGATCAAAACACAAATCTTGGAAATGGGAGAACCTTATCAGCCAAAGCCAAGGCATGAGTTTTAGCCTTCTAAGTCCCATGGAGAACCCCAGCTTTTAGGTTAATGGCTATTTCAAGAAAACTTGTACCACCAGTCCTTAAGAGGATAAAACAGTTACACAACTAAATGCTAATCTTTTCCTCAGTGGGAGAAAACCTATCTTTTGTAATACCTTTTGTACCTCAGGACTCTCTAGCAATTGGAGAAAAAAAACTACCTTATTTTCAAGTCTGATGAGTGACTGAGAAATCTGAATGGAATCAATAAGAGATAAAGTAAATAAAATTTGTTCCTCTGTTTCTACATTGACCTCAAAGTGAGAGAACTTGAGAAAATTTCTTTAACCTGTCACTAGAGCTTCAGTAATGGAAAGCAGTTATTGCCTCATCATAAAAGCATTCATTCTCAATGTCCCAAGACAATAGGTGTACTAATAGTAACTGATAGCAAAACCTCTTACTTCAGAAAGCAAACAAAACACAGGTTTCAGTGACTTGTTTGTAAGTAGATCCTGTGTCCTGTGTTAGCTGGTGATGCCATCACACGTTGTCTGACAGAGAAAAGTGGATTCACCCTGTGGCTGATAATGGGCACTGTGCTGACCCCTGGAATCCTGGAGCAGGCTGGGTTCACCATACTCTCACCTCTGGCACTGCACAGTGAAACCAGCTGGTCTGTGGACTGAGCCTTGGTGTTTTCACTTGCACATGTCTGCTTTCTGCCAGAAGGAGATTTCTGCTGGGGAACCTACATTCTACAGAAAAAACAAAACAAAACAAAACAAAAACACAAACACAAACAAACAAAAAAACACCCCAAGTTATTACAAAACAGATTTTTTAAATCATATCTCTACTTTGAAGTTACCCATCATCTTTTGGTTCTCCTTTGCTTTACACTCTCCATTCCTCCCCTCCTTTCCAACAGACATTTATATATGCCCACACACTCACAGACTTCCCTTTCTGAGGGGGAGAAATTTAAGAATTTCTACTCTTTGAATGCACACTTTTTCTTTCTTTTCTTTGTATACAAAATTTATGTACAATTTATACAATTTACAACTATATTGGTTAATTTTTGATTTGTCTAGTCAAGTTACAATTTTGATTTTGGGTGCCCTGGAATTGGCATGGCCTGGTTTGTGGTCAGTGGGGCAGAAGCAAAACTATCAGAGAAAAAAAAGAAAGCAAACATTATATCCTCAGGCAAGGGAAGACAGCCACGGAGAGAACAAGATTCCCTAGAAGGCTTGAAAGAGCAGAATTACCCCTGCTCATTGCTGATCAAAATGGAGCCTAGGAAGTCTCAGCTTTACAGGGAGTGGTATACAGACTGCCATGGAAGCAGTTTAGTGATTCCACGTGAGATTTCCATCAAAAAGTACAGACCACTGACCTCCTTTTCTTCCACTACATCAGTAATTGTTAGGTATCAAAGTAGTTTTCCTGCATCAAGATGATATATCTCTGATCTGAAATAACCCAGAGATAGGAGAATGGCTGGAGACAGAGCACGGTGCAGCCAAAAATAATCCACTTTGAGTTAGTGCTGGACATTTGAGAATATCAGAGTGACACTGTCCTGGGACAGACTCCTGTAGATGTCACAGGATTATTGATTCAGAACTACCTTGCTGAATTCATAGCATATTAAAATGATAGCAGTGCATTTGAACTTCCTCTTCTAGTTGAAAGCAGAGATATGCACATGCTCTCTTCCTATCCAGGACATTTCCTTTGAACCATCTATCCAGCTCATCTCTTATCTGACATTCATATTTCACAATTTACTCTCCACTGTCAAATACTCCTTCAGGACCAGATCCACTGTAAACAGGGGCAGCACACAATGGTGTTCATTTCACTGGATACAGAAATGGATTCACAGTTTAGAATCAGCTGGACTAGTTATTACAAGCAGATCTAAAAACTATACCAGCTTCTTATTTATCTTGGCACGGTATCTCTCACCCCTGCTTCTCCTGCTAACCCCCATGCATGTTCCTGCTGTTTCCTTCTTTTATCCAGAAGAACACTTTAATCTTCTTTTTGCTCTGCTTTTTTTTTTCCACAGGATTACCTCTTAGATCACTAACCAGAAAAAAAGGCATGACTGGCCCTCTGTGCAGCAAAGTACTCTTAAAAGAGTTAAAAAGACCATAAAACCACACCTTTTACTGAAGTGATTTTAATGTAAACATAAATTCCCAGTCTAAATGCAAAATGTTGAAAGTTCAGCAGCTTAAGTAATTGAAAAGATACAATCCTAAATAAATAGAATGTAACTAATTTAATTGTTTTTCTCTAAGTGCTATCCAGAGTCAGGGTACAGACATTTTTAGGTTGAATGCAAATTTTGCACAGACAATTTTATAAGACTCAGCATTTCTAATTTCTGTCCTCAACAATGAAAAATATTTTGCAGTAAATTCTGCAAGGAGTACTATTTCATTGGAAATATTAATTCTGCAGAGACAGTCACTTTATCAAAGTTGTTTCACCTCTTCTGCACCTGTGGTTCACTTTTTGCTAATAAAGGCATTTCGACTACTTTGATTCTGCAGTTTCCTCCAAGTTATAGTGTATGTGTATCAAAATGCTTCAGGGTCAGTTTTCAGTGAAAAGATGGAAAATCTTAAGAATGTATTGGGCAAACCAGCATTTTCCATTGTTGCCCAATTCCATGGTAGCTAGGGAAATCATCCTGCCCTAAAAAAGCATTGCAAGACATACTGTTCCCTCATAGTAAACTTGTTCATTATAGCTTACACGAGGGGAGACTCTCAGTTCTTAAGAGGCTTGCCACAAGCTTTTCTTATTCTCAAAATAGAAATGTAATGCAGAATGCTAAACAGTGGGTGACTAGGAATCAACACAAGATCTTTCAGTTCAAGCAAGTCCTTTGATACTCGAGTTTATCTGAAGCACTTTGCAATTACAAGCAGATCTCAAGGACAGATTTTCCCATTCAATTTCTATTAGATTTATCAGCTGTGCTTGGCAGAGGATCTCTTGCAGCTAAAGGTCTATTATCTTTAATTAAATAACTTTCACATTGTTCTTGAATAATGTTGTCTGTATTCAGCAGGCCTGGGGAGACTATATAAAGCACTCTGACTCGACAGTCTGCAATTAGTAGAATATTGTCTTGAAAAAAACTCTTGATCTTAGCCCTACTGGTCTAAATCACCTCTTCAGCAGAAGAAACATTAAGTAGTTAAAGTCTTCAGCAAAATACTGTATAACATGCTTAAGAACAGGCAGAAGTGTTTTACTGAAATTCAGCCATTTCCAGTTTTTTTATATTAGTCTGACACCAGTTTCCAGTTTCTATTTCCTGAAGATAATTTTCAAATTTGAGTTTAATTTGAAAAGTATTCCCAGTGCAACTGAGTTGCCTTGAATATTCTCCTGTATGTGGCACACAGTGGCTCAGCTAAATCAGTTTTTTCAGTCTTTCTCACAAGATGACATCCAAGTGATGAAGGGCTTTAAAAGAAGCAAAGCTTCTTTTTCCAGAGCAACGAAAGTAAGAGGTCCTATGTGCTGCTGTCATCAATAGAGTCACCAGTCAGCTCCCTTCATCCTCTATTTTCAACAGTTTTCTGTGAACCTGACTACTGAATGTGACAACGTGACAACAACTGGATGAAAGCATGACTGACCACAGTGTTGATTTACTGATAGAAAGTATTTTTATTTGTAATGGTAATTTCCTATAGATAATGTATTTTCTGGGAAGGTCACAATTTTATAATTCAAAGGATAGATCTGTCAACTACCCATTGAAGGCTGGGAGAGCTCTGTTTCCCCTCAGAAGGGATTAAAATGGATGTGAGCTATCCCACAGACTGGAAAACAACACACTGTTTTCTATAAACCTCAACGTTCAGTAAAAATAAAAGAACAGAATACTCATACCACAGAGAAACTCACAGCCTAGGGCCCTGAAGCTGAGGAAAATGTGGATCAGGAGCCCAGGGATTTTTGATTGCTTCAATAAAACAGAAAAATGAGGGGGAAAAAATGTCCCTTACTCAGATGGAACTGCTCAAATGTGTTTGATTTTCCTTGTTGTTACATGTTACTCTGCTGCCAGGTCTTACCCACTCACTAAACATCTGGAACAACCACAGTCCATGCAGGACATAGGCATACAAGGAACAAACAGAAATCAAGTAAGAGGCAACAGCATAAAACTTGATGGATAACCAGTATGGGTGAGCAGGAGAGAGATATCCCCCACTCTAACTACTCACACCTTCAGCTACGTGGTACCCATCTACCAATCTGAGGAACAGGGGGTTCAGGAAAACCAGGAGTACCTGAAGAACAGTCTGTGTTGAATATTGTGTGAGAGAGTCCCCAGCCCTCTGAGGCCCAATGTGTTCATTTTGAGTAACCATTGCTCCCTGAACTAAGAAAACCAAGGGCATGGTTCCTCCCTCAGCTCCTACAGGGCTTTTGTCTCAGCAGGAACTGGAAACCAGGGACTACACTATCAAAGGGAAGATTTTTCTATTTCAGTGCAATGCAGAGACTTCCAGCTCCTGCTTGTTTCTTTGGTCAGGGTGTGAGTCTTGACTGCCCCAGGAGGGAGAATTTGGTCCACTGGTGCCATTTGATATTTAGCTGCTGTTTGCCACTATCCCACAAAAGCACAAGGTAGATTACAGCCCCCCTTGTCAGGTTTGGACACTGGTAAAGGGTAAGAAAATGCACATTCTTCCCAGGTGAGGTCAGTCCTCTCTTGAAGAGTGGCATTTGTTAGCTGTCACTGAGCCCACAGCTGTCTGCTGCAGTGGCAGGATCACTGAGGCAGCCCACCTCACTGGGCTCCTGGGAACTCAGCAGCAGTGGCTTTACTGTTCCCCCCCAGAATGGAGACAAACTAACTTTCACCAGATGAGAGCAAGTACTTGGCATATCTGTATCACCCCCATCTTGAACACTCGGCAAAAACACAGACTCCATCACTTCTCTTCCCAACAGGAGGTGAGGACTTCTGCTCATGACCTCTTCAAGCAGGTGAAGTAACAGCTTGTGGCTACACCAGGATTGTTCCTTAATGCATTGACAGGTGCACAGATAGTTGAAGGCTTCATTCATATAATCTCAAGCAAACTGTGCATACACAGATACATTGCACTCACTAAGTAGTGCAGTGAAAACTTTACCCTAATATGGAATTTATATGGAGTCAGCAGGAGATACAACCAGGGTTACCTGGGTAAGACTCGCTTCTAGATTTTGAGGTACCAGGAAAAAAAATGTTATCACTGCACTTCAGATTAAGCCAGAAGAGTGTGTCTTCTCTTAGCTGAGATAAGAGCTACTCAACCTTTTTACTACAAAATGTGAGAGAACGATATACCAGAAGGAAAGATGAGTGTACTAATGTGTTGCCCAACAAAAGTGCTGTTTATATCTAGGTTAGTTAAAGGTGCAAGACTAAACCATCCAATGGAAAACTCCTCCTGTGAGAGTATTTCCTATTATGAAAGGAGATGGTTGCAGATTGAGGGCAAAGATAGCTCAGGACAAATGCAATTTAGATAATGGGATGCTGGGTTGTTTTTAGACTACAGCATAGAGACAGACCAGATGGTGCCAATCTACTGTGAAGCTGGGGCCAGAAGCCAACTGAAATTCAACTAAAAAATGGAAAATCATTTGAGGAATGAAAATAAACAACTATGCAACAGTGGGGTTTAGAAGAAGGCAGTCCAGGAAACTTCTGGTGAGTTTCCAAGATCTAGTGAGTGCTGAAATATCATCCCTGCACATCTATGACTATTCCACTACAGCTTGCTCTTAGGGATATCTGAGTCCATCAAATGTCGCCAGAAAAAGGCCTGTATCCTGCGCCATGCATCTTCTTGGGCTTTAGCATGCTCTCTCCACTGCCCTCCCCAATGCACCAACATCCCAAGCACCCTGTGGATCGAAACTTTACACAGAGGCAAGTACGGTGGCTCCAAGAGGTGCCCTGCTCCAGAATAGGAGTAAAACTCCACTTCCCGGCCGTGCTGCTGCAGACGCTGAACAGCATCCTGGCAATAGAGGTCACTTTTCCAGTTCATGTCATCCAGTCCAGACAGGAAGAGGAACTTGGCTAAGGACCTCTCCACAGGAATGCGACAATCCCAAGTTGCTGGGTCCGTGTGATCATCTAAGACATCTGAAAAATCTACTAGTCCAGACTCATCACTGATCTTCATCCTCCCCAAGTCATACGGGTGGACAGGAAGAGTGAAGCCATCCCCTTTCAAGGGAACGAAGGAATTAAAACTACTTCCAGATATGCTGACAGCTGCCTTGATGCCAGGTAGAAATGTGGCCATTGAAAGAGCTAGATCACCTCCTTTAGACAAGCCCAAAACACCAATCCCAGTATCTTTCACCTGAAACAGAATTATGAAAACAGTATTATTAACTACTCTTTATTTCCTGAGCTGACATAACCTCTCCAGTTCTGCACTCTCACTCATCCAACTAAGACCACTCATATTTTGCCCCTTCCCTATTTCTGTTCAGGTTATATTACTCCCTCATCTATCCTTCTGCTGAGCCTCCAAAAGAGTGACTATGAATTCTACAGCTCCTCAGCATTTCTCTTCCTGTAACAGATTTGCCTCCTGGTGACCTGTATAGACCAGGCACCCTTGCTCTCACCACATCCCAGCTCAGCCTGCTGTCAGTACGGTGTCTTTTACTGCTCCTCTCTCCAAGCCACTTTTTCCTGGGTTTACTTGCACTGACTTTCTTCATTGCAGCTTCTTCTATACTCTCCTACAACTGACCTGGTATTTTCTGGTTTGTCTTGGAAGACATAATGTTCATTACACCTGAGGCTAAGTGAGCCCAAGAGCTGTTTAAAACAACTTATTTCTAGCGAAGGTCCTTCACAATGAATTCTAGATGTTTCAGAGCTCTCTGAAGAACAAGACAAACAAGGCTGAATTCTGCTCTCACACTGCCTACAATCCCGGTGCCCATGTGATAGAAAGTAAGTAACTTTGCAAAACAAATACACATTAAGTAGCATCACATTAAAATTTTAAATGCTACTTGATTTCTCTTGGTCACTATTGTGTTAAGTATGATGATACATTCCTATAAAGTGTCTTTCTTGTTCCATACACACCTTCAGTGCTACAACTGTGAAGGATTCTGTTGTTAGAGTGTTTTATTACTGTCCTGCAAAACTCATTCGGATTCAAAAGCCTGTAATATCTCAGAAACAGTAAAAAAGCCAATGGATTTTTTTCCCTTCTAAAATCTTGAAAGATGCAAAACTAGTAAAAAATTATTATTTCCTGCTTAAGCCGTTTTGTACTTCTAGTCTAGGAACCAATTAGCAAACTGGAAAATAGTTTCAGGAAGAGCACTATAATTTGTCTCTTACCTGCTGCTGCTTCCTCAAAAAGTTCACAGCCTCCTCAAAATAGCTCAGTTCAAGAATCTCTGGCATAGCAGGGATATCTTCAAAGGACATGTAAGCAAGAGCCAGAGTTACAAAGCCTCTGCTAGCCAGGAGACTTGCTCTGTATTCAATAAGACCTCCTCCAGATCCATACAAATCAATAAGTCCAGGGAATGGGCCAGGTCCTGCAATGAAAGGAGTGTATACATAACCAAAAGAAAAGTTCCTAAAGGGTGTCCTTTTGTGGTGCCTCAGCACACATCAGGACAGTACATATCGGAAGAAAATCATCCTCTGAAGCTTTCCATGGTGGGTATCATTCTCAGGAACACACAAAATGACTGTGAAGACATGAATTTGTACTTTTTTTTTTTTTTTTTCCTCTTATAAACTCTTTATAGGAGTTCCTTTAGAACTCCTATAGAGAACTCCTATAAATAGGTTCACATGTTGGATATCCTTCTCTCAACCTGAATTTCAGCTGGCATTGGCCTACAAGTCCTCAGGCCATTGAGGATCAATGAAGAAACAGTAATGGCTCTTCGTTAGGAACTGTGCTAGCAGGTATGCCACGGAGGGGTACTTGGGTTATGAAAGATACTCACAAGTGCCAGAACTGACCTGTGCCAATTCAGACTTCAGTGAGATGTGAGTAACTACCCCTGAGCTCCTCAGCTCTCCTACAGCAATAGGACCTTCCTTTCCTGATGCTGGTCTGCCCATTCTCATAGCCAGATTTCCCTTACAAGATGTAGCGTCACTGCAGCTACAAGGGACTCATTGTTAATTACAGAGCAAGATAGTCATGTTTAAGTGCCATTCAAGGAACACAAGCACTTCAGGCTTAAAGCACCTTTGCACAGGATCCATTCTCAGCACTGTCTGTGTGCAGAGTTGTAAAATATGTCACTTGTTTAATTAAAGATCTTGCTTTTCCCATTTGTCTCCCATCTCCCTAAGTATCCCATGCAGTCCAGCTGCTCAGTCAGGAAGAGACTTCTTTCTTTGGCTTTTCCTTAGCTAAAGAGAGACACGGAGAGACAAGTCCAGAACTTGCAGGAAGATCTGTAGCAGCTGCTGAGGGTATGGTTCTTCAGCCTAGGTTGGCTGCAGCCTGAGACCAGTGCTCCCACCATGCCTTGTCATTCCTCACACCACGGCCAGAGCTGTCATGCATCACAGCTCTGCCAAGGAGCAGGGGCCCCTTTGTCCTGTCAGCAAAACAGAAAAGCTAAGAAATAAACACACTTTTTGACGAAGTTCTCACTGCAGGAGAGGTCAAGACACTCAACTAGAACAACCATGAGACACCCTGTGCTAGCAGTGCTGACCTCCCTGCACCACCATGCCCCTGCCTTGGCCGTTGCCCTGCCCAGGCAACACCTGCTCCTCTTTGTCCTGCTGCGATGATCCAGGTACCTGGACCAGGCACAGGCTAAGGGAAGTGGCAGCTGAAGTTCTGCTTTGTTGAGTGCATTCAGGGGCCACGGGGCATAATACGTGGTGTCAGTCATACCTGGAAAACCAGAATGGAATTAAAACTCACCAGGAGGGAGGAAGAGGGTTGCTCTGAGACGACCTTCTCTGACCGAAATCCTCTTCACCCCCTCTCCTAAAAACCACCGTTCATTGGTGCATTTTCCCAGTAAGCGGCTCATGTCCCCATGGCCCTCATACACTTCCAAGTCCACACAGAAAGGGGTCAGGACGTTCCTCTTTGCCAGCCGCTTATAGGGCGTTTTGGACTGCAGAGCCCAGAGCAGCCCCATCGGCTCCACTCCCAAATAGCTGCCCCCCAGCGCTGGGGAGCGGCTGAGGTCCAGCTCCCCGCTGCTCCCAGCCCTGTAGAGAGCGTGGGCTTGGAAAAGCTCCCCGCTCTCGTCCACCAGGCTGGCTCGGAGGGTGACCGCCTGCTGCGGCTGCAGACCGGCCACACGGATCTGCACAGGGTCATCGAACAGGCACCTGGGGGAGGGCAGCACCGACACCCGCGCCGCCATCCCTGCTCGGCCGGACGGAGAGCTGCGGCCCTTCTCTGGGGCGAGCCACGGGAACTGCGTGAGACACGAGCCTCAGCGACCTGTCCCTTCTCGGGATTAAAACCTCTGCCCAAAGTCCAGGAGGAATCATCGTAACCACTTCCTTCGGCCGGCACGGGCTGCTGGGAGACGTAGTCCAGAGCACGCCTCCCTCCAGACTCTCCCGCTCGGCTGGCACGGTGACACCAGCCACTTGCACGGGCACAAGCTGTCACTTGTTCTTGGCGACTGCTTTTACTTTTGAGTACACAGAGAGACTAACTTGAAAACCCCAAAGCAGCAAAAAGAAATATCCAAATTGCCGCGCCCCCCAGCTGCAGGAAATTCCAGATTCGACTGCAGAACTGGCTTGAGAGCCTTTGCCAGGACACAATAAACACAAACAAGCTGGAAAGCCTAAGCAGCATGGCATCTTAATCTAGCCACGAAACAAAGCCTGCTCTTGATCCCTCTCAAGCTTTCTGCAATTTTTAGGTAAGTACCACAAGTTAAAATGAAACTTTATCCTATAACTATGTTTATTTTAAGAAGCAAAAGTAATAGACAAAGTAAAACAATTACTATATTTTTCTTCCCAATAATTAATTTCTCCCATATTAATAATGTTTCCAAGGAACTATTTGAAGATTTTACAATAAACACCAGTTTTTGGTTTTCATAAACAACAATACTATATTTTTGCAATGTCTGTTAATTTAACAGACTTCTAGTCCTAGCCTGGGGGTCTCAGCCATGTGAGTAGTCTCATCCCATTCTGTGGAAATACAAATGGGAATCATGACTGTTTGAATCAGGCTCCTGGTTCAAACAACTTGCCTGACCATGCACTAAGCAGCAATTAATAGCAAAGGAACAAAACAATCAATGAACTTACAAGCTGCAGAATCACATCTCATGCCATGAGACCACAGATAGGTAGACTGACTGCAGATCTGGCAGAGCAACTCTAAAACCATCCCTCAGGATGCAAGAGAATGCAGCTATGGTTAAATACAACAATGAAAAGAAATAAAAAACAGCAATAAAAACGTGTGGCTTTTTATTGGAAAACAGCCAACATTGAGTTTTACATGTCCTCCTAGATGTCCTTTAGCCACTGTTTACCTTTGAAAAAAAAATTAGTACAGAAATAAGCTTTAACCTGACTTATTTATTGCAGAAGTTGTAGTTTCTCACCATCCAAACACCACAGCCACTGAACTTAGAGAATTACATCAGGACAGACTTTTGCCTTAAGCAAAATGCATATGTTGGACTGTTGCAGCCTGATGCACAGAGCAGACCCTTCCTTGTCCACTGGGTTTTTATGAAAACAATCCGTAAATCTGAACAGTCAAAGCTTCCATTTTGGGATTTTCTAAACCTGGATTGTCTCCCTTCACACTTTATTTTCCTCACCATCACCAAGGCAACATGCAAAGGCCTAAAAATCCCATTATGAAAGTTCTGCTTACAAGCTAAAAAATCTGGGCAATTGGTCTGGACTCTGAAATCAAGAAAGATAGCCATGATGTGTTCAGTAGGCAATATTGACCATAATTCAATATTCAGTTCTTTTGGGGAGAATCTTGTTTGTACTCCAGTCACAGATGCTGATGATTGTATCACATCAGAAACAGACATCACAAGCTTGAGTCTCCCACCTTTGCTATAGCATTTTCACAGTTTTTGTGAGACAATCTAGCAGTTGATAATAGCTGTACTTAATGTCATATTCCATGTCATACCAATAATTCACTGAGGAGACAAAAAAAGGAAAAACATTTTAAGACTAGAATGCAAAGATTTACAAAAGTGTTCATAGACTGTTTTATACAGTTCAGTTAGTACAGGCTTTTCCTTATTGCTGACTGAACTTTGAAATGAGCAAATCTCTGACTACAGCTAAAAACAACATAAGCAAACAACAGAGTTCTTCATACAGCTGCCAATGCAACTCTGCCTTAACCCAAACCAACTTCAGAATGTATGCTGGAGATTCATTGGAGCAGAAGATGGCAAAATGCTTAGGAACAGAAAATGTATGCTTTTATTTAGATAAAAAAATACATAACTGTAAAGTTTAACATCTGGATAGGAATCTCTTTTCCTGTATAAAGGATGGCAAATTCACCACTACTTCACAGTGGTCATCAATCAGACAGTGTTTTAATTCTGCTTCTCTTGCTAATTTTGGGGTATGTCTCCTAGGAAAATGTAGCCATACACTGTAATATTGTACTAATGCTTCTTGGAGGAGGATATGCTCTGGCTTCAGATATTCACTGGACCCGATCCAGAGAATATTGATTTTTCAAGTGTATACAGACTGTACTGCAGTTAACAGACTAAAGGACAAATGAACTCAAATGCTTTGGTATTTCTGCTAAACAGAGAAAAGAAGTGGACAGGGGCTTGCAGCTGGAAACAACTCTATTTTTGCAAAAAAAATTTAAGGACTGATGCAGCAGCACTGGGAAAAACAAATCAGAATTATTGCTTTACTCACAAGAATCACAAGGAATGAAAAAGGAGTTTGCAATATTAGCAGTGTTATGCAAATACTAATGTTACGCTGTTCAAAATACTTTTTTCTTGAACAGCATTATCAGGATTATTCCAAACAAAGGACACGCAAAAATTCCAGCAAAAATATCTTCCTCATGCCTTGCAAAACTTGTATAACATAACAATAATACTTTGCACCATCCTCACCCCTCCACATGTACCAAATGAGGAATGCTTGAAATTATGGAATTCACTTGGAAAGAGAAGAAAAAAAAAAAGAGATAGAGATGTGATGATAAATCCTACAAAGAAAGTGATGACAAGACTTTTGGTAAGTGCAGGGGAACAGTAACACAACACAACCTTGTTAGCAAGGCAAGAGCCTGGGTCAGAGCAGATTTCAGCTCATATGAAAACAGTATCTTCCATGCTGTGTTGACAAAGCTATGAAAACAAAATAGGCTGCAAGGAGGCAGCCCTATGGGATCTGTCAAGATTGCTATTCTGTCCTGCAGAGGGGCAGATAACCTTAAAGGAACCTTTGCTCCCACTGATGCTTTGCTGTGGGATACCTACTTGCACACCCAGCACAGATCAAAAATTTATCTGGAAATACTGTCTATTTTACCTGCAATACAGCCATGTGATTGCTGAACATGATGGAACCAGAGAGAAGGCAGATATAACATCTCACCAGCTTTCACTGTACACTGCAAAGGTTTTGCCTGAGCATACTCTGGATACAGCTCTAGATCTGGGTTCAAGGGGTCCAGAGGGATCCAAGGCACCTAAAGGCAAAAAAGTGTGTATATGGTACTGACCCTGGCAAAAAATCCCAGCAAGCTTTCAGAAAAACAACTGATAATCAAACTCACTAGGTTACAAAACATGTACTTTGTCTAGCAAAATGTGTACAGCTACACAGCTTTCCACATTCAACTGGGAATAGGTCAAGGATGCAAAGATGTGCCTCCTTCAGTGATGCATTTCTAATTAGAGAAAAGGCAATAAATGTCATCCATGAAATTGCAGTCTCATGGCACACTTTTAAAACACTTCCAGCCCCTTAAGCTGCTTGTTTCTCCTACATTCAGTACTTAAATACTTTATCTGCACCACTCTTTTTAGAAATTCCTTTCTTCTTTAGCTCTCTGGTGTAATTTTTACTCCCAGCAGCTAAAACACTCCTCCTTGCTGGGAAGTCCTTTTTGACTGCATTAATTCTTTCTCTGCCCTACAGAATTATAAACTTTAGCATTCCAACCTTGCTGCATTACAGGAATGAGATTCCATGAGCACCACTCTGGAAACAGAGAATAAGCCCCAGTTCAAGTTATTTTGTAATATTACTCACACTTTGCAGAGGCAAAATGCAAGGGATTAAGATTCTACTGAGGTTTGTAAAGTGCCTCTAGATCCAAACATTTTAATCAAATAAATATTGCTACTATTAAAAAAATACCTTTTATTTACTCAGACAGGTATGTTTTATTGCACTGGGTGATACTACTGTGGACCTGAGTAGAGCGCCAAAAGAAAGTGAATGTAGAAAGGTCTATTTCAGGCATAATGAAATCAATTCCTTTATTGTTGATGATTGTTGATTCAAAAGTTCTTTAGTGGATCAATTCAAGTCTGGTGCAAAGCAACACTTTATGATATCAATGGTTTCAGGTGGGCAGTAAAAGAACTTTCTGGAAGCTGGGTATCCTTTGCAAATAGTAAAATACAAGGGAAATATCTGGGCATTCTTTTTCCAGTAATGAAGGATTTCTAAATATCAATCAATATGCTTAGTTTGAGGGCTCAGGAATGCCCCAAACCCTCCCTACTTTATTAACTGCATTCTTTATAAACTTTTTACCTTCTCTGCAGTCTTTTCATCCACAATTTCAAATGAACCATCTTCTGATACATGGTAGGTTGCTGGCTGGTAGAGCTCTGGAACCAGAGAAAGAATTAAACTACACAATTCAGAGAACCTAATGGCAGTGCATGTTACAGTTTCACCAAGAGAAATTAATACAAAACCATTTTCAACTTAATGTACTCACTATCCTTCACTTTTTCCATTTCAAATTTTTTAATGTAAACATTTAAGTTTTTTCAGATACTTTTTTTTCAGTCAGCATGAATAATACTTACTCTCCTCCAAGCCCATTTGTATCCCAGTCCTATTTTGTTCCAGTAACTGTCTCCTTTTCAGAAGACATAAATGCACCCCTGACTTATACATCATTCTATAGTTGGGTGTTTCACCTTAGGTCAGTCTACTAAAGAAGCATTCACATGAGTTATTAGTGGCCTGTGACCAGCGTTTCACTTCTAATTTTAATTATCACGGCTCATCAACTGCTTCAAATACTGCTGGTTGCTTTTCTTTCACTGCTCCAGCCCATGTGGTTTTCGAAGCCCTCCCTGGAGAGTTTCTCTCCATTAATTAACCTAATGCTCAAAAAGATGGAATTCTCTTTTTACTACACACTATGAAATGCAAGCATTATCTCTGTTCTGTGCTTTAACAGCGACTTGTTTTACAAAGTAGGTCTCCTATAACACATGTATATGTCATACATTCACATACATACAACACCACCTGTCCAAGAAAGGTTGAGGAGATGGGATTGTTCAGCCTGGAGAAGAGAGGGTGCTGGGGAAACCTCATTGTGGCCTTCCAGTACCTAAAACGGGCTTATAAGAAAGACAGAGAAGGACTTTTTACCAAGACTAGGACAAGGGTTAATGGTATCAGGCTGAGACAGGGTAGATTAAGATTATATATAAGGAAGAATTTTTTAACAATGAGGGTCATGAAGCACTGCAACAGGTTGTCCAGAGAAGTTGTGGATGCCCTGTCCCTAGAACTATTCAAGGTCAGGCTGGATGGAGCAATTTGGTCTATTGAATGGCAGGGGCATTGACTCAACAATCCTCAAAGTCCCTTCCAAGCCAAAACATTGTGATTCTATGACTTCAAGGTTGTAAACAAAATAAGAACAGTATAAATAAAATACTGTAGCAGCACATATCTAGCAAACTATATTTGTGTCATAGAGCTCTCTGCATTCACTTAATCTGATGGTTTGAAAGTAAAGGAATAGGAAAATTAAGTTTTTTGAGACAAAGTTAAGTTGTCCATCTTCTAGATGACACTAACAAAAGCTACTGCTGTGCACATAGGAAAGCAACATAAAGAAACAGAAAACAGGCAGTGTGAAGCAATGCTGCCACAATAATCTCTTTCTTCATTTCTTAGGTTTCAGAGATTCAGTTAGTAGCTTGAATATTCCATTAAAATACGACTGATTTTTTAGCTTCCTGGCTTTTTCTTCCTAAAGAAAAGCAGGCAGAATCCAAACCCATAAAAAATCAAAGATGACATGCTGCAACACTGACAAAATAATTTGTTAACTTCAATATTCTAAAGCTGAAGAGACTGTCATGAGTATCACAGAATCTATTACTTTGGAAAAGACATCAAGAGATGAGACCTGAGATCACCTGAGATCATCAAGTGCGAGCTTTGACTGAACACCACCTTGTCATCTAAACCAAGGCACTAAGTGTCACATCCAGTCTTTCCTTAATCACCTCCAGGCACATGACTCCACCACACCCTGGGCAGCACATTTCAATATCTACTCACCCTTTATGTGAAGAAATTCTTTCCAATGTCAAATCTAAACCTCCCCTGGGCACAACTTGAGACCATTACCTCTCCTGTCACTGAGAAAAGAGCCTGACCCCACTTGGGTACAACCTCCTTTCTGGGAGTTCTAGAGAGTGGTAAGTACCCCGAGTCTCTTTTTCTCCAGGTTAAACAACCCCAGCTCCCTCAGTTGCTCCTCATAGCAATTACACTATGGAACCTTCACCAGCTTTAATATCCTCTTCTAAACTCACTTCAGCATCTTAATGTCATACCTGAAGTGGCCCAGAACTGGACACAAGACTCAAGATATGAATCAATGAGCCCATTACTTTACTGGACTGGAAAACCTAGCCTCAGAATAACATTTGTATTACAAACTACCTGCAGCAGGAAACAGAAGAAATTTCTGTTCACACTGGAAAATGTAACACTGCATAAACATCAAAATGTTCACTGCTTCCTATTTTTAGTGTTTTAGTCTGTCCTCCTTCCAGCCTTCAGAAACATTGCACAGCAAAATGATGTACCGTATGGGATGAAGGGACGGTCACTTGGTGGATGCAGTAGAAAATATTTCTCTCCAGATACCACACAGTACAAGTTTTCATAATGATCTTTATGTACTAGGATTGAGAAAAAAAAAAAAAAAAAAGAGAAATGTGGAGAAAGAAATTCATATTCATTTCCTTCTCTGCAGCAGAAACTACAGTGAACTGAAAGTATCCACTTTCCCTATTATTATCAGACTGCTTCTTCCTCTTGGTGGCCAGTGGGAAAGTCACAATATCATGCTGTAGCAAATGCATTTAATGAAGCAAACTGTTGATGCCTTGCATGACACAATGCCAGGTAGATGCACCCAGAGACACAGCAGCAGGAGGCTGCAGAAGGGCAGAATAATGAAAAAAAAAAGCATATTAAAATGCTGCCTTGTCAAAAAAACCCCACAATATTCTCCTGAGTCACTAAACCAAAATAAGCCAACTTAAACTTGTGCTGAAATCACCAGATTAACAGTGCCATAGGATACATACAAGATGTCACAGCAGCTGACTCCCCCAGCCAGAAATTCACAGCATCAGGCTTCTTCCCTGTATGATTAGGGAAAAAAGATAAGATGGTATCAACAAAAAAAAAATGTCAATTTTAAAAACATTTCAAATAATTTTCTGAAATTCTGTCCTATAACTTCCTTCCTAAGTGTGACAGATTTTACTGCAAATAGCACTCTGTGAACAACAGCAACCTCCTTCTTCTACACTGCAAACACCTTCTAGATCAAAGAGAAGCCACTCTATGTAAAGAAGTGTTACACAACACTTTTTCTGTTGGGAGGGTCCCAATACACAACAGAGATGCTGATTTCAGAGGAATCCAGCCCCAAAACTTGGATTACTCTATTAGGCATTTTACCACTTCTAAGAGGATAAAAACAAACTGAGGTGTAACATTCAGAAAGAGAACAAACATTCACCATGTAGTACCTAGTGTGATTGTTTTAAAGCTCGATGCAAAATATTTACTGAATATGTGAGAAATTGAGGGTTTACCCAGTGCCTCACTCATCCATGGTATGTCAGGCTGCACATCACAGACAAGCTCAGGGAACTCCTCAGTGAGGTTTGAACACTGCTTCTGCACATAGAATACATTGGGAGAGGTCACTTTCTTCTCCACAATGTCCAAGAAGTCTGTGAAAGGCATTTGGCGTTCCTCTGGCGTGACAAAACGGTCCTGAAACACTGCATCTGCATAACCATTTGGTGTCACTGCCACACTCACCACCTTGGGACCTACTACCTCCCTGCAAAACAAATCAAAGCCTGCAATTAGCTCTTATATTACAGCCTGCAATTAGCTCTTATATTACATACTGGTTATTTTAAAACATGTTTCAAGGGCAGCAAAAATAAGATGCCTGTCTGGACTCTGGCATTCTGCTCCAATTGCTCCCTGCCGTCAAGGCAACTCTAGTTTCTTTTCCCTCTCTGAATTCTCTCCTAACAGGACGGTTCACAAAGGAGCTCCCTTTTCCTCTTTGCAGACAGAGGGCCCTCTTCAGCCACTTCTTTTCACCAGTCATGGCAGAGCTTGATACTATTGTGGCCATTCAACTCAGCCAGGTTCAAGGGTTCACATGTTCAAAAGCAACTGAACAGGGAGAAAGGGTGGAAGAAAAGGATAGATACATACCCCATGAGGCTAACAGTCCTTAGCTCTATAAGATATTTAGCTTTAAGCCCCACAGAATTAGATCTGACCCACAGATTTTAGGTCTAACCATATAGCCTCTCTTAAAGAAAGGCTTTTATTTAAAATTTCAGTCATTGTTTAAATGCTTATCATTTAGTTTTTTGGAGAAAACAAGGTGTGCTCAGCCACAAATAAGTCAGTCTGTCCTTAAAGCATTACAGTCCCACTCCAGCTGGGTGAGTTTCAATAGTCTGAGTCTGTTGGCTGCACACAGCCAAAACACCCACCCTGCATTGGAACTGGTAGGGCAGTATGTGTGCAAGGAAGACACACCTGACCTTGAGAAGGCTGAACATCTTCATAAAGAACCAGGAAGGAATCTGTGCTAATCTTACAAACAACAGCAAAGATTAACCACGGGCTTTTTAGTGAGGTCGCCTGCAGTTGAACACCAGCCCTCCTCCACAGCTCGCTAATACCTGAGGTACGCCGAGGTCCATTTCTTCAGGGCTGGCCAGTGGCTGATGGCGTTGCGAATTATACAGGGTTTATTCGGACTCACCCAGTCTCGATAAAACTCCAGCGGGGACGGAGGCCTGTCAAGATAGGGTACAGACTCCGGCCAGCCCAGCTCTGTCCAGGCAAGTAACAGCGTTACTCAGCATCCCGGGAGAAAGCATCCCCTGCCCGCACACAGGCTTCACACGCCTCACCAAGCTGACACCAAGCAGTGCCCCTCACGGATCCAGAATCCTTCCGTAAAACCCAGAGGGTGCTAGGGGGGTTTCAGAGCCGGGTGGAAACCTCAGCGCCTGAGGATAAAGAGCCTGTGCTACAGGAGGTGCACCTCTCATACAGAGGTGGTACCACAGGATGATTTTTTGGAAGCTGGAATAGTGCTTTCTTTTGCTACATTATACACAGAGAAACAACCACTAAAGGGCCGTTTTTTCGAGTTTCGCTTTCTTTTTGCTGCGGCCTTTCTGCTTCACCTTGACCTCGGAACCATCACGCCGGCAGCACAGTGGGTGCCGCCGATCGCCTCACGCCGCTGCCGCCGGCCGAGGCGGCGGTACCGGGCTGGCCGGGCCCCAGGGCCGGCCCAGCACCACTGCCCGCCCCAGGCGGGGTCCCCGCGGCCTCCCCCACCCCGCTCCGCGCTGCGGCGCTCACCGCGGGCCTCCCGCGGGAAGGCGGCCAGGCAGCCCCTCACGGCCCGCAGCGCCGCGCCCTCCGCCATGCACGGCCCGGCCCCGTCCCGCCCCTTCCCCCGGAACACCAACCGCGGGCAAAGCTCCCGAGCGAGTCGCGCAGCTCGGTAACAAATGGTCACGTTTTTATTGAAACAGTTTAAGACACCAAGTACAAATGGATACAGAGTTAAAAACGGCTCCCGGAGGAGTCTCACAGTGCAAAAAAAAAAAAAAACCAAAAAAAACCAACCAAACAAAAAAAACCACAAAAACAAACAAAAAAACCAAAATAAAAACGAAACAAAAAAACCCCCACAAAAACAAACGGAATCTTTAATTCTTTTCCCCAAATAATAATTAAAAAAAAGACAAAGTATTATTTTACCTAAAGCCAAAAGTATAAAAACACTCATTTATAAATAACGCAGGAGGGTTGTTTTTTTTTTTTGTTTGTGTTTTAAAGGAGTGAAGGAAAAGGGCAGTGCAGGAAAAGGGGGGAACAGGGGTGAGGAGGTGCCTGTCCGGAGCGCGGGGCGGACATGGCGTGCCCCGAGCTGCCCCGCGTGTCCCCGTGTCCCCGCCGCCACGAGTCATTCACACGCACGGTCTGAAACACGGGACACGCCGGGGCTCGCCCGGAGAAGGAACCGCCTGCTCTCTCGGGGGGCTGCTAGGACAGACCTGTCTAACATTTCGATGAGGTTTTTGTCATTTAGTGTCCTGGATGCTACACATCCAAGTGTTGGGGGGAAGACACTGTATACATGCATGAATTTATCAAGGGTGTTTAAATAACTGCATTTCTTTTTTCTTTTTTTTTTTTTTTTTTTCTTATATATAATTATATACATATTCGTTCATTTTAAAAAATTAAGTTGGTATGTTTCTACTCCCAGAAAGAAACGTCCCAATTCCTCTGAGTCACGATGAAATCTGCAAAAGGGGGAGGCTGGGGAAGGGGCTGCTGTAAGGCCATGCCCCGGTCATCACCTGGGAGGTTGCATGGAAAGGAGAGGACAGCCTGAGAGAGGAGGTGGAAGAAAGGTGGAGTCCCATACACACAGGTCCTGGGTGCTGCTGAGGGATGGGGAGGAGGAAGGTGTTACCTGTCTGCAGCAGGAAATACAAGAGTTTGCTGCCCTTTCAGGCTGCAGCCCTTCCTACTGTCCAAGTTCAAGAGAGCCCTTAAACAAACTGTGGGGTTCCACAGGCAAAGCAGTACTATCTGCAAGACGGAAAAGAAACCTAAAACTTCTCATTTTGACCAGGAATGTTGAGTTGAAGGGGGGAAAATATATGTAAAGAGGATAAGGTAGGCCCAACATATTTGTTCAGGCTTTATGTTAAACAAATATCTTAATACAGGTATCTTGCTGTGCCTATGCTAACACCCACACAAACCAGTAAGAGGGAACACAAACCATTTAAGAGGGATAGACTCAAATTTATTACCTCCTCTGACAAGCCTCTTCACTTCCCAGGCAGTTAGCATTCATTATTTCTCTATCTGGCCCAATGGACAGCCTGCAGTGAAACATGTTCACAAGGTGCAAATGCAATGCATTTATGCTCTTTTTGTTCTGTAAACTAGAGGTGTTAGGAATATTTCCTACTGCCAGCAATAGGAAGTTAGCAGGGAAGAATTAGCTGGATCAGTCTTAAATTATAAAGAGCAAAACTCTCCCCTCACCCCTCTCAGCAACAAACTTGTGGCACCAGCATCTCCTTTACTGGGCTTCTAATCAATTCAAAACATCAAAGCCTTGAACAAGCAGCTCATGACTTTGCCATTTAAGAAAAAAAAAACAAACAGTTGCTTAGAGAACAGCAAGAGGCTCAATAGAACATATTTAAAAACAAACTCCTTCCAATACATCCTTCACTTACAGATCGCCATCTCCAAGTCCTGTACCCACTTTCCTAAAGCCTTTTGGTATTGCATCATTCACAGGTATTGACCAAATGGTGTTCTTCAGACCAAGACCACCTCTATTTCTACTCTGTTTACCTGAGTCTCCTACATATACTATTCTAAATTTATTTTAAACTACACAACCGTTCTCCAACTGATCTACTTGCCCAACATTTTTCTTGCCATCATTCTGATGAGTTTTTACCTCTGGTTTCCTGTATACAGCCATGACCCCAAGTAAAACCCATTTCAGGAAACAAAACCCACTCTGATCAGCTTAAAAAACAGATTTGCTTCACACAATTTATTTCTAAGGAGGTTTGTTTCATACCTCTATGCGAGTTTTGCTGGTTGTTGACCTTTACCTTTATGGTAAATTTCATTCTCGCCACTGGCTCTTCTGTATCATCTCTGATCTTTTTGTCACTATCTCAATGTTTAAATAATAAAATGGTATAAAATTGCACAAGGAAGTAATATAAAGGACCCTCAAACCATTATCAACAGTACCAAAATATACCTGGATTCAAGGGACTGCTATTTTTCCTGAGTGTCTTGTGGCCCCAGCAGAACAAGGAATTTCCTGTATACTAGGACATATGTTCACAGTCTGAAAGTGAAGGAACCAGCCATCTCAAAAGCAAGCTTGACCCACACTAACTCCCATCACAGACCCAGCATGACTCTTACCACACATTCCACTCACAGCATCTCCAGTTAACTTTTTCACTCAGAGAAACTGCCAGAAATTTCCTTCCTGGTTTCCAACTTGCCTTCTTTTGCAAAACCTGTCTAAGCAAGAGAAGCTGCCCATGGGACCAAGCACACCAGCTGATTCAGCACAGTACAGTGCAGAGACAGGACTAGAACATAACCCCTTTAAAGTTTCAGCACAAGACCATGGAAGGAAAGGTTAGCAAGGACACCTGAAACATGATTAGGCAGATTTCAATTACAGGCAGAAGCAGCTGGAAAGCCCTCAAAGTATTTCCCATACTGCCATATCCTGAAGCACTCAGCAGGGATCGGGCAGCAAACTTGTTAGGGGAGAGACAGAACTGCAGATTATTCAGCCCTAGAGTTATTCAGGAGAAACAGGTTGTCCTATGCCAGTCTGGCCAGATCAGTAGAAAAAAGGCTGCACTGCAGATTTGCAGTCACAGAAAGACAGAGAAGTCAACAGACCGCATTTCCAAGTGCCACAGGGTTTCAGAGAGACAGCAGCCAGGACAGTAAAATGAAAGAAAACTGCTTCCACCCTGTAACCTCTGTAACCAAGTGATGCAGTCTGGCTGCCTCTGACTGACTTCCATGATGCTAGCAGTCTCTCTCCCACCAAATTCTTGTTGTTTGTATTAGTTTTATGAAGTGGGATTACACTGCTCTACCTTAAAATAAATGCAAGAGACTGGAGATGGAAGAAATAAAACACTTTGTCTATTTGCCCCTGTTGTTGAAAGGAGTGGGAATAAGGGGGAAGGTGCTGAAGAATTTCATTGGTTTAATTTTTTTTTTTTTCTTAGCTTATATCATTGACCTAAAAAACATAACTGGACAATTTTAAGCCACAACAAACACAAGTTAGCATGGGTTTAGAGAAGCTCCACAGGGCAAGAAGAATATTGCACATACAAATGCAAGAAGAGAAAATTCTGTTTCCCAGACCAGAAATTCATGAAAAGAAAAGAGGCTAGAGGCAGGGGAAATAGTGGTAATCACACCCCAAAACATCTCATTTGAAGTTCTTAGGAAATAATTTTCTGAAGGGATTTGAAACAGCATTACAAAAGGTAAGAGAATCTCAGCTTTCTTGGGATGCAAATTCTCTGTTTTCATGTAAAGGGAAGGGGAATACATTTTCCTATCACAGTGAAATGAACAAATGACACAGATGAGCCATGACACTGAAGATCTCTCAAATCCAGAGTTACACTGTAAGAGATGGAAACCAGCTTTTCCATGTCACTTCTCCACAAATAAATCATAACAACATCAAAGGCAATATCCAATTCCTAATCATGAAAAGTGGCTGAAACCAATTTTTGTATTGTATCTAAATCAAAAATTTTAAATGTCTGCAGAAAACCTTAAGTATTCAAATTCCAGATTAAAAGTACCACTAATGAATTCATAAAGTAATCTCCAAAGCATGGCCCAAGGGATACAGAGCCTTTCCCTGGAGGTGAATGCAGATAAAATACAGTGTGGGGACTGTCTTGACACAATAGGAAAGCAGACAGGGTTGTCATAACAACAGCAGGATTACTGCAGGGAACAAAACTAAAGCAGAAAAAGCAAGAACAGCAAGAGAAGATCTAAGCAGAGAACAGTTCATTAATTGCACAGACACTCCAGCCTGTCTCCCTGTTGGGGATTTATATACAGAGATTGTTTCTCGCTGGGATATGGCAAAGGGATTGACAGTTTTTTTAAAGGACAAAGATAACAGCCACAAACGTGGCATAGAGCAACAGTCAAGAGAAATAAATTAATAAATAAACCCATAAAAAGTCTGATTCTTGATTCTCATGAAGTCTCAGAGAGGAAGGGATTGGCTTCACATGGACTCCTTTGCTTTTAGTCAGCAGTTCAGAATTTCTTGGATAAACTGGATTTTCTTTGTATTTTTAGGTGTCAAACATCCTGACCTCCTGGCTATGAAGAAATTTCAAGGCAATTTCTCCAAACTCCTCTTTCAAGACTTTGTTTAGAGACAGGAAGTTGAAGACCATTGGGAAACAAATATTAAAACTGTGGCCAGCACATTGCTAAGAATTTGAACAAGTCACAGTTGTTGGAGCCTGAGGAAATCAATTTATAAAGGTATCCCCACCAGCCCTAGACCAGCTGATGGTAGCATTGTTCTGAAGCTCTCTCTGTGGTCCTCTTGCAATTACTTCTGTGAATTCACAAACACTTGAAGTCACCCCTTTTAGAGTTTTTTGTCCATGCGTCGTTCCACAGCTTGCAGCAATAGCTCCGAGTACTGTTCCAACAAAGCTAGTGTCTGCTCATCTCCCAAACTCTTGGGACTCGGTAGATTGGCACCACATCCCTCACTCAGTGGGCTAGCGTTATCTTGTGGCTTTACCAGTGCCTCCTTATCTTTTGGAAGCTCTTCTGCATCCTTCAGAGAGTCCAATTCTTTCTTCATTGAGGAGAATGTTTCTGTCAGGAGGCCTGCTATTTTATCTTTGTCAGTAGAAGATTCTGTATCATTTAGTACCTGAAAACAAAAAGGAGGGGGAAAAAAGAATGCATTGGGGTTTAGGTAGAGCACCAAGTAAGCAATTTTAGCCCTTCAGGGAAGTGAAGCCATGAAGATTTGCAGACCAATCGAGCCTACTTCTCTTCAGCATTTGAGACTGCCCATTTAGATATACAGCAGGACACGCATCCAATACTCTCTATCTGCACAAAATCCAGAGGCATTACTCCAATAGGACAGAGATGGGAAACACATTTTTGGGAAGTGTTCCCCTTATAGTGGGCTTAAGAAGGTACTGTGTTTCCCAGCTGCAGCACAGGGCCACAGTTTCCTGTCCCTCCTGCCTGCCAAATGCAGCTGGTCCCAGGAACAGAGCAAGGTCAGAGAGCTAATGCAAGTGCTGTGCCCAGAGCTGCAGAGGACCATGTGGCAGATGCTCACCATCAAAGCCTCACACTCATTGCAGGAGACTTGACAGACCAGTACTGAACAAAGAAACAAAGAGCTGTTATATTGCTCTGCACGTAGCTCTGGTCTGGTGGTGAGACAGACAGGCTGCGTGTTCTTTTCAAAGTTGGATTCTCATGGTATCCCACATTTGCTAATCCTTTCCCCAGGCATCAAAGACAAAGAACAGATGGGGCTAATGAAACTCAAAGCTGCTATAATATTTCATATCCCTGAAATACTGTATAACCATTAATTAATTCCCTAATACCCCTTTGAAAAAGAGCATACTGTTATCTTCAGTTTACAGATAGGCTAAACAGACTGAAAACTTAATTGATTTGCTCAGAGTAACATAGCAAACCATTGGAAAATCCAAGAGCTGGGAATCAGGAGCTCCTGCATCCCTGGTTCAAGCTGAAGGTGCAGTCAAGTGGACAGCCAGGCAGCTTGTGTCACTGAATACACAGTCAAGAGAACACCTTGAGGCAGCAAGCAGTTACATTCTGTGTAAGATGTCTGTGGGCTGTAAAGCCCAGCTACTGTACCAGAGCCCGTGTGCGAGGTCACTCACCCTGCGGTAAAGGTGGAGGGCTCTGCGCATGCTGTCCTGGAGCTCGGACACCACGTGCTCACACTGCTCTATGCTGATGCCCGATTCTGGAGGGAGGAAAAGATAAAAGCACAAGTTAAGGCACAGACACGTCACTATCCATAGCCTCATAGTTCGGTAAGAAAACAGGTTTTTTAATGCATTTTTGAAAGACCACACACACACAACTTGTCATTCAATTTTTGGGGCTGGTCTGAGCAAATTATTAAATAGGCACATTCTGTGTGAGCTTTCCTTCATACTAACTAGACATGCTGCTTGCTTCAAACACCCCTATTTTTCCAGTCTTTAGACTCTCCAAAGTCAGCAATGTTTTTCCTCACATTACACATTTTTATTACAGTCACAGATAGTCACAGATTACCCATGTGGTTTCCAATTACAATTAAAGACATGTTTGCAATGAGGGCTTCCAGTGGCAGGAGGGATTGATCCAAGGAGCCTCAAATTTTCTAGTTAGAAATCTACAAGCTCCCCATCATGCATCCTTCTGCACAGTGTGCTACTGAAGCACAGAGGATGATGGATTATACAGAATTATCGCAGTGTTCTCTAGTGAGGACTGAGGTCCAGAGGAGTTGTGACAAGCAAACTCAATCTGAACAGAATTGCATTGCTGAGCAACCCATGACATACACTGCTGATACACCATAACCCAAAACTAAAAAATAAAAGCAAGCAACTGAAGGACAGCATCTTCTGCCTGTCCCCACCAGATGTTATCTCCAAAAGATGAGTTGAAGACCTTCAATCTTTACGCAATAAACACTTTCATGAGTTAGACATAAACCATGAACAAAGACATAGACACACAAACATAATCGTCAATTTTCAAAGGCCTGGACAAAGGACATTCAACTTTCTTTAGCTACCCCAACCCGAAGTTTTGTCACATTAGCATTGTAATTTCTGTAATTCTAAGAAAACCATCTTTGAATAGACTGGAGGGGACCTGAGCTAATTTTATGAATACATTTAGATGATGCATAAACAAATACAGCCAGAAAAACATCTACACAAACAAAAACATCTACAAAAAGCAAAGGGGCATGAACAAATCCTTCCATCTGCATTCTTTGATCCTAAATCACCCATGGAGTCTGAGCCGAGTGGACTTCAGTGCAATCCAAGATTCTTGCTTTCTGCCCCCCTCTTTCCCTCTTTATGTTTGAAACCCAGCTGTTTCTTCTCATGATTGTTTCTGGATTTCTCCTCTGATCATTGTTTTTATGCTGGTCTCCAGCTCTGGGAGGTGCCAGTAAGGAGAAAGGTCATAAAACCTAATATAAATGCTTAAGTAACAGGCAATTTCTGCTTCTCGGGTGTGCAGAGCAGAGCTCTTCAGAAACTAGCAGAGAATATTAAACACAGCAACAGTATTAAGCACATTTACAGCATTTTAACTGTAGATGTCAAAATGCTTTAACAAGAACAATTAAGTCTTTTCATTTGCAGCTGTTAAACAAGCAGGAAATGGAAGGACAGAAAAATTAAGTGGAAACACAGAGTAACAGTGCAAGTCAGAAGCAGAACAAATCTGTATCAACCCTACAGTTTTAATCTAAATTGCCACATTGTGATTTCCAGAAGCCACAGTAAGTTGTTCACAGCAATAGCCAACTTGGATCTAAACAAGTTTTCCGGCATCTACCACTAAAAATTTGGGAAATGTGGTCTGCAAGAAGCTTAAGGCTGACAGCTGCCTACTGAGGAAAAAAAAACAACATTAGGCTCCACAGTGCTATATTATTCTAACTCACTAAAGGATGCTGTTAAATATTCTGTCAGGGTGTGCTATATCTTGGGAGTTGTTAAAAAAAATAAAATCAATACTGAAAAAGTCCTTGATCTTTCTCTGCACTACCTGTCTTAATTCTGCAAACTGACCAAAAACCATTTGCTATGTAGTCTGATTCACAAATCTAGAAGAGAAAACTCAGCCTAAAGAGTACAGACAACTACAAATCTGCTATAGAATGTGATTCAACAGCTTCAGGGTGCTGGAAGAAACCTTACCCCTGTAGGGGAAGGGTCTAAAAATTTCAGATGCATTCACTGTTCTTCAGAGCAGCCACGGTAAGATAACTGCAGGTCCCTTAGACAAAACATTACATTTCCTGTTTTACATAATAGTGCTTCAATCTTAAGGTGTTTGATCCCTCTAGGAATGCAAAAAGAAAAGTAACAGTGCATCAAAACCATATTAAACCTTCTGCAATGCTTTGGTGCAGAAACATTGTGTTTTACCATTCTGATGAATGGTGTAACAGCCTGGCACCACAGAAGACAACTGATCACAGGATTACAGAGCTATCCCTTCTAAGAAATGAGTAAGAACAACATAACAAAAGGGATAAAAACTGTATAGCCCCTTAAGGTACAAGCTATCAGTGCAGTGGTTAACATCCAGTTTTCTAATGCACAACTCAGAAAGGTGTATTTCCTTTCAGATTGTGACACAGAAGAAAAACCTCAGGAGATGGCGTTGGACTAAACAGTGCCACAGACTCTGCCACTGGAGGTTTTCCTGCCTTGGAGGGCAGGATTTCTGCTTCAATTTGAAACTTACCTGCTAGTTTTCATTTAATTTGATTACCTTAAACTGAGGCCTGTAACAGATCATAGAGCTGTTTTCACCAGGTGAAAGTTTTTCATCTTGTACCTTTCTCTCCAAACTAGAGATAATTCAAAAATTAACCCACATTTTTTATGTTCAAACCCTGTACATGCACTGCACATTCAGTTTGCAGACGTGTCCTCAAAGCAGAGTGATAACAGCACAAAGACCTGCTTGCTCTCACAGGTAGCTACAGCCAGGAGCTCACCTCCATGAGCTTTATCTCATGGGAGAAAGTTGTATGCAAACCCTTCTGGACCCTGCACACTTGCACATTAACAAAGGAAAGTTTGAGCTACCTGGCATAACTTCACTGTCAGTATTATCTGTGCTTGCTTGGTTCTGTTAGCACATGTTGGCCTGTACCTTCATTTGCTGGCCAAACATGCTCCAAGAGGAGAGTGGGGGATGCACCTACACACTCCAGGGGATTCCCAGCATATCAGCTTTTAGGACTGACCACAAAGAGGTTTGAGCCCCTTGAGGTAATTGTACAGCTTAAATCACTAAAAACATAACAGTTCTGAAGCCTGTAAAACGTTCAGGTAAAGGACTGTCAGACATAAGACCTAGAGGAAATGGAAACTAAAGACTGAGAAAAAGATGTTAGATTGAAGAAGTGTCTCACCATTGAAGGGATGGTTTATGGAACGAGACAGGTGCAGACAGGACGAGACAGGCCAGAAGCTGGACGTAAAGAAATGTGATGGGATCGTGAGGCGGTTCACAAAGACAGAAGACAGAAGGGGGAAGATAAGAGATGGGTATCCATGCACACCTGAGACCTGTGCCGAGGCAGTTATAGATGTAGGAGACCTCGGCCTGATGGGGTCTAGTGGGCAAAGTCCAGGTTGGCTGTCTAGCACACAGGCGATGCCGGTGATCCGCTCCCTGCCCCTGGGCAGTGTGCTCTCAGGAGACCTTAGGTGCTGGCCCTCTGACACCGCCCTCAGTTTTAGACTAGTGACCCCTGGCTCATCCTGGCAATCTGTCCTTGAGACTGGATAATCCACTGGGCTCTCCTTAGCAAGCCCTGTTGGGACCTCTCTACCAGGAACCAGAGACCCAGCAGTTTGGTTCTCCCTCTTGGAGGTGCGGACCTCAGGAAAAGAGGGTTTCTTTTTAGAGGCCCCAGCAGGTGACTGAGGAGACTGTGGCTCAAGCAGGGTTTTCGTTTTGGTAGTGGGTGAGAAGGAGGCCAGTGTGGGTCTATCAGGCAACGGCTTGGGAATGTCAAGAATCAGATGTGCTCGGTTTGATGATGCCAACTTGCTGTGGAAAGACTTGGGAGATGAGCAGTTTACAACTGGCTGGAGTGCAGGTTTCACTGGAACATTTTCTTTCACTGGCAGCTTAATCTTCTCAGCATCTTGTGTGGAATTAAATTGTGTCTTCTCTGTCACCGGAGGACTAGTCCTCCCATCAGTCAACATTTCAGTGGAGCAACCAAGGTACAGATTTTCCCCTACAGATATGCTCCTTGACATCTTAGCCCGGAAGCTGGTTGTGGGATTCATGTAGGACTTTGGTTTTGCAGCCCTGACATCTTTGGCCAGCAGAGCACCAGATCCATCCATCTTCAACATACTGGCTGATAACACCCTGCAATTGTTAGGTCTGGGGTCCTTCTCAACCACCAAAAGAGTCTGAGGACGCTGCTTGGCAGAGGATATCACTCCTGGACCCTTATCTGTAAAAATTAAACAGACAAACATACCAAAAATAGACAAGAGCCTGCAGTGAATTCCTAAATCAGAATTTAATGTGGCTCAGCTCAGCCCCTGTGAGATGTGCACAAACATAACCACTAGTTCAGGTTAGTATCACCAAGCCTCAACAGCTTCTTTTTTTCCCATCCCTCATCCTACTCAGACAATACTGCTTTCCACATGAGAGAGATTTGCTCTTAAAGTGTATGGCCAGAAGACCTCAGACCACTGTGACTCTTAAGAGGGAGGCCAGAGGAAGCAGGCAAAAACTTATATATGCTGTTGTGGATTTTTTTTGATTTTTTAAACAAACTTATTAACAGTTAGTGAGTTGATTGTTTCAAAAATAGAGTCATTTCACATGGAGGGCATGGATACAGTAAGCTCTCTGTTTCTCTCTCTTCCCTCTTTTTCTCCTCCCCACCGTGGGGAGCTTCAGTCTTAGCTTGGAGCAACCACCACAGCAAGAGAGAATATTTTTGCAAATACTTCCTTTCACCCTTGCAGTGCTCCTCCCACAGATGCCAAACAAATATCAGAGAACGATAATTAGAAAACCAGCATCTGCATTACAAATAAAAATATTAAATAATATTTTAATAAATAATATTGAAAATATTTTTTCCCTTGACAGGGTAGGAGTGAGAAGACATGTAAAGCCTGTAGCTCAAATGCAGAAAGACAAGCTTAATTTAAATCCTCCACTCAGATGTCCTCATTTCATTCTCATACCATCATTCCAATGTGTGTTCTTACCCTCATGCACGAGGTCATGCACTGACTGTGCCTTTCTCATGACTGCATTCACAGGGCCTTCTGGAAAGGAGGCAGTAACCCGTCCAGGAGCCATACCAACTCTGCTGGTCTCCAAAGCTGATCTGCGTTTTTTCTGCACATAAATAGCTCGATTTGAATTTACATTCTCTAGGAGCTGGCTGTTCTCTGATGCATCACCAGGATGGCTGCTGTCATTTTTCAACAGGTTTGGTGTAAACTGACTGGTCTGGGTTGGTGGCTCAATGGGCTTTGAATCCAGTGTCAGATTTGATGAAGAGAGTGACAATCGTCTAAAGAACACAATAAAGAAATCCCAATTAAAAACAAGTATGTTCCCCTGGATAGACAGGAATATGCATTAAGTTTCTCTGGAATAAAGAGCCCTGCACTGTCTGGACTTTTTTGAGTCAAAAATGCCCTAAGCTGTTACCACTTAATTCTACTCAACCCTGCAAGTTCTGGTCTTCAGGCATTTGACTAGAGGCTGTGCAATCACAAATAGCATTGGATTGCTGTTTCCAGGGAGGACACCGTAAAAAGTGAAGACAAAAGAGAAGGAAAAATTCCAGGCATAGGAAAGACTGGGCAAAGTCAGGTCAGGTCTCTTCTCTCAGCTCACCTCACTAAAATTTAAATCTTTTAAATTCTAAGAAAACCCTAAGAGGAAGTCAAGATGCTTTCCTAATATTATGAAAGCATAATGACTAGGAAAGCTGGTCAGTATCTTCAAGAGGAAAGCCTAATTTCCTCTTCCTCTCCACTTCAGACAAACACAGTGGGCTTACTTCAAAAAGGAGGCAACTTCCAACCTGGCACGTTTAAACAGCTGAACAGATTAAAAGCCCAGAGGTTTTCATAATCAAAAACTACCTTCCTTGTTACATCTCTAGAGCACCAGTGACTTCCTTCACTCATCACTGCAACTCTCCAGAAGCTTACACAATAGCTAACCATTGGCTTTCTTCCCAAACATACATGAGACAGACTAAGAGGCGCTCCTGACAGCAGCAACAGCAGCTGAATACAGCAATAACAAACAAATTTCCCTACCATGCTGAATCTGGATACAGCTGGTGAACATTAGAAGATGTATTCAAATCTTCTTAGTCCTATATAATGAAATTCTTTTGAGCTAAGATTTTAGGTTGTCATTTCAGAGGAATACAGGAGTATTTGTTTATTTTAAACATTTATGAACCCAAATCAACAAAAGCATTGACCTAAATCTTAAAAATTTTTCTTATATATTTGCTTTGTTGGGATTTTTTTTTTTTTTTAATAACAAGGAAAACAGCTTGCAGCAGCTTTTTGGAGTGCTTTAAGGTTGAGAGGGTTTTGGAAGAATAATATCCCCGTGGGGCTTTGTGTGAGACACCAGAACACCCTGTAAAGGCATGGTACTGAGAAACAAAGCTGAGTAAGAAAGGACTGTAAAACAAAGGAAAAGTTGACAAATCTACTTTCATTGTCCAAGCTGAATGAAATGCAAAAGAATAAAAAGAGCATAAACAGTGAAGAGTAAATTAGATTATTAGTGATTCATCCAACTTAATCAACCAAGGCATTAATCATGAAACTATTAAGCATGTCATTGAAAGAGGAAATAGAACAAACAATAGTGTTGCATTAGAATAAATAGAACAGCTAAAGTGATGCAGTATAACCTGTCCAAATCACAAGAGTCTGCAAACAGCCTGCCATGTGCTGTGCTAACACTTTACTGTGCCTAGGCACACCAAAGCCAGAAGTTTGTTCAACTATTTTCACCCAGGACCTAGCACGAGACCTACTCATATTAGTATAAACAGACAGACAGAAACACTCCAAACAAGCAGAGCCATACCTGAGAGCCGGGGACTGGGAAAAAAAGCGAGAGGAAATGCTGAGGTTGTCGGTTCTTTCCAGATTCCTACATGAGCCACCTAAAAATTTTGGTTTAAGGAGAAAGACAAATGAGCAGTTTATTTACAGAGCATTCTCATATATACATTTTCTTATCATTGAGACTATCCAAGGGGATTTTTTTAAGCTAAAGCCACAAAGAATTAAATAATTATATTTCCTTTGCTATTAGTGTTCTACTTAGATTACTATGCCTTAAGCTGCTACTCTCCCTAAGGGTACGCCTCCTTTTTTGCTTCCCTTTGTGTCCTATCCTGCCTGTAGGACTGTGAGGCACTGGCATGAAGCAGAAAACAAACCCATCAAAGAAGAAAAAAAATAAAAGGAAAAAAAGAACACGAAAAACTCACATAGATATTGCTGCCTGCAACCTTATAAATTCTAAAAAGATGTGCTTTGTTCTGGAGTTGGTCGATAAAGACAAACCAGCTCCTTTGCCACTCTGATGTTTCCTCTTATTCTCTCTCTCCACCCAGCATTTCAGCCTTTTCTTTTGTGACATTGGCTATGCCTTGATGCACCACTAGAGGCCACTGAGTGTCACCGATGGGGGGGTGAGCGCGCAGTCAATACCTTCCTTTACAACAGGAAAAACCAGTCCGGGAGCAAGGTAACAACAGCTCGTTAGGATTCCAGGGACAATACTTAACACAAACTGACACAGAGCCAAATCCACACGAATTTACACATAGACCGATGAATGAACAGATGTCGATCTTCTTAAAGCCTCTTACACTGTTTTACATTTTCTCCCCTCTCCCCATATCCATGCATCCAGGAAAGCCTAACAGAACTTGTAGCCTGCTTTGGTGGAAAAACCAGGAGTGACCTTACAAAGCTACAGAGATGTACCTTTTCCATCAGTATTGCTCAGGGTCCCAAAATGCTCCTTGAGGAACTTTTCCTGATCAGGTATCGGAGGAATTTCTCTCTCAGGCATGCTAGTACCCACATCCTCCTCTCCTTCTTCTCCCTCCAGGTCCGAGACACCATCTACACTTAGAGGTTCGGTGCCCTCAGAATCTGGGAAAAGGCAAAAAACCCCCACTGCCATAAAAACTTAATCAGACTAACATTAGCCAAGTTAAAAAAAAAAATAAAAATCAACAAATATGCTAAATTAAACCTAGAATGTTCAAGTTAGTCAGCATTACGTGCAGTAATTCCCTAATCTACCATATCTGACAAACAGCACAGCCTATGGCATAATCAATACTAAACCTGCCTCCTTGGCTAGCAAGGTAAGAGAAAGCCAAAGGTGCACAAGGAAAGAAGGAAAGTGCACAAACTCCTGTTTCTACAGTGGCTTTGCTGAGACGTCTGTTCAAATGCTCCTGGATCTGTACAGCAGCATCGGTGTGACTAACAGGAGTGTGACCTCAGCTCAGCTCACTGAGAGCTCACACATAAATACATTTACAATGTCTTTGGATCTTACCTTCATTCGGATGGTCTGGGCTGGACAGACGACTGCTGCTGTAATCTACAGAGCAGGCACTGTCTGGACTGTGTTTGTCTGGGCATCCATTACTGTGATAACCTCTACAGAGCTTCCCATGGGGCAATGCTTTTACCTGGAACTCACTACAAGAGAGACAGGAAGATACAGCACTAGAAGAGATATTTGTTTACATGTAAAGAAGTACATTTTAACTTTAATAAGGCCTTACCTGTGTTAGTAATACCTTTTATTACAAATGTAAGGCTTTAAAGAGAAAAAGAAGTTGATTTCTCTCATCATAATACAGTATAATTTTTGCATTTCATTAAGCTTGGACATGGAAGTCCCAAGGGGACTGTGATTTTCTGGGCATTGTCAGCTCCCAAGATTACCAAGCACCAGCAGCACACTGCTCTGGCTTGATTTCCAGCACAAAATGTAGACGTTTACATGATGAAAAAGGGACTAAAACCAGGCCTATACGTGCAGGAGAGAAACTAGTTTGCCATTTTATCGATGTTCATGACCTGCTTCTTCGGGCAAGTTCTGTGATACAAAATATACAAGATTCTGGCTTTGAGAAAGACTAATGTGCTGAAGAATATCATACAAAAATACAATCTTGTATGACAGGGTTAGTGATTACTGTTGAGATTTCACGGATCTTATTTTGTCAAATGTCACCAGCACTGTTCTTTTTCCTGATGCCTAAGGACTTCAGTTTTCCACTTTTTTAAATACTTTGTTTTCAAATGTACTCCAAGGCAAGGTAGGATGCAGAAGTCAATCAACAGAACTAAATGGCAACTACCCCTGGCAGCTCCCACACTGTAAAAATTGCCATGTGTCCAGTCGGTATCCAACATCACCCGAGGGCCTCCCTTTTTTACTTGATGAAGCAGCACATGCGTTTACTCCGTCCAAATGTTATCATTACAAAATTAAAAATTAAAAATAAACTAGGTGAAACCTAGCAGCCTCAACTGTAAAATCTTGGCATGCACTCTTGCATAAAATCTGTCTAAAGCTATCAGCCCCACTCTCTGTAATATGACAGAAGATGCATGAAATTTAACAGCTAGTAGCATCAGGTTAAGAGGGGAAGGGAAGAACAAAATTCAGGGAAGGAAAATAAAAGGGAGCACAGAAAAATTAAATTATGTAAAATTAAAACAGAAGAAACAGCAGAGGAATAAAAAAGGTCTCCACTGTCTCCAGTGTCCTTTTCAATTCCATCTGTATCATGCAAGTTACTCTATTTCCAATAAAAGAGTAATCACACACTACATTTGCTAAATTCTTGCCCAATTTTCATAAATAAGTGTCCTGTCATTTCTCCTGGGTAGGCATTCCACTGCCACATATGTGTCACTGTCAGTGAGTTTTCCAGCTTCCAAGTTTTCCCTTGCTATTTTCAACCCAGATAAGGGAGAAAGCAAAAAGGCTGCTCCCAAGTTGTTCACTCAACTAAAAAACTTGGAGAAGACTGTTTCTCCAGGAAACTGTGCAGTTTCCTCAGAAGAAAACTATTTTAATGGTGCCTTCTTAGTTTCATATTCCTCAAGCAATCATCTGACATAGAACTCTCAACTAAACATGCCTGACATCAATCAAGCAGTAAGTCAAGTCATCGAAGTTACCACACAAGCTACCAGAACAGAAACATCTGAGCCATGCACAGCAGAGAGCTTATTTTTAACCTGCTAGAGTCTGTGGGATGGATTTCATCTTGCTCAGGGTAGATTACACATTCCTCACTCTCAGAAGGTTCTAGTTCCTGAGAGAAAATCCCCTCTTCACAAGACACAAGCCGAATCACTTGGGGTCGCACACAAGATCCATTATCTTGGGAAGGTATTGAGCTGCCAACCTGGTTTAATTAAAAAGAGAAAAAATATTACCAGTGCTTTACCTTACATCAGCAAGTGCTGTGCAAGGCTAGAAAGTATGCATTACAGCACAGAATATGATCAGCAATCTGAGATCAGAAAACATAGCAATACGATGTCTTTTCTGTTCCTTACTATACTTGTCAGACTACTGCTGTACTTTCCTGGTTTGTTTCCTGCTTGAAAGTCCCTAAAGCTCTTTGGTAAAGTACTCTTTGATCACATAGCATGAGTGTAAGCCATGTGGCAGCAGATTCTTCCATTACCTTCTATGGCCAATTCACAAAACTGCGCCAATTCAGCTGAAAAACTGAATTACTGCACACAACAATCTGAATCCTCTTCTCAGTCACACAGTTACAGGAGAGGGAAAACTTCCAATAAAGCTAGGCACTGGGACAGACTGCTACTGAAAAATAGGCACTAGCTTTCTGAGGATGAGCACACATTACTTGCTGTGACCCATCAATACAAAGATCTGAAAGAATTTACTAATCTAGCACAGCCAACAACTAAGGGCTTCATGTGAGCCACATTCCAGCGGCTACTGGAGTCAAGAAACTGCATCCCAGCACAGTGAGCTAAGAGCTTACCAGGTTTTTACAGACCTGTAATTCCAAGCTCAACCTCTCAGCTTGTTTTTGACATAAATATTCAAAGAACTAAAAGATAACATGAGGTCTTCCTGTCATTGAAGAGAAACCTTGACCCCATATGGGGTCTCTGCTATAAAACAGCAGAATTACACATTGCAGGAGTATCAATTACAAAAGAGATATAAATAAAGTTCCTCAGGAGTCATTTAGAAAACCTTTAACGATAAAAAGAATGGCATCAGGTAGTAATAAATGTAGGTAATAACAAATAGGTACAGGACAGATGCACTCAGAGTGGCTTCACCCCCTCAGAGTAGTACTGCCCTTACTTTGTTGATGTGCACAGGAAGGTCAGTGTGCTCTTCTCTGTCATCCCCATTGCTGTTTTGAGACAGTGAATCTCGACTTGGAGAACGGGAAACAGAGAAGGACTCCAGCTGACGCAGGTCAAGCATGGATTTCACAGTCATCTCTATGTTGCTGGTTGGCTGGGACCAGCGACCACGTTGCCGGGGCATCTTGCTCATTGGTGCCTCTGAGCGCTGGATTGCCGCTATCTCTTTGGCCTGAAGGAAATTAAAACACAGACTATCTTAGAGACTGAGTTTTGCTGATGGGAAAACAGGAGAAAAAACACAAGACCCACACAGAAAAATATGTCTATCTCAATAAAAACTTCTAAACTGTCTAAGAGACAGCTTGAAAAGGCACCTTTAATCATAAAGCATCAAGTAAAACTGATACTTTTGTTGCTGCTTCTCGCACAACAGTTAAATGTGCTACAACAGATTGATGTATATGAACAGAGTCAGCACCACATGAGATTCAGATCAAAAATGAAAAAACAAAAGTATAACATCTGATGGAAAAAGACTGATGGAAAAATCCCAAGTGCAGCTCTCAACTCTAAATACCCTAGCCTCCTTAACTAGGCTCTATTTTGCCAACTCCAAATCATTCTTCAGAGAGAGGCTTCTCAACGGTTTCCCACCACAGCTGCACCTTTCCCACATGTGCAAATGAAGTTTTTAATCTCTCTGGGAATTTCTTCTTCACTTTCCCTGTAACAAAAAATAAAAACATTCTGAAGGTTTAGTAACTCACCCTCCTCATTTCCCAGTGGGAAAGGCTTCTTGAGAGGGTAAGGTCTGAATCTGCAAAGATAAAGAGATATGCACCTAGTTGACAACCTGGCCAGCAGTACAGCTTTTGAAGAACCTCTTACTACCTCTTTCAACAAAGGCAATATTCCTACATCTTTTGAACCACTGTCAACACATGCTTTCCCAACACGCTTTTCCACTACTAAAATCATTGTACCAAAATTTTAATGGAGACATGCAGTTTTATATAAGATTTTAATTGAATCAGCAGATCTCTGCAGAACACTTGCCACAGTGCAGTGTGCACAGCCCTCCCAAAGGCTTGGGAAAAAAAATCTGCTCCAATACACTGCACCATCTGCAGCAAAAATACATCAAATTAATAACTCCAACCTCAACTGTAAGTTTTATCAGACATCTCTAAGTCCTTTCTTTTGAGAGGATCTTTTGATCTCTTTTGGCTTCTTCAGGCTTTTAATAGCTTGTAGACCCCAGCCCATAAAGTCAATTCAAAATTTCTTTAGCCAGTTGAAACTAGCAAGAAACTTGCCAATTTAAGAATTGCATTTCTAGACAGAGGACTGGACTCTGAAATGCACCCCTCTTCAGATGCAGGAATGGGCAGCTTCACATTACCCATTGCTATCTATCCATCTGCTTCTGTTTTGGTCTGTCTCTCTCCCCATAACTTGTTATCCCAAATTGTGTGTCTCTCATCTTCTCCTCCCTTCACATCCATGCCATTTTCCTCCAACTCTGCTCATGTCCCTCTCCCCTTTATACCTGAGTCTCTGTCAGTGTTGCAGTTGGATTGAATATGGAAAGACTGCAGCCCTCGTAACTCATCTTCATCATTCCCTTCATCTTCACCATCCTTATCACTGTCTGATGAGAGTGCAGGCACAGAGGACAGGGCAGAGATGGACTCATGCCTGGAAGGCAAGAATTAAAAGTATTATGGTTTATGCATGAACTACCTACCTTAGACCAATCCTTACACCAGTTCTCCACCTTATCTCCATCCATATTCAGAAGGCTGCCTCAACTCTCTCAAACAGCCCTTGCTCTAGCACAGCCCACCTCTGAGAGACAGAGCAAGCCACACCCTGCACAAAGATGTGCAGACCCTGCCACAACAATGTTCTCATATGCATGGAAGGTTGACGGAAATCAGAAGCCAACAAGTCTGAGAAAGTCAAACAGAATGAAACTGGGCCTTCCATTTCATACTCTGCCAATTGATAAGGTCAAGATGGTAGATTATATTTGAAAGGCAAATATTTTTCCCTTAAGCATTTCTTCTCTGGAACTGATTTACACATCATAAATGTCAGAGATAGTCTCTGTTTGAAAGTAATTTGGTTTATGGCAAATTGTCCCATAAGAGACAGGTTCATTTCAAGGATTGCTCCAGGCAGAACCTGAAGGCACAGCCCACATATCATAACTGCACCATGCTGACTATTTAAACTTTCAAGCACAAGGATCATGTAAAACATATCTTGCACAAATCTTAAATTAAAGTAGATCAAGACAAGTTTTACCACACACACCTCAGAGGCACTCCCAGCATAGAATTACCCACCACCAATCAAGGACACTTAATAACATCAAATTTTACCCTCCCTCTTTCTTCTCCTCTTCCCTTTCCTCCATTCATTCCTTCAGTCCACAGAATCAAATTAACAAATAAACCTTCGGACAATAATTGAAGAAAGAAGAATCCCCAGCAAATATATCTGAGTAGCCTCCACTCCATGGCCTTGAGCTAGAGTGCCAAACTCATCATAAGTGACATTCATAGGATATCACTGGTGAGTGTTGAGTGCCAAGCATTATTCAGGAAATAAAAATAGCTCATCCACCAAATAGAGAGCAGTCTGGCAAGGGACCAACTTCTCCTGCAGCTGACAGATAGCAGGCAGTATTGAAACATGGAAGAAGTAGTTAAGGTATTTTAATCTTTTCTCTTCCTGTGTAGTGGCAGAATATTAATTTCCATTTCATTAGGAGTGATAACTACTCAACCATTTCAGGTGAGCTTTGAAGTGTTCTGACAAAAAGAAAAATGAAACTGACTGTAGCCTGCAGAGTTTTTAGGTGAAAAAGTTTCATTTTGGTCACCCACATCTACTTTTGACATTTGAGTTTGTCAGTCTCTTCATATTTTTTACTGTCTCCTCATATGCTCATCTTGTCACTTTCAGGTTTTGTGTCTAAGCAGGGGAATCCTAACAAAGCCCAAGCACCACAGAATGTTTGAGGTTATGCCATGTGTCATCCTATGACATACATTAAGTACATTTATTCATGGTAGGCAATATCAACTTTGTATCAGTAACTTTGACAGCATACTTCTGCTTCTGTTCATCATGGTTGTTTCAGGAGTTTATTGAGACAGAAGGGTTGGATTACTAGACCTTTAAATATCTACCTGGTTGAACACCTGACAGTGATGAGGTGATATGGCAAGGCAAGATTATGTGTTTGCCAAGCTCCTATGTGTACTGTCATTGGTGTAAATGGAGAAGGAAGGATTGCTATCCATGTGTTTCATATTACAAATAGAAAGATGGCCCCTGTCCATCAGATAGTGACCAAAAAAACTAGTGAGGGGGGGAAAAAAGTGTGTGCCAATATCCTTAAAGCAGCAGAGTAAGAGAATGCAAAACATATTTTGGAAGACAGATGTGTTTTTTCATACTTCACAGGAAGTGATAAACAAGTTATGAAGTAACATATTTGATGCAAACAGAAGGTATCTTGCATTATCCCAGCAAAAATTCATGCCCCTCTTCCACATCCTTCTTACAACTCAAGTATGCTTTTCAAACTCAGTTCTGTAACTTGAAAGGAGATAGACGAATGAATGATATTTTCAAAATTATCCTAGGCCCACTGACTTGAAACTGAGATATTCTGAAATAAAAACTAGGTTCACAAGGTCGTGAGTGTTCTAACTGTTGTTCTTGGCCAAGTCAACCCTTCTATTCAGACTTCACTGTTTCTCCTTTCTTTCCCTGCCTTCCTCAATGTACTTTGGATTTTCTCCTAAGCCCCCTGTTGCACACATCTCCTCAATACTCTTCCTCAGTTTGGGGTTTCTTTTCATGCTTAGATGGGAGTCAGTGTAATGTACAGTTTTCAAGCACAAAAGCTGTTTCCAAATAAGCACAACATGAGAGCATTTTGAAAATTAAGGGGTAAGACTTCTGGGGTTTGCCAAAATCCTCCTGTGAGCCAAACCCCAAAGCATCATTATACCAGGATGAATGTTTCAGAGTAGCTATTCCAGAATAGCATGTACAGACACAGTCTCGATCCAGGTGACTCAGAGCAAGTGTTTTAATTGTAATTGTTCATCTTCTTTGCTGAGGAACTATCCCGCTCTAGTATCATAGAATCACAGAATCATTAATGTTGGAAAAAAAACTCCAAGATCATCAAGTCCAACATCTGACTGAATATCACCATGCCCACTAAACCATATCATGGAGTGTCATGTCTACTCACTTTTTAACACTTCCAGGGGTGATGACTCAACAATTTTCCTCTGGGACTCTGTTCCAATGCTTAACCACTCTTTCAGTGAAGAAACTTTGCCTAGTGTCCAACATGAACCTTCCTTGGCACAACTTAAGGTCATTTTCCCTTGTTCTATTACTAGTTGCCTGGGAGAAGAGGCAAACTCCCAGCTCACTACAACCTGCATCTTATTCTATAAAGGGCAGTGGCGTCAGCTGCTCTTCAGCTCCCAGTTTTTGAAGGGTCAGACAGTACAGGGTGAATGGAAAGGAAGGACCTTAAATTAGAAAGTCTTCAGGACACGATATAGACTTCAAAGTGCCACATGTCATTATGGAGTTCTATTCAGACATCTGATAATAGATACTCTGTATTCTTCTGTATGACCTGAACCCAACCCTGTTTTGCTTTCTCAAAACAAAACAAAGCAGACAAGAATGGCAACTATCCATTTAAAGAGGTATGTCAGAACATTCCCACTCTGATCTTGTGCTACTTAAACCCTCAGCTTTAGGGACATATTTATGAAACTGTAACATCCTGTGTGGTAGTTATAACTGGCAGATTATATCCTCCTGCTTCCCCCTCAAATGTTGAAGTGTTTTAAAAGGAAAGTTATTCTGCTTTTCCCCACAAAAGGATCACAGCGCACTGACTCCAGAATTTCCCTAGTATTACAATTGAAGTAGTTCATCACAGACTGAGGCAACATTTCTGATAAGGTATCAAAAACCTGCCCTATTCTAAGCCCTAAAAAACAACACAGCTTTCCTGGACTGGACAAGACCCACTGAGAATTTGATAAGGAGTTCTTCTTCCCAAATATATCTGACAGCACACAGTACTTCTTCAGTATACATATATAACTTTTAGACAATTTAATTTGGATAAATCTTTTTTCTCCTGCTATTTATACTAAAGAGTCAAGGAAAACCACAGATAGAGTCATTTTTAAAACATGACTATAAGCCCTGCAAACATTCCGCAGTAAAAACAGCTTAAAACTTGAGACAAGCTTTTCTAAACTATAAATGCACACTTGGATAAAAACCAAAACCCTACTAAATGGCCTTTACATGACTCCTTCACTGAAAATATAAAAGCCTTAAAACCAGAATGTACCAGCAATCTCAGCTGAGTACAAGTTCTATTATCCTGAACTACCAAAGCTCTTCATGTTCAGAAAAAAGCACACATCTGCAATTACCACAAGCAGAGGCAGAACTCAAAGGCTCTCAGGCACACTATGGAGTTCTGTGGGTCATAAAGGTCAGAGCAGTTCCAAGGTAATACAATAGCCCACAAAGGCGAGTCAGAGAAATCATTCAGAAGAGAAACTTTAGTCTCTAAAAAATTTTGGATGGACTGAAAACACTGGGACCCTTCAGTTCAGAGAACAGGTTGGATGAAGAGAGGTTATGAAAAAGGTTTACAAAACCATCACCAGAGCTCACAATATTAAGAAGCGGAGGACTTTCAACAAAACTAGTAGGAATGTGCTTTAACAGAGACAAAAAAACAGTTCTTCTTTCCACAGAGAGCAGTGAAATCCAGGAACTTATCACCAAAGGAGGCTGCAGAGACAGACAATATTATGAAGTTCAAAAAGAATTTATACAAACTCAGTGGACAATTGGTCCATGTCCAGATGGTAACGAAAAAAGGTAGAGATGGACCTCCTAACATCCCTTATGTAACAATGGAGCATGAGGCAAATGGATCACAAAAATTCATGTAGCAAGGCTCATGGAGTGTCTCACTAAATAGCATCTTCCATTGCCACAGTCACAGGCAAAATACTGGGCTTTGTGGAGCACTGATTTGACCCAAAAAGGCATCTCCTTGTGTTTACACTGCTGATGTTACCCACCTGGGTCAATTCCTGCCCTGACAGTTGCAACTGGATAGACAGCACTGTCCTGAACTGGAAATCTTCACCTCCCACTGCTTCCTCAGATCAATTTTGTTACCTCAGCATTATTTTCATTATTTATCCTGCAATACACTTATACAATGGAACTAGCAGAAAGTGTTACTTCCTCCACCAAATTCCAGCAATACTGTTCTAAAGAAGATCTAGTAGAACAAATTACTTTTCACAAGGCAGGAAGCCTTCTCATACTATTGTCAATCTTTTAAGCCAACAATTTTACACCACAAGCTGCAACTCAGCTCTCTACTGCAACCTATACAGATAGGCTTTGGAAAGAATCAAGGCACCTAGAAAACAAATATCACTCAAGTTCATTATTTTTCCTTCTCCCACCTCAATAATGCTGGTCCAATAGGCTCTTCTTCCATTGTCAGTACCAATCCAAAATGCTCTGGGAATTTATGTCTTTGCTGATCTCCAGTGACCACAGCGTATGATCAAAACTGAAGACAAGCTTTCAAAGCTGACAAGTAGATTCCAGGCTTGCAAAGAGGCTACCAAACAAGTTTATTAAAGTTCTGGGCTTGGCGTGGCACTAGCACCGCCCTTCAGCAAGCGTCTGTGATGGAAACAAGTATCACCTCACGTGGAACAGGACTGGGATTATCTGTCACAGGCTGAGCCTTGGTAGGGTAAGGCTGCAGCTGCTGGAATAATAGAGAGACTGCTATAAAAAGCATATTGCTTGATGGATCCAGAACTTTGGCTAGAAAAAAGGCTTCCTGAGTCTTCCCAGCATCGTTACCAAAAGCAATTACTAGACAAGACTTGTTTCAGGAATGAGCAGATCAAGACTTTCCAAAACAGAACTATGCAGACAGACTTGTTACAACATTGTTTGCTCCCAAAGGGAGTGGGAAAGTCCTCCTGATACTCAACAACCGGAGTAGTAAATCCTCCAGTCCTTTGGTACTTTTATATCCAGAGCTCCATTTGTAGTCACTTGGGACATAGGAACAAAAAAAATCTGCATTTATCCTTTTTATACCCACTGTGTTGTCTTAACAGCCTGGAGAGCAGGACTCTCCCCTGCATTACTTACAGTCCAACTAGTCTCAGCTACTTAAAAACTACAGAGAAACCAAACACATTAGACTAATAATCAAAAATACTCTGTCACTCCTGTTCTGTTTAAAAACAGAAGCACCACTTTTTAAAGAAAGGTCACCAGATAAATTTAGATCTATTCAGCTTGTAGGCTGCAGTAGTTTGTTTTAGATATGTTGTTTACTAAGCAAAAATAATAATATTATTTAGCTAGCAAGAGCTTTTCCCACTTAAATTATTTTTGTATTTATTATTCATATTATAATTATTTTATCTGAGTTTTTTTTCAAAGCCTCCAGAAAAAAGTTAACAAAGAAAGAGCAAAACTGTAAGGACTCTTTTAGAATTATGATCAACATAGCCAACTCACAGAGCTCATAGTTGTACTTCAGTACTGACACCACAGAAACAGTCTTTAAGTTGCATTCAGCTTATATCTAGAGAACTTTACTCATAAGGATCACAGCTTCCCTGGTGGAACTCTGTGTACCATTCTCAGTATTCCTAAGTGAACTGCTTATTAAGGTTTCTCATTAAACTAAGTTAAGACACAAGAGGCATTGCATACATATTGCAATCAGTGAAGCACACTAAGTCTGTCTGGAAGATCTCAATCTGGTTTCTATATCCAAAGAAGGGGGGTACAACCAAATTCAACAGAGGAATAAGAACTTTTGGAAAACACTACCAGTGAAGACAGCAAAAACCTTACATTTGAATCCCAGTGCCACACTTCCACATTTCACCCTACACAGTCAGACCCCTGTTCTTAGTCTGCTCTGCTCACCTCATGAGTCCAGCTGCCTTGTGAGGTGGAGACTTCTCCACCTGCTTCCCTCTCTGTTTCATGTCCGACAGCCGCTGCCGCATGTTGATGGTCATCTCTGAGCTCAGACGCCAGATGAAGATGCAGCTGAAAAAGAAAAGTGAGGCTGGGATCAAGTCTCAGTTCAGTTCATTGATACTAATTCCCACTGGAGAGACAAAGAAGAGCCCTTCTTCTGTCTGTGGCAGACACACACACAGAAACAGCTTCACAGAAGCTCAATCCCGTCACCAAGTCTCGTGATGAAGGAGTTAAACCTGCCTGCCAAAGACTCCCCGTGAGCAAGAGCAACTGCGGAGATATTTACACAGATTAATCTCTGATCCTATACCTTTTTTGACTATCTGACCAGCTGCTGAAGGAAATGCTGTAACAAGTCCCTCTGTGGTCAGCAGGATAAGTGGAGCCTACAGATGTCTCTTGCATCCTCTAAGAGTGGCTACGCTGAAGTCTCTGATTGCCACTACCCCCAAAGGCAAGGCCTTCCTAACGCCCACCACCACATGGAGTCTCTGTGCTGTAATAACAGTTAAGCTCATGTAGAAGTACTTTTTGCAGTCAGGGTGCCCCTAATATTTTACTTGGGACTCCCTACAGAATTTACTTACACAGAATTTACACAGCCATTAGCTCAGTGTAATAACACCAAGCACAGAGCATAGTGCTAATAACACCAAGGCCGTGGATTCAATTCCTGTATGGGCCATTCACTTCAGAGCTGGATTTGATGACCCTTGTGGGCACCTTCCAATTCAGAATGTTCTGTGAAATAGTCTGTGAAATTTAACTGAATTTGGTCAATGGATTCAAAGGCATTCGAGAGAAGGAAACCAACAGTGTGGTCTTGTTTCATTAATTTCTTCAGAAATTCAGCTTAAAGAACATATTACTCATCACATTAAAGAATACTGTATCTCATCTTCAGCTACTAGAAAGTAAAATGACCAGCACTGTCTTTGAAATTTAACCTCAGTGCTAACTAATTCTTTTCATCTCAGTCATCTTTCCTGTCTAGCTGGGTATACTCACACTGATACACAAACAGAAATGGTGCTTTGGCTATCACTTATAAAATCTTGCACCCTAGTTTGGAATCCAAAGAGGATTTAATTCAGTTCTTCAACACCCATCACTGCCAGTATACTCATGGGTACTCCAGTACACAGAAGATTTTTCAGTGACTGACATTTCCCTCTTTCTTGATAGCATGTAAATATTAATTTGCTTTGCCATCTTGAACAATGACCATGAACTTTGTTCTCCCTGACCTGAGGTAAATGTCAAAAGTGCCAGGATCCTAAATACCTCATTTTTTCTCTCTTTCATGAGGAAATGATTTAAAATGTTTTAATTTCCATATCACACCAAAAAAAAGGCCCATAAAACCCTCTTTGTGGTCAATGGAGATTTTAAGGTAAAACTAAAAATTCCCTTCTTGTTCCCAGTGCCATGCTCAGAAGCATCACTCCCAGCTACTAAAATCACATACAAACACTTCCCATTGCCTGTGAACACACTCTCATCCTCCCACTTGAGCTTTTCAACTGGGTGAAGGGGGTGAGGCACTGTGTCTGGGAACTATGGCAACCCAGGGCAGCCAGCTGTTTCCCCTCAAGGAGCAGCTCTCTCCAAGTAACAGCAACCATAATCTGCTGCTAAAAAACACACTGAAATGGAGGAAACAAAATTCTGAAAGCAAATCTGGCTTGTTCATTTATCCCACCCCCACAGTTATCAAACCTAGAGACAAGCAGCAAACAACCTAAGCCTGTGAACCAAACAGCATCCAACACAAACTCTGCAGAAGCGCCCTCCTACCCCTTTTGCTGGGACTGGGGAGGGGATTTGTTTTTGGTTTTTTCTTACCTTGCATTACTTTCCTCACATGAATCTCACAGTCTTTGTGCCCTTTCTCATCCCTGTTTTTCTTTCTATTTTCAGCTCTATTCTTGGCATGTGCTGCTGTGTGTGAACTGACTATGTTCCCTTGTTCTCCTTTGAAAAAGATGCTTTTTCATCTCCTTACAGCAATCTTCTTCAGGAATCCTTTCCTCATTTTTCACCCACCTCCTGCATACCCTTAGTGAAGAAAATTATCCTTTTGCTCATGTAGATGTCAACAAAAGAATGTTGCACTAAATCACAAGGATCACTGGGAACTTCAAACCTTCCATTTGTCAGAATTTCACGAATAATTTTGTCAGAAGATCACAACAAAAGGAATCTCTCTCCTGCAACTTTTGTCCCTAATCTACTTAAACACATGAAAGATAAAGAAAGAGGAAAACTAAACTATATATTTATTACTGAAAGACAGAAACAACCAACTGATGAGATTTAAGGTGATACACTGTATGTTCTGTAACAACTCACCCTCTAAAACCCTCCTTCCAATTCAATTGTGTTTTATTAATTAATTTTTTTTTAAAAAAAAGAGATAATCTGAATTGCTCTGAACTTGCAATAGCACTCCAGGAGCCATCTTTCTTAAAGGAAAAATTTTATTCAGTTCAGCTGATTTAAGCATTTACTGATTACAGAAATAGTGGCTCCACTCACCTGTACAATCATCACACTAGGCATACATTCTCCTTTTTCCCTTGAGCTAAGTCTGGTGACTACTTAAGCTTTTAGTGAACAGATTTAGCTCACTAAATGTGCAGAAAACTCATTTCAGGGGAGTACTGATGTAGTGACTTGAATCAGCTGAATTTAGCGACCTGAGGGGTCAGCTGCACCACTGCTGTCTCAGGGGAGACAGAAGAAGACCATATGGATAAGACCAAAAGCTGAGGACAGGCCTGTCCCTTTTGCTGTTAAACAGACTCCTTCACCTGGTGAAACCTCACCAACAGCATGAAAAAGTTCTGGCACTACTAGCAAAAATAGCACAAGATACCTTATATTCCAGCCCTGAAGGCTGGTCAGGAAAGAGGTCACATCTCTGCCTCCTTTCCAGCACAGAACAGTATTTACTCTAAAGAAAAGGGAAATACCTCACATGGGTCTCATTCTATGGAATGCTAATATAAGCTCTGTGAACTTCACCAACAGCATGCATTTAGGATTCAGAAAGCTCTGAGATTTATTTGGAATTCATAAAACACCCCTTAAAAAAAAAAAAAATCTACCTTTCCTAAGGACATGTTACATCCAGTATGAGATGACATGAGTCAGAATCACAAACAAGTAAAGCCTCTTACCTGTCACCAGAAACAGAGATCAGATGTTTGCAGTCATTACTGAATTTCATCCCAGTCACAATCTCTGCAAGAAATAAAGCAAAACAAACCAAATCTTCCCTGAAATATTAAAATGGACAGAAGAGATCACTAGCCAAATAGCCTGTCTGCACTCAGTAATTCACACTTCACAGATCAATATGCCCCAATTACCATAACCATTTAAGCAAGAATCTAGGCTTGACATGGAAAGGGCAATATACATGAACATGGGATTCTTTTTTTGCCTATAATAGAATAGCTCCTGCATGGTAGAAGCTGAGGGTATACCATAATGAAATTTAATATAGACTGAAAAGCACAGACTCCTTTATAGACTATTAGAAAAACTGTAAATAAATACATGGCAGGACAGGTGGTTACATGTGTGTGTGTCTGTGTGTGTGCTCGTGTGCAAAATGCAAAAATTAAACTTGCAATAAAAATAAGCTACTGCAACTTCATCCAACTACAATTTATTAAAAAATACCAATTAGGTCAACTTCGGTGGGAAGGAATCTTCAGAAAATTTTGACTAGTATCAGACCCTACTCTATAGTCATCAGCAGAAAAAAATGAATTTCCAGAAGTTGATAAGCCTTACCTGAGTGTCCATACATGGTTGCAACACACTCGCCAGAACAGAAATCAAAAATGGAGAGGTTCTTGTCAGAACAACTGGTTGCAATGTAAAGACCAGAAGGATCTGTTTGCACCTGGTTTAGGAGACCAGAGGAATGCAAAGACTTGGTAAGAAATTACCTTCAAACTACACAAAAATAGTTCAGATTACCCAAGACAGTCAGTATAAAATGCAAGTAGTCTGCACAGGAGTCCAACTGAGTACCAACCCATCCAGTATCCCAGGACAAATCTCCAACCTGACTAGACTTTTAAGACTATCTCCAACCTAATCAGACACTGAAGGCAGTTAAATTAAATGCCTTCATGACTGGGAAGGCATTTCCACCAATGGACAGATTTCTACCTCTCTCCTACTTCCTTTTAACCATTGGGGTCTTGCTTTCTTCTATGTTAAGATCAAAATAAAACAATAAGAAACCCCCACCCCAAAACACACACACCCCATAAAAAAAGGAAAAAAAAAAAAAAATCAGAGCTGTCAGACTTAAGTGAAATATTAAAGGATTCAGGTCTTCAGGAGTGAAAGCAAAAAAGAACTCAACTCTGCCAAGAAACTGTCTTTGATAATGATGCTGTCACATCTCCAGCATTTGCAACTCCCATTTTACAGCTATTTTGTTAGTTGTTTGTTTTTTCATATGCACCTATTTGTTGTTTTATCTTGGATGAAATATAAAATTCCCTGCAAATGCTTCACCAAGGTCTAAAGCAGCACTACACAGCAAATACAGTAACTGTCACCAAATGTCCTGCTGTGTCCTTTAAAGAATTTTAAGGAACTGAGAAAGTAACCTGTGTTTTTCAAGGGAGACATGGTATTTAAATAATGGCAATTCTTTTGGTTTGTTATATTTATTTTGTTGATGTTTGCTTCCAGTGTCACTGTTTGGGTTCTACTCATTTAACTGCAATGTGTATGATCTCAGAATAACATGCCAAGAAAGTTTAAATTCCAGAGACAACCATAATCCCTTGGTTACATAATTGTCTTAAAAATGAGCAAAGCAACAGTAAAAGTAATTGAGATTTCCCATTTGAGATACACATAAAAAAAAAGGATATTAAGAACAAAAAATCCATCGTTCAGAACATTTCATGGTTTTATGTCTGAGAAAAATCTAACCAAGCACCTAAGCTTATCAGCAATTTAAAGTGTAGCATCAATTTTTCATCTTCATTACTCTGGCTTATAAAAAATTTGTAGGAATTGTAATTGGCAAAGAGAAAGAACTTATCTTTCTCTGTAAAACAGAAGAGCTGACACTGAACAAAATGGTTTGTTTCCCCCTCCCTTTTTACCCAGTTATTTACACTCATCAACAGTTTCAGCTAGAAGGGAACTTTGAGTATTATCTCTTCCTGCCTGACCAATTCAGAGTTGACCAAATTAAAGCTTGTTATTAAGTGCATTGATCAAATGCATTTTCAACGCTCTCAGGGTTGGAGTATTGACCACTTCTCCAGGACTCCTGTTCCAGTGATTGGACCAAACTCTCAATTTCCTAATTTCCCCATTGCAGCTTTGAACCATTCCTGTATATCCTTGTCACTGGATCCCAGGGAGAAGCACTCAGCACCTCCCCTTCCGTCCCCTCCTCAGAAAGCTGTAGAAAGCAATGCAGTCACACTTCCACCTCTTCCTCTCCAAACTAGGTAAGCCCAAACTCCTCAGCTGCTCCTCATAGGACAGTCCTTCCAGTCCAAACTCCTCAGCTGCTCCTCATAGGACATTCCTTCTAGTCCCTAATAATAATACTGCCGACCTGTGCAGTACAAAATTATCAGTGGAAAAATAAATACAATGAAGAAGCTTGTTTGGCAACTTAACTTGAGAGATATTTTGATTTTGTCAACTGGCTTAACCCCTTTATAGACAAAAATGCAGTTCTTCCACTCAACTGTGAATCTTGAACACACCTGGTTTACCAGGGTAAGCCCTGGATAGAGGCAGAAGCAGGTGTGCTACCCTGGCCCAAGGCCTGGATGAACTCAGCAGACAGGAAACTTGAACAGACTCTCCCTAAGCAGAACCAGGCTTGTCCAGAACTTCAAGACCCAGGCTTTTCAGGTCCAATGCTATTTAAATTTATCAGCTCAAAGAATTTCCCTTGTATTTGCCCTCTGAAATCCACTTCACTAACACTGATAAACAGGCATTTCCACTTTAAAAATTCTAACAAAACCAGCCAAGAAAGCCAGAATGAGCTCTCTGGAGTAGAAATTAAAGGATTAAATTAAATGGATTAAATCATCTCCTGACAGATATTGGTGCAGTTCTACTTGTTTTTACAGCATGGTCCTGTGACTTACTTCAGAAACAGGACAGAGAGAAAAAACATTGATCAGCTTTAGCATTTATTGACTCATTTCCTGTTTCAGCCTGATGAAACCCAAATACATTACACCCCTTAAGGATGAAAGTAGGAGGAAGTAGCAGCAGGGTAAAGGACAGAGTAGGAGAAAGCAAGCAAAAAAAGGAAAAAAAATACTGTCTTCAGATTTGTATTTCATTTTCTTGCTCCTCAGCTGCACTCAGAAAAGCTGAAAATTTTGTAGATGGAAGGAAATGAAAACAGCTTACTTTGATAAGGGTGCCATCTTCGCCTTGGGATCCCTTGTAAAGCTTCTTCTGCTTCCCACTGCTTATGTTGAAAACCCTGAGGAGAAGACATAAGATAAGATGGCTCATTGTGCCCAAGTATTACTCTGAGGCTGTTGTCACCAGGATCCTTTTCCCTCCCTGTTCCTAATTCCATGTAAAATACAGGAAACAGGGTCAAGCTACAGGAAGTGGAGAAATTATCTCCCTGAAGTATTATCACCAGTCAGTTAAATGGTTCAAGAGACAACCCCAAAAGTAATGCAGAGGCAGAATATCTGAATTAAAATTGAGGCTTTATTCTCAAGTCAATAAACAATCAGTCCTCACTGCTGTAAAAATACCTGGGGTCCTTCATACACAGGATTAAGAGAGCAAGACACTTTATGTTAGAATACAAAACCAAATTACATCCAGTAGTAATATTTTGACCAAAACTCTTAACATCTCACATGGCTACAATAGGAGGAGACACACAAGAGAGACTCCTTTGCTTTCAAGTAGACAGATTGGAGAAATGGATAAAAATGGAGAAGGGAATGGACTCCGCCTGTTCAATGATAGTCACATCTAATTCAGGTTTAGGTTCTCACAGTCCCAGGTATTGCACAGGACCACACAGCTTTTCACTAAGTACCTTCAAAACCAAAAATCATCACAGTGTAGAAGTTCTAGCCCCATAGTTCAATGATGTCCCAAGGAGGGTACATTTGTTCCTCTAGTAGAAAGCCTTTGCTTTGCAGAGCAGCCCAGTGAGAAGCCAAGAGTCCCATGGGAATTGCACATATTCACACCTTTTTATCAGTGAGGAGAAAGGCAGAGTTCAATCTCACAGTGCCTCAGATCTGTCTGAAAATGCTGTATCAAAGAACTTAGAGGAATAATGATGGAGATGGGGCTGCCTCATTTATGACTGCAAAAATATTTTCAAGATGAGAAGGAAACCTAACCTGATGTTACGATCCTGGCATCCAATAGCTGCGTATTTCCAGCTGGGGTCGACATCCATGTCATAAAGTGTGGTCTTCCTAACAATGTGATGTGTTCGGGTAAACTGGACCCCTTCTCCTGTCTAAACATATGGGTAACAGCTGTGTCAAAATCAAGTTGTTAATCCATTATTAAAAGCAAGTAAATACAGATGAGTCTTCTCACAGAGCCAGCACAAAACAATCCTTCCCAGGGAGCTGCTGGGAGCAGATGGGACTGGAGGCACAAGGAACATTTCCCTCCAGCCCATACTCTTTCACCATTTTTCACAGTTTTCTCTGGCAGTGAAAGAAAAGCAGATATCCTAACAGTTCTCTATTTCACATCTTGCTGTGAGGGGTCAGGCTGGGAGTAGCTGCATGCTTCACAGAAGTAGATGTCTGAATGTAATCTCTTCTATCGAGTCAGTGGGAGGCACTGAGGCTGAAATAGCAACAAGCTCATACAGAAACTCTGATATCATTCTTTGAAGTAACTCCTTTGTGGAGAGATTACAAATTAGAAGTGTACAAAAAGCTGTGATAAGGTTACCTTCTGCGCAGTGCGGAAATAGATGCTCTTGTCTGCCCCACAGCTTATCATTCGCACTTTCCCATCGTTGGCTGGAATTAAAAGGCAGGAGACAAAAGATAAATACATATACAAGGTGGAGTATTCCACCATAATATTTAATTGATACCACTGCTCATTTATTCCAGTCCTGATTAGCTAAGACTGACTCCATCCTAAGCAGCAAAATAGAAGCCCCCTTCTCAGGGACAGCATTTGTCTTTCATGCTGAGAGAGCATGAGGCCTTAACACAGAGGCTTTTTCAGGACAGATTAGGATGTAATTCTGTCTTCTCCTTCACCAGTATGCTCATATCTCTGTGTACCACAGCACCCTGTGGCAACATGGCACATTCACTCTCAGTAGAAGCTGAAAAGAGGCAATAGGCACTTTTCAGAGCTTAGAGTTGGACAGAGCACATATTTTTTGCTGCCCTTTCTTACTGTAGGGTCAGGCTTCCCATCTTCCCTTAGGACTCTTCTGTAACCAAGCAGCTCCTTCAACAAAGCAATACCTGATAAAACTCCAATGACAGTGCATCCAGCATAACACAAGTCCTTGAACTGCACACACTTAGAGCATGCCAGAACTTGGCTCAAAGACCAGCACAAATGCCTTAGCTGCCAGGCCTTGAGCCCATGTCCCTCATCTCCTGGGAGTTCAGCTGGCTGCATTCCAGGCCAGCTCACTGATAAGACAGATCGGTCAGAGAAACTTTTGCTGGCCTTGGAGCTCCTCCAGAAAAAAAACCTTGAAAAATCCACAGTTGCTTTGGGGAGCCCCTGCTATGAAGCTTCAGTGAGTCCATTTATTCGAGGTTTTCAAGCTGAAGTTCTCATCCTTGATCCCCAACTGAGCTACACTGCAGCAGCATTGCAGCCACATCTGTCCTGGACACATGCCCCACTGATCTGAATCCTGACCCAACCCATGGACTCATCTTCCTGATCTGAACTCCTTCTTGCCTTGCTAGTATGGACTTGCCTGGCAGGCACTAAACTGGAGCTGACCCTGACCGCTCCAGACTGATCAAGACCTTGAATTGCTTGAATCCATAAGTGATAGTGACCTGTCACTATGGATTTATCTGGTGACCTAGACTACTGGCTGTATCTAGACTTGATCTGTTCCTGTCATGTCCTGTGGTACTTTCCCCCAGCCAGTGGAAAAGGCCACTAGCTTTGCCAGCCTTCCTGTCACCCCTGGCTAAAGGCTTTCCCTGACAGAGCAGCCAGCTCTTGCTGTTCCCAACTGGTGTCTGCTCATCAGTAGCAACTGAGTGCTGGGGATAAAACATGCTCCAGCACCAGGAATGCAAAGCCTTATAGTGGTTTACAATCACAAATTTACTGTACCCAAAACTCCTTTTTTTTGTTGTATTTTAGGATTTTTTTGGACAATGACTGCTCAGAGTTCTCCTAAATTAGTTCTCTCTGAAATTAGTTAGAGGGAGTAAATCATTACAGAAAACAGTTTTCCAAAGAAATGCTGAGGACTTCAATCAGAAAAGGTTTCCTTAGGAGGGAGGAAAGAGAGGAAATGAAAGCAAAACCAGAAAAGAAGGCAAGTATCACCTTCTGTTAAGACTCCAGCTGAAAAAAATGATAAAATAAACCCCAGCTGCAGCTTCAAATTGACCTAGTCCAGTATTTAAGTAGATAAAATTACAGCCACAAGGGGACAACAGCAGTGCTCAAATCCAGCTTTGGAGAGAGGCCATGATTTGCTACCTGCAAATTTCACTGCGGTGATGGAAGAAGAATGTTCATCCAGGGTTTGCTGCAGGCTATAATCCTTCCCAGCATCCAAGACATGAATCAATCTATCCCGACTGGCTGAGGCTAAGAGCTTTAAACCTGAGAGAAAGTGAAAAAAGACTGTAAGATCTTTAAAGACTGTAAGATTTTTAAAACTGCTTCCCAAGTCTTCCTAGGGACAAAACATTATACTGTAGCTAACTGCACAGATGGACACAAAGTAACACACCTGAATTTCACATTATAATAAACAGAACAAGTTTCAATCTCAACATATAATATTCCAATAAGAATTGGAATCCAAGAGAAAAAAGACTTTTTCAAAGTCCAGCTCTACTGTCCCAACACTAGAAGGCTGCTCTGGAATCCAGAAATAGTTCAGCATGACAATTCTAACATACCATAGTTGGACATTTTGACTTGCTCAACATTATATTCATAGGCAAAGGGGAAGCAGCTCAATTGCATTTACCTGTGTCAGGTTTGGAGTATTCCAGACATAGGATTTCAGAATCATGGGCTTCCACCTTCAGCATTTCCTTCAGAGACTGCAACTCATATATTCTAGGACATAATATGGCTCATTTCAGTATGTTTAATAACAAGACCTGGTTATTTTCTCATGCCTGACCAGTCTGCAAACTGCACAAGAAGCTTTATGGAATTACCTGAGAGTGCCTATCCTGTCCCCCGAGGCCAGGTGCTCCCCGCTGGGACTCACACAGACAGTGCGTATCCCCACCTTGGTATCCAGCACTTGTGCATCAGCTTTGTCTGCACTTCCCGCTGAGTTGTAATCAGTGTCCAGAAGTACCTGAGTGTTGTCATCTACATAGATGATTTTCATCAAGTCCTGGGTACACAATACACCCAAAAACATTTACTAGTTACAAAATATTAAAGCAAAGTATCTGCCTTAGAAACTGAGCTCCTGGGCAACATAAACATTTTATTGACAACAGTGCTGTAATTGGTAGGACCTTTTAGTTAGGAGCAAGCACTAAGCCCCTTCAGATTGTAGGATGAAAGTTTCACAGTTGTGTCTCACAATCACTCCTTTCAAAAGATTCAAGCTAGAAACTAACAGCATCTCCTGCACTACTGACAAACTCTGGGATTAGTGATTACAACATATTAGGGCACACAGCAGGGAATATGAAAGACTTCTAGGGATCATCTACGTCAGATGTCTGAGTACTGACAGAAGAAGTAAGAACTTTTTCCACCTGATTCCTGAGGTCAGGGCTGCTGTTTCCAGAGGTCTTCTAATTCAGATAAGAAGAGAAGCAAATGTCTATATGTAATCACTGTTCTGTATGATTGGCCTCCCTCTTATATAGATGAAGTGAGTGCAAACTTTTTCATTGAATTTCCCAAACCTCTGCTTCATTTAATGCCATTTCCAAACAAATCTTAAGTGGTTACACATCACAGAGATGCAGAAAGAGAACCAGCTGTCCTGAAATATACAGTCCTTATCAAAGAGCCTAAGCTTGATAAATCCTTAGGTGGTTTATGAAAACAGCAATAGTCCCCACGACCATTTCAGACAACCTGTCCTTCCACCCAGTACTTTTTTCATGTTTCTTCAGGTTTGCACATTTAATCAGATTTGTGCTCAGTTTACAGACACCTGTGTTGACTTGGAGATCCAAAGAAATTTGGGTCTTAACTTGGGAATCTGGACAAGGAGGTTATCCAAACCTAGGATCTTACATTGCTGAGGATGTTGCGGTGCAGGGCTGTGCCATGGATGTTGGAGCTTTCAGTGTTCCACAGACGAATGGTGTTGTCAGAGGAGCAGGTGATGAAAGATCCAGGGGGGAGACAGGGCTGATTGTTGTCCTTCACCTCTGGATACATCTAAAGGCAAGTAAAATCAACCCCTAAATAATATTGCCTGGCATCTTGCACCCTAGACACCAATAGCAAGTTTCAAAACAAAATGAGACAAAAGGGGTGTCCTCTGTTTTCTAAAGGTGAAAGCCATACAGTTCTGACAAAACCCTATTTGCTTCAGACCAGAGCTTCATAAAGACTTCAAACAAATTCTCACTGAGCTTCCCTCATCACAGAAAACCTCCTTAAGAAGCATGCAACAAACCAGTATCCATTTTTTAACAGTTCAAAGATAGCACCTCAAATCCCAAGTATGCAATAACCACCTTGCACTGCTGTTTGCAACTTTCATCTACTACTGTTAGTTTATAATTCAGAAGGAAGGGTGAAATGCAATTAATAAACAATAACAGAGTTCTCAACCTCCTCCCACTTTTTTCCACTTTCCCCTCTCCTGACCACTATTAGACATTTGCCAACATATTAGTAACTCCATTGTTTCCTATACTTCCTTTCCTTCCCTCTGTCCCTCTGAGGGAAAGCCAACTAGACAGACTGCAAGATGACAGACACTTGAGAGGCTATTTCCACACATTTGGGTGAATATGTTAAGATGGACCAGAGTTCAGATTGTATCACTTGTTTCATGTTTTTGACTCGGAAGCACTTGCTCACCACAGATCTCAAACAATTTTTTTGGAGGTCAGCAATAATGTCTTGTCTGTTTTCTAAAAGGATGCTCTCTATTCAACTCTGTTCAATTCTGCTCTTCTCCCACTTCTCACCTTTTAATGGCGAGATTTTTTTTCGCAGTAGCACTACACATTTAGTCTGCCATTGCAGTGCAGCCAAAGAACTGTTCCCAGGCCCAGCAGCAAACACAATAACCACAGGTGAAAATCTGAGTCAATTCTTTCCCTTCTACAGTAAGCGTTTGCATTCAAATTTTTCAGCTCATTGATGGCTCTCTCAGCTGCAACTCACAATCCAACACCTGTGTTTGCAGACAGCATACCTCAATGTTCCACACACAGGAAGAGTGATACAAAGCAGAGTACACCTTGCCCACTTTCTTCGGATCTTTGACATCCCACACATACAGGCTGTGGTCATTGTACACACAGGAAAGCCACTGGTTGGTGGGGTCAAAGGTCAATGCAATTGTGTCTGGATACTTCGCATCTGCCACACCAGAGAAAAGACGGCTGCACAAAGAGAGAACAACAGCCTGGTTAACTTGTGCTCTCTAGGAGTGGGGGCAATGCTCAAACAGGAGAACTCAGATTCTCCACGGGGTGCTGTTGAGATGAACAATATACTGTGGCATCTATAAGCAAAGAGAGTAGTTGGCCAGGACAACCTGTGTCTTGAACAACCAGAGTCCCAAAAGCCTCAAAGTCCCATGGCAAAAGCCTTTCTCCTTGCCATCCAACTGTAGTGCAGTCATACAGGACAAGTCTGCAACAGCTCAGAGAGATCTGCAGCAGGCTTCCAATTTTAATCCATAGAAAGAGCATGCTCCAGATGGCAAAGGTTTGGGGAACAGTTCTAACCCCCATAAGCCTCCCTTGCTCCCTTTCACCCTTCTCCACAGTACCTGGCCTCAGTCACACTTGCGATGTCGGTTCCCAGGAAGTGTGGCTTCGGCAGAGTAGTGACAAAGTGAAGGTTCAGAGGGTTAAAAATCCTCACAGTGCCATCAGCGCAGCCACAGAAGATGTAGTCATGATTCACAGAGATGCAGTTTGCCACCGTGGTCTGAGGAGGACACAGCACATGAGACAGCAAATGAGAAATGTGCTCTCACATCAAAGGTCACCAGACACACGACAGGGAGAACAGCGAATTGACAGACAAAGGAGTCATGGTCAGAAGATCTGTAGTGAAGTCGAGCCCTGGGAGTAATGAAAAGCCTAAAAATCCATTTTTCCTTTCTGAAGAACTTTCCAGCCGAGGTCCACTGCAGATCCCAAGCAGTTAAAAAAAAAGCCCAGTTTCGCTGCCACCCACTATGATGGGAGGCCAGCAGAGCTATACATTTGCTCCAGCTGAGTCCTACTCTGAACACTGCTTTTATTTCTATGACATTCAAGGACACTGGCAGGCAAGCAGCACCTCACCCTGTACTAGCACACCAACACATTACCTGTCAGAAGGGGATAAGAAACAGAAGAAAATGGATTTTCTTTCCCTCCCTTTGGAATCTGTACAAATGGCAGAAAATGATACAAAATGGAGTGTGGTGAAAAGGGGATGAGTTCAATGCAAAAGTTTTTTCAACTTACTGTGAAGCTGTCTGTATTCTGACCGAGAGTGAAAGGCAGATTTTAGAGAGGACGGGAAAGGAAAGAAAAGAAGAGGCATTTCACTTGAGTGAAAGCATGGACAGACTTTTTCCCTTGATTTTAATTCACTGGATCCTTTTAGATGGGCATGTTACATTCAGTTGAAAGGAAAACAAGCATGATCAAATTTTTAGCTATGGGCCAGCCTGGTGGTTTAGAATATCCAAATCAACTAACACCGTGGGAACCTGCATTTGAGATGCACAAGCCAAGTAAGACACTGCAGAGTGGGTAGAAACCAGAATCCTTCTAAAACTCCTACTTGCCCCAGCCAAGCCAGGAGGGACCGTACAGGAGTTGCCATAAGGACATTGCTTTGCCAGTAGAGCAGTCACTGTAATGCTGAGGCATGAGAATGAGAGAGCCTCAACAATCAATAAAATACCTTTGCCAAGAAATAGCATTATTTTTTCCCAGCCTTCCAGAGTACATTGCAGGGTTGCAGAGGCACAATTATTTTCACTGCTGGTGGTCAACTTGTACCTCCAGGTGCCCTTCTTATTTGTTGTTCCTGCTCTGCTTGAGCAGAATAGGAGGATCTAAAACTCACCCTCAGCTCCACCCACTTGTCTAGCAGCCTTTTTTCATTGAATTCACAGAGCAGGCCTGAGGATGTGATACAGAAAGTGCTGTCAGCTTTTTTGCCTCTTCCACAAGCCACATCAGCAAAGAAGTTGTTCCTCAGTTCTCCAAGCAATCCGGAGCGACCCAGCAAGGGGACTGTGGCATTCACCTAACAACAGAAAACAGTTTGCTACAAATACAGCAAAGCACTTCAGGCAGACAGTGATTTTTCATAACATCAATCCCTGAGTGCTGAAGTGATTCAAAGAAAGAACTGTCAACAGTCTAATAAGGAGTGGTTTTACTTGGTGTTCATGTTACAATTGTTCATGAGCACAAAGAAAAAGAATCCACCATAGGTGGATTCTGCCTCCCAGAGAATAATAGAACAGCTAAAAATTTAAACGCTTTGGTTGATGCTTCAAAATTACACTCACAACCTTTTTGAGATGCTCATACTAATGTCAAATAGCTCTCTCTACCTCTCTCCTCCAAGGAGTTAAACAACTGCAGCTCTTTTCTAGTTTATTTGTCCTTCAGTATATGTGACTACTGAACTACAAGCATGCTGCTATGCAATTCCAGGAGCCATGCCCCTACCTCAGTGTAGGATAAGACATGCTTTTGGTGTTGTCAGCCCATGAGACTTAAGAGCCAGGGGTGAAGACTATCTTTGCATCCCAGAAAAATAAAAAAGTTCCCACTTCCCACACAGCTCACTGGGGAAAAATCTACCCTGCTCTAAGATAGACATGCCTGTTTACAAATTTGCCTTGATGCACTTTCTCTCACCTTGGAGGTTTTGCTGTCATCCAGGTACCAGAATTTGATATGTCGATTTCCAGCAGTGACAAAGTAACTGCAGTCCTCCGAGAATGACACTGCTGTCACTTTACTTGAGACTTTGTTGGCTGCCACTACGATGTTTTTCTGGAAACATAATTGTTTAGATTGGTTAATTTCTTTGCTCAGAAGCAAAGGAAACTAATTTCAATTACAGGCACATATCCAGTACAAGCAGTGCAGCAGGGAAAAGATGAGATCCAAACTATTTTCCATTCACCTCTCTATACAACCTCCCCAGCATTAGCTGGGAACATTGATTTGGCAGACAACGTAATTCACATTTATATTCAATTTTTGTTCCACATTAACTATGATCAAGAACAAATCAGCAGGCACTAGTGCCTGCAGGAACTTGGTGTCTGAGCCATGACAAACATGTTGGTTTCACAATCACCAGGAGCTCAGAGCAAACCCATTTCCTTTCCTAAACAGCAAATACAGATGTAGGCCAGCACAAGGAAGAATTCCCCCAACCCCCAGGCAGGAACGAGGGCATTGCACTCAAGATGGGGAACAGGTTTTTTTCATGGAGAAAACTGTACTGGTTCTTCCATAAATTCTTCTCCCTCTTTAAACATATCATACATTATCAAAAGACTAAAAATACAGATAGACCATCCCTGTACTGGAAGAGAAAAAGCAAAATCTGTTATATCTCAAATGTACGCCTCAAAACGTCAGAGTTTGAGAAAAGAGGAAGTAGACACAGGGACAGAAAACAGGATAGACACTGCTCAAGCAGATTGGTCAGATAGCAGGAGGAGCTCCCTGTTCACAGGGTCATAGCTCAGTTTTCCTCCCCCTTCTTAGAAGTGAGAATAAAAAAGTTTTCTGCTTTGTCTGTTGTGGGTTTGCAAGCACATGGCTGACAACAGTGCACCCCTTTTCTTGCTGTTTCCTTTACCCTTCCTCTCAGGGATTCAGCTGCTCCCACTCTTCCAGACACAATGCCCTCAGCACACAAACCATGTCACTCCCAGGGCCCCACTGGACTGCGTGCTGGCAGAACTGAAGAAACCAGCACCAGAGGAGTCTAGCCTGCTGCATCACCACCATGTAGGATCCCCCCCCACCAGAATGAAGGAAAGGCAAGTGGGATAGCAATTATCATAACTTCTTTCAAGACGGTGCTGAGAGAAAAGTTTAGGACCCTTGCATACCTCAACATCTGGATCATTGCTGTGGTCCTTCTTTAAGGAAGCAAGGGAATCCTACAGACAACATGCATTTTCTTTTCCATCACAGTCAAATTACTAGATCTACCAGTCAGGAAAAAAAGGGAAATCAAAGCAGCAGCACAGAGGATAGACAGCTTGTGGTTAAAAGTGCAGCAAAATGCTTCAGAAGACCTGTATCCTCAGTCTCTATTGACTTTGGTCAAATAAAGTATCTCTAGTTTTGGCATTCAGTCTGCAAAGTAAAGGTCAGCTAGACCTCCCATAACAGTCTGGAGCATAAGCTTAAAGAGTGTGTTCTTCAGTTCTCACATCCACAGTTACACAGTGAACAGAAAAACCTGGATAAGCAAGGGAAAGCAAAACTACTTGTACTGTTTCACACAAGCCACACATTGTGATCCTGTCCAAGTCACTACTTTCATTTGTATAACTAGAAATAACCCAAAGGCTGAGCACTCAGTTTTCAACACAGACATACACATTTAGGTTCTCTTACTACACACACTTCAGCTATGTAAAAGAGTAGCAACATCAAACTTCAGCTCACACAGAAGACAACAGTGAGATCTTAAATTACAGCACAGGAAATGCAATGAAAAGAGTAACATGCTAAATGAGTATGGACTTACAAGATGCAAGAGAAGAGAACGCTCTGGGGAGACCTTATAGTGGCCCTCCAGTATCTAAAGGAGGCCTACAGGAAACATGGGGAGGAACCCTTCATCAGGGAATGTAGTGATAGGACAATGGTAATGATAGATTTAGATTAGCTATTAGGAAGAATTCTTTACTGCGAGGGCAGTGAGGCACTGGAGCAGCCAGCCCAGAGAAGCTGTGGATGCCCCATTCCCAGAAATGTTCAAGACCAGATTGGACAGGACTGTGATGGGGTTTCCACCTGGTCTAGTGGGAGGTATCTCTGCCCATGGCAGGGGAATGGGAACTAGGTAATCCTTAGGATCCCTTCCTTCCAACCCAAACCATTCTATGAACCTATGAGATTTAACAGACGTATTGATTATTTTCTTAAAGCATATCTCTTTTAGAGAGGGTTACAGCACCTGAAGAAGTAGCAGGAGCATCTATTACAATACAAGACTCCTAGCCTACCAAAAAGAAATGTTTCTTTTCTTATGTACAAAGAACAAATGCTTACTAGAGGATAAGACACAGACTTTGTTTCTACCAAGTGTTGCCTCGATCCAGTGACAGTCAGAGTGACTCTCATTAGCTCTCACCCATTATGAATTCCCTATGTTGCTCTTCTCACCCATCAAGGCTGGAATCAGAATATCACAAACTCTGACATAAAAAAATCAAAACAAGCCAAGAACATTCACTACACTACAAAAGAAGTCTCTGGCCGATGAGAGTTTCCTTCCTTAACCTCCTAAATTAGTTTTTAATAAGACTCTAAAAAAGCACAATGGTTTGGCAAGGTTTCAAAGTCCAGTCTTTTCTGGCTGGACAGCAAAATGTCACACATCTCCAAGCATAAATAAAATCCCTTCATGGAAATTACTTAGACCTTCCCTAAGAGACCATAGCTTTCTCTCTTGTCCAAATTTGTCTGTGCCTATGAATGTCAAAAACCAAACAATAACTATAGAATTAAAAAAAAAAAAACAGAAAGCATGATGGAACTGAAATAGTCTACAATTAGACTGGAAGCTCTTTTTGATTCTTTTTGATTCAGCAGCACCTTCTGATCCACCAAACCTCCTAGAAAACTTACCTTCCATGACCACACATTGACAATCATGTCATGCTGGTACCCCACAGAAACAATGTACTTGGAGCTGGGGGAGAAGGCCACACAGGCCACACCGTATTTGTGCTCCTGGAGCTCCGCCACCTGGGTTCGCTCAGCCACGTCCCATACACGAACTGCTGGCATGTGTCCGCTCTGGAAGGGACAAGAACAGACACAGAACAGGAGGTGGAACCCTGAAATCAGTTCTGACAGATCCCAACATGTAAATGCAGGAGCTTGGAAAAACATGCCTAGATGGTGCACTCACAATAGATTTAGTGGTTCCTTTGATTCTTTAAAGCCCAGGTTGAGACCAACAACATATGGAGTATATCCATTTAAACAGCTGTGCAAATTAATACCACCTCCCCTGCTTTAAACCTCTTCTTATGTACTCACAAAATGCTAGTCCCTGTTCTGGCCAGGGACTAGAACAATACTTTTGATGCACATCCCTGGTCTTTGTAATGCGAGCTTACAGCCTGCTTGTGAAAAAGATTATAATAGATTGTTATCCCTAGACTCAGTGAACAAAAAACCCTCACACCCTCTGCTCCTAACACAACATAGACATCTGAGATATCAAGCCAGGTCATGCCATACAAAAACATGACATGGCTGCTGTGGGAACTCTCACACACCATCTGAGGGACTAGCAGCATCATTTCTGACACAAGGTAACACACGGATGCACTCTGCCCAAAAGAGTGCAGGCGGGGTAATACCAGAGAAAAAGACATGGCTGGAACAGAGCCTCTCATTTAATGTTTGTTCTCCAGAGAAACAGAAATGCCAATTCAGCACTTTCTGCCAGACAAATCTATTCTTTTGTTTAATTGTTTGTTATTAAGCCAAATTAAAACAAGGCACACAAGTTGAGCTGAAATGCTGGCCAAAAAATGTGCTTGATGGGCAAATCTTACTCAAGTAACTGCTCATGATTTCACATTGAAGTCTGTCAAAACAGCAGCTTGTAAGATAACATATCCATGGCAACATAGCAGGATGGTACCTTTTTGATTGGTTTTAAGTTAGTCATTTGATTGTGTGGGAGAGACAAGTCTCATCACAAGTAAAAGTCAAAGCTTTAAAAGCTTAAAATTGTGCATGTTTTAATTGCCTTGTTCAAAAGCTCTGCTAAGCTACTGCTTGTGGCCTGGAAAAATGCCATGGTCAGATTTAACTACAGCTGGTACAGATCTCCCTTCTGCAACCTAGAGCTCAGGTCTCAAGGTGCCTTGCAAGATGGTACAATGAGCTGAATCAGCTGTTCCTCAAAACAACTGCTATACTTAAACACATACATACATATAAATATTTCCCAGTAACTTAGCATACACCCCAAGACCTTAACAAACTGCATTTGCATTTCATCTTTTAAGAAATGTTCAACAAAAGGGAGCTCTGTGTGACCTCCATGGACAAGGACTCTACACCTCTATGGGGAGAAATAAAAAGTAATAAATAAAATATTTTAGGAAAAATGTTTTCTTATGAATTTGACATAGGTAAAGGACATTTAATATGTGTGGCAGCCAAGGACTAACCTCCATGCTCTCCTCCCTGAAAAGTCAGCCATACAGAAAACTAAGATGTTATTAGGCAGAATCAGCATAATGCAGCTACAAGGGAGCTTGACAAAGTGAACTCAGAAAGCATTTCCCTGTGGGATAGGGGTTGAACTAATACACGACTGCTGACACCAGCAGGGGACACTGCTACACTAAGCAATAATTCAAATGTCAGACACATTGTTGGATACTAAAAAAAAGAAATGGTTTTACAATACGGCAAGAGGAGACATGTTTTGCAACAAAGGGGGGGGAAAAAAACAAAACAAAAAAAAAAAACTCCACAACAAGAATAATAAATAATAAACCCCTACAAAGTTCAAGTATGCTATAAAATCTCATGTTCTCACTAAGAAACTAATGACAGCATCTAATGACAGAAAATTTATGCTAACTTTCTCTCTGTTGTGGTAGCCTCCATCCAAAAAACCCACTCTTGCCTCTACCCTTGGTCTGATCCATACAGGATCCAGGCCCAGGTTTGGAGCCACCTGGCAACATGACAGCTGCCATCATGGTGACCACAGTAGGGACCACTGGAGAGAGAGAATGGTCTCCACCTCAACAGATCCAACACAGGACAGTGATTGATGCACTTCTCCCTGTGGCTGAGGCTCAAGAGACCTGTCTCACACGTGCTCCCTCCCCATCTCTTACACAGGCACAGGGACTAGTGGTAAACTGCACTTAATCACACACAAGAGCAAACTAAGCCCAACCATACAGAGGTCAGCATTTCTGTGGATTTTTAACATCCAGCAATTCCAGCCTCATGACAAAGCCCATGTCTTGAGCTTCTAATGTAGGACAGACACAGAGTGTACTCATCCTTATTCTCCCCTTTGGGCATGTTGGGAAAGAGGAAGCAATTGTTGACCCCAGCCAAACAATGCCAAACCACAGGCAACAGTATCTTCTGTGACTATTCCTTAAACTCCACTCCTCGTGCACTTTTCATTTTACCCACAACACTATTTCTGGCTTCAGTTACTTCCTGAAATCCTACAGGGACAATGCTAAGCTCAGGCCAAGATTCAGGACCATCCAAGTACTCTTTATTGATGCTAGAGTAGAACAATGCTGCATGTCCTTTTGCTTATTTTCACTCTACCTTCAGCCCACAGATACCACCCCAGAAGACCCATCCCCCAAGCTGATATGTTGAAAAACTCCTAGCAGGAGCACCCACCACCCATAAGCCAGCAGGTCCCCTGAACAGTGAGGCAACACTGAAACTCGCTTCTCTGTTTGAAAACAGCCTGTTTCTAAGTCCCTCTGCCCTGCCTCAAAATGTAATGGACAAGGTGCACCCCCTCTCCTTTCACACTTACCTCTCCTGTAACCAAATATTTTCCATCTGGAGAGAAAGCAAGTGCTGTAATTGTTTTCCTAAAACAGAAAATAACAGTGAGAAACATTTCCAACATGTGACTTCATTTCAATACATCATGACTGGGGAGTAGGTTGGGATGAACTGAAAAGATGCTAAAGTTATCCATAATAGGCTGACATAATGGCTTTGCTTTGCCATGGGGATTCCTTGTTGCCCAAGTCTCAAACAGCAGCCCACAGCAGCAGAAAAGCTCCCAAAGTTGAGGCTCATCACTGCACCTTTATTCCAGGTGCAGGACCATGTCACACTGCTGGCTTCAATAACGAGGTCATCATTTTAGGTGGAGAAAAAAAAAAAAAAGTCAGACTTACTTACTACCACGGAGCTGTATTAAGAGCCCCTCCACGTCATGACCATTAGCAGATGCTCTTGGGATCACGTTTCTGAGGTGGTACTTTGACAGCAATAACACCTCATGAGAGAAGGAGCTGGAGTCAAAGCAACCTATCCCTAAGGCAGTTCTAACTGGAGGGGATTTAGCCTGGAGCAACAGCAGCTCCTGCACTTCAGTCAGGCCATAAAAGTCTTGAATTCACCTCACAGAAAGCAAGTCCAGTTTAAAGCTTTACTCACCTGGAGCTGTTTAGAATATGATGTTGCTTATTTTTTCTAGGGTTGAATAGCACAACAACACACCTAGACAGAGGAAACAGAAAAACAAAGAGAGATTACTACATGCATAAAGATAACAAAGAGCTATCCTTGCTGGGAAAGCTAAAAACAAGAAACAAAAGTAGCCCCAAAAAACTGTTTTATCCTGTAATCTCAGGCTGAGATGAGGTTAACTAGAAAACAGAAGCAAAATAACAATCCAGAGGGAAATCATAAGTCTTTCCCATGTTGAGGAATACCATTTGCTAGTACCATAAATAATTACCTTTCCACCTTCCAGGAGCCCTGAGTCTGATTGTCCAACCTGGACAGAAAGGTTTACCACGAAATCTTGTGCAAAGCCCTAATGGATTATGTCCCTTGCTATAAAAGTGGCCCTGTGTACTGGGCACGAAACCAGAGTGCCTGGTGTAAGAGTAAGAAGGTAGGGTAGAAGGAAAGAGGGGATCTTTTGAAAAGATTTGGTGGGGAGGGGGATGAAGGGGAATTAAAGGCACCAAATTTCTGTGCCTGACCTTATCAATAGACAGGACAGAAAGCAAGGAGTATAGCACAAGAAGTGACTGGCTGGTTGGGAAGTGAAACATACAGTGCCAAAAAACTATTGACCTAAGAAGTCTATCTGCATAAACAACAGGGGTCTTGCAGATACCTCTCAGTAAGCTGAACTGCAAAAACAAGCAATACTAAGCTCCTAGTAAGCAATATAATTACCTCCACTGGGAACAAAACACCTCTATTGCTGACTGGAGGGGGAAGGAAGGAGAAGAGATCCCATCTCCCACTACTCTTGCCCACAACACATTGCCTTGGTGCCTCAGCCCACCACAACTAGACCGACAGGAGTCACAGGTACTGCAGCCTTCCCCACTTCCCACAAACACCCTATACACCATTTTTAAATCTCCATGTAACAGCATTTGTCTTGTAGCAGAGGACAAGACAAAGTAGCAACCAGTAACAGAATATGCTGTTACAGGAGTGAAAAGATAGAGTAACAATTGCTCTGATGACCTTGTGCCCTATTTTTCACTTCACTTCTAAATTAAAAACTTTGAGTTTTGTCTGTCCCTCTACAAGAACACACTGCTGGAGTTTGGAGAGTCCCAGCTCCTCCTTCACTGCAGTGTTGGGAGAGCACTGCAGGATGTCCCTGCTCCACTGCCAGCAGCCTTTCCTGCACTGCGTATTTCACTTACATCACCATCATGCTGGGACTTGCTTGCAACATACAGCAGCTTACAGACATCAATTACTGGGAGAAACATGCAAGACATATAGAAGTAGAGTTGGCCTGGAAAAAAAGACTAGAGGAGTTGGCCTGAAACAGCCAAGCAGAAAGGCAAAAAGCTGGGGTATCACAGAAATCCACGGCAGAACCTCTCCTAAAGACCTCAACAATATTTCAAGAGAGGTGGTGCACACTCATGCACAGGACAAAGCACACATTGGCACCACACTGCCCAGAACAAGAGCCACATCCTTCCAGGCCCCACCCCACATCCCCAGCAGCAGGCAGGGCCAGTAGTGCTACAGACATAGCTCAGGGTTGACAGGGCCCTGCAATGTCTCTGACATCTCCTCACTGAGCCCTGGCATCTGGCCTTTCCCTTGGTCTGACCTGGCTACACTGCCAGAAGGACTGTAAATTTTGAAATGGAAAATAGGGTAGAAAAGAGGAGTGACACACCAATACCTTGAGCTGAGAATCCTGGCTGAACCTGCCAGACTCCATTAACTCTGCTAGCGTAAAACCAGCATCCAAAACATCAAGGATGCATGGGATATGCCCTCCCCTCCTTTAGACTATACTCTCAAGCCATGCCATTTCACACACCCCTATCCACTCATGCCTTACCTTGAAGGCCAAGGTAATAAATGCACCAAACTTTCTTGACAGTTAAAAGGCAGATAGCCATGGCTGGAGATGTAACCTTGTGGAAGAGCAGAGAAGCTGTAGATAAGCATTTTGTTCAAACCAGGATTAATCCTTTTCCACTTTTTACTCTGGGGAACCAAACTGGAGAGTTTCAAGTCACAGCTATGCTATCTGAGGGATCAGTGCAAAGAAGCGGGTAGTTTGTGATCCATTAACAAGTCAGGGAAGGTTAAGCCTTGCAAATCACAAGATATGAAATAGGAAGTTAGCAGATGTGAAAACCTATCTAATCCTGAGCCTCCAGCTAATCATAAAAGCATAGCAGAACCCCATTATGTGCAGTTGGATAGGGGTAATGAACCAAAATCCTGCAGAGTTACAACTAGGATGAATTGTGCTTAATATAAGCTTCAAGAAACCAGAAAGAATAAAGGGAAGACATGAAATCTTGGCAAAGTCTTTCCTATGCAGCTCTTAAATTTATGTTTCTGTTTTATTGTAAGGAACTCAGTAGAGAAACAGGACTTCAGGCAAGCAAACACAGTTTAAAAACCAGAGGAAAGACACAAAATACAAACCATGATCTTCAAACCAGGCAAGCAAACAAAGTCACTTCCTAGAATAGTGTAGTGAGCCACAAAGGTCCAGGGCTTTGCTATTATTAACTTACAGGACAGAACTTTTAGCCACTTAAAATCATGAATTTTAGCTCAGTGGCACCCCAGAACAGCCTGTGTGCCAGCACCTTGACCAAATTCAGAGCCTGCAGGGGAGGCAAGAGACACCACACAGCTCACACACCAAAGCAAATCAACAAAACACTCAAGAACCGCACAGCTCCTGGTGCCACAGCAGCCATCACAAATGTGGATATTTTAATGTTGTCTTAAGACAACTCTATGCTTGATTCACTGAGTTTGGCCCATAATTTACAAATACTAACTGGAGGGATATGGAGATAAATCACAATATCTCCTTACTGGTGAGCAAGCACTAATTCATACCATGAAACATGAAAATACTTTTAACTCATAAACTCAGCAAAAGAAGATATTTTGATTTGTCACTTAATAATTAATATAACTTAGTAATTAGTTATGATGTTCTTGCCAACAAAGCCATTTATCCAGGATTAGTCTTCGGAACTTGCTTTCTTAAATTATCTGCTACCCAACAAAGCTACCCTACTGCAATGCCATCCCATGCTGATTTTCCACCATTCCTCTCCTCTCCACTCACAAGGACAATGAAGGTTTCAGCCAGCTCCAAGGACACCCTATTCAGCAAGATGGCAAACCACAAACCATCAATCATACTGTGGCGCACAGATCTTGTTCTGGGAGTCAGGGGCATCCAAGTTTGTAAATTATCTCCATCTCAAAATGCTTAGAAAGGTTTCTAGTCCATTCCATCCCAAAGAGCACATTTCCACAACAAGCAAAAACTATTTCTAGTTCTCTAATCTCTTCAGAGTGTTAGAGAACATCCTCAAAAGTTGCATCAGGAAGGTTTAGACTGGATATTAGGAAATATTTTTTCACAGAAAAGCTTGTCAAGCACTGGAACAGGCTGCCCAAAGAAGCAGTTGAATTTGAATTGCCATCCCCAGAAGTATTTAAAAGATGCAGAGATGTGGCACACAGGGACGTGGTTCAGTGGTGACTTGGCAGAGGTAGGTTAAAGGTCCATGATCTCGGGTTCTTTTACAACCTAAGTTCAGTGACACAGAGTGGCCTCTATTGTCTGCTCAGACACTCACAGCTCAGCTCGGTCCAGGAGCAGCTTCCTAAATAAGGCAGTTCAGAGCCCATTAATACTCTGGGCATGCTCCATTTTAGCAAAGGAAATCAGTCTAGCAAAATAAACAGAATGGAGACACTGAATGATCAGGTTGCTGACCCACCTACTCCACACTGCTGCCTGGTCCAGTAAGGCACCCTCGAGAGAGTCAAAGTATCTACCCCTTTCCATTTATGCATGCTTTAATATTACAGCAGTCAAAATAATAAAAATAACTATAATGGAAAATTAGTTGCATCAAAGAGCATATATCCATCTAACCATCCTCTGCCTGTGTCTCCTTTATAAGGCTGCATTCAGTATTTTACAGCCAGAGGGACAGGAAAGAATGCATGGTAAGAGAGCACTGATCTTCTTATTCACAGCTTCCAACTGTTCATGAAGACAAAGCAAAGTACTTCAAACCTAAAGTTCCACTATGGCCACATCACCTGTTCTGCTCACTCCACCCCTTTCCCAAAATGAAGCTTTCAAAACAAATTCAAGTGTTCAAGACACCTTTGAAGAAATATTTTTGAATACTAGTGTCAACATGCAAACTAAGGCTAGCTCCAGAAATGCCTCACATGAGACTTACAGAGCCTAGCACACGTTAGCTGTTGTGAACATTAACATTGTCAGTACTCTTGTTTCAGCACAAACCTTACCTCCTCTGCAGCTGCAGACAAGGCTTGATGAAGACAGCACCTTTTTAATCCACAAGTATATTCTGATTTCCAAGACATTTATAGAAACTACTTGCTGCTCTATGGATTGCTGCTGTACAAACCATATATCAGCCAGCTGAGATCAAGTGTCCTGCTTGTTTGCATACTGGTTCCTTGCAGAGGCTGTTGGCAATGGAACACATATTGAAAGGAATTTCTAGGTCCATGGTGCCACCTCACAACCACTAAGCACATCTTCCTGATGCAAGCAGGTTTTATAAATAGCTTGGCCGGGCAATCTTTCCCAGTATGCCTCTTTCTTGTGAGACATCCAGGTAACACAAGGGAAGGACAGAATTAGCTCTCACAGCAGTGGCAAAGGTTGTTACTGGCAACATGAGCATTGTCCATCAGGGAGCCTATTTGTATCAGCCAACAAGAAAGGTTCCTTGCAGAGCTTTCCAAACTTCCAAGAAGGCACTATCTTATATGTTCACAACTGTGCATCATAGATGAAAAACAGGGAGGGAGGAGGGAGGAGGGAGAGGAAGAGGAAAGGAGGGGGTAGGCATAGAATGTCACTGTAGTTTTCATTGGCTCCAGCAAAAGCAAAAAGACACACAAAATATAAAATATAAGCAAATTTCCTAGGCTAAATATCATATAAGGAGTGGAGAGGAATCAGATGTCAGTACCACGTTTACACACAGTATCTGACTCACTAAGTTAGTGGCAGTGGGTCACTCCATGCAGCTCCGCCCACCTTTACTTCCGACTTTTCGCCTACTGGCTTCACTTCTGCACTTACCAAATCACAGTTTTTTGGACATTTTACTCTTCTCATTGTCCTTCTGTTTCCCAGAACATCCCTCAGCTGCCTATTAACCTATTATCAGCTGCCTTACCCCAGCCATCTCTTTCCTCATGAAGCTGACATATAACAAACTTCTGCAGAAGTCTGTTTTCCCTTTTCCTTCCACTAAGGCTCCCCCTACAAGGAGTTTGGGAAAATTAAAAGGCTGCAGTAGCATTCCTTTCCAAGCTACCAACCAACTGAGCATTGCCCTGTCTCATGGGACACATTACTGTAAGCAAAATTTATGTGTCAAATCCTCCACTCCCAAATGCATGGAGCCTGTGCCATAAAGAGGATGCTGTACAGAGGAAAGAAAAATCCATTAAGACATCAAAACAAACATTAGCTTTCTTTTTACAACCCCCCCCCCCCCCCCAATATATTCCTTTCATGCCACTGTGAGAATAAATGAAAAGAGCACAGAGTCACATCCCTTCAAAATTGCTCCATTTCTCAATTTCTGGCTCATACTTTGCTCTCTTCCCCCCACCCGAAGCTTTTCAAATCAGAGTGCAATAGCTTCCTATGCACTAAATGCATGGGATAAAAAAAGACTTTGATAAGAACAAAATCTTTTTTACACTGCACTGGTTGCCATGGGAAGCTTGATCAGAGCAAAGCAGTGTCTACAGAAGCTGGTGTTAATTTTCTGTGTGGCAATTCTTCCTGCCAAAAAGCTTCTTTAATTCACAGCCAGTACTGGGAGTGGGTTAACAGTGATGAGAGGATGTGCACACTGACTATGTAACTGAATAGGTATTTTCATGCAAACTGTATTAATGACATGCATGCTGAGAAGAAAGATCTATCTGTTAAGAGGTTAAGAGCTGAGTGCCACTGCCTGAGCAGAAAAGCCTCCAGAGCTCCCTGTACCAATCTGTGATAGAGAAAACTAAAAAGGTAGGAGCCTGAGAGGTGCAGCTAAATTCACGCTTCAGAAACCAACGCAGGCTAATGAAACGCCACAAATACTGAACAATAAACCCACTGTGAAAAAGAAAGTCAGTGATATATTTAGTATCACTAAACTAATAGCATAGAAATTTCTGATTGCCAACCAGGGACAGACTTGCTGTATTTAAAAGTCTTCATAGCACCCCAAATCTGCAGGAGTGGGAGCTCAAACACATCACACAATAGGCTCTGCACCAAAAACCACAGGAAGAACTGTGACAAACTAAAGTCCAACTTCTTGCCTCTAAGAATCCAGTCCTAGGGAAGAACAGGGCATATCTTAAGATACATGTCCAGACTCTTTTTTCAGCCTCCAGAAATCTGGCTTTCAGAGGTATCTTAAAACAGCGTGCACCCTTACCTAGAGAAGAGAAAGCAGGAGAGGAAATTGCAGCAGAGCTGAACTGACGAGGATTTATAGGGATACTCCCCAAACAGACAAGGGCAGCCTCTGTTCTCACCACCATTTCAGCCTACTGAATTTACCTTGTCCATTACACTAAATGACCCTCAAAGCTGAGGGTCCTGCAAAATCTCCAACAATACATATGTGACCTGATGACATCCAGAAAAACAGGTACCTTTCTCTCCCAGTCATCTGGCAGGGATGCTACCATCCCCATGATCTTCTGCTGCCAATGTGGTTTGTGCCTGTCTGCCTGAATAGGCCCTACTGCAGATGAGGGGACAGGGCTGAGTGCCCAGAAAGCTTCTCCTCAGTTCCTGCCCTGCCTACAGAGGGCCAACACAAACTCCTGCCACACACAGCTGACAGATTCCACTGGCTGCTCTCAGCAGCCCCTTTACACCTGCCAGACTATATCTTTAAAGCAACCAGCTGTGTCTCTAACCTCAAGCTACAGATGGCAGAGAACAGATGCAGAAATGGCACCCAAAACACTTTAAAAATACTTTAAAAAAACCCTCAACACGTGAACAGATAAAAAGATCCAATAACAAGCAGAGATTGTGACTGTAACATCAATCAAGGCCTCTCATCTTGCATAAACAAGGAACCACTAAAGTTTCAGCTTTATCAGGACCACAGAAGAGAAACTGCAATTTTCCTTCCTGCCTCCTCCTAGAGTGAAGGTGCTGCCTGTCCACATGGGCCGGCTACAGTGATTTCTAGCAAGTCCAGCTGATCTCACTACAACATATCCTCAACCCCCTGCAGCTACTGCACGTGGAAAATCCTTAACCTACCACTGGAGGTTTTCATGCTATTTCAAGGTCTATTTTTAAGAAGGCAGAGCAGAAGAAGAGGAGGATTTTTAAAATTGGCAACCCTTCTGACACTGGGAAAATATAAGGCAGGGTGATGACTCAGGAAAACACTTCACATAAACGGATGCAGAGGGGAAAGACAGCCTAGGTCCCATCTCCCACAGGAGAAGTTGTACACAACTCCAGAAGAGCCACACTGGAGCCAGAGACATGGCAATAGTGCCCTCAGGAGAATGATGCCTTTTTACAGAGCTGCGCAATAAGGAGGCACCTTTTCTGGGAGGCAAAGAGCTAAGCCAGACATAGATTGTGAAAGACTTGGGCAAGAAGTGCATGCAGGGAAAGCAGAGGGGAAAAAAGGCCTCAGAGGAAAACCATGAAATTTAAACCAGCTTACTAACTGGCAATCATTACAGTTGCAAGGAAGATGAAAATGTTTCCAGTTAATTGTTATGGCTCAGGGCTACCTAGTCACCAGTGATTCAGCAGGAACTTCACCTTCAAAACAACACCATTCCCTTCAACACGTCAAAGCCAGGAGAGGGAAAAAAAAAAAAACCTCATGAATGAGAAGCCAGGAATAAAACCCTGTCCTAGCAAAACCAGGGACAGACCATCTCTGCTGCATTGCAGAATATTCCACCTGTCCTCCAGCCTGCAGCAAAGGTAGGTAGAAAAATTAAGCCAATCAAAGCAGCAGCTGTACTTATGCAGACTGAAATGTCTGTCAGTCTGCACATCTGACAAGCTTCAAAAGAGACAGGGCACTGATGACAAATGCCTGTACAGACACACACACACATGTATGTAGGTATATACACAGACACATGCATACATATGTCTCACGGCTGACGGTAACATTTACACGCACATAGAGAATGTACATTTCTCCCTCCCTCTCCAAAACCACTCACTTCCCTCGGGGCACGGAAGCAATGCCAACAATACACCTACATGAAGTATCAAATCAACAGAGCTAGGAGCTGCAGAGCTGCATTTTATTTCAGCATTCTTGGCAAACACCCATGGAATACTATAGATGAGCAGCAGCCCCAGGGGTTAGAGCAATGGGCAACTGATGATAGGTAGGCTGGAGGAACAAAAGGATCACTGAGATAGTCAATGACCAGAACATGTGCTGACCAGACAGACAAGAAAGTCTGAGAAGCACTAGGAAATGGAGCCTTGAGCAGCACCTGGCTGGTTCCAGGCTGGCGTGACCAAGAGAGCTGAAACAAGCAGCCAGAACATGGCTCAAAACCAGAACAGCTTCACATGCAAGACAGAGGATGCAACTTTTTCCAGGATGAACACAACAGAATCACAGCATACTATGTTAATTCTTGGGAAAGGACCTGTTTCCATATGCTGAGGTCTCCCAAAATTACAGCTGTCCCAGGCAGATCAACAAGGAGAAAAGAACAACTATCTGTCCTCACAGACCAGCCAAGACACCTGCTTTGGGGATCTCTTGCTCCCCAGTTGTGCTCCACCCCTCCACAGGCTCTCAAGATCCAGTCCCTCTTCAATCAGTATCTGGCTGACAGCCCCAGATTTGCCATTTTCAGCAACAGGCCACAAGCTTTTCACTAAGTCTCAAAGGCCTTGGGCTTCCTGGGTTTGCATGCTCTGAACTTTTCTTGACCTGCTTGTAGCTCTGCTTTGCTTGTTTGAGCTGTGACAGCAATTTCTCTAACTGACCAGGTGTCTATAGATGATTTGTTTTAATTCTGTTTATCTTTTGTGGAGTACAACCATAGTTTTATATAAACTACATTAACCAACAGCTATTTTATGTAGACTGAGATTTTTACAACTAATGACTGCATAGTGGAGAAACATGCAGACATGGTAGGAGAACGGAGACCTTGAGAAGTGGAGAAACAGGACACAGTACAGAGGAGTACAGGAATGGGATGATAAGAGAGGAGGTACATGCTTGCCATTGGAGACCAAACTGCTGCAAACAATTCACCCACTGTCTGTTAAAAAAAATACAGACCCAGAGCTGAAAAAAAACAACTTTTAGGGGTAGCAAACAAAACAAAGAAAAATTATCCAACATGCATTAAAGACACCCTATATAGTGAAATCCAGAAGCATTGTGGAGTTGTGCAAGTGTGACATGTGCAAGTGTATTAGCAAACATATAAAAAATTACCCAGAGGAACCCTGGAGTTGGAGTAAGGAAGAATCCAGTAAACTCACATCATACTCTTCCCAGAGAAGGACTACAAAGATGAAGGTTTACCCTCAACAACTGACTTTAAGATAGAGGAGCAGCATAAGGGTGAGCATAACACCAGAAAAACCAAACAGAAACAAAGAAATATATTACAGTTTTAATTGCATTATCACAATTATTGAGACATTTTTATATAGAATTACCCTAATGCATTATTAGCCCTTCTTTTTCTGTCATAATCAGTGCCCAAGTAAAATGATTCTTGAATAAGAGTGTTATGAATTCAGTTATACCAACAGTAAATTCCTGCTTTGTTTATTTATGGACATCCACAGCCCATATGTAAGGGATGCTTCCTTTTTGCCCATGAACAACAAAGCCCAAGGCAAACACCTCAGAGAAAAGACACACAGGGGAAGAGAAAGAAATGAAAAACAAGTTCAAGAAAAAAAAAATAAAAATTTTAAAAACAGGCAAAGAACAGTTTAGAAGAAAAGGCAAGAAAAAGATAGAGAAGCAAAGTTTACAATAAAATTACTCCAGAATAATCAAATCTGCCATCAAGTGCTGAGCAAATTCAGCTTTTGAGCCCAATGGTATAACAAGAGAAGATGGGAGCTCTCTGAAGGTACCCTCCTGGGATCAAGCAGCTCCTTGCAGAGATTTGCAGACCCAGCTGGGATTACACAGAGAAATCTGGCTCTACACTTCAGGTTTGTGCCAACTTCTCTGCAAGAGCAGTTCACACCATGCCATGAAGCCTGAAAAGCTGAATATGTGTCTTCCTTTAAAACCAAGTCCCAAAGGAAAAATATAACCTGCTTTCAAGCATTTGGCCAACACCTCTATTTCCAGCAGCATGCACAGCCTGAGTATTCCCTCATTGTGCCTGAGCAACTCAAGAGCAGGGATAAAGATCCATACATCAAACTAATCATCTGGGGCAGACCAACATGACAGCTCATGGCTGATGCCACAGGGCTTTAACTGTTTTACCATGAGCACAAAGTGTATCAATATTAAAATGGCATCATTCAAAGGAGCAAAACAAAAAAGCAATGAAATTAAACCCTGTCTGCCAGCCCCCTGCAATCACCACCTCCCTTGATGGTCACTCATGGGGTAAGGTACTGGGCAGATCCCTCCAGGGTCCACTGACCCATTATTGATCTCTCCTGCATTCCAGAGCAGGCAGCAAAAGCCCCCACTGCGGCAAAGGAACTGGAGCAGCTTTTCCCCTTGAATGCTTCAGTAAGCATAATCCAGGCCATATCTCTGCAAGAGTGTCAAACAGAAAAAAACAAAAAAAAACCAACCAACCAAACAAAAACCCAGCACAACAAACAAAAAACCTCACACCAAACACACGCACAGAAAAAAAAATGCTTCTTGGAAAGCATGAAGTTAAAGAATCACTTGCTCAAATAGCCAGTTGTTTTCCACTCCTGTAAGCATGGGCAAAGCTCACAGTTGCCTTGGGCAGCAGGCTGCCAGATCTACAAAAAGGCACTAAAGCCTCCTGCCAGCCTTGCCTATTCAGCACCCTACAAGGTCAGGCTGGCAGATGCTGAAAGAAGAGGCAGGGGGGGCCTGCTTCTCCCCACAACTGTCCACACCACAATGCACAGGAAGCCTGCTGCAGCTCCCAGGCCCAAATATTCACAGTTCATGCCAGCTCCCTCTCCTAGTTTGCCACTTCTCACAGAAAGAACAGCTCAGACATTGCCAGATTGGCAAAGTTCAATTCTGCCCATGTTACCTTTTTAGAAGACTTGTGACAGCTCTGCCTTCAACAAAGGATGAACATTTACTTGTTCTTTATCTCAGCATAGTATTTTAAATGCATTGAAATTTTTCTTCAGAGTAGTTAATGAGCATCAGTTGTCAGGAAATCTGACAAGACAGCTTTCCTGGAAAGCGAAGCAATTGCAGTAAAACTCAGTTTTGCTGTCTTGTATAAAACTATATCTCCTGTCACAGAGAAATGTTGCCAGGTTAGAGTCCAAGACTAAGAGTACTTCCTAAAATGTAATAAGTCAGCATTGCAAAGGCATAACAACTGACCCAAAGGTAAGAAGAAATTGGCTGGTATCAGCTCTGTCTGTCAGTCCTTGGCTGCCAGCTGAAAGAACCAGGTTCAGGTGCACAACAGGCTGATGTGTGCATGTGTTGCAGGGCATATCTTCCAATGCAGCAGGGAGGGGGCCAAGTCCTACATCTGGTTCCTAAGCAATAGTCAGGGCATGCTTACAATAAACAAAACACACCATTTCTAGGCACTTCTTAGCTATCCTAACATGATGCTCTACCACCTTTAACTCGTTGCCTTCTGACACTGAGTGAAACCCAAGACCATCGGCAGTGCCAGGTCTTCCAGAAAGAGGAAAAGGAGTGACTCCCTGTTGCTCACACCTGGTGATGGAATATGTCCTTTGGACTGTATGTACTTCTTTTAAGTTAAACTCTGTGATTTGTGTCAAGGTTGCCAGGAGACACAGTGCCTGTTTTGAGATTCTTAGAGAGGGTGGAGCTCAGCTGAGGCGGCTGGTATCTCATTTTCATCCCAGACTTTGCTATTCAGTCCCCACTCCCCCCCCTTGTTCTTATGCAAGCTCAGGACTTGGCTCACAGGCCAGTGGTGTTGCTGCACCAAGGCACTGGTTGCTAGGAGGTGTAACTGGAGAGAGCCAGAGCAGGTAAAGCAGAAAGCAGGCTGCTACCTGCAGGTACACAGGCTTTTGGGCACCCGTGCTCCCTGCCGTCGCCCTCCTTTCTCAGCTAATGTGAAAACCCCAGCAGGTTGCAGAACTTCAAGTTGAGAAAAGGCCTACATGTTCCAAAACAGCTGAGGTACTGAGAGCTTTGCAACACTCCTCTATTTTACTAGCATCCAATAGCTTTCCAAACCTGTCAAAGCTTCCCACTTGCAGAGCTCTACCTGAGTGTTTAGCTCTGTTATTAAATAAAGCAGTCATGCTTATTCTCTTGCTTCCATTTCTTTGCACATAAACTGCAAGTTTATGACCCTCACTATGGGAATGCTTTCCCGGCCTCCTCCTCCCCCACTTTTTTCTTTTAAATAGCAACTTTACTTTAGTTCACATACTGGTTAATGAGATCAAAGCACAAAGGAACAAACCAGCCAGCTACATGAGATTATTACCAGCTTGCCTCCCAATTTAAAAATCCTGACACACTCAAGGATTGAGGACAGACAGGGAATCTCTTAAGGCAGGTTAAAATCAGATATGACCAATATAATCATTAAAACAGCAACTCCTGTAGCTTTTGTGACAGGCATGATGGCACTTTCCTTTTGAGGGAACTGGAATATTTGCCCTGGAACTAGGATGGCAGCAGTAAGAAGCATGTACTATGTAGTTTTCCTTAATACGGTTTTTCAGGCATCCCAAACAGCAACAAACTTTCCTCCAAAAAGCCCTACCTTTCCCTGCTCATAGCCTGGGGAATCCAGCACAGGGAAACTTCAAGGGCAGTTAAGTGCTTTTGCTGTGACAAGAATTTTCATTGCAGCCTTGCAAAGATAAAAGCATTCCCATTTCCCTGCTCTCACTTTCTTCATCACTAACATTTTTGGCAACAGCAAGAATCCACACTAACATGAATACTCCTGAGGACTCAGCTAATACTTTTGGCCCCCTAAGAAACATTGCACAGGCAGTGCCTGGACCTGCCACACCAGTTGTGTGAGACAGTGTGGGACAGAAGCTTCCTGACTACTTGCCCTACCCACAGTACCCAACTTCATTTACAGCTCACTCACACCACTGCAGCATCACATACAGAATGAAACCCCTCTCCAGGATTTTCCATCACTGCTGGGAAGACCACATGTACACTGCCTGCACAGTGCAAGCAAGTAGCCTTCTTCAGCCCATAATAAGGGTCCTGCAATTCATTCTTGCACTAAAAACTATCCCCAACTTCACCATCAGTTAAGCTGAAAAGTTCCTTACAGTTAACACAATTGTGTGTCATGCTGTGGTACTGAAGGGTCAGAGTCCAAAGGTAATTAGTAATCAAAGAATTTGCATGTAAAAGCATTCTGATGTTCGAAACAAAAAAAAGGGGGAGATAGGGAAATGTAAAATATGCCACTGAAGAGATGCTTACATGAACTCCATCCCATTTCCTTCCACAAACCATTCTGAGAGCATTTCTTTCCACCACTGCCCTGTTTTGCTTTCCTTTTTCTGTAAGAACCAGGCTTGCTCAGCACCTGGAACAGTGTAAACAAGGACACAAGAGTGGAGCCAGTAGCATCTGGTGGTTTTTGCCACAATCACATCCTTAACTTTCTGTGTGAGCACATACCATAGTGTCAGCTGAGCTCATGCCCCATTCGTGGAACCAGCTGTGGGACTTTGAGCAAGGAGCATCACACTGCAGAGGCTCTGAAAGGCACCACAGCGTGTGTTTGTGGGCTTTACCATCTTGAGGGAAGGTTCGTGTGTGGTCTTGGGAGAAGAGTGTCCAAACCAGGACAGGTAAGGATTGGTGTACAACACAGCACCATTCACATTATCCCTTTTTTTTTTTCCTTTTCTTTAATATAGTAATTATTTCATACCCAACTCCTATTATCTATAAGGGAGAAAATAGAACACTATTAACTTGTATTTTTAGGAAAAGGTGCAAGCTGAGAGAAACAAAGTGATTTTCTTTACCATCCAGTCCTGTGAAAGACTAAAAATATAAAGAAAATAAGTCTGTTCCCCATGCCTACCAATACACTGGTTGATCCCAATTGCTGGCTTTTTTTCAGAAAAGTCTTTTTGTCCTTTGGACAAACCCTCAGTATCATTCCAAATATAGAGCATCATAAAAGAATACAGAACAACACACTTCTGGTGAGACCCCACCTGGTGTACTGCATCCAAGTGTAGAATCCTCAGGAAAGGAAAGGCATGGACCTGTTAGAGCAGGTCCAGAGAAGAACCACAAAAATGACCAGAGGACTGGAACACCTCTCATATAAGGACAGGCTGAGAGCTGAGCCTGGAGAAGAAAAGACTCCAGGAGACCTTACTGTGGCTTTTCAATACTTAACAGTGACTTACAAGAAAGATGGGGACAAACTTTTTAGTAGGGCCTGTTGTAGTAGGTAATGGGAGGAATGGCTTTAAGCTAAAAGAGAATAGATTCAAATTAGAATTTTTTTACAACAAAAAGTAATGTGGTAAAGCACTGGAACAGGTTGTCCAGAGGGGTGATAGATGAGCAAACTGGTTTAGTTGTCCACTGTTCACTGCAGGGTGGGTTGGACTAAATGACCTCTAAAGGTCCCTTTCAAACCTAAATTCTATGATCCTACGACTTTCCTGGACCCAACCCTGCAAATTTGAAGGTGAGAATGGGAAGGAAGAATAGAGTTACCAGCTCACCTCTGAACTGAACTCAGTTTTCTGCTCAACGCAAAGCATGATGGGTTCCCACATCCTAAGGAGATCCTCAGGCTGCTCTTTCTGGGGAAAGGCATCTGCCTCCTCTCATATAGTCCCTTTCTCTACAGATTTCCTGAGAACAAATTTGTGAAACACATCCCAAAATGTTTCATTTCAGTTGGACCATTCCCTTGAAAAATTCTTAATTCAATCTAGATATTAAAAACCATTTAGTAGGATAAACAAGTCAAGACTTCCTGCTGTGGCTTTTGGGGATTTGGTTTGGGTTGGTTGAGGTTTTCTGGTTTGTGTTGTTTTGTTTTTATAAACAGCAGCAAACTTTTACCAAGGGCCACCAGACTTCAACTTTGATTCACCCCTGAGTGTAGAAAGTGAGTACTGCCTGTCACAGGTCCTGGCACTGGAAGGGCTGCAAGAGGAGGCACAGACTGTGCTCCTTCTGGGACAGGGAGTCCTGTAGCCAAATGAGGATGCAGCAACGTGCTCCTACACTGAGCTCAGCTGCAAAGTCCAGCCCTGTTCCAGGTGCCTGACAGAAAGGAGGAATTACAAAAGCATGCATGAGCACAGGCTGATCCTAGAGAGAGTGGGGTACTGTCGTGGTTTTAAACCACTAACTAAGAAAATTACTTACTTCTTGCTGTGAGATATGGATTAGAATAAGAGCAAAACAGGCATACAACTTAAAAGGGGAAAAAAAAAGAAAGTTTATTGACAAACCACAGTAATAAGAACACCAGAATAAACTTCCAGAAAAACCTTTCCATCCCCTATCTACCCACTATTCCCTTGTACACATGACAACAGAGACAAAAACTCTGGAACTCTGATGGTTAAAACAGTCCCAATTCTTGCTAGTCTTTTTACCAATCTTTATAGAGAAACAGAAGTTTCTTCCTGTTAATTTATGGAGTTTCTCACAAGAAAACTATTTTTGTTATAGTTTTCTATTGCTCTAATGTTAGCTGTCCAGAGATGCTATTATTAGAGTTCACTCCTCCCATTCTCACATCACTCTGAGGTGTGTATGGGCTATGCGTCTAGAGATAGCATTTTTAAGGATAAGTTATTCAAAGGCAAAAAAAAGAAAAAAAAGTCTTTTTCATCTGTTTCTGTGAGCTTCACCAGAAAACAGTTTTTCTCATGGCCTCTCAGGGCTTCAAATCTCTCAACAGTTTTCTCATGGCCTCTCAAGGCTTTTAATCTCTCAGTACTTCACTATACTATAATTACTCTTTACTCAAATTTACACTTTGAACACTATTCCTCTCTAGATCCTATATCATGAATTAAAGGAGTTCTTTTCAGGACTTCATTGTCCATCTCCATAGTTTTAACAGGGAGATATTTCAGCTTAATTAAAGCATCTTCTTAATTCTCTACCTTTCCTGAAGCTTCTTTTCTTTCTTGTCACTGGTAGTTTATAAAGTCTCTTTTCATGTTGATCTTTCTTTCTCTCTCTCTCTGGATAAAAAGATTAATCCGCAAGTCTCATCTGGGTAATGAAAGAGTTAAAATCTTGCCCAGGCTTTTGTAGATGGTTCGAGGATCTCTGCTGAACAAGAGCTGGAGCCGTCTGCGATGGAAGGTTCCTCATGGCTGCTCTGGAGCGTGTGGTCGCTGTTCCAACCTGCTGCAAGTCCAAGGCTTCCCTCTTCCTTCACTGGGCAGTTTCTAGTGAATGTAGTTACAGCAAAACCTGCAGCCGAGCCAGAGATCGGCTCGGCCCGGCCCGGGCCCGAGGAAAACCTTCCCCAGGCCCCCCCATCTCCCGGCCGGGAGACGGGGCAGGCCCGGCCCCGGCCCCGCCCGGCCGCATGGCCTGGGCAGGGACGGGAGGCCTGGAGCTCTGCTACCCTCCACAGCCAGAAACAAAGAGAACCCAGAGAGCTCTGCTTTTACATTTTAAGGTAGGGTTCACAAGTTGATCCCACTTTTCAATGGCCTAAACTGCTGTCAATTCCCAGCAATGACCGATAATTGGTCAGGAGAAAAGACTCCAAGCACTTCCCAGCAACTCCAACTCCCTTAAAGGTAAAGTAACTCCATGACAGGTACACAAAGGAATTTTTGGGAGAAAAGGCTCATATCACATGGCTTCTCTTGAGAGACAGGGAATAAACAGATACCTCAGTACCTGGAGGCTTGAAGGAAGATGCCATATCAGACCTATTGCTGATGCCAGATCCTCAAATAGTAACTGCAGGATAAAGCATCACATTACATCTCTGTTTGTCCCAAGCTGTAGCAGCTGGCTGCAGAACAGTAACCCATCCCCTTGTAACCTGAAGGCTGGATTAGCGTATGGCACTCGGGACCAGCACCCAGCAGCTCTGGCTACAGGACAGCAGCTTGTCTCACAGGGACCTGGCAACACCAAACATCAGCACCGCCCTGACTCCTCTTTCAATACCAAGAGTGGCACAACGTAGTAGTCACACCAGGTCACCACCAAGCATTCCACAAGATTCCCACTATCCACTACAAGAGCTACTCCGCAGCTGGCAGACGGCACTAACCAACACCCCATCCAGCAGCTGAGCTCAGACTCAGGGACACAGCTCGCTACACATTCCCTCCAGCTGTCTGACAGCATCCCAGTGCTGCAGTCTTCAATGTATGCTGCAGCACTTTTGGCAGACTTGCCACAGCCTCCTTCTGGTTTTATAAGAAGCTTTTCTGCCCAGCTATTTTGAGGTTTTGTCCTATTTTTCGCCCTTTTCTGCTGGGCAACAGGTTTGCTGCAGGTCTGAAGCTTCACAGCTGCCTCATTATTTAAGATTCTACCAAATGTTATGTCCTCCACTGGTTGTCAAAGGTAAAGAATACTAATTAATTAGACAAGAGATCAAAAGCAGCCACACACAGACATGAATGAAGACTGCCTGGAAGTCAATTTAACAGGCTTGACTCCAATTCTGTTAAAGACTTAAACCAGGGGAGTTTGCCTACAGTTCTGGGTGATTTCTAGTACTGTTTTGTTTGCTTATTCATATTCTCTTCTGCCAAACCAAACAAAGTTACAGCTGAACTGATCAATACACAACTGTTCAGCAAATAATTCTACTTTTTAGGTGCAGACATGGATTCAATGTGAAAGAGTCTCCAGTACTCACAAAAAGGGAGACCAAGAAAAAAACAATGTAGAAATTCTGTCTAGCTGTTATGGACATGTGGAAACAGCTCAACACAAGAAAGACTGCCCTTACTCCAGCAGGCAGGACCTTTTCTGTCTGAAGTACAATGATGGAGATTCAGAATTGGATCCAGCTGCTACCTAGATTTGAAGAGGGAACTTGCTCCAGACTGCATTACTGTTATCTCTGAATGCCATGGGTCAACTGCAGGAGATCAGAGGAGAGGCTATAACCCCGTTAAATCCACCTATGCAAATTAAAATATCAATTACAACTATTTGGCCTGAGTATAAAGCAGCATTGCAAAGGGTATCTCCATCCTTTTGACCCAAGTGCAGACTTCACTCTCTTGCCAGAAACTAAGACTGCATCAGCCTTCTTTAGCCCACCCTTCTTTTCTACATCTACTTCTTCAGCTACACCCTTTCCTCCTAATCTACATTATTAAAGGCTAGTAGTGAAAGGAAGTATTTTACACCTCAGGTCTTCAAGCCTGGGTGCAGATACATTTCTTTCTGTCTAGAGGGTATTTGAGACAGGGAGCTTAGAGACACACACTATCCCTGCTTCTTTCTGAAAAATTTGTTACTGTTGGGGAAGGAAAGGGAAGGGCTTGGCTACTTTTTATTGTCTTTTTGGACAAGTCTTTTTGAAACCCAGGGCTGTTTCCTTTTGATACAGAAAGTTTTTCTCGGTTTGGTTGTAATGGCCCAACTCAAACCATTCTGCAGTACAGATTCTAATTTTGTTTAACGATCTCACTCAAGAGGATTTTCTTATCTTCATCTCTGAGCCCATCACCACAATTGTGCCAGCTGGAATATCTCCCCAGGTGGCACACTAAGCACAGTAGCCTCAGAAAAGAAATGTATTAACAACACTCCAGATTCCTGGGCAACGAGGAGGGGAAAGAGGACTAACTCTTGAAAGGCAACTGTCCTGTTTCAAAAAGGACAAAGCAAGCTGCCTCTGATGTGACCAAAGATGCTGAAATCTGCTTTGAACCACACACAAGAACTTTTCTTCATTTTATGGTAGGTTTCTACATCTTTACAACACCACAGGATTCTCCTTTACAAAAGAACATAAAAAGAAAGCACAGAACTTCTCCTTCAGCTTTGGGTACATAAGCTTGAAGGAGGCAGCACCAGCAGCTCAAGTATTTCAAAATCCCTGTACCAATTCAGGCTGCATTTGGGATACAGCCCAATAGCATTAGTGTTTATGATAAGCAAAATCAGCAAAGAACTGTACCTGCACAGAGCAATAGAGCTTTGCTCAAACTGCACATGTACCATGTACTGGCTCTGTAAGGAAGTGGATTTCTTCTGTGCACCTAGAGTTTCCTAATGGCAATTACCATTGTGGCCCCCAGGCAATGTAATCAACTAGTTAATAAAAACAGGCTCTGAAATAAGGCAGAAATACTTGTTATCTTACAAATTAGGATTTCATTGTCCATGTCACCACTAATTTTAACTTAGCCAAAATGGTCAAAAGTCTTGGAAAGATTCAGAACAGCATTTTGCCTCATTCACCATCAGTCACCTGTTAGATTTGCCTCTCACAATTTGTTACTGCACCTCACTGACCAAAACCTTCCACTTTAAGAAAGAAAGGAGCAAGAGCTCCTCGAGCATCTGCTCAAGTTACACGATGTTTATTCTAAATGTTACCCTTCCATTGTGGGTTACATATAGTTTAAGGTAAAGAGAAATCATTCTAAGCTGATAATTTATTACCTTGTGCAGTAATCTATCTATATAATGATGGCAAATTATGACTAAAACTTTTCAAGAGACTACAAATGTGGATGGGCTGGAAACCACTTGGCCTTACAGCCTATCTACTGGAAGTGGGAAAAGGTATTTGAGAGCAAACCAACAATCACTTCTGGAAAATAAAAAATCTTCATTCTTTCAGCTTCCAGAGGGATTTACCACTCAGCTATGTGAGACAGCTACACATGTGTTGAGCAGGCTCCTCGATGGATTAAAACCAGTTCACTCATTTCCTGTTCATCCCCTTCCTCCCTTTGCAGTGCAGGACCTGACAGCCAGGAGGGGTATGACTCAGAAGGGCTGACAAAGTGGCTTCCACTCCATACTGCAAGTCAGCTGAGGATGAGAGGTGCAACAGGGGAAGACAGTGAAAAGAAACCAGACTGCAGCTGGATGTTGCTGCAGTGCAGGTCAGCACACGAGAGGCTGCTGCACTGACATGCAGCATGCACAGCACAACTGCAGTAAAATAAAATTTGACCCAGACAACTGTGCAGTTTTCTGATTTGAGCACTGATACAATTATTTACTTTGGAACATTACTGGTCCTATCGCCAAAAAAAACCAAACAAAACAAAAACCCCAAGGTGATAAAGCTGAAGAAAGAACAAGTCTAACTATTCAACCTTCAACCAGATCATGCACCAAAAAGTAGCAGGAAAAAAGACTCACTATCTTAATTTTAATTTTGATCATCCATCTTCTATTGTCCCTCCCTTCCTATCTACAAATGAGGATGATTCATTCTGAAATGGGACAGAATACAGGGCCATCCAAATCATGTGTTCAGCAAATGTACTGTGCACACACACAGAGCTAGCCAGGGGCCTGTGTCTGCCTACAGTAATTTCTTAGAGAAAGCCAGAAAAGCTCATTTTACTGTGTCTCAGAGAGAATTCTCTATATTAAACCCATATCTGCCTTTAGCAGGAGTTGCTGTACATAAGGAACTATGCAAGAGCTGAAAGGGGGAAAGAATAAAAGAATATGCAGGTTGAGATTGATCAACTCAGCATATGTACTGTGTATCAAATACCAGTCTTCCCAGCAAGGAACACTAATGTCAAAAATCCCTGAAATCTATCAGGGTGACTCCAAATTGATGAGCAGAGCTGGAGGGATGCTTAAGCCTACCAGAGCATAGTGTTTAAAAGCCATTGCACACTAAAGGCATGAAGTGCTACATTCCTGCTCCTCAGAAGAAAAAGCACAAACAGCTTCCTCAAGCAGGCAAGTGCCTCACCTGAAGATCAGGTTCCCAATCTATCAGGATCAGCTGAGAGTCAAGAAAAGAACAATGAGAAATAAAATCTGTCACACCAACCTACAAGGCTTAAGAAACAAGAGTAAACAAAACACCAAATCCAGATAAGGTGATTAAAGCTATCTTAGCAGCTGGTCTAAAATTTAAATGATAGACATTTCACACACCCTTTTTTTCCTTTTTTAATATTAGTCATCTTCAGACTATTGTCTTAGTTTTGTTTCTCTTCTTGTTTCTAGGAAACAGAGCCTCAACTAGCTAATGCAAAAAAAAACCCAAAAAAACCTCAAAAGAGAATTAAGTGAGAAGAGCAGGAAAAATGCAAAGCAGGGGAATTGAAACAAATGGAGGTCAGAGCATTGGTCCTATCACAAGAGGTAAAAAATTTGGTACATTTCTATACCACCTTCACTACCCTAACAAGAACAACTTTGTTACCCACTGCAAAATCCAAACAGAGATCAAATTAAGCAGCTTTGGGTTTGTTTTGCTTTACAATATAAAAACAGGTGAATGCAGGCAGCAGATGCAAGACCTTTGCAGAACATACAATCTTCTCTCTTATGTTGCCTTATCTCCCAAGACAACAGCTTTACATCAAAGTGGTAGCCTGGAATATCTGCAGCACTCAGTGCCTTTAGCCCTTTACTACTGACATGGATAAAGGGTCTCCTACAACACAAGCATCCCACAAAAAACACACCAGGATCAGTACAGCTGCTGTTTCACACTGCCAGAGAGGGAGCCCCATTAGGGTCAATGCAGAGAAAGGATAATAGGTGCAAAAGCCTTTGGGAAGAAAAGGAAAAAACAATGTAACACTCAGCTCTTTGGCACCACAGTGGAGTTGGAATGAGCTTTGTTGCGTTGGGAATTGCTTCTTTCATCAGTTTAAGAAACTTCCCAGGAGATTCAGAAACCCCAGGAAAGTGAAAACTCAGAAAAACAATCACTTTTTTTTAAAAAAAAAAAATACTTTAGGCAAACCAGAGACCCAAATTAAGATTATGCTCAAAGAATGCCAAGGCTTCTTATGCACAAATCCTCATTCACATAGTTGCTTGTATACCTGATGTGGATGAAGTCATGACGCCTGGGGCAACTGTTTTGTTCTCAGCCAAATCAACCCAGGTATGTTGAAAGTGTTCTTAGGAAAATACAACGTTGTTACGTAAATTCAGCTTTTAGGGGTAGGACTGGAGGAGCAAAGCATCTGCATGTCAGCATTGCAAAACCTCCGTACATGAGCAGTGGGATGGGGAAATCACTGGAGTAGAGTTGAGGATGACCAAGTTGCATGGACAGGTCATGAAACAACTGTGCATGAGCCATGCTGCTACATCAGATTCATATAAGTAGTTTGGTGTCCAGTAAATGCACAGTTCTGTCTGAGCAACAGAACCCAGATGGTCATAATCACTGTCACGGGGTCTGGTTGGAGCCCTGTCACCAGAAGTGCCCCTCAAGGTTCAGTACAGGGCCCAGTGTTGTTTAACCTGTTCATCAGTGCCTTGGATGAAGGAGCAGATGCCTCCTCAGCAAGTTCACTGATGACACAAAGCTGGGAGGAGTGGCTGATGCCCCAGAGGGCTGTGCAGCCCTTCAGAGGGACCTCAACAGGCTGGAGAGATGGGAAGGGAAGAACTGTCTGAAATCCAGCAAAGGCAAATGCAGGGTCCTGCACTGGGGAGGAACAACCCAGGCACCAGCACAGGCTGGGGGTGACCTGCTGGAGAACAGCTCTGCTGGGAGGGACCTGGGGGTTCTGGTGGATAGCAAGGTGTCCCTGAGCCAGCAGTGCCCTTGTGGCCAAGAAGGCCAGTGGTGTCCTGGGTGCATCAGGAAGAGCATTGCCAGCAGGTGCAGGGAGGTGATCCTGTCCCTCTGCTCAGCCCTGGTGAGGCACAGCTGGAGTGCTGTGTCCAGTTCTGGGCTGCTCAGTACAGAGAGACAGGGAGTTCCTGGAGTGGGTCCAGTGGAGGGCAAGGAGGATGCATGGTCAGCTGGAGCTTTTCTTATGAGGAAGGACTGAGGAAGCTGGGCCTGTTCAGCCTTGAAAAGAGACACTTGAGAGGGGGACCTCATCGATGCCTGTCAGGATCTGAGGGAGCTGTCAGAGGATGGAGCCAGGCTCTGCTCGGTAGTGCCAAGCAACAGGACAAGAGGCAATGGACAGAAACAGGTGCACAGGAAGTTCCACCAGAATATGAGGAAAAGCTCCTTTACTGTGCAGGTGACAGATCAGTTCTTTACTGAACAAGTTGCCTAGAGAGACTATGGAGTCTCACTCACTGGAGATATTCAAGAACCATCTGGATGTAATCCCATGCCATGTGAACTAGGATGACCCTGCTTGAGCAGGGAGGTTGCATTGAATGACCCAGTGTGGTCCCTTTCAGCTCTACCTATTCTGTGAGTCTGTGTAATTTAAATAGAAAATAAATAAATAAAACTAAGCCAGTGTATCAGAAAGGTCAGGATTCTTTCAAATCAAGAGACAGTCACTGGAAGTCGGCGGGGGGGGGGGGGGGGGGGGGGGGGGGAGGAACAAAAAAAAACCCACACCAAACTAAAAAACCCCACAAAAGCCAATAAAACCCAAACTTAACAAGATGATTACATTGTTAGCTCTAGACTGTCTTGACTGCATCAAATCACAAGACTATCACACAACAGGCCAGCCATGGCACAAAAGCAGCATGTCATACAAGCCTTTACACTTTTAGAACACACATCTAGTATATTCCTGCCCAGGCTGTGAAATCAAGTAAGGACAGGAATTCCCCTGTAAAGCCCTAAGGAACCACATAACCTTTTAATTAGCCAAAAGAAACCCCAGGTGTACTCACATTTGATTAAATCAATGTCAGGCATGCTCATCAAAGGACATTGCTATTAACAAAACTAACCTATCTTCAGCTATGCAAGAGCCCAAAATACCTGTTCACTGCACTCATTTTTTTCTCTCTCCTTGCTGACTTCAAGTGTGAACATATTCAGTGTCAGAAAAGATACACAGGAAGAGGCAAGACACATCAGAATATATCTGCTTGGCTCCAAAGAGTTCAAGCATAATAGATGCTATTTAACACTGATGGACCTCCAATTGTCTGCAGATTAACAGATAATTCAACTGTCTGCTGACAGAAAAGGAGGCAATAAGCAGAAATTAAAACACATTAAATTCCATTTGAACACAAAGGAAAAATAATTTTTTTTTAAAAGTCTTTATTTTCATGTTTGTATTAATGTGAGAGTAGTCAAACACTGGAACATGGTGCCCAGAGATGGTGGCATCTCCATTTCTGGAGATATTCAAAAGCTGCCTGGCCACAGGCATGAGCAACCTGCTGGAGGTGACCCTGCTTGAGCACAAGGGTTAGACTAGATGATCTCAAGAGGCTCCCCCAACCATAGCAATGCTGTGATTTGGTGAATTAGGATATCAACAGGGCAGGCAAAAATTTCTAGCCACTTTCACTGACTCCATCTCTCATTTTAGCCACAAACACAGAATCTTTAAATGCTGCTAGCACACTTACTGTACCCTTGAAAACACCATCTACAATTGATGTGGAAGCTCTTGTCTTCTAATTCCAGCTTTCATGTCTTAAGAGTATGTCCATGAAATATGACTTGGAGATAGTGCCCTTGGTCTTCTCTTTTAGCTTGCTGGCCAGCAGAACGAGCTCAAAGGAGAGCCAAACTCACTGATCCCTGCATTGCAGCAGACCTCTCCAGCCCTTACCCATGTCCCTGTAGGTTGCTCTTTTGCTTTCCATCAAAGTCTCCTTCTGGATACCTCTACATGAACTTGGACTACAACTGACAGATGGGTTTCACTCCAAAGAACCCACATATAAGCAGGTTCACATATAACCACTACACATGGTAAGTCATAAACCGCAGGGCGTCTACAAGAAGGCTTCTGTCAATTCATTGAAAGCATCATTTGCTCCATTAGGTATTTATTGGATTGAGAATCTAACTGAATCATGCTTTTGTTCATCATACTACAGAACATAGTGAAAAGTCCACAAAATGTATTTAACTCCCAGCTTAGAGCAAGAGGAATGAGAGTAGTTCCATTAAAAAGAGACCTCATTAAAATTTGATAATGCAGCCCTTCTCCCTTGCCAATTACACTAACAGTGCTCTGTCTCATCGTTCTCTGGTGTTTAAAGAGCAGTAAATAGGCTTCCTATAGAAGATGATAATGGAAACACCCTGAATCTTTATGTTAATGCACCAGTGGTTTGTTTCAGCTTTGAGGAATGTGGTTAGTGACTTACCCTGCTGGATAAGCGACAAGGCCAGTTCTGGGGTCACAGGCTAATCCTCTGCCTCCTGACACAGTTATGCCCAACACCTTCTCCAAAGTCACCTAGAGCATATAAGAAAAAAACAGTACTATGAAATGTGAGTGCAGTTCAAATAGACCCATAGCACAGATGCCGATGGTCTGGTTCACACCGGATCCCTGGTTCCTAGAAATCCACTGAGAAGCACCAGGTACAAAAGTAACCCCATTCAACTTTCAATACAGGCATAGGAAAATACTGCTGGGGTACAGAGAAGGAATTATCGACCCACTTATTACTTTCTCTATGCCAGAGCATTGCAAACAGAGGACTGCAAGCAGCAGATAGTACTGGTGAAAAGCTGGGATGCACATTCATTGACCACCCATTCCCATCCTCCCAGTAAGAGCAACATACCACTGTCTCTAGAGCTTGGCTCTTTCCTGAAAACTGTTTCCAGGCTGACACATTCTCTTTGTTGCCTCCATCCAGTGGTAGGTGGTTCAGCCTGGTCCCAGCCTTGTATTCCTAGGAACTGAATATTCAGTTTTTCCTAGGGTGCTTGAGTTGGAAATCACAGCTAGTGGTCAAAGGCATCCCTTGCCAGGAGTCATGAGACAGAACACCATAAACATAATTCAGAAGCCTGCTGCATACCAATGACCCTTGCAAGAGACAGTTATCTGAATGTCCCCACACTTCCCCTCAGGCAAAGATCCCCACTATTTTTAGGAAAACAAAAGAAATGCAACTGGGAAGAGTACTTGGAAGATACAAAGGCCTCTGTAGTAAGAAGCTGATAAAAGCAAAAAAAAAAAACCAAAAAAAACTAAAACGGGAGGACAGTTGACAAATGGACATGACACAATGTTTTGGGGAGCACTCCCTGGCAGAGAAAGCATCAGAATTCAGCGATTACCCCAAAGCAAAAGGCTGCAGTGGCATTACACAGCACAAAATCTGATTTGTGGCATGAAAGGACTCAACCTCTGAGCACAAACCAGTTGTCAGCCCTGGGGCTATTTTGACCGACACAAAATTATTCTCTTTCCTTTACATTTGCAGAGTTTAATTTTATTTATTATATATTTGATGCATACATTCCTCCTCAGCATTGCTGTCTGTGCCAAACTCAAGGATTTTACTGGGTCACAGTCTTCTGTTTATAATTATCATCATCTAAGTTATATTTGGTTAAAGCCTTAGGGGTATGGACACAGCATAAGAAGTTACTATTGTAATAATTACTACTGACTTTAATAGCTGCCCTGAAGATGAACATCTTGCTTTTATATGGACGTGGAGCACAAAAGGCAGGGGCGGGGCAGGTTTCCCACGCCACCCTGACCACACACCTTACCAGACCTGAGGAGTTTGGCTGCAGGGTGAGACACAAGGTCTCATGGAGCTCAAGGCTCAGGCTGCTAGGGAAGGAGTCAGAAGTAACCCCACACAGAGAAGCACCTTGATTCATCAGGTGAAGCAGGGCTGAGGTGCCACCACTTAACATGAGCCATGCAAGCTTTCAGTTAGTTCAGATTTGGCCTGCCTTCAAACAGTGACATGGAAAGTAGATTTCATATTCCAATCTCTGGAACATCTCAGTCATTTTTTCCCCTCTTATTAATAATATACCCCAAGTACTTTAAGACATTATGAGAAACCACCAAAATGTCCCCTTCCTTTGCAAACTGAGAATCTCTGAATACATGGCTTTTACAAAACTCCACTGAATTTTTCTTAAGAAGGAATATGTAATTAAAAATGCAGTTACAAATCCACTGATAAAGACAGGAACTAGTTTTGTTTCAACTTAATACTGGAACAAAAATGTGGTGGTTAGGGAGAGGAGTGGAGAAGGCCAGGAGGATATCTACTCTTCCAGACTTGTTAACAATACTTCAAAACATATCTTTTTAAAGCAGCTCAAAAAGATGCAGAAAGAACTCACTGCTTCTGCTGCTGAGATTCTGGCTAATATCAGCAGTTCCCAAACTAGAAGAGGTTTAAGTTCCTAAAGAAAATGCATTCTTTTGTGAAGGAGGAAGTGGAAGAGACATGTGCCATTCAAGTAGTTCCATCTAGATAAAGCACCAATTACTTGATGCTGTCAGCAAACACCAATTTAGAATGCTGTGATTACACTGTTCAGTGCGAGCTTTAGCAGAATTATAGTCTGGCTGTAATTCCCCCTATCCTAAAAGACACTGCTTGACCTTGGCTATGCAGATATTCCAGCAGCAATTCAGCAACCTACTTTCACCAACAGGTATGTTTTTGCTCTGCAAGGACATTTATCGAGCCTCTCAGTGTGAAGTCTTACCACAGCTGAGCTGATCTTACAGCAGCCTGTCTTGGAAGGGACAGTTCCTTCCTTCCTCATCCTACACAGCCCAGTGGCACCCCCCACCATTTCCCTCACTCCAGACAGCCCTGGCATGGCAATTACCTGTCCAGAAGGCCAAACCAGCAGAAAACCATGTTCCACTTTTTATTTTCTGTTTAATTTCTGTTTGCCAGACTGGGGAGAACCACAGGAAGTCAGTGGAGGTCCCCTGCTGCTCTGCCAAGAGACTTTTTATGGCAACACTAGGATGTGGAGTCTGCCTTTCTCCTATGGTCAACACACAGCTTGACATAAAAGGAGTAGCTCAGTCTTCCAGTCTAATTATTTTACTGCCAGTGAGTAGCTTCTGGCCTCCAACAGACCATTTATTCCTTTAGAGAAAGGCAACTCTCAAGGCCATACCTCTTATATTGACAGACCAAGTGCCACAGAAACAGGCACCTGTCTCTAGACTAAAGATTCACAATTAACTTTCTGAAAAAGGCTTCCCCCTCTTTTGCTCCCAGTCTTAACTTCAAAAACTTCCTCGTGTAAAGAACTTGAAAGGCAGGCCCACAAAGCCTATTCAAAGGCAGCACCTCCATTTGATAATAGTCAAGTATTAAAACCAACTTGCATCAAAAAAGAGTGCATATAAATTTAAAATGTGATCTTATGAGACTTGTGAGCTCCACTTCCACCAACCTGTGCACAATACACCGCAGCTTTTTCCCCATGACCAGCTTCCAGACTATGTGACATAGGGGCAAGTTATAGTAACTTTGTCACAAAACTTGGGAATGAAAAACATTTCAGAGAGAAAAAACAATAGGTAACAACACTGCATAAACTGGATTCTTCTCAATTTTTCCGCTAAAGTAAATAAATTCTTAATATGGTTAATTAGTGCAAAAACACATCAACTTTAACTTCCTAATCTGGAATTAAGATTTGTCAGCAAAGGGCAGATTTGATACAGGTCTGCCATTATCCCACATCTGAAGTTACCACTTCCTCCTGTGGTAAGGGCAGTCTCCCAGTCCTACACAGCCATAAACACTGCCACTCATATAAGTCTCCCAAGTAGTACTTCAGCACATCCCAGTCAGAAACAAATTATTTTGCACACCTTCCCAAGTCCGATCTGAGCTAACCACAGGACCTGGAAAGTTCCCCTGCAGATCTGAGACACTGTTCATTACCAATAGCTCCTCTGTTTGCCCAGTTTGCATCCTACAGTTGTCAGACATGTCACTGCTTGCTCAGGCCTTCACAGGCAACTAATGGGCCACCTCAACACCCTCATCCAAACCTGGAAACAACTGCAAGATTAAACCTGTCATTTGTACTAAATTAGAGGCAGGAGAGAAGGCTGACAAGCCTCATTTGTTACTTCATCTTGAGGCTTCTATTAATAGCATTTGGCACTTTCAGTCAAGGTTCTCTATGCGACTTGAGAGAGTTATTGAATTGATTCACACACAAAACACTTCTGCAGCTCATTTTGTGCTGCTAGCTGGAACCATCCCATCTCCATTCCTTTAAGGTCAACTTTTACTCAAATTTCAAGGCTCAATATACACTCTCAGACACCAAAACCTGTGCTGCTAACACCTGTCTTGCAAAATCCGATATTCAGCCATTTTACAGGATTAAATTTAAATAAATTAGGTTCCTTGGAACTGCACAAATGTGTGTAAAGAAATTTTTGTGCCTAAACAGATCCCTTGCCCTGTTTCTTCCACGTCAAATTCCAACACCATCAGACAGGTAGGACAAAATCAGCAGAGCCCTGAATTGTAGGACTCAAGGTACCAAGAGATATTCACAGCAGCTGTACCTTCCCAGAAAGAGGTCTCACTGCAGCCCAATCCCACATGGAAGTCAAAGAGCATATCTGAGAGCAGCCCTTGCTTCCATCAGGCAGTCCCACACTGCACGTGGGGAAAGCCCATGCTTGGGGGAAGAAGCTGTGCCATCTTTCCCTTCCTACTGAGGTGCAGATAATAATTTCAGAAAGACTGATCTAAACAGCCCCAGCCAGCCTCACTCAGCTTTTCAGAAAATTCAATGTCTGACCAGCTGCACCCAGGTCTCAGAGTGAGTTTTGTACTTGCATGAGCTGTTTCTGTTGGTTTGAGGAAGTTACCACAAACAATTGCTTCCATATGCTATAAGAACAACACAGAAATCCCTGAAGGATCAGCCTAACTTCACCCCCTGCAAACACTTTGCTCTTTCCCACCATTTGCATTCCTTTGGGACCATCTAGACTTGCAAAGCCACACAGGAGTACAGCAGACAAACGCTGTGGCCTGCACATCCAGCCAAGACTCTGTTAGAAAGCAGTAATAAACACACCCAACACAGCAATAATTTCCACAGGTGCCAAATGGGACAATCTCATCACATGGACAGTCCTGCCTGTCACAGGCACTCTGCCTACAGCTGCACTGTTTCACTACTGAACCCCTGCTGCTGGGTAGGAGCTCCTGTATCTGTGCCTGTTTGCACACCAGCAGATTTCTGTGCTCTGCCTTCATCTTAAAAGAAAGAGAGAAAAAGACATTTTCAAGACAAAGCCATCTTTAGGCTTTAGGCCACCAGGCATCCCTCAAAGAGTTTTGACTGTAGGCTGAATAATAGCCTGCTGCCACCCACCCCACCATTCTCCCCAGGCCAGCAAAAGACTAAGTGGGAGTTCAACAGTACTTCAGCTCTTCATCCCCACACTCATATAACAAAGAAATTAGAGTTTTCTGACTTGATTATCTCACCTCCTGCCTTCTTATGCTAACTTCATCCTCTTTTAGGCCCAAAATCTCATCCTTCACTACAAGCACAATTTATTTAAGCATGGAAATGAAAAAGCAAAGCATTTGAGAGGATTTGTGCTACTCTCCAGTGCTCAAAATGGCAACCAAGGGGAGAAAACTGATGTTACTGTACAGGGCTGCCCACAAGCCCCAATACCTACAGCATCAGACAAGAGAAAACCATGTTCAGCAAGCAGATCATGTCTGTTCCAGACTGCATGAGATTGGCCCCCTTGGATCAGAGACCAATATCTAGCCCTGGTTTCTTTCTCCATTTGCTGCCAAAAGCAAAGGAGGAAAGTCAGGAAGAACGGTAAAAAGAAATGTATGGATAAAGTTTAAGATCAAGGAAAACAAATTTGATTCTTTCTCACCTTCTGTCAGTCTTCCAGTCTAAAATAGATTTTCTCTATTTTTAACTTACTTCAGTAGAATTCTCTACCATGAGCTTATCCACTCTGTCTATAAAAGCTTAGTATTCACCACATCTTTTGGCAAGGCATCTTTTGGCAACTCTACCAGTCTGATATACTGCAAGATGAACCATCTTTCATTATTTGTTTTTAACTTCACTTCTAATAGTTTTATTTTACATGCCTCAATCCTTTTATGGGAAGAGACAGTGAACAGTCAGTCCCTAGACACCACCTTTAGGTGGTTCACAATTTTGTAAGGAGCTATACTATCACCCTAAGTCACCTGTGTTCCAAGTACAAGAGTCTTCCTGAAGTCACTTAATGGCTCTCCTGAAAGCCATTCCATATCCTTTATCAGTTCTTCTGTGAAGGCCTTTCCATGTGCCCTACATTATTCCTGAGATGAAAGGGAAACACCAAGACCACATGCAGCTTTCCAGACATGGCCACAGCAAGTGCTTACAGAGCAGGACTATATAGCTTGTTTTATTTTCCATTTTTTCCCATTAATACCTTACTCTCAATCTGCCTAAGATAATTTGCAGAGAGAAACAAAGAAGTCAGCCTGCTCAACAAAGTCACAGATAAGAACTACTGCTGCCTTGCATTTGGAAACTTATCACCAATTCCATCCTGTCTGTTCCCCACGGAATGAAAAATCCTATTCTTGAATTAATAGTTTGATTTCAACATGCCCCTTTCTCTCCATGCCATTGTGAGCATTTATGATCAAAAGCATCCTCAGAGACAGTTCTTGCAGCACAACTATTCCAATCCACTCCAGAATGGCTACTTCAGTAAATATCCACAAGCAGTCAAGTTCTATTTTAAAAGCCTTCCCATGGGCCAATGTATAACACAGTTAACATTCAAATCCATTTAATTAAGCAGAGGCATGGAGTCAGCATGAGAAGACAACATCCATCAGAGTTCATCTACTGTCCACTGCACAATGTGCCTGCCCTCATCCATCTCTCCTGTTTGAAAGCAGGCATATTAATAATACATGTGCCAAGGCACGTGCTTCTGAAAAAGCAAAGGACACAGAAATCCCTGAGATACAAAACCCCTGAGGGTTACTTTGAAAAGCCTTCCCTAGAAGATCAAGTAATCGGTAGTAAGTAAGTAACAATCTTGCACAGGGAAGTGGCTACATAATCATCTGTTCTTTAGCCTTAAAAAAAAGAAAAAGAAAAAAAAAAAAAGCCTTTACTGGTCTACTTGAGACCCCAGTGCTCTTTGTTCCAATACAGTGACACAGGGAGCTCCAACATCAGGCCTGAGTTTCACAACAGCACCATGGTTTGCATGTCTGTCTCTCTACATTCTGCTCCCAAGAGTTTTCAGCACCTCTGCATGCACTCCAACATGTTTTCCATGCTGCTACACAGCAAAGTCGTATCAACGCACTCTGGCATCCAATACGTGAAAATGCTGAAAATGTAGCTGTACATTGTCAGCGTCAGCATTTAAGAAATAGCTGTCTATCTTACATAAGTGAAATTTGATACAGAGCGCCAAATCTCACAGCTGGCCCTGTTTGTACATCTCTGCTGCTGCTGCCCCCGAGCCCCTCCGCAAAAAAACACATCCAACCTCCAGGGAGCAGTGCACACGTTGTAGGCGCTAATCCATTGTCTGAACACACTGTCTGATGTCCTGTTACTGCTGCAGAAAAACAAAGGCTTGAAGTTTTACATTTAGTTCTGCTGAGCTTCGTTTGGCACATGAAACACAGAGCACTAATTACATTATACTGTTCTACTTAAGGGGCTGTCAGCATTTCCACTGCAAAGCTTTCATTTCAGGGCTTTATAACACAGCTGTGAAATACTCATTTTGCACTTCAGCTTAACATGCAAAAGTCTGGCTTTGGACCAGATTCCCCTGCCTTTTCTTTTTTTTGGGGGGGGGGTGGTGGGGGAGTTAGGGTTTTTTTTATTGTTGGTCTGGCAGGGGAAGGGCTGAAGATGGGTGGACGGAATTAACTGCAGGAGGTGTTTGATTTACAAAAGCACACAAACAACAAAACCGCTCAGCTCCATAGTTGATTTCTGGCATTCATCTACCCAATGTGTTCCCCTGCTTTTGTATATGCATAAAAACTACACACTTTTAAATTTCTTTTACATATATATATATATATATATAGATTATATGTTTTTAAAGATGTTTTTCTATGCTCTCCTTTTTCTCCAGCCAGTCTTTCTTCCCTCAGCAACCAGCACTAGGAAAGACTAGTGTCTTGACAAGCCTGGACACTGAGAATATTCCACCTGCAAAAGGCAGTAGCAAACCAAGCTCCAACACATGACCCATTCAAGAGGTCTCTGGCTGACAGAGCAATCTCCTTTTCTCTCACTGTAAGCCTTGCCCACAGCCACCATTGCACACTCACATCAACTGCCCAATTGACCCTCCAGGAACTACTGCAAGACCATGAAATTGGTTTAATGCAATCCACAGCGCAAATTTGTTCTGACATTTGAGGTGTTTCCAGCCAATGCCCAGTTTACAGCAGTACTCATGGGAAAAAGGATTCAGAGCTCTGAGCAAGCCCTCACAATTAACTAATTGAAAAAACCCAATCTTTTTGGAAGAGGAAAAAACCACAAAAACTCACTAAGCAAAACAAAACAGAAAAACACCTGACCAGAACATCACAGTATGACACAAGCAGTTGCCAACTCTATGCAATTTGATTTCAAGATAACCACTTTAAGAACATCAGGGAACAATCTCCCCAACATAAGTTATGAATGGCACTCCTTGGCACGAGAATAGCAAGATCAAAATCTGACTTGCTGAAAGGTTTTGAATCACTGAGTTATGGGAAGCATTACATTACATTTGTAAACCTGCATAAAAGCAGATATGGGATGGGGGTATTCCAGTGGAAGTGCTGACCCTCAGCTCTAATGGCTCTGCCAGGAATGCTGCAGAGGGGTTGCAACAGGGATGTGCACACATTTATTCAAAATTATCCAGATGGTTGGAAAAACAGAACAAATCAGGGATGAAGGTGGGAGAAACCGAACACAAGCAGCCCACAGGCTGTGTCTTTCCACAGTGTGCGTGCATTTGTCCATGTCTCCACAGAGCCTCTCTTGCCTGCTCTCCCCTCCTGGCCTCCCTACCGTGCTGGCCGCTTTCAGTCCAATTCCAGCTGTCAGGGCAGCATTCCTGACCCATCAGCCCCAGCTGTCAGGGGCTATGTGCTGAATCTGCACTCTGCTGCCTTCTTCATGCACCTGAAGAAAGGCAGTCCCGGGAAGGCCATAAATACCATTGCATAGCCCCAGGGAGTGGGTGGGAGGCTATTAAAAGAACTTCTACCAGCAACCATAGTGAGGGAACTTAGAACTGGCAGAAGAACACACCTGCAAGCGTTACTGCAGCCTGCAAACAGGACACATAGTTAATTTCCTACTGGCCTCTACAGCACAATCTAGCCATCATTAAATAATCTTCTGTTTCTTCAGTTAGCACCAGCCTGGACCACAAATTTTCTCTTTCCTACCCCCACACCAAGTTCAATTTCTTCCTAAATACTGCAGGTTTGAGGAGGGGTCCAGGTAACCTTACAAACTCCGGCTAAAGGCATGACAAGCAGTGGTTTCTCCTCCTTCTACCATTCAGTCATTCTCACTGTAAAAGCAACACCAACTCAGACTTACATAAGATTTCACAAAATTTTCAGAAAATCTGAGCTTCAGAGGTACAAGCATAGTGAAGGGACAGGGACAAAGCGTGTAAATCGTCCACCACTGTCATCCATCAGCGTTGTCATTGAGGCTATTTTGACTTTGGTGTGGGAAATTCTTTTTTGTTGATGTAAGCAAAGTTTGTGAAGACCGTGTGAGGAATGCATTAAATTTCTGCATTAAAAAGAAATGTGAATTAAGAATTTCTTTCTTAAAAAGAAAAAGTGACATCAAACAGGTTACAGGTATTGCTGGTACATAGAGCCAATCCTGATTTGTTGCAGACTAAGCATCTGCACACGGAGTCAACTGGACCAGCTCCTCAGGCAGTTAAGCCCTATGTAACAAAACAGAGACACCTCTGTGTGGGCAGGCTTCAAAGAAACCCTTCCTTGAGCTCTTGGGACATGGAATTCTGCAGGATCACTCCTTCACAAGGAACAGATGTTTCTACTTTGAAAATGTGCATTACTTTTTCACCAGGAAAGAGAGCAGCCGAGATACCATACTTTACATAGGGTATGCTTTTGCCCTCCCACATAGGCAATTTGTCCAATGATTTTTTTTTTCTTTGTAGTAGAAGATGAAGCCAACTCACTTTCCCCTGCATCAAGAACTACTCCTACAAGTTTTAGGTGCAAATGTGAATTTGCAGCACTCCTCTAATCTGTCCCAACAGTGGAGAACAGTGGAAGCAACTTCTGACTTTCTGGCAGTCATACATATTGGTCTCCCCGAGGTCTATGCACAGGGGCCTGAATATAGGCAAAGAAAGTGCTTCAGTGAGAAGAAACAGGAAAAAAAAAAAAAAAAAAAGCACCAATATAGCTCCCTTGGGCAGAGTTTCAGTTACTCATATAAGGGTTTGAAATCAAGCAGGAACAAATGGTTCCCTCAGCATAAGGGTCACTGTTCATCATCATTAATCATCGCCTCCCAGATAGGAAAGGCTCTTTCCCCTCTGTTTCGCTCAGACTTTAGCACTCACAAGAAGCAAGAGACAAGAAAAAAGAAAAGAGCCAAACAGGAATGTTGGCACAGGCTGGCAAGGCTGCTCCCTCTGTGGCTTTGCTGAAGTCCCTCCTCTTGGTCCTAACCCTGAGCTGAGCGTGCTCCTAAATGCAAACAGGCAACAGTTAAAAGTCCACAGTTCCTCAGGCATACGCTCCAAAGAAACCGTGGCAGCACCACATAATTCTTGACTCTGCAGCAGTCAAACACAGGGGCCGTAACACAGCACTTCTAACAATGATACCATCATGGCAAGGAGCTCCCCCTAAATCACCTCCTGCTGAACTCTATAAACAACGCATACATTCAAACTAAACTTGGACACAGAGAAGACAGACTGAAAGAGAGGGAGCAGAAAGCCTTCCCCACAGTCAACCCTGCTGAGGGGAACCACAGAAGGAAAGCCACTTCAGCACTTCAAGAAAAGCATCATGTTACAATCTCCTTCCCCTTAATTTCTTCTTTGGAGCTTATTTTTGGTGTAAACGGATCTGTGAACTGTTTGACAAGGCTTGAGGGAACACACAGAGCTATGCAGGATGAAGAGAAGCCTTTTGATCAGCCTGCCTGAGGCAACACACATAATTCATTTGTGATTTCTTTATTCACCCATGACCCATGCCAAATCAATTAATTTTTATCCTTCACCAGTGATTTACACAGCCATTCTGCCCTAAAAGTCTTTGACTGCCAGATCTCACCCCTACCTACCCACCCCACATTGTCATGAAGGCAACTATGCCTTCCAGAGAAGGACACAGCTGTAGGAAGTCTTAAAGAGACTGTAAGTAGTGTCTTAAAGAGACTATAAGTAAAAGCCCCACCTTTTCATGTTTGGATTCCTTACATGGAGCAGGTATCTCTCCCTGCCATAGGAGGTCAAAGACCTCACCTCTCCTGTCACATGAAGGATCTTGCCTGTACCACCTGAACCACCCCAGGACAAGACACCTTGCCCTCCCATGCATGCATCTCCCTAAGATTTCAGTGATGTTATGGAGGAAAGCACATACTTGCATCCTCTGGGAATAAGAAAACAGTTTTGTTGTAAGCTGATTTAAATTATGTTAAGAAATTACATATCAGCAATTTAAAAGATGCTAAGACGGGAATAAATACAACAGGAAGGACAGAGTAAGCACAAGGCATTTATCACACAGACAACATCCCTGTGGAAGGAGGTAGGAGGCAAACAGATTAGTATTCCATCTCTCCCTAAATATTGTCTGAACTATTTATTATTTGTTTCACAGTACTTGGAAGAAGTCCCAACAAACACGAACCCCTCCTGTACTTACAGCAACTTGTATTCTCACACAGCTGGAAATCTACAACTGAGTGTAAGAGGACTTGGTGGCAATACCACACAAACACTGATGTTAAATGTCTTGAACATGCAACAAATTAGCAACAGAACTGGGAATAATCTTACTCCCTCCCAGATTTCAGCAATCTACTGCATAGATCCTGCTGCACCACTGTTGTACCTCACTCCTGCTTGAAGCCAAGGACAGTATTTTCAAAGGATGCTTAACAATTAATCAAAAGAAAGCATGAGAAATTCCTTTATTTTGCCCAAGCCAACCAGTATATATAGAAGGAGACATTCAAGATTCCTGCCCGTCCCCAGCCAGCACTCACTGCCTAGCTCTAGACAATCCCTTCCTGCACTCTTCTCTGCCCTCTGCTCCAAAGAATAAGCTTCTTACAGAATAGACTTTATCAGTATCTTGCCCTTTATGCATCCTGGAATTAAGAAGCTCTTCACATCTGTCCATCAACATGCATATTGTGTACCCAAGAGATTTGTCCTGACAGACAGAAAGGAGACCACATCCCCCAGGGGAATCATTACATAGGAACATGGGCCAAAGATTCATAAAGCAAACTGAAGAGAACAGCACAAGCACTGACTTCCATCATCTCCTCAATAAACCTGCTGCCACGTCCCCTCCTGTTACAGTACAGGGGAAAGCCCTTCACCTGTAACACGGTGTTCCTGTCACTTGCTCCTGCTGCTCAGCCACCAGCACACACAACTCCAGCAAACCCACTTGTGTTCACTTAGGTACACACCACTGAGCCATCTTTCTGCTGCAAAGATGCAAAATGGTACCCCAGGAGAAGCAATCATCATCCAATAGTCACAGCAGACACAGAATTCAGTTTAGTCTTTTCCAAATAGTTCAAATTTCTTACAAGTTTTATGACCTAGACCCAGCATCCCAAAGAACTCTTCCTGTAAGTCAGCAGCAAGAAACACCATCAATCCTCTCACTTTTGCACACACACACAGAGGAAACCACCACTAGACAATAAACCACAGAGAGACAAAAGGTTATAAAGGTAACTACAAAGCAATCCTAAACAAACTCATTAAGTCCTTCATTCAACTTGCTTTCATTCTTCACTTACTCTGCCCTTAAATCACTTCTTCCTGTGATTTTTCCCAAGCACTTTTCAGTTTCTTTCCCTGAAGGAAACTAATTTTGTAAACAAGGGATACAGTAGTCCAACACAAGATGATGTATTTGAGTAGCTGTTAAAGTGACTTAACAGAAAGAAAAAAAATTGAGTAGGCTGCCATCTAAGTCCCTTAAAACCCTAAAAGAGGGAGTAGCTCTGGGAAAAAAAGTCTCTTCTAGCTTGCATTTAGGTCCAGGAGCATGAGTAACTGGTAGAATTACCAAATATGAGAACTGAGGAAGTAAAACCATACTCAGAGGAAACAATTTTTATCCACAGACTCTAAGAATCTTTGTTTTTGTTATCAAGTGGTTTCTGTCATGTTTCAAACCTTTGCGATAACCACCATTTCTTTACTGCTCTTGTTTAGAAATTCAGAAAGCCCTGGAACCAACTCCTGTTGCTTCAACACTTCACAAAGCACTGCTGCTTTTAAATTTCTAGTTCTTAGCAAAAATTGCTATTGTAAAAAGCAAAATGCAAAAGTAGAGATTATGGAACTCCAGTCTTCAGCAGAGGTGAAATCCTCCCAGTTTCATGGTAAATAGCTTTAGACACATTCACCTACTTAGAAGCATTTAGCAGAATCTCTCTGGATAAGAAATAACTTTGAGTGACACATGTAGTTCAGAAATATCTGAACTAAGCACATTTCTGCAGTTTAAAGAAGGTAGATAGTAACCAGGCAAAATTTGAAGATCGAAGCAACCCAAGAGAAAACATCGCTGTTGACTGACATTTGTGCTGAACCACCATGCTAACTCTGGTCAAACTGTATTTTTCTCCAGCAAAAAGAGAGCAGTAAAGCTTCTAAGCAGCTTTTGTCCACTCCCTGCTGCGGTGCACTGGCAGAGAGGTAGTGGGCAACTGCTGGATACAAGTTTCACTGTCACCCCTGCACCAGAACTAGCTCCTGCATGAAGCCGGGCTGCAATTCCCATCACCAGCCAGAGAAGAGGTGTTGGATGAAACAGAGCTGATGGCCTGCCAGAATTGAATAAACACAGCTGATGATTTGAACTCTTAAACAAAAATGCAGAAAGAAATGACTGTAGAATTGTTTGTGGAGCACTGAAACCTGAAAACTTTCCCACATGTACACAGTCTTGTGTCTCTTCTAATTGCATCAGACTGTTTAAGGAAAGAAAATACTTCCACCTGCAAACATTGCTGCAGGTTGATGCCTGCAATAGAGCACTTAACACTGTGGAAGGATCTGTTTAAAAATTAGCCAAAGACAAAAGAAGTACTTGGAGTGTAAAGATGCAATTAACATCATCCACAAGCAAAGACTAAAACTGGCTGCTCAGTGCTTATCAGTACTTTCTGCTATTTCTACAGAGGTCATTTCCTGCATTTCCTTTAGGTGAGATACAAACCTATTACTGATGGAAAGGCTCACAGAAATTAGCACAATCTGCCACAGCAGTCAAGCTGACCAAGCAAATACTTGCACTAAACAATCTCGACGTAGAACCAGAAAGCTACTTCTAAATTGCAAGAGTTACGTTCACAAGTACAGCCTGGGAGAAGTCCTATGCACACTCCCCATGATTCAAAAGATGATAGCAGCATGCCGATGCACCTGTGAAACCACAGACAATGCCACTTCAAAATTCTGCTCCCTACAATGTGTGACATCATGATGATCAAGGCAGCTCCACAAGTACCTGTCTAACAGTTTGAGGGGGAAAACATCTGACAATTCCAGCAAGCTCAGCAACAGTTCTGGAGTCACAAACAACTAAGACTGCCACAGACCAAACTCTGTGGTGTTGGACCACCAGGCTGCTGCAAACTGAATCCTATCGGATTTCTGACAGATGTTTCACCACAAGAGAAAAGAACCGAACAATCTTCAAGCAGGAAGCCAATGCTCCAGACCCAAGCACTTATGCTCTCCCCTGAAGGCATGCCATATGGCATTTTCTTGTTGCTTTCAGCCACCTTCCACAGCCTTTTCCACTGAAGATAAAGTATCTGGGAAGTCATCTTGAATCAGATGTGAGGAAGGGAAGCGCTGGGTCTACCACTTTCTTCTATTTATACCAACAACACTACTGGACCAGTTCAAACATATTTTATATATAGTTCTGTGGCTTATTTCCAGGCAGAAGTAATTCAATGCTGGTGTACATATGTTTAGACCACAGCAATTGGAAACAATGTCCCATAAACTCTGTTAACTGCTACTCCACTGTAACCAGAACAGGCTCTACAACTGCAGAAACACAAGCCATGATAGGAAAAAAAAAATTAAAAGTTATCCACCCAGAAGCTAAATAAGCCACTTGCCACCTGCACAGCACTGACAGACTTCCACTGTAGCCCCAACAGATTTATAGCTGTAAGTTAACAGCCAGCTCTTGTCACATCAAGATATAGTGTCTGACTGCCAAGATACCACATGGAGGTGACCAGGGTGTGGGCCAACATGAGGGCAGACATGCAATACACAGAGCATCTGCCAGTATCCACTTGCATTTTGTAAACTTAAGAGTGGGCAAACAGAAGACAGTTAGATGTGCACAGCTCTATTTGCAAACCCTGTACTGGAAATATCAGCAGTGCTACCATATTTCAATGAGTCTGACATGAACCCAGTACCCATAAACTCACACACTGAAAAGAAACAAGAATGGCAAGGAGCAGGAGCCCTGGCCCAACACCTAAAGGGTATTTACCTCAGCACTGCAGAGGCCTCAGTGACACAGATGAGGAAGACACTTGCTAGAAACCTCACAGGTTACTGATGCCAGTGCTGAGCCTAGGCTTTAACACGACCTCAGTTGAGCCAAGCTGCAAACAGCAGCCCACATGAAGAAAAGCAAGAGGTGATAATTACCATGCCTTTCACCAGACTGTCCTTCTCACAGCTTCAAACACAGCCCTGTCAGTCCTCCCAATATGCATAAAAACAACCTTTCATCACATTTTTCTCTGCAGTAACTAAATAGCGGGAGGGTGGACGGGGAGACAGATATGTGATTAACATGTTTTTTAAAAAAGCTTGCCTTTCTTTTGCCTGAACCCAATGGGACTGAACTTTAAGGAGGAGGAAAGTATAACCAACACTTCAGAAGCATCTAAAAAGGTAAGGCACCTTTGGTTATGGGAAGTGGAAAAGTTAATGACCGCCATCTCAGGCCTCTGAAGAAACAGGCGTCTCTTTTCCTGGAGTATAAATAACCTAGCTTTATCCTGCATAAACCTGTTTGCAACTTCAGGGATGGAACTGCCCTTCCTGAACATGCCAGGTCAGCATCTTACTTAGATCAAAGGAGGTTCTGACACTCTGTCATAAAGCTTGTAGATGGGGAGAAAGGGGGAAACAAATTTCAGGGGTGATAATAGGGGTACAAAATAAAAATGTAATTTCTCTGATCAACTGCTTATCTGGGGAATGTGAAACAGAGAAAGAGAAACAGAAAAAGTCTCTGTTCCAGGTTTCACAGGACTGGTTAGCAATACATTCAAGAAATATGGATTATTGAACAAAGTGCTGCTGAGCTGGTCAAAACAACATGATGAAGATAACTGCATGATATACATATAAGGCATGCACACAGATACAGTTACGTGCACTAAATGAATCATCACACATAGACTCTGATCTTGCAGTTGGCCACAGAGACACTTATCTTTACATTCATTGGGTGAAATGAACCACTCACACTCTACCTCACCACAAAATTAAGCACATGCTGAAGCACCCACAGGAATGGTGCCAGAGTTTGCATTCAGTTTTCTTTTAAACCTTTCAAGGTCATCACGACTCTAAAAATGTTACAAAGAGTTGTGTAAGACTGTGTACATTACAGCTGAAACATAATACCACTGTCACTTTATAAGCAGGGGAAAAGAGCAGGTTGTAAGTTACTGTACTGACAGGCACACTAAGAAAAGTAACATACACTCAACCAGAACAGCCTACGAGCTTTGTATTAAACACACACACACACACAGAAAAATAGAAACATAATCATACCATCATCCAACCAGGCCTCAGCATTTAAGTACGCTCTACAAGGCAAAACCCTGCTTGGCAGCTCTTTACAGTACTTTCCTTTCTGGGGATCTGAGAAAAGCATCCAAGTGAAATCACAGCAGAAACTGGGAGAGCAGGACATGGGACAAAACACAGGCAGCAGACCTGGAAGCAAATTCCTCTTCCAGAGAGATAACTGCAATGCATAGACAACATTCCCTCTGCTGTCCAGAGACAAGACCCTCTCCCCAGCAAGGGAAACCACCCACTTTGACATTTTATGATGGATTTTGTTTCTAAGCCTTTCTTTCTGTCCTAACTGCTTCTGCAGCTACAGAGATCACTAATAATTCATAGTTCTGCCATATCCTCAGCATGAGAGCTCCTCAACTCAACTAATCCCAAATGTTGCACAAACATGTTTCAGGCCCCCAACTCCCTTCCCCACAACCCAGGGCAGGAATACCAGCTCGTCTCTGTCTGGACAGTTATAGTACTCTTTACACGGCCTCCTCCTCTCCTCCACCAATGCTGCCAGCTAAGGAGGGACGGGTTGCTCTTCCCAGTACAAGAGGCCCTAAGTGCCAGAAAAAACTAGGAGCAGAAAGGAAGAGATTATTTTGCTTGCCAACAAACCTTTAGGCAGTAGGTGATGAGTGTTCCCAATTGTTTTAAACCTCTGGAAAATACTGACAGCAAAACTAAATGCCTTTTTGCAACAAGCACTCTTCTTTTCCCAGGAGAACATCATATGACTGTCCACAGCAAGCAGTATTTCTCAACCCCTGGTAACCTCAGAGATCTCCAGGTGCCCTGTAAAACACTTGTCTTTTACCAAAGAGGCAGATTTTTCCAAACTCATGAGACAATTCAGTTTCCTTGGCAGAAATGCAAAGCCAGAAGATGCCTTACCATGGTGGGCAATGTTATTACCCAGGGCAACCTGGTGGTCTTTCCCAGCCTTGCTGGTCAGCCAGGAACTTTGGCCACCAGAGTTCCACCATGAAGGTCCAGGCACTGTCTGGAACAACACAGACTCTGAGTGTGTTATAGACAGTTGCTATATTATAGACTGGGAGCTTGGTTGACTCCTTTTCCCAAACATGTGTTTAAACTAAGCTTTGCAGGCTTACCAAGGGCCACAGGGCCCTCCCCAGGCACCAGCTACCCACAGAGCCAGAGGCAGGGTTACAGTGCCCCTGCTCAAGCACACCACGTGTCCATGGCCACAGGAGGCTGCAGCACCTGGAAGAAGCCAAGGCGGAAGCCATGAAGTTGCCAGCAAGTGGGCATGCCAGGCCATGCAATTGTGGCCTGAGTGCTGTGCAGCCCACTGGCTGTCACCCCAGCTCCAGAAGGCCATGTAGAAAGTCATTAATCAACCTCCTGGCCATTTTATTAACAGCTGTGTTTACACACTGACACTCCTGGGCAGAGACATTCATTCCAAGAGCCTGGAGCAGCTTCGACACACGGCAGAGATAGCCCAGGCACTGCATCTTCTCCCCCAACACCACACTCATTTTTCCACTGATGGCTCCATCAAAAAAGTATTTTGTGCAGGTTTCGAACATCAAAAAGGTTATTTGCAGTCCTGCCACAGAAAATGGGCCAAGAACTTCACAAAGCAAGTGTCCATAAACCAGTTACCACAAAAGTGATGGAGGAGACCTGCTCTTTCAGAAGTTACAGCCAAAGCAAGCAATGGTGAGGAAACTGAAGAAAGCTGCCTCTCACCCAGAGCACCTCTCCCTCATCCTCCCCCAGCACCAGTTATTCACGCTGCTGATTGCGTGTTAATACATCTCAACAGCTTAACTCGGGAAGCCTGCAGAGACAGGCAGCACAAGCCACGGATTATCAGGGAGGAAGATTATCCTCCCAGTGCAGGGGACAGTAGAATCCCATTTCCAGCCTCAAAAGCTGCTCAGGCTTCTAGAAACAGCTACATTCATTGAGGCCTACCACAGACCCATCAGAAATACTTGTTCGTGCATTAAGAATACTCTGTCATCTTGTATCCATTCCACTCAACCACCTCCCACATAGCAGGCTTTGGGGCAGACACTGGGCAAACACTCTCCAGCCAGCCCTCATAGTTTGGAAAGGTACACAGAACCATATCTAAAGTCTATCTGGCCACGATTCAGTCCAAGAAAACTAGATGAGCTGGGACAAGATGGGCTTAAGCGCAAAAAGCAGATCCCAAATTTGTCAGTTCTAGTTTACAGTCTGCAATGCTTTTGGACCCAGCTACTCAAGAAGGATGACACCCTCAAAGCAGGTTTGAAACAACTATGCTCAGAACCGCTATACCTAGTTCAAAACTGGGAGATAAACCAAACACAAGGAGTTATGCAGCTGTTTTAAAGCCCTGGACACTGGGATGCTTTGCAGAAAGTGGAAAAGTATCCTGTCTGTTTTACCCTGAGGAAAAAAAGAGGCTCAGAGACAGTCTGAAAAGCAGAGCACAGAACATAAAAACTTTAATTGTATTTTAAATGAAAATTACACAGCTCTATTTCAAGATTCACTCTACCTTTATACAGTCCAGCAGCACAGAACTGGTTAAAAGCATGATAAACCTCACTCAGCCCACACAAAGCTCTTGCAGAAAAGACTAGTATTGATGAAACATAACTGTCAGAAAGAAGTTCTTTCACTGGTATAGCCTGTTTCTCTGAGGAACAGGATCGTTCAATAGACTCTTTTGATACTGTGTTAGCATTAAGACAGCTTGGTTTTGGATCTCAGCTCACTAATTCTTTCTAGCACAGGCAAGTGCTTAGCCAAGTACACCCTGACAGTCATGCTCCCTCAGGATACCTCTGACACCATCCCTATTCCCTCATGGTTCCAGTCACAGCATGGCCACGGCCAAAGCACAGAGCACAGTGAATTCTGAGCACCAAGACCTGCCACCAAATAAGGAGGCAGGTCTTGCAGACACTTCTTTCACCCTCAGTCTTATTCAATGTTTCAGGATCTCCAGCATCTAGACTGCCTTTGGGACTGTGCAACGAACTCAAGCTCCTTTGGTGCAAAGCCTGGCCTGAGCCATGGTGCATTTATTTATTTTTTTTTTGCAAATGAAAGCATCCCCAGTACAAACAAGACTTCAAAGGCAAGCAGCCCCTTATGTACTACTCAAAGGTGAGCAGCCAATTTCAAAGCCCTTGACAGACCTCAAAGGCTACGACTGTTGAGCACAGGAGAGGTAGCTAGCACTTCAATACTGGCACTTCAAACAGCTGCCCTGTGCTGGGCCTGTCTGTCAATAGGGAAGGGTTTCTGAAGAGGCAGCACTGTTTTTCACAGTGCCTACTTGGGAGCAGAAACAGGAGCAGGAAGCTTTACAACTCTATAGCTTTGGTCCTTGTCCTTGAATCCATGGACACTGCCATAATGCTACTTTCTCCTTTCAGAAACTCCTCCATCTGCTCGCTCAAGACATTTGTTAATGTTATGACTCTCTACTAAGATGGAACCTCTGATAAACTACTATATTCCAGAGAAAGGAATCTCTCTGGATCCATGATGGGGGAAATTTTAAACTGTGCAAAATGTCAGGGAGATGCAGAAATTAAAGAAGCATCACTGTAAAGAAGGAATGCCATTGTTAAAACTCCATGGGGTAAGAAATCTTGTATCAGTTGTTATATCACATTAGCTACCTTGACCAACTGTGAATTTTAATACTGTATTTGGGAGAACAAGCAGGTCTGACTTTTATTGCTATTAACTTGGAAATTCTGAATACACCAGCAGTTCATAGTCTTCTACAGTACTATTTTCAATCAGTTTCCTCACAGTAACTAACAACAGTACTGGTCTCCTGGGACACTAGCAAATTTACAAGGCTTACTGGGGTTTCCACAGCTCTAATTCTTATGGTGCTTAATCTGCTTGAGCTTGTTGGAAAGTCATCATCACCAGAGCTATTGAAATCATTACTGACAATGGGACCAAGTCAGTATTTACAACAGCACAGTTTGCACATTTTCAAGCAAATAATCTTAAATGAACACAAGTACCCCTTACATGGGAGAGGTGAGAAACATCCCTGGTAACCTACAAGAGATTGGGCTTTGTGACTATGGCTAGGACTTGGCCTTAGAGGATGAAGATTCAATTTCTAGGTCTGCCTCAGACTTCCTGTGGGAGTTTGGAACCATGTCTGTATAGAAAAAGCATATTCCATTCTCTCCACCCCTTTAGCTTTTTAAGCCTGAAGCTCCTCTGGACTGGGTCTACTTTATCCCATCTGTCCAGCGCTCACCAAAGCAAGGTAGAGAGATGGGATGTTCTTGCAGTCTGTGGTCATACAAATACTAACAACAAGTCACCTTTGCATTGATATTTTTGAATACTGATCACACAGCACAGCTGATTACAACAGTTGAAGGCCCCAGTTGCACTTCCCTTGCACAACACATGAACGTGCTCAGGGCAAGGATAAGCAGCCCTGTGGTGAAAGGAAATAGTAGGAGGGTTTTCTGAATTGCAGTAGCCGCCCTTTGGTGGGTACAGCCTCAGCAAAGCCTAAAGGGATTCAGGCACAAGGACCAGCCCACATCTGGAGCTGGGAACCAGAGCAGCGAGCGTGCCGCAACCCTGCTATGCACATACCAGAGCCCTCAGAAACTGCCAGCTATGCGGAGGCAGGTACACCAGGCACAAACACAAGCCTGAAGTAACTGAAACTGGGCTTGGTGATAGTTAATTATTCAGTCCTTAGCTGGGATCACTAAGCATTAATGTCAGGGCTAAGCACTGTTTGAGTGCCATGTAAACACCACTCCTGGCACCAAACATCAAAACCTTTGAAAAAAGCCAAAGAGTAGCTAGTATATGTTGTTTGCTTTCAAGCTCACAGAGAAAATGGTACCAAGCCTAATCAAGCAACTTCTCCCCAGGACCTGATCAACAGGAAACAAAATACCTACTTCAATTTTCCAGGTCATCAAAATGCTGACCACCACTTTCTCAGCCAGAAATGGAGGTGGTGCCCTGTAGTTACTTTCCACTATATACAGAGGACAGTAAAATAATATACAAGTCATTTTACAGGTGGTTGCAGATCCTTGCTGATGGAAAGTCAGATATTGGCCCAGCCTGGTCTGACTTCCAACCAGCACTTCAATTGTTCTGCCCTCCTGAAACACATGAGGTGATACACCACAGAAAGGCCCAAGCACACAGCTAGTGAAACAGATGGTACACTCTGAAGGAGGTCTCTTTCCACTGTGTCTGAGGATGCCTTTCTCCATCAGTTCCCTCAGCACCACAGTGAACAACAGCTCTGACTAGCAAGGAGCAAAGGTACCACCTGCAACACCTCTGAGCAGCCCTGACCTCTGCCATCTTACTATCCCAGCCAGGTCTTTGGCAAACACTACACGCTTCATAGCCCATGGACAAAAGAGGGGATTCTGTGCACAGCTCGCCCAGCACAGCAGGGCAGCAGTGTAAAACCTGCTTGTGAGCCTCTCCAGCCAGGTTAGCCAAGTCCCACGTGCCCTCTCACAGAACCCAGCTCATCTGAAGGAGCTGAAGAGCAACATTCAAGGCAAGACCACAACAGCTCTGAAAGGCTATCCAGGTAAGCACTGTACGACCATCCACAGGAAGCAAGAACCATTAAAACCCATGAGGCAAAAACCATGAGACCTGGTTTGTGTTATTTATGCTGACTTTACCCCAGGACATCATTATGCTCTCCCTGCCATGGAGATGTCTTCCTGCTGTCTTTCACAGTAACAGCACATGATTTAGGGGTGGCTAGAAGGATGATCTTGCCGGCAATCTTGCCTCAAGACTGGCAAGAAGTATAACAGTGTTTCATGGATACAACTGCAGGTGACAAGACCAAATATGTTGAATTGTTATATGCTTTTATAGCCACTATATTTCAAGAACCAAAGTCAACTGGCCCTGCAGTTCACCAGCAGAAAAACTCTGGCTTAGATATGCTCTGTGAATGTAAGTCACATTTAACACTCATGTTTGGACCAAGGGAGCTAGACAAATCACCCTATATTTTCAGGACAAGGCATATAATTCACAGAGTGAAGAACAGAACAAGAAAATGCTGCGTGTGAAACTGCTAACAAACACAGAATCACCTTGAGCACCACATATCCAAGGATGGAATAGGGGGGGACCACAGCAACCCAAACAGGGAAGCATTCAACCCCTGAGCAATGACACCCATTTGTTCCACTGATACAGACACACCACTGAAATGCAGGTCTGGCTATGGAGAACTCAACCAACCCTTGTCCTGTGATTCAAGGGATACTGTTACAAGCCTGACCAGAGACAGACATGAAATCCCTTCTATCTCTGCACAGCAGGCCCTAAGATGTTGAAGCAATTGGGTGTGTTTAGACTGGGCAGTGCAGAGCCGTGAGAGAGATCCCTAGCTATCAACTGGGGTCAAGCAATATTCATGGATGCTGAAGCAGAACAGGCACAGTAGCAGACATCCAGACCAGGCTTAGAGGCATTCCCTCAGCTGTGCCCCTGGCTGCACTGGTCCCATAGATAATGGGCAGAGCACTCCTCAGACTGCAGTGGAAGAAAACGGGTGAATGGGGTAGAAAAACTCCTCAAAAGCACCATCATTTTGTAGAAGGCCCTTCCAAATCCTGCCAAAAGAAAAGCTTATGCCAGCATCAGACAGGCTGCTCCTTAACTCACCTACACAGTCAGGCTGCTCAGCCCCACATCCAGCTCCCTGGGAACCCTGCAGGCTCTGCTGCTGCAGGATCAAGTTGTTCCCAAAGACTTACAAGAATCCCACTCTGCAAGAAGCCTCAGCTGCACCTGAAGTGATTTAATGAGAGGTGATGATTTTTGATGCATTTACATCAGTGAACCAAACTTGTGTGGTTTTTGGTTCTGTTCCAGTTCAGATTCAGCAATTCTCAGCTGATTCAGTTAAGACTAGCAGTGGTCTGACACTGATTCATGTTGGAAGCCATGATATTTTCAAACAAAAAGAACTCTGTGCTGAAAGCAGGAAGCTACAGTCAGGATAGAAACATTACTCCATTCTCCTGTGTCCAGGACAGCCTGTGGTCCTAGCTGAGCCCTCCAGCTTCTCAGGGGATTAAGAAGCTGGAGAATTTCATTGGAAATGACAAGACACGAGGAGTCTGAAGTTTCCATGGATCTGCTTTCCTCTTAAATCTGTGCAACCTCACTGGTAGGACACGGAATCACACAGAAGTACTTGTTCCTACTGGCTGGCAGTAAGAACAGACCATGTCTCACCAAAGGAAGACAGGAAACCCTGTCCCACTAGGAGCAACTTAGTCAGGGCTCATTTTCAGAACAAATGCTCTCAAGGTTTTGCAGAGCCACCCAGTCCAACCCAGCATTGTAGGGCAGGACCAGGCACTCCAGCTGCACATGTTTGCATGCCACTTGGAGAGGGGAGAGACCACAACATAACAGTTCCCTGCTCAATGACTTCCCGCTGAGGAATTCAGGTTTTAGTCAAAACACTCTTTTAAACAGGTAACTTGAAATATTTCTGGCTTAGAAAAAACAGAAGAGATCAAAGAAACCAGCAGCAAATTCCAAATGTGTTTCTTTGATTCGCTGGCTTCCCGTTTCAGGGAAAGCCTGTAGCAGGTTTTGTAGCAATTTGTTGACATTCACAATCTGATTTGTCTAAGGATACTCGCACACACCATCCCCCACTAAAACAGGCACAGGTACATCAATTAAAAAGAGGTTTATATTTACAAGTGTAGAGCTCAGCAATACAAACAACCCCTGCAGGAACTGTACTTGCTTAAGTACATTACTTCTGTGAGCAGGGTACTACAACAACCAGGATATTTTAACAACTGGGAGATGGGTCAGGCCTGAGTTTTCCTTCTGTCCTGATGGGGTTGCCCTGCAGGGTGATTCAAAGGCACTTAGTGCCCAGTTTTTAACCCCGTGTCTCTACTGGAATCACAAGCACGGTGACCAGATGCACGGCTGGATTTCTGGCAGGGCTAGTAATCCTCTAGAAATTGAACGCAGGCCAATCAACTTATCTGAGGAAATTTTAGCTTCCAACTGCCACACCAAAACATTACAAATCCCAACAGTCAAAAAGCCTTAGACTTAAGTCACAGTACTCTAGGTCTATATTGGTTCAATACAAAAAATAGAGATCTGGAGACCACAGCAAAAGCAGATTCAAGCCATGAATATCAGAAGACACACAAAAAAAGGAAAGTCTAAATGCAGAACTAGTCAGGCAGCAACAAAAATCAGGACTCCCAAAAAACAAAAACTGATTTCAAAAAGCAGTAACAAAACCAAACACTACATCCAATTTGTCAACAAACTTTACTTAGAGCTCCAATCCCTTCCCCCCTTTTTCCTTTTTTTAAACGTCCATGATTATCTATTGGCTCCTTAGTTTAACTTCTGTAGAGATCTCCTGGAGCTCTACAGTAAAAAAATATGCATTAATTACAGCAAGAAATAAGTCCTAGTGGAAGTCACAGAACAAGTTCTCTCTTGTACAGATCCCAAGTAACACACTGCATGTCCTGCACAGCCATCATGCAAAATATCTCTACTTACCCACACTCCCCCTTCCACAGCAATGCACAAACAGGTCTCTGCAGAGCCAGCCTCCCACAGACTGCCCACGGCCAGCCCAGCATTACACGGCTGCTTCACTGAAAGGAGGCAATTTCACAAGCCTTCTCTTCAGCATGACAAACTGCCCGAGGGGTCTGTCCCTAGCCATTGAGACAGCCTGGCAAGCCTCACATGCCCAAAGGGCTCTTTAGGAGAGAGACAAGACACTTCCCACTGCAGGGGAAAAAAAATAAACCACTACAGTTCATGGCAGTTTAAGCAGTGTCACTGAGGTTGCTTGTCCATCTTAAATTGAGTACCTGGTTGCAATAAAACGTTGAGGGACTCAGAGGGCTGTTGAGGGCTGGGTCTTCACCTACATCTGCATATGCAAAGCGCAATATCATCTTCCAGGCATTCATTTAGGGCAAAAGTCCAGCTCCATCCTATGTAATCAAGCAGCTGAGATGACCAACTTGACTGGCCCTTCCATGCTTCCACCTAAACAGTTTCATACAGCTCTTGGAGCAATCTCAAAATGTCCAAGAGACAAAGATGCCTCAAAGACTCCTTCCTGCAGGTCAGAAAAGATCCTTCAGGAGTGATGTGTATGATGGTCAGTGTTAGTCCCAGGAGTTTTTACACACACACCAAATCGCAGACTGCAACGTGTTTCTGTTATTTTAGAAAAACACTGAGGTCAAGCACAAGCACCAAGGACTTTCCTCTAGACAACTTTGAGGAAGCCATGGTTTTTCTCTTGCTTGGCAAGAGAAGAATACTGTGTTCATTGGTATTAAAGAGCCATCTAAGGGAAATTCTGACCTGAACCAGAGTTCTGAGAACAGATGTTATGCTGGGGAAAGACCATTTTTAGGTACAGAGTCATTTACTTCCCCTGAAGTTTTATACACACCCTTCACTTCAAGAGAGAAATTTTTAAGCATTACTGATTGGACACAAATTAATATACTTTTCAGACGTGGATTACAAGCATTTCTTATTTATTAGCAAGTCTTCACAAAAGGGGAGGGATTAAGTTTTCTATTTATGGAGACAGAGAGTTACACCAAGGCTGAGTGATTTGCCTGGGGTTACAGGTGAATCAGTGGTAGGGGCAGAACAAGGTGCCCTGACTCAGAGGCACCTGCTGTCAGCACAAGGCAATGCCACCCAGCTCTTATGATCCCTGAAGCCAGGCTTAAGTCATCCTCCCCTCATGACACCAGCCAATTCCCAGTGAGTGAGTGTCTGTCAGGAATTCTCCAAAACACCAAGAAGAATGATGGATTTTTAAGAACCAATTATACCCAACAGAAGAAAACTCCCAGGAAAGGTAGTCTGAAGCACACAGAGGAAAGGACATCCCAGCCTGTGGAACACAGACCCTATCTAAACAGACACCTCCAAGACATGTTTCACATCTTTCATGACATCCTTCCCTTCCCCACATGCTCACAGAACGCTCCTTTGCAGGGTAAGAGCAATTGCTTACACACAACAGGTATTTCTGTATCCTCAGCTCCCAGTAATGCAGGTTAACAGCTGGTAATATAAAGGAAGAGAGGGCACTGCATTTCTCCTGTCAGTCATCTCTAACAACTCTACACACCACAGTGCGGGAAATCCCAAAAGCTTTCTGATATAGACTGAGTTCATATCACACAGGCAAAAAGAATGCTTCAAAAGAAGGGCACAAGCTTCAGGAAGGATCTGTAGCAAAGCAAAGATCCCAACTAAAAGACAGACCAGTCATGGATCAGTTCCTCTGCATCACTCTACAGTTTTACCAGGTCTCCCAAAGCAGAATTATCACTTCAGATGGAAACTTAGACAACAAAGTTAAAGTATGCTGGCTGCACCACAGAGCACTCACCTTGCTGCCTATATCTTCTCGCTTGTTCCCAGGCTTGCTTCTTCTCAGCTTAATGGAAGGGGAGCGAAGCAGATTTTTGATCCGACTTGTTATCGTAGACCCTTCGACTGACATCATCTCCAGGTGCCACGGAGGTATTCACCCCACACACAGACCGTGCCTGGGGAACGAGCCCAGGTTTGAGGCAGAAACACCGACGTGCTCAGCTTTGCTCCCACACATTCACATATCTCTCAGCGATTCTGCCCGGGAACTCCACTCCTGTTACACTGCAAAGCTATTCACAGAGGCTGGCAGACTTTCCTTTTGCAGATTCCAGAGGATCAAATCTAAACTGAAAGATGCACTGTGAGTCAATATGATATTCACAATAAATTCAATTCTAGCCTCATTCTTTGCAAGAAATATAAATGCAAGAGCTTATAGGGATGGAGGCAGCATTACTATTTTCAGAGGTTTCCACACAAATTATCATCCATTTAGTATTAATTAACACATCCATACCAATTCCCAAATCCAAAATTTAGATTTTGCACTTCAATATCATCTTATGACAAAGACAAAAATTCCATCCCCCCGTGCTTTAGCTCCATGCACATCCATTCCACCTTATGCTTCACAAGCCTGGAAAGCACAAAGCTGTGCTTGACTATTAAACACCGAGTCACAGAAAAACCCCGAGAATACACACGAGGGAGTTCTTAACTCTCACAGATCTATCTCGGTTTTAAGTCCACACAATTACATATAGTGTGTGATAAGAGATATTAAAGCCATTTGATGTTTTCACGTCCCCCCAGCCCTATTTATAAAGTGAATCAAGGAGGCACTTGAGCTGCTGCCAAGGATTACAGACCCCCGGCCAACACCTTCACCTTTCCCGAAGAGCCGGTGGCGGCTGGGGGGAAGAGGGATGCAGTCAGAGCCTGCAGTGAATTATCCTCCCGGCTTCTGTGCAAAATGGGGGCGGGGGGAAGAAAGAGAGAGAGGGAGAAGGGGAGAGAGGAGAGGAGGAGAGAAACGTCCAAGCCAGCACAGCCGGCAGCCTCCTCCCTGCGGCGGCAGCACTGCGGGTGAGGGGCCGCGCCTCCTGCCCCCGCCCCAGCCCGCCCCGCCGCGTTGAACCTCTCCTACCTGGCGCCCAGGAACGGCGATCCCGACGCCCACGGTGCCCCGCAGCGCCTGCCCATGCAGCCGGCCTGCCCCGAGGAGGGGCCGCGGCGCGGGCCGCCCCCGCGGGCGGGGCGGGGGCCGTACCCTGGGCGGCGGCGGCAGGGAGGGGGCGGCAGCGAGGGGCGGCTCCGCGGTGCCAGGTGCGGGCAGGCGCTGGGGCCAGGCCGGGCCCCGCCCGCCGAGCCCGGGAGCGCAGGGGCGCGCGCCCGCCCGTCCCGCCGCGCCCGCCCCGGCCCGGCCGCCCGGCAGCGCTACGGCGGCCCGCGCGGGACAAACCGCGGCGCCGGCGGAGGGAGACGGGCGGCGCTGGCGGAGGGATCACGGTGGGGGCCGTGCCCGGACTGTGTGGGGATCCCGTGCTGTGTGGGGATCCCGTGCCGTGTGGGGATCCCGTGCCGTGTGGGGAACCCGTGTTGGGCTGTGCCTGGGGTGGCCAGCGGCGCTGGTCGAGCTCCGGCGCGCTCTGATGGGGATCCGAGGGCGCTTCTCCCACACGAGAGCCAAGTGAAAGCCGGGAGAAGGTCAAAGGGGCGTTAGAGGGCCGTTCTGCCGTGCCCGCCGCTCCTCAGGGCCCATGGCTGCTCCCTCCGCCCGCACCGTCCCCTGTCCATCTTTTCCCTGTTCGAACCAATTAGTGTAGTGTCTCTGGCAAAATGGAACGCAGGTTGACTTAACATCCAAACTTAATACAGTAGTTCCCAAAAACAACCGAACTACACTTGCCCTGACACCACCAAAAACGGCTAAGCAAATATGGAGCATCCCTTGAACAGTGACACCAGAAATTTGGAAAATTGGCCCATACATAATAAAAGAGGTAGGACAACAACAGACATCATTTAAACCATCTTGGTGTCTCAAATGAGTTGAATTGTTGGTGGAAATCAGTGTGTCTACAATTCACTGTTTGTGGACCCTCAGACTTAAGTTGTTCCTTTTGACCAAAACCATTTACAAATCTCGGGTGCCTCCTACTCCTTCAGAGTGGGTTGGCACACCATGCCAAAGGGTGTTTGCTGTAATTGGGGGTGTCACAATGTCCTGACTTTCCCACACACCTGCCTGGCCATTCCTGGCTTGTCATCACATCCTGCCTGTGCCACTACAGGAGCCTCCTGGGGAATGACAGGGAAGGGGACCGTGAGACTGTCACCCTGCCGCTCTGGGGTGGGAGAGGGGATGGAGGATGCACCTTGTGCCCCCACAGTTTGGGACAGCCAACACTTCACATCTGGTGTGTGGATCTTTTACAGGGGCTACCATGTTCACAGAGGTGGTGTGGAGGCTACTGGCAAAGACAAACCCATAAGCAGCTGAGCTGGGTATTCCTGAATGACCATGGAAGTCCACAACCACACAGTGGCATGGTAGGGACCCATTGCATAGGTTCCCAACTATGATGAAGTCCTGGGGCTCCTTCTCTCAGTTCTTCGAAGTTTTCGTTAGGAGTCTGGCAGCCCACTGGCACATCAAGACACCCATTGAATCAGAAATTTTGACATGTGTGTGCTGGCTCCTAGCAGGTGAGAGCCTAGAAGCAAGTATGTGTCAGGCCATCAAGAGGGTTTTCCCAAGGAAGAGTTCAGAAGCCACTATGTTAATTCCTTGCTTCCCAAGTGGGAAGAGAGACAGCTGCCCTCCCATGCCATGGCAGCTACTAAATTTCAGAAGCCAGCAAGCCTGAGCTGCTGTCAGAGGGCATACATTTAGGATGTAGTTCTCTCTCTCAGTCCGAAGAGGTTGTCCATATCAACGCTGGTCACACCACAGCCCTAATGGAGAGAAAGGAAACCAGCCTTTCCTAGCATGGAAAAGTCCTGCTAGCTCCCTCTTAACATGCCCTACCATTTGCTGCAATTTGTCCTATGTCCTTGGAGTATCTTTCTGGCTCCCTACTGCCTACTGTGGGTGACTTTTCCTGCTCCCTTTCCTGTCTTTGACGATTGTCCTGTCTTCAGTGACTAATTCAAACCCAGACTATTCATAGCAATTGGAGATGATCCTTCCAAAAATACAGGCTGTGAAAATTTGCTGAAGTTCAGGCAGAGATTTACAATGACAAATGATCCATAGGTTAGGGTCTTCCCCATGGTAGCCAGCATACTGCCAGTATCACAGCTCATGACTGGGTAAACCTGCACCACCAGAATTTCAGGAAAAGTTTGTTCACATTCCAGGTGGGATTCTGAGCAGGCACAAGGGCTTGCAGGACTAGGATCTTAACGTTTGTCTAGTCAGAAACCTGCATAAATGGATGAAAACACCCAGAGGCATAATTGGACTTGCTTCTAATCTCTACCAGTAATTTGCAGGAAGTAAATTTAAAATGTCAGTGCCTAACCTTTGATAGCTTTTGTTTTGATACACATGCCAGAGAGAAACCCATGCTTGTTGCTGCGTCAAAATGTCATAAGGTTCTGGGAACTATGGCTTTTTGAAAGATACCAAATTTTGTGGGGTTTACAATAAAATTGCAAGAGTTGTTAACATTGCATTTTTTTTTTAAATAGAAGTAATTGAAGTCCATGGAGCTAAGAGTGTTAGAATCATGGAATCATATGGGTGTCTTAGTTTTCAGCCCAACACATAGTCCGCAACACAAGAGGTGGCACATGAGAAAAGGATTCTTTTAGAAAATGTGAATATTGTCCATTCCTACCAAACCTCTCGTCCTATTGCTCAATAACAGTGTCTTTATGCTAAGGGTGAGGAGAAACTCATGAAGGAAACCGGGCTTGCTGCTGCAGCAAAAATAAAATCCCTCTTCTAGGAAGAATTACACATAGGCTTAGTTTTATCCAGGCTATCAATTTTAGTGAGTGGAACTACTCACAGTGGATATGGAGTTTGAAATGTGCACCAGCCTGTACAGGACTGGGACCTGGCACTGCAGAGGAAAAAAAAAATGTAGTCAATAGTTCTTAAATTTCTGCTGTTCAACACTAAATCATCAGAGTCATCACATTTGGGAGAAACATGCATACATTTGAGAAAGAACTGAGGCGTGTCTTTGAAAACAAGGGACAGCTGAGATGTTTGCTTGGGAGACACTATTTAAACGCAAGTAGAATTGTTCCTCTTTTGTTGGAAGCTGAGCACAGCATAATGTGATTTGTGATTACAATTCTTTGTGTCTGTGAAGTGACTGAAGAGACAGGCTAACTCTGAAACTTCACTGGACTTCTAAATTCACTGAAAAGGAACTGGGACAGGGAACGGATGTTTCTGATTTTCAGACTAAAGCATACCACCTTTCTAGTTATTTTTGAAGCAGCATAAAATGTCACAGTTTTTTCTACTCTTTGTCCTAAAGAGAAAAATCTTGCCAGTGTTTTTTAAAGAAACTTTTTCTATAGTTTCATTAATAAAAACACTTGCTCTTTATTTCCTCGAGCTCAATAATTCAAAAGGGAAACAGGCAGGAAACACCAGTTTCCTCTAGGTATTGCAGTACAAGTCTTACCACACACCTGTTTCATTGTTAGGGGTATCTTATTTTCCAGTTGTAATACCAAATTTATGAAAAGTTAGTATAAAACCCTTGCACTGACTCTACAACCACTGGAGCTTTAGCTGGAGTGAAACCAGAGCAGATGAAGCTGTCCTGTGTGGCTCCTGTTCTTACAGCCCTATCCTCCAAGAAATACCAAACCACTTGAAATGGAGAAACTGCTTTTCATCCAGTGGTAAGATTGGAAGCAATTGGTAAACCTGCTGCTCCATGACAAGCCTCCTGATGTTGCTCTTGCTCATGGCATGAGCAGCAGTCAAGCTGGTAATCTGGTGGCCAGTCATTGTGTCAAAGCTCATTAAGGGTGCTTGTGTGGCTTGTGCTGGGGCAAGTGCTTCACTCTGTGCTTACTCACCCCAGCGCTTGCTGCTGTTTCTTTTGTTGTGCCATTATTGCCTCCTCACTATTGTCACAGATTACCTTTATTTCTGAACAAGGCTTGTGGTTTTACAGTGTGTTCCTGTAGGGCCCATCTCCACAGAGCAGCGCCTTGACTGAGATCAGTTAATGATAACCAAAAGCAGCAGGACTTTTAGCTTCACTCTGGAGTCATGAATTCTTCCTTGACAGAAAGGATAATGTACCATGAATAAATTATGTCATTTATCTTTGACATTTCCAGCATTTGGTCATGAATTATGTGTTCTTGAAGAAGTCTTCTGAGAGATGCCTTAAATTATGAAAGAACAGATGCCTCAACAAATTATATGCCATATTTTTAAGCACTAAGTAATGAAGTATCTGAAAATGTTTTTCTCTGCTGCAGAAATCCTCTGTGCTTTTCTAAGAAACAGCATTTTGCAATAGTTCTGTGATCCTGTAGGGCTCTGTACAAAATGAACATTTTGGAAATTATTTTAAAAAGAAGTTACTTTCCTAGTTAAGAATATGGTGATTAAAAAAAAGAGCACATATAAGAAGACACAAACAACAGGGCAGAAGTGCCATATGAGCCCTCTCAGTGTGATAGTAAACCTTTCCTTGAATTTGTTCTCCTTACAAAGCTCTTCTCACTGTCTGTGGCCAGGCAGGGAGCATGAGATGAGTCTCCAGACAGCCATGCTGATGTGCTGAAGGCAGATGTAGTCCCACAGCTGGATACACTAAGAGCTTTCCAAACTCTCTGTTTGATGGGGCTGCAAGGTGCTCTGTGCCTCTGAAACCCTGATGTGCTGATGTTGCAGCCAAGCCCTTGGGTGGTAGCTTGATCAGCCTGGGGTTTTGCCATTTTAAATTTGTTTTCTTAGTCAGAGAAACCAATGTGAGAAAGGATTTCATTTTGTCAGACACTGATGTGCTGGAGCTGACATGCTCTCTGGTACTAGAGGGAGCTCCAAACTGGAAGCTGTGGCAGCCAGCATGATCAATTGAGGCCAGCTCAGTGACCAGCTGAGTTAGTCAGGGATCAGCATCACATTATGCAGATTCATAGTTCCCACACAGCTTAGAGGATGGGTTGATCACCTTCACATATGCCTGCAGAAATAGTGGGTACAGACATTTTGCTCCACACTCTCACTGCTATGTTCCTGAGCAGCTTTCAGGCTAAGTGAAGAGCAGAGAACACATTTTTCCCGCAAGCATTAAATTCTGTGGAAGAAGAGCATTTGTTCTTCTGTAAGAGCTGCCCACCCTCCAACCTCCAAAGGACCATAGTGCTGCTTTCCAGTTAGGATAATGACTGTCATTTCAACTTCACAGGATGTTGATTCAGCAGGGTCATTATGCCTTTTTCCTCCTGCTGACTTCTTGTTAGAGCAGTGAGCAGCAGGCACTCAGAGGGTGGAGGAAAGATAAATAGCTTTGGTCTAGTCCAGAATAAAAATAAATGCATGATAAACTAGACAGGTAGAGGGTAAGAGAAGAAAAGCAGCTACCAGGCAGTATACAGAGTGCATTTCATGTTTAACTTTCCTCCATCTTTGAAAATGATGGGAACTTAATAATAATTTCATTATTAACCCCTTAATCAGATATGAATTTGCCCTGGCAAAAGTCACCCAAGAATTCTTTTCTGGACACATGGAGGCCTCCAAAGCTCAGCGTACGGTGTGTCAGGTGATGAAACCCAAACAGAGTTAGTTGCTTTTGTTGACTTATTTTCTGGCAGTGAGCTTTGTCCCTTCCTCTCTCTCATTTATTGCCACAGCTACAAGGGATAAGCAGAACGATTTTCTGGAAATTGTTTCCAACCATAGCTTAGGTCTTTTTATCAGGCTCCTGATACCTGACCTGAAATGTTTAAAAACCACACAGCAGTTACACAGGATCTTTTCTTCATGTGTTCCCATAGAAAAGTCATGTAGACATGGTTCATAATGCATCCAGGGAGAATATGCTTATATCATAGATCCCAGCTGTGCTTTAAAAAAAGAAGAATATACATGCATGAATGCCATTCAGCTGGTTACCAGGAAATTGTGCTGATAAAGAGAAACCATGGGGAGTACAAACAAAATGTGTAGTATAGAAAGTTCAGCTGAAGATAGAAAGTTACTGCTTAGAAAAGTCTTGTATCCACTAAGGACTGATACTTTCTGTAATAAGACCAAATGTGTAGAGATGTACTTAGAAATCCCAGGCACAGTTACACTCACTTTTTTCTGAATTAAAAGAATGTGCCCTAAACCAAAGGAAAAAATTACAAATCCATTTCAAATTTGACTCTGCTGTTATAGCAGATAAACTAGTCTCCTTATATCTCACTCCTGTATTTCAAGGGATCAATAAAACCCATGCCCTCAATTAAAACTATTTTTAACATAATTAGCAAAGTGCTCACAAGTGTCCATTCAGCTGTCAAAGCAAGGCCGTGTTCTGACTCACCTGGTGCCCAGGTGCATCCGGTGTGCAGTGAGGTGTGCTTCCAAACCTGCTGTGATGTGGCAGATGTGACTGATTACAAAAATTCTCTGCTGGCTGACTGAAGCCTGGAGGAATGGCTGCAGGACTTCCCACAGCCACCTTGGGCAGCACATGTGGAGAAGGATCCTCAGGAGAGCCTCCCCAGCACCTGAGTGCTGCAGGGGTGGAGAAGCCTGGCAGGGCACTGCAGAGGCTGGTGGCTCCCTAAAAGCGAGGCCACAGCCCCCACTTCTTCTGTTCCAGACTCACCACCAGTACAACACTAGTTGTTTGAACAGCTATCCCCACTAGCTGCGGCCTAGCCCACACATTTGTGCATTTGCCAGCTTGTGGAGGGAGATAAATGATGTTACAACCCTATTGGATTTCCACCAGAAGCAGGACCTGTCTTTGTTGTCCATTTTTCAGTGGCAGGGGATGAGAATGCTATGCGGTAGCTGCTGAATGTGAACATGTTGTGCTTTCTGCTGGCTGCGTGGATGTTACAAGGGAGGATAAACATCAAGTACTGAGGCAAAACTCAGACACTGCCTGAGGCTGGTGAACTCGCCAACATTGGCTTTGGTTGGTCAGACAAGCCATGATGTGGTATCCAGGATAATCCACAGGGGTCCTTTCGAGCTTAGATCTAACAGAGTCCCATTTACACACAGGACCAAATGGTTTGACAGTCTCAAAATCCCTCAGTGGGAATGCAGTGTTGCATGAACTCTGCCACTTTTAGAGTGTAGTTATCTGGGACCTTAGATGTGGGTAAAATAGCACCATGCAGATAGGAGAAGGCTGTCTCCCATTGACTGGTCAGGTGCCATGGCTGGCAGGCGCACAGAGATTGGATGCTGGATACTCCTGCTTGCAAGGGGAGTCCAGAGCTGAAAACCACATGATAGGAAAGCATTTGACTGAGCTTGTATTTAAATAAGGGATGCTAAATCCTTGTTCCCTTTTGTAGGAGTTATTTGTGTTCCACTGTTCTCCCTAATTACTGCTCTCTGGAAATACACACCACAGGATGAAATTACCATTGAACTCTGTGAGCAGTGATAAAGACCTCCCTTAGAGCTATCACTTTATATCTTTCCCAGTTTTGGACCCATAAACCTTTTGCAGTGAGTGGTGCTGCAGACATCTACACACTTCATCTTGTTGGCAGTGGGCTTAAGATATTTGTGAAAGGTAGTCAAGAAGAGCTACTTTCCACCTATGTCTTAAAAGTACTTGCAAGGGCTTGCTGAGCAGAGGCTGAAAGCTGCTGCTTGACTGCTTGAACATCATCCAGAGGCCTGTTCACTGTAGAAAGGTTGGGTTGGGCTATGTTACATTGGGCCAGGTTAGGTTAGAGAGAGCTCCTTACTGTTACAGGCACAGAAAGGAATCACAAGATAGCTTTTCCAGCATGTGTCTAAACAACAGATTGTCCTTCACTTGTCCTCCCTCTGGCAGCGTAAGCAAGAGCATACAAACTAACAGTCTTCACTCCCAGGCTGTTCTGCAATGGAAAGCCCAGAGCTGTTATTTTCCAGGTTCTGCCCTCACAGAAGAGGCCTTGCAGCTTTCTATGGGGCTAAAAATCAGACAGGAACAATGCCACTGCATCACTTGGCTGATGTCTCCTTGAATGTTCTTATTTGTTTAGGCCAGCTCTGCACAGACTGCATGGATAGCACTCGGCACAGAGGCTGGCCCTGGCCCAGGGGCCTGAAAGGAGATGGCTTGCAAACCCCTCTGCTGAGCTGGTGTCCCCAGTGGCCTGCTGTCTAACCTACCCCCACTCCCCAAGGGTATGTAGGTCACTGTTCACATTGTTTTCCTCTGAGCCTCAACTGCTCCTGTTTTGCTACTTTGTTTGCAATTAGCCCGTACTTTTGTAATTGACCTAAATAAGCCTGTTTGTTTCATTTTCCTCCATCCCATGCCTTATGTTTCCAGAGAGCTGTAATTAATAGGAACAATGCAGCATGAATATCTTCTGCAAGCCCAAAGCGGACAGTGTCCTGGCTGGAGTTAGTCCTGCTCTCGGTGCTCCACAGCAAGCTGGCAATATAAACCAGAACTCAGGAAGCTTTGGGTTTTGCCCTGAGAAAAAGAAAGTTCTTGACTGTACTCCACAGATGCCTTTTATTATCACTACTGTTAGCAAAATTAAGCTAACTAGAGCAAGGTTGTAAGTGAGCAGGCAAATACGGAAGTCCCTCTGATAGCAAGTGATGTCAAAGTGTTATATTGCAAGCCATGAAACCCACCCATTTGTATCAGTTTTCACAGCTGCTCACTTTGCCTCCCACAGTCACACTTAGCACAGTGATGATGTTCTGAATTTCCTCTCAAGTCACAACCCTGCCCTTCCCATGAGGTCTGAAGTGTGAATGCTGGAAAATCAAATGCAACAGAGCATGGAAGCTACCCCACTCAATCTCTCATGCTGTTGGGCAATACTCAGCTGGACGGGTTTCAGGCACTACTTTTTGCCTCAGTTTTCCCATCTGTTCCCATGAACTCCTGCTTGGAAGGGAACACCTCACGAACGTTTCCTTTATTTGCACTACTTTTTTTTCCTTTCACATCCTTAAAAGACAAAAGTAAACAACAAAACAAAACCTCGCAAGAGAGCTTTTCCCAAAACTTCCTGTTGTGTTCCAGAGCTTCCCACAGAGATGTTCTGCTGCTTCCCACTGGCGTGTCCATCTCTGTGTTCCCATCCTGCCGGCAGGGCTGTGTCAGGGCCCATATGTCAGGTTGGCACAGAGGTCAGTACCAAGGCCCACAGGGATTGCCACAGAGCCTGCAGAAAAGGGCTTAGCACTGTGGCATCCCTGAACACCAAGCTCCATCCTCTCCCCTCAGAGATGCTGGAGGAAGGCACAGGGAATGAAATGCAAACTACATGTCATGCTGTTTGGAAACCAAATACCAGAAATGCTGGCACTGCATCTATTTGTAGTTTTCCTGACATGTTGCCAGTATCCTACCTAGGAGTATGCAGTCAGTGTCAGCCCCTTTGCTCAGAATTGCTTCTCTAGAAAGACTCTGCGAGGACTTCAGTCGGTGTCAGAGGGAAAGCACAACCCGGTCCCAGAGCAGACTCTGTCCAGCAAGCAGGGAGACATGGAGATAGGCACAACAAGAGCTGTGACAATTGGTTGTGGAACTGGGGTTTTCCAATAAGCCTAAATTTTGTGCCCAACTCTAACTTAATTTCCTTGGGACCTAGAGCAACATATTACCATAAACCCCTTTTAAAATCGCCTCCATTTAACCTCTTTCTCCTTGACACAGACTTTGAGATCCAGGTTTCCCCCTTTCTCTGTAATATACCCTGGCTTGCAAAATTCACCATGCAGAATGAAATCTGAACTTTCCACTCCCCATGGCAACCATAATTCAATTAAACAAGACAAACCTTGGACAGCAGTTGATCCTTGGACAGGACGTGGTATACTGAATACGATACCAGCAGGAGGAGAGTGAAACACAAAACTCGTGAAACAATCCTGTTAAAAGAGAGTTGGCAAGTGGGTGCCCTTCGGGACAAGGACACACACAAACACACACTCTTGCCTTTCTTTAGTCCAGCACACTTTACATAGATGACAAAAATAGGAAGGACTGGGATTAATGGCAACTTTTGTGTGCAAGTCTATCTGAAGAGCACTCAAGTGCACATTTAACTTGTATTGACAGATGCATTTGTTCCCATTGCTAAGGTGCAAATACAGGTCTGACTAGGGATGCTTTCCTTAAGCAGTGCCAATGTGAGCAGAAAACAAATGTCAAATACAAGAAAACTGCACACAGCCCATTAGTCATCTGGCTGGATGACTGACTGAGAGGGAAATATGAAAGTATAGCCAGATCACACTCTCACGGTGGTGAAAAAAGGAAAACATGGTGACTAAATACCAAAGTCACAGCAAACCCAAACATTATTCTCAGAATGACTAGAATTAGGAATGCTAGAAGGCTGGTAGCAACAGCCTAGAAATGTTGGCCAGGAAGAAGCACTTTCTCCATCCCTTGAGGTTTTTAAGTCCTGTAGGAAGAAAGACCTGACCAGCCTGATTTGATCTCATGGCTGCCCGTACCCTGGACAGGAGGCTGGATTACAGATCTCCAGAGGGCCTCTCCTGTGTGAATTTTCCTATGATCCTATGAGTGCCTATGATTCAGCATACAGAGAAGGCAACTACTGACATTGCCATGACAACAAACTGGGTTTCTGCTGGTGTTGCAGCTTCCTGCAAAGAGAAGAGCGCACGCTTCCTTGAGAGAAATGTTCACAAACCCCTCAGGATATATAGCACTATATTCTTTGGAGCTTTGCTTTCAATCTAATGAAAGAATTAATAGGTTATCAGCTTGTTGCACAGTTCATTTCTGCTTCTGTTTCAATTTTCTTTTTTTTCTAAGATAGTGAAGAGAAAATTACATGCAATCTTGCAAAAAGAAGATAATTACATCCTCCCCCTTGGGGTGACAACCAAAATGGCTTCAGCAGATACTCCCAGTGCCCGTGGGAGGCAGACAGTCAGCAGCCAGGGCCAGCTGCATGTGGCTCAGCACAGCCAGCCCAGTGCTGTAAAGCGTATTCCTTCACCATTTGCCCTGTGGTCTTCCTAAATAGAAGCACATGAAGTGAAACGCTTCCCATGTTTTGTTCAAATACAGCAAATGAAATCTCAGCTGTGGTACCCAGGAGTTGAAAGCTGGGAGTTGGGCAGATTCAAGGCAGTGGTGCTGCTGTGGCCGGTCACACACCCGGGAGTGGTAGCAGGGCTGTGGGACTCTGCTACCGCAGCTTCTGTCTGTGGGGGAGCTTGGAGACACGAGAGCGCTGGGGCCTGAGGAGCCGCAGCTGCAGCAGCAGCAGCTCTGTGTCCAGCCACACAAGGGCCCTGCTCTCCGCCACGTCCACCTCGCACCCGGGTGCAGGCAGCACAGAGCACCTTCAGAGGCAGGGGGCTGCTTGGTCTCCTGCATGCTTCTGCCTCTCAGCCACAGTCAAGGATCCAGCCCCCTGGGACTCACCTTCAGCCAGGAATAACTTCTGACTTGAGGCAATTTTAGTAGGTCACCAACGCTGCTGGCTTTTTCCTTTGGCAGTTATGCTTTCCTTCCTCACCCTATGAAAATCAACTTTTCTTTCAAACATGAATGTGCCCCTTGTAAGCTGATCTGCAATATAATTATTTTCTCCCTTGCTCAGCAAACTTTGAAAAACTGGACATTTTCCCCATCAAAGCCAGACAATGAGGCCTTGTCTAGGCTGGAGCACAGTAGTAACAATTCCCACTGTGGCTGCCATCAGTTCAGTTCGCCTGGTGGGAGCCATTTATTAACATTTTTTTCCTGAAGACTAAGCCTCCCAGTTCAAGTTGATTGCCCCACTTGTCAGAGACACAAAACATTTGTGGGGCAGGATTTTTTTGCCATTCAAAAGCTAAGGAAGCAATTCAAAGCTTTGCAAAAGCAGTCATGAGCTGCAGGTCTTGAGCCATTTTTAAAAACCGAGTAGCCATTGTAATCTAGGATTACAATGCAGACACTACTCGTAGAACTGCAGACATTACTCCTAGAACTAGAGCTGATCAAATCACGTTTTACTCTAGCTACATAATGTTTTATAGTAACATCCAGGTTCAGCACATCTCTGAAATAAGGCACAACATTAGCTCACACCTTTTCAAAGCTCAGCACTGCCTGTGCCTCAGCCTTAGGCTGGGACAGACAGCTTCTTATCAAGAGCTGTGCCCCCATGGGGGGCCACGGGGACCAAGGGCTCGTGGCTGAGGACAGCGCAGCTTCACCCGTGCCAAGCAACAGCTCCTGCAGGAAGAGGCACCTTTAGCTGCTGTTTACACAAACAGCTCCAGCCTTCATTGGACACCAGAAGAAACCAGACACCTTGTCTCCACTGAGGTTTTTCCTTAAGGAGAAAAGAAACTCAGCAAGGAATTCCAGGATCCCTTAAAAAATTTCTATTTTTCAAAAATTCAAGAATTGCTGTTTTAGGACACCTTAGGCTGGAACGTGTTTTGTGAATAAAAGAGTACAGCCAGCAAGCCCTCAGCCATGCAGAGGGCAGAGCCAGCCAGAGGGAAGCAGAAGAGAGCAGAGGGATTGACACTGCTGCTCCTCAGAAGAGAAAACCCAGCACATGCTGTGCTTAGCAGCTGACTTGGTGCCAGAAGGCGAATGTAGCCACAGGCCTGGGCTTTGAGGTGCTGGTGTGTGTGTCATGATGGGCCAGGGAGCAGGGCGGGAAGCAGCAGGGTCTAAGCTCCTTTTTCTTACACAGAGGATGGGGCTCAGAGATCCAGCCCCAGGCAGGCAGAAGGACTGGTGGAAGAAGAGGAGAAAGAGGAGCACCTGCCCCTCAGGCCAAGAGCAGGTGCTCCTCTCTCTCATGCAGCTGCTGCAAGAGGGTCTGGCACAGAGGGCACTGTGAAGGCAGCAAGGGATGGGTGGTGCAAGAGCTGGCAGCAGCTTCCCCAGTTGCTTTTGCCATACTACTGAGTCAGCTCCAGTGCAGACCCACCCTTCTCCTCTCACTGCTGCAGGAAATCCTGGCCAGGCACTGGAACGGAGGCTACAGTGGCACGTGCTGCGGCAACAGCCTTCAGCAGACAGTGGTGCACTGTCCTAAAAACACCTGTAAAGCTCTTATTGTCCTGCTAATGGGCTTCTTTTTAAACAGAACAGTCAAGCTGCTGCCACAAATCAAACAAGTCCTGATCATACTTTCACTCTGCAGAAGGTCCAGAGGGGGGGTGGGGTCATCAGTCATCCCATCCTCATGGGTGGAAAACACACTGTGCTGTTCCATAAACCAGCAAGCTTGTGTCATGCACTCATCCTCCCTTTAGGTTTTTTATGTAGATTTGGTCCAGCACAATTTAAAAAACAAACTCTGGCCTCTTTTTTTGAAGATGATTGGTATTAACACTGGGGTTATGTTACATTTTTTGTCTAAGAATAATCACAGATCACTGGATCCCGAAGTCCAGGGGTCAAAAGTCTATTTTCCAGATCCAGTGGCACCTCAGAAGCATGAAGAGTTTTATATCCTTGCAGTGCTCAGTAGCCTCAGCTCCAAACTGGAGCCCATTGCTCATGTAAGCTCTGCAGACCCACATGAGCCTACAGACCAGAAACTTTGTGCCCTGAAGAAGCCAGGGAAGAGCTGTGCACCCGCACGTCTTGCTGCTCTGTTGGGGGCAGCCACAGCCCTGCCCCAGCAGGCCTGGGGTTTGGCCAGAGGGACAGACCAGGAAGAGCTGGGCAGGCTGTTTCATACAGCTGTTGCCTAAGGAGTTAATCGGTGCTGAAAGCCGCTAAAAATGGCATGCAGCTTATGTCTGTGTATCTTTTTTTAGCTGCTATTTAATTGCCTGGTTTCAGCCCACGAGGCACAGCGTGCTGCGGCACTTGCCAGGGGCACCGCTCTGCGCCACACAGGGGAACTACAGGGAGCAGGCAGGGAGCCCTGCGCTCGGCAGGGATGGGAAAGGGAGTCAAAGGCAGCAGGAAAGCCTGTCTCTTCCTCCTCGGAGCTGGTCCCAGCAGGCTGGTGGAGACTGAGCCCTGCTCTTACAGCACAGCAGCCCATCTGCTCATACCCACGCAGCTGTGACTGCCCCTTGATAACCCCCCATCACATCCACGCCTTACAGGCAGGGACCCTGGTTTGCTGGCAGCTACTCCCATGCTGAGAGCTGAGACAGCAAGGCAAAATGCTGCCTTCAGGTTCAAGTCCCTCCACTCTCATCTCCAGCATCACTTTACATTGGAGAGCCAGGACCAACAGCTGTAACCTCAAGGAACCTCAGTCCTGTATGCTAACAGCCCTGCAAAAATCAGGGAACTCTCACAAGAGCAAGATGAACCAGCTAAGTTCCACCATTAAAGCAAGGAGAGGTCTTTGTGCTGTCACAGAGAGTGGCCCCACCAAAGCAAGGGACAGTGGAGTCATTCCCAAACACATCAGCACAGGTCAGACACCCCAGGCTGCTGGGCTGGATGCATAATTGGGTCAGACAGACACAGCCATAGGTCCCAAAGGCCTTCCTGGCATCTGGATGTGCTTGTGCTGAGGAGCGTGCAGGAGGTCATGGGAAGACCAGGGCAAAGGTCTTTCCAGCTGTTTGAAAAGCTGCACTACACTGCGAGGCCCAGGCAGCTGGTCAGGAGGACATACTGAGGGTTTCCTCTTCAGGAAAGACCCAGAGAAGTGGAGACTAAATCCTTCTAGGGGTTGAACTCTATTAACAGAATGAAGAGAGGGACACCTCCAGAAGAGCTTCTCACCTGTCAGATGCCTCCAACTCCCAAGAGACACAAGACGGACAACTGAAGTGCGAGCTGAGGCAACACAAAATCCAAATGATCAGGAACAGCCAAGTACACCGTGGTGTAATGATGCCTTCTTGGTCTGCAGCAGCATTTGAAAGGGCAAATAGATGAGGCAATGAGCTCAAGTGACAACAAATGGCATTACAATTCCTCCACTACCATGACCCCAAATGACAGTTATTAATTTAGATTCCATTCATTGCCAATTATAGACAAACTGGTCCTGCAGAGTTTTGGATTGCATTTACAGTCTCAAATTTGGCTGTAGCATCAGTTACTGCACAGGCACCCTGAAACTCTTCATTGTAAACAGTTTATTTGTACCAACATCTGCATCTCCATGAACATGATGAATAATGCTGAAAAACACAGATCCCCAGCAGATTGTTGGCCTCTGTTGGAAAGTTCTTTCCATTGCAAGCCTGACTGGATATACTTCATGCTTATAGTTCTTTCTATTCCAAGAAGTAACTTTAGCCCTTAAAATAAGGAGTAATAGGATGAGGCCTTGCTGAAGGGTTTAATGAGAAATTTAAAAAAATATGTTGACTATTGACCATTTTTATCAATTCTTTCCTGTGAGCTTGGATATTCCTCTTTAAATAAAAATAAATTCTGTGACATGTCTTCTCCAGTCAATTTCTTACCCTCATGTGTACTTGTTCTCTTCATTGTATTTTCTTGCATTTTCTCAGGTCTGTAAGGCTAACTTCTCATTTGCAGAAATGTACTATATGACAAAGAAAAAAAATACCACCAAAAAACTCAAAAAAAACCCCACAAAAAAACCACTGAAACCAAACCAAAACCAAACTAACAAAAACCATAAAAAAACCCCCAACACCAAAAAACCTCCAATCAACTGATCAACCAACCACCAAACAAAAAACCAAACAAAAGAACCCCCACACATTTGCAACTATGTTATCTTCCATCTACTGCACTTGGAAGCCATAGACAGCTACTTGTTATGAGAATCTTATCTCTTTCTTTTTAAAAAGCCTCCTTCTCCTCTGACACTTCACTTGAAGGCAGATCTGCAAACCTGTTCTCATAGGACAGCCCTCCTGTTCAACTCCTCTAAAAGAAACAAAGGATAGACCCAGGCTTGGGGTACGGACTGGAGAAGACTTTTCTGGGGGATTAATCTCTCAGACCTCAGGTTTTTTTTCATTTTGTGCCATGACCAAATGTTAACCCCCCCTGGCTTCCTGCTCAGGATACATGTCGTAGAAAATAAAATCCCTTTGGTGCCTTTTCTGCACTCAGCAAGTCACAATCCCCTCTCACAAGCGATGACATTTCCTGCATACTGCTAAGACTAAAGGGAGAAATCTCTGAGTTGTCTGATCACTTGAACCAAAACCCAAATGCCTGCGCTGCCAAAACTTCCGCCTCAGAGCATACCACGTTCTCAGGTCCAATGCCAGGTGTCACCAAGAGCCCACCATGTCATTTCTGCTCCCTCTCTCTCCCTGTAACAAACTTGCAAAGCCAGTTTCTAGTTGACCTTGATTGGTTTATTTTAGTTTTACACTTTGTCTCTCACATACAGTTAAGAGTCTTGTACTGTTAGATTTCTACAAAAATATCAATTTTTCAAAAGCAAAAAAGAGGGAAAGATATATTTTAATATATAAAAGGAAAAAAGCTAAATCTGACATTTCATTATATTCTTAAAAACATTCCAGTCTATTTACAGATGTGTAAAAAAACAAAGAAAATCTCCAGGTCTCTTGGTCAAGCGAGAGCGTGCGCCTGGCAGGGGTTTCCTTGGTTCTCCTGTTTCCAGAATCTTCTCATTAGGTGTCATATTCTATGATTATTGCCTCAAATGACAGCATATGTAATTTTTTAAATGTTTGGGAGATTAAGGGAAGAGCAAAGAGTCAGCATTTAAATTCACAGCAAAATATTGTGCTGCAGACATGAGACAGTGAAACGGGCAAAACCCACGAGCATTTCAAACATGCTTTGTTGGCTGGTAGAACCCATCAAAGATCTTGGAACCACACCAAATGCCGCCTTTTACAGCCAGACTGGGGGGACTGTTCTTAGTTAACTTACTAATAACATTTAGGGACCAAAAGGTTTTGCTGTCATCTTGACATCTTTACATTTTTACTGCAGTAAAATTCTTTTACTGCCCAGTGCCAAACAGTAAATTCACATCCAGAAATTTTATGCTACCAGATAATAAACAGAACATCCTCAAAAATACAGCATTTCTTTTAGATCATACATGATCAGTTATCATGTTACCGACTTCTCTGTCCCACAGAGAGCACACAGTTCTGTGTGTGCTAATTAAAATTGGCTGTTTGGAACCATAAAAAAGTGAGGTGCAGAAACAAGGGCTAGTTGTTAGGCATTAATTAAATTAGGAATTTAAAAGTAATGACAGCACAAGTCTTGTTGCTGTTTCTTGCACAGGAGGAATGAAATCTATTGGCAAAACAAATGGCCACAAGTTAAAAAATAAGCAGCTTCAGCCTATTGGAAATGCTCAGAACCAGATTCCCAGGTAGAATAATAATTTAAGTCTGATATAGTACTAGTAAAATAATTTAGTTACTCCAGATTTCTACTAGTTTAAAATAAGGTTAAAATCCTTAATAATAAGCAATGTTTGTCTAAGTACTTACTGGGATTGTAAATCCCATTTCCTAAGGCAGTAACAACTGTAAGACCCTGCAGGACTCTCACAATGACCTAAACTCTCTTTTCTGAATCACTAATATGAGACTTGCATGAAATACTACAATAGTAAATATGCAAAAGGCAATAGAGAGTTGTTTGAAACTACTTTTAAACACACTGTTTAGAATGGCCAAGTGAAAAATCTTTTTTATGTAGTCTCTGGAGTAACTTTACACACACTAAGCTTGAAGGGCTTCTCTCCTCTGTGGCATAATATAAGTAATAAAAAGATGAGGAAACACCCAAGGTATGTCTATTCCCTGATGGATCTAACCTAGACAGGGATCCAGAAGATGCAGCGTACTGAACAGGGCAGATGGTTGTACAGACACTGCTCCCTCACTGTGGAAGAACATCACTCGCAACACCTGCACAACCTCAGTGCTGGAAGGATGAAATTCCTGGGTTACTGCATCACCAAAGATGGGGAATTTGGAGGGCAGAAGGTAATCCCAGCTGCTGTTGCTGGAACAGTTAAGACATGGAATTACATTCCTAAACATAAAAAAAAATGCACCATTGAAGTTCTGTGTAAGTTTCAATTTTCACGGCAACATTTTTTACCTTTTTGGAGCAGTTAAGAAGCCCCCCAAGCGCACCGTAACTTATATTTACAAACTTGATAGGAAAAGATTGTGTATACACTCATTAACAAATCATCTCTCCGAGGCTGAAAACTTCATTTGTCAAGAAAACTATGAAAACAGAAATTGTGTACAAAAATATAAATATCTTTACAGTCTGCAGGCCCCTCACAGTTCAACAGCTGAACAGTGAAGAACACCTACAGGTTATTGAGTAAGCAGTGGCAGAGAAGAATAAAAAATACATCTTGTGATTCAATACTGCCCTATTTCCCTGGTAATGAGCATTTTTGTTGACTTTTTTGCTATACACAGCTTGTGCAAATGCAGTGAGAAACCTCTGAGTACCTTTCCTGAATTTATAAAGAAATGAAAGGTTTGGAAAGCTATACACATATTTTCATATTTACATTCACATGTACACCTCGCTCACTTACGCCAGGCTACAAGACTCCTGAAAGCATTCTGCGTTTTCACAAAGCAATACCTGGTATTAACATTCCCAGCCACCACATACACCTTGAAGAATGACAGAAGGAAAGAAAACAGGACCTGGGAGAACACTTGAGCTACTTCAGCAATGTATTTAAAGATGTAGCAATAGGGTGCCCACATTTTCTTTCAACTCTCTGCAATTTTTCATTACAGATTTCCTAAGCATCAAAGGGGGAAGTATTTGTGTGGGGCCAGAAGGTGAGAGTGAGGACAGTATTATTAAAGTTAACATACTGTCCTCCTTCTAATTACATTGGGAAATGTATTTTTCTTCCACAAGCAGTGAGAGCTATAAATGTTTATTAAAATTTTCTGCATAAGCATAAGCTCTTAGAAAGTTTCTGCTAGAGAACTATCTAGCACCAAAGAAAAAGCCTTTTCACTTCAGCCCTCTGCTGAATCTGAGATCTCAGTCTCAGATTTCCCTTCTGCTGCTCTAGGTATCAACTTTGAGAGTAACTACAACCTGATTTCTGCATATTTATCATATTCTTCAAATATTAAAACAAGCAAATGTGAACAATGCCATTTCTGCATAGATAATTTGCCTGGTACAAAAACAAATAATCCATATTTTTTCCCCCAACAAGACAGCTGCCTCCCTACTGGGGAGAGAAAAAAAAAAATCTCCTTTCAACAGCCTCAGTTTCTCAGTCCCTTGACAAACTATTTCTGTGAAGAACCCAATTTTGGAAGGATACCATGTGCCCAGCAATGGTTATAGATCGTCTCTGCTGTCTTGAGAAGGGGAAGGAGAACACCCAGAATACAACAGTGAGGTAAAAATACATCAACATGCTTAAAGTTTCCTAACACTTATTTGACAATTTGGGGCCTGCCCCTCAGATGAACACAGTGCTGATGCTATACAGAAAACAAGTATTGCAGACAAAGGAGGCTGCTGAACAATGACACTGGCTCACACTGCTCTAGATCTCTGTTCCAGTCTGATAAAAAAATATCTGCACTTATTTGCCTGCTGAATTTGAAGGCAAGGTCCCAGTAGTATTCAACTTTGCAACCACAGGTGCTAATGTGGGCATTACTTTGTTATCCTGTCCTTCTTGAAGAGTTGCAGGTAATGAATTTTTTGCCCCACTAGGTGCCAGTTTTGCAACTACAGGTGCCAGTAAGGGCATCACTTTATTACTCTGCCCTTCTGAGTCCACTGGCAGACTTGCCACTTTTAAACCAAGTGGTGCCAGCTTGGGCATGGGCCTCCATGACGCGTCAGCATTACTGGCTTCTGGATTAGTCTTCATCTGCAAAACTGGTGGAGTCACACTAGCAGCATCTGACAAGGTTGTTACTGTTTTGCCATTCCCACCACTGGTTACAGACAGATTGGAAAGTGGATTCTTCATTTCAGTACCTATCACTATCTTTAAGACATCTGTTTCAGATGAAGGTTCCCCGGAGTTCTTGTCCCCATCACTAAGGTCATCATCTTCCAGGTGCAGCAGAAGGGGGCTTAAAGAGCCACCACTCTCTGGAACTTCAGAAAGGTCCTTGAAACTGCTTCCCAAATGGCCAAACTGGAAGGAAGAGCCATCTGCAGTGGAGAGATCACTGGCTGTTCCTCGACAGGCTTCTGCATCTTTATGAGAGAAATCTGAGCTGAGGGCACCAGGCAGCTCTGACATGGCTGAGGCATCGTCATTCAGCTGCTGGTTGAGGAAGGCGATTTCATTGAGCAGAGAAGTGAGGGTTTCATCAGTGTCATCACTCTCCTCAATGCTGCTCAGTATCTCACTTGTATCCAGGTCTGCTTCCTCCATTGCCGACGCTACTTTCCTCAATTCCATTTCTATCCTGGAATCTTTGATCTGCAGCTTGCGGAATGATAATTCTTTGGATTTTAATCTTTCCCCTCCAGAATCACCATCTTTCCTCCTGGCTTGGTTTCCTACAAACTCACCAATGCAGAGCTTTTTGCTGAACGACTCTGGAGGTTCCTTTGTACGTGATATGTTCCAGAGTTGTGGAAGGGCATCTTTATTTTCAAAGAAAACTTTTGTTGGACCTGTGGTATTTCTTCCATCTCCGCCACTGTCTCCCAGACCTGGTTTGGCTTTTTCTTCTGAAAGGATGTTGCCACTATTGGTAGTTTCAAGGGGTGCTACAGCCAAGGATTGCTCAGAAGCTGGACTGCCCGCAGCTGCTGTTGCATTAGAGTTTTTGTTTCGGTTCAGGTTTAGATTCATGCCTGCTTCCGCAGCCAGTGATGTTACATTAACAATCTTTGGCATCATGAATGAATCTTCGCTTTCTGCAAAACCACACAAAGCAGCATCCATCAGGATATGTGTTAACTGTGAGGTAATTCCTAACTAAGTATAATTTGCTCACTTTCAGGTCTTCCTCAAATAAAGTTCAATTTAAACTGCTTACACAGTTCTGGTCAACTGAAGCTTTAACACACCAATAGCTTAATTTTCAACTTGTAGAACAAGAGCAAGCTGCTTTAACACACCAATAGCTTAATTTTCAACTTGTAGAACAAGAGCAAGCTCCAGTGCAACCAGCTGCAACACTTGCAGTTCAGATGGTGATGCACAAGGCAAACAAAATGAGAATTTTCCCTCTTACTGTTTTTTTTAAGCTTTGTTTTTATGACCAGTACTGCTTTTGTGCTCTACAGACACATTCCAAATGATTACTTATAAATGATTACTTATTTTCTGCCTCCAAGCCATTCCTGGTTAATAGCACTCAGATTTTTCCCAGCCCTAAATCTGAAGTGAGCTTTCCTTCTTCATTATGACCAAATGACTACAAGGAAGCAGAAAGTGATTGGCTTGCCTCTAGCACAACAGATGGCAAGCAGAACCCTGCTGGCAGGAACCACCCCACACCTAGATCCAATGTACAGCACAAGGTCCTGAAAAACAGCCCTCCTCCCATGGGCAGCAGAGCTGGCAGGGTATGGGAAGGGGTTGTGCCACAGTAAGAGCCTGGATATTACAGGCAAAAATTTTCAGCAGCTCCAGCACCACTCTGAACTGAAGGTTCCCCTGGAGGATGCATTACATCACAGACACATCTCAGTATTCACTCATCCTGACTTTCCTGAGGGCAAGCAGGCCCAGTCAGATGAAGGAAAAATTAAAAAGCTCTAATCTATAATCTCCTCGAGGCCCCTCTAAACTTTTCAAAACATTTAATAGTGATTTTCTTTGAATTCCCAGACTGTAACACCTATCATTACTTCCTAGTGAGAAAACAATTTACCTTCAGTTTCACAGGGATAGTGCTCCCCGCACGCAAGCACAAAGATCCATGAAAAACAAAGAGCTTACCTGAATGGGGTGCTGTAGCTGATACCACTGTTGAGGGCACTGGATTTTCAGCAACAGTTGACAGTGTAATAGGAATGGTAGAGTTAGCAAGGATTCCTTTTACTTGGACAGGAACTGTTGATCCTGGCAGTTGAATCATCACAGAAGTAATACCTTAACCAAGAAAAGCAAAACAGAGGATGAAGTGGAAACAAAAGCCTTTCAGATACTCAGATACAGTACTTTCAGATACTTCAGATACTCCTGGAAAACAGGAGGTGGATACTTCAAGGCAAGACTTCACATTATAATAACACCTTAAAGTAGTAAAAACAGAAATGCAGACTGCTTATGTGATTAGGAATTCTTCCCTATGTTTCCCTAATTAATGAATAGCAAAATTTTAACACATTCTACTTAACCTGTTGATAAACTGACAGTTTGAGTTAATGACATGTAATCTCTCTTATCAGAGTCAAATTCTACCTCAGTCAAATTGTAAAAAACTCCTAAGCATTAAAGCAAAATTTATTCACTTCATAAACTGCTCTGCACATCTACAAACAGCATTATACTGATGAACATCATCCCATGTGATCCTACCTGGCTGTGTTGTCATGGCAGTACCAACCCCTCGAGGCTTTAATTCAGCCTGCAACAGTGTGGAAGGAACAGCTGCCACCTGCCCTGGGACCAGGGGGCTCTTCAGAGTAAGCACCTGCCCCTGTGGAGTCATCACTACACTTGCAGCCGTGAGTGTGAGAGAGGCTGAGGAGTCCTCTGCAAGGAAAGAAGTATGTAAAACACTCATTTATTCTGGCACAGCACCCGGCAAGCCAGCATTAGGTACAGCTCTGGAAGGAGTTATTCTTTTGGTCCTTCCTACACTTATGATGGTCTCCATAAATGTTGAACAATTCTCTACAGGTTCTCAGCCACAAAAAAACTCTAGGTATCAGATAACTCTGTCAGCCATTTAATTTTAGAGCAAACTTCCACCATGTTGAGAGCTAGCATTTTGAGGAGGGAGACTTTAAAGAGTCTGTTCTAGCAACCCCAGCATGCTGGGGATTGAACTTTGGGTTTTGAGTCAACAGAAAAAGAACCACCTTCATCTCTTCACTGCTGGATTGCAGTGAAACTCCCTGAGATCAAAGGACAACTTAGTAAGAATTTACTTCCCATCATTCCGAAACTCCGAAGTCACATTCACCTGAAGATCTCAGTCGTACTGGTCTCATCCTTACTGAAAACAAGTGGCTCCACACCTATCATATGGACATTTCCCGGTCCTGTGCACAATTCTGTTTCAGGAGTGAGGCTGCCTGCACAAGCCAGCTGGCATTTTGCCCTCCCACAGGGTGCAGCTTCAATGGCTGTCTCCCCTTGATGCACCACTTGTAGCCCACCTGTGGCCCGGCCTCCTCTCCTGGCAAGTATCAATGGCTTGCCCCTTCTGTTTGTCATCACTATTGGGGCTGGCTCTCTGGGGGCAGCAGAGGATCCTTCTTGCTGGGTGCTAGCAGTGGAGGGTGCAGCTGATTTCTGTGGCTCAGGTTCTTTCTTCTTTTTTTGTGCTTCTATTGCTTTTTGTTTAGCATAAATATATTCCAGCTTCTTCAGGACAACCTCTTCTGTCTTTCCTACAGAAAAATTATCAGAGAGTCAGCCTATCTTCAAACTCTTTCCAAAACTAAAATGCTGAAAGTAGAACTAGTAATATGTTAAGCTGACATTATTCAATTACCATAAAAGAGATAATCTCCATCCCCACCAAGTAAATGGAATACTTAATATCAGAGGGAAGCATTTACCTATTTATTTCAAATGTTTTTTTTCCCCTTCAGAAACATTCACACATTTTAGAATTTATCTGCCATTTTGATAAGCAGAAATTAGCCTGGAAAAGCACAGGCTCTTGCTGAACAAGAGTTGAAAACACACACAACTATGAAAAAATCCTCCCATGTCTCCTAATGATTAACATACGACTACTGGACAAAATGTTACCTTTACCAGGAATGAAATTTCTTGGACTAATGAACCCTGTTACTCAAATGACACTTGAATGTAAACTCACATATAGTTTACCATTGCCATGAAATTCTAACCCTGGACAAACACACAGATTTTATAAGTAATTTATTTTCTGCATACACATTTTATGTGTTTAATATGATAATAATAATATGAAATACACAGTTTAATACGATCTCAGTTAATGTGACTTTACTGGCTTGTTTTCTGCTTAGTGTTTATGTTCTAACATTATGGTATATTTTTAATTAAGTCTATATTTAATCAACTATCCTGTGAGAGTACCTTTTCCTCATCAAATTTGAGGTCTTCACTAGGAATACAGAAGATCAGGTAACTACTTTGTGAAGTTATTTGCTTTCATTCTCTGCTCAAAAGGCCTCTCATACATTTCTAGATTACTAGACTTCACTACAACGCTTTTTACTTATTATAAATCAAATACCTTATGTATGCATGAATGGATTAATGTAAATACAAAAGATTTAAGTGTCTTTCATTTCTACTTTACAGGTATTCCCCCTGTTTATATTCCCAGACTGTAAGAAGATTAGAAGAATATTTTGTTTGTTCACATGTTTTGACACTGGTGAAAATGTCACTGCTTTCCTACACCTCCAAATGAGACAGAAAGACACAAGTAAGTACAAGATGAAATGTATGGATGAGCAGCAGTTTAGAATCTACTGCAGTTTTGTTCTGTGTACATAGCTGACACCTTCTAGCCTCCAGGAGCACTGGTTCTTGGGAAAGTAGCACAAGGGGTCATTTGCAAAGCTCTGCAAGTAGTCAGAGGTTTCGGTCCTGACCAGAGCTGTGTGTGACTGTGAAGGGCTGAGCAGAAAAGGTGTTTCAGGAAGTGACCAGTGACAGAATGAAGTGACACCATCACCCCACCCTTCCAAAGGAACCAAAGCCTGTGGCTCCCAGCACACAAAGCGTTCTACACTTCCTTTAGGCATGAAGGAAAACAAAAGCCATTTTTAACAGCATGATGAGCCTATCATTGAGTCAGAGCTTAGCACAACTTTGGCATTATGAGTCTGAATTTTATGTGAACCAACAGCACATCTGGATCCACCAATTACTCCACACATTCTCATTCCTAAAAACCTTTTCTTTCATTATCGCAGCTAGTTTACATCCAAAATCAGTCTCACCTGAAAGCGTGGATACTTTTCGAATCAGACCATCCCGTTTGCGTGTCAGTAACGTCTTCTGTCCAATAAACTTATCTGCCTGATCTGTCAGTCCTTGGATTTCTTCAAAAGCCTAAAATAGTATTGGGGAATTGATTTATAAATCAGTCACACACAAAATAATAATTTTCCTTCTCAGAAACATTTACAAAATTAATTTTCAAATTTCTGTAATCCTGAGAAAATAGGATCGAGAGAAAACATGTGAAGTACCATGAACACCAGCTTTCGCTAAATGCTGGTTGAAGAGTGATAAACATCTTGTTTGTCCCTCTCAGTAATTTTTAAGAAAAGGTCAGCAATTTTTAAGAAAAACCCCAAGCTTTTATCTCCCAGTTTCTAGGTACAGCTGAAAAGCATAATTACATATCTACCACTCATGTTTAGTTTCCTGTCATTTACATCTTTACAATTAAGCTTTTAACGCCTGCTTTAATGCCTAATGGAATGCTATCTTCTCAAGCATTAAAAAAGTAAGCCTTCAATGGATTTAAAGATTTCCTTATGTACACAGTAAACCACTAAAGAATTAAGACATAATGTTCCATGTTTCACAAAGAATACAAGGGGAGAACCAATCCAAAAATATATGTTCACGTCATCAAGACTAAGCTTTTCAGAATACAGATTCTTTCAGGTATTGTTTTGTTCTAGAGAGTCCTGCAGAGAGGACAGACGGCCCCTCTACACTGGGACTCACTCTGAAGAGCTGATACTAGCGTAATTATTCTGTCCAGATTAAATGATTGTCCTCCTCACTTAAGCTCCAAAATACCCACCTGCTTGAGAATGTAGCATTTGGAGACCTTGGGAAGGTTCAGCAGCCCCAAAACTCTCTTCAGCTTGTCAAAGAGACCTCTCATTTCATTACGTCGTCGACGCTCATTTGCTGTGTGTGTCTGGCGGTAATGAGCAAAGGCTTCTGCCTGGGACTTCAGCTTTCTTTTCCAGGTTTGATGCTTCTGCTGGAGGAGTAACCAGATTGACCAGTTTAAGTTAAGAAGGCAATGTAATGGCAGACAATGCTCAAATGCACGTGAGATTTACAGCCTTTCTACAGACACCTGAAGATTCCACGCCATGCTATCCTGCTATAATGTCTTCCTGAAAGCTCAGAATCAGAAGCACACACAGTAAGAAATGAAATGCTGACCAAAGAAGTGACCAACATAATCACATCAACCCTAATGGAAAAGAGCATGAGTTTCTTCAGTTCATAAGAATTGTATTTTTTACAACACAAGGCTACTTAGATAAAATCACAGCATTACAGCAAAATCACGTAAGTTTGAGCCAAGTATTTTTTGCTTGCTTGTCAAGAAAGTCTACTAATGAATGAAATAATTACATCAAAACAAGAGACTTGAATATTTTCCCTGGAGTTAAACTAGTTTGATTTCTGTTTTCTTTCATAGGTTCATATGGGTTGGTGCCAAAAAGACATTGTAAGTCAGAATGTGAAAGATGACATTGTCAGTTATCACCCCAGACATCCACCAACAAACAGAAAAGAGCCTCTGGTTTTGAATTTGCTTAAGCTTCTAAAAAGACTGCCAGACAATAAGCAAAATTACTGATCTCCACAGATTTAAAAGTTTGTTATGTCATTTGTTACTCTTCCAGGTTTTGTACAACTATGCTATTTATTTAATGGGCAAGTAATTAACGCAGTTGTTTTAGATAATTTTAGGTCTGCTTCAAAACCCAGAGCATCAGCAGGAAGACTCCTCAGATTTAGTGATACTATTTCTGAGCCTGCTGGCCTAGGAGGAATCTGAAGACTTGTCTCCTGAAATCTGTCTCTTGAGAGCCATTTTGCCCTCACAGGCAGACTTGAGCACCGTACAGCTGCAATTGCTCCTGCGTTGGTCGTGGGTTCCTGTCAAGCAAGGGCCTTACAATGGAAATTCAAGGGCAGAGAGAAGGACACATGGAAAAGGTAAGGCAGACAGAGCATCCTGGACCCCACCCCTGTCTCAGACAAAGGCATACATCCCACTCTGCTCTCATAGCTCAGACAGACACCCGGTTCCCACCGCACTCAAAGCCCCACCCCACCACAGCAGGAAGCTCTAGAGCTGATGTCAAGTTATGGACAGTTATGGACAGAGAAACTGGCTTCAGAGCCACCTGAAAATACAGCACGAGATTCTGAAGGACTGCAGTGAGTTTTGGTTTGAAAGGATTCTGTGATATCTTTAACTTGCCTAAACACATATTTAAATTTCTGGATTCAGAAATCCTTTATCCAATGCTGTGCTCATATAATTCTACACACTTCAACACATGAAAATTTTGCTCATTGATTATTTTAAGTGTGTTGTAAAAATTATTCATGCCAAGAATACAAAACCTAAGCAAACACAGTCATAAATAAAAAGCAGATCTTCATCCCATAGCTAAACCTGAATCTGAAGCCCACTGATGCCAGCACCAGCACTTTTGCCTTAAGGAGATTTGGACAGAGCAAATCCCTCCCCGCCACCCCCAGCACATTTGGTTTCTTGCATTTAATCACAAGTACCTGCAAGGCAGATAAATCACATTAAGAGCTGCATGTGAGATGAAAGTTTATCTTTAAAATGGAGATGTGATACTAAAAGGAAAGAGGAGAGCAAACATATACCTTTGAATGTTTTTCTGATAATGTTTCATCCGAAGAATTAGGAAGATGGTATCTGGAAGAAAGGTAAAAAGTTTTTCCCAATGCTACTCATCTCATACACTCTATCCTCATTAATTACATTCCAACAGTCTAGAATTGCTCGTTTTTATGCCTTGAAATTAACTTTTCTTGTGTAACTGCATAAAAACAGGATACTGTTTTCTCAAGAAAGTGAACTATCTCCAATGCCATCGTCCTGGAAGTAACTGAGCTGCTCTGAGAGCTGTGAAATTATCTCAGAGGGCAAAAGACAAACTATTTCACTATATGCCAAAGAGAATAAATTCAGCTTGTGACTGCTAGCTGCATAAAGTATCTTTTTAAATTATGCTTTGGTTCTGTTTTTAATAAACACAGATCTAATACAGATGGCAGAGCAATCCTTCCTCCACCAAGAACCAGCAAGCAAAATCCTCACATTTATTACTATATCCTAATATATAGTAATAGCAGCTTCCTCATATCTCAGGAGCTGCAACCAAACAAAGAAAACACACATTTTAAAATTATTTTTTATAAAATATGACATCTGTTTTTCTCTCTCACTGAAAGATCTTCAAAATTTAAAGCCAAGTCACTACCCAAGGATAAAAGTTGAGCTGTTATCCTTAAAGGGGAGAAAAAAAGAGGTAACTATCTGGTAGATATATCACCAAACAGTTTTTTCAAAGTTTCTAAAAAAAAAAAAAAATCTTCAAACAAAGAGAACTATCGATGCAACGTTTCCCATTCTTTTGTCTGAATAAACTGAAAACAGCAATGACTATCATTACATTCCTCAAGTAAGCCATGTTTTTATTTTGCCTTTGTCATTATAAATGCAAGGGCAGCAACAGTAACAAAAACAAACCAACCAAAAAGTTTAGGCCAAGCTATCCAACCATGGCAGACTATATGTCAATAAAAAAAGTACTTTCTTCGCTGGGGCAATGGTCCCAAAGACAAACCTTTCATTTACAGGGTCAGGGATTAACCTAATGACCATTCCTGCCCAGAAGTCCACCAGCAAGAATAAACAAAGCTTGCAAAATCACATTTAAAACAAAGACAACCCTCTGCTAATTTTCAGTTTGCAGGAAGGGAGGCCATTCACTCATTAATTTTGTATTACAAGATACATACCCATAAACAAATTAATTAGAGGGGAAAAAGAAAAAGACTAAGACACCTTGAAACTACTCTTGGTGCTGCCAGCACCACCCTCACAGCCACTGGGAAGCACCAGTGCTGAGGAAGGCATGACAGAAGCCTTGCCTTGTCATTACATGACACCTGTTGTTTAAAGGGATCACTCAACGCCAGCCCAGCAGTAGGATACACAACTGCGTGCAGTGCTCTCCAGGGGTGCTTACTTCTGGTCGGAGGGTTCGATATGAGCAGCTGTGGCCTTCAGACGGGCAATGTTAATCTTCTCTGAAAGCTCCTCCACGGTCTCAATGTCCACCTGCTCGTCATCCTCTCTGTATTCGCACGCATCCTGGAACAGGTTTTGTTTTGTTTTTTTAAAATGAGTATCTACGTGGCAACAGCGCTCAGGCCAAAGCAGTTTCACTTCAGTCTCAAAAGAGATTACATTATAACATTTAAAACCATCAGGGAATCAACATCTCCAGCTACACCAGCCAATAAACACTGCAAAGCACGACGTTACTTTAACTGTCACCTCCAGGAATTCCTCCCACTAGCAACTCTGGAAAATGCATTTTGGTAAGTGCAGAACCCATCTCTGTAGTTTATGCTTTTATTATGGGTGAGAGAAAAGCTTTCACAGGGCAGAGTTTTCCTGCCTCTGTTTTCAAGTAAGATTAAACTGCCTTTACAAGCTACTACCACAGACTCTTGCTAATTGACTTTTTTTTTTTTTTTTTAACAAAATCTGAAATAGTTATCACTGTAGTAATGGTCTTTCACACCTAAGACAGCGAAAGCCAGAACATCATACAGTCAGGCCTCTTTGGATCATATAATAAACTGCTTACATGATGAAGAATAAGATTTTGTCTCTTTCCAAACTGCTGCCAAATCGTTATTTTAAGTATTTATTATATTCTGAAGAGTATTTTTTCTCCATGCTTGCCTGACCAAAAAAAACTTGCTACTTCTGAAGAGAGAGATAAGGAACAACTGCAGTTCTGTAGCAATGACTAGAGTTAAACATCAGTCTTGTAGCCATCTGTAAGTCCACGTGATATCCCCTCTCCCAAGAAGACATGCCCATTCAACCAATTGTTTAGTATTACAGTTTTTAGTGAAGTTTTTTATATTATAATCTTTGGTCTGATTATACAACTAAGAACTCTTTCACCTTAGGCAAGAAAATGTAATTACACTTCCATTCTCTACTCTATTTCATTTAGTTCCCTGAACTACCCTAAGCAAAAACTATTCCAACGAAGATACTATTTAAATCACAGAACTACTGAACAGATATTGCCATTATGTTTAAAATACTGCATGTACAAGAGGTAGAGGCAACATTGATCCATTTTTTTTATACAAAGAGCATTTCACATTCTTGCCTGCTCTCCTGGGTTATTCATAAATCCGCCTTGATGATGAAAGCCTCCTGATACTTTCTCTAAGCTTTTCCACTTGATACAGTAACATTTCTGTAACCCTTATGTGCAAGAGATGCATACTGATTTTGTTCAGTGGTCAGAACTACCCTGTCTAAACTACATTTGGACATCATTACATTGCAGGAAACATAGGCAGGGTAGTCCAAAAAAAGATGCTACAATCCAGAGAGTAAGGGAATTAACTTACCACAGAAATATGTCATAAAATTTTACAGTGCTGTTAAGTTATACTGGGCTAATCAGAGTGTTGATAGCAACTATCCAGGCTAGAGCAGCTCTAGAATTGAAATGTTCTGCAAGCTATCATGTAAGAAAAAAGGTATTCAAAACCGAGTATGTGGTATCTTTTTTCATGGAAGATGGACAAAAAAGTCCAGAAGTAAAAAACTCAGCTGCCCACCAAGAACTTAACATCTTTAGGTTTACACATTCTGAATGTGGACATATGAAAAGCAGAATTAATTCATTTTTTCATTCTTACATCTAGTAACAAGGGGAAAAATGCTTCGGGTTGGTAAATCTTTTCCCTCTACCCCTGAATTCCTAGCAACAAGAAAAATAGCACAATCATGAAGATCACCAGAAGTAGTTCTGACAATAAGAGCAGCTATTCCTATAGAAGTACTGCCAACCTGCCACAGGCTGAACCTTCATCCATAGCCCAGCATGATTCTTTGAATATGCTTGTGGAAGCCCTACCCTTCTAGCATCAGTCAAATCCATACTACTTTCAGTCTTTCCAAATTACTTCCTGTAGCTATGGAAATTCTAAATGCCTTTGAGTAAGGGTAAAATACCTTATCAAATGAAGACACAAGAGGAGCAATACCACCCTACAACAAAGTTCTGAAGTTGTCATGGAAATGACAGCACTTTTCCCTCTCTGCGTTTCAATGCTTGTTTCTAAGCCCTCTCCTCTGATTTTTGTCTGTTCCTGGCAGCCTAAACTGCTATTGTTGACACCTAGCAAATTGTCTGATGGTACAGGATCCTCGGTAACAGTTCTGAGGAAGGAGGTTAGACAGCAGTGGATGTCATTACACATTACCCAAGTATATGTGTCATTTCGGGAGCTGCCTTCTATGTTACAGTGTCTGCAGGTTTCACACATGTTCTGAACTAAAAGCAAGAGATTGTTAGAACTCATATTGTCCAAAAAATATATCACTTGCACTTTTTATTAAACTTACCATTTTATGATAATTGATAACAGTCCTTATAATTTCAATTTCTGGCTCAGAAAAAGAGTGACTGAAAAACACTTTTGAAGAACACCTACAATACAGTATCTTGCCAGATACAGAAGCTGTGTTTAGACTAGTAAGCTGAACCCTGGAACTCATATCACAACCAACCCCTGGCATGGTTCTGGATTAAGCCAACAAGGACTCATGAACAATTAGGAGCCACAGTCAGTGACGTAGCGCAGGCCAAGCACTCCTTCCCAGCAGGAACTCCGTGTGCAATCATCGTGCCTTAGAGATCAAGAATTTAACATCACTTCCCAGACCACTGCACTTGAATTTGTTCAGACAACAGGTTCTGATATTCATTAGTCTGCTTCTATAAATATTCCCAGATTTTACTTCTATCACCAAACCCACAATGATTAACCTTCTTAAGCCTCTCTCGATGCAACTCAGGGTAAGAAATGCAAAAGGGCAAAGATACCATCTCAGGAAGCTTCTTTCTGTTGAATAGAGGAGACTAGAAAAGTCTCTACATCAAGGACACAAAGTCAGCACAAGGTAAAAAGGAAATGTGAAGGGCACTGAAGTGCAAAATAAGGAACAATTAACCGGTGTGGAAAAATGTGCTAAAAATAAACAGTAATAGATACTACAGGTAGGTACTACCAATTATCCTGACTCTCACTGGAGTTCTCTGAGGTTTTAATGGCCATTTGTTGAGCAAACAAAACCAGCCCACATTCCAAACTAGTAGAAAAAGAGCTGTCTTAAGTATTTTCACTAAACAAACTGTTAGTGGACATACATGTACTCATTGCTTCTTTGTTTCCACTAGTTTAATGAAGCAGATAAACCTCTACTAGTCTGTTTACATGATTTGACTTCATCCAGTCTGACAAACAATACCAGTGGAGCCTGTCTTGTAAGCACTGTGTTGAGAGAAGAGTACATCCCAGTGAAAAATAACATTTTTAAATCCAAAACTGGTTTCTCCATTAGGCATTGACGTGCTAACTCAACTTGATGGCAACAAAGATTAACAAATCCAAATTCCAGACAGATTTTTACAGTCCCCTGAGTTCTCATTCCTCAGCTTTACTGCTCTAAAACCAAGGTTAGCTTATCATATTCACATGAGCTTGCAGTGAAGACATACCCTTAGATGGCTTTCCAAACCATATTACTCAAAACCTGCGCAATAGGTTTCTTCCAAAACAAACATTTCTTAAAATCTCTACTCTTTTGCTTCATCATCCTTTGGAAGGATGAAAGAAAACCGAGTTTTCAAACATCAACCTTGTTAACAGGCTACTCAGTGACTTAGACACCATTGTTGCTTTACCAACAAATTCCTAAGACTACCATGTCTGGAAAGTTTATCTGGCATCAGGAATGAATTAACAGTGGTTTTCAAAACTTGATGATAATTCTGCTCAAGTTATTGAAGGCTACAGGATGTATGAAACTGCCACCACCCAACTGAAGACAAGACAGCAATTCCATTTTCAACTTAAAAGAACTTCCAAAAATAACATCTGTATTTAGTTTTCTCACCTTCATGCAGCTGAGATGCTATCATCTTGTCTGAGAACAGCAAGCTGGAATATGAACTGATTAGCCTATTTTTCTGGAAGCCGAAGAGATCCCCTAAAAGCCAGAGCTGTTCACTTGGCTATCATGGAATAATAGAATATCCTGAGTTAGAAGAGACCCACAAGGATCACTGAAGTCCATCTCTTGGCCCTGCACACATACCATGTGCCTGAGAGCATTATCCAAACTCTTCTTCAAGTGTCAGGCTGGTGCTGTGACCACATCCCTGGGGAGCCTGTTCCAGTGCCCAGACACCCTCTGGGTGAAAAACCCTTTCCTAATATGCAACCTAAACTTTCCGTGAGCCAGCTTCATTCCATTCCCTTGCCTTCTGTCACTGGTCACCACAGAGAAGAAGAGATCAGTCCCTCATTTTCTCCTCATGAGGAAGATGCAGACTGCAATGAAGTCTCCCCACTCAGTCTCCTCCAGGCTGAAGTGCCTCACCCACTCCTCATACAGCTCCTCCTCACTCCTGTAAGGCCCTTTGCCACCCTCATGGCCCTCCTCTGGATGCTTTCCAATATCTTAATGTCCTTTTTATATTGTGGTACCCCAAACTGCCCCCAGCACTGGAGGTGAGGCCACCCTAGCTCAGAGCAGAGCAAAGGACAATCCCCTCCCCTTGCCCAGCTGGTGATGATGTGCCTGATGCCCCCCAGGACACGGGTGGCTCTCCTGGCTGCCAGGGCACTGCTGATTCAGATCCAACTCACCACAAACCAGGACCCCCATGTACCTTTCCATGGCACTGCTCTCCAGCCTCTCATCCCCCAGGCTGTTCGTACACCCACAGCTACCCTGTCCCAGGTGCAGAATCCATCACTTTCTCTTGTTAAGTTTCATACGGTTGGTCTCTCTGCAGGGCCTCTCTACCTTTGAGAGTCAACAGCTCCTGCCAGTTTGCATATCTGGCAAGCTTATACAGCATCCCTTCCAGTCCTGCCTCCAAGTCATTTATGAAGATGCTGAAGAGCATGAAGAGCACAGGGCCAAGGATGAAGCCCTGTGGAACCCCACTAGTGACCTGTCACCAGACTGATGTCACCCCATTCACCATTACTCTTCACACCTGACTCATGAGCCAGTTGCTCGCCCATTACTCGATGTGTTTATCCTACTGAGTGCTGGACATTTTGTCCAAAAGGATCCTGTGAGAGAAAGTTTCAAAAGCTTTACTGAAATCCAAAAATTCCAGTTGATTAAATCAACTGGCTTCCACTGGTCAGCTGGGTGGGTAACCTCAGGGACCTTCCTAACTCATTCCTTGAGCAGCCTCAGGTCTGCTCTGTTCATATCCAGGGTTGAAGTCTTGCTGGCACTTTTCCTCCTGTCACCAGAGATTTGAATTCGATTGTTTCGTGGCTGTTATGGCCAAGGCAGCAGCCAGCTGACATTTCACTCACAGGCCCCTCTCTGTTACTGAGCAGCCAAGGAGGGCACCTTACCTAGGTGGCTCCTGTAGTACCTGTACCAAGAAGTTATTGCCCAGGTGCTCTAGGAATCCTCTAGAACTGTTTGCACCAAAGAACTTTAGTGTGATATTCTACTGCAAGAGAACTAGAAGAAATCTGTCCTGAAGACACAAACATTATCTTTCCTATTTTTAATTTGTCTGTTCTTTAACTCTTCTCCAATTCAACCACTCTCTTTCCACTTGTATCTCATCCCAAGAAAAGGCTATCTTAGTTCATTTGTCCATTTGACCAATTTATGAAACAAGAGCTTCATAATTTTAAATATCAAGGCACTTTTTCTTAAGTCATGTAGTGATACGTAAGAAGTAAAGGAATTACACATTGAATTACTTAGTTTTAATTTTTGGGTTAAATTTGATGGGAATTTTATGAGCATTAAAATCTAAACATACCTTAATTACACTAACCACAAAGTTTTACCCTTATTCTGTGCCTTCTGGCACAGAATTTGCTTTCTATCAAATAAGGAATTACAGCTCTCACATACTATTTAAATGTATCATTAACTTAAAAAACAAATTTAAGGATGGATTCAAATATTCCTTCCAGAAATAAGTGTTAACTAAGGCTACAAAAACTAAATAGAAGAAAACATATTAAAATAATAGAAATAACTAGATTGGCCACTATATTTTTGGATCATTAAGTCACATTACAAGTAAGGAAACTATCTGAATAAATACTGGAGGAAGACAACCTGCAACGGTTCTGTTACAGGTTGCTCAACAGAACTCCTGTTATCTGAAATGTGGGCAATTTCTAGAAGGCCACTACACTGCTACCTAAAAAAAAAAGCATGCAACAAAAAAGAAAAAGACATTTCCACTTGGAACCCCAATTTACACTTCCTAAAGAAGCTTAAGTCCAAAACACAAACTCTCACAAAATACTCTGTCTTTCAAATCTATGGATTATGACATGTTAGTTGGGCAATTAAAAAAAAAACTAAACAAAACGCAAAAAACTTTCATAAATAGTTGAATGCTTACCACTTTTTCAACATCTACTTCCTCTTCACTTGGGAAGTCAGAAGCACCATCCAGCATCTCATCAGCAGAATCATCAGTTTTTTCATCCTCTTCTTCCTCCTCCTCATCTTCCTCTTCATCCTCTTCCATATCATCAGCAGTTATATCAATAGTGGGCATGTAACCCTTTTTGTGTGCCCTCTGTTCTGGTGCTGTCAGGAAGTCACTTTTCTCTGATGTATCAGCTTTGTTATCCACTTCACTTCTGTTTTCCAAAGGGGGTACAATGCTAGATATTTTGCTCCAAGAACTGTTAACATGTGTTAGAATGTCATGGCCTGTTTTCATTTCTTCCAGAGAATCACAAGTACCTTGTTCTTTGCTGTTGCTGCCCTCCTGTCTAGTTATGTTTCCTTTGCTTTCCTCTGTATCAACCGTATGCTCTTCTCCTAAAGCATTATCCTGTTCTTTTACAGAAGCAATTTCAGATCTACTTCTTGTTTTCTCTCCTATGTTTTCCACCTCTAAAGAGCCCTTGTAGTCGCTCTGTTCCATATCTGGCTGTGCAGCATTACCCTCGAATTCCTGGCTGTTCTCAAACAGTTCAGTCTCTCCTTGCTCCTCCTTGATCTTCAGCTGTATATCTTGCTCTTGTTGGCTATACAACTGCCCAGAACTTGCTCTGCTGTCCTTCTCCATCTGTGTCTGTGCATCTTCTTCCTCCTCTTTTACTGGTTTCTCCTCCTGTTCAGCATGGTTCTTCAACTGTGCAGTCTCCTGATTCTCAAGACTGTGTGAATGTGTATTATCCAGAGGAGCTACTGAAGACTCATCTGATGACCCACACACAGTTTCAGAGTTAGCTGAAACTGCCTCCACAACAGTTTCAGAACTGACAGAATCCTCTTTCTCTTCAGAAGCCCCTTTTTCTTCCTCATCGTTTGGTTTCTCACTGATGTACGAATGGTCAGATGATACGACATCTGCAGAAACATCATGCTGAGAAGAAAAGCTGTCATCACAAGAACTCTCTAGCACCTTTGAGTTCTTCTCCGCTATCTCTAATGTAGTGGAATTTCTATCGCTGCTAAGTGTGACTGTGCCAGATGCTGACTCTTCAAAAGCATTTGACTGGTTAATTGACAACTCGTTTTCTTCTTGTTTCCCATCTGGCAATGTGGCATCCGACTCTGTAACTTCTGTGTCACCTGAGCACGGAGCCTTCCCATTCTCCTTCTGCTGAGCAGCACCTGAGTCTTCTTTCTTGCATATTTTCCTGTAATCCTTCTTCATCTGAAGAGATGCAAAATGGTGAAGAATAGAGTTTGGCACAGTCTTCTGTCCTGGGAGCTGAAGTAAAGCAAAACTTCCAGACTGTAAAGGTATGAGATTAGCGGTGGTGGCTGGCAGACCACCTGAGCTGCAGGTTAATTTAGACTCAGAGGCTGTTTGGTTTGTGACACTGCTGGCAGAAGAGGAAGAGAGCCTCAGAGTCAGAGTGCCTGCCTGGGACACAAAACTTGTTACTGAAGGAAGAAGAGAAGATGCTTGAGTGGCTGGGTTGGATGGTGGGGATAACTTGGGTACTGCAGTCTGTGCAGCTGAATTTGAGGCAGGAGAAGTGGAAGACACAGAGGAAGTGGGAGAAACAGGTGACTCGGGAGGCTTGGAAGGTGCAGGCAACCGGATTCCTACAACAGACCCTGTGAGGAAAACAAAACATCAACTGAGTTTTTCTCAAAGCAACGGTTTTCTTCCAGTTTTAGTATTTGATGCTGTACTAGAATCAGCCACCACTCTCAAGGATCATAATGGGATCAGCTGTTTGACCACAAGTTCTCAGTGGAAAAGTCAGTCCCGCATAAAGACATATAAACTTGATTTTTTAAAAATAACACCCCAATAGAACACATGAATTGCCCACTCTAAAACTAACGACTTAAGTTCTAGCATTAAGCTTTTTGATCAAAAAAGACATAGCATGGAAAAAGTCTTGCATTTTACTTTCCCATTTTACATTTATTGGAAAACAAGGAAATTGGGGTTTTTCAAAATAATAAAGAAAGTAAATAGTATTTAATTTTTTTTTCCTCTCAGAAAAAGACTTCCAAAGAGAAAACACAATGTCAAAATTACATTATACCACCATCTTCTTCGCCTTTACGAACTCTTCTGCAGCATTTCAACACTCCATAAACAAGAAAGAAAAACATTACCACTGGCAACTAGTTTCTCCTGGTCAGCAAGAGCCTCAAAACAGAAAGAAATTAAATAAACTTGTAGACTGATTCTTTACTACACCTCATGCTCAAACCTCAACTAAAAGCTCAGCATTGTTTGCTCTCCTCCCCACAGTTTTATCTACTGTGCTTGCTTCTGCTCTCTCTTCCGTGCCGCTCTATCTCCCTCCCTTTGAAATGTGTTTTGATACAGGGAGAACAGAAGAAAAGGTTTTGCTACAGAGTAAACCTGCATTTAAAGTCCATTTGGGTTAGAATTTACAAATATGTACAACAGCATACCCAACCTGCAATTTCTAACTCTTCCAACCCTGTCTTCAACTGTGTACTAGAGAAATAGCTGAAAATCACATTTATTTTTCTTCTCACACTCTTAAGGAGGAAAAAACCTGGCAATTTTGTATCATAGCGTAATATTTCATCTGAGTATCTTTTGTAAACACACTAACCAACTTGGAAACCTAACAAAAACAGAGCAGCACATCCTGTGAAACATGGGCAACCGCTCATTCTTTTTAAGAGAATCTCCAACAAGAATGTTTGTTTTTGTATCACCAGGTTGAGTCTTGTAAGTTGTGACATGTGGACATGGCTCCACTGCCACACACACATAAGCCATTCTACTTGCTGCACAGAAGTCTCAAATTTTGTTGACTTAGCTTAAAATTAACCGCATTTTCTGAATAATATCCACATGGTACTTAAGCTGCATTGCATCTGAATAATTACACTATGTTCTTCAGCTACTCACACAGAACCAAATTAGACCACCCTGCTCAATTACTTTCAGCAGGTGAAAGCATCACAGAGACATTTCTCTCTTTGCTCATTTCTGACTAACACACTGGTCATTTGCAAAAGCCCTGGACTTTGTACCTGGATTGCGGAGCATCACTGGCTGCACACTGGGCTGAGCACCCGCAGTTCGAACCTGCTGCAGGGGAACAAGCTGAATGATCTGCCCATTGGGATGTCTGAACAGGTTCACAGCCCCAGGGCTCCTGAGAGGCTGAAGGACCATCCTCTGCCTCTGTGCCACCTGTGTGTTGTTCAGCGGTCGCAGAGCAGAAGGTGTCTGGTGCACTGGAATCAGCAGCAATCGAGGTCCAACACGTTTGTCTGTTCCAGGAGCTATCTTTGGGGGAGTCTTACTTGCAGCTTGTGGAACAGCATCTTCTGAAATATTTTAAAAAGTTACAAAAAAATCAGTTTAAGAGACTGCCTACAAATCAGGCATTATTCTTAATAAATGCAAGTGCAAATATTTTGGAAACAACTTCATTTCTTTTAAATTTATTTGAAGGCAAATTTTTCTCTTTTTATTCACAGAATGCATGGAACCAACCAGGTCAGAACAGTTTTGGGTTTTTTCTGTGTAGTTCCACTGACATTTTTCAACCATGACACAGGACAGTAACTGCATACCTAATTCCTGAACTCCTTGCCAACCATGAAATTCTAGCAGTTGTAACTGTGCCATACATTTCTATAGGTCAAGGGATGATGTGAGGCCTCCGGCTCACTTCATAGCAGTCACCAGTAAGATAGTTACATTTTTTCCTTTCTCTACCAGTTCAGGCTGGAATACAAGAAGCAACCTAAGAGATGGCAATTCTTAACCTATTTTGCAAGGGCGGCAAGGCAAGTGAGTCCATATTTAAATTGAAACCAGATGCAGACTATATTATAGCTATGAAAAGAAGAATTAAAAAAACAAGTGTTTGCAATAATAAATAAGCATTACCTCTTTTTGGATTCTGTGGAGGACTTGAATTAACTCCTGCTAGTATCACTGGAACAGAAACAGCAGAGGAAGTCAGTGTGGTCACCACAGGTGTAGCTGCCGCAGCTGTTGTCAATACAACTGTAGAAGTGGACGTTGTGACAACAGCACAAGTAACAGCTGGTGGTGTTACTACAGTTTTTGGGAATGATGTAGTTGCTACTGTTGAGACAAACCCTGTTGTTTTTGCTGTGTTCACAGTAGAAGTGGTGGATGGAGTAGTGCAGGTGCTGATTCCAGGTGTAGCAGGAGCAGCTGTGACTGCAACTGGAGGAGGAGAGCAGGGAGGTTCACCAGCTTTTGTCTGGCTAGGAGTGGTCACAGTAGATGCTGCTACACTGGTACTTTCCACAGTAACTGGAGAAGTGGTGGTGGCTGCAGTGACCCCAGGAGAGACTGTGCACAGAGCTGGAGACGGCACTGAAGGAACCACAGGAGCAATAACCGTGATTGGTGTGGGCTTGATACTGAGAAACTGTCGCCCTGAGGAAGCCTGGCGTGTGCTCGCTCCAGGAATCTTCTGCTGTAGAGCTCCCGCTTTGTTTAGCACAAACTGGGCAAACACACCACCAGGTGAGGGTCGAACAGCTGCAAACAAAAACTTGCAGGTCAAAATTTAAATAGATTTCCTCTTTGCCTTTCATGAGGTGCTACAACTGTAATTTCAGCATGAATTTGAGCCTCCTTTTTCTATATACCTTGTAATTAAATCAAAACCTTTACGGCAGTCCTGAATACACCTTATATGTTAGAAATACCTCTGCCTTATTCCACTGCTTTAGCTTTTTATAGCATTTCTTCCCAGATACACAAAAGAATCAGGTCTTGAAGGATTGTTTTTCATCGTGAAACTATGGATAATCCTAACTAACAGTGCAGGAAAACAAACATCTAAGTGAAATAATGAGCTCTAACTTTTTTTCTAAAACCCAAATTCTTTGTGTACCAGCTTCTCTCATCTTCCCCTTTTTACAGCTTCTTGATTTTCATCCCCCTTCTATTGCATTCATCTTACACAGGCACAGGGGAAAGGGATGGGAAGGATACGGAGTTTCTCCTTCTAGTTCCACTGACATTAGTGCAACTGCAGACTGGATGGAACAAATTTAACCAATGGAAATTAACCCCTGTTATGAAGATGCTTTACCTCATCCCTTTCTCTCCAAGGGATTCTCCAGAATACTGCATTTACATCACCCCAGATGCCTACAGATGAGTACAACAGCATAGAGATTATGGAGCAAGACCAACTTAACTGCAGTTATTTGTGTATACAGCATTTTTAGCCCAGACTATGCCAGAACTGGTACTTTTTCCTTAAATCACATATGCAGCAGTGACTTCACCCATCAATGAAATACAGCCAACTCTTTCACATTGCACAAACACATAAAACAACAAGTTTTATTATGGGACAAGAAAAACAACACACCCATTTACACAGCAATGAAAATTTAGGCAGAAAGAAACAAAATAATCAATCAGAAATTAAAGTTTTTCCAGGACACAGGTAACATCCTTTTCCCTTGCAAAGCTTCTTCAGATCTTTAAATAATGTGTGGGATTATGTGGATGTGTACTGGATTTCTCTTTTTCAAGATGTGCAAAATGTAATATTTAGGGGCATCTTCCTCTCTTGCCACACTGGGGTAACCAGTACCAACTCAGATACAAAAGTAACTCATGAATCTTGGTTTGTTTTTTTTAAAAAAACTCTAGGTGCTGTCTAAATCCAACCCTGTTTAGCTTGTGAAATCCAATGAGATTAGAGGCTGGCGTGGTTATTGGCTGCACACCTGTTGCTTCGCTAATCCAGATTTGGACCATCTTGTCTTTCACTGCTGCTTCACACGTCTTTGGTGGTCACAAGAATTATGAGTGAAACATCAGCAGAAAATCTAACAGCAAAGAACCACGTATTAGTGATACTTTACTCATTTGAAGTTAATCTATGATTGATGAAAAGCAATTAAAAATTATAGTAATGAAACTCCAAACAAAAACCCCAGTTAATATTTGGAGAGTCTCCATCCACTCTCATGTCTTGAAAATACGCTCTAGTAGCATTGATAAAAGAACTAATAGTCAACATCTGTAATCTTACTCTGAAGTCAAAATAAAACTTTCTGCTTTGAAGAGGTTATTTATTGCAGAGGCATCTTAGGTAGGCAATGCAGCCAAAGGCAACATGCACTGTTGCACAGAAATCAACATTAATGCTGTACACTCAGTCTGTACTTCAGCTTCACGCAATTTAAAACACAGTAATAAGTTCCAACCTACCTAGCTCTCTCTGTGCTGGGACATGGGTTTTCAGAGTCGTCACAGTGGGGGTTGAAGTAGTGCTGGTGGAAGATGTAGTTTTAGGAGCTGATGTTGTGGGCCCCTGGACTGATGGTGTCCCAGAAGCAGGAGTTTTAGCACTGGGTGCTACCTTGGAGATCACTGTACTGAGGGCTGCGATATCAAGTACTGTGGGCTGCAGCCTGCCTGTGATATAAGCTGCTAGCCGATTGGCAGGATGTAATGCCCCCATCTGTCCCAAAAGCAGTTTGGCCTGAGGATACCTTTTATCATTAACCTGAAAAAAGGGGAAAAGGGAAACTTTGTGAAAAGAACGCTAATTCACCACTTCTGGAGAAGTGTTTCATTCCGTGGGACTTCTAAATGTCCTTTTCAAAAAAACATTGCAATTCTGAATGGGAACTCCTAATTTCCTTATTGCCCAGGAAAATTTCAAACAACTCTTCTTTTATCTTTGTAATACAGATTTTAAGTGCTGCTCAGACTCTCACATAACACCAGAGAGTCCCAGGAACATGTGAAATCACTGAAATTAGACAAGAGTGAAGCTAGCACCTGTTTTTCCTGTCCCATGCTTATGCTGTAGTCCTGAATAAAAATAGGTCCCTTAACTGAAGGACAATTTTGAATAAAATTCTCAAATCTAATTAAGACCTAGCATCACAAAAGAAAGAATACTGATGACATATACATTGAGACAAAACTCTAAAAGAGCTTTTAAAAGCTGCATCAACTTTTTCCCTTAACCACACTGTTGTTTAATATTGTAATTAAGGTATAATGTGCTCCCTAACTTCAAATTCCAAGTTGTAGTGGTAATGGACTGCACAGGAAAACACCAGAACAACTTGCTGAATGTCAGACTTTATGCCTAGTGGACAATGGGAAGTTTTGGTAAGTGTTGCATTTTGCTTTCACATCGTTTGATAATACCTTCTAAAAGCCAAATGCATTTAAAACACTACCAAGTAAACAGTAGTTTTATTGATCAACTTTTATTGAAGGTAAGAAATCTCCTAATCTTTTCCTCTCTGCTAGCTTTTCTTTCTGAGGGTGTCATATCTTCAAAGTGTCATGAAAACATATCTTACTCTCATTTTTTAATTCATATGATTTTCCTCTAAGTGGTTTTACTATAACCACAAATAGCTATGATGGAAAAGGTCTTCATTCTAACCTTGTAGTTCCTACTATTAATTCTTAACACCATGTCAGCAACATAAAACTGCAGGGAAAAGACACTTTGAATTTAGGATTATTAAGTCTCTTGATGAAAAACATATATTCTACAAAGAGGATTCAGGTTGTTAGTGAAAATTAACAGTGAGCTGTAGCAAAAAGCAATTAAATGTTTAAATTTTCATTTTAAAGTTTTGTCCCAGTGTATACTTCCCCAGAAAATATTCTTTCTGTGGACTCATACGATCATTCATTTAGAAGCATGTGTCAAATGCACCTTCAGAGGGTTTTACAAGGAATTAAAAAAAACTTGAAAGAGATTCGGCACTTGGGTCAACAAGACCCAAACTGCCAAAAAGACAAATTAAATCAATCAGATTTCCTGTTATAGAGTAAATCTTGAAAGGGACAAGCTTATGGAGAGGAATGCCACCAGATACCAAGAACTTTTGTCTGGACAGGCAAGAGACATATTAAAGAGTGTTCTCCCCTTCAAGGAGTTCTGGATGAAACTGCATCTAATCTCCACAGTAAAGGCAGAGGGACCCACCTGAATCAAGCCCGAGGGGCTCGTATTAGCTTTGCATTTGTAGACAACCAGCTTTCCTGCAGGAGAAACCCCTGCATAAAAAGGCAAGCCTTTGCCCCCATGCAGCTTTTCCCGCAGTTTGTCCACTGGGTCTGCCCGCATGACCTTTACATTTTCTGAGTTATTGCATGACGCCACTGTGCTATCAGGAGTCTCCAAGACAGGGATCTCAGGCTTCTCATCCTTGTCCTGGTAGGATGGCACTGAAATTTTCATTCTGGAGGAGCAGACAGAAGGATGGTTCTCATCCTGGGCCTTGTTTTCCGAAGCCAATTCAATAATGAAGCTACCCACTTTGAGGCACTGTGGCGTGTTACTGTTGGTATGCTGTGATAAGATGGTCAAGATCTTATTGTGATCTTCCTCCAAGTTGCAGTCAGAGATAATCTCGATAAGTTTGGTTGGTTCACCTTGAGTGGTGTGATGAACATAGGAGGTGGAGAAAGAGTCCCCCTCACTACGGGAAGAACACCAGCTTTTCTCTGAGAAAGAATTGAAATAGGTTTCTGCAATACTATGGCATTTTAAGCACCTGGATAGTCATACAATTTCATTCTGCCCACACCTCCACCCTTAGCTCAGCTCAGCTGCAGGCCAACAGCAAGTAAAAGAACTGTTCAAAGCATCATTTCCCCTTGCAGAGCTTCACAGGCAAGCAAGAACTCACTGCAAAACTACTGTAACTACTTCTCACGGTTCAATCCCTGCAGCCATACCACGTCCGGATGTATCCCATTGCATCACAAGCTAAACAAAGATAGGTTGTTTCAATACATGGGTGAAAGGTCTCCAAACACACCAACACGGTAGAAAAGCATCACTGGTTATTCAAGTGATGGCACTTTTCTCTTTGAGTCAGAAAAGCACCTGTGTCCTACACTGGCATGAGGGGACATGCCGCTAGCAGAACTGTCTTTTGCAGAAGATGTGTAAACAGAAGCGTGACTTTTGTTGTCATTAGTCCCTTTTTGCAAAACTGTAAGGATGTTGAGCCCTGTGTCCTGGCCATTTTAATTTCACCTACTAATGCACCAGCATTTTCAACTAATTGTATTATTTTTCCATTCCCATCCTTAAATGTAGCATATGCTGTTGTATACATTGAAGAATAAAAAAATCAGCTCAAAAAGGCAGATATGGTTCATTAGTGGATGACACAATGCCTCTAGTATAGGTCTCAATTAAGGCTTGTAGCATGATCTGGGCCACTTCAGACTGAAAGAGAACATGGACGTCTAGCCTATTTCTTCAAGAGCTAGAATCTCAAACCCAGTGTCTCTAACATGGCAAAACTTCAATCTTTCAACTTGAACTAAAAAAATTCAACATCAAACAATTCCAAATAAAGTATAGGCGCTTCTTTGTCCCATCCAGTTCTATATGAAGAACATAAGGATCCCACCCTCCCAGTATTACTTGGATATTTAATTCTTCAGCAACTACAGAGTGATAGTAAAGAAAAAAAAAAAAATGGGAGAAAAAAATACCCAAAGCAAAACCATTCATCTCCATTCCTTTCCAAGTATCTAATCATCTGTCTTGATGCCAAATGTGCTGTGCAGTTTTATATTTTACTGCTAAACAAGCTACTGGCAGCACTGGTCATTTTACACTTAGAGCAGCAGCAAGCACTGGATATTTAGTCTGCTGTATCTCCATGTGACCCCCCCCCCCCCAACCAGCTGCTAAGAAAAAAGGAAACTGTATGCATTTCATAAGATTTTTATTAACAACTGTAACAACTCCCCCAGAAAACAGACTTCTGTTTCATCAGTAGCTAATTTTTTTTTTTAAGAAATACCACAAAAATGTGTAAGTACCAAAAAGTGGAATTATACTCCAGATTCAGCTCTTACCTCTTGATTTATTAGTGTCTTTGTCTACCTCATAGGTTGCCTTCTCAGGGGACCGAAGCTCTGGTTCATGCTCCTGCTGGAGGAAACAAATGCAAGAAAATATTCATCTATACATCTCACTTCCACACTAAAATTCACCGTGTAAGATGTACTAGTTCACCCCAAATCATAGAAACATGCTGTGTTTGACAATGTTACAGGCTCCATCTTAGAAGGGCTCTATTAACATGAATGTTAAATGAACACTTAAGCCTTACATAATAATGCACTTGTGGCAGCCATGAATTTCCCCAAACAAGACAATGCTTATCACAGTAACAGGGTACGTTTACCAGCACTGAAAAGTGATTTAGGCTCCACCTTCCACAGCCCTACCACCACCAAATGCAAGTCAAGCCCTCATGTCATGTGGGAGTTTCTGGGGAAAAAATTTAATTCAACATTTTCAATATTTCTGCCTTTTCTATAATACACACTAGTTACAGTGTGACTTCTTACCTTTACACTGCAACTCTGTGAATCGCTTTTGTCTTTCTGCTGCTTCTTCTCCTCTCTCCTGTGCTCATAGGCTCGCACCCTTGCACAAGTCATTAAACTCTCAAAGTACATGTAGACAGGATCCTTGTCCTCCTCTCGAATCTAAAAGAAAAAAAAAAGAGACAAAACCCTCTTTTCTCTGTTCTGGATGCACATTAGATTCACAAATCAGCTTTGCTTTCTAAAAACACTTCAACATAAATGCTTCAATAGTAAGAGTCAAAAGAAAAGTCCAGCATTTAAAGCTACATCTGCGTTCCCAGTATCATCACAGAGCCATCACCAGCTCCCTGAAATTCAAACCCATTCAGATATTCTTCTAAGTGAAGAAAAAAATGCTAAGTATCATGCATTCTTTAACATTATCTGGTATATATTAAATAGCTACTCTGGTATGTTTGTTCTGCAGATATAACTACACTCCACTCTATGGCTGCTTTTCCTCTACTGCTGTTGTTGCTTCTGTTGCTGTTGTTGATACTAAGGTGAGGCGAGACATAAAGCCAGATTCTTAGAACACTGGAACCTCAAGAAAGAACAAAAAACAACATTCCAGAACTACAATGAACACTCTGTGCCAGTATCAACATTTTTTGCAAGTAATTCATATTTAGATAGGCTACATTATGTAGCTAATAACTTTTACAAACATCACAGGACTAAAAATAATTTTGACAAAAATAGCATACTTTTAAGGAGGCTATTAGTGAATCATAATCACCTTCCACCATCTCCATACTGCTACAATAAATTCTCAACAGAAGATGAACATAATAAAGATCTGTATACTATCAATCCATCCTAGCTTATCAACACATCTACAGGCAGTCAGTCCTAGGCTTTCACCTCAAACTTCTCTAAAATTGCCTAGCACAGAATCTATTGGCGGTATTTGTTTTAATTTTCAGTACAAAAAACCCATGCATCTCTTTCTTTCTCTTACCACAGGATTTGGTCTAGGAGTGTATACTCTGCCTGGTTTTGTCCCACTGGAAGATCTGTTCTTACTAGGAAGCAAGACCTCTGGGTTGGGCAGAACCATAGATTTAACTGGTTCCATAACAGATGGTGTTGGGACATAAATTGGCTCTGGATCTACTTCACCTTCCACTTTCACCCACAATGGACAATTCCTAACAGGTTGTTCTGGCTCTGAGTCACAGATAGCTGAAAAAAAAGATAAAAACCAAGAATTACTTACAAATAAGACACCATCTAATGCAGAAGTAACAGAATTTTTTGTTTGACTTTGAGGTCTAGCCATGCAGCAATCACTAGTCCAAACTGCCAGAAAATACTGGTTGCTTTTCTTGCCTCAAATTCTAGTCAAAAGTGACTGGGATTTGTCCACAAGGAAGAAGAAATATAAATAGAAATGTTTCTATGCTAATCCTCATTTATCACTTTTACTGTGATGCAAGATCTGCAAAACCACTGAAAATTAGTGACCTCCACTGATGCTGCATACTGAAAAATCACAACACACCAAAAAAATCCCAGGCCTGTATAGTATGGCTATATGGAAAAATTAATTTATTCCAGTGGAACACCAGAGAATTCTTTGTTTTAGCTATTGCTAAAAGTACTGCTAGGAAAAAACTGAAAATGTAAATTCATGGGCAGTTTCTACCAACCTGGTTTTCTGAGCATACCTCAGGCCAGATCTGAAATTACCATAAATAAATAGACTTTCAAGGAACTCTACAGCTATATACAGCAACTGAAAATGCAGGTCTAGATACTGACTTGTTTACAGGGAAAGATAATGGCACTGTAGCAGTGAACATTACTAAAAATGACAGCAGTAATTATCCCATATCCATAGTTCTTAAAGACATTTGGAGAGTTGAACAACAGTTCAAACTACCAACAAGAAACTCCAACTACTTGATTCAATAAATAACTACACAGTGCCCAAAATGCTGATCACATAGGAATTAATAAAAATAAAAATGTTATTTCCTGCAAGCTGGATTTAGAAATGGTATCACTACTACATCCTAATAAAAAATGCCCACCAAGTTTGGTGGTTTGCTCTAAGTAATCTCCACCAATACTCACTGTATTCCACCCTTTTTCTCTTCTTCCTATCCTTCTGCTTCATCTCCTCTTCTTCCACGTCCCCCTCTTCTTCTACATCTTCATCCTCCTGCTGTTGTCCTTGTGTTCCGAACAGCACAAGATTTCCACGCGCAGCCTTTTTCATCATTTTCTTATGTTTTGATCCTCCCTTCACCAGCAAGACCCTTCTCTTGAGGCAGGTACACCCAAACATGCAGTCTGGCCTGCGGCAGTGGGTAGGCTGCCGTTTCTCCAGTGCCAGACTGGCACATATGCAGCCCAGTCGGCAGAAATCGTTGTTGCAAGGAGGTGCTCGTCGTCTTATTATCTTGTGGATAGGTTTGTTTTTAAGAGACGCCTAAAAAAATTTTTAAATAAGTATAAACTTCATATTTTAGCAAGAGGAATATTTTAGAAAATTATATCAAGCATATGCAAAATTGCTATTCAATTGCTATGCAATTCAAACCCCTCAAGCTACATTGTTAATGCACAAATACTTGTCCTCTACATGACAAAAACAAAAAAAGCCCCAACAAAACAGTTTGGATACAAAGTATTTTGAGAGGCAACTGGAGACAGCAATACCATCCTGATAATAAGCAGGATCAGAAAAAAGCAGAAGTTACCATGTGACAACCAGGTTACATGACCAGGATTTTTTTGCAGTTAGCTCAACTGAAAACATTAAAATGAAAATAGCAAGGAAATGCAGTTACTGAATAACAATTATATTAACCTAAATTTTAATGGTGATAACTTTAAACATTTTAACTTATTAATAATTTGTATCAATATGCTAGTATCACAACTAGTTTTTTCTCATGCTGCTAAGTCAGCACTCCTCAAGTTTCACTGCAAAGACTACACTACAGAGGAATCTCATGCTTTATCATGATTCTTAGCAGTTTCAGTCTTATTTTCTGCACTTCTATGCAACATCCATGAGTGGGCAGATTAAAAAAAGCAACAGTACAGAAAATAAACTATTACAGATTTACCTGAGCCGTAAGCAGGGTTGCCAAAGAGATGTCTGCTCGCTCTTCTGTAATATAGGTCCTTGGTTTCCCATCCCAAAGAGCACAGTCTTCCAAGTCCATTAACTTCACTTGAGATTTAGACAAGCCTGGTGGACGAGGTGCTTGGTGATGCTGTGGTGCTTGACGCAAACTAATCTGTTTTGGAAGTGTATTTTCATCCACAGTTGGCAGCACAAAACCATCTGCCTGATTACTCAAACTGTTAGCAGACTTAGCAGACTTTTCCCCTGACACTGCTGAGTTCTGTTTCTGCTTTGCAGGAAAAGGTGAAGGCAGAATAGGTTTGTAAGATCTTACTCTGTTTGCAGATGTCTGTCTGGTTTGAGTCTTTGTTTTCCTAGAGGTAGATGATGGAGGAACAGGCTTCAGTGTGTAAGATGTTGATGGAATTACAGTGGACTGCTTCTTTAAAACACTGTCAAGTGTTCGAACATAGCTAGTGCTCTTAGTGGGAAGCTGATACACCACAGGAGAAGCAGGAGTGTTAGAAGAAGAAAATCCCATACTTGTTTCCATCAATTTCCCTTCATTTTCCAGGTACTCATCCAGCTTGTCACTACAGAACGCTGAGCGATTCTTCAATGAACCTTCTGAACTGCCACCTAAAAAAATGAGAAGCACTTTAACTTGTGGAGTTAAATCTTATAATAAGCAAACACGGTAGGATATGTAAATACATCTCTAAAAAATGCACTCTTCTACGAGAACTGTATATAATACAGACACACCAAATATAATCTATTCTGACACACAACCAGCAGCCAGCAAAACTGTTTTTGTGGAGATCTTACATGTGTATTTGTGGTGGATTGGCCTTGGCTGGACTTCAGGGGCCCACCAAGCCACTCTATTGCTCACCTTCTCGGCAGAATGGGGGGTTGGAAGCAAGCTGCAAAAAAACCTCATGGGTCAATATAAAGGAAATTTAATAAAGTAAAAGCAAAGGCTGTGTGTTGAAGCAAAGGGAAATAAAAGATTTATTCTCTGTGTCCCACCAGCAGGTGATGTACAGGCACCTCTTTGGAAGAAGGGCTTCCGAACAAGTAGTACTTACTCCAGAAGACAAATATCACAAGTAACAAATGCCCCCTCTTCTTCTCCATTCTCTTAAGCTTTTATTGCTGAGCAGACATACAGTACGGAATATCCCCTTGGTCAGCTTGGGTCAGCTGTTCCATGCCCCCTCCCAGGATCTTGTCCACCCACTGGCTACTGCAGAATGGGGAGTGTTGTGAGGCAGCCTTGGTGCTTTCTGAGCACTGCTCAGCAGTAGCCCAAACACTGATATTTTCAGCTTTCCAGCTGCCAGTACACAGCACAGCACTGTGAGAGCTGCTGTGGAGAAAATGAATTCCAGCTCAGCCAGACCCCACACAGCATTCACTCACAAAAACACTACAGGCCTTCTGTGCCTCTAGTCTTACTTTATTTGTCCTGAACACCTGGCCTACCTGATCAGTGCAATGTATCTGGAACAGTGCAAACAACACTGTATAGAAGTGCAGAATGTACACTATCAATATTTAATCTAAAGTAATATATTGACAAATTTTCAACAATCCATTTGAGGCATGACAAAATAATCAAATACGCAAAGGCCATCTGCTCTAACTGGAGTTAAAAATACATCAATGTAAGTGAAAATTACTCAGGTTCGTTTGGGACCCTGAGGCAACAGAACTCCGGAATTACCATACTTCCATATGAACTCAAAACTCAAATACCAAACCAAAACTATGACAGCTTTGATCTTCACACAAGCCTGTGTAAAACAGAACACGTATTTTTATTTCACTCACAGTTTCTCTCTTTCCTTACTCATCTCCATTCTGACTATGGAACCAGTACTAAAAAATTCTTTCATCGTAACAGTCTCAATATAAAAAAAAACACCTCTCTCATTAAAACACACACAAATACCAAATTGCAAGGTCTGTGGAAGGCCAAGAAAATGGCCACATGTTGGAAATATGTACATTGATCTCTCTCTTTTTATTTTTTTACCTTCATTTCTAGAAGCACCATGAAGCTTCCCTCGCCAGCCTTTGATTTTTGTGAAATCATTTGTTTTTCCTGTCCTGGAAACAAAAGGAAATCCAGTATCTGGAAAAGAAGAAAGCTAGCCTCAGTTTATGAACCAAGTTTAATTGTATCAGTGTCTTAGCAAACTCTCCTTACTCCTTTTCAGGGACCGGTGAACAGTAGCAAAATCAATAGGTTTGAAGCAACTTGATTTTTACTTTCTTTTGTTTTAATTAACGGAATACTTAACAAGAAGGCCAAGGTTCCTGTAGAGTTCTACTCAATGGCCGAGCATCTGCTATTCCACAGAAAAAGTGTTTCCTTTATTTTCAGTTTTAGCCTCCTTAGCAATGTACTAAAGCAGTTGGCTCCCAAAGTCTAATGGGCCAAACAACTAATTAGTAGGCTAAAATGGAAGAGGCAGGTTTTGAGCTCGTACTACAGCCTCACTCAGTAAGAGTAATTTGCTTGTCTCCCCTCAGTTGGGCCAATGACTTTTATAACACCTGCAGAAACTTCATTTAATGTTTGCTGTTCTGTCAAATTCAGATGAGGGGCATGGACAGTGAATAACCACAAAAAGACAAACAATTACATCTTTGTCAAGTTATGCATCAACTGTAGGAGCTAAGATGGGATGTAACAATCCTAACAGGGATCTGTGTGGCCATTTAACTTATTCTTAGGCCAGAAATAATGGCATTGGACACTATGCTGACTGAGGTCTTCTGAATTCAATCTTCCCCTCCTGCAGTGTAAACAATCTGAAATTCAACTGCCTCTACCAGCTCCAAAAAGCAGTAGATTAAGAAAGATAAAAGTAATCAGAATATTACAGTGGAAGAAACAGTTAAGCAGAAGACGGATAAGCACATAAGCTATACTTTGTCCATCCAGTTCACTCTATCAACAGTATGAGAATCCTAGTCACAGTGTGAGAAATGCACTTGTTTGGATACCAAGCAAGTTTCAAAAAGAACAATCAGTCACAACTTTTGTAACTAATAATTATCATGAAGTTATAGGGTAGCCCCCGTGTGGCATCTCAAGGTCTTCTGGAAAATACTGATACGCATCTCTGTGAAAGACAACTTTTTTTTTGTTTGTTTGGCATGTGAGTAACATCAGACAAATTCAGATTGCTTAAGCTTTTTCTACGGAATTTGAGAGGTCAGTATAAAACAGATACTATTAGTGGATCACAACCATCACAAAACAGGAACCCTCAAAATAATCCAGCCACAATTACTCAGGACTCCTTGCCCAGTAACCACAAAATGACCTAAGGAAATTCTCTTATTTTGTCCTTTTAGTATCATTTTAATCTCTTTAGATACCAAGTTGAACTAAACAGACATTCTCTCCCTGTTGATAATAGGCAAAACTTGAGATATTACAGCAAATTCATATTCTACCCACCTGGAGAATTGGGGTTGGTACCTGGATAGCTCCACAGAGAGTAATTTGAGTAGGAAAGAGGAAGTTGCACACCCAAATATTTCAAGTCAATGCTCATTGTTGGATCCACAGAATTCAACTTCAGTCCCACTAAGAAACAAGTAACAATAAATGTCTCAATGCAGAAAGATGTTAGGAAAAAGAAAATCAGATATTCACTAAAAGATAAACCATTCAGTTACCATGGGCTTTTCTGGCATTCCCTCACCATTTTAAGAGACTTGAAAAAAAGCATTAATGCCATAACAGTTACTTACATTGGATTTATATCAGGTATAAATTAAAGAGCATTTTACACAACGGAAATTACTTTTCATAGTTTTTTTTGATTGCTACTGACGTTTTCACAGAAATTTGTTAACCACCGTGCCAGTGCTGTAATAAATCTCGTAATAAAGACTTTCATCTGCTTTTCTGAGTAAGTCAGCACGATTTACATCTTTGAAGGCTAGAGTTACTCTCTGAACCCAGCTCAGCTGACTGACATTCATATCCCTAAATTATCAAGCCTCCCAGCAGTACTTGCACATCCCCTTTTGTACTGAGTTAAACCTGTGCAAGAACGTATATAACGCATATATCAGCTTCAACCAGCAGGAAGAGACAACAAACCACATTTTAGTTCTGAAGAATGTGTGTTTGTTTGACTGTTATGATATAAATATGAGTTTAGACAGTCATATTAGGATTCATTTGGTCCTGAAACGGGGGAAAATGACTATAAAGAAACATAAAATCAGTGTTGTTAAAAGCACTGAAGCATTTGTGGTGGCATCAAAGTGTTCCTTCATTAACAACCCCAATACTCAAACTGAAAGATGTACTTGGTAGCAAAAGTTATTTCTGTCAATGGCAGCACAAATATAGATACAGAAGTGCTGAAAAAAGTAAAAGCTAGGAAAATTGATACTGCACCTTTTTAGAAAATAATTGTTACCAAATTCAAGAAATCGCTGTCAATCAAATTCAGCTCACAGCTGGGAGCTGAAAACTTTTATTTTGAATTTTAGCTACAGAAACTTAGAAATGTTGCTCCTGTTGCCCACAAGTTTGAATTGAATACATTAAATGTATACATATTGAAACTGAGAATGTACGACTTGACAAGGCTGTATTTGCACAACAAAGTTGTATTTGCACAACAAAGCTGTATTTGCACAACAAAGCTGTATTTGCACATACAGTGGAAACCTTGTGCTGGCCATACACGTTTATGCTCACAAGTGGAAACACAGTGACCAGATTACTAGCAGCCTGAAAACAATTGACATGAAACAAATCTCAGACATGGTTATTTAAACAGATACTGTTATCACAGACAGTCTAGTGAGATGTAATTTTTGTATCTACATAGGGAAAATGAGAAGCAAATCAATCTGATGTTTTGTATAAAAACATGCCAACTGACAAATGTCAAGATGCCATCCATTTCTTTTTTTCTATTCAAATGAAATGGAAAGAGTACAGATTTTATTTTTCTTTACACTCCCTTCTGTCACCTGCAAAAACAAGCTTCTTTGTTTTACACTCAAACAAAAATAAGAACATCACACATGCACAAAATATTTTTTTCAGTTTAGGATCATGCAGTAAAAAACACCAGAGACAAAACCCAGGAGGCTGAGCCCAAGCACAACACGGAATGACCGCAGAGAACAAATGGTAACAGTTGAGTATTATGTCAATACTTACTGTATTGACATGTATCACATGGTTACCAAGACACTGTAATTTTATGATACCTTTTCTGGGTAAAGGTAACACCTAGGAGGTCCACAATGAAATCCTACAATGGCTTAACATCACTAGTTCTCATCATAGACCATGTATAAACCATTCAATCCAATGTTCTTCACCACAGAAGCTCTGTGAGGACCCAGAATAGCTCATATGAGAGCCCAGATCAGTACCTGGAGTCTCAATCCCACAGTGTTACAGTTACATATTTGAAACATTCAGGGCCAGAAGGTCAGGAGTATGAAGTACAACATTTCCATGTGTATCAATAATTTCATCGCCTGATGCCATGTTAATGTCACTGGTCTCAGGACTACTACTGCGGATGTCTCTCTACATCATCAGAAGAGAGAACATTAAGCTCCACGCTGTGGATCCTCAACTCTCCTCCATCTACCTCAGGATAACATTGTATATAAACAGAAGACCACAAACTAGAAGTAGGTACTTGTAGTGCTTGGCCCTTTTACATGGCTAGTGAACAGGATGAACAGGGACGCAAGGAAATAAGGACTCAAATCATAGTAAATGTAATCTTGGTTAAACACTGTTGGATCTCTAGCTCTTCTACTCACCAGGAAATGCCTACTTTTATGAAGGAGTAAAACCAGCTCTATCTGCTTTCAACTAGGTTTAGGTCATTACAAAACAGGCAGTGTTGGAAGGCTCAGCAACTTCTGCAAGAGGCACACAACACGCAGACTCCTGCTCTCCTGTTGGAGATTCAGGAGTCACCTTTTGCCACCTCCACATTTTCTAGTCTGCAACAAAAATGTGTGCAGATGAAAAGCCAGGTCCCAGCTGTATTAGGCATACACAGTATTGGTGCCAGTAGGAAATTATCAGCTGAGTATGACTAAGTGTAATGATCAACCAGATGCATCAGTATGTACACGACCACTCACCTTCCTGAAGGCTAGGATGTATTACTTGTTTATGCCTCAAGGTCTTCAGCTCTTCCATCAACTCTTTTTCCAGTACTTGTATTCTTGCTTGACAATCTACTCAAAAAATAAGAAAACATAGAAAAACAAATGCCACGCAAAAAAACTGTCTTAATTAATTTTTCAGTGTGTCTTTACAAATTCCCTTTTTGCAGAGAAGAGCCACTCACCAAAAATAATAAAAAAAAAAGTACCTGGATCACTTGTAGTCAACAGGGGAGCCTGAAGATTCTGTGACTCTTCTCCACCAGCTCTATCAACAGTGTTAATATCAAGAGCTTCCTATATACAGGAAGAGCCTTGAGTAAGTTAAGATACCTTAAAACACTTAGATGCAAAGTAGGCCACATCAAATATCACCAAATTACTCAAAGTGTGAGACTGTTTCATAAACAAACATGCATCCTTTTATACAGAACTCTAGACCCTCTACCTTTTCCTAGGCTGCAAGAAGTAAGACCATATTATGAGTAACACGGGGCAAAAATAAGAACAGATTCAGAAAAAGGCCACAAAACTCCAAACTCAGTTTAAAAGAAAATATAACCTCAGCTTGTAAGCACAAAGGCTTTAAAAGAGTTTTGAATTTTACTCCACAACAATGAGGTTTTACCTTTGATGCAAAGGACACAAAAAGTACACCGTCAACATCTTCAAGGTCCGGTTTAACATCTGGAAGGATACTCCCAGGCCCCAGAGAAGTGTTCTTGCTTGCTACTGCATTTTTCCCTACACCTTTAGGTGGTCGACCAGCCTTGGAAATTTTCAGTTTCCGGGGCCTTCCTCTTTTATTTGTAACTGATGATAGAGTGCTTTGATTGTTACCAGAGCCTTTGAGGGACATAGGGTTCTTCAGCATGCCAGGCCTTTTTCTGCCACAGATCTCTTTATCTGGAAAGTCACAACTTACTGAGCCCCTGAGATTAAAATTAGGTGATTTGGATAGAGTCCACTGGGCCTCTCCGATTGAACAGTATTTCTGTGACGTTTTACTCCCAGGAGATTCTTTCTTCATAACTAACTCTTCAGGCACAGTCACTGTGCCTGAGCAAGAGTCTTTGTGATTTTCGAAACACACGGGCAAGGAATCTACAATTGCACTCAAAGGGGATTTATCCTTCTTGCAAGAAGAAAGCATGGTCTGTGGCAGCTCAGATATCTTCACTGTGCTCTTTGTGACAGCACAAGGTTCCAAATAGACCACAGGCATCTTACCACTATCCAGTTTTAACATTTTTGCTTTGGCAACACCTGAAGGAGTGGTTAGCATACGCTTCCTAGACCTGAATTCTCCATCAATTCCATCTGTTTCACGGCGTCTCATTAGGTGTTTCTGTACAACAGGATCATCATCGTCAGTGTTGGAAAATTCATCAGTTTCTTCATCTGTGTCTTCCTGTTTCACTGTAATTCCTTGAGTGCAAATATTTGACTCGTAGTCATAGTCATCTACTGGCTCTTCTTTAATGACTACATTGAAGTGTCCATTTGGGTCCAACGGAGATGTCACACGGGAATTGCTTTCGTAACTGCTAGCAATGGGACTGGGGTGGAAGGGAGGGGACAAAATCAAAATATAATGTAAGATCTTTATCAAATCTCCTTTACCAAAATTCCACCATCTCCCATAACTTTTAGTTATACTGCAAAAAGCTTCTAAAATGCTCTCAGACATAAGTCTGCTCAATAAACTGTCATTTACCAGCTTACATTTTTAGAAGCACCCAAGAAACCCCAAGAAATGGCCATTATTAAGAACAATCCAACTTCTTATCTGAAGGCAGCAGCACAACTTCCTTCCCTACTAATATCAGGATGACATTTGCACTTTTTCTTCTTTTATTCGGCATGAGCTTATTCTTAGCTGTCATATTTGAAATGCTAAGAAGTGGCCTTAGTTTGCTGTGTCTCATTAAGACAGTAAAACCATTGTGCTTGCAAGTAAGAAGCCAAGTGAGACCTTAAAGCATCAAAATTTTAGTTAATGCACCCTGAAGCCACATACAGACAATTCCTAAATTCAACTGTTGTCTGAACACTTACAGAATACTAATATCTTACTGAATCCTGCTGCATTTGTTGCTAGGTCTGAGCCCTAACCTAACCAGAATTCAAAATACCATGCATCAGATACTGAAGACTAACAGTACAGGCAGCTCATAATGGGCTTCTTTGAAGGCCAGACACATGAGTCAAAGAACTACAGTCACCACTTTTCTCTAGTGTATCAAAACCTGGCTCCTTGTCATATGAGAAAACTGCTGAGGTATGAAGCCAGATACACATACCCAGAACAAAACTCAGAACAAAAATGTCAGAATTTATTTACTCAACATATCACATAGTATTCCAATAATACCTTTATACATATTATATATACTACATATAATTTAATTACATTATTATTGTCAACTTTGTGTTATTAAAATGCTATTAAAGTAAAATTATTTGTTAATGACAACAATTTTAAGTAAAATTTAACATAATTGTAGGACTAATATATTATGTAGAGAGTGAATATTACTTTACATATACTTGATGTATATATGAATGTGTGTCTATTTTATCATTAATATTGTCCAACCCTACCCCTTCAAAGGAGTGCTAAACCCAGTTGAACCCACAGCTGGGATTGAGAAAGGGAAAAAGAAGTGGAGGAAGAAGCTGCTTCCTTCTTGTGTAGACTGAGTACATACTTAAGGAAGAAGAGCAGGGACACACAAGAATCACAACATGGAGCTGGGAGTACTCCCCTCATGAAGAAACACTGCAGTATTAAAAAAGGGAGCTGACAGTCAAGATATAAATGTATATATTTACATACCAAATTCTAAAGAACAAGAAAAGCTATCTAGAAAACTTGTTGCAACTCATAAGGACACTACGTAACCAGCATTAAGCTTAAAGCAAAAATATGACTGCTGCGGGAATAGCAGGCAGCAGGACACTGGAATACCAGTCCTGTTTTGTCTACAGTTTTCACCAGATAATGAGTTTTCTATTAGAAATTTTCTAACCTTCATTTAATGAATAATGTGAAATGTAAGATTAAAAAGCCTTTCTTGGTCAGTGAGTCTACTGTGAAAGAAATTCAAAGACAGACTACTTATAAGTTACCAGCAGCTGAAAATCCTGCCACAATACTAAGCTAAGAGGTTGATTCAGTACAGTAAATCCACAATTTAAGTGAGTATTATTAAGACTCGTCTGCTCTGCTACTTTAAAATTATTGAAAATCAAGAGGCAAAAAATCCTGGCAAACTTGCAGGCCAGGAATAAATTTCTCATCTGAGTTCTATCATTTCTAGTTGGAAGCCCAGTAAAGCCTGGAGTTCCCTAGACTTCTTTTCCTTTCATCTATTGCAAAGTATACACATGCAAATTAAGGATTACCTTTCTATTTGGGACAGTATCCAAACCAAAAAGCCCTGCTGTAAAACTGAAACTTCTAAACATAAATATTGTTTTATTCTGCATAATGCAACCATAAGCCAGGTGGTGACAAGAGTGAAGTATGACCCATGCATGTATATGCATGAGAAGATAAAGGATGTGCACAAAATGTTGTTTTTAAATTCTGATACAATAACCAACTTCTCAAAGAATAAAGAAGTTGCTTTTTAGCACTGAAGCAATTTCATCTGGCCTTTAGTTTCTGAAGTTACATGCAACATAAGTAGTCACAGAAACTCCTCTTCCTCTAATTATGGGAAGATGAATCAAAGAAGCTTTTCCTCTCACAGAATGACTAGGTTGGAAGAGACCTTCAAGATCATCAAGTCCAACCCAGCCCTAACACCTCAACTAGACCATGGTGCCGAGTGCCACATCCAGCCTTCTTTTAAACACCTCTAGAGATGGTGACTCCACCAGCCCCCCGAGCAAACCATTCCAATACTTTATCACCCCTTCTGTAAAAAACTTTTTCCTAATATTCTACCTATATTTCCCTTGGCGCAGCGTAAGACTGTGTCCTCTCGTTCTGTCAGTTGTTTCCTGGAGAAAGAATCAAATCCTCAATCCAAGATCAAGTAAAAATTGTAAAACAGTGTCTTAACTAGCTCTTTCTTTACTTGATATGAAACAGTGCTCCTATTTAAACCAACTTTCTTATAACCCAAGTAATGTATTTGGTACCCTTGCAATATAACAACAAAAGCAGAGAGACTGCCTTTTCAGCTTTTCCCAGATTAAAACCATTACTTATTTTTTGAAAGTACAAAGATAATTTTATTTTTTTGGTACATCATTTTAAAATACACTGGGGAGGAATGGGAGGGAGAGTCTGATTTCTTGTGGAATTAATCTAGCAATCTATGGCAGAGGTTTGAAGGATAATCACTTGCCTTTCTCCCCCAAAAGAAAGGCAAGAAAGTAAAAGAACTCAAACTGTCAAGACTAAACACAAGAAAACTAAATTAGAATAACAAGACTAATGGAGCATTAAAAATCCCACTGATTTTTTGTTTTTGAAGGAGAACATTCAAAAGGCCTCAGAAAGGAAAAGGAGTACATAAGCCTGTAAGACTTAAGAACCAGTAAAGTTTGTTTGTGGTACCTTCCACATGAGTGGAAGTATGTCCAGAAGTATGTCTAGGAATAAGCATTTCTACTGAAGTATCCACAACTCAAACATCTATTTTCTTTACAACACACTTGGTTAAACTAAATATACTATCAGACCACAGAAGCAAAAGGAAAATACCCACACAGTGCCTTGGATAAAGAAAACAGCCCTTTATTTCTGAAGTTCTCTAATAACTCAGGATTAAAATTACTGTTAGGTATATGCAACCTTTTACATGGTTCTATTATCAAAAATGCCAGAAGAATTGAGTACTGGTGGGGAGTATCACCCTCAACAGCACTAAGAAACCCACCTCTTTTGCAGAGGATTATCTGAGAGGTAGCAGTTCCCAACTTGCTTCTCACTCAAATCTAAGCTCAGCAGAAATCACCACCCTGCCTAAAAGCAAGATAGTGCCTATCAAGTACTACCTACTAAGAGCTTGCCCACCACAAAAAACAACCACAACAAAAAAAAACCAACCACCCAAACAAAACCACAACTGCCCAGTCTTCATTAATATGTAAATATTAATGTGTTTGGCTTGATAAATAAAAATGCCATACTCTCAGTGCTGTCCTTGAAAAGCTGACATATTTCTAAAGTCAACTGTATGGCATGAAGACACTGTGGGCAGGTAAGAAGAAAGGAGGAGAACTAATGTTCTGAAAAACTCCAGCACTTACAATAATAGTTTTGTCATTTCTTGGGTGAGATCAATTTTCTCCTTCCAAGTAAAGAATTTGACTTTTCCACACAGATCACAAAAACATAAAAAATAGCTGGCTATTACTTGAAAGTAATTCTAGGACAGTGGTAACATTTATTCATCAAGTGACAGGTGCTTCCAAGTCAGACAACAAAAAGACCCTTTGCAGTCTTTTCCTGCCTGCACAGCTTTTAGCACAGTTCAGAGATCAGCTGCCTTGGAGACAAAACCAGAGAAGGAATCTAACATGCTCTGGGACCAAAAGAAATTACATCTGCCAATTTGCATCAACTATTTTTAAGGAAAGTCCCTGAGTCCTTAAAACATTTTTTATTCCTTGGGAATAAACAGTTCTCAAAAATACTGCTTCAATAACCCTCTCCAAACAAATGAAATATCACTATGAAAGCAAAATAAAGCTATCAATAATTATTTTCTGAGTTTTACTTCCAACATACAAAGTTATCTAAACTCTTCACCATGCTCTTAGGAACTGAAAAAAAGCCAATCCTTCCTGTAATTGGTGCCTTTTTCAGTACTTAAGATGGGTTAGAACAGCATTTTTTGAGAATAATATAAGTCTAAAAGACCTTCTTTCTAATACACAGACACATGAAAATACTGCAAAATACAGGTTTGGGCACTCCAGATCTCAAAACAATTTTAGTACTCTTAAGAATTATTACAAATCAACTCAATAAAGTGTCACAGTATGAATAAATTTGTAATTTTAAGTTTTTCAGTTACAAAAAAGGCAAGGAGATGCTTCGTCCAAGACAAAAAAAAACAACTGAGGACACCTCTGTCCTCTTTAAAACACACTGCAGTTGTATAGTAATACAGCCTTTGTATAATACAGTTGTACAGTTATGCAGCCTTTGTATAACTACATCAAAAATGTAATTTTTCGCTGGTAAGAACTGACCTCTAATTTCACCATTAACATCATCCTGACATGCTGCAGTTAAATAATTTTCTTGTGTACTGGTCTGCAAAGGTTGCTTTTGTCACTAAATCTTTGGCAGATTAAGCCTGATATTAATAAACTGGCATGAAGCAAGATGGCAGAAAAGAAATCCCTGGTTTTTTAAATAATTTCTTCTCATTCAAAGTATCTCTACATGCACATTAACTATTCACTAAGTCTGCTCCACTCTATTGCTTGGATTTTCAAAACTAAGTAAAAGTACAATAAAATAATAGGTTTTGCCAGGCTCACTTTAGAAAAACCAAGTTGTTCTGAAGTACTTCCCTTACCTCACAGCAAATGAGGCAACCAACAGGCAGGCTACCTCACACTTCTTTGTGGAATAGAAGAATTCACACCAAGCAGTTATTGACAAAACACTGGCTTGCTGCCAAGTACAACTGCCTTGCAGCAATCCCTACACATATGCAGCCTAAATACCCACACACCATTCACTTTCACTAATGAAAACTGAAGCTATAGACAGCATGTCAATGTGGTGAGCAACCCTAAAAGCTAAGGCAGTGCTTTAATGACTGCAATGCGCTCTGCCTAAAACATGGAAAAAAATTAATTCAGCTTTCTAAAATGCTAAGAAGGTTAAGAGAAATCCCCCAGTGCTTCTCAACAGCGGGAGCTAAAGCAACACAGAAAATAATACTGAACTGTGGCACTCCCCAGACACCTGTGAAAGTCAAGACTGATATATGATTGAGCAAAGAAAAGCTTTTAGTAGTATTAACTGTTCTGCCATTTGAGGTCATGCAACCTTTAGCTGTAAACCTCTACACTGAGCATCCTGTTATTTATTTACAGAACATCCCACTTAACCAGCGATTGTATGAAAATGCAGTGTTAACCCACCTTTCAGAGATTTCTTGTTTTAGCTTTGGCATAACACCTGAAGGCAGGTCACTGTCCAGGAGACCCAAGTAGTCTCCTTCTGCATTAAAGGACTCTTTATCCAGCTCAGTGTCTGATGGGTTTTGACCAATGAATGAAGAATCTAAACTTCTCTGATGCACATCTAATGCATCCACCTCAGCAGGGCGACCACAAATGCCAGGAGTGCTAAAAACATCACCTCCTTCCAATGCTAAGTTGCTGTTCTGTTTCACATCACGCTGAGGTCGACTATTCAGCCCATCATCTCTGAACCCTTTAGCAAAAGGATTGTAATCTATTTTCAGCTGGGTAATCTGGATGTTCTGGTAGGCTGTAACTGCGAAGAATTCTGTCTGTGGAAAGGTAAAAGTATGGACATCGGGGCCGTTAAGCTGTATGACTTCTGTGGCTTTGTTTGCAGGCACCAAGTGAAGCCGTGGCAGATATCGGTGCATAGAATGCAGGATTATGTGACCCTCCTGGTCCAGGGTATTGTTGGTAAGTTTCAGTTTGTAGAAGGATACTGGCTGGTGCATCCAGAACTGGCCAGTGGAAGGGGATTCTGGATGAATAAACACTCGCCCTAGAACATGTGGTTCTGCCTTCCCACTGGGCTCCCACCAACGGCCATTCCATTTGTATCGGTGATTGTCCACAGGGGATATGTCCATGACTAGGATGTACTTCTGACTGGAATTCAGCCCTGTAATCCAGTATCGGCAGTATGGAAACATTCGCCTCCCCTGCTTAGTCAGGATCATCTCTGTGTTGCGATGGTAGAATTCATTCCACATGCTGTTGTTGTCTAGGGTGACAGTGATGCCCCCTGAGACACAGTCAGCTGGGAGGCAGGTCTTGACTCTGGGTTTGACTGGAGTTGATACACTGCTGGCAAGAGCACAAGCATCACGGTTTGCTACTAGGATTCCTTGGTCAGCTTTTCCATTTCCCTGCTGTTGTTTCAAGATGACAAAGAAAGCAGGTGCTGCACCAGACACAGTTCCACCATCCCGGCTAGCCAAGACAATCTGCTGTTTCTCCATGATGAGCACTCTCACAAGCTCTCAAACCACATGCAAATTCTACAGAGTTCTGATAATCTTCTATGTGTGTTCACCATTCTGGAAGAAAAGGAAAACACAGTTAAAATTATTCCAATACAGTCTAAGAAAGTAATTAAGTTGCATGACACATCCTTTTTGCAATAGCTCCCCACATTATAAACTTAAAAGATAAGCAGTACTATAAAACAGGGCACAATCAGAGTGTAATGACTCAAGTTGCATGTGTGTATACAATTTTAACCTTTTAGACATGGGGGCTATGACACCTTTGCTTTTAAATTGCTTTTTCATACAGGCTTTGCCCCAACAGAACTCCTTGCTTTGCTTGGTATTTCTAAGCACTTTGTTCTGACATTCCTTCTACTCTGCAGGTCGTTCATTCATTCATTACGCAAAACATGCTGAAGTTTTCAGGAGAGCAAATGGCACATTTCTGACACAACGGCACAAGTCTTGCCAGAAAGAAATAAGAGTTCCCTGAGGTCTACAACTTGTCAAAAATTTAAAGGAGGAAAGAAATTCTTTTGAAATTGAAAAGAAATTGAAATTTTGAAAGAAATTGAATTTCTTTATTGAAATCGCCAAAGTTTGTATGTTTAGAATTTCTTTGCCTGCAGTCCCCACCACCCCCAAGAACTTCTAATTGTCTGTCAAGGGCAGAGAGAAAAAGAAGGGACAAAATACTTAAAATTGATAAGCTCTGGAAGAAGACACAAACTAACCCCCTAAAGACCATACAGCTAATATTAAATGGATGACTGTGAAGCACTGGGCAGCCTTCGCTTTATCTTCTGAATTATGGAAATAATTTAAATCAAACAAGAAAACATTTGCACTGTTAGAATTAGCATAATCACTGTTCAGGGAACTAAATAAGTTACTTTTATCTGCATATACACAATTCCACTTTTGTGTGTCTACCTCACCAGTTAAGGATTATGTCAATACTGTAACAAAAGATCATAAACTACTGCATTTTCCAAACAGCCTGTATATTTCTCTATGTGAAAATTTAAAATATGCATTTCTGGTAACTCACAAAAATCCTATTTACACATCCAGATGTTTGTATTTTGGTCCTTATAGTATGTGGAACACAACACCAACAAAAGAAATTATTGATTCTTATACCAAATATCTAGTTAGTGGGAGCTGGAGATTAGAATTAATCACCACTGCTAGAAGCTGAGATGCATCCCAGAGTCCTGAGGGAACTGGCTGATGTGCCAAGCCACTTTCTTTAATATTCAAGAAATCATCGCAGTCAGGTGAAGTCCTGGGTGACTAGAATAAGGGAAATACTGCCCCCATTTTTTAAAAAAGGGTAGATAGAAGTATTCTGGTTACTACTGACCTGTCAACCTCTGTGCCTGGGAAGATCATGGAACAGATCATCCTAGAAGTGATGCTAAAGTGCATGAAGGACTAAGGTGGTTTACCAGCACAGTTTCACCAAGGACAAGCCCTACTTGACCAACTAGTGGCCTTCTACTACAGAGTGACTGCATTGGTGGACAGTGGCAGAGCTATGGATGTTCTTTATCTGGACTTCCACAAAGCCTTTGTGAAACACCCCCCCACAAAGTCCTTCTCCCTAAATTGGAGAGAAATGGATCTGATGGGTGGGTTGTTCAGTGGATGAGAAAGTGGCACAGTGGTCCCATCCAGAGGGTAGTGATCAACAGCCCTGAGTCCCAGGGACCATTAGTGACAACTGGTGTCCCTCAGGGGTCCATACTGGCAAGGTAAATAAAACTAACATGCCCAAATCAAAAAGGGCCAATGTCCAAAAGGGCCTGGACAAGCTTGATGAGAAGTTTGACAAATCCAAGTGCAAGGTGCTGCACCTGACATGGGGCAACCCCCAGTACCATTCATAGGCTGGGGGATGAAGAAATTGAGTGGCCCTGCTGAGAAGGACTTGAGGCTGCTGGTGGGTGAGAGGCTGGACACAACCCAGCCATGGCACTTGCAGTCCAGAAAACCAATTATATCCTAGGCTGCATCCAAAGCAGAGTGGCCAGCAAAGCAAGGGATGGAATTCTGCCTCTCTACTCTGCTCTGGTGAGACCTGGAGCACTGCATCCAGCTCTGGGGTCTCCAGTACAGGAAGGACACAGACCTCTTAGAGCAAGTCTAGAGAAGGGCCACAAAGATGTTGAGAAGGATAGAACATTTCTCCTGCGAAGACAGGCTGAGAGAGTTGGGGTTGTTCAGACTGGAAGAGGCTCTGGGGAGAGATAGTAATTGCAGCCTTTCAGTACCAAAAGCTGACCTACAACAAATCTGGGGATGACCTTTACAAAGGCAGTGATAGAAAAAGGGGAAATGGCTTCAAAATGAAAGACAGAAGTTTGCATTGGATATTAGGAAGAAATTCTTTACTACAAGGGTGGTAAGGCATTGGAACAGGTTACCCAGAGAAACTCTGGATGCCCTAACCCTGAAAGTGTTCAACGCCAGGCTGGACAAACGGGGTTTTTAGCAAGCCGGTCTAGTCAAAGGTATCCCAGTCCATGGCAGGAAGGCTGGATCTAAGTGACCCTTCAGGTCCCTTCCAACCAACACCATTCTACGATTCTATGGGTTGGAAAACAAACCCATCTCTTTTCAGAGAATTAACTCTTAATGCACAAGTTTTAAGTGAAGTGGATATTTAATAAGACATCTTTATTTTGTTAGGACTGGGCTATTGTAAAGAGGAGGAAACAAGTGCTAACAAGCTGTCACATGCATGCGGCAAATGACCTCAAAGCTCAAGAGACAATTTATACCCCCTGATAAATGTTCTTGACAGCTAGCAAATACCAGAGATCCATTTCCACTCTTTACACTTCATACTTTACAACTTAAAGTAAATGTTAAATTGGAGGAAATAAACCAAAACTGTTCTGCATAGATTTTGATACCTGTGAAGTTACAAGGTCTGGTTTTCAGTTTAACTTTGCAGAGGAAATTCTTCCACAAACATACCCACAACCACCCACCCACCGAGGACTCCTTAACAGAGTCCAGGATACAAAATTAATTCAAGTATATTGCTCTGCTTTTTCAGAAGATTACACCTCAAGTCCCAGCAACACAAAAAGCTATCCCAAATAAATAAGAGCTTGCATGTTCACCTATTCAAACAGAACAGAAATAGAAATTTCAGATAAACAGAGTGGTGAAAAAGGAACCACAGTCTAAGTTCTATGTGATTTTCCACCAGATATTACTCTGTATATACATATGTAACACATTTGTATGTATACTAAACATACAGTCAGAAATGAATTCACATTAATGCTGTGCAATATGCACCAAAACTGTATTGGCTCATAAAGGAAACACACTATCAAAGTGGTTTCAGATCTGGTTTAAGATAAGCAGAATGCCTGCAGCTTTAAATTTACTTGAATCCTTTACATTTATTTGACTAAATTATCTTAAGACATACCAGGAAAAAAATTGCAGAAAAAGCTCAACAACCACGTATTCAGGAAAAGTTCTATGCACATAAAGACCTACAGAGTAACAGTTTCTGCTGTCCAACAAAGTTCTTACATTGTACTTCTGTACATTTCTACCACAAGCACCACGCACATTATCAAGTCAGACACACATGGTTAAAATACTATGTTCAATCAGAGTAATCTAAATCTACGTTATTTCGGCACTAGCACAGTCTGTTACCAGAAAGCAATTTCATATATTTTATTGTATTTGATGACACAGGAGTCTGATTCATTGTAGTACATGGACTCTAATCCAGTATTTCAGGGGAAACACGTGTATTTGTGGAAGCTGAAGTTCTGAACAGCGCCAAAGATTTCCCTTCTCTACGCGCAGATCCTGAATTTGAAAAGCAACGTCAAAGCAGGTCGCAGCGGCCAAAACCAACAAGTCGCACTGAGACCCGCCAAAAGCAGGACGACAATCAGATGCGAAAGCGTCCTTCTCAAACAAACAAACAAAAACCAGCCCGACTCCCCACACGGCGATCGGGACGCGGCTCCGCGCGCGGTGCTCCGGGGCGGGCGGACACCGGGAGGCACCGTGGGAAGGGGAGCGGCGGCGGCGCGCGACCCCCGGGGCTGCCCCGCCCGCCCCGACCCGCCGCGCGCCGCCGTCGGGAGCCCCACGGCGCGCGCCGCGCCGCCGTTCAACACCGACCGACCGAGCGGGCACCATGAGGGGCCGCCCCGGGCACGGCGGCCAGAGACCAGGGCCCCGCCCCGGGCAGGTGGCGTCACGGCTGCGGGCCGAGCGCAGCACCTGTCGCTTTCAACGCCCTCCCCCCCCGCGTGCCCCCCGCTCCCCTCCCCGGCCGCGCCGGACGGACCCCAGCCAGACGCCTCCGGACGGGGAGCGGCAGCCGCCCAGGAGCAGCGCGAGGTGGAACCAGCGTCCGCGCCGGGTGCCGGAGGGCATCGGGACGAGCGCACGTGGGGAAACCGCGCCGCTCTTCGCCGGGACCCGGCGCGGCCCTGTCCGGCGGTGCGCGCGCTCCCGACGCTCCCGAGGCGGCCGGCGCGCAGCGGCGCCTCGCGTAGCCGCCGGGGCGCGGCCGGCGGGCCCGGGCCCGGCCGCCTCGTGCGCGCGCCTGGTGTCAATTTTCGCAGTTCGGGCGGCGGGCGGAAGGCGCGCGGAGAGGCGCGCGGGGTTCGCGCGCGACGCGGCCGCTGCCCCCGGCGCGGTCCCGCTCCCCGGTCGTTACCGTGCGCGAAGCGCGCGCGGCCTCCCGCTTCCTTTCTCACGCGGACCGTGTGTCCGCCAGCTGGGGACAACGTGCGTGCGCACCGTGCTGACGTCATGGCGCCGCAGCGCGCGCAGGCGCACAGCGGGACGGCAGCCCCCTCCCTCCCGCCTGCCCGTCACGTGCCCGCGCCGCGCGCAGGGCCCGGCGCTCGGCCCGGCCCGGCCCGCGCAGCGCCGCGCGCGCGGGGAAGCTTCTCGAACTGGCGCGCGCCCGTCGCTCACGCGCCGGCGGCCGTCGAAGGCCCCGGGGCTCCGGTCGCGCGGCTCCGCCTCCCTCCGCGCCCGCGCCAGGAGTGCGCGCGAGGCCCGCGACGCACGGCGCCCCCCGGCGGGCCGAGCGGGGCGGCGCCGCCCCGCCATCCCCGTGCCCAGGGCAGCGGCCGCCTCCTCCGGGAAAGGAGCACCGCTCGCTGCGCAGGCAACGCGCACCGCGCCTCTCCACGCTTCGGAGCGCGGCCGCCGGCGGGAACCGGCCGCCTCCCCGGGAAACCCTCAGCTGAGGAAGCAACGAAGTCAGGGACGTTTTCATCGTCTGAGCAAGTTCTCGCTGACCGGCCAAAGCGCGGCTCAGACTCTGCCTGCCGCAGCTGAACAAGGGCCCCGCGCCTTTGGGAGGGCAGACACAGACCTGTCACCCCCCGGAGCCGGGCCCTGGGCGCTGTTACCGACGCGCTGACGAACGGAGAGCCCGGGCTCAGCGCAGCCCTGGCACGGCCTCGAAAGAGCGCCCCCGCCGCTGAACGGCACCGAGCGGGCACCGCCCCATGCCCAGCTTGGCACGCCTTCACAGAGACACCAAGGGAATTCATTACGTGTTATAAACCTGGCATTTCTGACAATAAGCCCACTAAAACGGAATTCTGAACGTCAAGGGATGGAGACTTACACATGGTGCCAAAAGGCAAAGACATTAATTAGTAGGCTGACATCAAGGTCCAGGCTTCACCTGCAGAACCAAATTTTGCACTGATGGTGCAAGCTATAACTTTGTCAGGACTGCTGCTCAAGCTGTTGGGGTTGTTTTGTCTTATTTGAAAATGGGCCAAAGAAGAGCAACATCACAAGAGGTCAGCAACCCTTTGGAGGTTTCTTGGCAACATAATTTTATGCCATAGAAATTTATCTCGGAAACACAGAACTAAAGAAAATACATTTTTAAGAGACTTGACAAATGTGCATCAAAACATTCATATAGGTGGGTCTGTACGGAGGCCCAGAGGAATGCCACCAGCTCTGGGTGTGTATGCACACCTCTGTTTCTAATAGGCAGGGTTCATGTGGATGGAGGGGTGTTGGACATCAGGTAAGCTGGGCAGACTCAGCCACCTGAGAGACAGAGCATACGCAAGCACGGGGAACAGCACTGTGGCCTCCGGAGCTTCTGTGTCCAGCAGCAACCAGGAGAGACTAGGATTCAGGAACCACCATTGTCTAAACTCTGCTGCTGGAGGGTATCTACCATACATACATATATACACACACACCTGTGTACATGTGTGACCTCCTCCTGCTCAGATAGGGAAGGACAGTCATTTTACACCTACAGTTATCACACATTCTGTAGAGCAGTCACCAAGTTTTAAGGCCACAGGATACGCAATTTTGTATTAACCAATTTGCTTCTGAACAATGGCAATACAGAAATAAGTGGGGTTTTCTTTTCAGCAAGAGAGTAATTTGTACAACTGAGAACAGACACAATTGAAGAGCAGACATGTTCATGGCCCACAAGCCACATGTTCCAATCATGATAAAAGAAACAAGCCAGAGATTGTTGACAGTGACAGAGATTTTGCTACAGTTTTACCTAATGCAGGTAGAAATGATTGCCTGTACCAAAATTGAACCCCTGGTTTACCAAGAGAACAGATTCATCAGTAGAAGTCTACAGCAGTACTAGACTCCCACCAGCTTAAGTAACCCCATTCTAAAGCAGCTTAAAGCTGACAAGAAAAAGCAGTGCTACAGTAAGTAAAGAAAATCTCGTTTAGATCAGTACAAACACCAGTTTTAAGGACTTGTTTGTGCTAAACATGAATTGCCAGCACAGAAATTAACTGGCTTGGACCTACTGAATCCCTGATCAGAGGGAGTTACAACCATCCCATTACTGGCTAGTGTAAGGTATTGGAAATGCTCAAGTTCACTACTATCATAGATTAGCATTTAAGAAAACAAAGAGAAACACTTAAGGAAGTTAAAACCGCTGGAGGCTGATGAGAGTTTGTCTCCTAGCCAACAGCTGGCAATTTCTAAGAACTGACAGCAGTTTTAACCATTAAAAAGTGAGATCAATCTGTGAACACCACTTTAAGACCTAAGCCTGGGAATTTCTTTGTCTCTTTGTTTTCCTGGCTGTGAAAGGTAACAGAGCTCCAGCTGGCCTCCCGTTTCCCTGCCCAGGCCATGCAGCTCCCGGCCAGGAGATGAGGCCTGCAGGGCTTGCCCTGGGTTCTGGCCGGGCCAGGCCAGTTCCTGGCTCGGCTGCAGTTTTTGCTGTGACTGAATTCAGCAGAGACTGCCGAGTAAAGAGAGAAAAAGCTCTTGACCTGCAGCAGGCTGAGACAGTGACCACACTCTCCAGAGCAGCCATGAAGAATCTTCCATCGAAGACAGCTCCAGCTGCTGCTCCAGCAGAGATCACAGAACCATCTACAACGCCTGGGCAAGATTTTAACCCTTTCATTACTCAGATGAGACTTGCAGATTAATCCTTTTTTCCAGAGAAAGAAAAAGAGAGTAATCAACATGTAAAGAGACTTTATAAACTATTAGAGAGAGTAAAGAAAAGAATTCAGCTTCAGAAGAGGTAGAGAATAAGGAGATGCTTTAATTAAGCTGAAATATTTTTCTGTTAAAGCTATGGAGATGAACAATAGTGTTCTGAAAAAACTCCTTTAATTCATGACAGAATATATGGGGAGGAATGGAGTGTTCAAAGTTTAGATTTTGAGCAAAAGGTGGAGTAATTATGATACAGTGAGGTGCTGGAACAAAAAGGGAGAAGTAATAGTTGAAGATTTGAAGCCGCTTGAAGCAAAGAGAAAACTTCTGTTCTCCAGAGAAGCTCACAGAGACAGATGAAAAGAACTTTTGCTTTTGAATAACTCATCCTTAAAAATGACATCCCTAGACTCATGGCCCGTAACACACCTCAGAGTGTTGTGAAATGGGAGGAGTGGACTGATGACAGATTTTTTTTTTCCCCAACAGCTGGCATCAGAAAAATAGAAGACTATAACAGAAATAGTTTTCTTGTGAAAAACTCCATAGATTAGCAGAAGAAGACTTCTGTTTCTCTACAAAGGCTGATGAAAAGACTCTAGTAGGAATTGGGACTGTTTTAAACACCAAAGTTCCAAAGTTTTTTGTCTCTATGTTGTCATGTGAACAAGGGAATAGTTAGGTACTGAGAGAAAAATAAGTTTTCTGGAAGTTATTCTGGTTTTATTATTCTTGTAGTTCTGTTAATAAACTTTCTTTATTAAGTTTTAAGCCTGTTTTGCTCTTGTTCTAATCCATATCTCACAGCAAGAAATAAGTAAGTTTTCTGGCAATTTTTTAGTTACTGCTTTAAAACCACGACATTTATTTGGTGCATTGGCCAAGAAACGGAATTGACAAATCTAAACCACTACAACTACCAAGACATATACTCTTTCCCTAAATGCTTCTTTCAGGCATATTCCCTTGAAGACATGAACTACAGTCTTTACAAGCTGCATTTCAGCACCCAGTAAATCACACTCCTGTTTTCAGTAACGCCTACATAGCACTATAAAGCACCCACTGGAGCCTACGTGCTACAATAAGAAACTGTAACTATTAGAGCTGCAGCAACAAAATGTCCTTCAGCCACTCTTAAGTCTAACCTGTAGTAAAGACTCAGTAACAAATGAGGAATTGGAGGGTCACAAGTCCCAGACTTTGCTACAGATGTAGACATGGGAGAACAGCATACCTTGTAAAGTATATATGTATATACACATGTAACTATACATAGTTAAGCAAAACAGAACAGCTGCCAACATGTGAAAAACACATAAGAGGTGTCAATTACTTTTTTTGTTAGCAATCCCCTGAACACAAAGATTGCCACTATACAAGTAGATACGTGACAGGACATTTCTGTCACACAGCATAGTATGAAAGGCACCACTACCAGGAACATTACTGGAGCATAAAGGAGGCTTTCAGCTCCTATAAATTCCCTTGCTAAAAACAAGCACTAGCTGGAACTACACTCACTACCTGGAAACAAGAGCTATCAAAACCAGCTGTGCCAGTGTAACACCCCCACAGCAGCAGTAAGCAGTTTATTACAGCAGTCTACAAGTTTACCACTACCTACGACCACACAGACCTGACTGGGCTCAAAAATCCCACGTTTTGGACATTTGGGGGGGGAAAAAATAAAAGGGCAAAAACCAAGCAAAAAACCAAAATCCACAGGTCTTTAAAGAGCTGAAAACCTAGTTATGTTACAGCCAGAAATTTTGTGCAATGCGCACACTGGAAGAGTTAAAATACAAAAAAAAATTTCTTTCTTTAGACAATGTTTTGCCACTTTGGAGAATGATTAAAAGTAGCAACCCACAGGAAATTCTGTTAATCCAACTAAAACTCTGCACATAGAAAAGTATTTAGTCCCATTTTCTATGTGAAAACCAGCCCCACTGGCCTCCAACTGCTTCTCCAGACAAGTAGTAGTCTCCCAGAGCTGAATGTTTGCTTTACAAGGATGTCTCCAATAATTAGCACCACATATGGCAGCTCCAGACCTCTGTCTTTAAGCAACAGAACCCCAGCCCAAATATACTCTAAGAAAAGTTTGCATAATGTTATTCTTGATAGGAAACTAACTTAAATTCTTGCTTTAGTGAAGAAGTATAGTTCAGTGCTAGGAATATAAAAGATGAAAGTGATAGCAGAATCTAGACAAAAAGTGAGACTAAAAAAAAAATTTTTGTAAGAAATGGACTGTTGCAGGAAAAAATGTTTTTCAGACATTTTTAAAACATTTTCTAGCTTTCTTGCTGATGCAAACATGCAGAAACACACGCTCCAGCTGCAGTCAGAAAGCACTTATCCCCATAATAAGCCTGACACAGATTGTGCACTGCCAGATTTCAGCCCAGAGCATTACTTTGGACTAAAACCAAACTCACATCACACTCAGAGCCCTGACTATTGCAGGATGAATAGGTGGTAGTTCGGGAAGTGTTTCCCCAGCTGAGAGCTACACACCTGCAAGAGCAGCAGCTGCTTTTTGAGGAACAGGGCACATACCTGGAGGGGTGGAAGAAAGGGAGAAACTCCTGCTTCACCTCTCCAATACCCATACCATGCCACGGAGTCCATTCCAGCTCCCCACAGTCAGTAGTGTGTCAAACAGCATGAATCCTGCAATGTACAATGCATATACAAATGCATCTCTCAAGAATTACCTGAACTTTTGGGAAACACTTCCCAAACACTGAAGATAGCAAAACAGAAACACACCAAACTGGATGTGGCACTCAGTGCCATAGTCTAGGTGACAGCTGGTGATGAGCCAAAGGTCAGATTCCATGATTTTGGAGGTCTTTTCTAACCTAAATGATTCTGTGATTTCTGTGAAGAAGGAACCACTTTTGTGAGAGGGCAGGGGGAAAAGCCAATGTTAACTAGAAATAAATGCTCTTTTTTATCTTTGTACAACATGTTATATTTAGGTTAATGTATTTTCCATCACTTCCCATACTTCATCAGTCTGTGATATGCCCATTACTCATACATTCAATGAATTCTGTATTTTTACTATACTATTATTTCAACTAGCAAAAACCACAAAATAAAACAATAAAGCAATGCTTGATGCTTTCTGCCATGCAACACTGGCAGAAACTAGCCATAATCAGCAGGAATAGCACCATTTTGATGAATTTCAATCCCTTTATGGCCATCACGAGGAACATTTATCACATACATGAATCTTCAGCTGGGGATCTCATCCACATCATAGAAGAAAAAACAAGAGAAAAATAAAAAGCCCTCACCTGAGCTCAGGACTATCCTATGCATCTAGCTATTTTATAGCAACACTCATTGCTACAGAGTCACCAGTGGCTCAGTAAGTTAGAACTGCCAAGGAAACCTTTCAAGTTATGGTGAAAAAAACAAGTGATGCTAATCAAAGTCCAGTCCGTTGGAGATGTGTTCCAGGTTTATATCCATCTTCATTACTGTTTATTGACTTACCCTGTGGTCAGGCAGACCACGCCACATTAACAGAAAGCACTGTACAAGAGTTAGCAAAACAGCACAATTCCAACATCACAAGTATTTCTTTAACAGTCACAGTCTTGTCATTCTCCAAATTGGCTTTTCCTGAAGATAGTGACTGGAATAAAGAATGCCTTTTTACTGTAGATAGGTTTTCTCTGACTTCCATTCATTTTCTCTCTTTTATGCTGTTCACATTCCTTTAATGCCTTTCTGTTGTGGGCTTGATTTTTTTTAAAAAAAATACTAAAACTAAAGACTTTTCTTCTGGTTGCTTTCTTCTTTTGACATGCTTTCATCATCCTTCTCACACGTATCATTCTCACTGCTTTCTTCCTTATCCAGTTCAGCAAAGGATTTATCCCAGGTACTAAAACTAGCTATAATCCAACAGTGAAAGCACATTCCATCTTTGTGTGGACAGAGAAGAGCAACTCCACCATCATAACTGGATTCTTTGTTCTAAGGTTACCCAGTGTTAAGAAAGATTAAAAAAACAACAAACCAACACAGCACAACACATCCTTAGTTATGGAAGAATAAGACAAGAGGAAAGCCCTGCTGGTGCTGCAGCTAATGGCACTGCTCTCTATGCATGTGCTATGGCTGAGTTTTTTTTGGTAGATCCTCTGCTGTCTATGAAACAGCAAACAGACATGAAACAGCCTCCTCATGGAGAAGAACTCTTTCTCACTCCACTAGGCAGAGACCTATTTCATTGTGTTTGTAAGGAAAATGTCTTGGACTTCCCATTCCTTAGGAAACCAGATTTAAAGCAACCAAAAACTTCAGAAACGACTTAATGGATTTGTGTATAAATGAAGTAGCCTACAGTGAAAGAGAAAGAATTTTTTTTTCTTTCCTGGAAGGTGACTAAACAAGTTTATTCAAAAGCGGTTTCCTCCAGTTACAGGTTTCCCCCCCATGGTAGGCACAACAGTGCCTGCACCAATACTGAGCCAACAATGGATGAGGTTAACAGACAGCTGCTGTTAGATGAAATACAGAAGCGAACAAATGCTGCCCATCTTCACCAGACCTAAGAAATATGGGGTTTTTCCCTATATAAAGATGCACAAAAATGTTCACCTATGGGAATACTTTTCGAGCAGAATCAATTTCCCTTTCCAGTCCTCAGTACAGATTCACAAGGCACTGTGCCCGAGGGCACTGAAAGGGTGCTACAGCTGCATCGGGCAGAACACCTGCAAGCGACAAGACTAAAGCATCAGCCCGCCCCTCTTCTTTACACCGCCCTCGGTTTTCAGTGGGCAGCAACTTCAAATCTTCGGGGCTCTAGCCCATGCCATCAAGTGCGATTACAGACAGCCCGTGCCTTAACACAGTTCACGTCGTGAACAAGGCAGCGTGTTTGTTGTGCAAGATTTGACATCTTAATAAGTCAGGCAAGAAGCTCCAACCACGTAATGGGAAGCTACTCATTTCCCCGGGCTGCTGAAAGAGCCGCTGGCCCTCGTGCCTACCTACTCCTCACTGAGCTCGGCTTCGCGCTTCGACTGCCTTTTACCCGCATCAGCTCAGTACGAGGAGTTTCAAACAGGACGGGACCACAGGTCACCAATGACCTCTGCCCCGCGCGGCCCCGCGGCCGCCCCCCGCGACGTGCCGGGGCGCACGCGCGCCGCCCGCGGGCCGCCCCGCCCCCGGCCGAGGGGCCCCGCTCCGCCCCCGCCCAGCCCGCCGGCCTCTGGCACCCAGGGGGCACCGGGGCCGCTTCCCGGGAAAGGCTCTCCCGGCAGCCCAGCCCCGGCTCATAGGTGGCGCCGACCACGCCCCCGCCGGGGGCCGGTCCCCGGGAGCGCGACGGCTTAGGGAGCAGCGGCGGTTGCCCGAGGCCCGGCCTCACCCGACCCTTCCCGGCCGGAGAGCCCGGATGCCGCTCGGTCCCTTTAACAACCCCCCCGGTCAGGTGACCTCCGGCCGTTACCCACTGCCCGCGCCCCCGGGGGCCGCCCGCTCGCGCCCCTGGACGGAGTGGCGCGGGGGAGCGCGAAGAGAGCGCGCGGCCGCCGGTCCCGTTCCCGTCCCGCGCGCGACCCCCTCGCCTCAAACGCGGGTGCGGCGGCAGCGCGCGGACGGGCGGCGCGCGCGCGCGTGATTGGGCGGCCGCCGCGCTCACGTGACGCGCGCACGCCTCGCGCCACCTCGAGTGAAAACTTCCAAGGAAGGAGGAGGGGGGCGCGCGCCGGCTCCTACCTGAGTCCGCGCGCCGCCCGCCAACGCCCCGGCCCACGCGGCCCTCGCCCGCCACGCGCGACCTCCTGCCGTCCTCATTGGCCGCCTCGGCCCATCACGTGGGCGGCGCGCGCTCCCCTGCCCCTTGCTCTGGGTTCTCTCCCGCCCCCGCGAGGCCGGTACCGGAGCGCGGCCGTGCGGGCGGAGCGCGGGGGGCAGCGGGGGCCGGCGGCGGCCGCGCGGTGCAGCTGCCTCGCGACGCCCCGCCAGCGGCACGCCGCCGATTGGCCGGAGCCGCCCGCCGACGCAGTTCCGCTCCCCGGGCGCCGCCGGCCACGCCCTTCCCGCCCCTCCCCCGGCCGTGCGCGAGGGATAACACGCCGTTCGCGCGTGGGGCCGCGCGGTAGCGCCTCCGGCGGCCGTGCCGCGCCCGCGCCCCCAGCGCCTTCCCGCGGGCACGCCCGCTCCCATCGCCCTTCCCGCGGCTCCTCGGCCTTCCTCCGCCTTCCGCCCTGCAGCGTTTGTAAATCACGGAGCGGGGGTTCGCGTGCGGCGGGGCGCGATGTGCTGGCGGTAACTGGAGCGAACGCCGACGGTGCGATGCCGGGGTTCGAAAGCATTTCTCACGCTGTGGGTGCTGCTGCCGCCCGCACAAGGCTCTCGGACCCTGCAGAGCGCCTGGGGACGGGAGTGTTTGCCGGGCGCCCACGGAACTGCACTCACACCAATCCCAGAGTGACCTGGAAACTTCCTGAGGCTACGTGTGAGCCGAAAGAGTTAAATAAAGGCCCGTCAGCATAGGGATGTATTCACTAATACCTTTAAATATAACAGCCCTGCGTGGTTTAGGCAGAAGGTGGTGATTCTGGAGATTCTTATCCAGAAAGTCTATATTTGGTATACAGTGAAATGATGGAGCAAATGTTGAAGAAGAAGAAATACATAAAGAACCCCCCCTGAGCTCAGGGCAGCATGGGTGTGTGTGCAGGTTGGCTGATTTGGGTGGCAGCTGAAACCGGGTCTCCAACTGCGTCAGTGAGGAAAGCCAGGCCTCTCGTGCAGTCTTGAAAAATAATTTCAGGTTGACTAGGGCAAAGGCAGATCACATGTAATGGAAACTAATTTAAAATTTAAACAAAAGCTGGTGGTAAACTGCACCATTATGTAGCCCTGGGCTGGAATTTCTGTGTTGGAGGTCTTGGCCTCGAAAGGTGCTCAGTCATTGCAGTAATCTGCATTCCCTAGGCATTGTGACATTGCTGAGAATGTGTGACAATATGGCTGGGGAGTCCATGAGGGATGTAAAAAGGGAAGTGTCTAATTAGACAGTTTTATACTTCTGCAAAATTGAACTTTGTGTTGAATTGATACCAAATTGAGTGGTATGAATTCTCAGATCACTGAGAAGCTTAAAGGTACCTTCTGTCATGTCTTACATAAGTGTATTTGAGGAATCCATATAAAAAGGTTAGAGGTATATTAGCTGGTACATAAGCAAAACTTTTGTTGGGCTTTTACAGTCTTACAGATGAAGTTCAGAAAGGCAGAAAGCACTGGTGGGCTTAGGACCTGTCTTCTTGGAATTTCTGGGCTGATTGGGGGATAGCTTCTTCGAAACTCTTGCTGCCATAAGGGATGAAGTGCCCAATTCCCAGCTGTAGGATCTGTTTTAGTTAATAGGCCAAACAGAGGAAACGTCACCCAAATAAAATTTACTGTTTGACATTAACTGTAATGATGTTGCAAACATATAGAAGGATAAAGAAGTAATGCCAAGGCAATCAAAGATACTGGAGTTTTGGAAAAATAAAATATAACACATGGAGGAGAAGTAAGTCTTTGATAATCTTTCAGGGGAAAAAGACATTATGACTAGAGTAGTTTTGAAGGAAACCTGATGGTGTTTGTGAATATCACAGAAACGAGCCAACTGCGTATTACAGCTGAAAAAAAAAGTGTTGTTTTGGTCTCTAAGTGCAAAAAATGTCCTTTATTGGAAAGAGGTAGATCTCATGACTGCTGTGTTGAAGATGTTCCTATGCAAGTTAGATTGGGAAATCTTAACTTTAAAAAAGTACACGTCATTTGAAGCAGAGATGCCCAAATTACAAGTGAGGTTTTGCAGAAAATTCCTTTTGTTTGTTGGCTATTTATTTTTAAAAAGTCTAAGTATTGGGGAACTAAAGTTCATTAGAGATTGAGGAACCTTAAATAAGCAAGAAAAACAATTATCCTCCTCTCCCCCTCATTTCCCTTCTGAATAAAAGCTTTAAAAGGGGGAAGTGGAGGAAGAGCAGTCAGTACCTGTTATTCCAGAGTGCCCAGGGACCACACTGCTCTTCAACATAATCTGTTTACCCAGAGGCTCCCACTCGCTACCCTGTTCTCTCCACCCTCCTGTTCACACATCGTTCACTGTGGGCCTCTTCCCTTCTCTTGAAATCAACGCCCAACTTTTTCACTTCTTCCATCCCCACCCATCCCATTAAGAGTGATAAAATGGGCCTGGAAATCCAATAGGAGTGTTCCCACTGAGGAGCATATTTAGGAAATAAAGGCTTTAGAAAACTGAGCAGAAACAGGCAAATCCTTTTATAAGAAATTATGCAGGTTTTGAGTGGGCTGAGATGGTGGGAGGAAGGAAGTGTGATACAAAGAGAAAGGGTGGTGCTAAATCTGGTGTATGCCTAAGGCTGGCATTTTATTGACAAACTCATTACCTGCTCTGTTTATTCCTGGTGACTGTAGAAATCAAACCCCTATAAACAAATTTTGTTCTCCTATTAATAATATCCATTTATAATTAATCAAAATGTAAAAATAATTATATTTAAACAACAATAATTGCATTTAACAGCCACCACCCTTATGTATGAAGTATGTTATTTAAATGCTTTAATCAATCACTCAAAGCCTGCAAAATGTCAGATTAAGGATGCAAGTCAGGATCATATGAAGAAAATAATGTGTGAATTTTTCATGAAATCAGCATTACACACGTGGGAACCAGATAAAGATTCCTGAGATAATTGTGAAGCTGACATTTACTAGCTTTGTAGCATGGATTTTGCATTCCAAATAATGACCGTCTTATCTTAATGCGAGGAAAGGGCTCGTTGATGATGGTTTTCTAAGAGTTTCCCTTGGTTACATTGAAGCTGCTGCTATTGTGCATCCTCGTCCCAATTTAAACCTGAACCTTCCCTTTACACCGGCCACCAGAGCTGCAAAGGTAGCAGTGCAATTGTCCAGCAAGAAAGGTTCTTCTTTCCAAAGCCAGAGGTCAGGAATCAAGCACTGGGACTGGAGAGGTAAGTGGCAGGAGCCTGTGCCTCTGAGGCTGGGCTCCTGCTCTCTCTTTTACAAAAGGCGGCCAAGTCTTCTTCCCATGGATCGTCCCAGCTTCTCTCCACGAGGGCCAGGGCCAGTTGCGACCTCCGAATTCCCAAGCTGTTGCCTTCCCCAGCCCAAAGAAGGCAGGTCGGGAGCAAGGCTGCACTTGAGCTCCTCACTCTCAGCCATTCTAGGGCGAGCTGGGAGACCTGCGGCTGCACCCGCCGGAGGGGAGCCGCTGCCGCCGGCGCGTCTCTGCAGCCCGGCACGGTGGTCACTGAACGCACAGACCCCCTGGGAATGCATCAGTGATGAGCCCTGGGATTTGGCTTTCGTGCTGCAAGCGAGTTCCTAAAGGGCACAGGGTACCTTTGGCATCTGGCCAAAGACCATCGCTCGCCGAAGGGAGCGGCCCCGAACACCCCGGCGGAGCTCTCCCAGCCTCGCTGTATTTCCCAACTGCTTTGTGTGCCGCAGTTTTGGCTCTTCTACTGCCACGAGCCCAGTCTTTTCTCCTTCCTTTTCCCGTCCTGAAGGGACCGCAGCCTAACAAACCCTTTCCTGCCCGAACAGCTCAGACCCACCGTCGCCAGGCCTTGGGCTGCCCCTTCCTCCCGGTGACGGGCGGCACCGCACGCCAGGGGTTAACCCTTCCAAGCCCGACGGGGGAGGCTGCCGGCGCAGCTCCCGGCTCACATCGCTAGCGGGTCACATCCAGCCGGGTCCCGCCAGTCAGTGGGGCGGGGGCCGGGGCACAGCCCTGTCCTGGAGCGCTGGCCGGGGCACAGCCCTGCCCTGCGCCCCAGGGCCCCCCGGTGCCTCCATCCCCGCGGCCCAGCGCCCCTCCGTGAGCGGACACACGCCCAAGGCTGACCGCTCGTCCCCCACGTGGGCACGGAGCTGTCCCGGAGCCCGGGCAGGAAGCTCCAGCTGCAAACCCCTCGCTCTCCCACTGCCGGCAGCGGTGAGAGAGCAGCTGCGGCTCTCAGGCACCCGATGCCAGCGCTCCTGGCTGAACTTCCCGACAGCACCCAAGCCTCTCCCTGGCTCTTAGAATGATTTCCTTTTAAACTGAAAGTGCTGGTGATTTCTCAGATATGTGATGCCAGTAGTTCTCATGCTGCAACAGCCTCATTTCAAGCAGTTTTGAGAGCCCCAAAAGATATCACAGATCTAAAAGACAAACTCTACCAGCGCCCTCGTGGTGGAAGGAGACATGAAGCAGGCACAGCTCGTCGCTCCTGCAAGGGGCAGAGCTCTGCCCCTGCAGCCCAGAATGCCTCTGGCATCCTGGGGCCGAGGCCTTGCACCTTCCCCAAAGTGGGAGGCCTACCCGGTGGGTAGCAGGGAGGAAGGAAAAGGGAGAGAGTGGAGTAGGGGAAAGGGAAGAGGCAGGCACCAGACGCTGGGGTACTGCTCAGAGAGGGAGCAGTGGGGCCACAGGTTTCTGGGTGGGTTGGAAACCATTCTTAGACCATTGTGGGCCGTCTAGAGGCTCTCACACATTGGCAAAATTTTTGCCCTCCCCAAAGGTATCTGAGTGGTCAACAGCAGGTGAGGGAAGCCCAAGATACCGGCTGTCTCACTTGAGCATGAGGGCACCCTCTCCCCTGTCTCCCACCCCCAGCAGTGCTGCCCTGGCAGGACTAAGGTGGACAGTTTTGCCATCCGAAGCAACTTGCTGCCCTAAGCACTTGTCTGCTACCCACACCCTACCTTTGAGGCTGATGCAAAGGAAAAAGAAAGCTCCTCAGGCAGGCATGCAATGCAGACACCAGCTCAGACACCTGGCAGCAGAGCACCAGCTCTCAGAGTCTGGCCTGAGGCAAGGAAACTTGCCTTAAAAAGTTACAGCTGCATCAGTGAGCAGTGCAGTCAGAGCATGTTCACACACCAAAGCAGCTGGCATTAGCAGCCTGCTGCTTGTGCTGTACCTATTTGGGCAGGATGGTTTCCTCAGTCCAGCTCCTCGCCAGGTCTGGGGACTGGCAGCCCTTGGGCAGCAGATGCAGTCTCACAGCCCATCTCCCAGCATGGCCTCAGTCAAAACTCCTCCATGCAGTGTGAGGAGGGACTGTCAGGACATTCACTATGAATGCAGCATCCTTATCTAGAGCAAGGACATGCTAAGGTGTCCACTTCAAGCCAGTGTTATGCATTTCACTGAAATGCTTCCAGAGAAACTGCTAAAATGTCACAGACAAGGCAATCATCAAATAGGCAATGTCTTTATAGATGCTGCTGATAAACAACATAACCACATCACAAAATTGCACAAGCAGCCTAGGGTGCAAACAAACAACGAACTACGGTCTGAGAGCTGGCTCTTGAAGATGATCCTGCATCCCTCCCAAGCCTACTTTCTAGGGCAGCTCACCAAATCTACATCCAGGAATCTCATCAGGTTTTGCGTGCTCAATGTCAACGCAAGCAAAAATAACTAGTTTGGGGTCATATTCTCATTTCAGTTGCTTCTTGTAGTTTTGCAGCAGTCAATAGGTATAACTGAGCAGAGGTGAAGTCTGGCCAGGAAAATCTCCCAACTCTTAGACTGTATGGAGCCAGAATACAGACTTTTCTCTCATTCAGCAATCTGCTACTCCTTCTTGACAGCTGAATCATGATAAAAATATATTCAGAAACATAAGCAGGATTACTCTTTGCTGTTTCCCAGCAAGGTCACTGAGCAGAGTACAGCACTGAGCCCATCTCAAGAAATGTGCCTGCTGCCAAGGACCCTTAGAACAGGTCAGTGGCATGGTGGCAAAGATCCTGAAATGGTCAGCAAGGGGAAGGATCCGTCTGGTCACGCACAGTATCCTTGTGGGTGTAAATGCTAGCAGGGATCAGGGACTGCTGGTGGTGCTGGGGCTGCCCCAAGCCAGGCAGGATGGCTGTTCTCAATCTGACGAAGGGCAGGGACAGGAAGGAGAGTGTGGCCATAGGGAGGAATTGAAATTGCATTGTGGGATGCAAAATAGGATTTCATGGCTGAGCAGGCAGCAGGGAGAGCTGCAGGGGAAACAGAACCTGCTGGGAAGGGTTTCCCCTATAGACCTGCAGATCATTAGATGACTTCAGCTTTCTGAAAGGCCTGTGTTCAATTGCCTTTATGGGCATATTTCTTAGGATCATAAACAATAAATTTGAGGGATTTTAAAAATCAGGCAAAGTCTGCTGTTATACGAGTCCCAAGAGCAGCTCCAATTCCTTCTGTAGGAGAGAAGACTGGCATTTCTGAGACACAAATCCCATGTTAGAGACAACAGAATGTCCCCAGCTGGCACATTAGCCCACCTCTGCCCTCTCTGAGCTGTCCTGGCTCTCTCTGGAGCAGACAACACGGGTTTGCTGGCCAGTCCTCAGCAGCTGGCCCTAGGGGTGCAAAACTGAATCGATCCCTGAACTTCCTCAAGATTGCTCACCTCAGGCTGCCCTGGGCTTTTCTGTGCATGAGGGATCCCACCACCAAGGCCTGCTCCTGTTTACAGCATTCTCCCTGCAAGCAAAAGCTCAGGTGTGAAGAAACTGTGGTAACAGAAGCCACTGTGGGTTCATCTGCACTGAGGGAAAGGCATGTTGTGCCCTTTAACCACACCTGGTGAAAACAAGGCAGTGCCTTGCTTCCATCTCTGCTAACAGCTCCAGGAAAAGAATTGTGGGAGAGACACAGATATACCTCATCCTACTACTGTATGGCAAGGGCACAGAAAGCCTTGTCTTCTTTAAGATTTAATCCCCATTTGCACTGATGTTGTGCTAAGAACAGCTTTTTCTTTATTTGCCAAATTCTGTGTCAGTGATGATCAGTGAGATGTTTACTGAGAAAATAAATCCATTAATTTTTTCTCATAAAATTTTAGAGCCTTCCTGGAACAAAGGAAAGTGCCTGTTTTCTACATTCACAGGTTTCTGATAAACATGCAAGCTGTAAAGCACGATGTTGAATTCTTGCCAGCCTTGTGACGGCATCATCCCCTGGACTTCCGTGAGCTGCAGCGCAGTGCCCCTGCTGTGGGATCAGCATCAGGGCTCAGCAGTGCTACATAATGCTTCAGCAGCTGAATGGGCTCAAGGAGGAAAACCAACGTCATCCCAGCAGATCATCTTCACCCAGGAGAGGTCAGGGCATGGTATATAGGCAGACTGGGTGCATTTCCAGGTTACATACCATATCCTTCCCTCAGCTGTGCTATTTTCATGCCAGAAATCAAGCTCTGATGATCTCAGTGCCTTTCTCACAAATTTGCACCACTATCAGCAGTGGGTGGTTCAGACCTGCAGTGCAGGAGGCCTCTGAAATGAGGTTTGTTCCACTGAGATTACAATGGTCAAGTGTGTGAACATAAATCCCCCAAAGAACTCCCTGAGCCAACTGTGACTTTAGTTCCAGCACTGCAGCTCCCTCCCCTACAGCTTGACAGACCTCAGCAGACTGGCAATATTTTTTGCAGAGTATATTAAGAAAGGAAACAGAGAAATACTGAGCCGTGCTAATTTCTGCCATAAATTAATAGGTTCAGCCTCTTTCATTTGGATCCTTGCCTGATGATGCCTGCAGAAAAAGCCTCTGGCCGGTAGGGCAGCAGCTGTGATCAGTTTCAGTGGTGACCCAGGGAGACTTCATCAATAGGTGGAAAATATGGGAAAGATTTCACACAGTGAGCCTGATCATTCCCTCAGGTACAGCCCAGCGTATCAGCTTCAATGGAAGGGCATTGCCGTAATTGGGAGTGTTGGCAGACAAGCTGGAGTGAATCAGACAGGGGGGAGGGAGTGTGAGAAGTCACCGGCTGTTTGCTCTGCCAGAGATTTCCACCCCCTCAGCAGTGCTGGTAGAAACATGTGCCTGTGCTTCATCCTTTCCTGCGCATCCCCAGCTACATCTTCACTACCCTCAGCAGCACCTGCACTGCTGGCCCTGCCTGATGGGGTCCCCAGCTACAGCAGAGAGGGAGCAAATATTAGGGAGAGGGTCTTAAACTGCCCCAGGTGTCTGATGACACGCTAAGCCTTGAGGTTCAGATTTGACACAGGTTTTTTTACTTTGCAGAGGTACTGGCAACAGCTAAGTGTCTGCTTCTTTCTGGAATGCAGTTTGGGTCCCCTGCATAAGCCCCAAGTCTCCATCTTCCTTTGCCCTTCCACCCTGCAGCTCGGGTACAAGGTTCATGGTCAGCAAAAGGCTGTTAAAGCTCAGTCCCTCCTCATATGCTCTGCCACATGCCTGCACAGTATTTCTGCTCCTCTTTCTCTTTGTGTATCTCTGCGTAAGAAGAGGGATTCTGTAGACAAATAATACCAGGAAATGTATTAATTAGCTCTGAACCTTGCCTCGTGTTGGGGAGGCAAGCTGCTTTACATCATCTAGCAATGTGAACCTTGGGGGCTTTTAGCTTCTTTAAAAGTAATTTAATAAGAAGAAACAGCGAGAGGCAGCAGCGAGTGACCTAAGGGCTCTCTGCTCTGGCTAGCGCCGTGTCACACAAGCAGAAGTCGCTGTCACAGAGGCACTCATTGGCCAAAGTAGAGAGGCAGCAGCAATCTCCCACACAGCTCAGGTAATGACAGGGTAGCAGCCAGGATCATTGTGTTATATTAATAACTATATATTAACTAAGAAAGCAGAGACCTTCTGAATTTGCTGCAGTAACTGCCATGTTGCAGTGTACAGTCTGCTTCCCTGCAATGACCCACCGTTTGTGTCAGCTCCCCCTTTCTGTCACCTTTACCGGCACTGTACATTTACCAGCATGTGCTGCAATCTCCTGTACTCCAGCTGGATCATTTATGCATGCCAGCCCTCTTTCCTTGTCACGAATTTGTGCTTCCTTACACCACATGCTGGCAAGAGCCAGCTCCTATAAAGACTCTTCTGGAAACCAGTCCAGTTCTATAAAATCTATACTGAACTGAACAAAACTTAAATCAACAAGTGCCATCTGTTTCCTGGGGTCTCACATTTCTTTCAGTTCTATTTCAAGCAGTGAAAAGAAACTGGAGGAAACAAAAGCTGCTTAGATACCTTCTGTACTGCTGAGATACCTGTTCCCTAATTTCAGTCCTACTGTCAAACATAACAAAAAGATGTTCCATTTCACCTAACTGCAGTTGGGAGTGACTTGGCTTGGCATGCCTCAAGCTGGAGGATCCATGGAGTAATTAGGAAGCAAAGAGTCAATCATCTTTGTTGTTGCTAGACCTCGACGCAGTGACTGAGGTCTGATTCATACTGACACTGAATTCCTTTTATATGACAGAAAATGCAATCAAAACCCATGTCCATCGGTCTTTTCTATTCTTGGACTAAGTAATTGATTTCTAGCTCTGTTTCCCATGGTAACAAGGCTCTCTGATCACCAGCTGCACGTGTTGGCCCTAATAGCTCTTGAATCCACTGCTTTATTTCAGCCAAATGCGATGGCAAGATTGAGGTCTGAAGGATAATTAAGGTCCTACAAGTTTTCTGAAAAAAGTCCGCATGTGGCAGACCCTATTATTTCCACATCAGTACCTTCACTGCAGATGGAAAGTCAGTGAGTATTGGATACCAGAGACTCCACCAAGGGAAAAGGTCTTGTAAGAACCTTAACTAGGGGCAAGCTTCATCAAGAGGCTGCAATCACCCACTGGATCCAAATCCATAGGAATCCAGTGTTTGTAGAACAGCTTGCTATTTTAAGGGAGCACAGCAGGTGTGAAATAACAAATCAGTATAAAATTAGGACTGTCTATGAGGGTTCCTCACAGAAATCCCTGGTAGAAGATGATTTGCAAAAGTTGGTGATTGTTGAGCATCAGGGAAGGATGAACACTGCCAGCAATGTACAGGATGTAAATCAGGAAAATATTTATGTGCAAATATTGTTCCCTTCACCGGTCAGCGAAACTCAGATTTTTACTCAAAATTAATTGCATTTCACTTCTAGGAAGTGTTTTTACAGAATCAAGGCTTCAACACTTCCCTCCAAACACAAGTCAAGAAGGAAGGTGGCTGGTTCCAGGGTAGCTGTGCAGTAGCTCCAAGGTACATCCATGCACTCACTGCAAGCATCTGCTGAGCTGTCAGCCCTGAACACACCGTTCCCCACATGGTCGGGTACCGGATCAGGCTGGAGCATCCCTGTATCTGTAGGCTGAGCTGCCAGCACAGCCCAGTCAGAGGCTGTGACTGCAGCCAGCCCTGGCACTGGAGGTGACAGGGGCATGTCTCCCCCTGCGCTAGCTACTCCTATACAACACAGGCAGTGCTGTGAGCTTCTGCTGTGCTCTTGCTACGTGCTGCGGGGTTATGCTGCCTCACAACTTAGCTGGCAACTTCCCCAAGTGGCTTGAGCCTCTGTTAAAAGGAAGGAGACCCTGTCTCATCCTCAGGGAGATGTGGATGAAGGAGTGTGGTCAGGCTTACCCGTATGGGACAGAAGTTGCTTCAGCATAAACGTGCAGATATTGGACACCCCACTGCCCCAGTAGACTGGGAAAGGGCTGCTGCTTGGGAAGATGGGAGGGACTGCACTGTTCTGCTGAGGTGGTGGAAAAAGGAGTGGCTGTGGGAGAAACATTTTGTTTAATTAGGAAAACAGTGTGCCAGGCTGGTGCCAAAATCAGAGCTGTTAGGCTGGAGCTTCCCTGGGGTCAGGATCACAGTGCTGTCTCCAAGCAGATGCAGGGCCAGGCCAGCTCTGTACAGACTCTTTGTGATTTGAGAGCAAAACACTGCAGGGCACCTGGGCTGGACCAGAGAGAGCACCTCATCCTTTACCAAAACACACAGCCAGCCCCCACTCAGACACCTGCTTGGTTCCAGCTGAGGCAATGCCATCTCTGTTCTGGTATGCCATATATAAAATTTCATGTTTCTGCTTTCTGACTCCCTCTTGACAGCTCATCCCATCTGTCCCCATTTTAAAATCTCTTTTCCTCCCTCTTTTTTTCACTAGTTCTTCTTCTGGTGTTGCCTCTCCCACCCACAACACATCCTCTCTTGTACCTGGTCTGTCCAGGCTTTTATGCAAAAGGATTAACTCATCATTTGAACCAGATCTAAGGGACATCACTGGGCACTGGAACCTCAAAATATCAACTAATTCAGCTGCTTCATGCTTTGGAAGTCGTTTTTCCTGCATTGCAGATGGGGGGTGAGTGGTTGTGCCGTTTCCCATCACTCTTCCTCTCTGTGTGAGCTGCAGGCAGAGGGCGTGCAGCATGCTGTTTGCTTGTGAAGAATAAAAGCGTGAGGTACACCTTTTCTTCTCTGCAAGTTGGAAATCCAGGGGCTCTTTTATGCTGTGCTTGGAACATCTGAGTCAGGAGCTGAATTTTACCTACCTCCTCCAAACATCTTTTCCACTAAGAGCACTGCCAGGAGTTGGATGGGTGCATGTGACAATTTTCAGGGAGGAACTGACACAAAGGTCTTGCATTCCTGGGTAGGAAGCACCACATCTCAGGAAGGGCTTTTCCCCTGTTCCTGCGAAGTGCTGGCCGCAGAACCTCTCTCTGTGGAACCACTAGCCCCTGCCCATCAGATTTTGGCCTTCACAATCTCAAGGCTGGAGCAATGCAGAGTAACTGTGACCTGGACAGGCCAAACATGTTCTCTGCCCCAAGAAGTAGCTCAATTGTGCTTGGTGAAGGAAGAAAGATGACTGTCAGCTGGGGCTGACTATGACCCCACACAGTTAGTGAGCCACACGTTCTGCCACAGTTAAGAGGCCGGAACTCAAACACAGTACAGGTTTTATTATTAAAAAATGCATAAAAACTAAAGACATGCTTCCCAGAGTTAGAGTCTATATGTACATCTGCACTTCCTAGGCAGCTGCAGGGAGTGTAGCCTTCTGCCCTCACTGCAAAAGTGCACTGCACAGGTTTTTGTTACCCTTTGTTAGGTGTTATCTTCTCATCTGCATTTACAGCATTCCAGCTAAGTGAAGAGAAAACCCTGTACCACCTGGGGTGAAAGATGGCAGAATTTGTATCTGTGACTGAGAAACCATACTGAATTTCTGGAGACACCTGTAGGACATCTCTGTTCAGTAGGAAACTTAACAGAAAGGACCCATGCTCAGGTCCCAGGCTGAAATTCCCCTTCCCTAGGAAGAGTTCCCACTAAGGGCTGAAACTTGACCTGAATTTTATATTTAGACCCCGACCTTACAATAAGCAAACACTGGGTATCAAAGGGTAGAGTGTTCTGATACCAAGTCTGCAATCTTATTTGACTTTTTGGTCCCACCTTTGCCAACTCAGTAAATGCTGACATTTGTGGTATTAGTTTGAAGAAGTGCGATGTGGAATCCTAAGTAATACTGCCAAGTTTTCAGCGCAGTTAAAATAAAAGAAATTAAGATCTAGCAAATATTTAGGATAAGTAGAGTAAGATGTAACTGCACTTCCTTGCTGGGAACCACTGCACAAAACAAATGCTGATTTACAGTAAAATATTAAATTATTAAAAAACCACACAAGCACTTGCAGTTACAGTGAGTCAGACATGCTGATTGGAAAACAAAACAAAACCCAAAGAGCAAAACCTTTAATTTTGCCCTGTCTGGAAGGCTGCAGTGATACTATTCCACGTTTTATGTGGCTTTTAGAGCATGCCAGAAAACCTCCTAAATAGGAAGGCCAGTGGTTCTCGAGTTTTTCATCATGAGGCCTCTCTCTTCAGAAAGAGATCTTCCAGTTGATCCCTCCCCCCAAGACACACAACCTCCTGAAACTGATTTCACATGTCACTATAGCAGCTGCAGTTCTTGGTCATTTGAAGAAGATATAGGACTAATAAAGAGAATGATTGAAAGAATCCATCTTGGAAGCAAGTGCTGCATCCTGCTCCTGCTGAAACTGAGCAAGTCTGTCATTCTGTATCTCAGTCTTCTTCCTCTCCTGCAGGGCAGCACTTAGCATTAATTAGCACTGTTTCCCCATACTGCTGTTAAGTCCTCTCTACACTGCTTCCTTTCCATTCCTTTGAAGTTGGATTCTGCCCTCACACAAGCCAGCTGCTCTCCCTCCCTTTGCATTTTAATGTCAGCTGCAAGTCTAGTCAGGCCTGAATTGGCATCGAACAGAAGAAAAAGAAAGACATAAAAAAAGGTACATGGGGAGAAGAGGAATGCTGGATTTTCATTTTTTTTTTCTAATTTCCTTGCTCACCAAAATGTCTGAAACTCTTAAATGAGCCCTGGACTAAGGAAGCAGCAAATGTCACTGCATGAAATGAACCAGATGTTCAAATTCAGTGCTGGGAAGGAGCAGATCCGCTGATCAGTTTGAGAACCACTGAGGTAGGCAACGAGTCTAGGCAGTACTGCTGAGTGAACACGAGGGGAATTTTGCCCTCTTGTCCTGAATGATAATATAAATACCCACTAGTGTTTTCAGAGGTACCAGTCCCAAAGTCACGCAGCCAGGATTGAAGACAACATCTACACAAGAGCAAGCACTCACTGAACAGAAGGTGTATTCAGCTCTGCTCCAGCATTCTGTGAGAAGAAGCAGAGCACAGACTCTGACTGCCACCTTAGCTCTGAACTCCTTTCAGCAGGATGTGGTCAACCTGTAACCCTACTGTCTTCCCTCCCCAAGATATAAGGGGTCGTTGGGGTTGCAGTTCTTCCAAGCTATTTGCCACTGCAGCCCACACAGGTGGTGAAAGCTACAAAAGCTGCCCAAGAGCCCTGGACAGTGCTGTTCAAAGCCATTCCAGATCTGGCATCAGAGCCCCAGGAGACACAGCACCATGCTGCACATATCCAGCCTCAGGGAAGCAGAGTGTCACTGCTATGTACAGGCTAGCAACTTTTCTCTCCTTCTGTCTCTAGCTCATACAGAAGGCTTTTGTCCTCCCCTTCTTGTCCATCTGGATGCCTTTCACCCTCAGCATCATCTCCAAGGCACAAAGGGCTCATGATGTAGCGATAGTCACTTGTGACAGCAGCAGCTGCCCCAGCAACAGTCTCTTCAGCATCCATATTTCCAAAGGAGGCGTGCAGGACAGGGTCACTTGCAGACGCCTCTTTGTCCTTCCCAATGTTGACATAGAGAGGATCTTGACTGGAAGAGAGTGTGGACATCCTCCCGCGAATCATTTCCAGCTGGGAGCGGAGCACTCCAAAGCTGGGGCGTAGCTTGGGCTCAGGATGCCAACATCTGCACATGAGATCATAGCTGCAAAACAGAGCGAGACAAGAACACTGAGAAGGGGAGCAGCCATGCCCTGCACCTCTGAACAGGGGCTCTGAGCAGTGAACTTTAAAAAACACTGACACTTCCCACAGAACCTGTCAGCTTTGGCCTTGCACAGGTGACACAGCATAGATGGCCATTATGGGTCTAATTCCTTGTTTCTTCCCATTTTCAAGGGCATTCCCCCTTTGGTCAAAGTAGTTAGTTAGATGGTATCAAAACCCCAAAAGCCTTGTCAAAGTATATTGAATTTCTTGGTAAAGTCCTTGTTCCACTGTCTCTAGGAAGCTAGAATAGGACTGTGAGTGTGACATCACCAGGTAATAGCTTTTGAATTTATCCACAAAAACCACCCTCACAACCTCTGTCACAGCTGAAGCCATCCCTCCCAATTGTGGTTCAAGAGCAGATAAATCACAGGAAGAAAACAAAGATCAAACTGTGGGAGGTGCATGTTTTTTCCAGAGCATTCTTTCTTTCACGCCATGTTAACTCAGCCCTCCCAGATTAAAGGAAGTGTGCTGATGTTGCTGCTGACAGCTTGTCAACAGGCCTGGAAAAAGGCACACTGGGCTTGTTTAGGGGGCTGTTAAAGAATGGACAACAGCTTCAGTGCTGGAAGAGGGATGCTGAAATGGCCTTTCAACTACAAAGGTACCACCCTGCTGCAGAAGACATGTTCAGGGCCATTACCCGGCCCCGGTCCCATCCTGCAGCCTTCCCTCCTATGGTCAAACGCCAGCTACCTCAGCTCTGGCTGCCCCAGGGAGGAGACAGTCACTGGCTCTGCTGGCCCATGCTCGGGCCAGGGAAGAGGAGCTCTCCTGCCCTGGGGCAGCGTTGGCAGCTCGGTGTCTGCTGGCTGCCCTCCCGCCGGGGTGCTGGAGCACAGCCAGAGCCATTGTCCTGCTCCTCCTCGTGCATCACCCGCAAGAAGGGCAGCTGCATTCCTATGGTGGTATTGTTGCCAGTTTTGCAGGGAACAGGAACAAAGCACAGTGCTGGCACTGAAAAACACTGCATACAAATGAACCTCAGTTGAACTTGTACATGGAAAAAAAAAATCTGATATGGCCTTTACTGGGAATAAAGCATTTCATGATGGGTTTGATTTTACTTTTTGTATTCCTTGCCATCAGATTTACTGTTTTTGATCTTACACTACTTTTACAGAAAGCTTCTATGGTTCAGTTGTCTTAATCCTGATTTACATCCAGCACAAATAGTAGAAATAATTATAAATGCTGCAGATAAAACAGAAACTTCCAATTCTGTGCTACCACATTAAATACTTTCTTTTACCTTTGCTGTCAATCAGCATAATCCTTTTGAAGGAAAGGTAGAAAAATACTGGCTGTACTGAATCAGCCCAAAAGTCCATTTGTACCCTATGCCAAACAGAGTCCAGTAGCAACACTTGAGGAAAGCATGTAAGCTGAGGGTGAGCATGTAGCAAGATCTTTCTGGTCTATTCTCTCAAGTCTCAATAATCTGTAGCTCAAGCACCTCACAAAACAATGGTTGTACCTTTTCAGTAGTTTTTGATGGATTTTCCTCCAGTGCCTATTTAGTAGGATTCTGAGACTCTTCTCTACTTTCTACATCCTAAAATCCTACAGCCAAAAGATCCACAACTTGGAATCAAAGCTACTCAGAGAAGTCAAGATGCAGATGTGCAGTTAATTTAAGCAGTGATGTAACTGTTTTCATTTATACTCAGTTAAAATGACCTGCTGAAAATATAAAAGTGTTCAGCTTTAGTAACATGAGTACAGATTATTCCCTATGCAGAAAAAAGGAAAAGGAGAAAGCAGCTACATGAAATAATCCACCATCAGAACTGGAGGAAAGAGGGAGGAAAGAGGTCTTAGACCACTAAAATCAGTGCTCATAGTTACATCTTGCTTTGGGCACAACACACAGAAAACAGAGCCTTGCTTGAGCCCTCAGTGAAATGATTTCACCTTGTCCAGGCAAGGCAAGCTTTTACCCTGGGAGAAGTTATGGTGATATTCCCTGGGGGTTCCCAACCCCATGTGAGGAAACCAGGAATCTCCAACCACCGCCCGTGGAAGAAGGGTTCCTGAGCAAACATTTCCTGTGACCTGCTGGCCGAGAGTGATCCCTTGGCAGCAGGATTAAGGCTGCAGCATGTAGCTGCCTGCTGCCCTGTGGACTATCTAGGTCCTTCCTGAAAGTCTGAAAATGTCTACAACCAGAACCTTCAAGATTGTCCTGGATTTGTTCCTAGATGTAATTTAAGGTGGGACACTGATCTACACAACCTACGTTTGTCCCATCTGCCCTCTTCTCTTTCAGCCTGCTATTTCTGAGAGTAGCAGATCAAATTTTGAAAACTGGGCCAAGTTTTGAAAGACACATGCAGGCCACTGCCTCTGCAATCCAGTTTCCTTGTAGTCTGACTAGACTGCCTCTCTATTCAGCCTTCAGGGTGTGCCATGGAACTCATCCCTTTGCTCAGATGCTGGCCTGAGGAGGCAGGGTTCAGTGATTCTGGAAACACAATTACAGTTTCCACAAAGCCAAGAACTGCTAATGTTGACACTGTTGAAACCATTGAGCCAAGTTAGCTGCTTGTGTAGTTACCACAGGTTCCTGGGAGCTCTGCCAGCAAAGAGTATCTATCTAGTAGCTAACCCAGGGACTTTCTAGTGAATGGCTCTGTGTACTGGAAAGTGGAGAGATTCAGATCAGCGTCCCAGCCAGCTGCCTCTCTTTCCTTCCAGAGAGCCAAATTTCTCAAAAAAATCATGTCAGTAGGGTAAGGAAGTACTCACACATCTTCCAGGCACTCTGGGGGCTGCTTCAGCCTGTTCCCGCTGATGAGGTAGTTGTAGATTTCTGCATTCTCAATGCCAGCATAAGGGGTTTGCCCTCGGGTCACAATCTCCCACATGGTCACCCCAAACGCCCACTGAAAGAGAACAGCACACAGAACAAGTGAACAAACTGTTCCCTGCTCGCTGGGCTTGGTTTCAGTATCTCAGACTCTGCTGGGTAATGTCATCTGAGCAGCAGTGATGCAAGGACTATCCAAACTCTAGCTAGAAAACAGAAATGACCCACCAGATGCTGCTGATGCTGACACATCATCTGAGAGGAGACAGCTGAAGGCCCTGCCCAGCCCCATCCCCTGCAGTGGAGCAGGGGAAGTTTTGGTTCACTTTTTTGGTTCCCAGCTAGAAGAAGATTTTGGTTTGGGGCTCACAAATCAGTTTCTTAATTAATCTAATCAGATTCTGTGTTTCTATTAATGTACAGGCACAAATGAAAGCAGAGTTTATCCAATAAGCAGGGCAAGGAACAAACCATTATGGCTCGCATTAATTTCTGTTCTACACTGCACAGTTGTACTTGTACTTTTCAACCAAACTGCAAGGTTTGCGAGGTGAAAAAAAATATTATTTTCATAAGCAAACCCCTGTGCCATGTCTGTTGTAAGCAGTTTAGTGTTCACCAATCACTAAACACTGTCTACAGTGGATGCAGCAATGTCTGGGCAGCACAGCAGCCACACTACAAGGCACTCTTGGTTATCTCTTCAAGGACATTGTGACAGGGATAACTGGAAAGGCAAGTCCACAGGACTGAAGGACAAAACTAGCGTGAAAATAAACCAAAAGGCAGCAAGGAAGATGGAAGGTGGTGTCAGATAAAAAAAAAAAAATCTCAAAAGGAAAATAAGTAACAATTTCAGATTGATGTGTTCAGCCTTGCTCCCCAGGGGCAAAGTTAAGGGAAATGTCTAAGCACTGATGTATTCAGATCTATGGAGTTCCAGCAGTGCCTTCCACAGCACAGAGTATGTTTGCTGCACTTGCATGTAAGTGTGTGGATTACACGCATTTCAAAAGTCACCTTCAAACTGTCAGGCAGAAGAGAAAGGAAAAAGAGCAAGAGAGAAGAAACTGCATAAAGAGAAGAAAAGGAAGAGGAGGAACAGAAAGATGAAGAAAAGGGATGGGGATAAACACTGAAAAATAAAGGATGAAAGAACAAGAAGAAGAAAAGGGTTGATGTCTTCTGCCATTAACCACTCTCATATATTTTTAGCCTTGAGTTCTGACAGCACCCAAGGCAGAGGTAGCACCATCCTTCAAACACAAGCTAAACTCCCTTTCCTGTCATCAGGAGCTCCTCCCACCCTCAGTGGGATCCCTCCACTTCAGCAGGATACAAATGGTCCCCAATGCACCAGAGCAAACCTCACCACATCACTGTGTGTTGTGTACAGGTTATCTGCCAGACTTTCCAGAGCAAGCCACTTCACTGGCAGCTTGGAGGCACAACCCTGGCGGTAGTAGTCTCCACTGTAGATTTTCTTAGAAAGTCCAAAGTCTGCAACACTCACGTTCATGTTCTCATCCAACCTATGGGAAAGTTTTCACAGTTGAGGAAAGGAAAGCATTTATTGTCTACCTCAGGCAAAAAAACCCACCAAAAAACAAAACAAAAAAAAACCCCCAAAATTCAGAGAACTCAAGTACACGGCTTACTAAGTATTAAACAAAAGGAGAACAATTTCATCTACTTGGTGACCAATGTGAAATAGCTTAGTGGTCCAAACTAGTTCCTTCAGACTAACAGGGAATTAATTATGACTAATAAAACAAGGAAGTGGCTAGGTTCAGATGGTCTAGTCTCCTACACAAAGCAAACTCAGATACCTTCTGCTGTTTCCAGATTATCAGAGGACACCTGCAATGCTCACTGCTATCACCAAGGCTTGTAGCCCACATTGGTAATCAAAAAAATCATAGGATGATTGCCTAGACTGCCTGTTAAAACTGCTTGAACTCCTAGATCTGCAACATCTCCTGTCCATGCCTGCTTAATGGTCTGAATTGCTCTGTCACCCACTTAAACCTATACATGTTGGCAGATAATCCAAGTAAAGCCCACAAACACTTCATGCTCCCGGGCCTCAGAAAGAACTCACTGCATTCCCCAGAAGATGTGCTGAAATAGGCATTCAGCTTCCTCTGGAGGATGTCTACGAAAATAGAAAATCAGTATGGGTTTCTCATAAATGTCAAGGCAGGCTAAGCCATCATTTTTCATCGTAACTATCAGGCTCTTTGCCTGTACATCTGGACATTGAAATGCCTTTGGGAATCTGTGTCTCATTGTGGATTTTGTTGGTTGTTGTGGTTTTGTTCAGCTGCGGAATTCTGTTGTCACAATGAGTTGTTCCTTATTCCATTCTCATGGAAGAAGCAGAGTGGAAAGGATAAAAAAAAGGACTTTTCTTTCCTCCAAAGCAGTCAAGGTAGCTTGGTGTCAAGAACAGTGAAGTGGGATCATATAATGCGTTCACCATGCAACTATTTTTAGAGGAATCCTCCACAAGCTTTCAAGGAAACTACAGTTCTTATATTGTGATAATCAAGTCCTCAGAATAGATACCAGAAATACAGACTTCACGGTACAATGGAAGTTCTTTCCTCCTAACCCAGCCAAACCCATTCCCTCTTGTTGGTTACTTTATATGGTGGAATGAATAGTCTATGCTGACACACAGCCTGGAGTGGCTAATTACAAACACATATTGTAATCAACTCTATGAAACCCTATGTGCTGACCAATGATGGGAAAGTTCCTTACAAAAAGTGTCTGTTTCAAAGATCAGTGGGACTTTAGGAGTTGCTCCCTGATCCCAGCAGCACCACCACAGACTCCACCACAATGGCCATGACTCCCCTATGTCTTTTGTCACTTAAATTCAAATATCAGCATTCTTAGACAGGACCCCTCACACTTCTGTCATGCAGTAGGTTTTTCATCCCTCCCTCCTTCAACCACTCTGGTCTTTCTTTTCTCTAGAAACTCATGAATCACTTACATGCAGTTCCGAGCTGCAAGGTCCCTGTGTATGAAATTTTTTGAGCTCAAGTACTCCATCCCACTGGCAATGTCAATCATGAACTTGAGGAGTGTCTGAACAGGCAAGTTCTGTAAGAAATAATAGTTTAGGTTCTGCTCCCGGAGGCTTTCAAGCACATATGACAAAACTGCAAGGTTTGCTGCCACTTTACAGAGCAGGGATGGGGAATACAGGGAGGGGATGGGATGAAATGGAGGAGCTGGTCCTCAACACGCATGGAATTAAATACTTTAAGGTCACATCTCACAACCTCCTCTGGTACTAAAATCCAACCACCTGCCAGTGTCCCGAGCTGCTCCAAATACGTTCTCTGAAAATCCCTACCCTCCCAGAAGGAAGTTCACAGTAAGACAGACTTACAAATGGGTTTTCCCCAATCCGTGACATCAGCAGGAAAGCATGGAGGTCTCCATGCTTCATGAAGGGCAGGATCACCATGGGAATTGGGAGACGGCCCTTGGGACGGCTTCGTAGGCTGACTCCTGATGAGGACACACACAGCAAAGGGGTGTTAGCAAACAGATTATTCTCAGGAGGAATCTTACAGGCTGCTGCGCCTTCCTCTCACAGATATGGAGGAAAATGTGCAGTTTTGGTGGGTAGATTCCATGCTCCAAGCTCCTGTGCCTTTATAGCAGGTGGTATTAAGGTGCCTCTAACCCTGCTGACTTCAGAGGCTGTACTAAGAGCCTAGTGCCTCTCAGCTGTTCTTGCAGGACCAACTATAAATGTTTCTAGGATCACTCCAGACCAGACAGCCCCAACCCCAAGCTCTGCAGAGCAATCTCCACATTCTGGAAAATACCTGCACTCCAAAGTGTCCACCCACGAATGTCTTGTTTCTTACTCAGTATTTTGGAAAGGCACAATGCTCCTCCTATCTGCAGTCTACCTGCCCACCTGTTCATATTTCACAGCAGTTTGGACACGCCTCAGCCAGACAAAGTCTCCCTGATGCATTTGCAAGAACCAAATAAACATCTTAAATGGGAGATGGTTGTTGCTGCTGTGTGAGAGCAGGTGTGGGGAGCATTACACTCCAGCTCCCTGAGGCCTGGCAAGGAGCAGTGCTGGCCTATGCAGGACTCCAGGCAGCACAGAGGAGGCTGCACCAGCACTGCTGGGGAGAGTCAGGCTGTGTGGGCTCATGCAGGAACAGCAGGTGCTCTGTGGCACGAGCAGCAGCGCTGTCTTACCGATCAGTTTGGTGACGTGGGGGTGGTCAAACTCCTTCATGCAGGCAGCCTCTCGCAGGAACTCCTCAATGTCAGTTGAGGTGAAGATGTCCGCTGGAAAAAGCGACTTGTAAGTTTGCTTTCTTTGTAGGTGGCTCCAAGGGACTTTACAAATAACGATTGTCAAAAGCTTGTTCTTTGTGGCACATCATGTCTTCTCAGACCTATAGCTAGATAAGCCATTTTACAACAAAGCAGAGCCTGACACCTCTCCTGGGATGGGCAGCAATAAGCACTTATCAGGGACATCTCCTAAATTGGTTCTTGGCAGAGTAAAGAACTGCTGGTTACCAGCTCTTTTCTCAGTAAGAACTTTGCTGGGAAGTTCTGCAAACTGTGTGGGGGTTAAAGATGTAAGAATTAACTAGGTAAAAGAACCTAAACTACAAATGTCAGGGAGAGGAGACATCACAAAAATGAAAGAAAATGTTGAAACTGAGGAGATGGCTTGGAGCCCCTGACTGGCACAGCAGGGCTCAATTCATCTCTGACAAGGATGGCATGAAAGATCAATGCTTTTATGTCTCTTAGCGTGACTGGGTTTTATAAAGTGCTAGAGCTAAGACTTCTTAAATAACCACACTGCTGAACAGCCTGGACCAAATTCAGCAGTGACATACATCAGAAAAATTTTGGAGTAAATTATTCCTCATTGCTGTGACTCCAGATTTATAGAAATACATCAATATAATCAAGAAGTATCCCAGTCGACTCCTTCCACCACTGCTGCTGCTGAATTTAGCAAGAGTCCTCCAGTCCTGCTGCAAGATCAGACTCAGACCTGTAGAGGAGTTTTCACATTATCTGCTTTAGGCAAGTAATTTCAATATGATTCAGAAGACAAAAGGAGATTCCCTTTTTACAGTCAATGAAGAAAGGAAGGTGCCTCTGGAGGCTGACAGATTGTTCCTAAGTTAGATGCCTGAAGGGAGACATTCTGACTACACAAAAGCTTGCAAACTGATTAGAATTATTGTTGAAACTGGATAAAATGATAGACCTTACACTAGAATGGCACTAAGTGTATTTAGTGCCAGCTATTATACTGTGACAGCAAACTGAGCTCCAGAGATGAGTGTGACTGCTCTCAGTCACAGTTAATTTTTGCCTTACAGGCAAAAGGGATCAAATAGCATAGGGTAACATATATAAACACACGTACATGCATATATTTGATTTATACCTATCTTTAATTGCTTTTCTTGTTACAGACTTCTGCCTGTTAGTTGCCTTTGTTATGTACACTCACCAAATGACAAATCAGAAGGGAGCTGGACTGCTCAGTCAAATGTGCTGACTGAGATGAGTAAGCTTGTCACTGCATTCAGCCCAAACACTCTTCTGCTTATTCCAGGCTATGTGCTTGCAGGAATACTGTTCTTTCATTGCTGAATTATTAGGGCAGAGCAGACCTGTCTGAGCTGTTTGTGCTACATAATGTAGTGGTTTTGACTGCATTCACCACGTGCTATGTGCTGTAGAAGCAATTAGGTGGTATAGGTCATTTCCTGAAGGAACTTTCACTACAAAAAGACTGACATGAAAGGGGTGGGAGACAACACGTATAGAGTGGCTGAGTGGGAAGCTCAGAGAGAAATAAAGAGCAGCAGGGGATATTTGCTGAGAATAGGACAGACAACATTTAATCTTTCCAAGCTCTCTTTCTTAAAGTAATTCAGGTAGCCCTGCTCCCACATACCTTTCAGCATCTTCACTGCCACTTTCTGGAAAGAGCCATCATCTAGCTTCAGTAGTGCCTCTCGAACTGACCCAAACTCCCCTGTAAAATTATCAGAGTAGGCAGTGAGGGAACAACTTATTGTGAAGAAAGTATGATTCACAGCAGGTTCACTTCAGGGGTCACTGGCAAAGAAGCTGAGTACCCATAAGAAATGTTTCATTTTGCATTCTGCAGCTCCAGACAGCAGCTTTCAGCACATGTGTGTCTAGAAGAGATATCACTACCAGTAGACAGAGCTCACTGTGCTAGCAGTCCAGAAAGTGAATGAAAACAAAAAGGGAAAAAAGCAATCCCTTACCAGACAGATGATGCATAGACAGAGTTTAAGCTGGGCAAACATTTCTGGGGAAGCCATATCATGAGGGATGAGACTGAGTGAGGCTCTGTTCAGAGAAGAGGCTCTTTGCTGGAGCAGCAAGTGGATGGGCTGGCTGAGGAAGCTCTTACTATTGACAGCCATCAGATCTGATAGTTCCAGGACTCAACCATTGGAGACACAGTCAGCCTTATCTCTCAAAACTCAGAGAATAACTTCTGTGAATCACAGCTGACCAGAGAAAACAGAGTATCTACATGTGTGTGAGTGATATGTTCATTCACAGAAGGCTGTGTTTGCCATGGCGTGTTCTCTAAAGACAGTTAAGAGGAAATGCAACAGGCCAAAACCTCTTCAAAATATTTAGCCTAAAGAGGCTTTATACCACAGCCTAACAGCCTCTTTGCATTAGATCTGGCTCTAGACCTGCTCTCCCTAATTTGGTAACTGCTTGTCCCACCCAAAATGCATTAGTATGAGGAACTCTGATACCGAAAAGAAGGAAGCAAAATATGGCCCTCAGGACACCTACCCCAGAAGCATTATCTTCCCACTAGCTTTTCACCACTGCTCTTCACTACTCTATGGCACATGCTTACTTCACAAAAACCATGAGCAGTGGATCTGACCACAAATCAGGAAAATGGAAAGGAACAAAGGTATTCTGTGCTGCTTCCATAGTATGGAGCTGTTGCTCAGCTGTAGATCAGCAGAGCCCAAGATAATGCAGTTATGTCATCTCACAACCTGTAACCTGGGGGTGTGGCAGTGGGGCTGACAACACAGACCAGATCCTGCCAGCTGGCATCCCCACACCAAGGCCATGCCCTGGGGCCCCTCTGCAGCCAATTTCAGTTTACCTGTCGTGGGAGCAGCCCAAAAGGGTTGAAGTAGGACCCCAGAACCTGGCCACGAGCTAACACTCACAAACAGATGACACAGCTGTTTAATTACTTAGCATTGTTAAGCCCTTTGAGACCACTTCTTGCAGGAAGGTCATCTTCCTGCTCTGAAAGAAATGCATTTGTTCTAGGAGGGATGGACTGGAAGAATGCTCCCTGTGGGAAAGGGTCAAAAAAACCTGCAATAAAACTAGTCTTATGAAGAAAAAGGAATAGGTGAAGATCGATTGCATATTCCTCTGTTTAAATCTCTGCAAGAAATTCACACACCAGTGAATTAACACTACTTTGGAAAGCTGAGCACAGACTGCAGCTCATGATTGTGTAGAGACATATTATAGGAATGGCTTAGCCAATATCCTCTTAGTTATGTTAAACCTCTGAAATGTTTTATCCCAGCGGAAGGGATAGTTCCATTTAAATTTCCATCCACAAGCTGGAGAGAAAACAGGCTGCTTGTAATTGCTTCTCCCTACTCAATAGTTAAAATAACACAAGTGGGATTTTCAATGTAAAGCCTTGTTCAGTTTTGGTTCTTACCCTTGCCCAACATTCTTCCCAGGGTGAACTGCTGTTCCTGGATTAAGACATCTTTTAGTTTTGTCTTCAACTCATCACTGATCCCTACACTCTCCACTGGAAAAAAACAAAACAACAAAACATATGAAACATCAAATAAGGGATATTTAAATATTCTGTCACAGCATAAGGGTCACCTGTTCTAGTCTCCATCTCTAATCTGATTCCCACACTGTAAGCAGGAAAACCTGAAAAAGGCAGAATTCCCTTCCATGTCCTCTAGCCTCACCACAGACAAGCAGCTGGTAACTTTCAACCATCAGAAAATGTACTTACAGTACTTAAAGGGAGAGGGCGTGATAATACCACCCTTAAACACTCCAAGAACAACAGGAATACAGAAATAATGTAAAGAATGCTGAGAAGACAAAATCCAATCCAAAGGGCAACAGATAAGACTGGTTCATGCAGCTTAATTTAAGCTGATGGAGCTGCACCATTTTAATGACAGTCTGGAGCATCATCCTAACCCAGCTTTGCAGTGCTGCCACAGAGAGCCATGACCTTCCTGAACCAGGAGACAGAAATGGATCACCTTAATGGATCATCTGGCAATTCCTGGGACTCAGTCTCCTGTTTGATAAGTTACTAATTCCCTGGCTTTCCAACACTGATTAATTGCTTCATGCTCATAGCACAGCTCAGCATACTGAGTTTAAAAAGTCCTGCTAATATTTTTCAGCCATATTTATCTCACCACTGCATTATATTCCAGTCGAAGGAGTCCTTGTAGAGTGTAACTGGGGCAGGGGAGTGGTGAATTTATGTCTTGCATTAATATACATAATGACTGTAGCTGTAATTAGCAAGGGCTGTGTAATTGGTATGGCAACAGCCATTCCGGCCTTTCACCTCTGCAATTCACAGTGTCTAAGACTCATTGTAAACTAATCCCATGTTTTTGATCAAGAAACATCAGTTTCAGAGAAAACAGAGAGAGCATTGTAAATGCATGAACACAGCCTCCCAAGCAGAATCACTCAGGTCATTTTACTTACATGTTGCTTCAATGAGCTCTGGGCCCTCCCTGTTGAAAGACCTGGCAGCTCTGAAATGGACTGCTGGATCCCCTCTGCCAACCACACTGCCAAAGGCATGGCTAGAAGGCAGAAAAGACACACAGGACCATGACTACATGGGCCATTCACTTCTAAAAGGGTGTGTTGAACAGTACGGATGATTTCCCGACCCTTGCCTTATAAATACTGCAGACTGTTTTGTTAAAGTGGGTGTATCTGGAGAGGGGGAACAATGGGTTTATGCTGCTCTGCTGATGCACCTACAACCTTCCAAAACAGGGGAATCACTCCTCCCAAGTGCCTGGGAGAAGCTGCAGGTTGGGGCAGGTTGCAGGATTCACAGGAACAGAGATGCTGCTGTGGCAGGGAGGTCTGGGAGGCTGCAAAGAATGGGAACCTTGTTTGCAGTAGGGAGCAAACCCCAGCCAAGTGTCAGAGGTGATGGAAAGGAAACTTTACTGGGGATCCAGAGGGTTCTGGGTAGTCAGGAAGTTACAACCAGCTGATAGACTGAAAACCAGCATGGGATAAAGGGCTCAGCCCATAAGAATACAGATACTTAATCTGTGGATCTTTTCTCTTTGAATCTCTTAAGCAGCAGTACTAAAAATTACCTTGAGAGAGTTTACATTTCTGTAGTCTAATAAGGCCTAGATATTAACATAATTTTTTTTCTACTGTACTTTTGGTGTTGTCATTGTGAAGAAAAGGCAGGCACCCCAAAACTATGGAAAAAAACCCAGTAACAACAACCCCCCCAAAAAATCCCAACAAAATAAACAACCAATACAGTTACCCAAAGAAACTGCCAAAAGTACTCCATCAATGCTTTTTTGAAAAATAATTGAGTCAGAAACCACAATAGAAGAGAAAGCAGAGATCTCTCTAAGCAGCACAAGAAGAAACTCCCTTACCCAAACCGAGTTTCCTTTCTTCTTTTTCGAAGGAGAATAAGAGCCAGGGCAACAGCTGTGACCAGAGCTGTGAGAATGCCCAATGCCACAGGAACCCAGGATGTCCCATAAGGAGGCTGTCTCTGGCCACCTAGATGATGGTGAAAACACCAGTTAGGAAACAGAAGACTGTCAGTGGTAAACAGACCAATTTCTCCTTTTGCTTTTAAATGGGAAAGCCATGCTGCTGGACCTGGTGGATCTTTGTGGATATCTGGTGGATACGGGAATCCCAGGACATTGGCATAAACAGGTACTCAGCCAATCATCAGGAAAATTAGCTCTTTCTCACAGTAAAGGCAGAGAAGAAGCATCTAGTTGTCAGAAACTATTGGTTTTGAGCCTAGAGAAAGTGCTGCAGCAGATTATACTATTTATTTATTACACTATTTTACATGAGCTCATGATATGGGGCACTTCAAACTGGAGCCTCGGGACAAAAATGTTGCTTCATGTGAGCATTCCATGTGTGGGTTTCACCCTGTCCTTTTTGAGGCAGACATCAGAATCTTGACCAGTTTACACTGCACTGCCTGAATGTCAGCCAGGCAACATTTTGAAAGACAACAGAGAAGGGTAATTGCCTTATGGCAATCTGGCTAAAAATATTTACATTTTTCCTCTAACCCTTCCCACAAAGAGAAGCACCCCGAGGGACTTGGTATTAGCTGTAACTTCACAATGCTGGTTGGTTGGTTGCAGCTTCTTAGTGTCTCTTCCCTAAAGAAAAGGTGAATTTTAAAAAGTCCCCTGTGAGTCAAGAAACAAGTTAGTCAGCCTACAGGCTCCAAGACTGAAATAATATTTGCTCCCAGAATACATACACTTTTGACTACAAAATGTCTACAGAAGAAATGGAGATGCTGCCAATCTGAGCAAGCTGCCAGGCAAGGAAGATAAGCAATACAGTTCTGAATAAAAAGGATATTATGTATGCCTGGCAAAAAAAATGATAAATTAAACCAACTCCCTGAGAGATTTGTTCTCCAAATACAATTACTAAAGATTAAATGTGAATTTGAATGGGTCTATTAAAATATAGGATAGCCCTCATATCTCCAAATTGTTTAAGAGCAAACATGAAAAGGTACCAGGCCCCTGAGCACCTCCTTCATCTTCCTGCTCACTTGCTCACCCTCAGCAGCTCACTGTCCTTTACCAGAAGGTAAGAAAGAATTATCTTCAGTGATGAAAGTAATCCTGTTATAAGCCAAGAGAACATAAATAAACTTGTTCTTAAAAGAGATGTTAGGTTAATGGGCTGGAATTTGGATGGATCTCTGCATAGATGCATATGGAAAAGGAGTCAAACAACCCTTACTAGCAGAGCCTTGGCAAGCAAGGGGCTTCTGAGGCTTGATTAACAGCTACATTGAGGAGCCTTATCATCCAGGATTTTAAAGAAGTGATATTAGTCTAAGAAACAGGTAGAGCTTAAGGACACGGAATTGTGGACAAAGGGAAAAGCAGACTAGTACTTCTCCACTTGAATCAAATCATCAGATCCTTGTTACTTATTTTCCAGCATCTTATCTTCTTCAGTGACTCACATATTCTTTTACCACCCAGAAGGCTTTACAGGCTCTGGGGCTTATGATACTCCCTCTTGCTGCAATTTTCAGCCCAGCCTTCAAGGCCCTTTATGAGGAGGGAGAGATCAGAAACAGAAGCTGTATTTCTCAAATTCAATAGAGATAACTCCAACCCTCTCCACAATTCCCAAGCCAATCACTTGGGCTGTTTCTGCCTACCTATCAGGGTCAACAGTGATATAAAAGATCTTCTATGATAGGTAACAAAAAGGTTTCCGTCTCCCTCAGATGAGACAGACCTCTCTCAGCTTATTTTTCTAGTCTCTGTTGACTGCTCTGGTGAGAAAGCAGGGATTTAGGTCAACTTCTGGTGAGCCCCTCCAAAAGAAGTATGGATGAGGATGAAAAAACTCAACTAAGTTATACTCCCTGTTTCTAAACTGCTGGGAATCAGGAGCCCATCCCACAGTTTATAGCAAATGTGTTAGAAATAGAAATGAATGTTGAAATCCACAGCTTCTCCTCCTCTGCCCCACACATTGTTGCTTCCCACTCGTGTCAATGAGCTTGAGAGGAGGCTGCAGCCCACAAGCTGCCTCTCCTCTCTCAACTCTGTCTCTCTCCCATCCCCTGTACCCACTTTTTCAACCAGCATATGCCTTAAGACTTCACAAGGCAGAGAGAAGACGGTATTAATAGAAAAGTTTAGAAGAGTATTTAGGAGCCCTTTGAAGATGAGCCCTTTTATTTCACAGAAAGTTTGTATCTCAAAGGTCTGCAAAGAACATAATCCAAGAGTCCTCTCCTGCCTACAATCATGAAGATTACAGATGGGAAAAAGCTATTAAACCACTCTGTTCCTTGCTCTGCAATGAAAAAAAAAAGAGGCTTCTACTGAAAAAGTTTCTGAAAACATTAGAACAGTCTTTGTTAATAGCTCAGAAGATCTTTGCATAAGTAGGGTGGAGCTCCCACTAGCTTTGCTGTGATGACAAATTCGACTTAAAGTTTATACGAGCTTAGTCATCCTTATTGCCGCACTGGGAGCTGGTCAGAAACCACCCCTGGCATTTCTCACATACAGCAACCAGTGCCAGTTTGCTATTTTAGGAAAGGAAGCGACTTATGTTTTCTACCAGGCCTGAAACAAAACTGCAGTCTTTCTGCAGCTCTGCTGCTTAAGGCATGTCAGTGTTTCCACAGTGAACTTTTACTTCCAGCCTGTTATGCTCATGAAGAAATATATGTGCTTCCAGACAGCATTTGGCCAAAACAAGCACCACTCCTGATGCTACTTTTTTTTGAAGTGGTTTGTAAGTCAAAACAATCAAGCAACAACCTATAGTGCTTTCAGGATTACCCAATTCCAGCTCCCTGTAAAATGCAAACCCTAAACTTTCCCTGGTGCTTCTTGCCAGTGATGGCCATTTTCCAGAGAGAGCTCCTAGCTCTTTCAGATACTTTTGTCTTTATTTGGATGCCACAGAAAATACCCAGTCAAAAAGTAGGAGGAAAAGATTAATGGAGCCACTGACCAACCTCAGTAGGTTCAGCTCAGAACCTTCACACCCCTACAATCTCATTTAAATAATTTGATGGCTTTGATCCCACAGTGACTGTGTGCTCACACTTGACCTTCAGTGCTGACTTTGTCACAGGAACTGGGCTGCCAAAGGACCTGAGTAATGTGTGTGCTAAGACCAGCATTAAATGCACTACCACAAGTAAGGATACAGTTCTCTACTGGTTGCTCTGTCTATATCCCCCATGTCCTGTTTGCTTGGGAGATCCCCTCTGGAGTCCCCCTGCCACCCCTCAGTGAGGAGGGACCAGGAGAGCTCAATGTCTGTGTGATTCCTGAGAGACATGTGGAATGGGAAGACAGCAGCAGCAGGTGGGTCAGCATCAGAAATTAGAGACTGATATCTTGTCCTGCCATGGGCACTTGGAGACAAAACCTCAGGAGACTGTGGAAACCTCACTGACTTCTTATCACCAATCCATATCTTTATCTGGAATGTCTTCCTCTTAGTTCTGTTACAGTTTCCTTCACAGTTTCCATCCTCCCTTCTATCCATCTCCCAATATAAGATCCCCTTTCCCCTCCCATTTCCCATTCACTGTGCAATACAAGCAGCAAGCAAATCACCCCAGGGGAGCCCAACTGCCCCTGAGCACTGGGAGTGCACCATGGTCCAAACTGCATGGTACAGCATCTGCACCATCATCTTCCTCTTTTACCAGTAGCTCAGCTTTTCCATGGAAACAGCTAAACTGGTTTAATATAAATACATTCAGTAAAACCATTAAGAATCCCCGTGTGGCCACAGTTTAAATTTGGCTTCACTAAAACTAGTCAGGAATAGCATAAAATTAAATCAAAGAAGACAACCTGTATTAGAGGAGTTTTCTGTCACATTTACTTGGGTAATCTGTGAAAACCTTCATTTGCATATTTTATATTGTGTCTGCTCTTCTGCTCTGCACTAAACACAGTAAAACCCTGTTCTAAGAAGACACAGTAGAAGCCAGAAACTGTTTTGTTTATACCAGCTCTTTAAAGATTATTAAATTCTAGTCTCCTTGATGAAGTGTGCTGTTGTATGAGCCCACGTGTCTAAGTAGTAAGCACTGAAAGAAAAAGGCTCAGAAAAAACAGCAGTCCCAGTATTTCTGACTTTTTTTCCCCAAAGTGAAGGGAGAAAATAATGGACACTCACCCATGACCTCCTGGGCCTCCAGCAGGAAGAGGTCACTCCAGGGCCCACACCCTGCAGAGTTCAGCACACACACTCTGATAATCAGGTCTTTGAGAGGGTTCCACATGGTGAGATTGGCTTTTGTGTCCTGCACAATCATCTCCCCCTGAGTGCAAATGACAACGAACTGTGAGCTGTCTTAAAAGGCATCTAATGTAAAACTTCACCTTTAAACCAAAACAGTACCAAACATGCACTTCACTGGTGCTATAACAAGGGCTGGGAATTGTGACTTCTGGGTCCTTATCTCAATTTTGCCTGAAATTTGGGCTGCTGTCTTGGGTTGCTCTTCCCAAAAAATTGTTAGTAGTTTCCCAAGGCATAAGGGAGATAGGAGGTTTAATAATTTCTTCCTTTGAGGTCCTCCCATGCACGTTGCTATAGAAATACGGGGTTTTTCTTCTATTAAAAGATATACCTCCTTCTTGTGGTTTACTGTAAAGCATCTGGTGGTTTTAATCCAAGGGAGAAGTCTGTCTGTCTGTTTTAACTTGTTGACCAAATCCAAAATGGCTTCTGAATTTCAGCACCAGTTTTCACTTAGGATGGCAAGGCCAACATATTTTCAGTAGTTTTATGGATCTTTTTCATACAGCAAAGCCATGAATATTTGGCTGCCACCACTGACACAGAGTAAATTCAATGAGAACTCAAAATACCATCCCTCAAAGTCAGTGACACTGACCTAGTGTGAAATGGGTCATACAAAATAGGAAATAAGTCTTTTTTCCCTCTAGCTGTCTATTATTACAGGCTTGTTCTTCATTAATAAGCACTGGGTAAATACCTATTAGGAAGCTAGAAACCATAAGAAATGCTGTGAACTTCAAAGGCTGATAGATACCTGGGAAAGGTCAATGCCAAAGAACAAATGAAAGGCCTTCTACTCTGTCAGGGTCCTTTCAACTCCCTAAGTATTGTAAATGAAGCTAAAGAATCCACAACCTTCTTTCTGTGATTTACAGCACAACTCATTCACTTGCTAAATACACCTTTGCTGCTAGGATTTGGAAAGGCAAGGCCCAGTCACAAGAGACAGAAAGCCCACATCCAGCACTGTCTGAGCTGCACAGCCCTAGCTAGAGACAGAGGGAGACAAAGTGGATTCTCTCTATGCTGCCCTTCTTGTACAAGAGAACGGCAGAGAACTGATCTGTCTGCAATTGAACAGACACTGGAATTCCTTCCAGTGAGGAATTCTGAATGTGCCAGGAAGGAGGAAATGGTCCTGTATCTTGAAGTCAAATACTGAGGCATTCCCTAAAGTCAGAAATAGATCCATTTACACAAAAGCAATGTTAGCAATCTAATCCCCTGGTGTGGATGAGGGACCTTAATGCCTAGAAAATTTAGTACGAACCTTCAGCAATTCTGTGTTCAATGGCTCAGTACCGTCTCAATCTGTTACCTGAGTTACATTATCCTGAATCCATTCCAGTCTGTATCCCAGGACATTTTCTTTCAGCACATCTGGAGCCACACCTTCCCACTCCAAAATTAGACCAGGATCTCTTTGAATAACATGGATATTTTGAGGGGTGCTGTTTGGAGCTGAAAGCAGAGAACATATATACAATCACTTGTGCAGGAAAATAAGGCACTATCCACACTGAAAATGGCAGTTTCACCCTCTTTCCTGAGATCATCCAGAAAAGAGAGGGTGAAGGGAGAGAACAACTTCTGCAAGCCATCAGAACTCTGTGGTTTCAAGTGCAGAAGACAGGTCAGCACCTCTCATTTTTCTCAAGATCCCAAGAATCTCACAGAGCTAATGGGACCAGCATGCATGGCTGGGTAAACTCCTGTATTATGCATCATTGCTGTTAACCACTTTTGACTGTGTATTATTGTTTTGTTCCCAGAGACCCTGAGAGTGGGTGAGCAATCTAACAGCGTAACGTGTTCCGTACTGTAGAATCAGCAAGGAGTTAATGACATCTACAATTGTCTCTTTTCCAGCTTCAGAACTGCTGTCATGTTCTTGTCTGCTGTTTCTTACCAAGCTCCAGGGTCTGGAAATAAACCCTGTCGGTGAAAGGGGAGCTGCCCATCTCATTGCTGCACTGCACACGGACGCTGTAGTTGGTGGAATGCCTCAGGCCTTGCACGGTGTAGGAAAAGGGTGGCACTGGGGTGACTTCAGTGGACACCTCCTGGCCATCTGGTGACTCAGCTACCTGTGCCAAGAGTAAAACAGAGATGACTGTTACCATTAACAATATGACTAACTTGTCCACATGGATAAGAATCCCATTTAATTGTCAGTTTAGGAATGTGTAAGAATATAGCACCAGTGGTGCTTAAAATTGTGAAAAGGGAGTTGTCAAACTAAGAATCATGAAGTGACATCACTTGGGCAGTATAAAAATTTTCCACCAGATGAAAATTTAGTTCCATATTTTAAAACATTTCCTTCCCTATGTTACAATTTCTACAGCTGGTTATTATTCCTTTAAAGAAAACTAAATGTGCTTGTCACTTTGAGTGGTAGCAGCCGGCTTCTGAGATCTGTTTAAATCTGGGCAATGAAAACCAGTAGAGCAACTTGCCTGCTGCCTACTGTCACCTTTTGCCAAACTCTTTTTTTCCAGAAGTTTGTGTATTTTCAATTTTGTAGTGGATGAGAGACATGGTAGACATAGGTGGCTTGGTTCAACTAATCTGTTTCAAATTAAACTGAAAAGAAACTTCTTACCACTCCTGCATCTCTTCCTTTTCTTGCTTCCAAATCTGAGCTTTAAAGCAGCATGAATGTAAATTTAAATCTGGTATCACTGTGTGCTTTTAATGCACAATGTTCCTACTTTTGTACTAACAATAGCAGAAATCACTGCATAGCTCCCAGGCTCAGACTTTCTCCTCAAGTGCATACAAAATAGCAAAGCAGAGAGTAAAGGCAAGATGTACTGACAAAAGTGAAACAATCATATGGACTTCATGTATTTTATATGGCAGCCTTTCTTCCTTTCTCACTGTCCTTCTGCTCACTCTCACATACACTTTTGGCACACTGATTTGTTTGGCTGGTAGAAAGAAAGACTCTCAAGTTTCCTGAGGAGAAAAGCATATCGTTGTCATTATCAGCGTCATCCATCCACAGGACGGAGAAACACAAGACAACTATTCTGCAAAACCCTGTCTGCTGGATGATGTGTTTCTGTTCAACACTCCCAAGAGCTGGTGCTCGTGCTTCTGCCCCTTTCACAGCCTGGAACCTGGCTTGTGTTAGCAGTCAGAAAACGCTGCCATGCCCTGCCCTGTCCCCAGAAGCAATCTGCTTGTCTGAACACAGGGCTCCTGGGGCACCCGCCGCAATGCCCGAGGGCCAGAAAAACACACCAAGCTTCCAATCCCCCTTCAATTTCTGGGAGACTCCCAGCAGAAGTGCAGTTGTGAGGAGCCAGGAACATGTGCATTTTCACATGGAAATGTAGGTCAATGCCTCACACAGAACCTCTCAATGTGGGAGTCAGAGGAAGCATGGTTTTCTGACAGCACAGGGTCATTGCCAAGTTATCCCGCTCCCAGACTCAAATGGAGAAACTCCATCCTCCCCAAATAGAACAGAAAAGGCTTAGAAAAGGGGTGAGAGACTGCTGAGTTGACAGAAAAAACTGGGCTGCTCTGATTCAGCCTCTTTTCCACGTGTCCCATCCCCCACCCCTGCCCCTGCCAAAAGTGAGAGGGAGAACTTAAACCCCAGAATGATTAGCATTGCAGCGTGCAAGCCAGAGAGAATAGGCTGTTCCAGCTCGAGATAACTGGCATTGTAAAACAGAGGAAGAAAACCATTTTCAACTGTGGACAAGAACAGAAGCAGCAACAAAACCCACAAACCAGGGCCAGCTGCATTCAGAAGTTCTTTCTGCCAGTGAGTTAAACTAGATGACGATTTCTTTCACTTCTGAAATATAATAGACATCAGAGCATGAAACCTCTGGTTTCCAACCCAAATAAAAGGGGACTGCAAGTAACTTAGCAAGACTGCTCCCAGCATACCTTAAATTTATAATCCTCCTCTGCATAGTTGGCAACACAGCATAGAAATTCCACTCCAGCTCACAATGCTGCTGTAATCAGGTAGGGAAAGCATAGAGGCCTGGCAAATAAATCCATGGGGAATGTGTCTAGCTGTGTTTGCACAGCCTGCTTTGGGTATCACCATTTATTTTCTCACTGGGTTACCTGTTCTTTGATCTGATTCTACAGCCAAGTATGCAATGATAGAAGCTAACCCTGCCTGAGGTCGGACACATACCATTGCTCTCAGGAACTTCAAGAAGCAGACCAGTTTTTCAGAGATGCAGGGTACTCTGCACCTGGCAGAGCTACAGAACATTATCAAGCTTGATTTTCTGGGAAGAACTGGTCTTTGACAAGGGAAATCCAATCAAAATTTAGAGACAGAGCCTACAATTGCTCTGAAACACGCAAATAGGCCTGTTCTTGTATCAAAAAGCCCAATCTGTCTCCTGCCTCCATCATTCCTACCTTTCCTGTACCAAATCCTATACTTTGCAAGCTCCTCATCCCTTGGACTCATCAGTATGTCCAAATTCCTGCCCTTCTTCTGGCATCCCACAGCACAGGCCTGATTTGGCGTGAGACTCACAGGCACCTGCACTGGAACAAGCTAGAGTGCTCCATGCAGGAAGGGTGAGCACCCTGCAGCCACAGCTGCTCCGGGGCACTTCCCACAGAGTGCTGTGTGCTTCGTGTGTGCTGCAGTGCAACAACCTGGATGGAGCAGCCGCCACGAAGCCACTGATAACCTGCTGGCCAGGAGATTGTGGCCAGCCTTTAACACTTAACTTTCGAGCATGAAGTTCATGGCCTGCTCTTTGGCACCTGTGAGTTGCCTCCTGTTAAGCTTTTATGTTTTAAGGCTGTGAAGTAGGAATTGAAACACTGCTAATAAGATGTGAGAGCAAAGGAGGGCCCAGGAAATGTTGTGGCTCAGGAGAGTGCTGTTATTCATGCAGGGCAGGGCACAGCCCAGAGAGGCCATACCTGGAGAGTGCAAGAATGGAGAGGTGCACGACCATCAAATCCTGGCACCCAGAGCACGCTGGCATTGCTGCTGGTGACTTGGCTTACAGTTACATTGAGAGGCGGGAGAGGCATGGCTAGAAAGGAAACAAAGAGACCTTTCAGTGTACACAGAACTGAGCAGGTATTCACGTGGAAATGGAAGAGGCTTGAGGCTAAAAATTATGCAATGAAATCACTAACAGGAATGTGGTAAAATATCACATCTTTAGAGAGTGTCCCTGACTTCTTGTGAATGAAACTATTATTTTAACATTGGACAAGCTATTGTCAGCCATTCTCACACTGTCCATTGATGCACACAGGCAGTGGTTGATCTCTTTGATAGCAATGCCAGGTGTGATGTTTACACCTTTGCTACTCAGCTCTTTTCCCTGCCCCTTCCATTGCAGGCCATGACTCAGCCCTGCACACAGCTGCCTGTGGACCCATATTGTGAACTAAATCGGGGCTTTAAAATCCCACCTCAGGTTCTCAGTCCAGCTTTTGACACCAGCTCTGCCAGCACTGGGTGGAGGGTGGTTTGCTGTAGTGACCTGAATACGCTGGAGCTGGATTTGCAGTAGACCTCTTTGTTCTGCCTCCAGGTGTCCATTGCAAACTCCCACTGAAACACCCTGGGACAGAGCCTGGACTGAAAACTGCCTCCTCAGGCTTGGGATGAATAAACTCTGTTTTACAGAGGGGAAATTCAAGCCAAAGGGAGTGCCTGCCACACATGGATGATACCACTTCACAAATTAAGGGCAGGGACAGGAACAAAATCAGGATTCCAAGACTGGACAGTTAATCAGATGCTCGTGCTTCCTATCACTGCAGCACAGCACCAAACTGCTTGGCTTCCTTTTAGGATCCTTGATGTTTCCCTTTGACTTCTCCTTTCCTCTCACTGTAATTCCACATAATTAATTCCTATCCTTCCGGTCACCATCCCTTTTTCACCTCTGAGTTTTCATTTGGGCACTTCACTCCTGCCAAAATTAGCAGCTTCATGAATACTAACCTCTCCCTTGACCTTCTTCTCATTTTGAAAAATTGTATGCCGATGCTTGTAGTAGCTTTCCCACAGCACCTCAACAAATTGTACCCTCAGGAGTCCTCTTTCACAAACCCATCCTCAGGACAAGGGTCTGCCTGCAGATTGAATTTTCCATGTCTCCTGAGTTGTAGCCATTGGGAAGCAGTAATAAAAGAGTAATTTCGAGCCAGGATTCCTACCCTGCCAGAGCACCTTTGTATTTCACTGCACCAAGGACAACCACAATACTGCTGCCATCAGCATATCCACAGGGCCATCTTGCAAGAGAAATGCAGAGCCCAAACACTCGGGGTCTCTGCAGAGGGCCTGAAGGAGAGGAATAGATGGTGACACAGATTAACCCTATAAAGCCTTTGTTGTCTGGTTAACCAGTTACCAGGACCCAGGGCAGGGCCTGCCACCTAGAGATAAGAACAGGGTGTGTGGGTGGGGGGCACGGCAGCAGACCAAGGGCCTGGGGTGGAAGCTGGGCAATGAGCTCTTCTTTAGTTTCTTTTTTAGTTCTTTCTTTAGTTAAGACTTTCCTGCATCTTTGTTTCATCCTCTTTTGATGTTTTCTGTTCAGGTCTGTAAGTTCTTTAAAGGGAAAAAAATCCCACTTTCACTGCTTGCTGGGTATTGTGGAAACATTGTCCATAACCCAAGCTTTTGCAGACACACTTGTAATTTTTGAGTTTAGCAAGGTGTACTTTCCAACACAGGATGGTAGGACAGAAGGAGGTATGTCCTGTGCCACCAGTGAGAACAAATCATCAACTGCTAACACAGCCTGTGTGTAAAGGAGACAGTGGCTGAGGAGGGCTGGTTTGTTAGCACCTTCCCCTAACTCTGCAAGCCAGGGCCAGATGTGTTTTCCAGTCATCTCTTGGGGAAAAAACTGTGGGCGGCTGTTTCCTGTTGTGCTCCAAAACACGGGATACAACCCTAAAAGTGTTAGCTGCACACATAAAGAAGAGAAAAGCCTGTCAGAAAGCAGGACCTTGAGTGTTAACATAATGAGAGTTAACTTCCCCTGTGCTTAGAGAGTGGCTGAACAATGGGGCTTTGTAATGGCTGGGGACTGTGGGCTACAATAACAGTAATTTTCTGCTTGGAGTACACCCAGCACATTGTGGGCACTACACAGGATAATGAACAACAAGAGGAGAAAATAGGAAGAAACGTTAACAGTTTGTAAATGTCCTAGCAAAAATATTTGCCTCTGGAAACACAGAAGAAACTAATTGTTTAATAAATTGTAGAAAGATTTAAGAGCCTGCATTAGCAGATGGGTTTGTGTAAGAGAGGAAGGCCCTGAACATGCATGTGCAGACAACTACTCCCAGGAGTAACTTCGCTGAATTCTGCACATTCATAGGATCAAGAACTAAATAAACATTATTTGGGCCTGCCCTATTTCTGCTCTGTAGGAGCTTTGCTTGAATTTTAACGGGGCTATGCTAGATCTTCAAAGTTTTTCTATTTAGAAAAGCCTCATCATTTAGGCAAATTTATAACTACTTTTTTAGACATATCTGTGAGGTATTACAGACAGCTTTTATGACTACAGCACTGGACTTGCTATACAAAACCTGAGTTTTTTCTCTAGGACATGCCACATACTGGTGCAATGCTAGTTGAGTGACTTAAGCTTACTCTTTCTCAGCTCCAGAACGTGTGTGTGTATGTGACACAAGTGTGTGATGGCAATATCTCCCTCCTAAATAGGCTGTGTGGATTCATTAGCTGATGACCCCTGAGGAACACTTTCCAGCTAAACATAATTGCTGGGAAATGGAACAATTCTGAGGTCTTTACCTCTTCATCTTATTAATGGTTAAAAAAATAATAATCTCTATTAACATAAACAACTTTAAAAACTTGTTTATGCTAAATGGTTTTTCAAATTATGGCTTGACAAGATATTTTAAAGTGTAATAGCTTTGTGAACTAAATTCTATCCCAGGATAAAATATCCATACAAGATATATTCTACAATAACTAACTCCTCTGTGTACACAAGCCTTTAAGGCAACAACTCCAAATAGTTTTAAATTAAGTTATAAATCTTACTAGTCCAAGGTACTGCATTCTTGGCATAGCAATAACCACAATGTCCTGAACAAAAACACACTCCAAGAGCAGTAGATTACAGCTGGATTTTGACCTCTCCTTTAATGAACACTAGCTACTACAACTGTGAGTTCTGATACTGACACAGACATAAAGGATTGCTTGCATTTGTGCTGAGCAATAAGCTACCACTCGGAACAAATTATTTTTGTGCCATGCCTCTCCTGGAATGGATGATCATGTAATTAAAAGTGCTTTAAAGCATGACTAAAAATTCTAATACAGAACCATCTCAACATGAAGAAGAGGGGAAGAGCTGATTGCTCTGACTATCCCTGTTTCAGCCTGGAGACTTCCAAATGGCAACTTGTCATGCACAGGCTAGGAATTATTTGTTTTCAATGAGCTTTTAAAGAGCAGAGAATTTAAAAAATAAAATTCATAAACACAGTGTGGATGAGCAGACCTTACTGACCACTGGTGATCACCTTCCTTGACTTTTTTTTCAGGATCTAATGTGATGCCAATAAAAGCAAGCAGAAGTAATGGCCTCTTTTGCTCTACAAGACCCATCTATTGCCAAGAGGGAAAGACTTCCCTGCTACAAATTTATACCAGCTTCATCTCTCACAAACAACTTAATTGCCCCAGCTCTCTCCTTTTCAAGGAAAAGCTGTCATTTGACATCACATTTCCACTCCTGAATCAGATGTGGTTTATTTTCAACAGCCTGGGACATGGCCCTGCATAGGAAGTGGGAACTGCTGTTAGAACACAAAGCATTGTTTCGACTGCTGAGAGCTCCAGCCGGTGCTGGCAGCTTTGAGGCAGTTCCTTGCATTAAGGAGCCCTACCTTCCCTCCCCAGAGAGCAAATCTGAGGCCCTTGCCCAGCCTCTTGCACCCAGTCTCTCACCTTTAATTTGAACAGTGGCGGTCCGAGATGAAGACAATCCCTTTATGTTGTGAGCTTCACAGGAGAAAACTGTGCTTTGATTAATACCTGGAGATCAGCCAAGAAAAGGAAAGGAAACACAAATAGCTATATAATCCAGCTTCAACCTTCAGCAGAATTTAAATTGTTTGTGACATCCAGCTCAAGTTGTACAGGCAGTTGGAGGGGTGAGCTGGGTGCCAATCAAAGGCATGCAGATTTCAATGTGACTAATGTGCTAAACGCATTTTTAATGGAGGGAGTGTGGCAATGTAGAAAAGCTCTCATGGAAGTGTCAGAAAGCACTGAAAAGGAAGGAACAATCTGTCAGAACAGCAGCTCATAATGCTCAGGTAGTACATGCCTGCTTCCCACATTCTGGTGAGCATCTTTGGAGCAAGGACTGTGCTGAACTGTGAGCTCACACAAAGCCCAACGCTTTGGGCCTCAGCCTACACCTGAGCAACATTCATCTTCTAACTGGGCTGTAAGCCCAGGCAAACTTTTAATCAGATGCTGCCAATTTCTAGTCAATGCCCACCTGTTCCTCACCTTGCATCAGACTTCTGAAGACACACAAAGGATCTGCAAGTTAAATGCTACTGCATCAGCACTGAAACACTTTCCAAGGGTGATAAAAGTAAGAATGTCTTCTATGAGCATCCATCCATCCATCCATCCATCCATCCATCCATCCATCCATCATCATACTGATGTCTGGCTGTTCCAGGATGCATATAAATAAGGCAAATGAATCAGAATTGAGATAGGTTTGCAAGGCTGCCTGGAGAACTGTGTCCAGCAACTACTGTCATGTGTCTTGGCCCTCAGTTGCCTTAAAAGGCTCTATCTGAGAAAAGGTAAAGACTGGCTCACTCTGGGCATACAATCTAGGAAGGAAAAACATTTCAGAGCTGCTCAGAGTAGCTTGCACAGTGTCTCTGACCTTTGACTCACCTCTCAAGCCTGAGACTAACAGCATTGCAAAGAAGGTGAAATGGAAGAGAGGAGGGAGTGCTATTCTCATCCCTGTGAACCAGAGGAAGATGCTGCCAGCAGGCTGAAGACCAGGCAGCACAGCAGAGCAGCACCTGATGTGGTAGGCCTGTCCCAAGACAGAACCCAACACAGCCCTGCCCTGAGGAAAATACAAAATACACCACAAATCGGGAACTGCGTGTTCCCTAGCACCATGCCAGCAACTGCTTTCCAAATACAACACTGCTGAACCTTCTAAATGCTTGCTTTCTAGCCAAGTACTTAGTTACTATTTTCTTCAGAGCACGATACTTTCCTCAGCTAGCAATGCTTGTTTTCTTACCAAGTGTCTTTTTTGACATGCTTTGGCAATCCAGCCATGCAGGTTGTGTCCTGCTACATATCTTAAGTTGCAAAGACAAGATATGCCCAAGGGGCACCCCAACGTGCACTGAAAGAGGGTGTGCCCAAGGGGCATCCCAAAGAACACTGGAAGCAAATAGAGGTGCTGATGACACTTAATAAATAAAATAGCAATTCATCTGGAGAATCACTAGGAGCAGATGTCTCTTTTTCAGGTTTCCAAGCCACTGTCCCCCAACAACAGATATTTGTGAGGCACTGTGGGATGAGTTTAGTGGAGGAAGGGTGACATTTTTTTTATTGTCTTTCCCCTCTTGACCATCCATCTTTTCAGTTTCCATTTCAACAGGAAGATTATGTCATAAGGGAGCAGTTTTCATTTCCAACTTAGAACAGCATCGGTGTCTACGCAAGAGAGGGAGCAGATGATTAAAAACATTTAAAATCACAAATCAGATTTTGATTTGTGAATAAATAAAGTTCTAAGGAAAGCCTGAATAGGATTGGATTGTTCAAAGGATGGTCAAAGACATATAAAAACTCAGCCTGGGTGTAACTGTATTAATACTGATAAAAAGGGCATAGAGACGACTCTTAGCTGTAAAGAGTTTAGTTCTTTTATTTCTAGATAACTAGTTAAACTTTGGGTCAGGGCTGCTGAGAATAATGAAACAACAGCAAAGAGAAAACATAACACAAGGCTGTTGGACAACTAACTAGAATAAAGTCACTTTTAAGAGGTAACTGCAAGAATAGCTGCAGTCAGTTCCTGGTAGAGATACATCACCCTTTCTGAAAGTGGTCTGAAGAGAGGCCCTAATACCTACTGGCTCCTGAGTTTTTCTGTTGGCCCTGCTGGGAAAAGCTCTGCTCTGGGGCAAACAGTGGTCTTGAAGGGATCAACCAGCCCACCTGAGCACTGATTCAATCACTCTTCAAGTGTCAAACAATTACATGAGGCAGTCAGATTTTCATGATTAGAGCATCCAGCAAGCCTGCAAGAGATAGGGTGGGTAAGAGAGAGGAAAGCAGTGTATGACAGGGCTGTGCACAGAAGGAGGGGATGGTGTCTGTTGCATGCAAATGCTTGGAGAGCTCCAAGAGAAAGGGCACCTACAGAGTCACTTCCATAACCATGAACACCCTCCACGAGGTGGAACAAGAGGCACCCAACGCATCATCTGCTCAATGGCATCTTTAACAAGAGTGCCAAACTCTGTAAGAGCCTGTGTGCCTCAAGCCAGCAGAAAACATTGGGCAAACATCACCCCTCGAGATAATCTTTGTATGTGATTATGACCACTGAACCCTTAATCAGAGTTAAACACCATTCCCATGAGTGGCTACCCAATGTACAGGGCAGGATCAGAAGAGAGCTCTTCTCCTCTTCTGATGCTCAAAGTGATCCCCTGCAGCTGCAGCAGCCTTACCTGACACATTTAAGATGGAGGGGGAGACGTCTGGAAGCCCCACTCTAGAGTCTCCCATCCACCAGACAATGGTCACTGGTTCAGGGGGACCAACAGCAGCACAGGCCATATGAAATGGGGCATTAGGAGACACAGACACATCCTCAGGTTCCACAGTAAAGTAGGGCACACCTGGAAAAGCAACAGACAAGTGACAATAACTGGAGTAACTGCCTCTTGTTTATTTCCACTAATATCAGTGCCCAACACTGGACATCCATCTGTCCTGCTGCTAGCCTGAATCCGACGCCCTCTAAGCCCTTCATAAAAACCAAAGGTCAGATATGCTGGATCACCTCAGGGCATGAATGCCTAAATGCTACTACTATTAGAAGTCAGAGAGAAAAAGTGCTTGCTCCCCACAATGCCTTTGAAAAACCACTTTCAATTCAAGACTCCCCTATGAAACAGCTTTTAGTGGTAGCATTTTCTCAATTTTTCAGCAGGAGAGATTGGAGTTTAAAGAGGCAACAGTCAATAACTTTAGTGGTGGCAGACACCACTTTAAAAGACAGCTAATCCAGCTGCAGATACTTCTTGCCATGCATTAAAAACTGAAGCTTGAGAAAGTGTTGCACTACCGGCTTTAACAAAGCCATGAATGAGGAAAGAGTCCCCGTGGTGAGAGACTGGGAGCATTTACAATGCTCTCTCTGGAGCTTAATTGAATGGAGATGCCTTCCAGCACACTCTGACACCACGACAACCAGGCTGCCCTGGAGTCAGGGGTAATTTGTTTCAAAGCTGAAGGCTATCCACGGACACAGCTCTCTTGGTAATTATCTGTTCCCCACCATAGAAAGACTCCTGGTTGGTACAACAGGTCTCAGATTAGGCCCACAGGGACCAAAGGGCAGCTGCAATGCTACCTACCTTAGGTCATCCCTAAGTGGCAATAGCAGTGTAGTTCAACACATCAAGTGATGTGGTTACTCTTATGGGCAATGCCAAAACTCTCGTGGTTTCAGTGCTCCAAACCAGCAGCACAAATTTCGCCTGCCATCAGCAGCAGTGCTGACCGTGCAGGACAGCCAGTTTGTATTTCTGGTGGTTGGTGGAATAGCTGAAGGCCCAGAGAAATGTTCAGTTCCCATCTATACAGAAATCTTTGTGTGTCAAACACTGCTGATACCAAGAGCACTCACCCCAATCAAAATAAGGTATTCTCAGCTGCAAAAAGCATGCTCTGGAAGCTGATGATCTGTTGCCCCACAGAAACAGAGGAACTGACAACATTGTGCATTCACATGCTGAACTTGCACTGTCTGTCCCTGGCCAAAGATGACAGGCTCAAGCACCTCCAACAGAAGTCAATTAATACCGGTGCTTAAACAGGGATTTAGAAGCCTAACACTTGACATTTCCCCCAAGCTACAGCCAAAAGTGCTCTCCTCAGTCTTTCACTGACTGACTGTCCAGTCACTGTTTATGTCTTTCAGGCAGCAGTTCCTTTGTTCCTTGCCTCCTTCCCTTAGAGAAGTAAATGAACAGACTAAACCAGGTCTAAACCCAAGTGCCTTGAGGAATGACAGTGCCTATCTGTGCAAAGGGTAATGTTCAGGACAGGTATATCCATCGTCACAGCATACTGCTTGTTTTTGCTGACATATTATACTTCATTTTTTTATTGCATTCATACATAAACAATAAAAATGAGTAAGCTTTTGAGATACCAGCTGCAACACCTCTGCCTGCTTTGCTCTCCTTCTCCAAGGACGATTAGAAGGGAAAATAATCACCGTTTCTCTACCTGTGAGCAGGATCCCTGCCTCCTGTCCATTTGTCATGACACCCAAGGTAAACTTTCAGGAAGATCCTGCCCAGCTCGGCAGGTTTTCTCACTTTGGGAGCAGCTAAACAGAGCAGACAAGACCACAATTAAAAACTTTCATAGTTGAGGGAGTGCAGCTGACTCATCCAGCTGAGGAACTCGCACTGCCCCTGTCAGTGTTACCTGGGCAGCTCACTGCCTGTGACACGTTTGGCCTCCCAGTTCCTGGTACAAGGAAGAGGTGAGTGTCAGCACTTTCACAGATGCCCCATGGAGGCACTGAGCAGCCAGCAGACAGGAAATCAGCAGCAAAACGAGGAAATAATCCCACCTATTCCCCCTTCCAAGCCAGTGTCCAACCTTTAAAGCTGATTTTTATGTACAGCTCGGTTTTGAGACAACGTTGATTCAAGGAAATGTGTCCACACGGGTGTGGCTTGGTCTCTGACTAGCCACAATGGGGGCTAGCAGCCCCAGGAACAGCCACACAGTCAAGGTGTAATTTCAGATGGAAAGTTCTGTAAGAAACACAATCCGTTTTTTAATGCTCCACAGTGTGCCTCTGAGATCACCTCTCCAGGCATCAAACACCGTCATGTTCTCAAGAAGGCCAGAGACTGGTTTCTAAGCCAGGAAACAGGTTCAAAACAGTTTTAGTTTTGTAAATTATAAGAAGTGTTTCATAAGATCAAACATTTTTATTACAAAGGCAGTTCAAATACCATAGCTAGAAAACCTGGCAGATACAGACTACCTAAGCAGATATTATACAGCACAGAAATCCAGTCAAGCTCACTTTAAGTTAGATCACCAACAGTCCACACTTGTTTGTGTGCCACACTGAAGTGTGTCAGCACCTACTGAAAGCTGCAAATCGCCAAAGATCCTCTCTCAGTCAAGAGGACAGTTGTTATCAATAGAGCAACCACTGCCACACAAAGCTGGCACGTCCAGGGAAGAAATACAGAGATAACAGCAAAGGTAGGTCTGATAGGCTTTTGCATTCCCAGGTGTTTTCTTATGCTAAGAGCTGACACATTTTTTAAACTCCACCCCTTATCACTACTTGTTAATTTTTAATTTTATCCACCAACTCCCTTTACACATGACCACATTCCCAGTTCAAGTTTAACTACCTTCTTGTAACTACCATACTTGTTTTTCTCATAAAGGCAACTAGTTGCATTTTTTTTTACTTCGGCTGTAAGCTTTGGCCTTCATTCTCAACACACTTCACCTCACCTAACTGCAGCTGTTTTTTGTGACTTTGATACTTTTTGCCTGTGCAGTCCAGAAGGGCAGCATGGTTTTTTCTGACAGCTTAGCATGCTGAGCTGCCCAATCACTCCTAATGCACCCACCATGCAAATACAGCCACCTCTGGAGCAGGCCATGGTAATTGGATAGAAATAAAAACTCTGCACAAGGGAGTGTTTTAAGCAGTAAACAACGTTTTCCAGTTGAAACTATACCTGAAAGCTTAGGTGGACAAAAGCCTGGGATTTATGGAAGGCAGAATGTGTTACTCTTCTTGTGAGAGCTGCTATGAATGTTTCCATGCTCTGAGCGAGCGAGACCTTTGCTGTAAAACACCCAGACCACATCACCTCCCACTACACCCTCCCTGCTCCCCCCTGTTTAGGACTGTCAATTCTGGCCCAAAATGTTACCAAATACGTCCAAAAAACTACTTCTGGCTGCAAATGCATTGCTCCTGTCAACTTCTTCACCAAGTATTAAGCCATCCTATGACCACTAGCTTCTGAGGATCTAACAGAATTGCGGCTCAAAGGAAATGAAACCAGAGAAAGTAAGATCCACGCTGCCTTGGGTGAATTTTGAGCAGCCACGTAGAAGCCATTCTTATCAGACAACCCCGGACAGAAAAGTTCCGCATGGAACAGTCACAGCTATGAAGTGCTGATGTACAGCACTTCTCTCAAAACTCACAGCGGGGTTAAAACTGCACCTTGCCCACAAAGACCTGTTTGGCTGACACACAGGAACAGACTGTGACCCTGCTTAGAGAAGTGGGTTGGACCAGATGAGCCCCATGGATTCCTCTCGAGCCGAACTATTCGCCATTCTATGAATTATTTAGAGATGATCGCAACAATGGGCTTAAAAGCTAAGAGGAAAGAAATGCGCTTGCACAAAAAGATCTTGTTTCCTAACATGCCAAAATAAAACCAGAAGGCAATGAACTGACAGCTCTGCTCTTTGAAGCGGCTCTCCTAGTTCTTACTCCTGCACTGTAGTGATTTCCCTGCAGTTAGCAGCAATGGTTCAGAGCCAAGAAGCCTGTCGCTGGAGCAATCTGCTCTCACCACTTCGACCTAGAGCATATTGGTGGGTCAGCCCTGAAAGGAAACCAGCACTACTACTCCTCCTTACCTTCCACTATGAGCCACACTTGTTGTGATTCTTCCTTCTTCCCCCCGTTCTCAACCTGGCACCAGTACTTCCCAGAATCTGTCCGCTCGACGGATTTCAAGCTGAAAAAAGTCAAAAGCCATATCGATATTTTATGTGGATAAAGCATGTTTTTGCCCCAAAGGACCCTCCAGTGTTTGGCAAACCAGATGCATGGAAAACACCGAGACACAGCCAGCTCCGGGGAGGAGATCAACAGCCAGCCAGCACAAAGCACATGGCAAAACAGCAGAGATGGGAGGCTCCTCTCTAAAGTGGGTGGAGAGAGTCCTTGCAGAGCAGACAGTCTTCCTCCAAAAATATCCTCGCAGAAAACCAGGCATCTGTGTCCTCTGAGGATAGGAAAGGGTCATCTCCATCCTGAATCTTGAACTCTAGCTAGCCTTCAAGTGCGACAGCTTGGCCTACAGCATCTGAGCTAGCAGGAAACTCCACATTGCAAACCTCCAGCGAGCTCGACTGCTTTGCCTCAGGTGACAGGACTGGCAACAGCCTCACACAGGAGCAGATGGGTCAGAAAAGGGTCCCCCTCGCCTCAACTGCGCTCGGCGCTATCCTGATCCCAAGAGTGGCTCACTCTGCAAAACTCCTCGGGCCTCCCCGTTTGTGATTTCAAGGGGTTATGCTGGTGCATGGTGAGCAAGGGCAGACTTTGGTCCCAGAGCAGCAAGGTCTCGGTCACCAAAGGCAACAGTGTGACTCTGAGAGCCCGTCAGTGCACCAGCGCTGACTGCTCCCCGCCGGACGCGCGGCCGTGCGTCTGCTGCCATGCAGGGATCCTCCGCAGAGCTGATGCCCACCTTTCTAACGCTAGCAGTCCTCCTCGGAGAAGGGGAAGGACGTCCCAGGAAGGAAGACAGAAAGGGGAGAGTGTTTGCCGGAATGCGCAAAAGGGACCCACTACAGCCCGATTTTCAGAGCTGGACCTTCAAATGGCATCAGCTGTCCTGCCCAAGTTCTGAAACACAGTGATCACAGCAGAGAGTCACACGTGGGTGGTAGAAATGATCTCTTTAGGAGAAGAAAGGAAAAAGGAGAGAAAGATTCAGATACATCCAGATTTAGCACCCTAACTTATCTCTGGTGCTGCAGAGAGTTCTCAGCGGAGTAAAACAAGAGGCAAGAAAGGAGATCAGAATGAGATTGTGAAGGACAGAGTTAGCTAGCGGAACTGGGGGGAAGTAAACAGTGTAGTTTCAAGACAAACTGTTTCCACAACATAATGTTATGCAATAGTTTTACTGTGCACAGATATTTTTTCCAACCAAAATGTTTCTTACCGACAAGCTTTAACACAAAGACTTTTAGTTGGTGGGATTGGAGACTGTGCAATGTCAATCCAAGAAACATAGTAGGAGATGAAGCCAGAGCTCTGGGAAGAGTGATTCTCAGTCACTCAACAGTTTTGAGCTCTTGTGGTATTGGTATATTTGTCTGTACAAGCTCTTTTAATGCATAAAATAGAGCAGAACCTTGGGTCTTGTTTATCTCAGTACTTCCAGAACTAGCTGACATTCCTCTTCTGCTGAAATAAAGGTACAGAGATCTGCTTTGCGTAAGAGTTTTATGCCTCTGAGTGGGGCAGAACTGCTATCACGTAGTGTAAATGTATTAGGAATAGATCAGGATTCATTGCAAAATGAATCAGGGATGGTTCAGAGGACAAACACTCCTCCCCAAAGAAAGTGAAGGGGATGTAGTCCTGGGAGTCTCATTTCTATCAACAATCCTCACCTTTTGGGCAGACTGACAGCTCAAGAGAGAGAGAGTAAGAGAACAGGATGAGTACAAGAGAGAAAACCTATTTATACTGCTGCACGGCAGAACAAGATGAACAAACAAAGCAAGACCATCCTTTCACCTTGAAGTCACGTCTCAAGCATCACAAGCATTAGCAAAGCACCTGGCCCCACAGTAGTCAGAAAACCAATACGGTTCTACTGGATAGAATCTCAGTGCTCAGTGGCTTCAGTTCTGCTCTCAGTTATGCCCTTGCCACACACTGAACTGCAGACCTAAGGACTCTGCCCCACTGAGGGCACTGCAGTTGCAGAGAGATAGCTGACAGCAGAAAACTGTGCAATAGTTTCCATGATATTCTTCTTTCTCTGCATCTGTTGTACCTGAGGAAGCCGATCCAGTGCTCTTCATCTACTGGAATGTACACCTGGTCTACGCTTTGCACCACTGCTCCGTCCTTGATCCACAACATCTCGGGATCTTCCATTCCCTCGAGGCTGCAATTTAGTTTCACAGGTTGACCCTGGGACACCTTTAATTTGATTGGAGGTCCTGTAAATTTCATACCTAAAAAAAAAATACTACTCCGCCCCACCCCCAGAAGAAGGGGGGTTGGAGTACAGCAAATTACTCTAGGTTGGTGGTCTGGAATTACATACCCTACCAGCACATGCTGCAGAGGAGTGTGTTAGTCTCAGCACTGCTCTACTATGTCTGCTAAGCGATAGGCAAATGCAAGCACTGAAAGCACAATTGCTGGAGAAAAGTGGTGGTTCAGTGTGTGCATGGGGATCTTTTCAACTCCTCTAACAGCAGGGTGATGTTCTGCAGAGCAGTGCCCAAGCAGAGACGCACAGAAACGCCAGGAGCTTCACCGTGTCAGTGATCCAGCAGTGCTAACTACATCTGTTCAACATGCTACCACACCTCCCTCTTTTCCCCAGGCCTGGATTTAAGCTACAGTGTTCTTGTGCTGCTAAGAAATCATCACGCTTGCTCCATTGTATGCATTTGTAAAGAGGTTGGATATGAGAAAGAATCAATTATGTTCTGTTATTCGGCATACACTGTTCTCCTGCATTACAGAAAGCTTCTCTACAATTTTCAAAATCCATGAAAGCAAAGCCTATTCCACAGCATACCTCACTGAGGAGCAGAAGTGTTTAGAGAACAGATATTTCTGTCGCGTGATGTGGGTGTGTGCTGAATGAGCCGCCTGGAGGACCCTTCGGTCCAGCCAAAGGACCACACTGTACCCAGAGCTACACCATTGTGACCCCAAAGCAGCAGGGCCAGAGCTGGTGAAGCTGCTCAGGTTTGTATTGACACAGAAGCGATCAGAATTTGGCCCGGAGCACTGTTACGTGTGTGGGTGGACGGGGAGTGTTTCCCTCAAGCAGAAGCGAATGTATGGAATGTGTTACCATGAGAAGACACGGAAGCCAGCTATCTAAGCACATTTAAGAAAGACAGGCATATAAAGGAGGAACCAGAAGATCAAAGGAGACCGTGGGAAAACAGGAAGGTAGAAAATACATGTAAAGTTAGTTTTGTTAGGGAGAGTGGCTATTTCCTATGCAGTGGCACAGGACTGACAGACCAGAACTGGTCTAGCCTAGTCCAGTATTATGCTCTGGCAGTGGACTCCACATCCTTCAGAAAAAAAATTACTCCATCACTCTTGCCTGGCCCTCACAATACATTAAAACTTCACCCAGTTCACTAGGTCTCACAGGATGCCTTGCTAGCCCACAGAGCCGGTCAGAAAGCGCTGCTTAGCGAGCAGCCCTGTTGCTCTCAAACTCTGTTACAGCCTTACCGGTGATCCAACACAGATTTCGGATGTGCCACCTCCCTTCTTGCTCAAACGCCCCCCCTCCCACAGCCACGAGGGCACCACCTCACAGGGCAGAGGGGCAGCAGAGGAACTCACAGCGTGGCTGTAACAGCTGGGAGAAGGGGAACCAGCACTGTGGGACCAGCCAGCGCTCTGCCACCCGCAGCCTGTACCCAGATGAGTACCAGTGGTCTAGGAAAAAACCCAGAACACAGGCAAAAGGTCTTTATTCCTTTCCTCACTGAGATTCCTCAGCTGGTTTCCCGACACTCAGTCTTTTGCCTTTCTGTCTGCTGTTACTCATTTAGCAAATTCACGGAGAGCACTGGAAAACGGGCTAGCGGATCATTTGAGCTTAGTTGCTCCAGCTCGTTTGCTGGGCTAAGGATTTGATCACCTTGGGTGAGGATGATCTAACCTTGCATTACTTAACTCAAATGTAACACAAACAACATGTCCCAGTGCATGCAAGAAAGCATCCTCCCTCCCTCCCTTTCACCACTCACAGTACTGGAATACAACATGAAAGCTTCATAGCAGCTCTCTCTGTGCTACAGAAAACTGATATAGGCTGCTACACGAGCACAAACTGACAGACATTTTCATTACAGGTGCCTTCATGGAAAATCAAACTACTCAGTATCCTTCAGACTGCCCTGCTGAAAGAGTTAGCCACAAATGAAACCAGGAAATATTGTTAGAGATCCTTTATAGTTTTCAGTTAGCAGAGAAATCAGTGATGTAGGAAATTAACATACAGTACAAGTGTTCAGTCAGAGTTGCACATACCATCCAAGTATAATCCCTTCATCAATTTCAACCAAAATGCAGAATTACAGATCAGGTATTTTTAATAACTTCACAGGTCAAAAATGCAGTTTTGGCTGCAGCATCTCTTCCTGCAGGTATCAGGAAGAATCACATAGGAGGCAAATAGGGATTTTAATTTCTACCTATTCCTTGTTTTACTCTCCCACCCACTGTTTCTCATCTGACAACACTCTTGACTGTGCAAGAAGTAATTTCATCCAAATAGGTTCCGCCAAGCCTACCTGTAAGAGCTGCAGATTGTGAAACGTATAGATAGGAAATAGAACTGTATTAAATTTCTTATCAAGCAGTTGTCTGAATTGACAGCAAGTGAACACACTAGTTGTCAAAATACATGGCACATCTGTTTGTTTGCTTTTTAAACTTGCTACCTCTGAATATTTTAATTCCTAGGAACAGAGTATGTTCTTTGTGATGTTGGGAGCGGAGAGAGAGGAAGACGTCTGCTCGTGCATGCCAGGGTAAAGGCTTTTTGCTCCTCAGATTCCTTAGGACACTAATCTAGCGACCCAGCCTGTGTCCCAGCCTCCCCGGCTCCGTGTCCCCGCACGCACATCGCCGCACACGCGGCGCGGAGCCCGAACTCCCGCTCAAGTCGGGAGCAGGTTGGCCGGGGCGCCGAGACGCCGCAGCACGCTGCCTTTCCCTGCCGACCGGGGGGTGAAACTTCGGAAAATGAGTTCGCGAGGGGAAAAAAACAACAAAAGCCACTCAGGAATGCGTTAGCTCCCGGCTTTCCTCGGCCACGGCCCGCGCTAGGCACACAGCAGTGCGATGGCTCCGCCGACACCGGAGAGGATTACTCGCTACTCCACTCGCGGGCGGGCGAGGCTCGCACAGCCCGGGCTCCCCAGCGCCACGTCCCCGGCCCCGCAATCGCGGCGGAGTCGCCCGTGCCCGGCCGGGAGGGGCAAAATGCGCCGGCCCCGACCCGCACCTGTGGCTGCCCGAGGCCCCGCGGCCGCCGCAGCGGGCGGACCGGGCGCCCCGGCGCTCCTGCCCGGCGACCCTCAGCGGGCTGCCGACAGCCGCGGGGGTACCACGGCCGCGGGGAGACCCGGTCCGACGGCAGGAGCCCTGCCCCGCAGCCCCTCCCGCCGCACCCGCGGTCTCGGGGGGCAGTGCCGGCTTGTCAGCCCCGCTCACCTGCCACGGCAGCGACGTCCCGGAGTGCCGCAGCCCAGAGTCCCAGCACGAGGAGCCGCGGGATCGCCATGCTCCGCTTCAGCTCCATCGCTCCCGCACCACCATCCTCCCCCCTGCTCCCGGCGCCGCGGGGGGCTCCCACCGCCCGGGCAGGCGGCGGCGACAGCGGCTGGGGCAGCCCCGCGTCGCCGCCCCAAACCGGGCTCTCCCGGGAGCCTACGGGGACGCTCAAACTTCTGGCTCCGGCCGGGGCGAGCCTCGGGAGAACCTGCTGCGGGCCGACGGCGCGGGTCGGTGGGGTCGGGTCGGGTCGGGTCCGCTCCGCTCCGGTGGTCGCCGCCGGGCGATCTCCCCCTGCCGGCTTGGCCGCCGCGGCGCCACTCTGCGGGTCCGTCCGTCCGTCCCTGCCCAGCCGCCGCCGCCTCCTTCAGGAAATGGCGCTCTCGGGCGGTCACCGAGCGCTGTGCTCCCCCTCTGACATCACGTCATGAATATGCATGAGCCGGGCGCCCACCGCCCCCGAAGCGGCGAATCACCGCGCCCGCCGCCCCCGCTCCGCCGCCCCGGGACGGGAGCGGGGCCCGGAGCCCCCGGGAGGGCGGCACAGGACGGGACGGGGCGGGGCGGGGCGGCAGCGGTCGGGGAGGGGTGCGGAGGCGGCGCCCCTCGAGGGCTGCTCCGCCGGGCGGCCTGGTTTCCAGAGCGCCGGGAGCGGGTGACCCACATCCGCGGGAGCTGCCGGGGCACCGCTTATCCCCCTAGCCACAAGTGGCCCCTCTGGAGCCCCGGCGCACCATCCCCAGGGGAGGAGGACGTGGGGCCACCAGCGGGACTCGGCCCCTCCGAGCCGAGGCTCCGCCGGGATGAGCAGAGCCCCGCCTCATGCACACAGCACCCCCAGCCCCACCTCCCTCGGCCGGCCCTCTCCAGCTCCTTGCTTCGGCCACGCTCTCCCCACCCGCCGGGCCCTGGCCCCGGGGATGCCGCACGCCCCAGCACCGGCAAAGGTGAGGACATCCACCCGTGCCCTTCAAGCAGCATCGGCTCGGCCTCGACCATTTTTCCGCTAGCGGGAAAGTAGGGAGAGAGCTTAGGAGGGAGATCTCTGCTGCCACAGGGTTAGTAGAACGGCGTGGAAAAAGTCACTTACAAACAGCGTTTTTAAAAATCTGGCGCTGCCTTTTCGTAGGAGTTTCGGTGAGAATCTGGGTTGAAAGGCGCCATAAGGAGCGATATCGTTACAACACGATGCAGCTCTTAGCTCTGCCACAGCCATCAGCGTGCAGCGCTTGCCCGGCAGCTCCTGCAACACTCTGGAAACCTGGCTAAAAGGAGAAGTGCAGGGAAACTGCGTTATCCCCAGGAGGGGGAAGGAGAAACTGAGGCACCTAAAGCTCACATAATTCCATTCCAAACTCTGATCTTCACTCCCCCCCGAGTCATTTGCATTTCTGATAGGAATTCCTAGGGGACTGGAGCAATGCCAAGAAGATGTCATTACTGGAATGAAAATGTCACTCCCTCCCCAGTGCCTCCTGCTGCAATGAGGTAGCTGGGAGGAGACACCGGCAAAGCCATCCATTCGAGTGCTCGTAGGAAGTCTGGTTGCACTCGGGGACAGGAGATTGCCGGGATCACTACAGCTCTCGGGCTGAGATGTTCTGTGCTGGTGCTTGCTAAAAGCTTCATGCACACTCTGCTGTCGCTGCTGCCTCTCCCCCATGTATCCATCCAGCTACATGGTGTGTTTCTGCTCTTACGGCAAAAGCACCCTCCAGACTGTAGCTACTTTTGCATATTTTAGTTGTCTCATGAGAAAAAAATAATGGCTATTAGAATGATGACATGTTTCTATGGTGTTTTCCTTCTCAGGATTTCTTCTAGCCCTACAATTACAGAGGCTCTACATTACACTGGTCCCATGGGCTCAGGAAGTGCTCCAGTTGCTGTGGCATGGCACAGGCCAGATTTTGGGTTGGTGTAAGAGAGCAAAGCTTTGCTGGAAGCAGTAGACCAAGGGGGATTTTGCTCTGATGGGATTTGACTTCAGCTGTTCTGAGAAGGGCTTTGTGTTAACAGTGATAGGCAGGAAGAGCCATGCGAAAATTGGACTGAAATTCTGCACACACTGCCAGTTGAAGTGCAAACTGCAGTGGGAAAACTTACAGAGAAGTGCAATATCACCATGCAGAAAGCAGAGGAACTGCTGAATCTTAAATGTTTTTAGGAGCTGAAGGCAAATAAACTCTCTTGGCCTCTTGTGGCACTGAATCAAGCACCATGGCTTTATTCTTCAGGCTGTAACATCAGTGACAGTGCTCACTGTTCACACACAGGACACAGCTGCTGGCTCTCTGGATTACATTCTTTCCTTACTTCTGCTGCAACAGTGTGTTGCTACATCTCACCCGACATGCTGGGAAGTGTAGGTATATTCCAGAAAATGCATGACGAACTATACAATAATCCAGAGGTGGATGCCCAGTGCTGGGAGACTTCTGAAGAAGACAAAGAGAAGAAAGGACAAAAGGGAGGGAGGGAGGGGAAAGAGAGAAGGCAGAAGGAAGAGAAGTATTTGCCGGGCTTCCTCACCTTCCTCTACTGTTCAGCCCCTTGTAACTAACTACTGAAACCCAACAGGACATCTGGAACAGGTTATCCCAGTGAGAAAGCACCCCAAACCCCCATTTCCACATGAGAAGCCATAGCCCTAAAGGTTCAACAAAAGCTGCTAGCACATGCCACTGCTTCACTGTCAAAGTAGTCAGTCTGCAACTGGATAGAAAACCCCTGTGTTTTGTACAAGGTGTTTTCTACAGAGCTGCCTGGGTTTGCACCGGGACTCAAGGACTTATCCACTCCATCCTCTGAGCTGGGATTTGAAAAGGAGCATTAACCCCTCCACTGCTAGGGGGCAGATCCCTCATCCTGCATCAGGAAGCCATGACAATGGCAAGAGCAAGGATGAAGTGGCATTCAAGGGTTGCAGGAGTACAGGAGCTGCTCTGCTGTACAGTGTAGGAGACCCAGGATGGCTACTGAGGTGCTTCCTGAGTGGGAGATCTGTTGAAGCCAGCATATTTAGTCCCAGACTAGAACAGGAGCTGCTCCCAGCTTTTTGGTCACCACCAGAGACTACAGCAAGTGACAGGAGGAAGCTCCATGTGTGTGAGGGCTTTTGCAGCTTAGGGATGGCTTCTCAAATGAATGCCCCAAAGTGGGGCCAGAATACAGTGACTGAGGAAGCACAAATCCTGAGGACTTTCCAAAACTTGCCAAGGACACAGGCTGAGAGCTACTGGATAATACAGTGGGTTTTCAGGTCACTGAAAAGGACTAAACTGAGAATAAACTGCCTCCATTCTCTGCCCAACCCATCATAATGGATTGTTCATGTCAGATAATAATAGTGTTTAACATGGCCACTTCTGAGGACCCAAATATAACTCTCCATCTTGGCACACATGTGGGACAAAACTAGCCATCCCAAGACCTTGGGTTTGGTATTTAAAACCATGTGTGGCTGCAGTAGCAACAGCAGCTCACAAGAAGGCTGAAACTCATCCTGCTTGTGTCTGGGCTAAGCTTACCATAACTGAGTTATGCTGCTCATTTGGGAATTCTCTTAGCTACAGCTGAACTCTGTTCTCTTTTAATTTATATTATTCTGCCATCTCTTCCCTTCTCCTTTCTTGTCTTCCTCTCAACCACCTTCTTCAGTAAGCAATAGTGTTGAAATATTCCAGCCTCTCTGTTTCAGCCTCATCCAGCTCTTACATCTTTCACATGTGCTGGTTTTAACTTTCTGTGTGAATCAAAAAAGGACAGAGAACTCTATTAAAAACTTGCATTTACTTTGTCTTCAGAATACGAGGATATCAGGTATGAGTCTGAGCTTTGAGTTCAGGCCTGATCCTTTCCTAGTTCTCAAACTCACCCAGCTCTGCCTGGGTGTAGCAGGTGGCATAATGTAGACAAGGAAGACTAGGATTGGGTCACTGTATGGTGGATCTAAGTTTGGATTTTTCTCTAAGTTTCAAGGTTATCCAGTTTGGCCCCAGCCCAATCATAATCATCACCCCAAGCCCAAACATTGTTCCTCCACATGTCTGGGATGGTTATTTTTTTTAGAGGTGATAAACTAACACATCATATGTGTTATCTGTCTTTTGTGATAAATGCCAAGCTGTCAAAATGAAAATGTCACATAAATCACACATGAAGTATTTACATTAAAAAATATCAACTCATAAGAATTTTAAAAACCTTTCTGATGGTGCCATCATTTGCAGGTTGGCCAGGTATTGCCAATGTTTCCGTTTCTGGAGTTGAAATAAACACAGCACATCAAAACAGAGGCATCAAACAAAACCAAAATGTATTTAACATGGTGCAACAGTCAATGCCATAAGAAATCACTGTATAAGTACGCAGAGTTACATATAATCTACACATATCAATATGACTTTACAAATTTCATATTACATGTTGATACACACAAAATGGACTTGGGAGGAAGCACTTGTTGCCAGCCCCTCTGGGGGCAGTTTCTTACCTACTTGTAAGGTAGGGTGAGACAACACTGGTTTTGAGAGTGACCATATGTATTGCGATCTTATTGCGTTCTCCTGTGACTCAGAGTGGATAATAATCTCCACCAGCCATATGACAAAATGGCATGGAGCTTGCTCAGTATACAACCATCCCTTGTGGGACGGAGGTTTGGCAGGTGTGAGGTCCCTGGTGGGTCCTCAGCGTGGCCACGAGGTTCTTGGAGCAGGCCCTGGCTCTCGGAGGGGCCAGGCCAGGGGGCAGAGCCCACAACCCAGAGTGCAGTGGCATGCTCTGTCAGGACCAGACACCTTCTGGATCTGGAGAGGCTGGCACTAATTCTGGAAGGTGCTATACCTGCTCCAAGGGAAGCCTTGCAGGAAGAGCCTGGAGCCCCAGCAGGAGTGGCCAGGGAGGTTGGCTCCCAGCTGTGCTCCCTGCCTGGGGCTGGGGTGGCACCACATCTCGCCTGGGAAGGTGAAGTGGGCTACAGACCAAAAGCCCTCCTCAGGGCACACAGAAAGCTGAAAGGTAATGTAGGCAGTCCTATAACTGCTGTAATAGACACTGTGGGTGGAAGAGCTTCCTAACAGCTCCAGACTCTCTGTGGGAGGGTTAATACCTTATTTACCTTTCTCTCTCCAGCCCCTCTCCCCTTGTCAAGCCTGTGCTGCTGCGCTCAAGTTGAAGGAATGAAACAACCACAAACCAGGCCTACTGTCCTAAAAATAGTGGCATTAACAGGGCACTAATCTACATTATGGCTCTCAACGATTGCTATCAGGGGTGGAGCTGGACAAGGTAAACTACAGTTGGAAATGCAGCAGTGTCTACAGACCAGGCAGGGCAGGGTGAGCAAAGGGCATTTTGCTGTATCGGTGTATATCACTGCTCCTGAAAGAAAGTCCTCAGCACTTCTCAGGGGCTTCATTTGTGGCTGTGCGAGCAGTCAGTGACATTTGTGCCATGAATACCTTACTTGTGCCCAATGGAAGAAAATTACACCCTGGGAGATATCCTCACTGGCAAAACCCCAGAAAAAATGGAAAGCAGAAGTGAGAGAACTGAAAAAAAAGGGAAGTAGAGGGTAAAGCGAGAGGAGAACATGAACATAGGAGAGAAGGAATGACAGAAAAAGAGGAAAAAATATGTGGAAAATAAATTTTTTAAATAAGCACCTCATTTGGGGTTTGCAGGAGGTGACTCAGCGCCTGCAGATCTGAGTTCTCCTTTTGACTTGACTGGCTGGCTGTGTGCCTTGTGCCTTGCTCTATCTGAGGTTCTTACCTTGCAAAGCATCCAGGAGGACAAATGTACTGGCAAAGCACAAGCATTTAAAATCCTCCAGCAGCCACAACAATCAAATGCTGTGACTGAAATGTGAAAAAAAAGAATGAGGGGGAGATGGGAGGAGAGGCAGGGAATCAAGGAGCAGAGGAAGGGTGAGGTGTGAAAGAGAGGAATGGGGAATGAAAGACATGGGAGACCAGGTGGAGGGGCAGGAGATTGTGGAAATGAGGTTAGGTATTGGTCAGAGTCTCTAAGTCCTCTTTCAATGGCAGGGGGAAGAGCTGAAACTCATCCTGCTGACCTGCTGTAGAGACTGACACTCTCAGGCTCCTCACCGGTGTCACCTCTGCAATCCCTGTCCCAGAGCAGAGGAGCCAAGTAACCACCAAGGCCTGTCACAGAGAGGTTTCTAGGCAGGAGGAACGCCTGATGTAGAAATGCCGCCTGTCCTGCCCCTCCGGCCTGTGCACGATCAGGACAGGGAAGAATCTGGCATCGTGGTAGGTTGGGGGGTTCTCGTTGACAGCCAGCTGGCTGGAGTAGGAGCAGCACTGCTCGTCCTGGCAGCCCCGGTCTGCAATGCTGCTGCTGCGGCTCCTCCAGAGGCCTGTCCTGTGGGAGCCATGGACGCGGCAGAGCGAGAAGCGGCTGGTGTTGAGGGAGAGGCGGGAGTTGCCGCTGCAGCTGTGGAAAGCGTGGCGTGAGAAGATGGAGGAGGTGCTGGAGGCACGGTTGCAGCGTTCACAGCCGTGGGCCGTTTGGCCGTACCGACACACCGCGTAGCTGTTGTAGGCCGGGGAGTTGGCCAGGTCCATGAGCATGGCCTCCGAGTAGCTGGGGATCAGCTGCCGGTTGGTGCAGATGTGCCACTCCAGCTCGGTGCTGTCCTGCGTGGTGTCACGGGGCATGCGGTACCGGTACAAGGGCTCCTCCGCCGTCGTGGGCGCCGTGTACTCCAGGCCCAGCAGCTTCTCCACGTGGTAATGGACGTAAGCAGTCCGGTACTCTATGAGTACCCTGAGCGGCCACGAGATCATCAGGACAGCTGCCACCCAGAAAGCATAATGGGACACGTACCACGGGAGGTGATCCGGGTCTCCGTAGGCCATCATAAGCTCTTTAAAATCCACGTTTTTGAGCTGCATGCCTTCCCTCACCTCCATGTAGTCATCTAGCCCCTCTATCTCCGTGAAGAAATGAGCTCTCTGAGTCAGGTAAGAGTTCTCAGACTCAATGTTGGCAAAGCTGAAGCACTTGGTGAACCTCAGCTTGGTGGCTGTATAGCTCTCTAAGCCCAGGAGCTCCTTGGAGATGTCCTTGTATCCACAGTGAGAGTAGTCAAACTCGGCTTCAGCCACGTGTGTGTTGACCCTCTCATGGTAGACCTGCGTGGTGGTGTAGGCATCACCGTTGCGGTAGCGGGTCACCTGCCGGGTTCGCCGTACGAAGTGGTAGCTGATGGCCTTCCACCAGATGCATGGGGTGGCTTGCTGCATGCGGTTGATGCACTCGTACACGCTGTCCACGTCTGCCTTGTACTGCAGCTCCCTCTTGACGTGGCAGTGCCAGCACTCCACCAGGTACACCACATACAGCATGGAGAGGAAGGCCAGCGGGATATAAACGTAGCCATCTGAGCACGGGCTGTCATGGTAGATCATAGACTTGCCCTTGAAGGAGCTATCGAAGCTGAGCTTGGTGACTCTGGCCAGCTGACACCAGGCCACTGCACCCAGGCAGCCATACATGAGGATGGAGAGGAGGAGGCATTTCCAGTGGGACTCTCGGCACATGCAAGCGCTCAGGGACTGTTTCACGGGGCGTTGCTTCAATCACACCGCCGTGCAAGGGGAGAGAAAGACAAAGAGAGAGCGAGGAACCCGTCAGTCACGCTGCTTTGCACAACACACACAGTGGCTGCTGCCATCAAGGCTGTGTCTGGCTTTTCTCTTGACTGCCTGAGAACTGGGACACCACCCTACTTAATATAAATGTCAATATAAACAGAAACACCCTGCCAGGGACAGAGGCCTGTGGACAAAGCTCTTTCCTTGCTTCCTTCTGGCTATGGGGAGGGAAGCTGTGCAGCAGTGACTCGCTGGGCCCACCCCCTGGTCAGATGGGCACCTCTGCAGGGAGCAAGACAGGTCCCCCCATCTCCTTCTCCCTGCCTGCCACCAGTATCATTTACACACCCTGCCATCTTCAGAGGCTGCGAGTGCTGAGCAGGTGAACAGCCAAAAGTGTGGGGCTGGGGAATTGCCCCTTTGCTTTGTGAGTGCCCCATGCGTTAAGTTCCCACATGCTGCTGTTGGGGAGGCTCAGGAGCAGCGCCTGTCGCAGAGCTGCGGCCCCACAGGTTGTGCCAGCACAGGAGGACCAGCACTTCACGCAGCTAAAGCTGCTGCCTGACTCAGAGCTGACTCACATCCAGCCCTGAAACCTACCAAATGATCGACACCATTTTCTTGGAGATGAGCCATCAGGAAAATGACTAGATTCAAGCACATTTAGTTGAAAAAATTGTCAAGATTACAGCACGATGCAGCATTGCTTCAGGCTGGTTACACCAGCTCTGACCTAAAATACTTGAAAGCTTCAGTGTTGGAGCTAAGGGTGTATGCGTGAATATTTAAAACAGCACACTCCCCTCTTTCTTTCAAGTCCCAAAAGTCAGGTTGGGAGCAGAGCTGGGTTCACACTCCTGTACTCCCACTTCATCCCCTGAGAGGGCACGATTGCAGTCCTTACTCCAGCCCTGGTGCAGTGAATCAGCTGCATTGTCATGCAATGTTCAGCTATAAGGAAAAATGCCAAATGGAGCCAAGCAGCTAGCGGAAACAGAGTTGTGTCCCTGCAAAGAGCAGTGGCAGCATGAGTTACACCACTGGCTGGCAGCTGTCTGTATGTAGAGAGTGCATGAAGAAAGATCCCCACTGCCCTAGTAGGTAATGAGGAGGGCTGTTTGCATCCCTTTTGTTACTGCCATCCTCTGCCTCTCTCCTAACCAAGGAAATGACAGTGAGAAAGCAGATACACACTGATACTCATGCATCATCATGCCCTCTGCTGAGCCTGATTTCATGCAAAAATAGAAGCACGCTGTTACTCCTTCTCCCAAGGGCCCATCTCTAATGCATCAAACTACTCTGTAGATGCCAACAGATGCTAGGTTCAGGAAATGAACCTTTCTTTCTCCACAGATAAATTTCTCCCCCAGTAAAGCTTATCTTGGACCTACAGCAGTTAGGATTCAGTAAGTGATCTTGAACCAGCAAGGAATTTAAGAAGCAGCATCTTGTAACTCAGGAAATAATAGCATGGCGCCACTGAAAAGAGGAGTTTGCTGTCTTCTCAATAAGATGGAAGCATTTGGCATCTAACTTTGAAAGGCTATAGGGTCAGATTAATACTGCTTAGCTTTTTTTTTTTTTTTTTCCCCTGGGAGAGAGAACCACTTCTAAGTAATCATAGAGGATTTTATGACTTGCTGTGAACACTGAAAAACTAGATTTCATGGGTTTTGGTTTTGATTTCATAGCTTTTAATTTAACACCGTGTAAGTGCAGAGTAATTTTATTGATTTTAAGTGGTTATACCAATACACACTTGGACTTAGGACAGAATCTGGCCCCTGATCCTTCCTGATGCATCCAGAAGGAATCTGTAAAAAAATTTATATTCTTGTCCCAAAACATTTGTACATGTGTCAGAATAAAGTATAATTATCCTGGGCTGTATTTTGGCTTCTTTATTCTCTTTACAGCAGCTAAAACAGATGTAGAGAAGCTAAGTGGGTTATAAAGTACAGGGCACATAACTTTTGTAGGTAGGGCAGTGAAAAAAACCCTCAGTATAGGTAAGAATAAGGCTGTTTTTCTTAGCCTTTTGCAGGAAACTTAGAGGAAAACCACCAGGTGGCTTCAGGCAGTCCCTACATCAGCTAAAAAGTAACTAGAGAAGTTTTGGGAGTGAATGCCCTCTGTGAAGTCTAGATGCACTCATGGAGAGCATCTCTTTAAACTCTTGCCAAATACCCACTGCTCAGTCTCAGTGTGGTTACTGCCCCAATGTAGGCTTCTGCCCCAGCTGTACCCTGGACCCCAGGTGAGAGCTCCAGCCTCTCCTGACTTATGGGAAACCCACTGGAAATTACTGACTTTTACTCTTTGTCTCTTCTTGACATGAAACTAGAGTTTTTAACTTCTATAGTAATGCAAAAAATATAAACTGTAATGAAGAACTGCAAAGCTCTATCCTTTTTTTTTTTTTCTCCCCTGAAGGTTTTCTGAGGTGAAGAAAACTTTAAACACTAACATCTCTCCACTACTGAGACTGCAGAAGGAACAGCAGGACAATATCTCAACACATGAATTTTTGCTTTCATTCAGGCTTCTGCAGGTACCTCTCATTTAAAATCGCTTAGGGTTCACACAGTGAACAGTGCCAGTGGACCCACCAAAAAATGTCCAGCAGTCAGTTTTAATGTAAGGTGAGTGCTTAAGGTGTCCACACAGCTCCAGGAACCCCATTTTTTTCTGTGACTTGTTGGAAGCACTGTCAGCCTGGCCCTGGGCACAGCCAGGCGACAAGGCTGTCCCATGCCAGTTAGGGCACTACTAGCCAAAGGCACTGCAATCCCACTTTACCTCGCTTACTTTGACTAACAGCTTCTCTGTGGTCCAACCTACAACCCACAGGCTGGCTTCTGCCCAAGGGATAGTTCAACCAGCCCTGCTGCTTAGGGCTATCAGAGGCCATATCAGAGTGGGCAAATACCTCCTAATGTGCTTATCTCCATGAAATGCCATCTCCCCTTTGGGGGATGAGATAGCTCTGGTTCCACCAGTCCTAGAGCAGCACCCAGCTGGGCTGGCAGTAGCTCAGAGATTTGCAGGTCCAAGATGACATTTCTGTAGGCATCCTCTGGAGGCACTTCAAAAATGATCTTCAGCCCACTGCACTGAAAGGGCTGGATCAGCCCAATACAGATTTTCTTCACTGTTCTCACAGCAGCCTGCAAAAAAAGGCAGCTTCTCTCCTCTGCACTAGTGGTGAAGACATGAAACCATAGAGCCCACTGCCACATCTGATTCACACACCTACCAGTCCAGTTCAGCAGGGTCTTCATGTTCAAAACCCTCTGGTAAAAAACACAAGTTCTTTCAGCTGGCTTTTCTGACCCACTGTGTCACTCCTGCTGTTGTTCCTAAGCAAAGCCCAGTCTCTGCAGGTCCTCAATTATAAAAGGATCCCTCTTCCAGGGTCTACTCCCACAACTGTCCTGCCTGTTTCAAGTTCTGACCATGTTCATCTGGCCTATAACCCCCCATTTCTCCTTCTCTTTGCTGAACTAATTACCTAACACAATTATACTATTAGAAACACTATTAGAATGTTTGTAAGAAAGACATGAAATAGAACATAACTACAATAAAGGTATCAGACATTCAAAACTATAATAAGAAAATATATCTTTTCATCTCTCTCTGCCTAACAAACTCATTAATATGTTAATCCAGTGGCTCCCAGACTTTATTAATTAACATACCACCTTCTTACAAGAATTATGTTTGTGGTACTGTGTGGAATTTTCTCCTTTCCGTGCATAGTGTTTCAGATAGAAACAGGGCAGGCTTGTATTTCTGGATGAGTACAATAAATGCTTAAGGAAAGTAATAATTTCCATGATAACTTGGGATAGCCAGTGAACAGAGTTGCATCCTTTGAGGAATGCTGTGGCATCTGTGTTGTTTTGATGTGGAATAAAAGCATAACCCCTGGAAAATCTTAACAGAGAAACATAATTGAAGAAAGCAATGACATAAAGCCTGACAGAAAGCCAGAGCCCAACAGAGACTAGAATAGATGGAGGCTCAGTTGCCAGGCACTTTGTCTGCAAGCTAGGGCTAAAGGGCTTGGTTCTCTAACCCAAACCAAGAGAGGTCTCCTCCCTCTCCTGCTTGTGGGGGGCTTTGATTTGGGCTTTGTTTACAGCATTGACCTGAAAAACATCCTGACAGATTAAATGAGGCACAGGTTCCCCAGAGAAGCTGTGGATGCCCCATCACTGGAAGTGTTCAAGGCCAGGTTGGACAGGCTTTGAGCAACCTGGTCTAGTGCAACATGTCCCTGCCCGTGGAAGCGGGCTGGAACGACAGGAGCTTTGAAGGTCCCTTCCAGCACAAACTGTTCTGTGATTCTACAACCACGTATTGCAAAGCAGAATGTCAAATCAAATGGTTCACCCAAAAGGTCCCAACCTGCTCTGAGGACAGTACAAATTGTAAAAATCTCCTGTTATGGATGGAATGCCATGAAGCAGCACAGCTGAGCTGTCAGTACCATTGTTTATGGTTTTCAGGTTGTGTTAAATACACATGTTATTAATAACATCTTGCTAGTCTCTGGCATGCTGCTGAACTGCTTTCAGAGGCCTCACTTCTCATTGCACCGGTCGGGATTGGAAACTCCTGGTAACTCTCACCGAAACTATCCTTAATCACATGCCAAAATTCACCTAACTCTTCCACACTTAAAAACAGTAACCAAAAAATATTTTCTAAATTCTTTAGCAGATCTCAGCATGAATGAGGAAAATACCATGAGTGAGAGGTGGCATGAGTAGGGAAGGCTATGTGTGTCTGTGTTGTGGACCTTGTGGAGAGTGACAAGGTTTAGGGATAGCCCGTCCTGAGCTGTCCCTGGCCCCAGGCAGTTAGTCAGCTCCACAGGGCAGCTCTGCATTTGATTTTTTTTGGCTCATCATTTCCAGAAGGCTCAGAGAGAGCAAAGGACCTGTGTACCACTCTGTCAGCTCCATATGATTTGTTTGCTGTCTGGTCTTGTGGAGCACTCTGAGAAACTAAAATGATAGATGCTATTTAATTTGTGGCCACAGTCACTGCAAAATAGCCTGGAAATCCCTAACTGCTGATGGAGAACTGGAATTTCAACTGACACCTGTAGGAGTTTCCAGGCTGGCAACATTTCAATTATTTCTCCTTTAAGAAACTCAGCTTGCAAATGATAGAACATCCAGTCAGTGGTTGAAAGGGCAATTGCCTTCAAAGGCACCCTCTGATGGCAGATGCCCAAGATCAAAAGCACGTTTGCAAGGGCTGAGGTGGAACCTTCTTTGCACAGGCACACCCACCCAGCTCCTCCTGGCTCAACAGCAGGCAGGTCAGGTTCTGGCTGCAGCAATCATAATTAAAACCATTCAAACGTGCTCTGTGTTGTAGGAGTATGCAGATTTGGGCTGTTAATCTTGCCTAGAGTAAAGAGGTGGAGAGAGAGTCGAGGGGGGTGTGCACACCCTGGCACATCCTCTGCTTAACATCTGGAGCTGAGCGTGCTCTGGTGGCAGGAGCAAAGGCCTGGTGCTCAGGGTTTTGGCTGTCTGAGCCATCCCCTGATTCCTCACAAGTGACCAGATTTAGCACACTGGTAGGTAAGTTGTAGCTGGTAACCACCCTAAGTGAGCATGAAAGTGACTGCACAGGGGGTGGCCAAGAATAAAAAAAAAATACTTTCCCTCAAACCCTGACTTTTCCTTAAAAGGCATATTCAAAATGTAAAGAACGACAACAACACATTTCTGGATAAACAAATTGTGTTTATGACTCTAGGTCCCCTTTCTCTTGATGGGTAGATAGAACAAATTAATTCCTCAAGGCAGAAGCCAAGGCAGTCTGGCTACCCCTGCTCTTCCAAAGGAGTTCCCCACTTAGCAGGAGGAGGAAGTGCCACACTCAGAGAAGGCCAGACTGATTCCACCAGCCCAGATTTTTGAATGCTTACCCTGAAACTCTCGTGCCTGTGTTTTGCCCCTGCTGGCTTGCTGCTTTTGCTGGCCTCTGGATACAAGTGTGCCCAATATCAGGACTCACCCACCAGCCATCCACTAGTGGCAGGGATTCCTACCAGAGAATAAACAACCAGATAGTTCTTCAGTCCTTATAGGTAGTCACAGAAACTTCTCCTACTAACTTTGCATGGTTATGCTAGGCCAGGAAGGTTCATCTTATATTAAAACCCAATTTACATTTACACCCATTCTCCAAGTGATGAAGAAATTATTTTATATAACTGCCTTCTCACTCAGAAGAGACTTCTCCATTCTAATTATGACATCTGTCAGCCTTCTTTTTGACAATTCAAAGGAGCCAAAATCTTCAACTCCTTCACTTCACTGTTCTAGCTCTTTCTGGTGCTCTGCTCTCTCTTCAGCACCTTGAGATCCTTCTTAAGTCTGTATCTTACAAGTAAGTAAAGGACTTCAGCACTTATTTCACTGGCATCATACCAAAAAATAAAATCACCTTCCATTCCCACTCATTCCCCCTTTTTACCGTCTTCGAAGATTGCATTAAGAGATTTCTGCCCAGCAACATCCCAGGAATTCATGTTCAACCTCTCACTCACTTGGCTCCCAGGTATTTTTTGAGTCACTCTTTCTGAGGACAGCTGAAAGGTTGGCTGCACTCTCCACCCTGAAATGTGTAACTTCAGATTTGGCTTTGGACTGAGTAACTAAATTATCAAATGAAAGAGATCCCTAAGGAGAATTGTGCTCAGCTCATCATTATAGACCTGCCTGCTACTGTTTGTGCCAACTGTAAATGTTACCAGCAGTGATTTTATGCTTAATTCCAGTGAACAGTGTCAAATCTGGTAATTATTCCTGCAGAACTCTGCCAGTCTAATAGCTAAATACCCCATTAACTTATACAAGACAACTGTTTTCACAAAGCTAAGTGCCAATCACAAAAACAAGGCTGTAAGCATTGTGTGGACACTGAGGTGCTCCTCACATTTCCAGTGTTCACTGCCAGGAATAATTCCATGAGTAGTTCTGCATGCAATAAGAGAAAACCTCCCAAAGCTTCAGCAGAGCACATTATCAACTAGCTTGCTATGTGTGACCTTCATCAGCAGCTGTATTTTACTCCAGAAGAAGCTGTGTAGCAGTGTGGGCTTGAAGCATCTCTCGTTCCAGCTGCCTCAGTAGTGCTCATGGCATGCAAGTGGTTACGGTGACACTGAAAAAACTCTTGTTTTGCTCCCTGCCAACTTTGACCAGCACAATAAATTTTAACTGAAAGTTGCCAAACTGATACTAATATAAGGAGAGGAAATAGCCTGTGATATCTAAAGGAAATATGCCAAATTATGGAATCACATTTTTTAAACATTTGATCTATAATTTTGCCTTATCCTTGCTATATGTGTCTATCGACAAAATGACTTTTTCCCCTTCTGACAGACTTTATTCTTCAGTCTCCTTGAAAACTCCAGCATGAGCTGTATAAGCAGAAAATATGCTGCCTCAGCATGAATTTATCCTGTTTGTTTTGTGGACAGTTTGGGGCCCAAGCTTGACTGTGCCTGGTTCACAGATAGGTACCTCTGTTCCCCGATTTCAAAAGCATTAAAGTTCTCTTTTGGGGAAATCATGTCAAAAGCATTTCCTGTCCTTTTACATCCCATGTGCGTTTGTCCTTGGTGGCTGACCTCAAGAGCTGCAAATTTGCTGAAGGAAAATGCTATCATGTCTAAAATGAAAGAACGAGAGAAAACAGAGGGCAGCAAAGACGTGACCTGAATGGAATTAGAGAAATGAAAGGGAAACATGGAAGGTGGGAAGAAGTGAAAGAGGGAAAAGGACAGCCAGGACATGCTCCAAATGCCAGTAGCACTGAGGCAGGGGGAGGGTGCTGGCAGGTGAGGATAGAGGCCAGTCAGCTTGGACACAGGGCAGGAGAAAGTCAGTTCCAGAGAAAGGACCTGGGTGAAGATCAATGCAAGCAGCCTGAGCCTGACAGCACCAAAGCATCCTGTGAGCCAGCAGCTACCCCAGCCCATCCATGGCCTGGAAAGCTGATACTCCCAAATGGCTGCTTTCTTGCTGCTGGGAACTTCTCCAAAAACCAGATCTAGGCCACTCTCCTCCCCAAGCCTGGGGGATAGGATAAGGCTGCGCTAAATTGGACCAGAGATTCCCACGGAGGTGAGAGTGTGCTGCAGGGCCAATGCTGCAGCTGTGTCTCAGCACGATGTGGCATCACAGCATGCTCCTGCTCACTGCCAAAACCTGTCTTTAGGGCTACAGGGTGACTTTACTGCCTTCAAAAACAAAACAACCCCACATCTTGCCATTACTCGTGTAAGCAACTTGAGTTAATATTGTATTTTTTCCCCTCTCATTTAGCAAGAATAATCTTCCTGTCTATGGGAAAAAATATAAGGGAGGAAACACTGACAGAGGACTGCAAAAAAAAGAGAGAAAATCAGATAAGAAAGAAGAAGAAATGGTGGATAAATTAACACCAGTCATAACTGAATTTGCCCCTGTGGATTTATGCTTGTGATTAATATATCCCAATGAGATACTTGAGAGGGAAAGAGTAATCAATAACCACAAGTCATACACTTTGGCAGGTGGTGACCAGAGTCTGGATGAAAGCAGAATTTTGTCTCTAACTTTGACAGCCTCCTCAATCTTGGTCAAGACAGGGCAGGAGAGAATGCCTCATCTCCTGATGGCAGGATATAATGCTGAAAGGATCACTGAGTCCTTGCTAGGCAAGCCCTAGGCTGTGCTATTAATCAGAACTGAGGAGAGCCCTTACATCAGGACCAGCCTCTGGTGCTGAGAAGGGCTTCACCACTTCTTCAGTGGACAGGGGTGATGCAAGAACAAGGAGATTTCTATCCACTGTCCCCAAGCAGCCACAACAGATGTGTGTGCAGCTATCATCTTCCAGCTCCTTAGGTGATCCTGGTGAAAGACCAGCCTAAGAAGTCTGGGCTGACCAGGCAGATGACAATTGCAGAAGTGCAACCTCTCACTGCTTTCTAGGGCTAAATGAACTCTCAGGTCAGATGCTCATTAGCACAGTGAGAAGGAGCCTGATGGGCTGTGCTAACCCAGACATTGATGTAATGGTGGGCAGAAGTGCTCCTCCACCATGTGACCCAATCTGGGCACCGCATGGGGTATCGGTAATAAGGCCTGGTAAGGAGAAAGGGAGATATTACAACAGTCATCTCATCAATCCCCTCCTGGGGAGCCTGAAACAAAACGCCTCCTGCCATCCGTCTTGAACGGCAAGAAGCCCATTACTCCTAGCTCCTGCTGAGCCAGTAGCAAGGAAAGGGAAATACAAGGGATAGAAGGCAACAAAAAAAAGCCATTTTGCATCAAAGAGAATCTCCCTCCAGTCCTTGAACACACAGCAGATCGGTTGCTGCACATCTATTTGCTCATCTGTCACAAAACTCCTGTGAGAATACAAACTTCCTGCAGGCGGGGGCCATGATGTCAATGCACAGCAGAAATGCTGTTACTAGGTTTGAAAATAAGAACCTGCATCATGCACTCCACGTGTTTGTAGCGTCACTGGCTCAGGCCTTGGCAACTGCCCTCCTGTGGTGAGCAGGGATTGCCTGGTTTCTCAGGGTTTAAATCCCTGTGGAGACATAATCTCCTCCTTCCACCAAGGGAGCTGGCAGGGGGAACACCTCAGGGTAGGCAGGTGCACAAAATGGCAGCGTTAAGTCCTTTACGCAGCAGAGCCTATTGCAGGACAAGTCAGAACTATGAAAAGACACAAATCTCGCTGATCCACCTGAAATTCAGATGCTAGGAAGCTCCTGAAGTACCACAAAAAGACAGTCTGTTATTTCACACCGATCATCCTCATGAATTCAAGCCAGCATCTGAAGAGGAGGAAAACAGAGGTCAGGACAGAAAGAACCCACAGTACTCTAAAATGTCAGATTCAGGATTAAGTTCTGCAGGATACTTCCGAATTCTTGAAGCAGAAATAAAGGAAATCCCAGAAATAAAAGCTGTTTGGATCCCTGCCAACATATATGCTGCTCATTGCAGCAGGATGTGAAAGCAACTCAGTACAATACATATGTGAGTGCCATGAAGAATTTGGCCCTAAACATATCCATGAGCGATGCTTCTTCATGCTGCTCCAAGGAAAACTGTGCAGTTGTATCTTCAATGCCAAGGAAACCTAGCAACAAAATGGTCATGATTTACAAAATAGAAATTAGGGCTATTTTTGTGGCAGCTTTTTACAAGATCACCAAAACGCTGCACTAACAAAATTACAGCTTTTTCCCCCAAATTGCTGATGCTGCTGCCACTGGCTTTCAACTCCATACCAATACAAAGAGCATATTTGGAGGCAGAGGATTTTTCCCACTAATGCCAATGCTGGGTATGAGGTCATCAGGAAAGGAAAGCTGGGATTCAAGCTACCTCAGAGCAAGAGAGTAACTCCAAGAAGAGTTCTTTTTCTACACTTTAAGCACCCATCATACTTAGCTCATATTACCTACTCCCCTGTCTTGAATATTGGTGGTTTCTAGTAGACACAGAGTAAATTTTACAGGTATAACTAAGTGGCTTACCTCAACACTTATCAATTAACTGAAAAAAGCATCACATAACCACAGAAAAGCTCCTGGGGTGCAGTTCCCAGCTACTGTTGGATTAGTAAGGCCAAGCGAATGACATGAGCCATAGCTGGCTGTGCCACCTGGCATTTTGCAGCCTGCCTCATGCCTAGGCAGCCACTTGCCCCCCACCACAGCCAGCCACGCTGCACAGAGATGCCCAGGCAGCTGCCCTTGCCCCTGTTCCCACACTGCAGGAACATACTAAAGAAAGGGCTGATGGCAGCATCCATCCATCTGTTTGTCCTGTGGCTGCAGAGTGGAGCAATCCTCAGCAGGGTGCTCCAGCCTGTGAAAGCCGGACACAAAAGTACCACAGCCCCCAGGGATCAGCCAGGTGCAGCTGGTGCACTGGTGTCCACTCAGCGGCTTTGCTGAGATAAAGGGAAAACTGACACCAGCCAAGGGAGAACAGAAGGGATAGTGGGACCAGCTCCCACTCCTTCAGTCCTTGAGGGAGGGGGAAAGCAGAGGGGATAAGGGGGGAGTAGCTATCTGCCAGCCTCTGTGCTTGACAAAGTCTCCTCTGGGTTCAATAGGAATCCTGTAATGCTTGCTTCGCTCTCACCTTTACACAGGAGATGCAGCTCCCCAGGGGTGAGAGAGGAGCAAGCAGGGAGAGGAGGCTGGCTGTGCTGCAGCTGGTGTGTTCTCCTGTGCTGTGCACACCACCAGCCTGCAGCAGGGCATCTCAGTGCCATAGTCCAGTGGTGCACGGAAGCTTGCTCCTTCCCACTCCCAGGTTCCCAGGGTGTCTGGTGCTCTCCTCATCCTTGAGGAGCATGTCCTGTGACTTAGTGCTCTCACCACTGCCACAGGTCTTGTGTCCTGCCCAACCTTCATTCAGCCTCAACATGAGGAAGTGAGGGACTGATCTGAAGCCAAGCCAGACAACAGCTACGGGGAAAAAGCAGAAAGCCAGTAAAGACATCCATGTGAGGAGGAAGCCAGAGAGGTGTTAGTTCCACACCAGTTCTCTAGTTTGCAGCTTAGCCATTGAATGCCTCTGTTTAAAGACTTCAAAAATGAGAAAAATAGTTCATTATTATGAATCCCTTTTAATCTTTGCTAATCAGACTAAAGGAATGCCTTGAGATTTAAATGAAGGATACAGAAACAGCCCTCAATTCCTCAGGAGAAATATGATCCAGGACTGATTCAAGCTCCAGTGAAGTCTGGGGAAGTCTTTCAAAGGGGACCTGTGAATGAAGGTTTTCCCAGAACCATGGCATTTTATTTTTATTCTCACTTATTTGTAATGCCATCCTTTTATCTAGCTAAACCACAACAACATGGCTCTGTGATTTGAGCCTTTCCATGTGTGACTTCCCAGCCAGAGCCCTTCAGCCACACCTCAGCAAAGGCAGTGCCAGCCTCACCATGATGGGCTGCTGCAGCTCAGGCTGCGGCCATGCCAGCTCCTTCAAGCTGCTGAGCTGAGCATCCCTCACGATAACACCCAGCCACTACTCAGGCTTCAGCTGCTCTGTCAGATTTGGGGAAGCTCTACACCTTGCTGAACACAGCTGTGACCTCAGCGCTGTCAGGTGCTCTGGTTAAAATAAGGGAATATCCCAGCAGCTAATGCTTCCCTGGGAGAAACAAGTTTTCATTATAAATATAATTTCTTCCTCCCTCTTGCTTCTCTGTGACACATTCTGCAGCAATATGTGACAGCACAGCAGGCGAAAATTTCACTGAAAATTCATTTAAAAACCTAATGGTTAAAAGGGATCCTGAGAGCCAGGACTTTTATTTCTTTGCCTTGACTTTAACCCATGGCATGCTGTCAGCACACCTTCTTACACCTCCTGGAAACACTGAAAAAATAGCACTTATAAAATGATTTCACATGAGCATTGCAGCAGCACACTTCAGGAAGGTACATCATCTGCATGCGAGCTGCTGCTCCCTGCCACTCTGAGTACCAGCTGGTGAGAAACAGAGGATTTAGCTCCTTGCCCTGGCCTGCTGACAGGCAGTCCCCTCCGGAGAACCATGGAACACCTCAGGCCTGAAGACAGACTGCCATCCCCACCCTTTCAGCACATGCCCTCAGTACACTCCTCTTCTACCAGGTACTGGCACTTCTGCCTGGCCACCTCACTTGTAGGAAGTCAAGAGGGAGTTTTCCCTTTATTTTTGGTGTTTAGAGGGACCCTAATGCTGGCAGGACTCCAGTGGCAGATGCTACCACTCCATGGCACTCTGTGCTCCCTCTGCCCATTACAGGGTGGGGAGATGGCACGGCTTGCTCCTGTGGGTGTGTCATACTCCACAATTCTCGGGCCAGCTCCTAAGGGCAATCAATCACATGAGTATGAAGAAGGCCTTCATCCATAAATCCATCACCACAAATCACTTCTCTCTCAAAGCCATGACCTCCAGAATTCTCTGACTGATCCCACTCTCTTCCCTGGTAAGGTCACGTAATTTGGACTCCTCATTTTCCAGCCACCTCAATTACCTACCCTAGGTTTCCTTGCCAGGAGCGGGACCCTTCATGACCTGCTCTTTGCCCTTTGCTCTCAGCTCCTACCTTGCCAGGCCCTGCTCTCACCTGCTGGTGGCTGTTTCCAGCCTGTCTTCCCTGAGGCCCAGAACTACCAATCTTTCCCAAGCAAGGCCTCTGGTGGCTGAATGCTGAACTGGGATGTGCAACACCTCAGCCATGCAGGAACGGCGCTGTGTGCGAGTTGGGATTCTCTGTGCATTATTCACCTGGCGTAAAACAACGGAGGCCAAAAGTTCACACATTTCAGGGGGTGTGAGCCCCCTCATCCTCTCCCAGTGGCATGCATGGCACCTTGAGAGAGGCTGCCAGCTGCATCAGACACTGCTCCACAACCCTAACTCCACACTGGGAAGGCTGCCAGCCTCCTGTGCCATGCGCAGCCAGGCTCTTCCATCCTTCCCACTCGTCATCTGTCCCGCCTGTTTCAGGCACTTTTCTTCCTTGCTTTTACTGCAGGGGAGATGTGCTGTGGGCAGAGCAGCCAGTGCTCAGGGAGGAGCTGGTGCCTGTCAAAGGCAGCCTCAACCCTGCCCCACCGTGTGGTGCTGCTGGCAGAGACCAGAGCTCCACTCTGGCAGCATCCTCGCTGTAAGTCATGGCTGGCTCCCCTGCAGAGTGCTGCTGAAATAAAGCTGCCCCGTTAGAGTTTTGGGGAGTTAACACAGCTGGTACAGCAACTGTGACCTCGAAAAGTTTCACCATGTGCTATTTTTAGCTTTACAGGTCTTAAGCTCTGAGGAGCGCAATGAATGATTGGAGTCTGAAAGTGAACTACATTTTCCATTATTAGAACTTAAAAACTAATTAACTACTTAACCATACTTTATCCAAAAAGTAGAACCTGAGAAAACAGACACAGCCATATCTGCTGTGCCACAACAGTGCCACTGTAACAACTGAAGGGCCTTACAGTGCTGGTGATAGCTCAGCAGCCACTACTTTTGGTGTCAGTTCATGACAATGTGTTAGGACACATGGAGAAACAAGCCCTGCTGACTGTGGATTACTTAGGGATACTTTACTCCTTTTACCCTCTATTTCCACAAAGTCCCTGGTCACTGGCAATGATCTGAACTATTTTCTTCCAAGGTGTAGAAACAGATGGAAGGAAGTAAAGTGCTGCACTCCCAGGGAGAAGATACCTCCTACCTCACTCTTGCAATGGCTTGCACTGATTGCAAAGCATCCTTGGTATCCAAACCTTGCTTCTTGGGGGAGATCATCCTCTGGGGTCTCTGAAGTGAGAAATGGAGAACAAGGAGAGTATTTGGGACTTCCAAAAAGTGTGCAGAACCATTGCTTTTCCACCAAGTATCAGGTGGCTGTCTGTCTACCTGAAAGAACACCAATAGAAACCAAGTCTGAAGGGGACCTACCACCAAGTCACCTAGTCTGTCCCTTTCCCGTGAAGCAACATCTACACATTTAACAGCCATTTGCCTAAATTTTTCTTGTAACTTTCCAGTAGCAGAACTCCACGAGCTCCACAGTTGCTACACTGAGAAAATTCCCGTGCTGGAGGGATTGGAAAAGTCAGCCTGAAGGAACAATTCACTTCATTCTCTGCCACAGTGGCGAGGAGCAGAAGACTCTGCTCGTAGTGGCCTACACAACTGGAGAGTAGGCTGCCCTTCAGAGCTCAGACACATTCGTTTGGCATTTCCTATCCATTTTATTAAAACTCTTGACAGCTTCTCATGTGAAGTGCAGAGAAGACAGCCAACTCCAGAGCACCAAGAACAGACATGTGATCAGAAGATAAAGTGGGACAACAAGAAGAACAAAAGCAGAAAAAAGATGCAATGGCTCGGCATGGATTTTCTTATGACAGAATCTGCAATGCAAATACTGCCTGAAAATGCAGGATCATGAAAAATACTGCCACTCTTGATGGACTTTTTCCCTTGCCTCTATGAGGAAAATAATTTGGAACAAGGAATGAGGAGCACTCTTTGGTTTATGTCTGCTGAATAGACCAAGGACAGGAGGGGAATAAAGGGTCCTGTCCTATTTGACCTTCATTCAAGAGAGGGGATATCATGCACTTTGCCTTACAAAGACAACTGTTTGGTCAGTCATACTCACTTGGGATGGTGACAGCCTTCCACCAGGCTAACCAGCACCTATCATTCAGGGGGATTAGCTGAGCAGGTTTTTGCATGAGGTTTGGAAGAGCCAAGGAGAAGGAAAAGAGTTTTCCTAGGAATCATGTCTCACTCATTTCCTGCCCATCTCTGGGCAGTGTCTGTTGTGTGAGTGCCCTGGGCAGCTTTTGAAGGGGGAGGTTTACAAGGAAATAGCCCCTCTCTGGAGATTGATATCCAGTGGTGTCTCAGCAGCTTTTGCTTAACCTCTCATCCACCTGGGTACAACTCAGCCCATAGATGGGGACAATTTAAAGCTAATTGGTCTGTTAGTAAGGGCTTTATGCCTGGTGTTTTCAATGCCATAAAACAAGCCTTGACAAATAAAATAAATGTTGGGGGGAAAGTATAAAATCTGGATAACTAAATGGAGTCAATGCTCCAACCAGAGGGTGTTTCTCCAGGGGCACACTGAAGAGGAAAGGTCCCAGTTACCCTTTTGACCTGACAGCCTGTAAAGCTATAGCCTGAAAACAAACACTATGTATGATTTCTTAACTTATAACACCCCTTTGGCATTCTTGTGACCACAGGTAGCACTTTACAAATTAGCCCCTGTTGTGTTCTGCAGTGGCAACACAAGACAAATGAGGCAGTTTTAAGTGGCCCCTCTTTTCTGTAAAATTTCCATTGGAAAGCAAATGACCGTGGGTTTCAGGAACATTGACCCATGAGGTATTCCCTTTTATTTAAATAGCTTAACTGATTACATTATGTCATAACCAATTGAAGTTTTTAAATATGGAAGAGAAGATAAAAACAGGCATGGACAACTGCTGTTTGACTTTGCCAGTACAGACAAGACAAATACATATTTCAAAATGTCAAGTGGCTGCTGCTTTCAGCTTTCTTCAGTGATTACTTGGCTTTGGAAACAAAAAATGATGTTTCTACTCACCAGCTTTGTTTTCCTTTAAAAAACCCTCTTGATTTCCAACTAAGTTTTAAATATTTTAATATTTAAGACCATTTCCCAATTGAGTTATAAATAGCAGAAATTAAGACAAGTCACTATCAACTCTTTGGTGTAGGTATAGGCTGCCACAGTAACAAGAAAAGCAGACAGCCTACTGTTTAACCAGGGCAGTACAGAGCAGCAGGTTCTGCTATTTCAGAGAGGAAAGCAAGGGCAAGTATCTCCAGAGAATTAATCTTCAGCAATAACTACTAAAAAATTGGTAAAACGAATCCTTTGCATACTCTCTCCTGAAAGATCTTGATTCCTCTTCGCAAGAGTTGGTGGAATGGTAGAATCCTACACTAACAACAAAAGCACATCTGTTCCACGTCATTCAACTCAAGCAATTAATGTTTCATTAGAAAAAACCCAAACCAGAACACTGTCAGGTAATCTGAGGGCTTGCTCTGACATTCAGCAAAGTCAGCAGGAAACCTACATGGTCCTTGGCAGAAGAGGACAAGAGCTGAGGCAGGTAACAACTGCTGCTCTCCTTCCTGCTCTGCAGCTGTGCCTTTGCTTGTCCTTTTTTCAACAACAAAAACTTGAGACTTCAGACACATTCTCTGTTACTAGCTCGGGGTTGCATTGATTTAATACCCAATGAAGGCAATTTTCAGTCATTGTTACCATTTAGGTCCATGCATTTGATCTAAGTAAAATCTATAAATGACAAGGTTTAACAGAGGACCCCATGAAATGCCCATTTAATACCAATACAGGTCATTTACATCCAACTGCAGGCCCAGGTGCAAAAAGACTATTTACATGGCAAGGGAGAAGGCATGAGGAAAGACCAATACTGTAGGACTGCAGTGTTAGGATATCACAGGCATATGAGATATAGACTCAAATGTGCAAATGTTTGTGTTGGAACAGAAGAGAAACTGAGAACAGGATGAATGAAGCAAGATACAGAGAGTGCTTAGCAGATCAAGTACTTTCTTTCTGCAAATAGCTTTGATGTTTTTATGGTGGACTTAATACATTGGAAAGCCTTCAGTAGCTCCTGGTCCTAGACCAAATAAATTAAAAAAATCCCTTCCAGCATTAAATATCTATTGATCATCTGCAGGGCTGTAATTACATTGGTGTGCTCTACTGCTGGAACACCAGCTGTATCCTGGATTCAGCCACAGCTCTTCACAGTGAACTGTGTCGCAGGTGTTTAAAAAGCAATCAAACAAGAGAAAACCCTAATTTTCACCCATGGATGACAGTTTTTTCAACCTGAGCTGCAAAGCCAATTTTCAATTATAGGTAGTTTAAACTGCTGTTTGGTTTTCAGCTAAGTATCTTGCAGCTTCACGTAGGCTTTGTTGAGGTTACTGGATTTTGACTACGGGATTATGTGACTGTTGATGAGCCATGGGACCTGCTAACAAAAGATTTAAGCAGACTAACTCCAAACAGCAATGTTCCAGGGCTGCTTTCACTTCCGTTTTCAATTTTGTCTTCTCTAAGCCTGTTTCAAGGCTGCTCTCTGCATTCCTAGGAGCATGTACATTCGTTTTTAACTCCATATTGTGAAAAAAGTTCACTCACTTCCATGGACTGCACATGGATTGCGTGACATAAATGGCAGACCTGTCAAAACTGTTGGAAGCAAAGGCTACATTAGGCATAGAAGAAAATCCAAGGTGTTTTTAAAACAGGACAGCTTGCTGTCCCAACTGCGCAGGATAGCACACACACATTGTCACCTACTGTCACACAGCCCTGCAGTTCTGTCTGCCCAATACCTCGTGGCTCAGGATTCCGTGTCAACACTCAGACACATCCATTATTGCCTCTTTATGATGTGCAAGGCCACAGTAAGTGGTTCACAGATGATCTGAAGAACCCTATTAAGCTATATTTTCTTCACTGTTTTCTGTTGCAGCTTAGACAACAGGGGTGCCTAGGCCCCAAGGGAAATGGAGAGGCACGACCTCCTCCTTTGCCCCCGAACACCTGAAAGCCCCAGAGCCCCAGCCTGCCAGCCCGTTCTCACGCCCCGTGTGCCCCTCCGGCCACCTCCGCCAGCGCCTCGCAGAGCTGCAGTCCCCCTGACCATTTCTCAAGTCCCAAGGAAGAGGCAGGCTCTTCCAGGCCAAACCCCAATGGGGCTCATTTGGCCAAACTTCCACTGGCCAGGCCCCCTTTGGCCGCCGCGGCACCGTTCCGGTGCGGAGCCGCCGCCCGAGCCCGGCAGCCGGCGCAGGGCCGGGCTCCGGGGCCGGTGGGTGAATCCCCGCCAGCAGCGGCCGCCCCACGGGCGCGGGGGGGTCCCGCCGGCGGCCCCGGCGCTGCAGGGCGCGGCGGGGCAGCACCGCAGCGCACCGCGGCTGCAGGTACCCGGGCGGGCTGTAGCTGCGCTCCTCCGTTCTGCCCGCGGCGCAAACATCCCCAGCCGGGGCACCCTCCTCCCGCACCGCACCGCCCCGCACCCCGTCCCCGCGGCGGGGCTGTCTTTGCCCCTTCAGTGTCCCCCGGCCCGGGGCGGACGCCCCCGCCGCCGCTCACCTCCTCCCGCTCGGCGGCGGCGGCCCCCGGCGCGGGGGTGCTGCCCGGCCCGCTCTCGGCAGCCGCCTCGGCATCCCCCTCCGAGGACATCCTTGGCCATCACCGGCAGCTGCGGCGGCGGCGGGGGCTGCGGGACCCCGAGACGGCGGAGCCCCCCGCGGACCGCGCCCCGCGCCGGGGCCGGGGCTGGGGCGAGCCGCCCCCCGCGCCCAGGGCCGCCCTGCCGGGTGCTCCCGACTCCCTCCACCATCCCAGGCAGGCGGGCAGGGAGGGAGGGAAGGAGGCGGCGGAGGGGAGGAGAGAAAGACGAGGCGGAGTGGGGGGGTGCCCCGGCCGCTCCCGGCCCCCCCAGGTGGGCAGGCGACTGCCCGGCGGCTCCCGGCGCGCCTCTGCGGGCGTCTGCGAGATGCCGGGCGTGCCCCCTGCCCGGGCTACGACCTCGCAACCCCTACCCTTGCGGGATGCCCTCTCTCGTCTTCTGCTCAGGGTGAACCTCGCTCCCCATCCCCGGGTGCTCCCCGCCCGCCCCGGGTGCACCCCGCCGCCGATCACCCCCCTCTCAGCGCAGCCTCGCGGCTCCGCCGCCCGCAGCTCAGCCCCGGCCGCTTCCCCCGCGTTCCCCCAGAGCCCCGGACTTCGCCCGGGCTGGCGGCGGGACGCGGCCCGGCAGCAGCAGCAGAAGGGGCAGGAGGAGGAAGGCTGCTCCGCGGAAGCGCTTCCTCACGAAGCAGCCCCCGACGATGCCCTACTCCCCTCCCTGATGGCTGGAGCTGCGCACCGGGAACAGAGGGCAGCGCTGTCGGGACGGAGCTCTGGGGCTGCCCCCGCATCCCGGCCCTGCCGCCCTCCTTCACCTCCTTATTCTCCGAGGAGTAGCTGGCGGTAGAAATGGAGGCAGCCAGCTGCTGCTGTCCCTTCCTGCCCTCCTTGCAGCCTGAGCCTCTCCTCTGATTTCATATACCTCCTGCACAGGCTTTCTCCCACAGTTGCAGCCCCCTGCAAACTCCCTGCCCTGTCAATATTTCTTCCTCCTGCTTGCATCCTGTGCTCATCGCATCCAGTCATGATTGGCTCTCCTGCTGATCAGCACTGGTGTACTGCACCATCTTACCTTGGCATGTTTGCTTCGTGTTTCATTACACTCTTGTGAGGCTCATCTAATTTGATCCATTTCTTTCTCTGTGCCTTAGAGCAGCATATATTTTAAACCCTTCATAAAAATCTTACAAACAGGCAAGTGAACACTCTTGAAGCATCAACCTTCACTTTAATATTTGTACTTCAACTCCTGTCACAACATGCTTCCTGCTTTTTCAGCTTGCTGCTCTGGAAAATGCCACTCCAGGTTCAAGGCACTCAGACTGCATAAGAGATTGTTTAGAAGGACTGTAAAACAGAAAATGGTGCTTGGTGCGTGAATGCATAAAGCAAAAAAACCCAAAACTTGGATTTTCTAAAAGTATTGGGTTCTGCTAAATCTGAATTTTAGGATATTCATTGCATTGGAGAGGTCTTGGCTGATGCATGCTGAGAAACCTACCCATTCTTGGGGGTGCAAGATGTCCATGAGAGACAATTAACAAACTCCCTTTGCCCCACATATCTCTGACTCACACCACAGCGCAGTGACTGCCACTGTAGCTACAGATACATGTGCCTTGTCCTCCCCTGATGACATCTCCTCCTCACAGAAACGACATCTGGCTGCATCCAATATATATGTCCAAAGTAGTCTGACTTTTACTCCTCTCAGACCTGGAGAGGAGCTGAGATGCACAGTGGAAGGCACTACAGTGCAGGTTTATAAACCACATGAGAATACACACTTAAAATACTCAATTTCCTTTCTTTAGGTGATTAGGAAATCTCTGGAGCATAAGACAGTCAGCAGATTGGCAGGGAGTGGGACACACCTAGGACACAGAAAGGAGCCAAAAAGGATGCATAAGGAGTGCCTGTGACATACCCACCAAGACCTATAGAGCAATAAAGATATTAAAAGTGTTCTTTATTGTCAGCTCATACCTGTTTGTCTAGGTGGTTTTAGTGACCCTTAAATATGCTGTGGAATGGGTGCTGGGGCATGATGAGGTGTTGTGGTTAGAAGGGAAATGTGCCAAGCCAGAAAACTGTGCACTGAGGGACTGGGAATCAACTTTATATTTGTGCCGAATTTCTATTTGTAAGGACTGCTAAAAAGCCCTAATGAAAAGCAACATGAAGGGAGATAGAAAAAAATGGGCTTTAGTGTATCACAAGGCAGCTAAAAAAAGAAGCATCCCCATTCAGTAAGGAAAAAGGTTGACAATTTTCAGAAGATGAGGCCCCCATTTGTACAGACAGCAGGGTGAGGCTGTGCACCAGAAAGGTGTCAGCTTGGCAAGCCACATAGCCCAGGAGTAAGAGCATCATATTCAAAAGCTGAGTCAGACAAGGACAGAAAACAAAGACCTGGCAGAGCTCAGCCTGTCAGATTTGTCTGCCATCCCAGTCCAAATGGTTGCTTTTATTTATTAGATACATCTAATACCCACTGGATTCAGTGCTGCCTGAACAGCTTCATGAATTTATTTTCATTTCCACAGTCACTCTGTTTTTGATGTTGAATAAACTGTGATTTATTTCATCTAAACCAATCCTGACTTTTGTTTGGTTACAGCTGCCAGCAGTTCCAAGGACTGTCTAATTGGCCCTTCCACCTTTAAGAGACAAAGTTGTCTCTGAGGATATGTAGCCCCCAGCTGAATTTAGGCTTTCGATCTGGAAGGCACATGCATATACATCTTCCCACCTGCCTTATCCTCAGAATTCTGCTGAAACCTGAAGCCAAAACACGGGAAAAACGCCTAGAGATGAAAGAGATCTGGAGAAGGGAAAATGAAGGTTACTATCCCCGAGATGTAAGCTTTGGAAACGTCATCTCTCACCGGGTGCCTTTGTTTCCACCTTTGTAGCTCCAGATTCAAGGTATCAATCTCTGCTATCAAGGTTGCCCTCCCAAACTGAAGGATCAGGGCAAAAAAGGAAGCTTGAACTCCAGAGACTACTGCAAAATCTATGCAAAGAAGCTCATTTTTTAATTTCAGAAATGCAGGGGATCAGTGTCACTGCTATGAGATGCCTGAAGGGGCTATTTTTGTTCTTTAGAAGCTTTATATTCTATTCTAACACAGATTAATTATGAATATTTATATATATACCACCAAAAATGTGACAAGCAGTTTGTGGTCTGGCTTGCAAAATATGCATATCATATTGCAAAAATCAGCTCTCTCTTCTGGGCTTTGTGCCTGGTCACTCAATCTTTCTAAACAGCCAGCAAGGAACAGAGACAACATGCATGTGTAGCTTTGCTGCCTCTATTCAGAGCAAGAAGAAACTGGTGCAGTCAGGAACTGCAGTTTGTGTCAGTTTAAGATCAGCACCCTGTCATTCAGAGCATACCACTGTAAAAATGTTGATAATCCTTTCTCTGAGCTCAGCAGGGCCATTGCACTGATTTAGCAGGCAGAATTTTGGTCTGCTCTTTAGTAAGAGATGGCATTTGGGCTAAATTTGCAAAGATCTGGTGCCATTTTTAAGATATACCTGGAAGCCTGGTGTCTGTCTTTAAGATGAGATGCCTATGAAGATCCTGAACGTTTCTGGCCATCAAAACTTGTAGAATACTGAAAGAGAAAAACTAAGCCTTCTGTTCTGGGGAGACTCCTACCCAGAAAATTGCAGTATGAGGGCTTCAAATTTTGTCTCTGCTGCTTCTAAAACCAGCATAAATTAATATATGCTGTTAAGGAACTGCCACATACTGCCCCAAAGCTGACAGTAATGTAAAGACTATTTCCAATACAGATGGTTTGTTAGTTCACTTATGCAAATAGGCGTATTGGAAGAGAGGAGCTATTGCTAAATATAAAGCAAGTCTTACCATTCTATGACTTGTATGTCCTGCCAAAGAACCATGCAGACTGTCTGTAAGGACTAAATACAGTGATCTCAGGAGGCTTTCAATATTAAAAAAAAAATAAATAAATGTATACCTAGTTAATAATATGCTCTGCCTTTATAAAATTACAAAATCAAACATCTATTGCAGTTACAAATGTCCTATCACTGTATTTATTTATGAGTCTGTGTATGTCATATCACTGTATCTATTTATGAGTCTGTGTAATCCAAAACATGTCTATTATCTTTTGCTAAACCTGTAAAGAGAGAACACTATGTTGTTTCAATATTAACGCTTAGTGAAATATTTGTGAATCAAATTGTGGATATAGCAAAAGAGAATCTGTCTGGACCATTCACAAAATGAGCTTTGATATCCTTTTAGTCAGTGAAAAGCTGAAGGGAGACATCAATAATTTATTAGCACTTGGATTACATCCTCCAGTGCTTGTAGTTTTCTGCCTTCTTGAAGGAAAAGAGGACAAAGGCAATACTGGCTCTTAGACTATGAAGTCTTTGCATGCTCTGATCTGTTGGTGCTGACAAAGGATGCCATATATTGAGGGGCATTTTGAGTGCGACTGTGATGATCACAGCTCTGAGGATCACAGTGGGATGAGCCACCAGCCAGTTGTCATGAGATGCCTTTCCAATTACCAGCATGAAATAAGCCACCCTGGTACCACCCTGGCCCAGGGGTATCCCTGCTGTAAACAGCAGTCTTGGTGTTCTGAGGGGCCTGAGTTTTAACAGCCTATCTCTACACTTTAGGCTTTTTGCTTCCCTCCTGTTCTCTCAGATGTCTGTGCCCTGTCTCCTGCCATCTCCTTCCAGGTGGCAGTGATGCTTATGCTCAATCTTTAGATTTAGTAACATAACTGCCACATTGCACAGACATGCCAGAATATGCACTGACATTCACTCTTTCTTTTCAGAATGAAATGTTCTCTCATCTATTTCTCTGGCTCGTGTCTTTCAAATTTGGCACCTGCCTCCTATTTCTCTCTTTCCCTTATCTTACTCCTTCTGAGGTGCTATTTCCAATACCTGAACAATTACTACCCCCCACCCCAGCTTGTTTCCCAGATTTTTCAACCTCTAAGTCCTGAGAAATTTTTCCTAGTTCTTTCCCTATCACTGTCACCAAGAGCTCCACCTTTCCTCACAGCATTGTCTTGAGTTGTTCCCAAGAAACACTTAGGAGTAAGCAAAGGCTATTCCTCTGCTATACTGAAGCAGAATCCAACATCTCTTTTCTTCTGCTTCATCAGCCTCCACTGTTGGAACAGATACTCTCAATCCCAGACAGGACGGGAAGGGCCAGGGGCAGCCTGAGGATCTACATGTGCCTCTGCCCTTCTCTGTACACAAGGGTGTTGTTTCCTGCGGGTATTGACATTTCCTGTTCCAGATGTGCTGAAAAGACCTGCACAAAACTGGACAGATGTTCTGAGAGCCAGGCAGCAGCAAAAAGTCATGTCTGTGGTAATGCACCAGCATCCTCTGAGGCTGGTGCTTGCTGCTCACGTCATTCCAAGCCTGAGCTGATGCACCCTGCTTTTCAGTGGGATTTGGTAGCTCAGCCTAATGCTAGCCAGGTTCTGTCTACAAAATATTTTGGAGAAAATGAGTACAAAACTCTTCTTACAAATACTGTAAAGACATCTCAATATTAATGGCATGCTATAGACAGTCATGCGAAATTTGAGTCCCCAGATTTTTCCTCCATGGCACTGTGGGGCTTTGTAAATCAAAGAGAATACAAAAGAAAGAATTTGTTTCAATATTTTGTTATCTTTTAAAAGAAAGAGAGGTTCTCAGGCACAGTGGCTGACCAAAGGAGTAATACTGGGCTAGGCAAATCACCAAAAGCTCCAAGCACCAAAATATTGCATGTGTGGCTGGAAGATGAGGAAATACCTTTCATTCTTATCAAGAAATACCTAACTATCATGGGGCTTGGTCAGCTTCTTTCCCAAGTTGAACTCAGAAGCCCAAATCCATCCATCAACCTCCACAGCTCATGACTTCTGATGCAAAACAGCCATCTGGTCAGTGTCGTTCCAGAGCCAAGTCGATAATTTGGAAAGTTACCAATATTTTCCCATGGGAAGAAAGCTGGGCAGTTGCTGCTGTTGTATGTCTCTAGAAGGCAGTCTGCCAGCACTCAGGGCTGCTGTCCAGTGCCAAATAGACTTTTAAAATGTATGGCCCTCAGTGACAAACCATAATGGAAAGGTGCAACACATGCACCTGAGCAATCAATGCTCCCACATGGTGACACTGAACAAGCACTGCAGTGATCTCTGCCATTTCTCCTGTAACTGTGCTGCAGAAGAAAAGGGCTTTTAAATATCGCTGTTGCTAATGGTATGGCACTACTTGCCACTAACAGGAGGGGCATTCTCTGACAGTGACCTTTACTTTGGTCACTGCCATCTTCTTTGCTCCTGATTTAGGTAAATATCATAAGAGATCACAATAGCTAAAAATACCTCTGAAAATAAATTTTAAAAAAACCCCAACCCACAACACCGAAAAGAACTCGTTGTCAGGGAAAAAATAAGCATAAGAGAGTACTCTAGAAAGATGCCTACATGTCAGCCTGGTAGAAAAGCATGTACAGGTGAAGCTTTCTGCTGACTTCACTGTCGCTAAAGGACATGAAATGATTCACACAAACACTCTTAGTGTCAGGACAAAAACCTGTCCCTTTATTCTTCAGTATTTATAGATTCTCGACAATGACCAGAGATTGGATAATTAAGTTACCACCTTCCCAAGCACACTGGTCATGAGAAGCATCCATCAAAAGACATTTCTTAGAAGGAATGTGATAAACGACTTACGTTTATAGGATTTTCATGGGAAAGTAACTAAAACTATGAAACATTATCAGAAGGCTTAATTTTCAGGGCGACACTTCACTTCCATCACCAAATACCACCAGTGAGAGAGAGAACAGTCCCATCCTGATGCCATGCATGTACCAAACACCACAAGCACTGAACCTCTGGAAATACAGGGTACAAGCTCCTATCCTGTGGAAGACAAGCAAAGTAATTTCTTCTATTTATATAGTGGCAAGAGAATTTTAAAGTGATGCAGCACTATGTATCAGAGCCACCTCTAGGCATGAGACATTTCATGTGGTAACAATATAGTTCTGGTAGCTTCCTTACAATACCTCTCTTTCAGGTTATCTTTTCCACTTTACTGAGCTGTCCTTCTATTTCTCATTAGTCTGCTTGTCTCTCCCTACCAGAAAGCTGGGTGAAGCAGTGTGTTGCCACGTGAGAAGCAGAAATACATGCCACTCACGCTCCTCTGGGAACCCACAGCTTTTCACAGCAGTCCAAAGGATTTGGGAAACCTGCTCTGGCCTAATAAAGACTCAGGGAAAAGTGCTTAAGAAGACGAGGCACAGCTACCCATCACAGCCCTTTACATTTCCAAAGATGAAGGTGAAAACCCATCTCTGTGTGACTGCAGTTAGTTCTGCCAGATCACTTAAATCATCAGGACATCATGATCATCACTGTTAAAAACTCTTGGCAGATCTAGCTGCACTAGCACAGCTATTTAGAGTTGAGTACTCCAGGCTTGTGTCCACTGGCAGTAGGAACTGTTGCTGTGCAGGCATCTACATTGCATATTCATAGAATTATTGTAGGCTTTGGGCTGGAAGGGTCTTTAAAGATCACCTAGTTCCATACACCCTGCCATGGCAAGGGACACAAGACCAGGTTGCTCAAAGCCTCATCTAACCTGGCCATGAACATTTCCAGGGATGGGACATCCACACCTTCTCTGGGCAACCTGTTCCAGTGCTTCACCACTCTCATAATTTTTTTTCTAATAGCTAATCTAAACATATGTCCTGTCAGTTTAAAGCCTTTTCACCTTGTCCTATTGTTACCTGCCCTCATAAAAGTCCCTCCCTAAAGCAAGAGCATTGCAGAAGCCATGCTTTCTGTTCCCAAGGTGTGAGAGTTGAAGCCTGGGAGAGATGAGCTTCCCCTGGCACTCCTTTCTGTACATATGCTGACTAGTACAGATGGATTTTGGATAAAGCATGTACTTTATGCACTCTCATCCTGTTCAAGTGCAAAGGTACAAGGTTTTCCCCATTATACAGAAGTAAATAACCTGAAAAGAAGAAAGGAACAAATTCTAATGCAAATAAAATAGCCAGTTCTTCATATTTGCCATGGAGTACAATCATGTGAGCATATCCAGTGCTTTACACTGTCTCAAATTCCTTGAAATCTCAGGCTTAGGCACTTTGACAGGCTTCCTTTAAAGTCTGTGACAGTGGATTTGAATGCATTGACTACGTCACTCAGATTTTGTCAGATAGATCCCACAGCACCAGCAAAGGTAGACACTGTTCTCAGCCCAGAGAAGCTGGATTTCAGAAATGTTGTTTTCCTCATTGATAGCAGGGACAGAGGGCATTGTCAAGCAGGGTCAGCTCAAGACCATTTTAATTTAAGCCTTCTGTGAAGCAATGACAATGCATTCCCCATCTCTGCAAATATAGATTTTCACCTGCAACACACTTCAGAGGCAGTGTCTGAATGACCTGACTTGAGAAATACATTTGCTTGACTGTCCATTCCAATTTCCACAGGAGTCTGTTCTCTGGAGTCCCAGCTGTACAGTGACTTGCTTTTAACTGGTTTTTATTTGGATGTTGTAATGAGGAGAGGAAAACCCAGTATGATAGGGATACAATATATAGACTGAGAAAGAATTATCTGTATTTGTTGAAGAGGTGTGTTATTTCAGGATATTTTCATCTAGTCTGATAAAAATGGCATTTCTATAGAAACAACTGATAAAAAAAAACAACAAAGAGGAAATCCCATGCTAACTGTCAAAAGACAACATAATGTTCGGCAGATGCATTACTAGTGATGACTAAATACTCTGCTGTTTTGGGTTTTTTAAAACACACAATCCTTTCCTCTCACTTACATGGTTAAATCACTTCACATTGAGCAGAGATGTGTGGTTTTTATTGGTGAAAAAGCACTGATTTGATTTAAAATATCCCTGCTTCATCTAGTCCCAGGGATGCCCTTTACTCAGTAGGGTGTAGCTCTCATGGAATGCCAGGGTTCCACACCAAAAGTACATCAGCTTTAAGAAAAGTTAACAGAAGTAAGATTTATATCTTGAACTGATCCCTTATGATAATTTGTTTTCTATTCACCCGCAGACCTGCGTGCTGCGCTGCTGTCCAGCTGCTCTGTTCTCAACTTCAGTTTCTGTCTTCTCAGCAGAAGAATTATCTGCTTCCATGGTCACTTGCTCTTTACACAACACATCTTAATAGTTATCATCTATGCAACACAGATAATACTGCTACATTTGCAGATTTACCTTTCTAATCCCACCAAGGCCACTGTCATATTGTTTTTGTAGTTCTGATCCCATCCCTGTTACAATCCACTGAGAAAGCATTCAGCTGTAGGCACTCCTGCTTCTCTCTGCTTTGGAAGACCAAAACCATGTTTTAGAAAGTCACATGAAACTGACTTGGGCAAGCTAGAAGAAGGGGATGAGAGAGATTTTCAGGGCTTATGAGATGACTGACAATCCTTTAAAATCTCATAGAAAAGCCCTCACTGAGTGAAGAATATTTGAGTTCACCACTGTACTAGTTTGAAATCAAACCAGTGAGAGATCGCAAGTCAGAATTATAATTTAATAGGAAAATGATAACAAGAATAAATGCAATAATATCAAAAACACTGACAGAGTCAGAATACAGCCTGGAACCCTGTTAGGGTGATGGTAGTCGTCCAGATGAGGTGGTCTTGTTGAAGCGTGATCCTCTGGAAGAAAGGGGGTCTGGTCTTCAGCTGAAAGTCCAGCAGTAGCTCCTGTCCTCTGGAAGTCCCGTAGGTAAGGGCTGCTGTGGTGTTCGAATTCTCAGCTTATATCCAGTATGGAATGCTTGGCTCCTCCCTCGGGGAGGAGCATCTCACAATGGGATGGTGAGTCATGAGATAAAGCCTTGATGAGCCATTAACAGAAAACAGTCCAGGAGGAAGTTATCTCTGAGTCATGCAGCAAGGCAGTGGTGGGCCCATTAACAGGGGACAATACAGGGGGAAGTTATCTATGAGTCATGGGGCAGGGCATTGATGGGCCCATTAACAGAAGGTAGCCCGGGGGGGGGGGGGGGGGGGAGGCAGGGAGCACTGCCTCACCTGGTTTCAACAGTACATGAGGATGGTGATAGAATATACTGCAACCCAGGACAACCACCAAAGACTCCAAGACATGCACTGCTGGGGATTTCATTGCTAGAATCGCTTAGCAAATCCATGCAAGCATGTTGGCACTTATAATTTTATAGGGTAAATATGAAGACACACAAGCATGATTTATTGATAGAGCAGAAGCTATATATAGTGCCCTTAACTGTATTATTAAAAATGAAGGTAAATAATTAATGGAATGAAGGAAAGATACATACAACTCTGGCAGTTTTGATGGGTGTTTTGCAGTAATTAAAAGAGAATATATTTTATTTTTATGTTTTTCTGGCAAAAAAGATTACTTCCTCATTTCACCTGCATGCTAAGAGATGCTGTGTGTGGCCACAGAAGCTGTGCAGCCAGCGTGAGAAGAGTCAGGGAGGGAAAATGCTCATGGCTGTCTTGAATCAGAACCATAAGCAGCTGTCAGACAGTCTCAGCAGTCCCGGCACTTCACCCAAACACGTTCCAACACAAGCACTGCCACGGCCTCCCTGCCTTACTGTGCAGGTGGGAGAACTGAACTGGGTACATGGGGTGCATGGGAAACCATTCCCAAGTTCAGCCCCAGGAAAGCCTTGAAGTGGGAGAGAGAAGTCTTCTACTTGCACCACTGCATCTGCCCCACCCTCTTGTAAAACCAGTGGTGTTCTGATGCCTGGCCTGAAGATGAGTAGTGCAAAAACTAAAACCTTGGTTTCTCATTTTGCTTCAATCAGAGGCATAAACCATTGATTTCAATAGATTTTGGAGCAGCCCCACCTGACCTTCACTGCACCAGAAGCAATGATCATAAAAGGCAACAAGGTGCCAAAGGACACATTAAACTCCTCACTTCAACCAGCCAGACCTGTAGCAACAGTCCTGGAGCCATCAGGATGGTGGGTGGTTCCACAGAAGAAGGATGAGAAGCTTCTGCTCTTGAAGTTTAACTGCAAGAAACCTGCACAATTATTTCAAAGTGTTTCTTGCATCCCAAACCAGCATATATTAGGAACAACAATATTAAGTGGCAGATGGTGGTGGTAGGGTAGCAGTTATTTTCAGTGAAATGGAGAATTTGACACTCCATTTCTCAGCAGGCACTGCTATTCCTGAACTAGGTTTGACTTTAATATGATTTCTTTTGCTTCAGGGAGCACAAAGCAGAGCTCCACCAGCTGATGAACTGCAGTCTGGCAGGGCAGAGCTGGAGAAGCACTGCAAACACTCTTGAGGGTCCCTTCTGCAAATCTCTAAATGTATTTAAGAGCAGATCTATTTATTCCTCCTTTTAGGGGCATCTACGAGTGCACCAGCTGTAACAGCAGTAACTGCTCAAACACCTCTGCCAGAATCATATGTCTGATCATGAGGTTACAATCACAGTCACTCTTGGTTATGTAGTACACCTAATGGGGCATCTTCAAGTTGATTCATCCTTCAAGGAGTGCACAATGATCTAAAATAGTGCAGTTGTCAACTTTATCATGTCAGGAACATGGTTGCTCATCAGAAGACACGAAGCTGAGGGAGATGTTTGCTGCCCAGCATTTAAAAAACTTGAAATTTTCATTCCAGATTTTAAATGAGTTAATCACAGTGCTGTTTCCCTGACAATATGGTTAAGGCTGGCTGTCTCCCAACAGGATAAAGGATTATCTTTGTTTCCATAGATGTAAGTGTTTTCAATGACCATAACGAACTTGTTCCTGGTTGAAACTTTTAGTATCACAGCTTTCTGAAGGGATAAAAACCCCCAGCGCTTCATTTCTTCTGGCATCAGAGACCTTGCAGTGAGTCCTTCCCAAACAGTGAGCCCACCTGCTCCAGCCCAAGCCCCAAGAGGATCTGTGCCTCTTCTCACGCTCAGAGAACTCATTTCCCAGGTAAAAAGGCTGAAAGTTGACCAAGCGCTGAAATCAATAACCAACATTAAAACCAAAGCTCCTGCAAGTTCCCACAGCTCTCCCATAGTTTCTAATCAAGCTCGGCACGCATTACAAGCAGTCAGTTATGAATAATAAATTACAGCCACGTTCACAGAGCTTTGTGTATCTGCTCTCCCAGAACAGCTCCGGTCTCGGGCACGGCCTCGCCCTCCGGCAGTGCGGAGCCGAGCTCCTGCGTTGAGATAAAGGCATCTGTGTGTGTGCAGACCCTGGCTGCGGGATGCGGGTGCCCGGTGTTTGGGCCCGGGGCAGCTCCGGGGGCCGCACACGCTCAGGCCGAACCCACAGCCGCGGCCTAAGGCGGGATGTCCCTCCAGGAGCCCCGGGCCGGGCTGTGGCGGCAGCGGGCAGCCGTAACCACCGTGCCGGGCCCCAGGGCCGCGATACACATGTAGAAAGCCGAAAAGAAAGCTCAATGAGCTGCCTTGAGCTCCCCGCGGCCGGCGGAAGTGACGGCGGGCGGGCGGAAGCGGCGCCCGGGGAGGGCGGAGGTGCCGGGGAGCGGCGCGGAGCCGGCGCAGGTGAGTGGCGGCCTGGGCTGCCCAGAGCAGCGGCCCAGCGTGGCAGCGTTTGCCTCAAAGCTTAAACGCTGCTGCTGGAAGGCATTTGGGAGAGCATTGTGGAGCTCCGTTTCTCTGTAAACGCCGTTCGCTGTGACAAACTAGTGCGCACTGGTGCTTAGGGTCCCTCACTGTCATAAGTGACCTTCCTGACCAGGCTCACACTTGGACTACAGTTGGTTGATTCAGAATCTTGACCTTCGAAGAAATCTGTGGCTTTATTGCCTTCAGTGCTCTTGTGTTTTCTTTTAGTCTGACTGAGATCTCTCGGCCCAACCACGCCTGAAAAACTTCCTGCAGAGCTGGTGGATTTTTCAGACAGTGTCCACTGCAGGTCCAGACCGTGACAGAAAACTCTTTTGTGAGACTTTTCATATAGACAGGGTGTACAGCAGCAGATGATAGTGTGGCCACATAACAGTCTATATGTTGTGCAGTATGGAAGTGCTCATGGACCTTGGAGAGCATTTCTGATCCCTCACCTGTGTTCCTAGGACAGTATCTCAGTGTGTTGCCTGTGCTGGTGGTCCCTCTGGTCAAACAGATGGTGAATGGTGAGCTGTTAAGCAGCGAGCTGCAAGGCTGGAGGGAGCCAGGCTGCAGGATCCTGGGGTTAGTGCTGATCCTCAGGAGTTGGTTAGTTGTCCTGTGCGTTTGCTCTGAGCTCTGGTGGGTAGGAATGAGGACTCCTGACAGCCAAGGGGGTGTTGGTGATGTGCTGCGATGGCTTCCATGGGACATGGGAAAAGGTGGCCTGAGAAGAAAGCAGCGTGTTTTCCCTACATTCGTTCTGTCTGCAGCTCCCACGTGTATTGAGGCAAAGCCTTTGAGGAAAGGGTTCCTGGAAGAACGTCCAAGGTCATTAAGAATGGCTACTTAGTTGTCTCCTTGTGCTTCTGACAGTTTCCCAGAGAAACAAAGGCAGTTTGAAGGCGTGCTGTATATCTGAAGTGTTTTGGTAGGGAGAGACTTGGACAAGTTTATGTAGAGCTGTGTGTGGAGGAGGCTCCTTGCAGAGAGCTAAGCAGCAGCCTTTGCTTCCAAGTGTGTGTTTTGTGTCTGTTAAAGCAGGCATCCTCCTCTTTTGGGCTTTGAAGCCTGTGATGACAGGGCAGGGAACACTTGGCTTGGGATATGTGTTCCTCTCCTTATGGATATCAAAGAGGGTCCAAGCAAGAGAAGTCTGGCTGTGGGAGCCCCGTTGTGGCAGCAAGCTCCATAAATAAACAGCAAGTAGGTGTGTGCTTATGCTAGGTATACACAAAAAACAGAAGGAGCTGTCTGTGGAGGTTTCAGTTTTTGCTATGCAGTTGCAAGGGGAGTGGGCTGGAAGGGAGCGTTTCTGCATTCCCAGCATCAGTCAGAGCCACAGTGAGATCCCAGGTGTTTTTGTCTTAGTCCCTTCCCTGACAGTAGCAGGGTGCTCCTTCCTGCCTTCCTGCCCTGAAGGGGCCTTTGGTTGATGGTTTTACACCAATGCCTTGCATAAAACCAATAAACAAATGTAAAACATCCCGACTCCCTTTTTTTATCTTAGAACTAAGAGCATCTCACTTAACCAGCCTTGGTCAAGAATGAGATCCCTGAAAACAGTATAAATATTCCAAGTGTAGGTCATAAATTCTACAGGCAATAACTCTTGTGTCTGAGCATCTTTCCCACAAGGTTTCTCCCCACATATTTTACAATCAATTATGGTAATAGCGTAAGAGAAACCATGACTTCAGGGCAGTGGCTGTGCCTGCACAATGATTGAACTCTGTTTTTGTCTGAGATTGGGGCAGAGATTTACTTCCATGCTTTGCATTTTCTCATGTATTCTGCCTATTGCTCTGGCAGATAACTGCAGTTTTAAAAATCCAAGTCCACTTTCCTTTCCAACTTCTCCATAAATCATGCCTGAGTCCTGCTGGGCTTTTAAAAGTGGAAGAAATCAAATATGCACAAACTATTTCAACATACTGAGGGTGGGAGGGTGCCAAGTCTGCAGCATTAGTGCTGATCAGTGACTGGAATTAGCGTGAAATGTATTTGCAGTTTGCTTGCTGCCTGTAAGAAATGGATTGCTGGTCCCAGGCTCTGGGAATCAGAGGTGGGGAGCAATAGTCAACATTTCCCTGCCTGGTAGATGGGAGGTAGAATGGTTGTCTTCCTGGTGAGTGTGCACAGAGTAAAACAGTCTGTATAAATCTAACCTTGTTTCTCTACCTCAAACTGGCCTGGGCAGCAACTGAAGATGCTTGGAAATAGCACAGCTTCTGCCATTAAGGGGCCAGTGAAAGAGAATGGAAACAGGAGGTCCACATCAGGAAGAAAGACACTTTTCACTTGGGTGAGACGGAGAGCAAACAGAGTCAGGGAGTGTATTGTCCAGATCTGTGTGGACAGTCTCTTGCATCCTGCCAGGGATGTTAATGCTGGGATCTGGAGAAGATGGCATGCTCTATAGTGATGCCTATAGAGAGAACTAAAGCAGATCAATATATTCACAATATATTGGTGGCCAGCCCCAATGCCACAATAGTAGGACAAACTCAAACAGAGATAATTACTCACCCTGAAAATTTAGGTTTTCATATTTCAGGAGAAAAGATGCAACCCCCATCTTCTGAAGTAAAGCTTCTGGGAGTATGGTGGAGGGGAGGAACAGTGTGTGTTCACCCCAAAGCCTTGACTTCCCTTAAGCAAATTAAAATTCCTGGATAGAAGGAACTACAGCATGCCCTTGCCCTGCTGGTAATTTGGAAAAAACACATTTTGGCTTTCTCCATTATAGCCTGCCCTCATTGTGATTTAACATACCAGAGGATGTTAAGAGGAGAGTCATCTGTGACTGGACCTCTGTCCATGCAGAAGTCTTAAAAGTTTTGATATTTGAGCAGGTTTTAGGACCAATGCATCCAACAGATCCATTTCATATCAAATGGGGCTTTGCAATTCATGGATTATCAATGCATATGTGGCAATGTGGACCGAAGGGTTCAACTCGCCCTGTCAGGTTTTATTTGCACAGCTCTAAAGATGCAAAAAACCTTATTCAGTTTGGTAGAAGTGCCTGTGTGGCTAGTCTAGCTCTACAGGAAGCTGAAGAAGTCATATGGCAAGAGCCAATTATCCTAGCGGGACCTTTCAAGGTCTTGAAACCCGTACTGTCCAGAACCCCACGTGGTGCAGGGTTGTGCAGGGAGAAGCAGTAAGAAGGCGGTATGAACAGTTACATCATCACTGCCATATGCCTCAGATAGAGGACAGAGCACCCACAGTGCTCCAAATACAGGAATTGCCTGGCAGTCTAATGGACCTGGAGCCTCCCTTCTTATATAAAACCTACCCCTCAAGTTGAGCCCCACCTGAAAAGTGTGTGGTTCACTGAAGCGTGCTCCAAAATAGAGGGAAATATTGAGCGGTGTTCCTGCATGCTGATTCAGGGGACAGAATTGTGACAAGGGGAGAAGAAAGTGCTCAGATGGGTGAATTGGTAGCTATGTGCAGGGTGATTGTTAGAGGCTGATACTAAAGAACCAGTGTTCGTTTATACAACAGCCTATGCCGTTTTTAAGGGATGCACCAATCGGCTCCCACTTTGCAAACAAAACCAGTTTACTATTACTATTGATTTGCCAGTATGGCAGTGAGAGAAACGGGAAGACACCCTAAACTTATTAAGCAAAAGTTTTTCTCGTTGAGGTGGAACCCTGCCTGCCAGAAGAGGGATAGTCTGGCTCACCTGTTGAATAATCAGGTAGATTCACTGACCTGTGTGGCAGATATGACAGTAAAGGGAGAAGAAAAATAGAAACATCTGCTAGAGTGGTTACATGTCAAGGGAGACCATTCAGGATTTAAGGATCTTTTTAAGGGAGCTGGTAACACAGCTGTCACTTGGGAACTGTCTGACACTATCATCTCACTCTGTGGCCAGTGTTGTACGGGGCTAGAGAAACAGCAGCCCCGTACAACAGGGATGCAGGAGGCATCCCTTCACTAGTGACACAGAAAAGGCCTCTGGGAGACCTGGACTATATAGAGCCTTTCCTGGAGTCAGGATGGAAGTAATGTCAGAGCTCACTCAAGCTGAGGCAGTAGCAAGAGCAGCAGGGCACATCACTGTTAAAGGACTGAATCTGTGGTATGATTATTTGCCATGGTTCTAATCCCCCCCAGTCCAACAGTAGTCACTTTGCTGCTGGAGTGGTTCAAGAGTGGGCACAGGATGAAGGAATCTGGTGGATCTTTCTCACTCCATACTATACCCAGGCAAATGAGGTTGTTGAATGCACCAGTGGACTCTTGAAGAGGAACCTGAAACATCATGAACATGAATGGGCAGGAGGGTGTCAAATGGGGTACATAGAGTCAGTAGCTGCTGGGGAGTTAAGAGGTGCCCATAAATCACAGCGTTTTGTCTTCAATCCCTACTCATGCTCCTGGAACAAAAGAAGCTAGCGAGTCTTCTCCATTACTTAGGGCAGCTGGTTTTGGCAGAATTATCAAGAGTAGGATTGGTATCCCTGACCTTAAAAAAGCCACTTGACTTGTGTGCCAGGTGGTGGATCGTTCCCTCCTTTTAATCATGTTTTGTTTTTATGCATGTATATGTTTTACAGATTATCTGAAATCCACTGCTGGACCTATGCTTTCAACTGTTGAGTGGACGGATCATTTGTGTATTTTTTAGTTTGATTTTGCTAAGCCTATTTTGCCTTCTTACTAGAGAAAAAATGGTGTGGGAAAAGTTTTTACTCTTATGTTATGGATGTATGATTTTGTCTCAAGCGACTGAGAATCAGAGTACCGAACCAAATTTAGCTTGGGAGTTGATACAAGGATTTATGCATATTTGGAATCACACAAATCAAGGAATATGTGTCAACCTTCCCAACTCTGCATCAGAGGGGTTTAGATTTATGATGATTTGGTTAAATTTTTCGGAAATATTAACGAGAGAACTGGATAATCTTAAAAAAACAGGAGGAAATGTTACCTGGGGAATGGTGGAATCCCAGTTCCTAGACCAGAAAGAAGGACAACAATGGGATGCAAATGGGACATGGGTAGAATACAAGAACGCCTTTTACCAGCTCCCACGTGATTCTACCTGGAGCCATTTATGGAATCAGACATGCTATCGGTCATTAGACACCAATCCTACCGAGACATTGCAAAATGTCACTTCTATCCCTTGCACTGTGGTACCGTGGTGGGATTCTCCTGCTGAGGGTGGGTTTTTTGAACATGAGTACAATTTACACTGGGATGCAGGATGGTGTATACAAATCCCTGATAACCCAGGAACCGCGCACCAAGTTAACCGAACAAATTATGAGTGGGCCTGGTCTCTGAAGCAAATCTTTGACCCTGTATCTACCCTACAGTGGGCTTCCAGGGTCCCCACGGGGAAAATAGTAGAATGGGAAGTGGAGAAATCAGACTGTAAGGACCATCAGACCATACTACCTAACGGAGAGAGCATCTGCTGGAAAGTGAGGAACCGTAGAAGCATTACCCAAAGTAAATCAGAGACCTCCTTTCTGAATTGTTCCCGTATATTAGATTGTACCACAGGAGCAGGTGAGCCTATAGAAACCTGGTACATCTCAGAGCTGAGAACTTTTATCCGGGACATGTGTACCTGTTGGGATTATCCCAACTATGGCTATCTAAACCAAGACACCCGGTGCAATGGGTCTTACGAGAATTCGGAGACAGCACTATCCTGCGGCATTCCCATTACGCATGGCCCTGACCAAAGGAGGGTCTGGAATTCAAGCAGCGAAGCACAGGAAGTTCCCCAAGGTGACCTGTATCAATGTTCACAAGCCCAATATCCAGCTCCACGGGGAACGGTATGGGCATGTTCAGATGGGAAAATGTATTCCCACTTGAACATGTATGATATGGCTGGACTCCAGTGTACTATTGGGTTTCCTACCATGTGTCCATCTAAAACGTTCAATTATACACTTTATCGTAACTCCAAAGCGCGGAGAGAAGTCCACGATCCAACAGATGCAAAAGGGTGGATTCGGGGGATTCAAGTCCCTGACTATTATGCCTGGGGACAAAATGTTGCTTTAGACTTAGAATCATTTTTTGTGTCCAGTGGAGTTATCCAACAGCACAAGTATGTCTTGGAGAACTTAACTAGGCAAGTCCATGTGTTAAGCAACTGGACCGGACGTTCACTCAGGGAACCAAATGTGCAGGCCCAGCAGGCATCAAAAATGGCTTTGCAGAACCGATTAGCCCTAGATATGTTGTTGTTGAAAGAGAATGGAGTGTGTGGGATGCTAAAGCTAATGGATGGAGAATGCTGTGTCACTGTCCATAACGCCACCACCACCATAGAAGAGGCACGTCAGAAGATGAAGGAGATTGCTGAACAAATGGGAGAACTGTTTCAAGCAATGGAACCAAAGGACTAGTTTGATGGACTAAGCCTGGATTGTGGATCACACATACTAAAGTGACTTGGATTTATGGGATGGGGAAGGTGGCTTGTGTGCATTGCCATTATGATACTGTGTGGATTCCTGGGTTTGGTGATAGGTCAAAAAGTCACGACAAACTGTGACGAGTTCATTATGGTTATAGCGGAAAAGAATAGAGTTTCTAGCACTGTATAATTCCATACCATTCATGTCATGGCAAGAACGTGGTTGGAGCAGGAGGAAGTCAGGGTCTGGAAGTAGAAGGGTGGCCATCTTTTGCTATGCTCGGGGATGTGGCTTTTCTGATTTGGTGCTCAAAGACAGAGCCCAGCTGAGCCATGTGGAGCCCAGGCTGCAGCTGCAGCAGCCACTGGAACTGCCTCTGGAATCTCCAAGCTCTCCAGTACCGCTCCCACAAAGTCAGGCCCAGGAAGAGGGTCCTCTGACTTGCCTCAGAACCCTGTCAGGTCCCACCAGGTTTTGCCTTGTCCCTGTTCTTCCATTGTTTTTGGTCTGAGGGGGAAACCTTAAATTGTAAGCCGTTTCAACATTCTGCTTTTGTTTTGCCATATATACCATGCTGCCTAGCACAGGGCCAGTCATCATTTTGCCTTCGTCTTGGAAAACCACACTGGCTGTGGTCTTTAGGGAGTGTTTTTGTTTGTTCAGTGGTGAATACCCTTTTGTGGGTAAAACACTCTTTTATATACTCTTTTATTAATATTGTTGTGGTTACTGCAATTTTTCAGTAAACTCTTACTCCAATTTATATTCTCTCCTAGTGTTTCCTCCGCTGCTGGAAGGGGGCAGGGGAACAGGAGCAGCTCAAGTAGGTTTAATATTCCCACTGGGTTTTAAATCAGCACAGAGCTCTAAGACGGGGATGAAGGAGACTGTTGGAACTTGTGAAAAGACTGGTGACCTTATAAAATAAAGAAATATCATAAAAAGTCTCATAAAAAAAGCTCTTACTGTGTGAGGAATATTTGAGTTCACCACCAAAGACTCCAAGACATGCACTGCTGGGGATTTCATTGCTAGAATCGCTTAGCAAATCCATGCAAGCATGTTGGCACTTATAATTTTATAGGGTAAATATGAAGACACACAAGCATGATTTATTGATAGAGCAGAAGCTATATATAGTGCCCTTAACTGTATTATTAAAAATGAAGGTAAATAATTAATGGAATGAAGGAAAGATACATACAACTCTGGCAGTTTTGATGGGTGTTTTGCAGTAATTAAAAGAGAATATATTTTATTTTTATGTTTTTCTGGCAAAAAAGATTACTTCCTCATTTCACCTGCATGCTAAGAGATGCTGTGTGTGGCCACAGAAGCTGTGCAGCCAGCGTGAGAGGAGTCAGGGAGGGAAAATGCTCATGGCTGTCTTGAATCAGAACCATAAGCAGCTGTCAGACAGTCTCAGCAGTCCTGGCACTTCACCCAAACACGTTCCAACACAAGCACTGCCACGGCCTCCCTGCCTTACTGTGCAGGTGGGAGAACTGAGCTGGGTACATGGGGTGCATGGGAAACCATTCCCAAGTTCAGCCCCAGGAAAGCCTTGAAGTGGGAGAGAGAAATCTTCTACTTGCACCACTGCATCTGCCCCACCCTCTTGTAAAACCAGTGGTGCTCTGATGCCTGGCTTGAAGATGAACAGAGATCTAGAAATTGAAGTGCTTTCAGTGGTCCTAATGGATAAAATCTGTTTCTGGCTGTAATTTTTCAGTACTGTTGCAGCTTTCAAAGGCTTTTTAAAAACCCCCAAACAGTGAAAAAATGCTTAATTTTTTTACAGCATCAGGGCACTTGTGGTTAGTCCTTCCCAAACCGTGAGCCCACCTGGTCCAGTCCCAGCACCAATGAGAATCTGTGCCTGTTTTCATGCTCAAAGGCTTCTTTTCCCAGGTCTATTATTTTTATTCATCTCACCAGTGTCTGTCGGTATCTCAAGGGAGGGTGTCAGAGGATGCTGCCAAGAAAGAGGGGAAATGATGAAGGGTCAGAAACTGATCCACAGGAAGTTCTACCTGCATTTGAAGAACTTCTTTATTATACCTGTGACCGAGCAGGTTGTCCAGAGAGGTTGTGGAATCTCCCTCACTGGAGATATTCAAGAACCTGGATGCAGTCCTGTGCCCTGTGCTCTGGGATGACCCTGCTTGAGCGAGGAGGTTGGGCCACATGAGCCACTGTGGTCCCTTCCAACCTGACTCGTTCTGGAAAAGGGCTGAAAGTTGACCAAGCGCTGAAATCAATAACCAGCATTAAAACCAAAGCTCCTGCAAGTTCCCACAGCTCTCCCATAGTTTCTAATCAAGCTCGGCACGCATTACAAGCAGTCAGTTATGAATAATAAATTACAGCCACGTTCACAGAGCTTTGTGTATCTGCTCTCCCAGAACAGCTCCGGTCTCGGGCACGGCCTCGCCCTCCGGCAGTGCGGAGCCGAGCTCCTGCGTTGAGATAAAGGCATCTGTGTGTGTGCAGACCCTGGCTGCGGGATGCGGGTGCCCGGTGTTTGGGCCCGGGGCAGCTCCGGGGGCCGCACACGCTCAGGCCGAGCTGGCGGGGCCGGGCCGGCCGGAAGTGGCGGCGGCCGGGCGGAAGCGCCGCCGGGGAGGGCGGAAGTGGCGGCGGCAGCGGCGGCGCCGCGCAGGTGAGTGGCGGCCGGGCTGTGGCGGCAGCGGGGCCTCTCCTGCCGCGGGAACCCCGCGCGTGGCCGGCAGGGTGTAGCCGGCAGGGGCCCAGCACTTCGCCTTTACCCTGGTGTAATGAGGAGCGCGGCTGCGGGCGCCGCGCGGCCCCCGGTGCAGTGGCCGTGCCCGCCGCACAGGGAGATGCTGCGGGATCTGTGCCGCTGTGCGCCTCCCTCTCCCCCCCTGCCCCCCGTCAGAGAGGCCTTTCCAGGCCGAGTCTCCGTCGCCTGTTTAAGACTTGATTCAGAGTCGTTTGTGAAAATCCCTGAGGGCTGGGAACGCGGTGGGAACGGTGGGGCGCAGCAGCTTTTCAGTGTGTTAATAGCAGCTTGTTTTTCATTTTATTTTGCGCTATTCTGGTTTCTGTTTATTGCAGAGACTCTCGCGACAAGCTGGGACAGCAGCGTTTCTATCGGCAGGGTGTTGTGTGTGTGCCGACAGGCAGAGTCACAGTCAATGAGTCTTGTGTGACCAGCATGAGATGTGGAGCTTCTTTGAGGAGAATTTCTTGCATCTGTTGACTCTTGTGGCTGGGGTTTTTCATTTGGGAGGAGTCTTTCCCGTGTCTGCCTTCTCTGTAGCAAGCAAAAGTGTCGAGAAGACTGTTGGCCATTACAGCATTGTGTGCTGAAAGTATTTTTGTGACAGAGCAGAGAATGCACATCACCATTTTGCAAAGGAGACAATAATCCTAAGAGAGGCTTTCATTGCCTGCTGATCTCAGGTGGGGAAACTGCATTTTTCCACTGGCTGCTGGGCTGCCCAGGAGAGTCTGACGTTTGACTCTCTGCTTCTCTTTTTAAATTCTTACCACAACCAACAAGGTCTGAAGAAAGAGGTTAATTTGAGGCTCTAATTGTGACAGGACAACCTTGTATTCCTCTTTCACCCAGATCTGATAACTTTATCAAAACAATGCAAAATTCTAGAGTTGAGAATGGGTAAAAAGGCTTTGTCCAGGATTCACAAATGACAGTAGCAGTCACAGATGACTTTTTTGCTTCAACATATACATAATTTCTCTTTTGATTGTATCTGGTTCAAAGATGCTACTGTCTCCCTTTGCATGTTGGACTCTGCTGCTGTGGAAGAAAAATGCACTGTAAAGGCAGATGAACCAGAAGAAATTAAAAAGTCTACCAGTGTTGGATTTTATCAAGTAAGATGATAGTGTATTCACACAGCAATCACTATGTTGTGGAGTGCAAAGGTGCTCGTAGTCCTTGGACAGCATTTCTGATCCCTCACCTGTGTTCCTAGGACAATATCTCAGTGTGTTGCCTATGCTGGTGGTCCCTCTGGTCAAACAGATGGTGAATGGTGAGCTGTTAAGCAGCGAGCTGCAAGGCTGGAGGGAACCAGGCTGCAGGATCCTGGGGTTAGTGCTGATCCTCAGGAGTTGGTTAGTTGTCCTGTGCGTTTGCTCTGAGCTCTGGTGGGTAGGAATGAGGACTCCTGACAGCCAAGGGGGTGTTGGTGATGTGCTGCGATGGCTTCCATGGGACATGGGAAAAGGTGGCCTGAGAAGAAAGCAGCGTGTTTTCCCTACATTCGTTCTGTCTGCAGCTCCCACGTGTATTGAGGCAAAGCCTTTGAGGAAAGGGTTCCTGGAAGAACGTCCAAGGTCATTAAGAATGGCTACTTAGTTGTCTCCTTGTGCTTCTGACAGTTTCCCAGAGAAACAAAGGCAGTTTGAAGGCGTGCTGTATATCTGAAGTGTTTTGGTAGGGAGAGACTTGGACAAGTTTATGTAGAGCTGTGTGTGGAGGAGGCTCCTTGCAGAGAGCAAAGCAGCAGCCTTTGCTTCCAAGTGTGTGTTTTGTGTCTGTTAAAGCAGGCATCCTCCTCTTTTGGGCTTTGAAGCCTGTGATGACAGGGCAGGGAACACTTGGCTTGGGATACGTGTTCCTCTCCTTATGGATATCAAAGAGGGTCCAAGCAAGAGAAGTCTGGCTGTGGGAGCCTTGTTGTGGCAGCAAGCTCCATAAATAAACAGCAAGTAGGTGTGGGCTTATGCTAGGAGTACAGTGACATGTATTTGCAAACAGTGTACTTGCTGCCTGTAAGAAATGGATTGCTGGTCCCAGGCTCTGGGAATCAGAGGTGGGGAGCAATAGTGACCAATATTTTCCTGTCTGGTAGATGGAAGGTGCGGTAGTTGTCTTCCTGGTGAGTTGTCATGTGCACAGAGTAAAACAGTCTGTATAAATCTAACCTTGTTTCTCAACCTCAAACTGGCCTGGGCAGCAACTGAAGAAATGTTCTTGGAAATAGCACAGCTTCTGCCAGTAAGGGGCCAGTGAACGAGAACGGAAACAGGAGGTCCACATCAGGAAGAAAGACATTTTTCACTTGGGAGATCTGAGTGAGAAGGAGAGCAAACAGAGTCAGGGAGTGTATTGTCCAGATCTGTGTGGACAGTCTCTTGCATCCAAGAGAAGCAAGATTAACATCCAGGGATGTTAATGCTGGGATCTGGAAAAGATGGTATGCTGGAGGGGGAGGTTTCTGTGATGCTGTGCCTCAGAGATTCTTGGTTGACGCTGATAATTGAGGAAGTCAAATCTGTTGTCTTGGACAAGATGTTACTCTGACTTTGTAAATCTCAGGCCATGTTGTATGCATTCTGATATTGATGCTCTTTTTGTCTGTCTTTTTGCTGACTGGATGCCATTCTGCTCCTAGCTGGCTGATAGAACTCATGCAGGCTTGTTGAGCAGTCTTTTGTTCAGCAATGAAGAACAGACTTTCATTCATGTGGGACTCCCATTTAAGTGTTTGTGTTTAGGTGATCCTGAAGTAGGGGATCTGTAGTATTTACAGAAACACAAGGGTGGGACAAAAATGAGTTTTCCCTTGCTGTCCCCATCCTGTCTCCAGGAAATCCAGTTCTGTTACCAGTTTTCCATGTGTTCGAGTCCTGTGTGAAAAGCACGTGTGGCTGGGCTGCAAGAGAGACGGCAGGATGTTGTCGAGACCAAAGCCTGGGGAGTCCGAGGCAGACCTGCTGCGCTTCCAGAACCAGTTCCTGGCAGCCAGAGCTTGTCCTGCAGTGAAGATTGTGAAGAAGGCAGACAAGAGGAAAGGGAAGGAAGGGAGCACAGATGCTGAGAGACCACCGCTACAGGATGACAGCAAAGATGTGGTCATGTTGGATGGTAAATTCATTTGTTTCTTTGAGTTACTAAGATTCTCTCTGTTTCTCAACCCAACATTGCTTTTCCCTTGCATTTGTGCCCTTCTTGCAGTATTATTTATTCCTTAGCCTTGGAAATTGGCTTGCCCAGTGTTACTAGCATCCAGTAAAACCACCTTTGGTGCCTTAGTCCACATTTATCGGCTGTCTGTGTTACCTTGCCAGCAAGAGGTGTTTTCTGTAATTTGTACTGTTTGGACACTCACTGCTTATTTTGCCAGCTATCCAGACCCAGTGTCTTTGAGATTTACCTCTCCTAGCAGCTTCAGTTTTCAGCCAGCAGATCTGGCTTGCTTTTGTTTTTTCTGTCAATAGTAGCTGTAACACTTTTGTCATGTGCTTGATCTCAGAAGCACAAGGTGCTTTTTAAAATGTTTTGTGATACTTTGTACCAGGTAGAGAAAATATAATGTTTGTTGTAGATGGAAAGGAGTTTGTTCACGATCATACAAATCCTTCACTATAAACAGTTTTCAGCAGAAATGTGGTTTTTTATGCCTCAACACAACCTGCAAGGACAATATTTGTTTCTGTATAGCTTTGCTTCTTCCCTTAATACTTGCAGTCAGACCTCAGTACCCTTCCCTGCTTATGGAGCTCTTTGACAAGATCTTGTGCCAGTACATAAATAGAATCTTCAAGCATGTTTCTCTCCACCACACACTTGAAGTTAGAGACAGGGAACTCTTAATTGTCTTATTGCTTCCTTATCTTTATTTCTTATCACAATAATAAAAGGTGCTATTAGTAGGCCTTGGTCTGGTACCTATTGCACAGTTGTTATACAGCAATAACTTGACTATTCTTTTTTTTCTTCTATTGCTTCCCCTCCTCAGGTTTTCCTGATACTCTCCCTACTCTAACTCCAGCTCCTCCAAAAAAGTCCAAAAGTGCTAGTGTCCACTTTGAGGATGAAGATCCAGAGGAAAGATTGGAGAGTCATGATCGACACATTACAGCTGTCTTCAGCAAAATTATTGTATGTCTGTTTTTTGTGTGATTATCTAGTGTTTATTTGAATGCTGTGAACTAAGCAGGGATGAAGGGCTCTGTGGCTGCTTTTTATTTGTGCAGTGTAATGAAGCAGAACTGTAGACCAGTTTCCTGGAGCACCTTGAAAGTAAAAAGCTCTTTGGGTGTATTTTGGCTCTCAGTTAAATATAGATTCAGATCTGCCTTCCATGCCTGACTGCCTACAGGTCACACTGATTGTATGCAGGCATGTGCTGTAGTGTGGATTTGGGTGAGTTTCTGGACTCTGCTGGGGATGTTCTCCTTGCTTTGCACTGGTCTAGGTTTTCCTTTATCTAATTCTCTGAGTGATGCGTGGAGTTTGGCAGCCCAGTCTTTTGGAAAAGAGCCTCACTTTGTCTCTAAATAAGCACAAGGTATGCTGGACCTGATGGTGATGTGCACTTCAGAGCTGAGAGATTCTGAGCCTGCTCTCAGTTAAATGATACAAACATGTCTGGCTGTCACAATGGTTTTACAGGGTTTGAATGTTTTTCTTCAGGAACGAGATACAAGTGCACAAGCAGTGACCATGCCAGTGCCCACGGGAGACCCCTTTCCAAGGACATTTCACCGCTCTGAGATAAAAAGTGAGGTAAGATTAAGAGCAGATGTTTTATGCTACCTTCATTAACAATTAAACTTTCTCCCATTAAAGCCTAACGGTTAGTGGGGCTTGGTAGGGCTCAGAATAACCAACTTGGTAGGCTGGAGATTATGAACTAGCTCAACATGTCTGTGACATTGCCACCTGGGTGAAGGAGAAAGTTCTTTTACCAAGCTGCCGTCAAGTAGCTACTCCATACCCTGCAGTTAAGTAACATTGGAATCTTCTTGGTTTATCTTTCTTCAGCTAGGGTGGATCAAATCTGCAATGCTGTAATAGAATTGATCCTGTTCTGAGTGTTTTTCTCTGAGGAGCAATCTCTGTTAATTTGTCCATCAGGTTCTTATCAAAGTTGCACCTGATTTCTCCTGGCATAACATTGAGTATGGTTGCTCGGGTTATCTTTTGCAGCTTTTTTGATTTTGACATAATTTTTTTCTGAGGCTGTAAAACTGGAAGCTGTGGTTGCTATTATCAGTCGTTGCTGTAGTAGCAAGAACTGCTAGCTGAGTGGGAGTCAGATTCTGGGAATTGATACGTGACTGACAGCTGTGGCTGCTTTGAGGAGGTAGCTTATTTTGAAGGACAGCTTTTTTGAAAGGCAAGAGTAATATTTTTTAAACTACCAGTTTTGTTTGCACTGATGCAGAAGTGCACAAAGCAGCTACCAAATGTTCAGACTGCCTTTTAAGCTTCTTCTCTGGACTGCGGACGTGCAAGAGATTTTTGCTTAGTCTCCTTTGGATTTCCTGTGCATCCCCTGTGCAAGGCTGTTCAGAGCCATGCCCTTCATTACCTAGGCAAGCAACACAGTAATTTAGCTGGGATTATTTTAGCTCTACTTGCCCACTTCTTACTGTGTAAATCACTTCACCCTGCTGCTCACTACTCACCTTGTAAGAAGCCTGTTCCAAGCATGTGGTGAGTGCAGTGAAGTACAGCCCCATTTATACTCAGAAATCCAAGGATTCAGCTATGCAGGGCTTCGAAACAGCAGGAAAGCTGGAGCTATTGTGTTTGGTGACATTTTAGGTGTATTTTCCTTGCTTGAATTCGCTTTTAATTAATCATTTTCCTTCTCTAGGTGCCAAAAACATCCATGTCTTTGTCTCTCTATCATAGCAGTAAACTGTGTGTTAAGAAAGTCATATGCACAGAAGAGGGCAGGTGACTGCCAGCAGCCTCCCTGTATCATGTCTCAAACTCTGATCTGAGGGTGTCTTTAGGATCAGATCTGAACATTTGTTAGTGGCAGGTGTGCAGGGAGACTGGAGAAAAAAGCGGACACGTGGTTTCCCCGTTTGCAGGTGCAGCTGGGATCTGGAAGAAAAAGCATCTTTGCACAGAAGATGGCAGCGAAAAGAGCTGCTGAAAAGGCAGCGACAGCTCCCTCTGCTGCCGAGTGCGTGCAAGTGAGATCAGCTGCTCCGGATGCCTTGGATCCTGTGGGATCCGCGGGAGAGCCACCTCTCTTCAGCATCAGGGATGGTAAGTGGAGAAGGTTCTGCTTAGCCAGCCGACCTATTTGCATAGCCTTACTAACCATAACGTCAGCGCACCGTATTTTTAAATTAGGGTAGCACTGTTGTCCTCAGTATAGGAATCTCAAGGTCAGCTGGAATGTCTGTATTGTGGCAATGATTTGAAATGGTCCGAGATGCAAACTAAAAATTCTAAGGAGAAAATTCTGAGATGAGTTCTAAAAATTGAGTTAGCTTTCTCACTGGTTTCCTTTTTGCTTCACACAGGGAAGTAGATTTATTTTTCCAGGTTCTTTCCTTCTTTTCCTTTCTGTTTGTTATATGTGAATTTTTCCTTGTTTCATCACCAATTTCCACAATTTTAGGAAGAGGGTAGTTCTGTGTTGAACACATTTGAGACCACTGTGATGTGGGTTCTCACTCCTACTGAAATGTTTGAAAGCTCAGTTTTCCATCACCAGATCTGCTGCCATGAGACTGTGGCTTTGCACCATCAGGAATGCTGTAAGGCAGTGCTGATGAGTCAGTGCCACCTCCAGCAGTTACTTGTCTGACAGCAACGTGACAAGGAAAGATGAAGCCAGTCCAACTGTTAGCAACATCTCCAGGCTTTTTTTCATTTGTGTTGTCTGGGGCAGTTCAGTTTGCTTAGGACCACTCTGTGTCTGGGTTTTGCCCTGACACCCTCTTTTTCACATTGAAATAGAGACCAGACATCATTTGAAGATTATCACCATTTGGCTAAGGTTTGTGTCAGCCCTGCCCCCATCAGAGAATTGGTAAGAGAACTGCCAAGTGTGCTGTGCTGTGTGTGCACAAATCCACCATCCAGCTCACTATACTGTGTTTACTGCATGTCCTATTACAATTGGACATGTATAATTCTGTCTGAGAAAGCTGAAAAGGAAATAGAGCAGCCTTATAACTGTCATCCTTTTGAACATGTAAGCTTCTAAAATGTAATAGCATGACAGATTACAAAATGGCTTGGCCTCTTCAGCCAAACTGTTGTGGCAGGATCACTAGAAGCAAGAGAAGAGGAGGAGCTTAATTTTTTGTAGTAACAACATGCTTGTCCATTGTAACCTTCGGTTTAATTGCTGGTGGTGAGAAGCTTACTGAAACTTTTGCCAGGTCACCCTGTCTTATCTCTTTCTGCTCAGTATGCAAAACAACTGTGGAAGTGACACCAAATCTTCCTGGTGTTATGTTGAGAGTCATTGCTGCTGTTTAAACAGGGATTTGATGCTTTCAGGGCTGGCTGATTTAGGGGCATAGGGATGGTCCAAGTCCATGGAGCATGGGAATAAAACATAAGCAGTAAAGTCACAAAGTCAGGCCCTTGTATAGTGGGTTACAGGAGAGCTGGAGGGTCTCACACTGACCAAAGGAGCATGTTATCTGGTGCTATGGTTAAATCAAATGAACATTTAAAATGGATTTAGATCAGATGATAAAGGGGATTCAGTTTTGTTCAGAATAGGAAGGATGACCCTTGCTGTAACTTCTAATATGTTTAACCCTTGAAGGTGAGTACAGGACATTGTTAGAAGCAAGCACGCCTGTGTTTGGGAATTGATCCTGTATCACTCTGGAAGCTAGTTTACCTAGTAAAATTTTTTGTCTTACTCAGCAGATATTTGCTAGGTCATGGTTCAGCTGACATATGAATGTGGATTCAGGCATTCTTGGGAAGAAAAAGAAGCTAGTATTCATTAGCTTGGAAGAATGCTTTGATGCATCAGTTGTGAATTATGGTCCAATTTACCTTTTTGTGCTCTTGCTTTACATTAAAGAAATGTAATTCCTTTCCCCTGACATTCCTCCTCAAGCTCCCAAAGAAACAATCTGGTAATGAACGTCAACATGTTTGTTGTGACATGGGATGAAAGCACAAATGTTTTAGTTTTGTTTGAAGCTAAACTGAACTTCTTTACTCCTATTCTAACTTTACTACCAAGGTAAAAAAAAAACCAAAACCACAAAAGGAGAAATTATGCAAGCCTGTTGATGACAGAATTGCGATTTATTCATGATGCTGTAGACACAGACCGCTAACTGCTTTCTCTACTGCTTCTTATAGATAAAGATGGTGACTTTTTGACCTCTCAGCGTCCTTGTCTCATAACGGGAGAGGGTCTTGGAAGCCAAAAGAGTGAGCAGGAGGCTCAAGCTATTCACAAAGAGAACTTGGAGAAGCTGCAGTCCATGTCTGAAGAAGAGATCCTGCAGGAGCAGGCGAAGCTTCTGGCTCAGCTGGGTATGTGTTTCCCAGGGTCAGCTCTGGAATTGAGGCAATTTATTGAATGTGTAGGTGTCCTGAAGTCTTAGCAAATTCACCGGTCAATGATAGGAACTTGGAATTCCTGCTCATTCCATATGTGGATAATCTTGCTTCCATGTCATGTCAGTAGCTTATGAGTAAGAACTAAGTGTGAAGAAATTAAAGTGTTTATTTTCAGTGAGGATTGGTTTGGCTTAAGTCTTTCTTGTCACCCCCCTGCTGTGGGTTAAGATGATCTGTGCACTTTATTGCCTTGCATTCCATATATGTGGTTGCACATAAATGTTTAATGCCCTAAAATATAATTCTCTGAAGCTGATAAGAAAGCAGTGTCATAGCAATGCTGAGGTGAGAGAGAACCCTTGGTCTTCCCCTCCAAAATACCTAAAACTTAGGCCAGAACTGTCAGTACCCGGATAGGGAGAACATATGGACATGTGGGAGATTTCACTTCAAACCTATACTTATAGAGCAGAAAAACTTGCAATTAGCCATGACTTTTTGAAAAACTGTTTTAATGATCAGGCTGTTGGGTATGGGGATATTCTGGCAGGGGTCTGGTCTCTGGTTTGGACCCCTGTCCACAGTGGTGCCCTGGGAATGCCTATCGCTGGCAGCTGATGACAAGGTAGAGAACACTGAATGTGGTATGTTTGACAAGACTTTGTGTGATTTGGGGCACTGCAATACTTGTTGGCCTTGATTTGATGAATTTATATGCTCAGGAAGAGCAGATGTACAGATGTAGGTGGCAGACAAGGATTTTTTTAAATTCTCATGATTTTAGGTCCTCTAGCATCAAATTTAGATGTGAGCAACATTTTAGATGCATAAGTCTCTTGTGGGTTCAGCTTAAAGATCACATTAATTATCTTGACTTCATTGCAAACAAAATGGGTAACTGAAAAGGTGGCAAAGGAACTACACAAAAATAATTGCAGCCAGATTGTTTAGGTACAGCCTTCATTCAGACACCTGAGTATTTTGTTTGGCTTCATTGCTTGTAACAATGGCATGTGTATGAAAAATACCCTGATTACGTACTTGCTTCTTGTGATTTGTGATCTTTGCTCCTTGGCCCCACCACTCTGTCCTTTGGGATATTAGTAAAGTGAATACTCAGGGAATTTAAAAAGGATGGGATGTATTTTAAGTATTTTTGAACAATATTTGCTAAAGCAATGTATTTTTTTATATGCCTTATAGATTACAATTGTAGATATTTTAGTCCTTTGAGGCTTTAAAGAAACTGGGCGTAATTTTGGAATTCCTGGAATATCTGTGGGTAGAGAATTATGCTAAACTAAATTGCTGACTTAGAAATGAATTTAGAAACTGGACAGACACAGAGCTGTGAATTAAGGAGGCTTTTTCTCCATATTCAGGAGTGTGATTGATTTGTGCATGTTAAATGCTGTCCAGTCCTGAATGAACTTCTTAGTTACGAAGCAGATGATGCTCCACAGTGTGAAGTATGAGAATGAGTACACAGTTCTGTGCTGGGCAGTGTCTTCTTGTTTGTACTGTGCTGGTTTTGTTCATGGAGACTCTGGACAGAAGTAAGCTTAGTTTCTGACATACTATGCACAGATTGACATGTGTGACTTTTTTGTCACTGTGTGAAATGATGAAATAAGGAATACAGTCTTTCCTTGCTGTGTACAGTGAAGTGCAAGAAAGTGAGAGCTCTGCTTGCATTCAGAGAAAATAGAAATACTTTAATGAGACTGGGCTGAATACCTGCTCTTCACCAAGGACAGTTTAAACTGCATCATTGAGGAGAATGTGCAGCAATCATGAGTGTGGGATAGATGTTTCAGAGACATGGGAGTCATTTTTGAGATGACTTATCTCAGGTACAGAGCATTTCTCAGCTGCCTTTCCTTTGTCCTCCAAAGAATAAATAACCACTGTAGGTGTTATGATCTACTTTATATATCTCTGACACTGCTTACTGGAGTATTCCTGTACCTTGTTGAGGCACAATGCACAATCTCTCACTGTTCACCTCTGGCATAACCCAACACCATCTTCTAGAGAAGAGTATTCAGAGACAGTGCACTCCATCCAAAATTATGTGGCGTATCTGTAGCAGATCTGAAAGTAAAATGATGATCTTAGAGCCATATGAACATAATGTATTCTTCAAAATGTATCTACCTCCCAAATGTTTCTCTTCAAAGCATGAACAGAATGGCTGTGTCTTTCTTCTGGGTGTTGTCAGACCATAATTGGAATGGGGAGTCAGTTCAGATCAAAGGTCACCTTGTAACATAATATCTGAGCTATGACTTGCAGTTCTACTGCAATTCAATAAAGATCAGGTAATTATTTTTGAGGTGTCTGTGGTGTATTTTTGTCGTGTTCAGATTGATGCCACTGAGTAGGGACTGCAGACCAGAATTCTCTCCACAGTGAATAGTTTTGTTTAGATGTCCCATTCGAGTGACAGTGGGGGAAAAAGAAGCAATTATCTTTATTTGTAAGCTGGGAAAACAGAGTTTTCGTGGTTGCTTTACCCTGAAAGACATTTGTCAGTTCTGTCTCTGGTGTCTCCTCACCAGTCAGTTACTCCCACATTTTATGTGCCTAAGAGGTCATAAAGTGGAGTGCCTCACTTTGAAGAGAAGTGACAGCTGGTAAGAGGAAGAGGACATGTAGAAAAGACTGAAACATAAATAGCAGGAGCTATAGGCAAATGAAGTATTTTGAGACTTTCTGTCACGTCTCTGTCTGTCTCTTTGTCAATACTTGCAGATCCCAGTTTAGTTGCTTTCTTGAAATCACAACGTGGTAACAATGAAGGCCAGAAAAAGGAATTAAAAATGGAACTGAACAGACCGGAGGAGTTTTTGGAATCTCTGCCTGTGGCGCAGCATGGTGTAAGATCATCTCTTTCCATGCAGGAGTCAGATATGGAAGAACATGCAAGGAAGGAAGAAAATACGAAGGTAGAAATCATGGGTAAGAAACAAAGTGCTTGTTGTTAATTTTCTGAACAGAAATATAAGATTTGTATGGTGTTTACATCAATCTACATTGGATTGTTGGGCTACTTTGTAGTGATCCAAATCTGAATTTTATGTGATATTTAAAAAATGCGTATTTTGGTTTCAAAAAAGAACATCTCTAGATGGGCTTCACAGATTAGAAGGGTGGTACACTATGTAATGGAAATGACCTGTTCATTGGGAGGTTTTGCTTTCTGAAATTTTTTCTAAGGCCTCTGAAGGGAAAATGTGTGTTAAACTAGGCATCATTGCTCTTCTGTTCAGTCATGTGAACAAGGAAACAGAAGAGTGTAGTAGAGAGATTCAGCTGGTGCCTGAATAACTTCTTTTAGCTGGTACTGGTTGAGGACAAGACAGTGTTGGGTAGGTAAAGGTTAGCAATTTGTTCACAGGATAGCACAGAGATGGCAATAACTCTCCCTCAGGGAAATTGTGCATACATGTCTCAGCATGACACTGCTCCTAATGGCCCCACTCTGTGTCTTGTATCTCAGAACCCACCCAGGGATTTTCACAGGATAGAGTTACTTTCTTTGTGCTTTGGATGGAGGGGGAAGTATTAAGGTGTAGAATGTCCTGCTTTTTGTGAAGCGCTACAGAGCTATTGCCTCTTATGACAGAACACTTTAATGCTCAATGTTTGCCTGTATGAGGAGAAAGTTGCTGTATCTCAAATAGCTAGAGCAACTCCACACATTCTTAAAGCAGAGAAAGGAAGAGTTTTACCTTTAGGTTCCTGCTCTTATTGTTGCTTTCCTCACTGCATTTTTTCTTTAGCAATTTCTTTTTCTCTGTTGTGATTTTTAAGCTTCTGTTGTAATTTTCTCCACATTTTTGTTCCTAACATACTTGTCTTACAATTTCGTGTCAATTTTTGCCTTTCTCCATCTCCTGATCCTCTTTTCTAATGCATCCTTTGTGTTCCATTGTAACCTGGAGACTGATTAAAGAAGTCTCTGAATCACTTTGGGATTTCAGCTTGATGTTTGCAAGAGATAGCAAGCATTTACCATTTTATTGCTGAGAGGGATGAGTCTGTCAGTGTATATATGTGTGTACATGTGCAGGAGAAGTAAAGCTCAGCCTCTTTTTGAGGAAGACACTTCACTGAACAGTCCTTTTGCAGTTTTTCCCCAAGTTTTACTTTTCCACAAATCCATCTTAATCAGAAGGACTATTTTTAGTTCTTTTTAGTCCCAGAAAACAAGTGAGTGTACAAGTAGCACCAGGTCAAGTGGCATCTTTTCATCTCCTGGGAGCAATAGAAGTGTGTTGCTCAGCTTGTAATGGTAATAATAGTAATGCTCTTGGGAATAAATCAGTGTTTAAAACATTGTGTGCTGACATCTTTTGCATTCTATAGAAGACAGCACAGAAGAAAAGAGGAATTTTCCCAGGATATTTGAAACAACAAAGAAAAGGTGAACTGAAACACAGTTAAAAAAGCAAGGGAAGCTTTTCTAGTTTTCTTAGTTTGTGCCTGCAGCCCATCTTGGCCAATAGGAGATGTAAAAATTAATTTGACATTAGCACTTACTGTTGGAATTTTAGCATCTGTTTATACTCAGAAGTAAAGGCAGAAGTAAAGAAGCGAATAGCCCAGCAGAAATGGTTGTGCTGAATTTCCGGTGATGAGACAAAGCAGTAAGATTGCTCAAAAGTCAAACCTGCCTCTCTAATGACATAAAAGGCTACTGTTTATTAGAAACAAGATGGTGAAACCTTTATCCAGCAACTTGTAACCTTATCAAATGGAAAAGTTAATTCTGTCACTGAGAAAAAAAGGGAAGCAAAGCAAAAAGTGAAGAGGTTGAGTGGTAGCCTTTAATGTAACCCAGGTCTGAAAAAGTTCAGTGCAAATGTTGTGTTCACGCTGCCAGCTTGTGCTTCTGTAAAAGGATTTATCAGTACCAGTCTGCTGATACCTTGAAATATATATCCATCTTTTCTTGTTGACACCATCATTGTACTAAGGGCTGCTAATAACATGCTTAATCTTTTTCAAAGAATGATTAGCTCAACCCTGTCAATTTGGTGATTAATAGAGAGAAAACATTTTGTTAAATTACAAATGTCCATATATTTTGTTTTTCTACTGATTTTATTTCCTCTCATGTTGCATCTACCACCCACAAACATTCTACTTGCGTACATTTCAGATGCTTTTTCCTTCCTTCAATTAAAATACATGCTGAGCCTTTGGCTGAAATTCTGCAGAACAGCTTTCTGGCTGAGTGAGATAACTCTGTGCTTGGTTCCTTGCCTGATTCAGTACCACATTGATCATAAGGGTGAAGCTTCTTTCTGGAGAGGATGAGTGCCCTTCTTGAAAGTTTATCTGCTAATTAGAAGAAAGTAAAAGGTTAGGTTTCAGGCCAGTTATCAGCAGGAAAAGATCTGATGAAAGAAGAGCATCTCAGTGGGACTTGTTCCTTGCAAGAGAAGACCAGAGTACTAGGATTAATAGCTGCAATGCAGATGAGTTCTGGGCTGCTCCAGCAGGAGTGATGCAAATGCTTTCCATGCCCTTAGACTGCCTGTTACCGTCCTTGCATGTGCTTTCTTTTGACATAGTAAAGATTTCTTAGCTCATCTCGTTCTGGTTTGGGGTAGTATCCTAGTAGCAAAGATTTAACTTTCCTGGTTATATCTCTGGTCCCTTACCTTGTAAGATTCTTCCACATGCTGATGTGTCTCTTTCCTAGGGCAACTCTTGTGATGTGAGGCACAAATGTCTTGTTTCTCAAATTCTCGTAGTCAAAGCTCTTTTTAAAATTAAATTAGTAATTCCTTCGTTTAGTACTTGCACCTTTGAAATTCTTGTTCAACTGTCCAGTTTCCCCACTGAGCTGTCTCTGGAAAGCTGTGCAAATTTTCAGCTGTTTTGATATTTTCTTCCCAAGCTGATCTCCTCAAGCCTTTAGGGAGGGATGCTGAAGAGCAGCATCACAAATGCAACCAAAGCACAAATATTGTGCCACCTTCAGCGTATCAAGGCTAAAATCTTACTGGGATAATTTGCTGGGACTCTTATGTTAATACTTTTCAATTTCATGTTCCCCCTAACACTCTCTCCTTGGATGCTGTTAGTTTGCTTTCTCAAAAGTAAAGCTGATAATATTTTTTCTGTACTGGTTCTGATAATTTTGCCTTCTGTTCAACTTCTCCTAAATTAGCCTTGTCTGAATTTCATTACAATGCTGTTTACTTCCTCTTCTTGCTCTCACAAAAGATGAAAATAGCTTTAAACCTTTGAGGTTTATGCATCAGACAACAGTCAGTTTGAAAATTGTTTTTATTTTACATAATTTTATATTTGATACAGTCTTTAAGCCAAGTAGCTTGGCAAAGAAAAAATAGTATTTCCTTCATAGCTGCCCTGGAAGGTAAGATTGACATTTCTTTCTCTTCACACAAAGATGATGATCTACCTGTGAAGCCCAGGAAGGAGTGGATTCACATGGACAACGTAGAGTTTGAGAAGCTGGAATGGATGAAAGATTTGCCCTCACCTCGGCAGAGGAAAACCAAAAAGGTTTGAAAGCAGAAACTGATGCTTTGCATGTTTGTGTCTATATAATGCTTCTCAGCAGTAACAGTTTTGAAGGCTTCAAAAACAAGTCCTCTGGCTACTCAGTCTGTGGGACTTCATCAGGTTTAAAGATTCCCCATTTCTTTTGACAGGATGGGATGATACAGGATCAGTTCAGTCTGTAGCACTCAAGAGAGCTAGGAAGTGAGAGTCTAGCCATTGTAATCTGGGATGAAACAGGTGTAAAACTGAGAAAAAAGGAAAGATAGGAGTATTTTTTTTTTAAAGAGTTTGAGGCCTGAGGAGTTTTTGAACTGTCATCTTCCGGCAGGTGATGTAAAAAGTGTTATTTTAAGGGATGAATTGAGTGGACAGCAATAAAAATAATAGTTTTCTCCCTCCACCCTTTTGCTCTAGGGGATGCAAGCTCGATTCAGTTTAAAAGGAGAATTGATTCCTGCAGATGCTGATTTGCCAACACATCTAGGCTTGCACCACCATGGAGAAGAGGCAGAGGTAGGTGGGTGTAATATAATAGAAAAAGTACACACATTTCTGTTTCCTGTGTTTGATTTGGTAGGTTCTTTTTGTGTCAAGCTTTTTAGTGACCGAAAAACCCTTTAAAAAGCGCAGTAATTTTTCTTTAGAAACAAACTCCTGAAGACAAGTTGTGTCTGCATGCACGAACTCCCTTACTTCCTGAAAACTGGTGGTGCTTTTTCTCTTTAATGCTGTTAACGCTCTGTGGTGTTGGAAAAAGGTGCACATGCTCCCTTTGCATAAGAAGGTAAATTTTCTCCTGTGCCATCTAAGATTAGAAGCATCTGCAATTGCCACAAAGTGGCAAATAACATTGGCTTGCAATTTATCTTGTTACACAGTATGTTACAAGTAATCTTATTTTCAGGGGCCTGTTTTCAGCCATAGCTGAGGGTGTTTTCGGTTTGTTTGTTTTCTTTCCCCCTGCCATTTAGAGAGCTGGTTATTCTTTGCAAGAGCTCTTTCATCTGTCTCGCAGCCAAGTGACACAGCAGAGGACGCTGGCTCTACAGGTATTAGGTCGTATTGTTCAAAGGGTAAGTCACTCTATGGAATTTCTCCCCATAATTCAAGTTTCTGGTGGATCAGGGCTCAGATTCTCTGGTAGTAGTTTGTTTTCTGCTGTTCAGTGAAGATGAGCAAAGTCACCAAGGGCAAAGGGTCAAGTTAAAAAAAAAGTCAAAGGGCATTCTGTTCCACTGAGGATCCTTACTGTTAGATAAGTGTTAGGATATAACAAACTGAGATTTCTCTGGATGGTTGTTGAGTATTATTCTTTCAACAGGTTATTTCAAGTGCTGCTCAGCGGCAGTGGTGCAATTTCAGTTCTCATTAATTTGGATGCAAGTTGATTTTTTTTTAATGTTACTTTTGTGACAAACCTATTTTTGGCATTGACCCTTTCACTCCTGTTGTCTGAGCCAGCTTCATGATGTGCATTTTCTGTAGGAGGTGAGAAAGAGCTAAGCCTACTCATAGAGCAATGTGCCAAGAGGAGAAAGCAAAATGAATACTTCTGTGCACATTTCCACCTAACTTTTGGGGGAAGTGCTAACATTCCCCCTAATTGAACAGAGAAGAAGAAACATGGTGGTTTTGCGAAGGGTGATGGGGCAGAACAAGATGAAGTGAAAAAATGAGTGCAGACTTTAGAAAGAAGGTTTTCTTGCACTAAGGAACTGTAGTTGTGTTCTTCTGTAGAATGAATGGAGGATAAAATAAAGGAAGAATAACCTCCACACAGTTTAGTAGCTTTACATTAGAAGTGGAAAGAGGCAAAGATGCAAAATGTTGAGATGTGACAGCCCAAAGATATATCCAGCTGAGGTGAGACAGCCTTAACCCTGGCTCTGTCTGGCACTTTCCAGGCCAGGGCTGGAGAGTTTGCTTCCTCACTGAAGGGCAGCATTCTGCGTCTGCTGCTTGATGCTGGCTTTCTCTTCTTGCTGCGCTTCTCGCTGGATGATGCAGTGGAAAATGTCATGGCAGCATCTGTTGGCGCTCTGCGGGCTCTGCTGGTGTCACTTGATGATGAGGTAAGATAATCATTCTGGGCCTGGGTTTGATTTCATGCTGAGCTGCTTACAGGGATCAGAATGAAAAGACGTAGTAAGTAGCTTGAACAAAGGTTTACTGGATTTATTAGCTTAATGGTGAATACAATGTCTTTGCTGTGCTTTGAGACAGACAATGGAGTGTGTTATCCCTGTTTGAGAGATTCAGGTATCTTTTTATCCTCTAGTTTGAATTAGCTCTGTCCTGTGATTAAATTCACTTCATATTCCTGAGTTTCTTCTTCTTTTGATATCTTTGCAATCTAGATCAGGCCACTACTAATGTAGAATTTATTTTTTTAATCTATCCTCTTATGTTTTTTTCTTATTTCATGGTTTCATGGTTTTTCTGCTTCTTTTTCCGTGCTTTCCCTTATGCCTCATAATAATGCCGTTTTCTTTTTCTCTCATTGTCCATTTTCTGCTGTTCCCATGTGTTTTTCTAACACTGACACATACCTAATTTTGCTTATTCATGTGCTTATTTTCTCATTGGTGCTTTTTCACCTGTTAGAAGGTTGAGACTTTTTAGATTTTTAGGACTACTAGTCAGCCTAGAGCAGCCAAATTATGATGTACTCCTGGTTGGGCAGAAGCAGTCAGTTTTAGGCAGAGCATGCTGTAGACTGTGTTACAAGTTCCTTCCTTGAGAGCTGCTTTTCTGTTTGACTGCAAAGGGCCTGGTGATAGAAAAAATGGATTATAAGTCCCCTGCAACTTCTACCAGGCCTGTAGAGCTATCCCTAGTGGGAGGCAAGAGAAATGAAGGAGTAGGTAGATTTCTCCACATTTTGCTACTTTTCCATCCATGAGTCTAATGGAATTCTGCTAGATGAGTCCTGCCCACCCATTGTAGGTAATTAGTACTGTGAATCAGCTTCTTAATGTACTTTTTCTCTCTTCTGGTGTTACTCTGCTTTATAAAGTCTGCAGTGCTCTGATTTTTCAGGTGGAAGCTTATGGTGTGATGTCTTGTGTAAGCAGGGATTGCTGACTTTTGCTGCCAGAAGCAGCACTGTGAGTGCTGTGTCAGTATATTTTCTCACCCAAAGAGTCCTTCCTAGAGTATCATGTTGCTGAATTTCAGAAGGTGTCTGAGAAAGGGAGAGGGTTGGAAGCCTGGCCTTCTGCTCCAGGATTTGTAGGACGAATAGGGTTTATCCACACTATAAACACAGAAGATCAGCACCCATAAAAATCATGCTGTCTGAAGGCCTTGTTCATCCTTCAATGGCTATGGGAAGGAAGCAACTTTCTTTTTGTTTTCTTTGATGACCCAGCTACTTTGTCTTAATGCTTTTCATTCTGTTGGTGGAATAGTCCCAAACTCTGTATTCCAGATGGACTCGTGGCTTCATCCCCTCAAGTCAGGCCTCTCCAGACCATGCCATTCACTGACCATCTTTAGTTCATATTGCATTGGGTTTTTTTTTTTAAAAGTCTGATAATAGCTTGTGCTTCCTTGGTACTTGGCAGTTGAAATCTACTACTACTTTTCTGACTAATGTGATGTTTGTTTCTGGTTGTGGGTGCAGGAAATAGAAAATTATAGCAGTTATTAAGCAGTACAAGCATTTGATTTGGCTGTCTTTCATATTCTAAAACATTTTGGGGGAAGTAGATCTGTTATGGGAGCAATCCTCTCTCTGAAGAATTGAAGCTATTACCCTAGTTAAGCTATTACCCTAAAACTTGAGAGTACCTGACACTGTCATCAGCTGTGAACAAAAAAAGAGGTTATTCTATTTGCTTAATCTGAGGGATGTTCAAACAAAAGTGAAGCAAGCATGAACAAATAGATTAAGCAGTCTTTATTTTATCTTATCAATTTTTTCATGATCTTTCTGTGTTATTTGTGACCTAAGTTCCACACAGATCCTAAAATAGGAGGCCGATAAATACCAAATTTCCATTTAATGCCTAGAGCCTTGGTGGTTGTTTTATTTATGTATTTACTTATTTATAATCCTAATTTTTTTCCAGTTAAACTAAATTTCTGCTAGCTGGATAGTCAATTTAATTCACATCACAGTAATGTGATGTGAATGGTTTTTAATGATTTTTCCAAGTCTGTGTGTGTGTCAGGCCAATATAATTTCCCTGAAAAAGCTTGTTTAGGACAGCTTTTATTGTCTTCACGTGTTCTTGGGATTGTATAGGAATCAGTAAAGCATTCTGTATTCAAAAGCATCCTCAAAAAGTGTATGTCTTAGTCTTTTTGTCTTTCTTTATGAGAATTTTATTCCTATATGCTTTAACACTCCTTACAGAAATATCTTGACTGGACTTTCTCATGGTACCAAGGGATGGCTGCATTCCCCTTTGTCCCTAACAATGAGGAGGAAGAAGAAGAGGAAGAGGAAGAGTTAAATGGAACAGAGAAATCTCAGGATAAAAAATTAAAGGATGAAAACAAGCCAGACCCAGATGTGGCCCGATATGATGTTGTAAAAGTAAGCACAGAGTTGGACCCAGAATCTTTTTAGGAAAATAGGCTCAGCACAGTGCTTTGTGTGCTGTTGAAACATCTATCCTCCTGTGCATGCTGGACAAGAACATTTTGAACAAGAATTAGAATTCTTTCCACTGTTGGTTGTTGTGTTTCTGTCATATATTGCCAGGAGGATAATTTTGTTGGTCTCTAAAGATGTTGAGACTTGATTTGTGTGATTTCAGTATCATTAATATCTCTTAAAATCCTCTAGGGAATTCAACAACAAACACACTGATGACCTGATAAGACTTCCTGAAAAACTGCATACAGACATGACTTTGAGTCTCACTTACTTGAATGAAAAATGAATAGATTCCAGCCATTACTAAAACGTGTATATGCACTTTTTAAAAGTTAAACAATATTACAGCTAGATAGTTCAGAACTAGTAGATTTGTAAAGTGATACTCTTTGTTTATTTGACATAAGGTGGCTATTTACTGTTTTCCCAAATGTCATGTTTGCATTTCTCAGATTAAGGTTTTTACAATGTTCAGAAGAAATTCCTTCCACATTTTAAACCTAATCCTATTTATTTAGATATGAGATCTAAAAATAGGAAACTTTGTTATCTCAAATTCAGCCTTGGTAGAGGCAGTGCACCCCTCTTGCCTGCTGCAATCCTTAAAACCTGTGATCACATCACTTAATCTTTGAGCTTGTGTTTGAACAGCACTTGGTCTAAAAGCATCATTGGGTGACGGAATTACTGTACTTGGGCATGTGGTCTTGTTTAGAGGCTTCATGATTGCAGATGTGTTCTGCTAGGTGTGTGGCACTGCTTAAAAATCATAACAAAAGAATGATAGCTAGACAGGAGATCAGTTTGTGATTCTGTAAACTGTATCATGGTACAGCATAATTCAGCTTGTTCTGAGTGGCCTGAACTCAGAAGGTATTTGGGATAAGATTCCCCTCTGTTTCCATTGTTGTGCAGTTCCATTTCACACTCGCTTATTGGTCCCTATGACCCAATTGTTCCACACAGTTGGAAAAGGAGCATTTAAACTAGCTGCTGAACTTGGTCAGACCTAGAACTACAACTTGCTTGGCTGCAAGTTTTTAAAAGTATCAGTAATATGAACTCAGGTATTACAGATTTGCCTTTTCCCAGAACCAGGAATGCATCACACTGTCATGTAAATTGATGATTTGTTTCCTGGCACCACCACTGATCATTAAAAAAAAAAATATCACATCATCCCTATGGATCTCTTTTCTTACTGCAAAATAGGAATTTATGTCTTTTTTCTGTTTTTGTCAACTTTCTCTGACATGACAGGTACTCTCAGACAGAGTGCTGCATTAGCTGGAGGTGGTGTCTAGCCAAAATTATTCAAGGACTACGAGAACCTTCTTCACCAGCAGTAGATTTTAACAGTCTTTTACAGGGAAGGTTATTTCCCTGTCACTTAGAATTTTATACTCTGGAAAACACAAGTACCCAAACCCCTTCAATGTTCTCATTCAGAACAGAACTAAAGTTGTTTCTGCTCTGTTCAGATAGCTCTTCCTCATTTGCCAACATACTTGCAAATACACAGAAACTTACTTGTTTCATGACTGCTAACTTTAAAAGAGCCTCTGAAGAAGATGTAATCTCCTTTTGTCTTCTGGCAACTGAAGTACATAGAAAACTTGTTTATACCCTAACAGATTTTTTTTTTTTTTTTTTATCATTTTTGACATTTTTCAGGGACTTTTGAAGACAAGGATCCAGCACCGGCTGAGGTACATCTTAGAGGTGGTACGACCTGTTCCAACAGTAGTCCTGGATGTACTGCACATCCTCACCCATATAGCAAGGCACTCCTCTGAAGCGTGCAGCCAGGTAAATCTCCCACTGTTTAGGAGCTTGGGAACAACAGAGGAAGATTTGGAAAGGGGAAGAAAGACCAGATGGAGTTAATGGCAAGGAGATCAGACAAACTTGTCTGTTCTGCATGTCAGTCTGCATGACTGCATACCTTTAGTTATTTGTGCTCCCTGCTGTTTCTCTGCAGCTGCTTGACTGTCCTCGATTGATTGAGACCATTGTCAGGGAATTTCTCCCTACTCAGTGGGATCCCAAAGTGGCCGAACCAGGGTTTTTACTGACCAGTCTCCATGGAGTTGCTTGTGCCAGTGCTATGAAGTTCATCAGGGTGTTGGCATCTGGAGGCCGAAATGCAACAGCCAGGCTGGTGAGTGGTTCCTAGAGGAGCTTTTCTGATTGCAAAGGCCTTTGTTCTCTATGCCTTACTTTCTAAATAGAGAAAGCTAAATGGAGGGGACTGTGAGCTGAAGCTGAGGAAACCAGGATGAGGAAGGTGCATTAGTGTGTTTTGAAGGAATTGTTGACAGCGTCATAATAATGATGCTTTTCCTGCATAATGGTAGATAAGCTGTCTCAGGCTTTACTCTGCTTTTTTATGGTTTGTGTAGTCCACTCATGTGAAAGTCACAGAGCCCAGCAGGGTGATACTGACCAGAAGCAGAGCATGCACTGATGTTTCATCCCATGTTTCAGGGAAAAGCAGCATAAGACTGTATAAACCAGAGGCATAATCAGTATCTTTGTGTTCTACAGCCCTGGTTGAACTTTTCTGCCATTAGTTTGTCTTAATAACTGTGATAATTCATCAGTGTTTTCAACTCCTCTTAACTTCTAGACAGGTTTTTCACTTCAGAGATAATTGCATTCCCTCATATAGGTTGTCATGCTGGTGCTATAAATACTGAAATCTACCAAGAGCAGCACCCATTACAGTGTAAAGAGCATTACTTAGGCTTTTTGGTTTGCTATTGTTAACAGCACCTAACAAATTGCTACCCAGGAAATTGCTACTGTCAACAGAACACCAGTCTGCTGTAAAATATAGAGAACAATGGTGGATAGTGGGATATTTAAAGATTGTACGTGGTACTAGGAACATAGCAGGGTAAAATTCAGATATTTTTCTACTTCAGGCTTTGTGAAGTCCAGGTATTTCAAGGCATGCAAAAATTGCTTAGAAGGTTCCTGACACTCAGGCTTTGCTGCTTGTACACTCTCATATGTTCTGTTACATGTGTTTAAATGTGGAAGTGGAAGATAATAAAAAACTAAATCAAAACCATCAATGTAGGAATTTATTTTAGCTAACAACAAAGTTCTTCCATCTTCCTCCTGGAAGTAAATTTGACTTTGTTCTCTGTTCTGTAGGAGAGGTGTCAGAATTTATAGTTTTGACTCATCAGCTCCTTTGCTTTCTTGCTGGTGTGCATTGATTTCCCTACAAGATGTCTCTAAAGCATTTGAAATTTAAATTACCTATAATATGTCCTTGTGCTGTGAAAAAGACATTGTTGCCTCATTTGTTTAGACAGAGCACATAGAAGCTTTTGTATGTGTGGGAGAAGGAAAGAGAAGCTCTTTTTTATGGTTAAGTAAAAATACCCAGATGTAGGGGAGGATAAAAATTATTTCTAGAGAACTGAAAATGAGTCATGTCATGCTTAATTCAATACCAAAATAACCTCAGAACATTTCCAAGGCATCAGAATTCTATAACCTTATGAAAGTAATAGGCAGGAGGTACCCTTTGCATAAAATAAACACTGAATTATAGAAAGACTTAGGTTGTAGAACCTCTGAAACACATCTAGTGTGACCTCCTTGAAAGAATGTCAGCATCAGTTCCGTACTTTTTTGGACATCTTTTTTCACAAAATGTGTCTTTACATGTAAGCTTGACTAAGAGAGTTGTATTTATGACTATTTAAAGAAGGATAATTATATATTTTTTTTAAAAAAAATCAGTTAAATGCTGCAGAGAACGTCCAACACAGGAGTATGTGTGGGGCAGACAAACCTCAATGAGAAATTATTCAGGTGTAGTTGGTTTGTGTTAGGAATGGATTAGGTACCCCCTGGCATCCCTTCAATGAATACTTCTCTCTTAAGAAGTGGCCATTGACCATTTAGCAATCCTTTGTAGTCTGCTCCTTAAGAATGCACAAAATAAAAGCAGATTTGAGCAGTGCAAGAAGAGCTCAGAATGAGCTGAATTGAAATCTGCAGCTCTTTGTGCGTGTCAGAGCAACAGGGTAATGATGTGTGCAGCCAGTGCCCCTTATCCCTTTGTCTTTTTTGTTCTTCATCCTTTTCTTCATCCTTGGCTTGTTTTACAGCTGAACAAATTTGAAATGAAGAGTCGGTTAAGTCGCTTTATCGCTGAAGACCCTCTGGATCTGCCCCTGCCGAAGGAGGAGGCCGTGAGGCTGAGCACCGAAGCCTTCCGGCTGTGGGCTGTGGCTGCTGGCTACGGGCAGGCCTGCGACCTCTACAGGTACAGCTCGGGGCTGGAGACTTGGGGGTGCAGGGCACAACACAGGCACAGACACTCTGTTCCGAAGGGGCAAACAGAGGGCTCTCCAGGCTCAGTCTCTGTTCCCTTCAGCATGTCCCACCTCGCTTTCTCTTGCCTCCTGCAGTGAAACTCAGTTTCTAAGGGTATTCATGCTGTGTATTGCCTTTTTCTGGTTGTTCACTGTCTCCTGTGTTTAAGCACTGCTACTTTGTTGTTTCTCCTTTACAGTGGGAGACCCCTGTAGCTTTTTAGGGCTGCATCTTTTTCCCCTTGAAGGGCTGAATAATCTGTGCTTGTATGACATCAAAACACGTGGTTTGCAGCACACCCAGGACTGAACTTGCTTGACCTAGGGGCAGTCTGTGGGCAGCAGTCACCACACTGAGTGGGGCAGGCTAGTGCAGACAAACTGCACGATGCATCAACTTCCAGGTCAGGACAAGTTTTTGTGCTTGGCTGCCAAGGTCTGCACCTACCCTGCTTCCTACTGCACCTACCAAGGACTGACCTACCTCAAGCATTAAATCTGCCTGTTACTGTGTTGAATTGGAAGAAGAGAGATGGGCTATGGACTTGCTCTGAAGTGGGTAAAAGGGAGGCCAGAATTGAGTTTCAGAAGGGAGATTCTCATCCGCAGCAGTGTTTTGTGTTCTTTGGCACAATCTGATGTATGACTTTAAAAGAGTAAAAATGGTATATACTATTTTAGCACTGTAAATAATGGTGAGGAAACAAACAGCAGCAGATTCCTTAAAGTTGCAAGATTATAAGTGTGTCTGAGAATCTGAGAACTATTCCTCAGCAAGAATAAAATCAAAGTGTTTTTTTTCAAGAGATAATCAGGGTGCTTGGAGTCAGAGTACTAGGTAGGTACCATTCAGATCAAATTGGAATAGCCATAGTCTTCCTTTGTCATCTTTTTTTTTAATGTCAGTTTATTTTTGTTATTGTGGTGGTGGTGATGGTTCTCATAATCACATTTTAGCAATCTTTATAAATAAATTATTTGAGAGTGTTGAAGAAGATAAAGCCAGAGTCTTCCAGTGGAAAGCAAAGAGCCAATCTGAAATACAGGAAATTCCACTAAAGTGTTTTTACTGTAATCTTTGCTAACTTTACTGTAAAGGTGATCAAACACTGGAGCATTGTTGCACAGCAAGATATTGAACCCTCCATTCTTCAAGGTATTCAAAATCTGACTGGACATATCCCTGTGCAGTTTTGCTCTTGCTGGCCTGTATTGAACAGGGAGTTGAAGTACAAATGATCTCCAGAGACCCTTTCTAATCATATCTATTCTGTAATTCATACTACAGTGATCTCTACCCTGTGCTGGTGAGGATACTGCAGTCCCTTCCCGAGTTGCTCATCAGGGAGAGCCCTGTGGTTGAGTTGTCTGTGCAGCGAGCTGCAGCAGTGGTTACTCTGTTGACACATGTGACACAAACAGCGGGATACACAGCAGAGCTGCAGGCCAAGTTGAGCAGGTAGGCTAAGTCACCATTCTGTGCATGTCAGTAGTTGGCATCCCATCTTCCCTTTCTTTATCTTGCAGATCTGGCTGTCACTTTTTTTTCACCCTCGTTTTCAGTTGTTTATTCTCCTACATGTGAGCCCCTGCATTGTGGGGTGTATTCTCTCTGACACAAGATCAGAAGTAGTGTCCAGTCTGACACCTGTATGCCTGAGAGCATGGCCAGAGGCAGGGGTCAAAATCGACATTAAGCTAGGGGGCATAAAGGCCACTCTCAGCCAAATGTCCTGCTGAAAGGATCTAGGAAGCTGCTTTGAACTTGTCTTGGGAGTAAAGAAAGTAAATGTCTTGAGGTTTAGAGGAAAGAACTTCTCTGCAGAAACCAAGATGAGTCAGGATTAAGAGGTGGTTGGTTTTGATAGATATCAAAGCAGCAGGATTTGCTGCAGACACAGGTGCTTTTTCTGCTGGAAAGCAAGAAACTCTTTAACTAAAGCTGAGTACTGAGGTAGCATTTCTGGTAAAGCTAGAGCATAGCTCAGGGATAGAGTAGTGCAGGAGAAGAAATTTCAGCTTTTGTAAATACATTCTATCTACATTTATCCTTTCTGCCTGAATTATTTGGTCTGGGTTGTAGGACTATGCAAAGACTTCCCCCCTAGTTATGCTGTTGGATATATTTTCCTAGACTACATCTTTCTATTAAAATTGATGATTTGGAGAGACAGTTGTTTGACATTTATTTGGTATCCTATGTCATTCTTCCATTGTGTTTCAGCAATGACTCAGAAGATAGTGAACCGATTCCACCTCCTCCAGTAGCATGGAATCAAGTGTCAGGCTTACAACCCTTCCTTGAGAGAAGTCTGAAAAAAATCCTTCCGCAGATATCCCAGACAGAAACTTGGCAAACTCTCCAGCCTCTGACCACAGCTTGTGTGATCTTCTTGGGAGTTTATTACAGTGCTTACAGCCAACAGGTAAGGCCTGAATATACAGGCTGTTTTCTCATCTCACCAGCATCAGCTTGTGTTTTACCTCCAAAAACTGGATCTTACAGGCACTACTGAAAAAGACAGAAGTTATGGCATCTAGCTGAGCACTGGTTTTGTTACCACAGCTCATATCTAGGCTGCATGACATTCAGGGTCACTTAAATCTGCTAACCCTATGTGTTAGCAGTGCCAAATATCTGTCTTCTTTTTTTGTCCTTTAATCCTTTGGGGTCAGTCAAGGTGTGTGGTAGTGCTGCGATTGTTCTGATTTACTACAGAGCTCCAAGGCATGAAGCAAATACAATTTTACTTGTCAGTCGTTTTTCCTAGTGGGATAAATCAAGTCATGCATTTTTGCATTTTCTTTGGTCAGAGAGCTTACATGTGAACACCTACATTGCAATCATCTGGGTAGAAGATTGAGCATTAAGGGTCATGCTGTGTGAACTTCGGATAGGAAATAATAAAGATAAATTTATTTGTTGCCCCACTGACATTCAAGGTCAAATTCTGTAACACACAGTTTTAGTATGTGATCATCTTTTAAAGTGGGTTTTCTGAAGGTGACATATCAATGTGATGCTGTTGAAGAATAATGTCTTACACTTTAGCTGCCTTAAAGATTCATGTTCTAAAGATAAACGCAATTTTCCTCTTTACTGCCCGACTGACATGTCTGAGTTCCAACTTGGGAGAGCTGTGTTGAAGGTGTGGGTGTAATTTAATGGCTGTAGTTATTCACACTAGGGCAACTCCTCTGAAACTTGCCAAAAGCAACTGAGTTTATTAGTTATGGCTGGGGTGGAAATTACCAGTATCTCTCAAAGATGTCTTCAGGGCCCTGAAGGTTGGTATACCTTTCACAGGCTGTGATTATGTCCTGAGCATTAGGGAGCCAGGACAGCCAAGGGGTTAATGCTCCTTTTTAACCTTTACAGATATCCCAGAAGAGTGACCAAGGAAACAATTTCTTAAGTCCTTTAATTGTGCTGGGTTTTTGAATTTCCACTTAAAAAGAAGTTCAGTTATCTACCTTTAGTTAGCTGATTAAAAAAAAAATAATTGTGCATAGCATGTTTGAATAGGTTAGTGCAAAAAAAAATCAATTTGTGTAGTAATTAGATTAGTGTATACTGGGACCTTCTTGGAATATTTCTGTTAGACTATTAAAAACTAAGGTTAACATCTTCACAAAGGTTTTACTGATTTCTGGAGGCAGATTTCACCTGGGGGAAAACCAGATTTTCTGTAATGGAAATGAGTATTTCTGTATCCCAAAGCTGCATGCTAATGAAGATAAAAAGTGTTAAAATTTTTCAGCATATTCCTTCAACCTGGAATATTGCTTACTAGGGTCAGAAGAATTAGAATGATTCTCTAAAACCCACAGTTCCTCCTCTGTGCAGTGTTCATCCACAGTCATGCTTTGATGGGTATGTCAATCACACTTCATGCAGCTGATTTGTTTTGTTTGGTTTGGTTTTTTGGAGACCCTCATGGTCCCACTCAGATTTCTCAGGGTAGTTCTGATCACCTTTGTGTCATCTTCAATTTAAACAGAAACATGTAGATGGTGGGGGGAGTGGGGCTTAGCCAAGTTTTCAGTTATGGAATCTTGATTCCAAGGATCCCATAGCTTGCTTCCAGCCAATTAAGAATCTCTGGGATGTATTTTAATAGTTGAGTATGAGAACACCTTGAGGTGCCAGCTCTCAGCTTCCACACTATGAGCAGTGAGGCCAGCTCTAACCTAGAGCAGTACCACTGTGTAGGTGATGGGGTCTGGCAAAAAGATAATAAACACAGAGGAAGTAAATAAATCAGTCTGTCTTTTTCCTATCATTGGATGCTATGGTCATTCATCTCTTTTCCTGTCATTCTCCATGTCTTCTACAGCCATCAGTCAATCCAGTTGACTGCTTAGAGGAACTGGAACATTTGACATCGGAGATGCTGCTGCCCCTTCTCAGCCAGCCAGCCATAGATAGCATGTGGGATTTGCTCAGGTAAAGCCATTCCATTGCTAAGATGCTGTTGTCAGAAGCTAAGGGAGCCCCATTTCTATACTGTATTGTGTGACAGCTTTCTCTTTTCCCTTCTCTCTTTTCCCTGTGCAATATGCCCCAGGTATGGGAATTGGCGTGCAATAGAGCTGTGTCTACACCCTGCTTTGTCCTCTCCCCCTCACAGAAAAGGCATGATGGCTGCAGAGCTTTGCAGCTCCTCCTTTTCTACTGGTGCAGCTGCATCTCTGCTTTGCCATTTAGCTGGGGTTTTCTTATCAATTTCAGATTATTTTAGTCACTCTTGGCTTTCTTGGCTCACATTCTTCTTTGGTTGCACTGGTTTAAAAAGAAAAAGCACAAGTAGCATTAGTTGAGTCCCTCTTACATGATGAGGTGAGTGTGTGTTCATGTACCATTCATGTGCTCTGTGTGGTGCTGCTTATGTAAAAGAATTTAACTAGATTCACATCTTTAAGCTCCTGCAGAGCTTCACTAGGGCTTTGAAAACCCCTGCAGAGAAGTGCAAGAACAGATACCAAACTGTTCTTCTAGACATTTGGATAACATAAGCTCTGGCTCTGGGAACAGTTCAGCACTGCAGATATTCTGTCTTTCTGCTGTAGAGGGAGACTCCTTACTAGGCTGTGATTAATCTTCTGGAGTAGGGAATATAAAAGACCTGACTTGCAGTCAGAGAGGCATCCATCTGCCTCTGATAACATCTGATAAAAAGGGCACTTGAAATTTCTGTTTTCAAGTGGTATTTGAATGGTCACCAAACAGTTTGGCCCGTGTTCTTTCATGACTCAGACTGTTATCTGAAGCTCTTGGCACCAAAGTTTCCAACACAAGAGCCCTCATTAGACCCTTTTCTGCCTGTCCTTGTGGTCTGAAGACAAAGGATTTGGTCAGGCTATAAAAGCTCTTCTGCAAGAATTCTCGCTGTTCTTAATACTGGCTGGTAAAAACGAGAGTCAGCTGTTCTCTGTCTTAATATTTTTACAATTTTTACAAGTCTAAACTTTCTGGGAGCTTTAAGTCCAGGAGTTTAGGGTACTTCATGAGCCCCACATGTGTTTATGCATCTCCTACATGTAATACCAGTGGAAAGAGCAATGCATTTAAGCAATTAGTTTTCTGCAAGAGTAATGGTGTAGATGTTTGGCAGGGTTTGCCCCATTACTTCATGACCATTGAGCAGCTTGCTTGTGGTCACTCTTCTTTGTGGTGGTCTTACCTATACAGACATGATGTATCTACTCTGGACCCTGCAAGCACTGCTGGTGTGGGAGTTTGTAGTTTCACCTGCAGAGAACACACACGCCAAGAGTGATCTGCACAGTCATGTTCATGAGCATTATTAAAGCTATATCCTTTCTGAATGCAATTTAAAAATATGCATTTCATTAGTACGTAAAGGGCAACATTTTTGCAATGTCAATTTTAGATATAATCTGGCTTTTTGGTTTTGCCTACAAGTTTTTTATTGAAATGTCTTGAGTGGGTGGGCAGCGTTATTAGCCTGCTGTGCGTATGTATGTGGGGAACGGTGTATTTTTTTTAAATCAAAGGTCCAACGCTTTCAAGTATTTGACATCAGAGCTGCGTCACTGCATCAGTATTTCTGCTCATCATGACCAATTTAGCTGAACAGTTCCTGACAGCTCACTGGCATTAGCTGGTATGGCAGTAGTGCTTGGCGTACCAGTGGAGATATTGGCTTTCTGCTTTCACTGTCTTCAGGGCTTCCATTTTACTGCAATGTGTGGTACAGTTCAGATAGAGAGCAACATTTCAGCAAGACAATGCCTCAGCACTGTGAATGCTTTTGCCCTAACCCCTCTCTCTTTATTTGTTCATACAGGCCATGTTCTGCTTTGTGCAACCCTCTGTCCTGTTCCTCGGCACCGGAATCCGTCGGCAGCATTGCATCTCTGAGCTGCACTGGAGGAAAACCTCCTTTGAGCCTGCTTGGCTCCAAGTCACCTTTCCCCTTTCTCACTGCCCTCTTATTTCTCATCAATAACCTCACTCACATTCACAAGGGCCTGACCAGCAAGGTGAGCATAAATATTTTCACTGTAAATTTTAGGTGAATGTTGATATACTTGCGAGGGAGGTTAGCATTTGTACTTTCCCTGGCATAAAAGAGATGTTACAAGGACTGTTAAAATCAAATTGTTGTTCATTTTTATTTTAAAAATATTAAAGTGTGTATTGAATTAGCTGATTGGCTACTAATGGAAATATCTGGCCAGGTGAGGGAAAAACATTTTAAGCCACTTGCCAGATTTCTGCCTTACAGAACACTATGGAAAATGTAGGCAGTGACTGTTGGTTATCTATGATGGGGATGGTCATGATGGATGCAGATGAGCCCTGAGGAAGAAAAGCAGATATTTATAAGGCTATTCTTAAATATGGCTTTTGGAGTAGCCAGTAGGAATTCTCATGTGGGAGAAGGTAGAGGGTGGGCCTTGGAGAGGGCTATGTTTTGCCTTCCTCCAAACACAAACTATCTTAATATTATTTGTCTCCACTTGTGATTCCTTTATAGTACAGCTCTGTGCTGGGCTTCAGAGGCTTGAAGGATTATCTGCATCAAAGCTGGCAGACTGGACCTCCCTCTGTGACTCCCTCATCTGCGTGGATCCTACGCCATGAATATCACCTGCAGTACTTTGTGTTAGCGTTGGCTCGGAGAATGGTATCATTATTAGTCTTTTCATTCCTTTCCCCCAAGAAACTGACTTCACTGGCAGCTGGCCTTCATGTCCCTGTTCTTTCAGACTTAGGTCTGGCCACTCTTCTGCTGACTTTTATGACCCATTAGCAAATAACATCTTTCCAATTACTGATGCGGAGATTTAGTTCCAAAATACTTTGGATGGAAAAATTATATTTTTGCCTTTCTTTGGGATGGAGTAAGAACAAAGTTTTCAGCTGTGTTGCTGAAAAAATATCTGACAATCTAAGGCAGTCAGGGGAAGCAGAATATCTCTTGGTATGAATGCTGACAGCCCTTGTAGTCTGCCTCAGTTATGCACTTCGCACAGAGATCTGTGTCTTGTTTGACCCTCCCATCCTTGTTGATTGTCTTGTTGACAAATGATAGAGTGCTTTTATCTGTTGTTTTGTTTCCTGTACAGGCAGGCACTTGTCCGGATTACACCCAGCATGCCTCACTCCATCACTGTGTTGCCATGGCATTGCTAAGCCGTCTGTTGCCAGGGAGTGAGCATCTGGCTCATGAGGTCCTACTGGATCTTGCCTTTAATCCAGAGTTTCTTCCGTAAGCTTTGCATTTTTTCCTTTCTCTAGTCTGGTGTGTGGAAAACAAGGGGAAAATGGAAAAAGCGCATTGCCAGTGAAATTTTGTCATAATTGTTGGCCTTTAACAGGGCCGGTAGTTAAATTTTATTTACTCATTGGCATATTCTCCAGGCATGAAGCCTTCTAATCAGGCAAGTAATATGGTATTTTTCTCTGATGTACCGCTGTTGAGAAATGTGAGCAGTTTATTTTGATTTCCTCTGTGACAAGGCTTGTGTAATTCCTGATGGAACTGATCCTCTCTAAGGCCTAGCATCTTGCATCTTGAGAGTAGGGAGTCTAGAAAATAAATGAGAATTTAACATAGCCTGAAAAGCTCAATGAATCTTCCTCAAACCTTTATTAATCAAGTGTTTACACAAATATTTGTTGATTTGACAAATGCCATGTCTTCCACTTCACACTGGAAGAAATCATGAGCATCTCAAATATGAATCCTCTCAAATCTGGGCAAGAAGATGGTAGCAGTTTATCTTGTTCATCTCAATCTGTTTGAAATTAGGTATGGTGTATCTCTCTAGGAGGTTGAGCCAAGGTGCTGTAAGGAGGTACTATTTATTTCAGAAAGAAGGAAAATTTGTTAGTGGATTTGTTTGTGTGGTGGTGTTCTGGTTTTTTTGTTGGGTCAACAAAATGGTGAGTCTTTGGTCTGAGATTGTGGCATATGGATTTGACAAGCACCCTCCTCATGCACAGTTTCTGTCAGTCCATGTGGTTCCCCTGACCTTGCCACTGCCAGCTGCAAAGCTACTGTTTTGAGAATTGTGTTACTGGTTTGTGTAGACCTTATCTGATATACAGTATTTCATCTCAGCTCTCTCATGTCTGTGTTGCTAAGTAGGCTGCCTCTCTGGACAAGGGGTGACAGCCTCCCCACTAGACTGGCATTTGTGTGAAGGGTTTCTTTGGCACTGCCTCAGTGTTGCTGACTCCAAAGGTGGTTCTGTGAATCTGCTGTAAATACCAATGTAGCTGATGCTTTACAGGCCCACTGGATTAGAATAGCTCAGTGACTTAGAAAGTGTTGAATACTCTGCATATACTACTCTTCCTGTTCCAAGAGGACTGTAGAGATTAATGTTTGTGATGTGTTGTTTGTTTGATATTTCAGGTTTTTGTTTCTTAAATTGTTTTTTGTCTTTACCTTACAGTGAAGGGAAAGCTGGTGGGCCAGAAGCAGCTGACTTCTCTGATATTCTGCATCTGGGTACCAGTGCCAAACTGGCACAGCCTGGCTCGGCAGCAGCATTTCTTCCCAAGGTTACTCGTGGTGCCCTGCTGAGAGAATCATACCAGAATCTGCCTTCCATTCGTTCCTGCTACCTCTCTCACTTTGTCCTCTTGCAGCCCACCCTTACGCGTTCTCAGGTATTCTACCAAGGGCGGAATTACCTCATCCAGTCAATGCTGCTTCCTGAGGTCAAAGGGCCCATCCTGCCTTCAGACTGGCCGTTCTTTCCACTTATCAGCCTCTACAACAAAGTGACTAATGCAGAGACACGTGGGGCTGTACTGAACTCTCTCCCACTTGATCTCATCAACACTGTGACCTGGAACCTGCAGTGGGTCTTTTTGCTGGAAACCTGGCGTCCTAAAATCCTTCAGAGCATCCCGACTGCTGCCAAACTTGCACGGCTTATGTGTGTCTTCCTCACTGGCAGTGACCTCTTTCTAGAAGCACCAATTCACCGCTATACAGCTGCCCTTCTCTCTGTGTATTGCCAACCCAAGGCCCTGGACTCCCTGAACTTGGATGCTCCTCTCCCTGGTTTGGCGTCCTTCCATGATCTCTATATAAGTCTCCTGGAGCAATTTGAGGGCGTCTCCTTTGGAGATCCACTCTTTGGAGTCTTTGTTCTTCTTCCTCTACAGAAGCGTTTCAGTGTTCATCTGCGTCTCTCTGTTTTTGGGGAGCACACAAATATCCTGCGGGCGCTGGGAGTGCCATTACAGCAGGTAATCCTAGCTTATGGTAATTTCCTGTCACTATGTATTTCTTGTGATTCTCCAACCTTGATTTGTGTGTATATGTGGAGGGCAGGAGCTGTGAAATTGCTCACTCTTCAGTGGAAACTGTCTCAAACCTTGCTTGGTTTAACCATTGAGAAGCTCCTGATTTATAGGTTGTATGTATGAAAGGCTGGTTGCACCCTACGTTCTGCTAGCAGCTACCTTTCCTTTAAATAAGTATTTTCACACCTTGGTGAGAACCTTTTCCTTGCCCATGTGTAGATAAAGTCATTTTCCCTCTCAAACATCTTTCCACATATAGTTATAATGGAGTTGTGCTCTGCTGAGTAACAGCAAGAAAATTTGGTCTCTCAAGTGTAGGACTGTGTTTCTTTTGACTGAGCAGAGCACAAGAGATAAAATTTAGCAGTGCTGTCAAAAATACTCTGTCTTCTTACTTTATAAGCACTCATCTTGTCTGTGCCGAGGATCAGCTGCAGTGACAGGACCAGTAAAACATCTCTCCATAAAGCTCAAGAGGTCTTGGCAACACTGCTCACATCAGTCAGGGTGGGCTGCAGCAGCTGTGCTGCAGATGGGGGTCATCGTGTTAGAGGGGGGCATGCACAAGGAAGGGCACCCTAGAAGTCATGAACTTCCTCTCACTACTTAGACCCTGACAAAAATTGTAATGTTGACTCTGGATGGGTTTGTTGCAGTTTCCTGTGCCTCTTGAGCGCTACGTTTCCCCTCCTGAGGATAACCTGAACCTCCTGCGACTCTACTTCCGAACGCTGGTCACTGGTGCGCTGCGCCACACCTGGTGCCCTGTGCTGTACGTGGTGGCCGTGGCTCACGTGAACAGTTTTATTTTCTCCCAAGAAAACACAACTCAGGTGGGTAATGGATAGTAGAGCTTCAGGGCTCCAGTCTTTGGGTTTTGCATCTGCTCTCCCTGTGAGTCCAGTGTGGCTTGTGATGAATCACTGACCTTTGGGACCTGAAAACAAAGATTGTAAACAAATGTGTTGAGGATTGGTTAGCTGTTTGAGAATCCACATACGAAGCAGCAGCTTTTGTTCATTGTACCCTAATGCACTTGCATTAATGGTAGCCAGTCCTACCTAAATCTTTGAGGTCAGTGTTCTGTGGTGTGGAGGGAAGAAGAGCAGAAAGAGTAAGGAAGGTGATCAGGCAGAGAGAGCTTGTAATAGATTTGGCCTCTACCTTAGCAATCTGAATATGCAAAGTACTCTTTGACTTTGCTTAAGTAACCAAGCAGAAGCCCCCCTAAGGCCTTGAGGCCTCTGTCAGTGAATAGTTGTGCTAACCACGCTTCACCTCTGATCTGCAGTTCTACCTAAAGGTTGAGAAGTCAGCTGAGATTCAGATCAGGGAAAGGAGTAGGATTTAAGTGGTAAGACATCTCAAGCACTTTCTGCTGGAACAAACTGCTCATCATTATAATGAATAAATCATCCTGGAGTGTTGTATGCCCCTGGGCAAAGGTATTACTTCACCATATTAAGGAAAGTATGTGTTTTGTTCCCAGGAGATAGACGCTGCTCGGAAAAGCATGCTGCGGAAGACGTGGCTGTTGGTGGATGAGGTAGGATTTGTAAGATTCAGCTTGTGCTGCAGGGAATTAAGTTTTCCATGCATGGTGCTCTTACAGACTTGCATTTGACTTTTGAATTTTGTATTTAATTACCTTGCTAATTTGAGAATGAGAGGAGATTAGCAGCAAGATTTTGGCCTGCAGTATCTCTAAATATGTTTAGGCAGTTCTTGTAGTAATTGACCTCAAAACACTGAGCCTATTGGAACCTAGATGAATTTCCTGTACTGTATTTCCATGCCTCTTGTCCCAGCAGCATTATATCTGGATAGCTAGAGATGTTAGAAGAATGATTATAGCACAACCATTATGTTAGTTATGAGTAGGTGGCCAGCAGTGATCCATCTTAGTTGGATGCTTCCCCTGAAAAGAACAGGACAGATGTAAGGTTTCTCTTTTTTTCTGAAGGAGCTTGCCAAAATGTATCCTTTATGGGACAGAGCTGGGTCATTTGGCCCTCTGTGATTTGTGTCCAGGGTAAATTATTAGATGACATTCAAAAATCCATTGATTTTGAGTGGTTGAAACCCAAAAATTTGCTTTCTGGTAGGAAGTCATTGTGAGGGGCTGTTGAGGAGACAATGGAGTTGTGTTTAGAAGAGGAATTCTCATGGGAAAAAAATGAATTTTATTGGAAGAAACTTGTATTTTATAGCTCTTCTATTGAAGATGATGTAATTAAGTATCTTGGGTATGATGGAATTGTACTATTTGCAATTTCCTGTGTTGTGTTGGAGGCAGTAGAAAAGATTAGATACCTTTCTGTTTCTTCTTTCAGAACTTGAAAAAGCACCTGCTGTACTACAGACTGCTGAATGCAGAGAGTCCTCTGGGATTTGACCTTTATGAACAGCTCCCTCCCGTGCGGCTGAAGTACCTGCAGATAGTGACACAGAAAGAAATTACAGAGAATGCACCAGCATTAGAGTCATAGCAAAGCACTTGTGCAAGAAGAGTGCCAAGGTGAAGAGCGGAAAAGCTCAGTTTATACTTCACTGATGAAGTAAAGTGAAATTACTTGCAGTTCAAATGGTTTTAGTCTTACCTGGACACTCTTGGCATCTTTGCCTAGTGAAGCACTGATGAATGCTCCCAGCCCTGCAGAGCAACATGCATGTTGTCAGGAAATGACAGCATGTGTTTGTGTGGCCTCTCTGTGATGGGTGTTGGAGCATTTTCCTCCATTCTCCTTCAAGTTGTTCTGCTTCTTCCCAGAGGAGGTGAGAATGTGTCTGAAAGGCTCTGGACCGTTGAATAAACTGAAGGAACTGGAAAAGCTGTTTTGTCCAGTCAGGCTGGAAACTGGGTTCTCAAGATAATGTCTGTTTTCTCCATATCCTTCCATTGCTTTTTTTATATTTTGAATGGTCCTTTCCTCACACTCTATACCCTGCAAACAGAATGACAGTATGACAGAGAGGAATCTCATCCTGAGAGGTAGTTTTTAACATATACATACAAGCAGTTTCTCCAAGATAGTGTTTTGTGCATACACTCACTCAGTAACACAGATGTATTGTGTTAAACCTTTAAGAAATATGAGTTCCTAGTGCAGTAGTATGAACACTGAATATCCTCCCTTGGCTGTCTTTTGGATGGTCTCTAAACTGGTTTCTTTTCTCCCTTAATTTGGTTACGTGTATAACAAGATCAAAAATAATTTCTTTTCAGGCCAGAATGCATGGCAGTAACTACCCCTCATTAGAGAAAAAAAAAATAGTATCTGCTTGTTTAATTAGAATATGTATTGGTTGCCCTCTGAGGAGAATGCAGTTTAAATTTTGAAGTGGAGTTTCCTAGCTCAAACCTAATTTTAAAAATGTCTAATTTGATCCCACTTCTACATCCAAATTCTGAATTGCAGCCTCAGACACAAAGGCTGTGAATATAGATCCCTAAAAGGTTCATTCCAAGTGCCACATCAAGTCCAGAATTTTCTCTAGGTATATGATCTCACTGGATGTTTCCTTTATACTTTCACATGGTCATTCTGGCAGGCTTTTCTTTGGAGAACTTGACTTTTATGAACAAAACTTTTTAAAGAGATTTCTGATGTTTTTATGAATAAATTGCTCTGGAGTTTGCAGGGTGATGCCTGGTCTGAGGAGCTCAGCCTCTGTTTTTACCTAACAAAGAGGTCAAGCTAGCTTCCCTCTGAAGAAACCACAGCTGTAATTAACCTTGCTCCACTGAATGTCCCAACAGGAGTGTGAATCAGTGTTAATAGGCCCACTTTTAATGTCTTCAATTGTTCACACAAGAAACAAATTCCAGACAGCAACTCAAATGAATCAAAGAATCGTTGAGTTTGGAAAAGACCTTGTGTCCAACCATAATACAATATCTTTCTTTCACCTGACAGTAGTGTGTTGCTGCCCCCTCAAATGCCTGCATAATCACATAGGGCTTAGGGCATTTGTGACTGATGCTTTGTATTGGCAGTTTTCTAAGTGTTCCAGTCCCCTTCCTTAGGTTGCCAGAAAACAGTCAGTTTCATCTTTCTTTCCCTTATTTTAGAGGGAAAATGAGCAAAAGTGGTATTTCCTCCCAATCTCTTTTTCTTTTCTTCCCTTTTGATCTGTGGTTTCCATCTGCAGCAGATCAATGTCATGTAAAATAACAAAAGCACAGCTAACACGATTCTTTTTTATTGTTAATTACTTTAAAAGTATTTGATGTGATTAAAAGTTTAATCAAAGTCATTCAAGCTTTAATCTGTCTGGTGAGAGCCCAGCAGTTGTCTTTCAGAGAATGAATGGTAAAATTTAAGGACTCCTAGCTGCCCATTTAAGAGCACTCTTCAAGGACTTTACCTTTTGCTTTTCAGTCCTCCAGTTATAAAATCTCTTCCAGTCCTTTTGGAATGCAAAGTTGAATTTTGTAATGTGTACAGGATGTAAATAAATATTTTGATAGCTCTGCAGGTGTTTTTTTGAACTATGAGAATGCTTTGTTTGAGTCTTTCTTGAATTTGGATAGTTCTCTTGGCACTTTATCAGTATCTTGGGACAGCTGCTACCCTAAAGAATTCTGCTAAACTTTGGAGTTCTGTAAGAAAGCCAAAAATTACATCCTGCTTGTGTGATGGGTCAGTAGCACAGGGTACCAAATGCTGTGTGTAGCTGGGGAAGGTGCAGCGTGGTATGATGTGATTTGACACATGTCCCAGGTGGAAGACTGTCCACAGATGGAAATTATGATAAGTATCAGCAGCAGAGAGAAAGAAAAGAGTGGATACCAAATAGTTCTGCAGGCCACAGTCATATGCAGAAAATCCCAAGGATGCTGCATGTGAGCTGTAAGCTTTTAAAACACTGACTGTCACTAGAGATGGTACGTGAGTTTTTTAAGGCTTTCGGCAATCTTGTATGAGATTTCCCCACAGAACACTAGAGGGCATTGCTTTATCTAGTTTAAATGCAAGATTTCTCAGCCTCTGGTGCTACTGGGACCTGAAAAAAAACAATCACCCTTATACATTGTTTGAATTTTTTTTGCATTTTTTATTTTTGCATACAGTTTTGGAGCAAGTGTGGAGAATTAAATATTTTATATGATGTGTTGCTAAGAACCATACAGTGCTTTGCCAGTAAGAGCATTTTTGAAAAATCCTGGTACATTGAATATAAGATTTAAACTTAAGCTGAATGCAGTCTGAGACAGGACCAAAGCATGCCCATTCTGTTAATCCAGTTTAATCCTGGTCAGGGTAAGTGAGGAGATGAACAAAATTAAAACTGTCCAAAAAAACAAATACAAGTTCGCAACTCCTTACTGAAGGCTTAAAATTTCTTTGAGAATAAAATAATCCTGCTGTAATAGGACCCACAAATAGTTTTCTGGTGTTGAAGGGGTTCTGACTCAGAAGAACATATGTTGTCTGGTAACTCTCATCAGAAGTCAACAAAACCAGTAACAGCAACTATAAAAATCCCTGCCTGTCTTATAATTCTTAAAAAGGGTACCCCATTTTCTGGTCCTTTGTGGCTAGCATATGCTTGGTTTGATCCAAGTTACTGATGATGTCCCACGTGGGTAACAGTGGAATCTCTATTAGTACAAATTTAGCATGGGCTGTGCTGGTAGGCAACAACAATGTAGTTTTAAAAACAAATGGTTGGTTGGACTGAAGATGAGTTGAGGATAATCCTTTTAGCATTGCTGTTGAGTAGGCAGGTGAGAGGGTGGGGCTGTCACAGGTTTACATCCTAAGGCTTTAATGGCATTCTACTGAATTTTCCTTTGCATTTTGAAGGGGAAGAGAGAGTTCTCCCATCAGCTTGGAAGCACATCCTTTTCTGCCTAGAAGAAATGGAGTTGCTTTGTGATCCTTCAACTGCGTGAGTGGTTTGAAGTCCTGGAGTTTAGAATCCATATGTGGTGATTTGGCTCACTTTGCTGAGTAGGGACGGTTCCCAAAAAGATGTAAGCAACTCAGTAGCTGGCAATGCTACACATTGAGGTAGGACAAGGCCTGACAGAAGAAAGTGAAGGGTTAGGCAAGGAAGAAATCGAAACAGGCCTGAAACCATACTGTATGGGAACTTTTTAACAGTACACATAAAGCATGATATAATTGAAGGACTTTAATTCCACTGTATTTATTCACTACTTCAGTTTGACACTGGAATTTAATAATCCATTTCTAGACTGATGCATTCTGTCTGGCCACTTAATGCCAGGCAAATCCGAAACACCTTTTGCTGGTGAAGTAATGGACAGAGCAAGCCATAAGATGTGGATGTATAAATAAACTACAGGTCAGACAAACACATTTCTTTTGGTGTCAGACATAAAATAGTGCAGAAAGGTGTGTTAATCATTGCTTTTGCTTCTTCCTAGTTCTGCAAAGTTCTTGGAATTTTCTTATTGATGGAGGGTTGCTGCCTCCAGCTGATAATCATATTTGGGAGGAAAAACATGTTTATTTCACCTCAGCTTACAGAAGCTCATATAAGCTTTATATTCACAAAGCTGGCTTTCTGGTGTTCCTTGTTTAAATAATTTTGTGGTAATTTACTGGCCTTTGTCCTAGTTTTTATAACGGGCTTCCCCTCTCCCTTTGAATGGAGGATGTGCAGGGAAGCCCCACTCACAGAACTGCTGTGTTTTGCATGGTTGTAAGCAGAAATAGGTTTTCCATAGTGTGCTCCCCTCCCTGCCTTTATTGTGATAATCTTGAGTCTCAAAACATCTCAGCAACGCTGTGTTTGGGTTTCTGGCCAGCTGCGGCACAAAGAGCTCCAGCTCAGCCTGAGGAGGTGCTAAAGGAGCAGGCTCTGCTCCGGCTGTATGTGAGCCTCCGGGCACTCCTGGCCGCAGCAGTAGCTCTGAGCAGGTTAAATGAACAGGACATTTCAGACAGAGCGACACCTGGCCCATCTCCGGGTCCAGCTCTTCATCTGTAGGTGGGCTGTAGCCAGCAGATACCAGCAGACACCTACTGCCCCAGAGAGCAGATGAATCTCCTTTAGCCTGCTGAGAACCAGCTCACACGCCCGGCCAGGGCAATGAATATTCCCAGGCAGTGCTGTGTATGGACATGAGAACCAAGCCTAAGGCATGGCTGGAGGCACCCACCCTCTGCATGCCCCTGCCCTAACCCCACCTGGATGCCAAACCAGACCAGTGGTGTTACTGCTCATTACAAAGCAGCAGCTTGTCCTGGCCGCAGCAAAAACGGGGGTTGTGTGATGCCACTGGTGTCAAAGCACAGCCACGTACATGACAGTGTATGCTGAAGTCTGAGGTATTAGTTGATGACTAAGGCTGGAGGAAAGTTTTGTGGAGCAATGGGGGTGCTGGGAGCCAGTCCTGAGGGGCAGCAGCTGTGGGGCTGGGCAGGTAACAGGGAACAAACACCTCATGGAGCGCGGGGAGAAGCCAGCAGCAGCAAAAAGGGGAGGTAAATACCGTGTTTCATGCCTTTTCTCTGCTTCTGTGGAGCGTGGGTGCCTGGCTAAGGGCTGTGGAGGACACAGGTAAGGTTGGTAAAGTTAAACTCCGTGTGGTAAAGTTAAACTATGTATGTCTTGTGCTGGGGCTGATGTGGTTGTCTTTTTGGGTCTGTGCTGACAGCGCTGCCTCACGTTTCCCCCCAGGGAAGGAGGGAGGGCTGCCCGAGTCCTGAGCCATCAGCAAGGGCTCTCTTTGGGGTGCTTTGTGGGGCCCTGGGTGCAATGAGGGGGCTCTGGCAGGATTGTTTGCTATGGAAACAGGAGGCAGGAAAAGCCAAATCCCTGTTGTAACTGAGGGGACAGCAGAGCAGGAGTGCAGGTGCTGGAGGTGCCGCCACAGCACAGCCTTGTTCCCTGACCAGTGACCAGTCTGAAGCTTTGGGACAGGACAAAGAGAAGGATTGAACGAGCCAGTGGGCTTGGAGGGTGGCTCGGCTTTTACTTCTGGGTCTCTCAGGTTGAGAGGAGTTTTGCGGTTTCTTTTCTCTCTTCAGTGTCCCTTTCCTTCACTACTCTGTGTGTTCCATGTCTTTCTTGTCCTTTACTAGACTCTCCTTCCCTCTGCCTTTTTATTTTTAATTTTCCACCATTTTAGTAACTTCTAGTTCCCTGTTGGCTTTTCTCACTCTTTTGGCTGTTTGCAGAAGGAATCAGTAATTCAACAGTTAAACTGGAGAACTGAGATGTTGTTACTGAGTTTGAGGTGGAAGCTCACATCTCTTGAGTTGTTCATCTGAAGGTCTGGGCAGATGTCCATAAATAACATGCACAACATGCCCATTTGGAAACCTTACAGCAAAGAAGTCTGTAACTTTACTTTTGAGACTCAGATTGCCGTCTGGTGTAAGCACACCACACCATTTGGGTCTGATCTGTCAGATATTTGATGACACTTTAGCAATTAATGTATTGGATCTGTCTTCTGAAAGGGAGACTGATGCTTGTGTATCAAGTGACTATTTACTCTTACTGCCTCAACCATGGTAAACTTTTGCTTCAAAAAATTAGTATCTCCAAAACAGTATTCCAGGTTTCCTCAGTGTGTGTGGACCTTTCTTAGCAGCTTTCAGCACAATGCACATTTGGGGAGGATCTTTAATATCTTCCAAGTAACAGGAAGTGCAAAGAGCTCTGAATTAAATTCAGGTATCACATTACTGGCAGTGAATTGTAGTTTCAAAGGCGTGTAACACACCATGATGACAGCCACTGTGAAGGTATGTTGTTAGCATCTTTCACAAAAAAGCAGCTTGCTACTCCTGGCATCAATGTATCTTTCAATATAGATTATAAAAGACAAATTTAGAATGATACAAAAGTTTCTTAAAACCATCATGCATCTCTTGTCTCTGACATGAGTGTCAGCTCACTCAGAAAATGCTCGTTGTGCTACCACCCAGAAGACACCACAGATGGTGGCTCGTTCTTGTTCCTCTTGTCTGCTGTAAGATTGATCATGTTTGGATTGATGAAATTATTTGGGCAGGAGCTGCCATTGCTCTCCTCCTGTCTGTCCACTGTTAAAAGAAGTGGGTGGAAAGGGGATGTAAAATATACTTTTTAGTGTCTTTATCTCTTCATTACTGTTTTATTAACACTTAAAATATTTATGCAGGAGAGTGTGGGCATGCTGACCATGCTTCCTTGCACTGAGCTCTTATCAGCAAGTTTTATATTTTATAGCCTTCTCTGGGCTTATTTATTTTTTCTTTTTTTCTTTTTTTCTTTTTTTCTTTTTTTCTTTTTTTCTTTTTTTCCTTTTTTCCTTTTTTCCTTTTTTCCTTTTTTTTTTTTTTTGTAGCAGTACAGTTTGCAAGTTAAAATTAGGATGCAGAACTGTGGGTATTTGTATTCAGCAGTGACTAAATGGCTGCTCCTGTGCAATGCAAGTCAGAGGTTTTCATGCTCAGTGTGCACTTGTGCCACGAAGGCCAACCATCACATTGCTGGAAAAGTTAGCAGGGGCACACCTGCATTGTGCAGAGCTCCTCTATAGTTTGTATATAATTGCCAACATTGTTTTAGGGACAATACATTTTCTTCTTGTATGGGTCTCTTCTGCTACCAAGATACTCGTGTGATTATGAAACTTTTCAATTTTGCAACTTAACTTTCCCTTTGAACAAGCAGCTTTTGCTTGCTGCTTTCTGTAGTTACTTTTTTTGGTGATTCCTATGCCAGCTGCAAATGGAAGAAAGAATCAGTAAGTCTACAGCTAGCATGGGGTCCTTGGCCTGTATTTAAACAGAAAATGCAATTTTATAGTCAGACTAAACCCTTTCCAGGAACAGATCCTCCCAGGAACAATGTTAAGGTACATGGGATGTAAGTAGGTGATTAGTGACAGCCAACCCGGCTTCACTAAAGGCAGATGGTGCCTGATGAATTTGGAGGGCTATGATGTGGTTACAGCATTGGTGGATTAAGGGAAGAGCACTGACATCACCCACTTGGACTTGTGCAAAGCAATTGACACGGCTCCACATGATATCTTTGTCTCTAAACTGGAGAGACATGGATTTGATGGATAGACCATTTGGTGGATAAGGAATTGCCTGGATAGTCATGGAGAAAATATTATACACTCCAGAAAGACAAATAGCCTGAGGTTAAGGTGATTTATCATTATGTGGAAGACCCCAATTACTGTGTTAACAACTCTTCTAATGTGAAAGATTTTCCAGATTTTCTGAGGTTTCCACTTTTCATGTCACTGACAAAATTGTATCCAAAATGGAATTCTTGTTTTCTGGTTCAACAGACTGTTTGTGAAAAATTGTTATAGGAAAAATGTTCTCAGAGTATGATAAATGTATTTTGTAGCTTAGTTCAGGCTTCTTTTTTGTTAACCACATACTCTTTCCAACAAATTGTACTAAATCAGTAACTGGAGAATATTCCTACAGTCTCATTACTGCACGCTATAAGCTAAACTTTACCACTGCCTTTTTGGCTTGTGAGCTTTTCCCCAATGTGAGAGGAACAAGAAAGAGTGAGCACGAGACTCCTACTGGGGTTGTGCTCTCTTGGCTCCAGTGCACAATGTCTTACCAGAAAAACACTGCATGCCTTAAAAAAGCTGTTGTGTGCTTCTGTTCTGCAGGCTCATCAAAGAAGGAAGTGTCACCATGAGAAATGACTTGTTCTTGCATCCTTTTGCACAAGTTGTGTTCAGCTTTTGGTTACCTAGTCAGACTGCTGAGGAAAATAGATAGAGATCAGGAAAATGGTAACCTAATAGGCTTTTCTGGTGAAGACAACTTGGATGTTTTTCTTTGACAAGATGCAAGTGAGAACATCTCTGTAATCATCTGCATATAAGCCTTGATCTTTTTCCCAGGGAATCCAGTCCTAGATCTTAGTGGGAATGGAATCATGACACCTGTTTAGTAAACCAAAGGATCTGAGAGGTGCCTGCTGTAACCAACCATAATTGAGTGATGCTTTGATAACAAGCTTTCCTTTTCATTTGCAAAATAATGACATAGTTGCCTTGACAGATATGTCTGAACAGAGAGCTCAGTTCAAAATAAACCCTGACTGTTAGTGCCCAGAGGCCCACCCTGACACAGGCACTCCCTTGCGTGTGCAGGGATGCTCGTTTTAAGACACAATGTCTCTCAAAACTTAATCTTTCTGATGACAAATGTGATTGTCCTCTTACATATTTATTACAGTAAAAATCCACACTTTTACTACATCCATATTTCAAGACTTCCATAGCTTGAGCTGTGTGCCTTTCAGGATTTTATTACTGCTTTATTCCTCTAAGAGATAATCATTGATTCTTCTGGGTGGCTAACTCCTTACTGAATAGCACAGTTGATGAATGTGTGTGTTTGGTTTTGTGTTCTCTCTCCTCCCCTCTTATGGATTTCCATATGGAATGCACTCCGAGGAGTTCTGGGACATCTTGTGATGCTACTTGTAAAGAACTTTTCAAAACAAGACATGTTATGAATCCTCCTGGGTGGAAGCTGGAAGCTCTGCTTGGGAAGGACTTGTGTTTCCCCTAAATGCCTATCAAAGGACCCAGTTGTTATGTTTTGAAAATGTAGTGGTTTGGATCTCCTATAGTTTCACCTGCTGACCATTGATGTTTTCAGTAGCCATAATTCAGGCAATATCCAACTGTCCCAGTCTTTCCCCATCTCTCTTTGAATCTTGTTCCATAGGCTATTTAGTGGCACAGGTATAAACATTCTGCTCTTCTGCTTGTTTCATTTATTTGTTAGCTCTCAAAATCTGGGAACGTCTAATTTCTAGCTACTCTAGTGTGAAAAGGGTTTAATGGAAACTGAATCGTGCTGAACATGGTAATAAATGCCTTTTCTATTTGTTGTGGTTTAGGAACGGTACTCCAACATTTAGTGCTTCCACTGAGACTCTCCCAAACCTGATGCTGTTTGTTCCCTTTCTTCCCTGCTCTGACTGAAAGCACAAAAGGCAAAGATGAGTGTTTGAGATAAGAGCATTGCTAGAAACAGCCAGGAGATAAGAAAATAATGAGGAGCAGCAGCAATATTAATAACAAAAGGTATAGGACAAAGAAATGACAAATACCAACTGGCTCTTCCCTACTACTCAGCATCCCTTTCTCCCTGCTAATGACCTGAGGTGGTATCAAATAACATTAGGGTCTGGCCACACTACACTCCTGGCTACTGTAAAAAATTAACCCTGTTCTGGCTGAAACTAGGACGCCACTGCACTTTGCATGTCCAAGCTCCTTAACACATACTAAGGTTCATAACCCCCATGCAGAAGGGGCAGTGAGTGCATATTAAAAGATCATTTCACCTAATGCTGAGATAGGAAGGACTCTTTTAGTATATTACAGCACACAGAAATGCCACAAACTATTTTAACCTGGAGATCAGAGTGCTGTATTTAGATAAATCTGTAAGATTGATTTAAGTAGTTACCTAAATTGGATTGTCTCCAGGCCAGTGGGATTAAGAACCCGCTTTTTGCAGAAAGCGTTATGAGATCTTTAATGATCATATAAGGTCAGGACCTGGTTTTATGTCTCATCTTAAAGACCATGAACTTAAAACTACTGATCTGTCACTGTCTGATCTGACTATCTGTTCTAGAGACTGCTTTATTTTAGAAGAGATTTGTGTAGCCAGGAGTCTAAATGCCGTCAAAGCTTTTAGTCCTTGCTCTGTTCCTTGCCTGAGGAGGTTTCTAACAAGTTTTTATTATGAAATATTGTCTTGGTTTGTTTTTCCCTTTTCATGGCAGGCCAGAATGAGGCTGCAAATAATATTTCTCAGTTTGTATGTCTGTCATTTGCCGTGCTGTGCACAGAACTGCTTACTGATCTGTGCCTGGAAATTAGTTAATTTCTGGGTTGTTCAGGGGGGTTCTCAATACTTTTTCTGGGTAAGGTCATCTTTCTGCCTACATGGCCACCTCTCTGTGAGGCCCCTCATTTCCCCTTAATATAAAACTGCAGCCACAGCAAACTCTAAATGTAGCAGGAATGTGTAGACCATGCCAGTCCTGCTTTGAGCATGTGTGTGCTTGTGTACCAATGCTATAAAACCCTCTAGCAATTGTATAGACAAAATCTTTCTGCACAGTAGCTGCACTCTGAAAAGGCATGTGGGAGGAGGTTAAAGAAGATCTCCTTCCCAACTGTGGCGACATGGCTCGGGGGGTGGGGGGAGACAAAGAGTTACATTATCCCACCCCAAACCCCTTGTGAAGGACAGCCCAGGGGTTCTGATTGGGTTTGAGTCCCTGGGGTTTCTCCCTTGCTGTGTTTCTAGTGGTCCCTGACCCTGAACTCCACCCTCAAAGGTGGAGACCCTCAAGAGTTCTGTCTCTCAAAAACCCCTGCTTGGCCTCTGTTCTGGACCTGAATTTGTTCCCGTGCTGAATAAATGGTTTCGTGAACCGGGAGCCCGTCTCGTTGGTGTCCCATGCTGGTCCCCAGAACCTGCGGCTTCTCTGGACGAGATCCCGAGGTTGCTGACTGCAACACCCAACTGCTGTTATTATATGTAATTTAGCCAGTTTTTTCCTTTATATCAGAGGTAGAGTCAGGACCCAGCTCATAACTTCATTGTTTATGTGGTGTGGTCACCTGATTCCCACCCTCCTCCATCCACCTTTACATGTTCCCATACAATTCCCAAGTGGCCCTCAGAAGCACACTCTCTGTAGTGCTGCTTGAGAACACAAAAGTGTGTATGCCTGTGGTTCCTGTCAAGAGCCTGTTTGGTCTGCAGCAAGGAAATGTGTCTATGCCAGATGTTATCTGAGATGGGAGAAAATGGACAGAAGAAAATGCTCTCCTATTTCAGAGTGCCCAACGAATGAGCTGTGCCAAGTCTTTCCATCTATGTATTACCAAGTTTTGCCTAGCCCAAAAGGGACATTGCTCCGCGTCATCTTTGCTTTTAGCAGCTTCATTTTAGCAGCAGCAGAGGAGGTGAAATTGAAATCACAAGGTCTTAATTTCAAAGAGAAATAAATTTGTTCAGAAACAAAAGGCTTTTTTCTCTCGAGTCACCGATATATTACAACTCTTGATTTGATTTGGAAGCTATTTAGGATGCTGCAGTTATATGGCTGGCTGGCAGTCTGGGTAACCTCATCACTGATGTGCCCATGAATGGCAGACTGGGAGTTGGTCACACCAGACTGTTTGACTCATGGATTCTGAAGGTCAAATGCAACAGCCTTGTTTGAGGGGCTTGGCACCAGCAGTGAGAAGGGATACAGGAGCTGGTAGTGAAATGTAGCAGCAAATCAGTCCTTTCTGAAGAGGTGGGTGGAGAAAGAAGCCAAGTACACAAAATGAAAATATAACTGGTGGTATTGTACATTAGTCAGTTTCTGAATCATCTGGGGAAATTATGCCAGCCAGACCTACTTGTCTACAGGAAACTTCTTGTCTCAGGGCTGAGGTGGCACAGCAAACTTGGAAGGCTTGCTTCAATCTTTTGTGACCTGTACATTCTGCTGTCTAAAACAGAACAGACTAATCCAGCTTCCTGACCAGCTCAGGGCTGACCAAAGTAAAGCAGGTTATTAAGAGCATTGTCCAAATTCCCTCCAAACTCCATCAGGCAGTGGAATTGAACACCTCTCTAGGGAGCTTGTTCCAGGATTTGACCAAACTCTCTTGGTAAATTAATGTTACCTCATGTCCCATCTAGACCTCCTCTGGTGCAGCTTCAAGCCATTCCCACATGTCCTGTGTCTGCATCCCAAGGAGAAGCACTCAGCACCTCCCCTTCTGTCCCCTCCTCAGGAAGCTGTAGTGAGCAATGAGGTCACCCTTTGGCCTTTTCCTCTCCAAACTAGATAAGCCCAAACTCCTCAACTGCTCCTCAGGACATTGCAGCCCCTTCATCCACTTTGCTGCCATGCCCTGGACACATTTAAGGACCTTCACCTCCTTCTCAAATGATGAAGCCCAGAACTATGCACAATATTCAAGGTGAGGCTGCAGCAGTGCTGAATACACCAGGGTGTCTATGTACCTTCCCCTGCAGGGCCTCTTGTCCCTCAGGAGTCAACAGCACCTCCCAGTTTGGTACCATCAGCAAACTTGCTAATGCTGCATTCAACTCCTGCATCCACATTCTTGACAAATATATTGAACAGAAGGGAGCCTGGAACTGAACCCTGAGGAACACCTTTAAAATTAATGCCTCAGAATTTGATCTTGACTTGCCCACCCTCCCCAGGCTTTTTTTCCCCCTGGGCCCGGTATATCTTGAGACAGCCCATAAGCACTAATGCACTGAGTAACTTGGTGCCTGTTTGACATGTTTTGCTTCTTTCTCTTGTTTGACAGATGAGAAAATACAGCAACAAACTGCTAAGGTAGCTGCCTAGGGTCTCATTGAAGTAATTGACAGAGGGATAGTAATCCCTGTGCAAGCCTCTCTCTCTCTTTTCCCCCTTAAACAAGTGCCCCATCATTGCTTTTGTGGAAGTTCAGACTTCACAGATTTTAAACTTTCTGGTGACTCTTAGGCTGGGATACCTGAATATGATCTTCTGACACTCAGCTCAGCAAAAATTCACTTTTTCAAATATATTTTCTACTCAGTGTATTTTCAAACTTGTCCCTGGCCTTGCACAGAGCTTGACTGCAGGGACTGCTCTTGCTCAGCCTTTGGGATCCTGATGAGGTGCATCTGCCACCATGACTGACTCCCAAGTCACTGTTGCTGCAAGTGCACACAAGTGCATTCCAGCTCAAGTGTGTGGATTGACTAGTTCCTTCAGGAATCCTGCAATCCAGTCGATTTGAAAGCATGTGACAGAACAGAAAGCAAATGTATGGAGCGCCTGTGTGTTCCATGGGAGCTGGGGAGTGAGCAGAGGAGAAGTGGGCATCTATTTGTGTCTCTGCCGAGAGAAGAGCTTGGCTATTTCTGTCATGTCTGCTCAGTCTGGTTGGAGCCAGCTGGCCAGTTACACCTCCATACTGGCCACAGAGCATCCTGCTCTTCAGGTGCACCCCTCCATAAAACAGGGAAAGGCATGGAGCCTGAAAGCTGGGAATGTCTGTGTAGGGGAAATGGTAAACAACAGCAATGAGTCTGAGGAGCAGAGTCCTGGGCAGGCACAACTATTGCTGAAGGGCTTGTTCTGTGCAAGGCTTTGACTAATGACTGGGGAAACAACAAATAGCCCATTAGTTCACTGATGCTGCTAATGTGGAAAGTGGTGTTGAATACCACATAAACACAAAGGCAGCTAAAATGCTGAAATCTGGACAGAAGTCAATACAGGGGATTCAAACAGGGGAGATCATATGAAACATGGCTTAACTAGAACAATAAACCTGTACAAAAAGAGGTTGAGGGTGGTCAGCTTGGTCTGATTAGGAACAAAGTGCCAGTTGAAGTCATTGGGCTTGGGTGTGCACAATGGCCTCTTCCCAGGGCTTTAGGTGCCAATAAAATGTGTTATTTTATGCAAACTGTCATCCAAGTGACATTCCATGACAAAACTCCATTAAGAAAAATTGCTCTCTGAATGAGTAGAGAGGGTTCAAATACAGAATCCGGTGCAATGTTTCAAATGTGGTGATGTGGTCTTTTGGGTAGAGTTCAGAAAATTCAGAGAGACTGAAGAACTGTGAGGACCAGTTTGGGAATGCTGAAAAGAACAAACTGAAAGAAGAGGAGAAGTAGTAAAGACAGAAAATGTTTAGGTAGAGGAGTTCCTAGAAGAGTAGTGGGGATTAATGGGAGGAAAATGTGCACAGGAGTCATCCCTATTGTTTGTTGTTTTGTTTTGAATAAAGGACTTATACAGAGAAGGCCTAAGGTATCTTATACTACAGTAGTCAAAGTTCCAGAAATCCTCTGATTAACTCGAGACTAGGAGTAAACCTGAAGATGCAATTTCCTTGTGTGGAATGTGCTTGGAGGCATTCTTGTCTTCTGCTTGAGAATAAAAAGCCTTCAAGAGCAGTGACTCCTCTTGGATCCTTCCCATTTGCACTTTGACTGTGTCTGTTTCCATTATATTCTGGCTGGAACAATACCTCCCCTCCAGTGTATGTTTTGATGGTGTGTTCAGGTACAAATATATTTTCCCTGAAAACCTCAGGAATATCAAGCTGCAGCAAAAGGACATGTTGTGGTATCAGGCTGTGTGGCACTGTGACTCCTTCCTGGACTGGAGTGCACAGTTCATGCTGATTTGTGTGAGTGGTTCCTGGAGGCAGCTCATACGCTTCAGAGGCTGGTAAAAAACACCACTTCATCTCTTCAAAGGATCATGGACTTACTTGTTTTCTTAACAAGTTATTTTCCTCTGACTAGGAAGGGCAATGCTTTCCTTCCTTTCAAATGTCCCCGAGCTTTTGGTTGATTTTTTGGTTGTCTGTCTTTCCAGAGGTGATCTTACAGCGCTTGGACTTCCCCAGGTTTCTCTGTTCTCTGCGGCCTCCTCTGTGGAGTGCATGTATCCTAGTGCTCCAAACACCTTTCTGTCAGTCTGTTCCACCTAATTGGTGCAGTTGGTTTTGTTTGATGGAATAATTGCAAACTCACTTACCATGCCTAGGGGAGGGGCAGGAAGAAATCCATCTTTTATGTCATTAAAAGTACAGACAAAAAAAAAATACCCAATCCAAACCAGATTCCCTTGAGGGTATCTGTGGCTTTTAATGTCATTTACATGTAGCTCGATTTTTGCTAATGAACAAGCTGTTTGTTTAGGGCTCTTAAATGAACCTTCAGCTTCACAGGCTGCTGCTGAAAGAAGGGAGAAAGGAAAAGGGCAGAAGAAGAATGTGTAATGCCATGAGGACATTCACGTGAATTGTTCTTTTTTTTTTTTTTTTCCTTAGCTAGAGGAGCTGCTCTACTTTGTAATCCTCAAGCAGCTCCTCTGTCATTTGCAAGGTCAGGATTTTCTGGCTCACTTGGAGAGGATGCTCTCTGACCAATGAGGCATGAAATAGCAGTTGGAGAAGGGCTTGATAAATATTGATTCAGAAATTGCCACGGCTGCTGACTTTGCGATTGGCCTGTTTACCCAGCAAAAGGAGGAGGAATGGAAAGAAGTTGTCCATTTCTCAGTGATGGTGGCACATGCATTTTTCAACACTGCCCTAGATATTTTAGGGGAAAGGGTTTGAAAGCTCAGCGCAGCGAGTTTTTTTAAGACAGCATTAATCCATTACAGCAGATTAGACTTTGGAATCCTTCCTCCTGCCATGAGCCTTCCCTTCTTAGTTTCATCAGGCTCTGTGTAGATGGTTACACTGTCCCTCCAGGAGGAGGAAAGTTTTCCAATGCAAGCAGGATAGGCATTTTGCTACTGTGGGGAATAGCTGTACAGTATTCAGACTAAAATGAGTACACACTATCTGTACTCCAAGCTGAATGAAGTATGTCTCTCTTAGCCAGCCCTGAGCCTGAATCTGTGGTTCCCCTTCCAGTGGGTTATGTCTCTTACCCTGCCCAAAATCACCGTCTTTTGACACATCAACCTACCAGTGTCCTCCTGAACCAGCCCGGCCCCCTCACAGCTGGGACCCCTGCCCCACGGGGACAGGACTAAGGTTAGTTCCTTTCAGCACAAGGTACCATGGTGGCTTGTGGTCTGCTCACAGAGCTCTCTTGGCTTAGCCCCTCTCACCTGGCACACAAGTGTTCCCTACTGCTCCTGTATCCCTGATGTTGTCAGCAAGGGCTGTCAGCCTTTCTGGCCCTGCACCTTGCCTTTTGCTGCCTGTGGGGAGTTAGCCCTTCTGCTGCTGTGTGCTGGGGATCACCCAGGCCAGGGGGGAACTGCATCCTGACCCTCTGGGGAAGGAAGGGAACTGGGGAACAAAAGTATACAAGAGCTGGTGTGAGCTGCATAGCGACAGGGCTCTGCTCTGGCACAGGCATCTCCTCATGCACTCGCTCCTCATGATTGCTCTTCCTGGGTTAACAACCTTCACAGGTCACTGTGCAGTGATGCCTAATTCCAGATAACCTCCTTCAACCTGCTTGGGTAATGAGTTGCTTCTAGAGAGGGACATCTTTTTATTAACATCCAACTATAAAGAAATATTGCTGTAGGTTGGGGCAGGGCTGAGAGGGAGCAGGGGCAATGGCGTATGGTGAAAACAGATTCAGGAGACTTATCAATTTATCTTTAAAGAAGGACAGGGCATACAAAATTACCACTGGAATAAATGACACTGATACATTTTGGGAAACCCAAGGTATTAAAACTTAGATACAGTGACACTGCCTGTCTTTTGCTTTCTAAAAGAATTGGTTCAGAAAAAAAATTCTATTGTGCATGGCCCAAAGGTCAGAACATGAAAATTTTCCAACCGAGTTTTATTTTTATTTGAGCTTCATATTTAACAAGGAATGATCCAAGCCAACATATTGTACTCAGCTGTTCGAAAAATGCATACAGTGCTGTCCTCTAAGACCACTTGTCAGTGCATGCTGAGTTTTCAGGTGGTTTATGATGCACTTTGTGTTTAAAAAAAAAAAAAAGTCTAATGTAAAAACAAACCAAAACTTTACTTTCCATGAAACAGCAATAATGTAGTTGTGTATTGCTTTTGAAATTGCATAGCTACTTTTTTTTTATAGCTGCACTAATGCAGCTCATTATTACAGGAGAGACATCTCATCACTGGATATTTCTGCAAACCAGCTTGGTGGTGTTTTACAGCTTTGTAACACGGCTTACCAGATACTGTAATATTAAGAAGCTGCTTCTTATTCAATAATGAATTCTCTGAAATTGAAAAGAGGGGTTTGTGAGCCTGGCTGATATGATGTTATGATCATGCCAGAGCGGTAGGAATGATTAGTCTGTTTAGGACTTTCTGTTGCAAGGTTGTGAAACTACAGACTAAGCATAAAAAAGATGAAGAAATGGCCTCTGTAAGAAAGATGGTACAGGTGAAATGTTAATCCCCTGTAAGATAAATATGGTAATAAAAGAAGTGGGAGAACATTTCTATTATTTTAAAACAGGGGACTAGGTGGTTCTTGTCTTCACAGCTGGGACATTATCAGATTTGTTCTCAGATTCTTCATTTTTCTCCTCAAGTAGTCCCTGTCTCTTATGCTAAAGGTTCACTGGAGTTAGGAAGTCCTGGCCATTGCTTTCCATTCCTGTCTTTGGAGTTGTTAGTTCATTGTGAACAATGTGCTTTGTGAACAATGTTGCCTTGACAGATGAGAAAGTGGCTGGAACCTGATTTGTCTTGGAGGACTGTAAATACTGGGACCTTGCTCAGCCTTTTGGCGTTAGCAAAGATTCGTGACGCAAGGCTGAAATGGTCACCTCTGAGCAAGACATGCTACAGGAGAGTGAGTGGGTTTCTCTTCTCAGTTCTGGTTCAAAACCTCATCAAGGCACTTGATTGTTCCACATTTTGAGCTCATTTTAAAACCTGGTATGGATTGCCTGGGCTTGGGCCAGTTTGAAACACCAGGATTCCCACCAGTGTAGCAGCCCTGCTGTGGTGTACTCTCCCTGCCAGCTCTGCATCCATAGAAACTGCTGTCTGAAGGGTCTCAGCAGCTGCACTGGCTCTGAGCTCTGAATGCATAATATGCTGAGTGGATGCAGCTCCTGTGTGCTCCTCATTTGCTGCTGTGCATACCTGATCACACTACCTATCTTACACCTTTAGTATACACACACCAACAGCACTGCACATCTGTCAGAGACTGTGCCTGGATGTACTTCCCAGAAGTACTGTTCTTGGTCCTTTAATATAAAATACTGGTGTTGAATGTAATTCAAAGCATTTTGCAGAGAAGGTCATTTTCATCATCCCTCTTTTACAGATGCCAATTCCCAAACATAGGAGCAGAAAAAAGACCTACCTATGGTTACAGAGGAAACAGAGCAGAAGCAGGCCTAGTTTTCCACATGCAAGAATGCCTCTTGGTCCAGCAGGCCTTGTTGCAATGGATGGTGTTTCTATAGATCAGATTTTTTGGGGATCATTTTATTGTTGTGATGGAGCTGTTACATTAAAAAGAAACTCTTATTAGTAAAGCTCCAAGTTCTATATGTTGTTCACATCAAGGATTTCACAGCTCTAACCTTTCTGTTGCTGCTGTGACATGTGCCTGTGCAGTGGTTCTGTCTCTGCTTTGAGAGACTAAGAAACCAAGGCAGGGAATGACAAAGTGACTTCCAGAAGTCAGTTGTGGAGGAAGTAGAAAGTCAGTGGATTTGTTGGGAATGGTTTGCAGGTATAGCACAATGATGTGCTTCTTCAAGCCCTGCACACACACGCACACACGCGCACGCACACACACACACTCTCTCTACACACCAGAGAACTGAAAACTGGCAGGTGGTGGTGGAGAACATGTGCTTCCAGGCTGTGATGGTGTTTCCCAATTGTTCTTAACACGCAGTGAAGAGGAAGTGGTGAAAGGACACTGGGAACAAAGGCAAAAGACCCTGACCCCTGTGTGCATCAGAAAAACCCTTTCCATGTGTCCAGTGGGATGCTGGCTGCTTGTGGATGTACTTTGAGACAAGATGGGGTGGAGGTTCCTAGTGCTCATCAATAGTGCACAGCAGCTGGTTCAATTTGGATCTTTGATTGCCTGGAGCCCTGGAGCCCTTGAAGCGTGTGTATGTTTGCATGCAGCCTAATTAGTGGCATTATCATTGTCATTAATGGCTTTTAATGAAGAACAGATGGTCCTGTCAAGGTTTCAAGCTGTGAAGTTCACTGACCCATTTGTGCTAAAAGGAGGGGAAAGAAAACAAATAAAAAAACCCACTCGGTTCCAAACTGGTGGTGGTAGACTGAAAATGAAGATCACCCAAACATAAGCCTTATGTTTTCCTGTGCAGCATGATTTGAAGGCATATGCAGATGCTGACCAAAGCCCTGCTTTCTCTGGGGAATACAGGATTTCCTGGCACTTACCTTCATGAGGTTCTGACACATCAATTATCTTTGTCATGTTTAACCGGGACTTCCCCATTAAAAAATGGAGCAAGGAAGGGATTGAGACGATACACCCAGGCCTTGGAAAGGGTCATTAGGCTAGGCCAGTACTATGGAATTAAGGAAAGGGTGAAAGGGAACATAATTTTGGAATTATTCTCATTAGTGTCCAAGTAACCTAAGTGAAGAATCCTAAAGAATTTTAACTTTACCCTCCTAATCTCTTTCACTTTTTCTCCAGGCTTGATTATCACTCACACATGGCTGTGAATGTCACTTCTCTTCAGGGCTATAGTTCAAAATTTTTCTTCCAGAGGATGGAAGGCTGCTGTTCCTCATTAGGAACTCAGATAATCAACGGTAAGTATGGCATTTTGATGGAGAAAAATTGGAAAGTATTAAGCCCAAGCATAGATTGTTTGCTAGGATGTAATTGTCTATCCAGGTAGCTTTTCCTGTCTTCTAAATTGCTTAATAATTATTGGGCAAAAGGGGAAGTGTAAATTATAAAGTCAGGTTGATCAGTGCAAGGTCTGGCTTAATGAAAAGAAACTCCTTTTCTCTTTTAATTGTGAGAGAAGCTTTTAGTCTGCCTACGATTCAGGATTAGCTATCTGCTTTTGGCATGGTGTTCTCCATCTGAATGAACAGCATACAGATAATACGGAGTGTGTTCTTGGTGTTCACTTCTGTCTTCTGTTACTGGGTGCACCCCATTTGTATGCATCATTCAGAGTATCTGCACAGCACAGGAAGGGCCTGATCAAAAATGTTATCATTATCCCGGTCATGTTCAAAAGGCTTCCTATCAGAATTCCAGTTAGAATAGCCAGTGTGATGAATGCAAGTTGTGTTAGCACTTTGTAGAGGAGTTTCACGTAGGACCATGTGTCTATCGCTTCAGATCCATCTAGGTCCTACTCTTCAGTGTAGACAGATGAGATCTGGGGATTAAAATGATTTTTAGCTCAATTGGAATGTCCTCGAGCTGAACTCACAACATGTTCATTTCTTTAAAAATTTAGAAGCATTTAAAGACATTGATGAAAAGTACCTTAAGCAAGAGTAATAACTAATTTTATCCTGGTGTTGGAGGAATACACCACAGGAGTAAATAGTAGTTGTAAATCCAGCTTCTCCCCTGCCAGCCCTCTCTTCTTTCTCCTCCCCTGGCTTCTTCTTTTTACTTCATATTTTCATTTGGAAGAAGGAAGAAATTAAATTCATTAGCACTGATCCAGTGCCATATTTAATTAGCTGCAGTATGGGGCACTTCTGTAATCTTGTGTACTGAGTACTGTGAGTTAAGAGGTTTTGTTTAGCTTGGGTTTTTTTCTCTTTCCCCTGCACTAGCATCTATTAAGGATTAAGTAGTGATATATCTGATTAATTCACATTGCCTTTATCAGGCTGCGGAAATAATTATCTCTCACTGGGAGAGTTTTCAAACAAACACAGTCATGTCCACAAAGTAATTTCCCAAGGAGTCTCTTTGGAGCTGCAAAAGGAGACTTAGAGTATTAACAAGCAAAAATTCTGCTGTTCTTCCCTGGGTCCTTCCCAGCTGTTTAACAAAGCTTTACCTGCCTTCCCACCTGGTCCCTGCCTACCAGGAAGAGGAAACGCTCATAGAAATGAGGACCCCTTATTTCATGAGATGTGTAGCTGACTTGCCACAATCCCTTAAGCTGTGTTTTAGGTGTGTGCTTGGGAGTAACACACCCTTTATTGTACTCTGTCCTGTGGAAGTGTAGAGAGGAGGGATTGGGAAGGTCTATGGAAGGAGCTACTGCAGAGCCTCTGTCTGCAATGGCTTCAGGTGCTCCAGCTTTCCCACCTCACGTGCACAGGAAGGGTTTTCTCATTAGCTCCCATACCAGGCAGCAGCTGAAGACCAAGGGTGAAGAGGAAGCATGGCAAGCTTCATTAGGCTGAATGGAAACATTTTCATAGGGATTTATGGAGAGTGAGAATGTCACACTGGCAATCAGTAGAAAGTTTAAAAGCTGCAAATGTCTGCCCTCATTCCATCTCAAGCCAGGCTGAAGGATCCTTTCTTCCCCTCCTTCTCCTTAGTTAATAAATGCTTTGTAACTTACATATACAGCAAAGCTTTTTAAGGCTTCTTTTTAGTATTTCCTTTATCTGTGCATTAATTTCAGTTTTCCTGGGTTTTGAGGTGGTGATGTGTGTATGTGTGTGTGATTTTTTTTCAAGGTGTGTAACACACATGAGAAAGTGAAATACTTTCCAGGTAGGAGCCTGCAGTAGAGACTGGGATGAGGAGAGCTTGACCGGCTCCTGCAGCAGCTGAAAACAAGTTGACTGACTGCCAATGGCAGGTGGAAGCTTGGCAGAAGGAAGAGTTTAAGTCCAAAGAGAAGGTCTTGTCTGTGCAGACTGGAAAATACTCTAGAGACTACTGAGAGACAAAGTAGAGAAAAACTCAGGTATGAGCCGGTTTTGAGAACTGAATGCATTGTAAAGTTCAAAGAGGTGAAGAGAAGGAGCAGTCTCTGAGTAAGACAGCTAAAGAAGTGGAGGCTTTCTAGGAGGGTGGCTTGGAAAGCACGAGAGTGAGTGAGAGAGAGAGAGATGAGTGAAAAGGGGTTTAAGGAAAAAAATCTGGGGAGAGTCAGGTCAGGGAAGGCTCTTGCATGAGGCAGTCTAGTATTTGGAAACCAAGGTGTTTCCTGAACAGGTTTGGATGTATAATGGTAGGATTCTGAACAGATTTTTTTTTGAGAAGTGGGGTGGTTCTATTCGCTGGCATAAATGCGTTTCTTTATTTCATTCTTGGATGCTTTTGCCAGGCCATTTAATATACTAACACTTTTCTTTTGAAAGGCTTTCTCACCCCTGATTAATATCTGTATAAAAACCCCACAATTTTACTACACTTAGATTTGATCACAAATGTGATTTTCATTTAATGTTAATTAGTGCATCACCTGTTGCAGTCCTAATTGGTTTCTATCTGTCCTTTGGGCAAGGGTGTAAATGTAGGATCTTTGCAACTTGCTCTTCTAGGAATCAGTCACTTTACAGTGCTGGCAAATCACTGTTCTGAAGTATATCCTGGGGCAACAATTGTCAGTTAAGATCCAGCTAAGTTAAGCCATTTATTATTTTAGATCTTTGACTTCTTTCCAAACTATGCCATCACTATTGTTTTTCACTGTTAATTTTAAAAAAGTATTCAAATACATGATGGCCTGAATGAAATCTCTCACTTGTGATTTTTCTCTTGTTTTGAGATGAACCACACCATAAATTTTAGAGGGGAAAAAAAATTGATGTGAATTTTGTGGCTTTATAGCTGTTTTTATGGGAACCTGTTGTATGAGACACAAGACCCTATGAGATACAAAGGCCAGGCACGTGGCTCACCCACCAGCTCTGCCCAGAGAACCTGTGCAGGTGACAATGAACAGGTGGTGCCACGTGACTGTCCACACATCATGACTTGAGCTATAACTGGACACATGCAGTGTTGACAGAGAAATCTGAACCCTGAACCAGTTCTGCTGGCTTTGTATTCTGCTACAATTTAAATTACCAGTTTAAACTTGCCAGTACAAAAATGTCAGGTTCCAGCCATGTTTGCAGAATTGCAATAGGAATAGCACAAATAGAGCAGACACTGAGGGTGTGTGGCTGCAAATATTACTTGATATGTTTAAGACACTTGACATTTTTTTAAGCCATCTGTAAAGTGCATCTGAATGTTCACTTAAATTTCAGTAATCTCTGGAGAGTCCTAGACCCAGTTTTCAATGCTGTCCTATTTTAGGGTGTTTTACCATAATTTACATGCAAATAGTATCTGCATACTATTTTGAAGCAAAAGCCAGGGAGAATCTGGTAGAGGTCAGAAAGGTTGAGCATATGGCTTGTATTTAGAAATCACTGAAGTTTCATTTAGCTGTACTTGGTGCCTCATATGACTGTGAAGTGGGGAAATACAAATGTATATGTAAAAGTCATACTTAAGGTTATGATTTTAAGGTTATTCCACAGTGAAGTACAAGGTGTACACATAAAGGAATTTCCATTTTTTTTTCTTTCAAGAGGGAATATATATATTTGTGGAGACTCTTGTTTGTTAGACCCTGAAATATCTTTGGTTTCAGCTGCTCCTCTTTGTGGTGTGCTGTAAGTATTTGTTGAAATTACACCTGCAAGGCAGACAATATTCAGTGGCACTACAGCAAACAAGCTTCATGGGCACCTAACTCCGAATTCCCATGTTTCAAAGTGGGAGCCTAGAGTTTTCCCATTGCTAGCAAATTGAAGTATGTGGGATGCAACACAGAGGTTTCCCCAACAACTGGTGAGTGTCCAGCATAGCGGGGAGGCAAACAGGTCTGAGGCAGGATTCCTCCCTGCTGGGCACAGGCTCAAATTCTGGCAGAAATGTTGCAGCGCACTGTGCTGAGCAGCTGAACCCATGGGTGCCTGTGTGGCTGACCATTTCTGACCAACTTGATATTCAAACTGATTTCTGTTACAGTTTAATTACTACTAAAGCTCAAACCAGCAGTGTTCATGCTGTCAGCCTAAAGGACAAATAGACGTGGCAGCTGTTGTATCTTGACTTTAAGTGAGGCTTGGCACAGTGCGGCGCGGCGCTCTTGTGGGCAAACTCAGGAAGCAAAACCCACGTAAGATTGGCACAACCAGTGGAAAAACTAGACTGAGTAATCTATCAATAGTTCCTTGTCAAGCTGAGAGAACATTCAAGTGTGGTCATCAGAAATCTGTCCTGGGTCCAGAACTATTCAATATTTTAATTTGTTATTTTGACAATGGGAGGACAAGCGTGCTTATGGGATTTGCACATAATACCAAGCCAAAAAGGATTGTCAGCCTTTTGGAGGATAGAATTAAAATTCATAATGATCTTTGTAGACTGAAGAAACTATGTAAAACCCAATGAGATGAAATTCAGTAAAAACAAGTGGCTAGAAAGAGGAAAAATCAAATATACAAATACAGAAGTATCCAGTTTTGGCACCATGCTTTGAGAGTGATACACAAATGTGAGAAAGATCAGAGTTCTAGAAAATATAGCCTGAGTACAAAGATGAAAATAATTTTGTCGGGAAAAAAAAGAGTTTGATAAATATAACATTTACTATAATAAATAACATACAAAAGATTATATAATAATGTAGTAATAAGTATAATTAATAAATATATGTGAGAAAGATTGTTCATGTAATCCAAGTAGTTGCAGTGAAGATTAGATATTCTCATTGTCTAACAAGATAAGAATATGGTGAATTTTATTTGCAAGGAGAGTTTAGGGTTAGATTTTAAGGGAAAGCAGTTTGTACCTTCAGGAAGATAGCACTGTAAGGAGAGCTACCTTGACAGGTTATGAGACCTGAAGTTTTTAAGTATTGGTGAGATGAAAATCTGTTTATGGTGATTTTTGCATATCAATCCTACCTCATGTGAGGGGATGTATTAGGTGAAAGTTCTTCAATAAATCTCTGTTAGACAGGGATGAAAAGGGGAATAATGTGTAGGAACAAATGTGTGAACAGGTGAAATATCTGCCTTTTTGTTGTGTAGTATGGCTTCACCTTTGCTTTCTCACTGCTCCTCACGGGAGGCTGCCTTCTGTCTGTGGTCTTCATATGGTATGGGCAAGGCCCTGTGCAGTTTTACTTAGCTTCAGAGTTATTTCTGCTTTGAGAAGACTGGCAGAGTTGACTAGTCCAAAATTGTCTTTCACCTTCAGTAAATCTGTGAGTCTGTTTTATATGGCCTAAGATTATCAAAGCTCTTGCTGCAAAAATTTTAAGGAAAAAGGTTTGAAAATTTGTACTGCCAGATAGGAACTTCTGAAAATGTTGTTCTTGCTTGGGGTTGATAGAACACCAAAAGACAGATAAATAGATGCTGTTTATCTCCTTTGTATTGTATGTTAAATTGATACATTTTAAAACATGTAACTAACTCCATTAGGAAATTAGAATTAGCATTCTCTAAATATCATGATCCAGAAGCTGTATACAATAATTGCATAAAAATGGGCAGGTTCAAATTAATTCAAATTGTTTTAAAGATTTGGATGCTTTGCCAGTATAGAGAGAGCATGGCAGTGGAAACTATGACTAAAGCATGTCTACTTGCAGATCTAAGAAATGTGATGCCATTCGCTCGCTTGTATCTGCAGCAGGTTAGGCAACTATGACAACTCTGTGATAATCATTGTACTTTGCAGCAACTTTTTCCATTTAATTACTTGAAGCTGATCCCAGAACAAGAGGATGTATATTGCTGTGTTGGTGGACAGCTAAGTGTCTCCCATTCAAATGTAAATACAGAGATTAAATTTATAGCAGGATATGGCACAGTAGACTGTGTCATGAGTCAGAGTGAGATAATGTATGAATAGCTTCAAGGTCAAGAGACAAAATGTGTGATGGGCTGGTCTTCGTGTTTAGCTTATAGATAGAGAAGCTTGAAACATTTGTGGAAGTGGCTTTTGTTTCTAAAAAGTTGTTTCATGGAGCTGTTTGGAACAGTAGTACCCTATCTCTGCTTGTTGCTTCAAAAAGAAAATCAAGTTGCCTGGTGAGGTGTGTGTGTGTTGTGCACTCTCACAGTGGTCTCCTGGCCTGTCTCTGGTGTGGCAGTTTGCTGATTTCCTGGACAGCCCCACGACTTGTGTGATGGTCTGGTTCCTTCTTATCAGTGTACAGCCACTGAAGGCTTACTAGCATTCTGATCTAGCTGCTTGAGATATTGAAGTTCTGAACAAGGACCAGTTGAGTGATTGTCTTGCAGTAGAGGATGGCTGCCATCTTATGTCCACCTTGCAGCTTCCATCGGGGAAGCTCTGCTGTAGTTTCCTGGGGAAGTTCAAATATTGGACAGACAACATAATGATCCTTTGAAGACTAGAATGAACACATCAGTTAGTGGACTACACACCCAGGTGAGCAGGCAAAGAAGACACTTCATGAATTCTGTTGTCTCCCAGAGTGTGCACACCAGTAGAGAGCAGAGCCTGAAAGAACAGTGGAGCTGGAAATGCAAGGCAGACTGTGAGCTGGGGAGAACATGGCCCACAGGAGCTCTGAAAAGTTTTGTTTGCCTTATCATATGCAACCACACACTAGTTTCCTCTCCCCACCCCCATCTTTTTTCCTTCAAGGCAAATTATAGATTCTCGAAGACCTTTTTAAGCAGGATATGACTGAATTTCAAATCTTTTCTTTATTGTGCATTGTGAGAAAGGAAACTGATGGTAACCTCCCTACATGACTTTTGTTCAAGCAACACTTTTCTCTGGCTGGCTGCAGATTTGTCTGCCTCTGTGTGATATTTCCTGCTCCGGTTCTCTATGGGAGCTTTAATTTAGCTGTAGCAAGTGGGACAATGCGTGGGTCCTTTATTTTCTTGAACAAATGGCTGGCTTCTAAGACAGCGTTCACCATCCTTTAGCTATGCTGCTCTAAATGTCTGTTAAATGTGGACTGTGGAGGAGGCATGTACAACGTATGCTGAAGTTAAACATTTATTGAAAAGGTAAGAGGACCATGTATTTATTTAGTCTGCTGGTCCACTTTTAAAAGGTTGCAGAGCTCCCTTCATCCTGGCACACTCATGTGTCTCACATGAGCATTAGCACTGCTAATCAATCCAGACTGACTTTTTGAAAATACAGACAGCCTCTTTGTACTGTTTTTGCAGGCAGCAAAGAACATCTCTTTATTGATTTCACAAATATTACATATAGTATCCAATATAAAGACAAGAATAAATCAGTGAGGGATTTGCCCCAGCTTAAGGGCTCAAAGTTATGAGAAGGACATTGCCTTCACAGCCTACCCTGCCATGCTGCAGCCTACTACCTGCCAGTAAGTTTGACAAATCCCTGTATCCCAGTTACCATTGCTACTGTTTGCCTGTGGGAAGTTGGTGATTTCAATGACTGACCTGTGAACTGCAGTGATTAGAATAATAGAAATGCGGAATGGCTGGGCTGGAAAGGGACCTTATACAGATCATCTAGTTCCAACTGCCCTACCCTGGGCAGGGGCACCTTTCATTAGACCAGAATGCCCAGAACCCCATTCAGCTTGGCCTTGAACACATCCAAGATTGGGGCATCCACAACTGTCCCACCACCCTCACAGTAAAAAATCCCATTCTAATATCTAACCTAAACATACCCCTCAGTTTAAAGCCATTTCCCCTCATCTTGTCACTATGTGGTCTCGTAAAAATCTCTCACCATCTTTCCTGTAGAGTGGCACTGGAAAGCTACTGGAAGGCTGCAATATGGATAGCTTGAAGCCTTGTCTTCTCCAGGATGAACAATCCAGTTTCTCTCAGCCTTTTCTTGTAGGAGGGGTGCTCCATCCCTCTAGACATCTTAGTAACTCTCCTTTGGACTCACTCCAACAGGTTCATGTCCATCCTGTGCTGAGGACCCCGGAGCTGGATGCAGCACTGCAGGTGGGTCCCATGAGAGAGTAGAGAGGTAGAATCCCCTCCCTTGCACTGCTGGCCATGCTGCCCAGAATATGTTTGGCTTTCTGGGCTGCAAGTGAGTTACCAGGTCATTGCAAGGTAAATCGTCAGCCCCTCATCCACCAGCAGCCCCAAGTATTTCACAATAAGGCTGTCCTCGATCTGCTCATGACTGAGAACAGAGAGATACGCTAAACATTTTGTGGAATCTCCTATGGGAAAGGTAATCTTGGGTAGGAACCCGAGAACTGCTGTCCTTATCCCCAGAAGTGATCTCTAGATCAGTGCAGGTTTGTGTATCAAAGCCCTGTGCTAGCTTAAAGGCAGTTCATTTTCTTGTGTAGCAGAATCTGTAGGAGTGGTCACTTAAAGACACATTCATGACAGCTTTAAGTGGAAGGTGGTCACTGCAGGAAACTGAATCCACTCTTGGATTTGTTAATTCAGTGCAATTTACACGTCAGTCAGTCAGTCCAGCCTAAGCCAGTCTTTACTGCACAGCCTCAAGCCTGTGGGAAACTTCAGTTCATGAACTGTCTGTCCACTCTACACAGAGCACACTGTGCCACTGCTTCCAGTGGTAACACTGATTGCATTCACTTTGTTCTGCATGACTTTTCCCCAAGACTCTAGGTGAAGACATGCCTTGTTAACAGCTTCCGAAATACAGCTAAAATAGGTTTGGTGGGTTGGTTTCTTTTTAATTCCTTTCATGCCTGCTGAAGGTGAAGTGTTGTAGCGCTGCCCCTGTGTAACAGAGCACAGGCTCCCGGTGTGGCTTCTCTTGTATTTGCTGCTCCAGGCTTGAAGGCCGGTTTCTGTGGGACAGGTAAAAAGTGCTGAGTGCTGAGGTGATGTGCTGTCAGAGTGCTGGCACTGGTGCAGATACACGAGTTCCCAGCCTTGCTGCTGCCTGTGCAGCCTCTGACATGTCATGCAAAGCCTGTGTCTGCCCGGAAAAGCTGTGTGACAAAGCTTTTCCCCCGTTGTGTGCTTGTTTAGCTGTTGCCTTTGAGGATGATTCTTTCACTTCAGCTGAAACACAGCTCAACTTACTGTGCTCTTTCTGCCTTTGCATCTCACTGCCGCTGATTACTCACCTGCTTTCCTCCTCTGCATGTCAATATGTACATAGTATCACAAGAGGATTGGCTGCTCAAGGTAATAGCAAATATTTTCCAAAATACACAGCTAGATAACAATTTTTTTGTGCATCTCTGCTTCTACTGTGCTTCACAAAGCAAACTAAATTTCAAAATGTCCATGCAGTTACTCTGATATTTTTTGCTGATGGTGAAAAGAAGATACTTTTTCTATCCTTCTGACAGCAAGTCCTTCAATTCGTCAAATACTGTATCTTGGATAGACAAGTTGGTTGCTCTGCTTCTCCAAGGAAGAAACTAGTTCAGAAGAGGTCGATTGTTGTTGCCATAGACACCCCCCTCAGTGATTCCTCACATTTGAATAAAGGTGCTTTTTCCTTTGAAGCACAGGTGAGGGTACATTTTACAAGTAAGAAAACAAAAGGACAAAGAGCATTTTCTTTCAAAGGTCACATGATGGTTATGAAATGAAATTAAATCAGAAACCTGAAAGGAAGTAAAACTCCCAAACTCTCAAAGATTTCCACTTACATTAATTATTTAAAAAATAGATATTTTTAAATTTTTTTTTCTTTTTTTTTTTTTTTTTGTCTGAGGGTATTTTTGGACTTAAAAGCTAAGACTTGTGGTCAGGAGGTGAGAGTTCTGCTTCTGCTCTAAGCATCATTGAAAGAAGGTTTTCTATGCAACTCTGTCTAGAATTTGCTTTAAAACTACTGCTTGCATTCTTTACCTGGAGAAAAGGACTGCCGCTCATCCCATGCCTCAGTTCCACGCAGAAGCTTTACATGTAATTATGCATTTCTGTGGCTTTTCAGCATTGCTTTGTGATTGTCTTTAGGAAGTATTTTGAGCTCATTGAAAGGAGAGAGACACCAAAGGGAGAAAGGTGCAAAGTTGTACATTTTAACTTTCATAAAGGCTCCTTTTTGTTTTATCACTCTCTGAGGATGACTGGATAGAACTCCTGTTGGGTTTAGTTAATAATAATCCAGCTGAATCAGTAGTATGATGTTTCAGCATCTTTCCTTCCTCTCTCTCCAGAACCTGGATGTGCTACTTAATTCAGTAGACCTATGCTTGTACTGGCAGGGGGGTGGAACAGACCCAGGAGCAAAACATGGTTGGACAGAGGTTACAAAAATTATTTTTAACAATTCTTAGTGATGTGCCTTGCCTGTGGGGGAAAATATGTTCCACTTCACCACTGCTTGCTATTCAAGAGAGTGAACCTTTTATTTAGCTTAGTCCAATATGCAGCTCTGAATGGGCTCACTCATTAGAAGAGAGTGACTTAGTAATGACATTCTAGAAATTAGGAAGAAGGATGGATCACAAGAGCTGGAAGCCAAGGCTATGAGGAAGTGAGGGAGTGTGATTGGTGTGGAAAAGTGTAGGCTATCAGCATCCTGGTGTCTGGCTTTGTACCTTGCCTAACAGTGATTTCTGGGAGGCTGCCAGGTTTTAGTGAAAATGAACATCAAATTGGCGATTCATAGCCAGTGCCTTTAAAACAGACTGCTGTTTTCCAGATGGAATACGAGGAGAGCTGTGGTTCCTCCATGCTTCTCTACCTTGCTTGCAGTCAGTCTTCCTAACTTCTCACTGCTGGTGCCCTTGACAGTGCAGTTGCTTCAGTCCCAGCTCTTTAAGCCATTTACCGCCCCCTCTCCTCCTCTGTTCCTTCCTTAGCCAGCTCCCAAACTGCAGGCAGTGCTTCCTGTAAAGATCTTGCTCTTTGAGTCCTGTGGCATCTCCCAGGGTTCAGGTTCTGGCTGTTTTTAGCTTTGTTTTGGAGAGGGACTCTGCAACTGGACCATGCTAATCTTTCCTTCCTGCTCAGTTGGGGTAGAGACGTGTTTTCTGGTAATGGACCAACAGATTACTTAGGGATGTTATCCATCACACAGACAGGGAGAAAATCTGCAGGTTTTCTTACAGGGCTGAAGATTTCAGAGGATGCTGAATGCGTCAATGCTAATCCCGCATTGGGCAGAATGCCAGAGCCTGCCTAATGCCTTTGTTGGTCTGACATTTGAGCCTCCATCCTAATGGATGCCAAAGCGGATCCCTCCACCTCACAGAACCATTAATTAGAGCTTAATGACTTTCTGAGAGAAAGGCCTCGGAAATGAGGTTCAGAGAATTTCCTACTGATAATGTGTGGCGTAAGTACCAGGTTGGCCTGCTTTGGTCAGACCCTGAGGTCTTTTAAGTCAAATGGTCTGCGCTTCTGTTTACAGGATCTACCTTTTTTTCTGTCACTGTCACATAGAACACAAAATCTGTTCTGTGTAGAATGTCAACTTCTCTTTCTTCTGAAGCGGTTTTAGTTCCTCTCTGGGCATTAAATGAATTTTAAGCTCTACTGATACTGGCATGGCTCTTGGAATGACAACTCCGTTTACACCCAAAACACTTTTCAGTTCCAGGTTCCTGTAATTGTGGTTTCTATGAATTTTTGCTTTATCTGAAGTTGGGTCTGGTTGTCCAAAGATTCCATTTTTGATTTTTATTTATTTTTCTTTTTTTTTTTGATAACACCACTTCTTTTTTTCCCCTAGACATTGAATTCAGTGTTCATTTTCCACCAATTTAACTTTGAAACTCCCATTTTCTTAACAGAAAAGAGAGAAGTTTTTCCTTCCTAAATATTAATGCACTGGGGTTTTTTTTGTATACGTTCTATAAGATTCCTTTAACCTCTGGCTGTGAACTGTATTTGTGTGTTGATGATGGAGTATATGAATATGGGGTGTCTGGTTTTTTGAGAAGTCTGGTCACAATTGTGAGGGTTGGACACATTGATATTTTTCATTGATGTTTTGTCAATCTCTTTGTCAGGTGACCGGAAGTTCTGAGAAGTGCAATTCATACTGCTAGCAATAAAATATATTTTTCCAGTAATTTTCTTAAAAATAGTTGTGTAGTCATCTACATAATTCTTTTGTCAGATACTCATTTGGTGTTGCTACAGTGGAATTAGAATTGGCTTGCACAAGAATTGGAGGAAAAAGGGTCTCTGAATTTTGACTTGAATCATGTAATTTTCTGGTGTCACCAGCAGTTACAATGACTTCAAAGCAGATTTCCAAGGATTTGGATTCAGTTAATGCAATCAAGTTTTAATAGAGGCTTGGTTCCCAAGGCAAGCCCCTTCCATTTTGTTTTGCTCTGCTGCATACACATATCTAAGAGCTGGGTACAATAGTCTCCTTCTAGAAGGCTATTTGGGACATATTACATGTCAGCTGCTGTACCTCTTATATAAGCCTTATACAAGAATTTTGAAGTGTAAGGCTTTTTTTATTTTTTTATACTTTAGTGCTTCTACCTGTGTTATTTTTGCCAAGCCAGGATCTTCATTATAAAGCCAGTTTCATTATAAAGTGAACCAAAGCTGAAGAAAATTTGAATGATTATGTCTTCTTGTTTCTTAAGTTTTTTTCAGATTGTCAAACTTATACTGAGAGTAAAAAGGTATCTTTGGCTATATTTAAAATGCTAGGATAATCTTACACTAGAAAAGATTTGTAGGGGAAGACGAAAGCCAGAAAATGTTGCCCTTGCACTGTGCACTTAACATTACAGGTTGGTGCTAAACTGCAACTCATGAAAGAGAGCAAAGCTGTGCAGGAGCCACGGGGTGTGCATGTGTGTACCTGTGCAAGTGCAAGGCAGGGCACTGATTTGGCCAGAAGCAGGATGGGAGATTTTAACAATGTGTGGGGAAAGAGAGGGGTTCTGGGATGTTTCTGAGGAGGTCTGCACACTCCAAATCCTCAAGGAAGGACATGTAAGTTGTGCTTTCTGTAGCTGAATGGTTCACAGTGAGCAATGCCAGGAGTACCCTTCTGTCCCAGCACTGCTTCATGATCTCAAGACTCAGTTTTACTGTCATTTTTTTCTCTCACACACTTATTTCCTCTTTTTTGCATGAATTAACCTCTCCTTTTTGGGCTTAGGATGCCATATATTTACTAGTGTGACTCACAGAATTAATCAATGTCCCTCTCAGTGCTCTAAGGTACAGAGACTGGCACCCCCCAGCTCCAAGGCAGAAGTCCAGTCGGACATGACTTCGTGGTTTGACAGGACATTGTGACCAACCCACGCTGGTGATGGCCCAGCAGCTGACTGCCTGGGGAGGGGGCTGGTTCAGAGAGGCCTTTGGCTCATCCTTGGGAGGGAACACGGGATGTCCACGCTGTGCTCCTTGGCTACTTTAACCATTTCGTTGGCTGCTGCATTCGGTAGCAGGGTGCACTCATCATTCCTTTGGGTTAGGATAACATGGTGCTGGAACAAGGACAGCATTTACTCTTTGGAGTCTGAACTGATTTCTAGGATGGGGAACTGTAAATTGTATTTTAGTGTGTGTATTTGGTAAGGACAGGGGACTGGTTGTTTGAGAGGGATGGTAGATTGCCTCTTACTGTAGCACCTACAGACCTTTCAGATAGGTGAGTATAACATGCATAACAGCCTGAGTTGATCTCATTGGAATCCAAGCCATCACTGGGCTCACTTTTACCAGATTGATACTGTGTCTATCCAAAATGTAGTCATAAGATGTACCTGACCTGTGGGCTCTGAATTTCTCACCCACACAATGTGAAAACAGGGAAGCATTCAATTTTGATATTTGAGGGCTCAGATCTATTTTGCTCCAGTGATAGCAGTAGTGGCTGTTGCTGTGCAACATTTTGTTTGGACAGCCAGGAGTCAAAATCTTTAAATTATATCTTCTGGCAGAGGGGAGGGAAGAAGGAAGAACAGCTTGTTTAAATGTATGATTTTAATCATGTAGGAAAGTGGCAGGAGAGGAGGTTTTGTAAAACCCCTAACTTTCATGTGGCTTCATTTAAAGACTGCAGATTTGACCAGATTTCTCTTTTTTCTTTTTCTCTTATGTTCCAAAAAATACTGTTTTGGCTTCCTCTTCATAGCTAATTTTATAATTGTTTTCCAGCAAAAAATATTAGAAAAATATTCAGGTTTTGCTTAAAAATAGTTGCCTAATATTTTCTCTTTTGCTGCATGATTGTGAAACTATAGACAAAGATCTAAAGATCATATCACTTGCAAGGATTGATGTCAGACTGGAATTCTCTAGTGCTTCAGATACAGCCAGGAAACCTGGCTCTGGTCTCAAGGCTGGTGCCTTGTAGGACTGTGGCTGCAGCACAAAGGCTTTCTTTGGGTATCATGAAATAATTAGAACATGAATAAAATACATGAAACACGTATGTGTTTCTTTGGTGTGGGGTGGGAATGATGGGAACAATTAACTGCTTACATACAAGGCCCTACTTCTTGGACTTTCAAATCCCTTAAGCTGGAGGAAATTGGAGTAGATCTAGTTTTGGAAGACCATATAAGAGAGCATTCACCAAGGATGACTTGTACAAAAATTCAAAGGAGACAGGTTGCTGGTTCCTCTTTGAACAGGACTGGGTGGGGAGAGGGAGAAAAGTTGAGAGAGTAGAGAGTGGCACGAGAATAAGGTGAAAGAGGGCAATTCAGCAGTCAGCACTTTCCCATCTCCGGAGGCTTGCATTTAAGCACATCCATCCAGTGCAGCTGCAGCTTCATTTTAGGAATCAGGAAATAAGCTGAGTGGCAAAGAAAGATAGGAGCTGACAGCTCTCACTGTTCAGGCTCTCCCCTTCGCACTGGGAGAGCAAGTAGAGAAGAGCTTTTCTCCTGCGGAAGCGTGTATCATTCAGCAGCGGGATCATTGCTTAGTGGAGAAAATGGGATAGAGAGAGAAGGACTTGGGAAGTGCATGGTCCCAGCTGCCTGGGTGAATTAAGCACGGTGCCTGTGTGAGTTTTGCTGACTCTGTGCCTCGGCGGGATCGGGGCTGGGGAGACATGGGATGGGAGAGCAAATGACAGGTGTGAATCTGCTGACATTTTGTTTCCAGTGGCTTTGCCATTAACAGCTAAGCTCATGCACTCTGCTTTAACAAAACCCTTTTAAAGCCCCATTAGTGCCGTCTTTGTTTTTTCTAGCCTGTTTCACATATAATTGTATCTTGTTTATGGAAAATCCTGAGGTGAAGTGGAAGCAATTTCTCTTCATTCCAGGTGGCAGCAGAGTGGAAGCCAAATCCTGCTGATGCCAAAGACCAGTGCGTTCCTGAGCCTTCATGCTTCTTCCTTTTTTTCCATCCCATTATATTTTTGCCAGGACCAAAAAAACCCACCAACTTGGTGGGTTAATTTTCTTGGAATTACTGAAGATGCCCTATGGGCTCTTTTACAGCATTTTGAATTTCACTGCCTCTTGTGGAGCCTGGGGTGAGAGGGGTCACCTGTATGCCGGTAGATCATGTCCTTGACTGTGCCACAGCAGGGTGCTTCCATCACATCTCTGCTCACAAGAGGCCAAAGTAGTGTAGTCTGCTCATCATTTCTATAGGGCAATGGTCTGTACATGGTGCTTCAACAATAAACACACGTAAACTTTGTAGTTTCTAAGCAGGGGTTTATAGAAATTGGTCTATTGATTTACACTTTTTCCAAATCCTAGGTCTCATTAAGCAAAAGACTGGATTGGAGTAACTTTTTTTTTTTTGGTTCTCCCCCTCTCCCCAAACTAGATCTAGAAATATTTTGACTTCAGTTTAATGTTTCATTTAGAAGAAAGTATTTTCTTTTCCAAATAATTGTGTAAAAACCAGTGAAAAGTAAACTCAAGATGTCAAAGAATTGCCTGATATTTAAGGATTTAAGGTTTGGTATCTGAATTTTTCAGGTATTTTCTCAGAATACAAGAAAGAGAAGTTCAGGTTGCTCATCTGGATCAGGACCTGGACTCTAAATTACATTCTCTGTCTCTGTCACCAGTACTGTGTTTCTGAGTTTTTTTGAATTACTATTGCTGTACTTAAAAACTTTGTGAGTCTCCTCTACATTCAAATGTGATCTGTTCCATGAAGAGGCTTGCTGAGCCCATCCTAATGGCTGGTTAAAGCCACAGTATTCTGCCTTGCTTGTGAGCTGCTGTTCTCCTTTCTTATAGATTAGTCAGCCAGGAACATTTTCCCTCTTCAGTGAAGATAAAATCAGTGACTTCAGTGAAGACAAAGTCAGAGGAATGATAATGTGAAGTGATTGAGGAAAAGTGATGGAACATTTTGCTTTAAAAAACAAATGATCCTCCCAAACAGACTCAGTGCAGCTAGACCAACATCTACTTGTCACCATTTCTCTGCAGTTCCTTGCTTTAGTCCTTATTCTCTTGGACTTTAGGAGCACCTGAAGTCAAAGAAAATACCCTGGAAGGTGTACCTTCTTTTTTTCATCATTTATTCATACCTTGCCACCTCCTGTTGCTGCTTGACTTAATACCTTCCAAGTAGATCTTGTCAGGGGGCAGCTTACCCTGAAACGTGGCTTGACACCAAATATCAACTTGTTAAAACTATTTGAATAAGAAACAAGGAGCCTTTCCTGTGTTCGGGGGAGAGCTCTGCAAGTGCTTCAAAGCATGGACAGAATAACAAAAAATTTTCAGAGAGAAACCATGTGTAGGGAATTAAACATTGAAGCACTCTATGGAGGGTGAAATTCATAGAAAATCATGCATAGGATACATAACTACATATGTAAGTATATGTAAATGCAGAGTGAATGAGAGAAGAAATAACTTCCTTAGGCCGGGTGAAGTGCTGGTGTAGGGGCAGGAGTACATTCACATGTTCCTCACCAGAGACAGTAGCAGAAGAAGGCTGTCATGTAATGATTTAAAATTTGTTTGTGTGGGCAAACTGTCTGAATTATTGATGTTTCACCTTGTCACCAGGAGCTTGTGTTATGGAGATGTAATAACAGCTTCTGCTGCAGGTCATGGAGATCAAGTAACTTCATCCTTGAGAGATGACTTTACTGCTTCTTTCTTTTCCAGGTTATGTATAGATAGTTCAGTTAATGTGGATGACTGTTGTGTCCCTGTCATTCTGTGTCTGATTTTGAGGGCTATCTTTACCTGAAAAAAAATTTGTTTTTCGTGAGGTTCATACATGAGTGTGTGAATGAGAGCTGTGGCTTTGCAATTATGAATTTTCCTGGGTTGGTTTTCCAGTGTATGTATGTGTTATTTTGAATAGCTTACAACTACACTGCTGTTTGACTTTCTAATTTCTTTTACTGAGCTTTTCTTCAGTTTTATCCTTTTCATGTGACTTCTGGAGCTGTCCTTCCCTTGACCTCTCATCCCACTTTGTATTCTTCCATGCCTATGTCTGCTTTGCACAGTCTCCCACCCATTTCATCTCCCATCACAGGTTCCTCTACTCTTGAAAGATATAATTTCTGCTCATCTGTTTGCTCTTGTCCACTGTTTTTAACTTAAAATTACTCTTCCCCCTCTGCCAATAATTTTGTCTTAATTTCTTGATTAGCATTTTTTATGACTTCACTTCAGATTTATCTTGTGTTTACTTGAAGTGTTTATTTTCAGTCTGTAATTGTATTCAAGGCAGAAAATATGTCTGCATTCAAACCCATTCAACAAACATGGTGCAATGTATATCTGACTTTAAGAGTTACACAAAATAATCCATAGATTCAACAAAGGAAGGCAGTACAACCAGTGGGGTAAAGGTTGCAAAAGAAACATTCTGCTTCCAAGGCACATGGACCTAGGAAAGGAACAAAATTCAGTACCTCTGTGCTTCTTTCTAATTTTCATTTATGTTCCTTAAAAGTTGTTCAGATTCATGGTACAGCTAGGGAAGGGAAGGATTTAGTTGATATTAAAATTGTTGGTAGCAAAGCAGAAGGTGGTTCTTGGAGGCTGCTTTTGCTGTCTTCTTACCTTTACTAATTCATCTTGTAGCATCCTGCAGATGGCAGCTAAGACCCTGCACATCTACCCACTGTGCACTGGACAAACCTAGAGACAGACCAGTGCTTTGCTAGCGAGCAGAACTTTCTTCCTATCAAAGCTGAAGACAGCATCTGCAAGGGATGAATCAGACACCATCACAGGACCAGAGCACTCATTTGGTGACTGATACTCCTGCAATTGTAGTCCCTAGACTCCCTGAGAATCCCCTACAGCAGGCAGTAAACAACTCATGACAAAATTTTTCATACCTGAAAGTCTGGAGCGTGAACTAGCATATTTAGGATTTAGATTCTCCTGTAGTTCCCATTTAAAGTATCTTTTTTGTGATGTGGCTTTTTGTACTTTGGGTAACCCATCAGCACTGTTTCCCCAAGGCCAGATAGAAAGGGCTTTCGATTGTCATTAACCTATCCTGGATGTCAACTCAAAATGAAAAGTGAAAGCCTGATAGCCTGTTAATGGTCCCCTGGGATGTCCATTTATTCCATGTGTCATTTTCTAGTCCTTAAACACTTGGAGTATCACAGAACAAGTCTTGAATGTGTCACTGGCACCACTCAGAGAGGATGCAGCAAGAGATGATTCTGACAAGCACTGTGGCATTTGCAGCCCTGCTATTGTGACCTAATCCTGTGATAACATGAATCATTTTAATGGAGATGTCATCTGCAGTTTGGGTTCTCACTATCCAGTCTGACCCATCATTACAGCCACCAAATACAGCAACATAACTCAGTGATGCTGTTCAATTTATACCAACAAAACATGCAAGGCATTCAGCCTGCAAAATACAGTTACAGTCAGAAGTGTTTAATTAGGAGCTGGAATTAAAGAGTTGAAAACTATTTAATACACCTTGTTGTGATCAGCTTGGAATGAATTAAAACTTCTGTCCTTGAATGCACCTTTTCTGGTTTATATTGCTCGTCACAAAGAAACCTCTAGTTGTCTTAAATGAATGGTCAGGAATGTCAGGAAAATATTTTCCTGGCATTAAAGTAAAAAAAAAGAAGGTTTTTTTCAAAAAAACTTCTGCTTTCCTTTAGGGCAGGCATGCATAAAGTCTTAAACAGCTACTTTATTATTACCAGTGTCTGTTTTTTCTATATGTTTAGCATAGGATAGCCTAAGAGTTATCTATTCAGTTTAGGCTGAGAAGATGTATTTCATTAGATTCAAAGACTGGCACTGTTGATCCTGATAACTTGTTTAAAAACATTCATTATGAGCAAGCTTTCTTACAGATATTTTCACTTGCTTGGTAGGGAAAACAAGACAAAACAGGATGGTATTCTGCAAAAAAGAAAACATCAGGAAGAGTAGCTCCCTGTTAGCTTTGCTAATTTATATGCTCATCAACATCCAGTTTGGGCTAATTTCTAAAACCAAGATAGTGAGAAATGACACAGCATGTGGAAGGCACAGCTCTACATCTCAGCTGCTGGCTCCAGTTTCTCTGTCACCTCGAGTTACAGCTTGGATTAGATGCTAAAGGTTTACCTTGACAGCCTGTCTGTTCTTTTTCATTCAATGAGCCTCTTGCTCTAGAGAATAAGCAGCAAGCGATGCTTGTGGTGCTTGTGTGAATCAAGGCCAGTTAAATAATTGCTCTTTACAAGATATGATTCCAACAACATAGGAAATGCAGAAGTAGTGGAAGGGAGAGTGGAAAGTGGAAACCATTCTCTTTTATATTTCCTGGACAAATTAATCTCAGGGAAAGGAATCAAGAGAATAGTTGTTTCTACATCTGTATAGAAAATGGTCCACTGATTGCAGTGATGTACTTTCAGCTGTCTGCTTCCTGCCCTGGACCTCTTGTGTCAGTGGAGTGGTCATGTTCTCTGCACTCCCTCTTCAGCTCACAGACGGGAGAAGAATCTCTCTCTTCTGGTGCTGAGGCTGTGTTTGGGCTGAGAACAATTTGTGCCTCCCATTCCAGAATTGTGTTCTGTCTTGTCTAATGCCCTGCTGCTTAGAAGTCCTTGCCACTGGTTGTCACGCTTAACTTTGTAACTGGTAGCACTGGACGGATACTTGGAAAGCATTCCTGACTTAATTACTTTGGCTGCATGCAATTGAGCAATTGCATCAAAGACTAATCTTCTTAAAATTATGTATATGCTAAAAGCTAAAATCTGTAAGTGATACAAACATTGACTTTAGAATCAACATCTCTGTAATGTGATCATCAGGAACACTGCACGCTGAAAAAGATCTCTCACGAAGTTTCATAGGGGCCACATCAATTTTAATTTTTGTTTAATTTGATTTTTTTGAAGGTCTTTAGATGCTGTGATTTCCTTCAAATTCACTGAGCTCAACTGTGATTCTTTGTGTCATTTCAAGACTGATTTTAGCTTAGTTGCTTTTTTGCAGGGGGTGTCTATATGGACAGAAAGAGGGTCAGTATGCAGTGTGAGCTGAGGCTTTGCTTCAGTTTTTTAATTTTTCACATTTCAGTTTCCTAATATTGTTCAGTTGCCAAGAAAATAAAGGAAACTGGGTTGTGCCTGAATGAAAAAAAAATTTAGTAATTGATGTGTGGTTTGGGCTCTTATTTAATGGGTTAAAGATCTCCATGAAGGATTTAACAATTGATATAGCCGGTATTAAATAAACCCCATGTTTGAAGAAAGCTCCATTACTCATAATTGAATAAAACCACTGAGAAATGTCACTGTTCGCTTCTATTTGTCATGAAGATGCCTCTAGGGATTTGGACAAATAGCAGAAATGTCTTCTAAAGGGTGAAGTCATACACATGCCAATGAGAATGTGCCTCTCTGAAGGCAATTTTAACTGCAGTGTGTAGTAACTGGTTAATTTTAAACCTTGCTAAAGAGTAACTGTTAAATGAGTATATAAAATAAATAATATTTTGATACAATATTTTGAAAGAGTTGACATTTCAAACCCACAGGAGACAGTCTTTTATGATTAAGAGCTAAAGTAAGAGCATGCATAGCCTTTCAGGGTACAAGCTAATTGAGCACAGCATCAGCTTAGATACACTTTTTTTAGGGAGAACCCTTCTTTAAAAAGAACTTTTTTAGGGAGTTTTTCATAATAGTTTTGACTTTTTTTATGCGTGCAGCTCCACTGTCACACCAGGCATGATACTCTGTGTACAAGATAATATATCAGTTTTAGCCAGTACTGCAGCAGAAACACACAGAGCTTACTGTTTCAGTCTCAAAATGATAAACAAGTCAGCGATAGAAGAATTCTTCACTGAATGCAGGGGTGGGAGAATTTTCCTTCCTGGAAGTGTATTTGAGATATGCATTCCTCATGGCAAATCTCTGCTGTATATAACAATTACTTTTATCAGAGGGTTTTGGTTTTTTTCCCCAAAGGTGCACAGAACTGCCCTGTACTTAAACTGTGCAAAACATGCAGCAGTCAGCATGAGAAGAAGCTTAAAAAGCAGCTGTCTGGAAAATCCATGCTCTAGATGAGCAGACAAGAATCCCATGATTGATTGTTAGGTTATGGGCATCCAAGGGTAAATATCAACAGGTTAGGCTGTGCAGCAGCTTAGAAGATGGAAGACCTAATTTATTTGTGTTCTGGACATGAATTTTCCGTGTGCCTTTGGGACAAATGTCAAACTGTGTTGCCTGAACGTGCCCATTGGTCTGAGCTGAACTTCACTTTGTACCAGCTAAAGCATTTCCAATTCAGAAACGGATATTACTGAGCACAGGGGAAATATCAGAGTTTAAGAGTAACTTTCTGCAGGCAGTCTTCCACTGCTGGAACACCCTTATGAGGTTTGGGTTTTTTGAGGACTGGTTATTGTATTTGTTCAATTTGTGTGATGTGTTTATTTGATGTCTGCAAGCTATTGAGTTGTCTGGAGTTTCAGCCTCTTCTACAAACACACCTGCTACTGGAAAATAATTTAGTGGAACTCCCTCTTCTGCTGTATGTATTTTGAATTATGACTGGTTTCTGGTACTGGAATAGCAGCACTATGCTCACCACTTTGTTGTATATCAGAGAATTGTTTTTTTTTTTATAACTGCTTTAACTGTAGTTGACACTGGAAGTTGGTAGCTTGTGGAAAGCCCTAGATTTTGCATATTATATATGAATTTTTATTTGTTTGTTCATTTTACTGGAGTCATAGGAACTTTCACTTTTGATGCATCTTTTAAAAAAAGTTGATACAAACATAATGTTAAAAATTAATTAGACCTGACCACAAATGTTTACTAAGAAAACTGAAACAATGCCATAATTTCAAAATTGGATGGCCTTTGTTGTTGTTTTAAAGAAAGAAAAATAGCCTGTATCTCACTTTGATTAATTATGGTAAACTGGATTTTTAAATGTTAGCAGTAAGGTTGTATTGATTTTCAAGCTTCACCAAGTGAACATGTTAGCCAGCATTAACAACACCAGGTTGTCCTGAAGATAACAATAGATTTAAAATTAAAGAGATTTAAGGTCCTAATTCCCTATAGCTGTTTCAACGAAAGCATCTGATTTCATTAGGACTGCTTCTGTTGGTGGGGATTTACAGTTGTGTCTAAGATACCTGTGGCTGAAAAATGTGTCCTCAGGTAGAAACATTGTTTTTCAGCTCGAAAATTTAGTTTGCAACTTAGTTTGGTGTTGAACGTCCGAAAACTCCAAAAAATTGTCTGCACATCTCTGGAGCACAGACTTTCTGCAAAGTATTCCCCTGAGAGATTTGCTGTACAAGTGTGTTATTAACTTAAATTAATCATGGATGACGTTTTTGGAACTACCACTTAATGCAGACTGATACTAGGGTGAAAAGGGAGGATTTATTTGCTTGAGAAACCATGTCAGTATGTTGTTAAAGCTCCATTAAGTTTTTTTTTTCAGGGCAATGATAGAACTGAAAAAGCATAATTTCTGCTTTAGAGATGAATTTCAAGTAAAAGCAGGACCTGTGGGATAGCAATAACAAAAATCACACAAATTCTTTGCAACTTAACAGACTGTTAAAAAACTGTAAAAACTTGTAAAGTTTGATGATGAAAATCATTCTTTCATGTGTCGGATAATCTGGATGTACCTTATATGAGGACATGTATTTTTGAGAGTGACATTTTCTTGTAATTGTCACAAAGTTAAGTAGGTGATTTCATTTGTCCCTTCTGAGCTCATAACTGCACGTTTCACATGTAAATACTACCCTACAGCAGAAGTCACTGGAAAAGGTTTGCATGAAAAGAAAAAGGTTGGAGGATTATTTAGAAGGCTCAATTAAATTTTTTGCTTAGCTCCTGCTTATTGTGAATGATAATGCTTGTCCTACGCTTTTCACCAGTCTTCACCTCTGTAAAGCCCACTTAAAGGAAAGAGATACCTAAAGTTGCCAGCAAAATAAGGTCAGATCTTCAAACCTGGATCACAGAGGTTGATTCAAGTGCCAAACCTCTCTTGTGCACATGGCCTTAAAATGGATTTTGCATTTTGCAGAGTGAGGGCTCTGGTGACTGCTTGTCTCAGAATGGTGCTATTTTATTTTATTTCTTTTTCCCCAAACCTGGCACTGGCTCTGCACGTGCACTTGGTAGAGGGAGGCCTGTCTGGAGGTGAACATGGTACCTGGCAGCTCCAGTGTTCCCAGAGGCTTACACAGCTGCTCCACAGCACAGTCTTACAGCCCTTTGAGCCCAGCAGATTTCCCTCCTGCCTCCCCTAGAGCTCTGCCACGCTGCTGCTGCCGTGTTTGTCACCTGCCAGCAGCACACTCAGCACCCATGGCTGCGATTTTTGTCTCGCAGGGGTGATGAAGGTAGTGCTGCTCTCACCTCAACCTCCTTCCTCTGGTGGCTGATTTCAGCAGTGTTTGTGTGGATCCTGCACTGCTCAGCTGGGTTTCATGACAGGCTGCTAGGGAGCCTGGGCTTTCAGTGGCCACAAATCCATTCCATCTTCCTCAGTTTCTCAGGCAAGTCAACAAGGTCTGACTTGGGAAACTCTTTGCATGCTGTAAGTTTCTGGGCCCCTTCCCATAGATTCAGGATCTTCCTTTTTGGAAGCCCAAACTCAAAGGTTTTGGGGATTCTGCTCTAATTCAGGTGCCAGGTCTTGGCTTCAAATGTGATTTGACATTAAGAAAGAAGTTAGGAAAACAGCTGTAGGGTTGGTAATGTTTTTCACATCTACAAAATGAGGCATTTTAAGTCCACAAAGATAGAAGACTATTTTGTGTTTCTAGTATATTTTTCAGTGCCAATTAATGCTAAAGTGATCTGTTAAATCCTTCATCACCTATACTAACCACAGTCCTCTTTTTCAGGTTTGTCTTCGAGATTATTATCATTCATAATTTCAGGGTAGAGTTAGATGGTTCTAGTGGCTCACCCTGTGTTTGCTGCAGAATTTCACTCAAAGAAATGGTCCTAAACTTGATTCTGTGTTCTGGGGGTTGCACTGTGGGTGTCAGGAAAGGTTACAGGCTCCAGTGCTTGTGTGTCATGGAGTTAAAGATGTCAGCATAGCTCTCTTTGCAAACAGATGTATTTACAAACCTGAGACCTGAAAAAACAAGTTAAAGCTCTCTAGAGAGATTTCCCTAGTCCTTTCCATTATGCTGCTGTTTTTTGATGCCTATTTTGAGTGCAATTAAAAGTGATAAAATTTTCTGCGAAATTGAGGCTCTGTGCCTTGAGCTTTCCAGAGGGGAAATCTGGAGGGGAGGAAGGAGAAGTTGTCAAGGGACCCTTCCCAGCTCTAACACCAATCCTTTCAGAATGTTTTTACCCCAGAGAATAATTGATGTGAAGAATTTAAAAGCTTTTATTTTTTTTTTTTAAATTTTTTGACAGTGGCTGCACTATCTTGTTTTACTTTCTCTGTGGACTAACAAAACTATACAAAACTGGGCACTGGAATGTTAACTACTTTTTAATTATGTTGGTTATAATGTATTGAATGATAAAAGCTTCCCATATTCCTTCTCAGGCCTGTTTCCCAGTCTCCCATTCTTTTAAAATTTGCTATGGTTAATTTTCTCTTTTCATTAGCTAGAGTGATTTTATTTTTAGCAAGTATTTTATTCAACAGGGGATATGTCTTAGGCTTCCATAAATAACAGCTTAGCTCTCTAATTATCTGTAGTCTATAAAGAGAGATTAAAAAACAAAGGTTGGACTAGTCATAAAAAATTAAGTCAGGCAGTCTGGAGGGAGAAATGGGTGCTAGAGGTGGTAGTATTGCCTCTGCCATTTCAGACATTGGAGACCCAAGTTCAAATCCTGTATTTGCCTTTGAAAGTGTGACTCTGTTTCCCACAGGGTTGTTTTGACAATCAGACTATGTAATATTTGGCTTTGTTTCTCTCACTGTTTCTCTGACACTGCTAGTAGGAGGACAGAAGCTGTTGCCTCCTCAGAGATTCTGTGGCTATTACGGAAGATAACACTAAGCACACACAGAGTTAAGAGAGGCCTAAAGTCAGAGCAAAATGCTTTTGGAGCTAGTTGTACAAAATATTTATTCTTCATAAAACAAAAATGCTTAAGTTCACTGCTCTCCAGCACTGATGTTTTCTTTACTGGTAGAAGTGGGGGGATGTTCTTTCAAACAAAGGTTATTCAATGTGGTCCACTCTTAGAAGCACCATCCTGTGTATTTCTATATTCTTGCACCCCACTAACTTCTGGGACCATGGTGGTGCTCTGGTTTGTCCCTCAGTGATGTCTGGGGAAACTTGGCACTAGACTGGAACCTCAGAGCTGCAGTCCTTCCCTCTGGATGACTAGTCCTAAGCACCAAACCCAGATATTTCTGCAGTCTGGGAAAGTGCAGATAGCTGCATGTGAATGCTGTAGCAATGGAAAGAGCCCTGGTATGCCAGAAGGGTGCATTTGTGGACTTGTTACACCTGAGAAGCCAGTTTCAAGAGAAACACTATTTGCCAAGCAAGTTGTCTTACATGCTGCTGGCTTGTTACTACCCAGTGGTATTGGAAGTAAATCTGTCACAGGTGAACCTCTTTGATGTAAAGGTGACAGACCTGGTCATAAGATCAGGTTTTCCAGGAAGTTAGCCACTACTTCTTGGTGCTGGAAAAATTCACAAGTAGAACATTCCTGACAGAATTTTGACATTTTTTTCTTCTTAATCTTTTTTCTTCTTAATCCAAAAATAGGTAGAAATAAAATTTGCTTCTTTGAGGAGATTAATGGAAGTCATCAAAACTGCTACAAGTGGTTTATTTAGAATTTGAGTGAATAAACAGCCTACTACTTCTAAGCATTCTTTAGTGAGCTCAATGGTTTGAGCAAGTTATTGTATTCTTCTTGTTCAACAATGAGAAATTAAGAGAAAGCTGGAGACAATGGAGAAGTAAAAAGCCCCACCAGACTTTTTTTCTTAGTTACTGGCTGAGCTGGACTTAGTTGGGTCCAGTTAAAGTAGAATCTTCTGTCAAATGCTAAACATTCAGAGCATGAGTTTATAATTTTGAGTGTTAGGTGGAAAAAGGACCAAGAAATAAATGACCAGATCACCTTTCTCACCTAAAAACTATGCTTATAAACTTTGCACTCCTAATATAAATCTCAACCCCCAAAATATTTTCTTAAGCATGAATTTTACTCCCTATTAGAAAATTATGACAGACTGAAAATATGACTCAGTCTGTTGTAACTTTAACTTAGATCTGGGCATACAAGAGACCATTTGACATTGCTTGAGAGGTGTGGATTTGCTACATATTCAACTACCATGGCCACAGATGTCTTCTCTGTACAAAACACTTCTCCATTTCTGTCTGTCTTGTCTCTGCTGCATTCAGAGCGGAGCAGTGTCTTCTGCACAAACTAAAGCTTAAGGGAGTTTGGCCTTTGTAACATTGCCTAAATGGGGTGGAATTACTTTCTTAAATAGCCTGGAATATGGTGCACTCTAGTATTCTCTGACTTTGGTACCTACATGATACATACCAAGCCATTGCCATCTGCACATGACAAGGCCATCAAGAAGATACAAGATTTGAGTGCATGGCGTTTTGGATTGAAATGGTGAAGAAAATACCATTACAAGTGTTTAAGGGAACACTTAACCCAGGGTATTAGAGCACTCAGAGGAAATAGCATCTAAGCAGATAGAGCTTGTGAAGGCATTTTGCAACTACAGTTGTTTTTCCTAGCATTTGAGCATGTAAAAGACAGTTCTGTACTTGCTTATCAATGCACATGCTTCCTCACCTGGCTACTTACATCAGGTAATTTTTGAGCTAAAATTATTGTTTGCTGTTCCTCTACATGAAGTGATGGTCTGTTGCTTCCTGCTAATCAGATTGTCACCATTAACAGCTATTATTACTGTGCACCTAAATCCAGTGTAGCCACACTTGCAATATCAGACCCCTGTAATGTAATGGCTGTGAGTATGCAGAAACTTCCTTTTTAAAATTTGGATTTGGAGCAGGCTTTGCTTTGTGAGACAATTCCAAGGAAGCAGTGGGGTGGTGGTGTATGGTCCTCAAAAGAGAACACACAGTAACCCTATTATAAAATCAGGGTTATGCAAATTTGAAAAATATTTTTTGTTTGCTATAGCCAGAATCTGTGCCAAAGCATTTCTTATGCAAGGCATCTTGCTCTTTGAGGAGAAAGACCTGTTGAGTATTTGATGCTTGGCCAAATGATTTCTTGCTTTATATTCACAGCTTTTGGGAAAGACTCTGGCTGATTATTCTGTGCAAAGTACAAACCAGCCTTAGCACTCATTTTCTACAATGTATCTGAAAATGAAGTTGAATAGAAAATCATGAAAAAACAGACGTTATAACAGAAGTTGGCCTTATGGCCAGCTACATTTTCTTTTTGACACTTAAGTCTTTTCCTGGTGTGATGGAAAATTCTGGAATTTATTTAATGAGCTTGAGAATCTCATTTCGGTAAAATAAGCATGTAGAATACAAATGTATGTCATTATGTTCACCAAGCTTTTGAAATCTAAGAATAATTGCTGGTGTCTCTTGTACTTTGGGAGAGATGACAGGTTGCTGTAATGACTTACCTTAAGAATATGTTACAATAATTTGCACTAATAGCTGATTTCCCATGCATTTCCTGGTTTCTCCTCTGGTTTGGGAGAGACATACAGACAATGTCATTATCTCTGAAAACTGGAGGCCTACAAAGGAGGACAACACAGCATTTGCAGCCCACTTAAAGAATGGTGGCAATTAGCTTTTGACAAGCTGGAAAGTTGCTGCAGAGCAGAGTAATCATGGAGAAGAAAGTAGGTCCCTGAAACTTGCCACTGTATGATTTGTATGTATAAATAGTGACAGATACATCAACTGCCAGTCATTTATATTGCATTTCAATATCTATTTTTGTTTTCAAGAACAACTATATTGTGCTATCCACACTTGAACTCAAGAATTGGAATCCACAGGGAATGTATGCTCACATAGGGTCATTTCTCCCTTCAGAAGAAGAGAGCCATGAGGAGATCTCTAACACAGCTTTGGGAGAGCTTTGACAACACTGAAGTAAGGACCAACTGAGAAAAGGTGTAGAACTTCAGTCTTGAAATAGAATATCTTGCTCTTTCTTGACAGCATATTTAGCACAGAGTCATGTGGTACAGCCTGTAGTTTATTAGCTATGTATGCAGAGAGCATTGTTATAAAGTTGCTTCTCGTCAAAGAGAAAAACAGTGTCCTCAGTAGCTATGAAAACATCTATTGTAAATCAGACCGAATTTCTGCATGGTTTCAGTTAATGAAACACTGACAGCTCTGTAACAAGCAACCAGCAGAAATCTGATGTAACTCAGTGTAGTGGAGGCACAAATGACAGGCTGTGGTAACTTTTTGGCCTTTGTTTATGTAGTCTAAATTTTTTTTTTGCCCCTTCCTTCCCTACCTCTCCACCATCCTGATTTATCACAGCATTGCTTGGTGATGGCTTTCCCATTTGTGCCTCTGTAAACCAAAGTGTTTCAGTTTACCTGGACAGATGGAGCAATGGCAGCTGTTACTGCTTTTGGATGCCTTCCTTTGCTTGAATTTATCACGCATCCCTATATCATTTTATTCTGTGGAAATTTTCTTTAATCTGTTTATCTAGATGCACTTTAATGCTAGTGTAGCGCAGTATTCAAAATGGACTTGTCTCTGTGTTATGTTTCTTTCTGCAGTTCTTCGAAGACTTCACACTTTAATCAAAAATATTCAGTCTAGTTTGCTTTTTGAATCCTGTTCAGGGTTGCAGGTGCCACTATACTGGGATGGGATCATCAAAGGCTCTGTGTAAGTCATTATGATTGCATTCACAATGATCATGGTGCTTGTGTTCATGGTACTTGGGTTAATCTTGCTCAGTGTTATTTTGAGATCTAATGTTTCTGTCAGAAATGTTAAAATAGAAACCAGCCTTTGAGGGCTGCAAATGCATTTTATTCAGTGTTGTTTACCTGCTCACATAGCCTATATACATAGCTGGGCCCAGGGAGGTCTTGTGAAGCCAAGACCACAGGCAGTAAGATCCAAGACCATTTCTGCAAGGGATTAATTCTGAGTGTAGATGAGAACATTTTCCTGGCCATACCAAGCTGTGAAGTTCACTAGGAACCTCTACAGCCTTTCTAAGCCCCCATGTGATTGTTGTACTTACAGCAGATGCTTTAGGAACCAAAGAGTGATTCAGTGCTACAAGAGGCAAGTGAGACTGTACACTGAAGTCAGTAGTTTTAAAGACTACATTGCCAGAATCAAGTGTAAAGCTGCACTCACAGGCTGTAAAAATAGCCCCATGTCTAGAATACTATCTTATGGAAATTCTGAAGGAGATGAGATGTATTCTCTGTAGCTCTGTGTCCCTCAGAGGTAACACAAACAACTTAAAGGATTAGTGCAGAAGATGGCTTTGAACTGACTTGAGGACTGACTGAAATCTGTTGACATCTGATGTCTACTCAGTGCAGATAGACTCACATTTTTCTTTCCTTTACCCTGAACCAGAAGATGAACTGGACATGTCATGTGATGGCATGGATGGATAGGAGTTTATTCCTCACCCCTAAATGTACATACTTTGCATTTAACTTCAGGTTGAAGAGCTGTGCCTTACATTTAGGATGGAAAGTATAAAATATATCCATGACAGATTAAAAACCACAGTAACAACTCAATATGATACAAAAGACAACAGATTTACAGAGCAGGCAGAGAGGGGCCAGTGGCTGGATGGACATAGAGACTATCAGTCACTGCTAACAGTTATACCTTATTGTCACAAATGTCACAAAAGTTGTAAGATGCTGGTGTTGTTCAAGTATGTTGAGGAGGATAAATCATTTTTCAAGATTTCCAGAGCTACTTTCAGGCTATCAATCCAACATCCTTCAGTTCAAGACCTGGCTTCTTCATATCTTTGTGCATCAAGTTTCTATTTCTTCTGAGAAAGAACTGTAAGCACTTTCCTGCCACACATAGAAACACCAAAGTTCTTGAGGACTATGAATATCTCTTCTCATTGGTGGAAAGAGTAGTAAAAGAAGCAAAGGAGAAAACAAAAGATTTTGAAGGAATCTGCAGAGATAGTAAATCTCTGCCTATGCAGAGGCTAGGTTTATGGTATCTTTAGGAGGTGACTAATGAACAGTGAGTAGAAACTGTTGTTAATGATGGAAGCTTAATGTAATAATAGATGCTTTAACAGCCCCTAGAGGAAAAATCTCGTAAGGGCTGAGATATATGTGTGTATATCACCAAATCTGCTGAAGGAGCTTGTTTGAGGCAGGGTGTTCTAGAGACCTCTAGAGTCACCTGAAAGGCACTCTTGAAAGTCTCAGCAGTAACAGGCAGGCATCACTGCCAGACATGTTGCTCTAGCTCAAGAGGTAGGAGTAGGCAAGGGCATAACTAATCCTTGTCCTCACTGCTTTCTGCTGGGCTTTGTGTTGATCCTCAGCAAAGCAAACTGAGAATGCTGATCATCTGCCACATCTGTCTCTTGGCACAATTGTGCACTTGATGATGATACAGCAGATTGAGTACTAATGACTCAACTACAAACATTGAGCCACATACCTAAGAATGAAGCTAGTTGCCTCCTCATAGCCCAGAACTGAAATACCAGAAGAATTCCTGGAGGAATTCAGATATGACAAAAATTCATAGTGATTCTTCAAGAAAATTTTGGTCTTGATTCCTTAGAACAGTGCACAACTACACACCACTTAGCCACATGATCGGTTCAGAACAGCAGGTATATAAAATCCTTTCTCACTTCATGCCTTTTTTCCTACCATCTTTTGAAAGTCCTTTTCTGTCTTTTGGTCCCCAACCATTAGATGAAAGTGAGAAGAGCTTTTCCTTAAACTTCGATGTGTAAACATCAACCACACTCATAGCTGTATTTTTCAGCCAGGAGAGACAGACAGACAGATGGACTCATAATCGAAAGGGAGAGAGAGTAAGGACTTTGCTTTCTACCTCCAAGCTGAGCTTGTACAATTCAGTCTTCCATGGCACTCTGAACTTGGGCACAGACACTGTATGTCTGCATTACTTCTGATAATTTGCTTTGATCTTCTCACTGAGAAAGTCAGAACTGATGAAGTTTGGTTTGATTAACTTCTTGGACTTCTTCAGTGCTACCCACTTGTAATGCAGAATTTTGTGGGCTTTTCAGTATAGAAACTGAATTTTGTATGTGTTGCTAGACCTAAAGGAATATAATGAGATTAAAACCATGGGCTTTAATAAGACAGTAAGGGGGCCTGGAAGGCCGCACATGGAATACTGTGCTCAGTTTTGGTCCCAGCCATGCAAAAAAGGTGTGGACAGGCTGGAGAGAAGGTCCAGAGAAGGTCCAGAAAGATTATCAAAGGACAGAGATGCCTGCTGTGTGAGGAAAGGCTAAGAAAGATGGGTTTGTTCAGCCTTGAAAAAAGAAGGCTTAAGGGAGACCTTACCACCGTATTCCAGTATTTAAAGGGTGGCTGAAAGAAGACTCTCTTTTTTCAAGAGAGACTCTCTTTTTACAAGGCATCACACAGAGAAGATGAGGGGTAATTGCTACAAGTTACTTCAGGGGAGAGCCTTATTAGACACTAGAGGAAAATTTTTCCCAAGAAAAATCAGCCATTGGAATAATCTTCCCAGAAAAGTGGTGTATTCCCCAACTTTTCAGATTTGTCTGGACAGGGGCATCTTGTCTAAACAGTGTATTTGCCAATAAAGTTTGGACCAGGTGATCCCTGGGGTCCCTTCCATTTGGAATTCTATTATTCACTTATCTGCATAATTCGCTTATCTGCATAAGCAGTAACATATGGAATCTATTTAAAAGTATCCAAAGCTGAAACAATAGATAAGCATTCTGTAAAGGAAATATGCATGGAACACTAATAAATTATTAACTTAGGAGGGTGATGGCACCACATCATCTGAAACTGTCAAAAATGTATTACTTGAACAGTAATATGGCTGGTTATAGAAATGACTGACTCTGAATTTGAATAAAATTTTGTGACTATATTATAGAAAATGAAAATGCAACACACGTTCTCTTTGAACTCATTTAACCTGCCTAATCCACACCATCAATCAACAAGTCCACTCAACTAATGTTGCTGTTAAAATGCCAGTGTTGTTTATAGTCACTATCATTTTATTTAAATGTTTTTACAGCACGTCCTGCCAGTTTCTTTAAAAAAAGCCAAGGCAGGTAGTGAAAACATCAGGTGAAGTGGTCTCCTGGTTTGAGAAAAAGTTGCATATTGCTCCCCATGCCACTCTTTGAATCCCCTTACAGATCAATGAAGAGTTGCTCTGTGGCTGGGCTGCCATGCTTTACTGAGATCCCTCATACCTGGTAACATCAGGCCCTTACAGGAAATGTTGCTGCAAGAGCAGATGGTTCAGCCATCGCTGTGGGGGATGACTTGTGATTTAAACTCAGGATCTCAGTAAGAAATTGTGACTCATTCAGGTGTCTATGAGCTTAAGGTGCTGTTGAAAGAAGATGCTTTTGTTGAAAGAATGCTTTTGCACCCATAGGCTCTTAGGAAGTTCTGGTCATACATGTTGCCAGATGGCATCAGTAATTCTAAATGTATGTAGCAGGCTCTTCAGAAAACGCAGTTTCCTGGGAACATTACACAGCAACAACACTACAGGGTGCCCTTCCTTGTGTGACACACTCCTGTGACTTTTGAACTGTCTTGGCATCCATTCTGTTGTTTTGCCTGTTTTGCTTTCACAGGTGTGAATTTTCTGTCTTGGACACATGGCATGGGCTCCAGGTACTGTAAGTCATTTTAAGGATTGCTGTTTTTCCTAATCTGTCTCCTTAGATAGCTACAAGTCCCCAAGGGATCTTGACATCCATTCCTAGTAGCACAGGCACTCCTGTTTGCAGTTTTCCATTGAATGAAATGTCAGCAAATGACAAGCCATGCTTTGCCAGTGCCACACTCTGATTTAACAGGGCTGAATATGGCCTCTATCAGCTTCCATTAGTCGGTGCTTTATTATTTTGACAGTGCTTTCTGCTGACTTGTTGTGCTGGAAATGATGGGGACTTAACGGCGACGCGCCTCATACATACTCTGCTGCAAACTGCTAACTCTCATGTTCATTAAAGGTGTCTTGTTGCAGACATTACTAGCACAGCAGCAAGGATAGTACTGTTGTGGACTAATGACTTCATAGATTTTCTTCTACACTGGAATTAATTTGGTAGTCTAGGACACAAGTAAGTTTGTTTTCTCCCTGCAGCAGTGAAAAATTTATGCTGCCTTTGCTCTAGGGCATCAGGATTTTTGTCCCTCCTTCCACCACTTACATCTTTACCTCTCTTTCTGTCCTGTGCAACAAGCATAACAACAGTTTCCTCAAACTTGCTCTTTATCTGAGGTTGGTGTAAAATATCATTTGTCCTACTTTTAGATTTTAAATCTGCAAATGGTTCTGTGCGCATCCTTTTTAACACTTTTTAAAAACACTTTTTATTTTGCATTGAAACAAAGTCACACTTAACAATTATATTTAACCCTTTTTAACCTACTATAATTTTAATGGGTAAAGCCTGACTTTTACCTATTATGCACCACTTGGAGCAATTGGTGTTATCTGTGTCACTGGCCCAAATCACTTTTTGTGGGGGTGTGACCTCAGTGATGTCTGTAGCAATCAAAGTTCACATTTTTTTTTTAAGTTCAGGTATTTTTTTTCTTTAAGAACTTGTGCATGCAACAGATATAAAATCCAGTTCTGGATATATTTTCTTCATATATCCTTTGTAAAGTACTCCAGAGATCATGTGTCTAACCATCATCAGATCTTTCTTAGTTTTTATGGAACATTGAAATCATATATTTGAAACCAAAATACTTTTGTAGCTTTTTTGCTTGTGGGAAAGGTTAGTCTGAGAATTTCCAGGTCCCTTAGGCCGTAAAGAGTTTTATGATCAGTTTCAGCTCGCAAAGTTCTTCCATGCATGAAGATGTGAAGTTTTAATGGCTATGGAGTAAAGCCAGATCTTCTTTCTTTACTTATGCACACTAACACCAAGTTTGTTTTATGGCTAAGTGAGTGGTCTCAAACTCTGACTATAAAATTTAAAAAAAAATTATCAATATTCTCAGTAGAAGAATCCAAGGACAAGTTGCTTTTGTGCTTAGATGCCATCTCTGTCCCTGAGACATCTTTGGTTGATGTCTTCAGGTTTCCAGATGTTTTTGTAGTAGTCAAAATCTATGTCTCTTAAAGAGTTTTGTGGACCAGTATTCAGGATGCTAAGACAGACTGACTGAACACAAATTTCTTTACATTGTGTTTGTTTCAAACAATTCTGTACTCCTTCATCTTAGTGTGCCCAGCCTGTACCATCTCACCCCATTCACCTTGCTCTGCTGGGTATTATTTCCATCATAAGGAATGTTTTTCAGCTTTTGCCCTACAGCTTGTTTCTCATGCAAGGTTTATGAAATCTCTGACTGCATTTTTCTCATATTTTTCTTAGATCAAAATGTCATGACACAGACTTTTGTACTGGATATGCTATCAAAAATGTGCTGTGTATTTCTATGGACTGTGAAGCCCAAGATGGAGCAGTGTCTCTCAAAGGTGGTGTTGGAGCTACATGAACATTTGCCTTGCTTGGTGTCCCATGTAGAAATGCATTGATTTTGAATCAATCACCAGTCAATGTTTTCTTCCTTTATGTGGGAAATATTTCCCACTGTTTACAATTTTTCTCCCCTGAGAGTACATGTAAGCAAAAACTACCATTTTTATGGCACAGACTAGACCTTCATTGCTGAAGCTCTGCTTGCTTAGCAGCTAGGTGCCTCATCCCCCTGCAGTTCTGAGGCATTTCTTGGTGGGAACTCGCCTTGCAACCCTGTTCCAAATGTCTGTGAGTTGGGTTAGATTTCTGTGTTGTGTTTGCAATAGTGGATGCCCACAGATGAATGTAAGAATAACATAAGCACGCCTGCTTCCCTCTCCTGGGCTCCAGTTGGTTGTTCCTGTGTTGCTGAGCCAAAGATGGTATCATTATTTAAGACCAGTGGGTTTTTTCAGTTGCTAGTGTCCAGATTCTGGCAGCGATCTAGTGCATAAGTGCCCAATTTAAAAGCTTGCTATTGTCCCAGTTGCTTCCAGACTGGCAGTTCAGCTCCCTGATGATGCAGCACTGTCCATCGCTCCTAATTGCTTCTACTGAGGTTTCCTCTGCATTAGTTGTGTTGCTGCCATTCTCTTGTTGTTGTTGTTGGGCTTTTCCCCTTCCTATTCATGCTCTTGTATCACTTGCACACTGTTGGTGGCACTTGCTTGTAATTCCTATCCCACTTCCAAATGCTGGGCATTGTTCTGACTTCTATTGTTTTCATACTCTGTATATCTTCTTGTGTTTTTCATTGTCAAGTAAGTATTTTTCTGTGTTCTCTCCTTCATCTTTCCCTAAAATAATAGTTTTTGTCTGGTCTGGGTGAATCCTTTGCTTGACAGATGTGGGTTATTTTGTGGAGGATTAATTATGGAGCTTCCAGTAGACCAAGGTCTACTTTGCTTAGCCAGGACTCAACCTCTCAAAAGTGTCTAATGAGACAGTTGGCCAGAGATTTGTCACCTTTTCTGCTTTTGCCCTCTGCTTCAAAGCATCACATGCATCTGTCTCTTTTTTATTGAATGCCTCACATTTCTCTAATGAGCCTCACAATTCATCTGTCTTCACCAAACTAAATGAAAGCCAGTTCTATAAACATGGAAAATACAAATTTCCTTAAATCTGAGTATTAACAGAAACAGTGTCTGCTGCTACTACCAGTTCTTTGAAGATACAGATTGTTTTACATTTCTATTCATGGGAGGGTTTAGATAAGTATGGAAATTCCCTGAGGTGCCTCTACTTTTTACCAGTTGGGAGTAAAAAATGACCTGCTTTGCAATCCCAGAGCCTCAGCCAAGATATTTATGAAGAGATGGAAAGCTGGCATCTCTTTTTTTAAAAAAAAAAAAATTCTGGCCTCTGTCTATTGCTTTGCTTGGGAGACTGTTTATATAAATTTCACTAGTAAGCAAATAATAATGTCTGTCTTTCTTGCTACCATACTTTTGTAATTGATGTGGCCATAGAGGAAAGCCTCAGAACGATGTTTGCTTACAAGCTGTGGAACGTTGTGTTAAAAAATATGCTGCTGTAAAGCTGCTGAAAGTAACAATGTGCTGCTGAACAAAATGCAGTTTTTTAGATCCAAATAAATGATAAAAATACAAAAATAAAGTCTACCCTTGAATGCTGCATAGATATCGGTGGAAGACTCAGAGAAGGTTAAGTAAATTAATTACAGTTTTAGTCTATTCTATGAACCCAAATTAAGCATGGAATGCAAGCTTCTGCCTTGAAAGTACCAGGCCAACCAGGCATATAAATTCATGTCAGCTCCAAATCTCTCCAGTTCCTACATTTTGAATGGTATTTTACTCAAGACTCAGGTACTACCTGTAAATTCACAACAGCCACAATAAATAATGCTAATTTGGACTAAAGCACCCCTAATTCAGAGTAAGAGTACCCACCTGGAGAATTAGTCATAAAGAATGCATTCTGATTATAAAAAGAACATCAATTTTAGAAGAAACTCCCCAAGAAATGATGCAAAGAAATTGAAGGTGAACTAGTGCAATTGAAATGCTGATAGTCCAGAAGAAAACGGAGTTTAGGTAGTGGTGTGCATCTCCAACAGAGGTTGTCTTGCTCTGGAGTTAAGTGATGCTGAGGGAAGAAAGGTGGGAATCTAGATTGTGTAAATAGGTCCAATTTCTCTTTCAGGGTGGTCAGTGAACACACTTCCAGGCCGTGGAGATCCTCTCTATCATCTTAAATATGAGTTGTGTTTATTCCGGGGGGTGCGTGTGTCTCGTGTGTGTCATTGGTCCCGCTGCAAGGGAGGACTGAGAGCGGGGAACACCCCAGTAAGATTATGAATTCATCTTGTCCTAGTGAATACTAATGCTTGGAAATTTATAGATAGCTGTGTTCGTGTCTGAAGCAACTGCCTTGTGAATTTGCTGATCGTGCAGGAGCGGTATGCAAAACGGGAGGAGGAGGAGGCAAGGAAGGGAGGGTGGCTCTAGGACCCATACGAGCCTTCCCGAGCAGGAGGTGGGAATTTTCCTCCAAGGCAGCAGGAGCCCGAGCCCGGTCTCAGAGCTCCAGCGGAGCCCGCAGGAAGAGCCTGGCACGTCCCCTCCAGAGCCGCGCAGCCGGGTGGGACCAGCCCGCACCCCGCAGAGCCATGAACCGGCTACCGCAGCTGCTGCTGTGGGTCACCACAGTGGGTAAGGAACTTGGTGTTCTTCCCTCTCATCTCCTTATTTTGCAAAGTCTCTCTGCTACCCAGAGGCTCAGACTTATTTCATTGCCCCTTCTCTTTTACCTCTTAAACCAGAAAAGAATTATTTTCAGAAGGGGGGGGGGAAAGGGGTGTGGGAGGGATGGGGATTGAAAGTACTGGCATGAAACATATGTAAAGTGTGTGAGATGTGGGAAAGTAAATCTTGATTGTAAGTAAATTTTGTTCACTGAAATGAATAGGCGATCTGCAGTTTTAGAAAAACTGCTGCTGTCGAGGCTCTGAGGCTGGATGCGGGCAGGCGTTGTACAAGGGTTTGGCATGAAGCTCACAGCTGTGCCCCAGGACCATTTTGCTTCCCTGGCTGCTGGATTGCTTTCTTTGGGGCTGTTTTGGACAGGGGGCAAAAGTCATGTTCCAGGAGTAGTGAAGGTTGCTTACAGGCAAAGCTAGTTTGGAGAGGATGCTTTGTCTAAGCAGAGAGATGAGGGACACAGATAAAGAGAGGAGAGTTGGGGCTATGAGACTTATGAGCTCCCACCTAGAAAGTGGTTCTCAGGCTAAGTTTTGAAAGAAATCTTTGTGCTGCTCTGTCACTGTCAGCTTTGGGTCTGAAGTGAAGCAAAGACAAGAAGCGACACTGAGATGTTAGGAGGGAAGCTGCAGGAATAGGAGAGAAGTTGGGAGGTGCCAGCAAGCTTGCAACCAATGATGGGAGAAAAAGGTAAGAGTGGGACACATTTACCGTATGTGCACAGCGGCAAGCAAATTTGTTATGAATATTAGGAAAGCAAAGCCTCTATCAGGACACGCTGAACTTCTCAGAGAGCTGCAGTTGCAATAGTACCCCCAGTGCAGATACAGGGACTACAGCTGCAGGATCAGGGGACACTTTGTACTTCTCAGTGTAACAGATCATGTAACTTCCAGGCAGGAAAGGAGCAAACAGGTTGTTGGGTGCTGCAGCAAGCGCTTCCTAGCACAGTGCACTTCCTCTCTCTGGCTAAATGATGAACTTGTTTATATTTATTTTTATATGAAGACATACTGGGGCATCAGTTTCTAAGCAGGTTTTATAATTTAGTTCTATTTACAATTGTGTGCCAAGGCACAGAGCAGAGTTTTTTATTTCTATTGGGAGGAAGGAAGTTGTTTTACTGTGGAAGGGTCCCAGGACAAGTGTACCTCGTGCAAGCAGATCTGTATGTCCCTAAAGCCTCAGCTTTCATGGCATGTGGTCTCATCGAGAATTGCCAAGTATCTTTCCAGTGTTTTTGGTGGAGTGGCTTTCAACATGCAAGTAAGGTTAATGTAAGGAATAATAATAATAATATTTGCTGTATATCCAAGTCTGTGATACGAGGTATGTTTGTATTAGCAAAGAGATTCAGAAAAGGGTGTGTTACAGAGAGAGTAAGTAAAGAGCTCAGTGAAAATAAACCTACATTTTACAATCTCTGTCCAATCTTCTGCCAAAAATAATCTCAGTCACCCAGGGGAGACTTCAATGCATGAGCATTTAACTATGTAGCTGCTGTCACAATCTTCACATGGGGCTTGCTTACCTCACTATGGGAGCTGTTGTGGTCAGCTCTCAGACTCTATAGGCAATTAGTTTAAAAACCACTCATATTTCCACTGTACAATTTTTACTGGAGCTTATTCTTGGAGTGGCTTTACATTTCCTTCTTTATTTGGAAAGCCCAGGGTCTAAGTGATGAAGGAATTTGCAGGTCTTCTCCCTCTTTTATTTTCCTGGCTGGCATACATGTTTCTAATGAACTCTGTCATAAAAGGCTGATTTCAGAGTTCCCATCCACTGACAACTTTTGGCACATCAAAACACCAGAGGATGTTGCAACTCCTCTTGGTGCAAAAAATTGAGACACAATGAGAAAATTCAGAAAGTTGTAGAGAGCGACAGCAGGAAAAAACCCTCAGAAAAAGAACCACCAAACCAAAGGTAACAAAACCAGGAAAGGACTCAGTCTACAGGTATGCATTTTTCAGCGTCAAAGCAACTTCACAGTGTTTTGGAGGCTGAGGTTGCACACTAGCCTCAGGTCTCAGGAGGTGGTTAGGAAGAAGGTGAAAAAAGCCACCAGATGAATGTCTTTGAGAATTTTCTTTTTATTTTAATCACCAATATTACTTTGAGCCTTCATATTGGATCATTTTCTTTTGGTTACTTGAGCTTGGTGAGGGGTGGGTAGGTTGGTGCTTTTCTGTGAGAAACCAGGCTGTGCTTGGCCAGATGTCATGCTCTTGCCTTTGAATGTGGAGAGCCAACTATCTGCAAAATTACAGCACAGTATACATCCTGAGCAAACCTCAAACACCTTTCCAAATGTGTGGTCATGTTTGTGTCATTGCTCAGAGCTTAGCTATTGAGTACAACCACAGTCCATGGGATAATATTAGTAGAGGCACTATGTCAGGATTTCTTTGCAGTCCCTTCCAATGCTCGCAGTGCAGTTGTCCCAGAAAAGGGTAACTTACATTTAATTTCAGCCTGGTGAATAGTTATGGTTTTGGGTTTTCTTGAATCCTTTCTAAAGCAGAGGAGCACAGGAAGGTTGATGGCAAGTTTAGGAGTAAGACAGCCAGCTTTTTGTTTGTTTGTGGAATGGGTTATCAGCATGGCAATGATGAACTCCCCATTCCTGGATGCTTGCATTTGTCTAACAAACAGTTTTCAGAAGCCCCAAACATTTTGTTTCTCTCCCTGGATTTATCTGCCTCTCAGGACTGAATTGGCTTGTTTTGTAGAAGGAGTATAAACTGCTTTAAAAGTTTAGTCAGCCTGCATGTGCAGGAAGATATAGGAGTACTTTACTTTGTTGTAAGACAGTTTAAAATAAACCAGTGCATCTGTTTCACTTAGACAAACCTTTAGTACTTGATGTATCCCTTTGTTGGAGGAGAGCAGGTCAAGTGTGAAAGGGATGGGACCCTCTTTTGTCTCTTCATTGAAGAACTTCTTTCTTATTTTCTTCTTCTTCTGCCCATCTCAGCTCACTTAAAGTAGCACACAGGTGCAGTAGCGATTTCACTTAAATGGTTCCAACCATCAATTCAAGAACATTGCGTGATCCTTAAAATTTGTCTTAGGAGTTGTATCCACAGTCCTTTATTGTGCAGATGGCAGCATGTCTCCATATACTGTGCCCAGGCCGAATGTCAAATTCAAGGCACTGTTGCTGTCACTGAAAGTCGAATACTGGGGTGGATGCCTTGAAATGAAAACAGGACAGTTCTTTTTAGTCATAGACAGTACAAAGTTGAGGACTCTTTGAAATACAATGGAAAAGGCTATGATAAATTTATGGGAATGCCACAGTAAGGGAGCACATGCAGACAAACACCAGGGACTTCTAAACTGCATCAGAAGGGAGGACTAAGTTGGAGGAGGTAGAAATCAGGTAGTGAGCCACGTGTATGGTTCCTTTAGAGCTGAAGTCAATGTCTTAGGAGCAGCTATAGAAGAAATCTATCTTCCTATCCGTGCTACATAGCTGCATGTTTTCTAATTAGTCCCTAAGATCAAAGTTGGAGAAAAGGATGCCTCAATCCAGTGAAGCTTCAAAAGCATTCCTCTCCTACTCCCTGGAGTCCCAAACAGATCCACAGGAGGGTCCCTGTCTTCAGCCTGCCTGTATGTGTGACTGTACTGTGCTGGCTGTACTGGTGTGTAGCAGTGCATCTGTGATGTCTGTGGCAGGAGTGGAGAGAAATTTTCATCTTGAATTAATTTTAATGAAAACTGCTGGTGTGTGACACTAAGATGCTTCATGAAGTGGTTTAGGCTTTGAGCTGTTACATGTGGTCATTTGTTTTGTGTGTGCACCAGTTAGTTCATACTGAGACATTCAAATAAATCTACATTTTATTTTTTTTTATTCAAACTTTTGTTCAGAAAAATCTTGCATTCAGAAATCTGAAAAATTTATTTGTTAAGCATAAAATATGGTTTAATAGCAAATGTTTAGTTTTGACATGGACTATTCTAGCCCACCACTCCCTGAAATGTGTTGGTCTTTGCAATTGTATAAAGCTTTTGATCTAGAAGATTTTTAGGTTGGCCCGTGACAGGTTTTTTGTTTGCTTTGATTCTTTTAAAATTTCTTTGGTCTTGCCGATAACTTGGAAAATCCTGTATTAAAATGGCCTGGTTATTTCATAATACCACATTCCAGTTTGCACTTAGGTTTGTGCATGCAGGTGATTGTCCTTAGGCTGATGCTCATTACTCTACATGCAGACAGTGACTGGTACTGTTTGTGGCTTGGTATTGGATTAAATTCCTCAGAAATAAAAGAAACAAAAAAGACTTTTTGCAAGCCTTTAGTAAAAGCAGAGACACAAAGCAGCTGCTGAGAGGAGAGGCAGGTGAGCTCCTTCCAGAAATAAATGGAAAAGAAGGAACCCACAGGGTTCATAGTTAACATAAAATGATGGATGTCTATGGGAATACAGTTACAGCCATGCAACATCTTGCCTTTGTATCTGGAGACTTTTATCTGAGTCTCCTACGAGTAAGCATGATTCCTGTATTGAATCCTTAAATCAGAGGAGGAAAATAATGACATTAATTATGTTAATTAATTGGATCAGGCTTACAGTCTTTTCCTGCCTCTCAGCATCAGTCCTTCCTCTTACAATTCCTCTTCCTCCCATTCCATTATAATTGTTCCTCTGCTTCTCTCCTCTACTGGCATGTAACAAACCCAGTGCTTTGATGTAGGCTGCTAACAGCATGCACAAAGATGAAACCCATGGCAGGTAGGAGGGCAGGCCAGCTTGGAAAAGGGGTGAATTGTAGCATTTGTGAGAGGTGACCTGTAGCTGACAGATGTGGTCTGAGCGCGTGGGGAGAGCAGCTCCCTTACGAGAGGAGAGTGGTGACAGGTCACGTTGGTGTGCTGTGCGCTGCAGGAGGAACATGTAGAGCCTTTGTTTCAGATTGTGACTTGTTCAGCACCACTGGGTTATGGAGGGCCTGTGCCTGGGGAACATCAGGTTCCTGCCTTTTTGTGCTGCATGCTCCAGAGGGAAGTCAAGGTGCAGAACCTTTACAATTCAGGACCTCTCCAGACCTCTGCAGAGCTCAAAGGAATACAGCTTCCAGACAAGTGGCAGGGTATCACTGAAGCATTCTGCTTCCCTCAGGTGAGCTGTTCCTAAGAGCTTTCCCCAAGGTGGTGTACCTCCATGTTGTGGCTTCTCCCAGCTGTGTCATTCCAGCACAGCTGGACCCATGAGGAGAAATGGAAACGGAGGGAAATGACACAAAAAGGAAACAGAGGCAACATTCCAGTCTTCCTCACTTAGAAAAAGCAACTCTGCCATATGTACTGAGTAAATGAAGAGCTCAGAATTTGTGAGATGTTCAGTCACAGGCCAAATGTTATCTTTTTAGGAGGATTTCAGGTTGGTTTTTTATATGTTCTCCTTAACACAAAGCTGGCTGTAAAAACATGAAACTTCACACAATTCTTCACTTGTTGGTGAAAAACTTCTTAAGTTTTCCAACTGCCTTTGTATCTCTTTTAGGCATTTTGACTGTATGATTGTTGTATATCCCTTCCAACTGAACTGTTCCATTCTCTGTAAAGGTATAAATGTCCCTGACATTGGCACTGATTGAGTATAAAAACCTATTGTACAGCAACCTCATAAGGGTTAGTCAAGAATGAGTGTAATACAGAATTATAATATAGAATCATAGAATTAAATACTGAAGTCTTTTCAAAAAGCACAGATTTATCCTTGCAATTCAGATGAACTTTTGCCCTGTCTAATGGGAGAACCGTGTCTCTTAATAAGACATCACAGATTTTCAGCTAATTGGTATCTGAAATCCCATAAGCTTTGGCTTATCAGCCAAGAATGATGCATTTATTCATGTATTTCAGTTGCTCAGTTAGGTTTTTTTTCCCAGTTTGTAGCACAGCATGTGTTTGAGGGCATGAACCGCCAAACTTTCTGGAGTTAGAGCATCCACACCTCTCCTCTGTGTCTATGTTTGTGCTGATACATATTTATATATTAAAAATATAGGAGTGATAAAGTAGCTGAGAGTGACAGTAGTAAGTGACATGGAAGGATGTGATGGTGTCTGTTGCACAGAATTAAGTACAGGAGGTGAGAAATATCTATTCCTACATTGTTCTCATGAAGAGGTTTTGTGCTATTCGAGAGAAACCCAAGCCACAAGTTTTTTCCTGCCTGGATGCCGAGCCAACCGTCATGTTGGAACTTCAATGAGAATGGAACCAGACAGGTTACTGGTTCAGAGTCACAGCTTGCTGGAGTCACAATTTTCACATCAGAGGTGCTGTTGGAAGCACCTGCTTCCCTGCAGAGATGCAGGGCTGTTTTGAGTGCCTCTGCAGCTGTGACCAAGACCTTTGTCTTTATGCTGCAGGTGAACTCAGTGCTTGTGCACTTTCCCTTGTAGCTCTGCCTTACAATATCTGCTCTGCTTTCCTGGCCTTAGGGAGGCAGGAGGAAGCTGTGGGGGTGCACAGAGGGTAGGAGGTGGCCGAGGCTGGGTGGAGAGGCAGGATGGAGGAATTCTGTTCCAGTGGAGACAAGGAGCCCAGCCAGTGTGGTTTTGGATTACCAAAAGAAGGGTTAGCAGCTGTCAGCCTGAACTCAAGCAACCTCAGGCACAGATGAATTCACTCTGGAACAAAACTGAAAAATGGCTTTTCTTCACTGGATAATTAATTTGGTGGTTTTGCAGACCCATGTGCCTTGACCAATATTTTAGACAGTGTAAGGAGCATGAATGATTGTGCTTACTTATAATACCTTGAATGTCTTGATTCTTCTTTTTTAATTTGCTGTTTCTGTTGTTATATTTAACTGCAGTTTAAATTTTCCAAGTATTTGCTGCATATATTTTTTTTCCTACTGGGCTCTGAGTGATTAAAGACCTATTTATTACCTTGACTTCAGCAAATAGAATCACAGAAAAGCATGACTGCTTAAAATTTCCATGGTTTTTAACATGTTTTTAGAGTTTTCTCTGTGGCATTTTTATGTGTACAGTGCTGGAGTTCACATCTCTTTACATGAGTAACACTTTTAAAGTATGTAGTTCACAACAGGAGCATTTTCCGTGTTTATAGTCACTGCAGGAACCCCAATAGTATTTAAAACCTCTGAAGGAAGCTTTCTTTAACCCCATGAAGGCAAACAGTTCAGCCTAGAGCTTAGTGAGACACTGGACTTTATGAATCTTTTAAGCCCTGGTAGCATAGTCATCGCTATCACTAATTTTTTTCAACTTTCCTGAAGTCCCGCATGCCTCCTGGCCCTTCAAGATCTATCAGGTTCTTAGAAGAGTTTAAATTTTCGCAGAGTTTGACCTTGTGTTTGTCAGTCTGTTGCAGTCCTAGAGACAAAAGCCAGTAAAATTTGCAAAAAATAAACTTGTGAGTTAATTATAAGAAAAACAAGGTGAGTAAACCAAGCTGGGTTTTATTCAGCTGTGTTAAAAGGGTTTCTGTTCCAGCTATTCAGAGGGATAGAAAACTGGGAGATGTATGCAGATGTAGCTCTTTTCACCTCATTTAGGGCTGGGCTAGATTGGTCTGAGGAGACACAAGCATTTAGCTTCCCTTCCAAAAATTATTTGCATTTTTTATTTGCTAAATTTTGGACAGGACATAGGTTTTATATTTCTTACCTTTTTATTTTGATTCCCACACAATTTCTTTCCTCTCTTGTGTGCCTTCCTGCATATATATATATCTGTGTGTGTGAAAGTTAAAGGAAAAATATGTGGAAAACCCCTTTACTTTAAACATGTTGTCTTCCCTCAGTGGATGCAGTTATCCAAAACTGTACACTGCTTGGGGGTTGCTTGTGATTTTGTGTGATAATATTTTAATTACCTTTTTTATACAGAGATTACCATTTTTCAGGGATTTGTGCTGCATGTGAGTGCACAGATGTCATGGGGTAGCTTTTAAAACCACGACAACAGATTATCAGCTTTGGTAAATCTAGCCAGTAGTCATTTTTCAATTAAGTTTCAGAAGAAATTACAATCACTTTTGTACTAAGGTATATGTAGAGTAAGCTAGAGAAGTTCTTTTATTACTGGTAGGAATTGCTTTGTGGCTGCAAAAAGAAGGATTGATGAGAAGCAACATCCTAATTACTACTGTTATTGATATTCTTCCACTGAGAAAGGTGAGGGGTAATTTATATCATGTTGTTGTCATTTAATCCTACCTAGCAAAAAAGCCCCATGCAGCCATTCATTCACTCCCCCACCAGTCGGAGTGGGGGGAGAATCAAAAGGGTGAAAATCAGAAAGCTCATGGGTTGAGAAAAAGACAGCTTGACAGGGGAAGCAAAATCCATGCACACAAACAAAACAAAACAAGGAATTTGTGCACTGCTTCCTGTAGGGAGACAGGTGTGCACCCATCTCCAGGAGAGCAGGGCCCCATCACATGTAAGGCTTACTTGGAAAGACAAACATTGCTCCAAACACTGCCCACTTACTTTTTCTTCTTCCCCACATTTTATATGCTGAGCATGATGCCATATGATCTAGAATATCCCTTTGGTCAGCTGGGGTTACCTGTCTCAGCCTCCCATGCACCCCCTGTCCCCTCACCACCATGGCAGCATGGAAAGCAGAAAAAACCTTGGTTTTTCTGTGTAAGCCCTGCTCAGCAAAAACCAAAACCATCTCTATATTATCAACCCTGTGTTTAGCACCAATCCAAAACACAGCCCCATACCAGCTGCTGTGAAGGAAATTAACTCTGCCCCAGCCAAAACCAGCACACAAGTAAATGCAGAATTTCAGAGACAGAAGTGCTGATTCTTCTGCTGGTTTCTTAGGGCTCTTGAGACTGAGTGAGCATGGAGGTCAACATCTGGGTGATGTTCAGCTTGTGTCTCCAGCTTGCATACTCATCTCAACCTTTCTAGACAACCCCCAAGTAGTAGCATGGTCTCGTCTTGGCTGTGTCAGTCGTACTGCACGGATGCTTTGAAATGGTCTAGGATAAAAGCTAGCTTTCTTGGTTTGTAGATCATTCTAATGTTTCAGTTATGATGTGCCCCTTTACAGCTTGTGTTACAGCTGTTAACTGAAGATATGGTGATCACTGCACATGGACAAGAAGAGGATCAGTCTCATAGTGGGGTCAAAAGGAAGGCCAGCTGGGGCAGAAGGAATTGTTCTGAGAAACACTTAGTCTGCTGGGGTTTTTATCTAAATCTCTCCCAACAGCCACTGAAACAAGTATCTTGTGAAACCAGCCTGCAGGATTAGACACCTGAGTTCAGACTATGTGCACACACCCTGATCTAGCTTAGGGATGCCTGCTTTCCAATCTGCAAGGGAGCAAGTGCTCGATGCCAGCCTTGTCTGCTTGGTGTCAGTGAGCTGGCAACTGCCTTATGAATTTGTACTGCTGTGAAAACACCTACAATCCCATTTTACTAACTAGAAAAATATTTGGTTTAGCTGTCATTTAGTTCTGGTTTTGACAGTTTCTTATTTTTGGAACGTGTTAGTTTTTTTGCATACAGTTAACAGAACTTGTAACAGTTTTAGAGGACAAATTTGGGCTGATAGTCTGAATCCTATCATTGATGCTATGGTGCTGAGGAATAAGAGATACACCATGATGTTGTGTGGTGTTCAAGCCTCCCCTTTAGCCCTTCAGACAAAATAGTCTGTTTTCAATTTTGACCCATACCATGTTCAGAGTGCTGTTTAGAGGAGGTGCTCTTAAGTATTTACCAAGAGGGCTGAATCCGGTCTGAAGGTGGAGAGTGGGGGTTTACATTTATCATCTTAAAGGAAGACAGTAAAATAAGTTTTGAACCCCAGCTTAAATTTTATGCACAAAATGTTTCATACTCTCTAGCACACACAGAAGTGCTCCCATGAGCTTTTAAAGAAACATCAGCTACATACAAGAATATTCCTCAGCATGTCTTTTCATTCTTTGTGACACAAAGACATGAAGGGGTAAGAAATAAAGCTGGCCAATACCTTTGCATAGTATTTCTGAGGTTTGAAGAGGGAAAAAGTATAGCAAGCACCGTTTTCCAGGTTTTTAAATTCTCCAAGCTCAGGTTTCACAGATAGGGTTAAAAATCATCAAATTAAACATATTTATGAGCCATCTGGTTTCTGAGTCTTTCCAGTTTGTGTTTGCTATCCTGGGTAACTATTAAGTCATTTTTGTTGCTGTAATTTTCATGTCATTACATGGCTCCAGAAACTGCATGTTTAAGAAAAACACTGTAGAGAACCAAATTCAGAGTAGAATTATAAGCACTGGCAGCACTGGAGGCATTTGTCATTCTTTCAATCAACCTAACATATTACTAAAAGTAAATGTACAAAATAAATCAATTTTCTCTTTTAACATGTATTTAAGTTAGGCAATGCAGTCTTTCAGCTCTCTTTGCCTACCTTTCATACAATATGGTAAGAAAAGTCAGATTTCCTAGGGCTAATTTTCAGCCACAAGTTTTCTCTATGATTTGAGGAAGACTCCTTAGCCTTGGTGCCATAATCCTTGTCCTAATTTTCCTATTTTATCTCTCTTATTCAGATGTGGTGAGATATAAAGCAGTATATATTCTAGTTCCTTCAAATAGATCCAGTGCACAGAATGACAGATTTTTTTTTTTTCCTTTTTAAAGTAAAATATAATTAAGGAGAATCTATAACTCCATTTCAGCAGGTATTTGCTTTCAAAAAAATACTCTTCCACATTGAATGTTGGGTTACCAATTAAGTTTTCTAACAGCATTGGCTTTTCCATTGGTAAAGGGCAGAAAAGTGTTTTCCCTAAAGGTGTACATTTGTATTGCTTTTCCATAAAGTATTCTTACCTGCTGCTGAGAAGGCAGTGCACTGATGCATAGATGTAAAATTCCCTCTTTTTCCTCTGGTGACCTGATTGATATTCTTCATGCCAGCCATTTGTGACACTGAGTCAATTTTCAGAGTATAGTTTCATTTTAGGTAGAAAGAGAAGAGATGCCTGCAGTTGCTGGTGTTTGTTTTCTAGGTGCAACCAAATGCTTGCACTATTTGAAGTGCATTTTGCATTGATGCTACTGAAATACACTAAAAATGCTACTGAAATAGACTTGAATACACTAACCAGTGTCTCTTTCTCACTCTGCCTCATCATTTTGACAGAGCTGTGTTCTGTTCAGTTTTCTGAAGTCAAATTCAGTTTTATGGGGTTTGGAACCTTTCTGGCTGTTTTGTGTGCTGTGCAAAGCCATTCCCACTTCCCTGCCCCTTATCATCCCTGCTGCCTGTCCTGCTCTTTTGCATGTGTCTCGGTAACTCCTGCACACAGTGGATAGGAGTACCTGGCATGCTGAGCTCAGTGAAGGATGCACTGGCGTCTTTAGGACTTGTAAGAAGTACACAGCTTATTTATCTCCTTTTCCCACTTGCACCTGGCATGAGCTTTAAAAGAATGCAAAACAATCACCTCATGACTCTGTGCTTTTACTTTCAAAGCCCAGATTCCCAGATGCATAAAGAGGAAGGAATAAGTGTATGCAAAAAATGAAGCACACATCACTCTGGCTCTGTGTGCTTTGGAGCCAGAAGTTACTTACCGATGATGCTAGCTATGATGCGAGGAAGACATTTGAAATCTTGGCTAACAAACTGTTTAATGCACTGCTTAAACTTGTGCTCAGTTTCACATTCCACCTTCTTAGCCTCCTCCCACTGTTTGTTTGACTGCTTTCCTCTTCTGGAGTCCAGCTGGCACTGAGAGGCTCAGCTGTTTGGAAGCACATTTGGGAGCCTCAGCTGGCACTGGCAGACTCCACATGCTGCTGGAGTACTTGCTGGCAAAGCTGTGGTCCCTACCTTGGGAGCTGGCAACAATTTCTAGCTGAGGCTGTGAGGAAGCTGTCTGAAAGGTGTTTGACTCTAGAGCTGCAAGGCTGAGCTGGGGAGATAATAGGAGGGGCAGGAGTTTGTCCCCCTTCACTGGCGCAGTAACCGCACTTTCTTCAGGCACACAAGCCTGGGCACTGCACTCTGTGCCCTCAACATGTTGATGTGCAGATACAGAAGTGTCCATGACTGTCTTCAAAGCCAGGTGCAGGCCTCCCTGTGCCCTGCATGCTGCAGTCTGCTCCTCCACAAGGCTGTGCCCATGAGGCCTGCCTCAATGGTGTCCTGGGAAGGGAGCTGGCTTCCCATCATCCCTGAGAGTGACTTCCAAAGCTAGTCTTCTCTGAGAAGGCTCTGAGCCTAGAAGACAGTGAAATAAATATTCAGTGTCCCAATGAAAACTACTTCTATCCAGGCATCCAAAGATATTGAGATATAGGAGGATACAGGAACAGATTCTAGCTTGGATTTTTCAGGTGTGGTTATGACCCTATGGCAGGATATGTGGTGGTTTTTTAAGACAAGATGAAATTACTTTCTGTGTGGAGGAGCACACGTGGATATAGATGTATACATTTCTTTGCCTGTGTCCATGTGTGTGACTTGATTATGTATGAATGTTGTTAATGTAAATCTTTAATTAAGTCACTGTTCTAATTGTTGCAAATCCTATTGAATTGATTACTTTATAATTGTTAAATCAGTCAGTGATTAAGTGCTGCTGAACCCTTCTGCACCCTTAACTTTTGTGTTTATATCCTTTGATTCTGATTTGATGTTCCTTATTTTGTTTCGTTCATTTGGAAGTAATAGAGTGAAACTTGCTGCTGAACTCTGTTAAAGTCACAAATTCATATGAAAACTTTCTTTTTGCCAAAACATTCAACTGTGATTCTTTAAACAGCACAAAACACTTATTTGCAACAGAAGGCAATGCAAATAGCATCATAGAATTATTTAGGTTGGAAAATACCTTTGAGTCCAGATGTTAATCCAGCACTGCTAACTCCACCACTAAACCATGTCCCCAGTTTCCAAATCTACACATCTTTTGAGCACTTTCAGGGATGATAATTCCAACACTTCCCTGGGTAGCCTGACCACCCTTTCAATGAAGAAACTTTTCCTAATGTCCAATCTAAAGTTCCCCTGGCACAACTTGAGGACATTTTTTGTTGTCCTGTCACTGGTTATCTGTCAGAAGAGGCCAAACCCCACCTGACTAGGATCTCCTTTCAGGTAGCTATAGACAGAGATAAGGTCTCCCCTCAGCCTTCTCCAGGTCAAAATCTCAGCTCCCTCAGCCTCTCCTTGTAAGATCTGTGCTCCAGAGCCTTCACCAGCTCCATTGCCTTTCTCTGGACATGCTCCAGCACCTCAATGTCTTTCTTGCAGTGAGATGTGAACATGTGCTCCCAAGAGAACATATTATTTACTACTGACTGTGCAGATCCCTCAGAGTGCATGTGTTGTGCTCTGTCACACCTTCTTATTACTGTAAATAAAGTGAGGTTCATACTCTGCTTGCAAAGGTAGCTGGCTGTTGTGGCAACAGGGATTCTTGGCAGTTCTTGGGACACTTCTGGTATCTACAGTGTCATTTGCAACTTCCTGACCCAGAGATGTTGAGGCTTAGTCAGAGGAAGCTGGTACAGAAAGGATATTTTGAAATGTGTGATTCTGTTGAACTCTCTCTCCTCTGTTGGGATGATATCTAGTCAAGTACCAAGTGGGCAGGGAGAACACTTGACAAACATACTACTCAAATATGTATTTTTCTGTGGATGATAATCTGCCAATTACAGCTACAATTTCAGGCTGCTTAGAACTGAAAAGGTAAGATGATCTGCTGGATGAGTAGTCCAATGATTTAAATGTACAGAAACTGACAGGTGTGCTGCATCTGGTGGGCATGGTAAGTCAACAAACCCCCCCTTGGTCTGGTAGTGCCCTTCTGGATATCAGAAGAGTGTACACTGGAAATGTAGGAATTCGGTGGAACTAAAGAGGCTTTTGGGCAGTGTCTGTGTTAACTGTTATGAACTGCATGCCACTGTGAGTAAAGGACTTCAGTCTTTTATTAAGGACTCCATGTTGATATACTGCACTGGGGGCAGATTAGCTCTGGGACTTGTGATTCAGGCTTTTAGTAAGGATGAAGAGAGAAGAAAACTGCAAACTCTTGACCTCATGTTGTTTGTTTTCTTCGTTGTGCTGGCTGGTGTCCTGGGAGCAAAGAAAGAAGGCTGTCTAGTGTTTGTAAGTTATTCATTTGAGGACTGAAGGAAGAATAGAAATCTCATTTTTCTCCCTTGTGTGGACAGGTCTGGACTGACCCTTTGCCAGTGAAGAAACTGTAGCCCCAGGCAAGCAGTAGTCAGACATTGATCTTTAGGGACACTCTACTGGAATATGTAATATCTTTCATAATTCTCTGATAAAGAATCTGATAAAGCTAAAGCTGAAAGGAGCTGATGCTCTCCTACCATTTCCTCTCCTATCACCTCCAGGGACTGAGTGCTCTTCTTGTGATTCCAAAAGAACTTAGTACATCACAAGGTAAGTGGTGGTGAAAGAGGTCTGGCCTCCAGCAGCTACAGTGTTTCATGGATTCACTTTAATAGAAGATATTTATTTTCTCTTGCACAAAGCTAGGAGCTTGATATGAGATACTCAGAGAATTCAATATTTATGTGTTCTGTTGTATCCACTGGTTTATATGTGCTTCTTCCTCATGCAAATAAGCACTTTCCAGATATATCCAGAAATGCATCCAATTATGTTTCCTTACTGCCCGTAAATTAAATAGCTCAGGACTGTCCCCAGTCATTTTCTTTCAGGCACTACTTTTTTCATTAGTGTTTAATCAAATTACCTGTGGTCTGAAAGGAAGTCAGAAATTCTTCCAAGAATCTTTGTTTCTTTGCAGACACCCATTCTGGTTTCTCTTGTTTTGATATTCTTGCACTGATTTATCACCAGGGTGGTGGGGTTTTTTTTGTGACATTCTCATGTCCATCATGAAGCCTGAGATAGACAGAAACATCTTTGAAAGGAATGAATGACAGAGACCCCCTTATCTTAGATCAGATTGGTGCTGGTGTGGTCTATGACATATCAGCCACTTGGATTTTCTACTACTCATTCCCTTCCATGAAGCCATCTGAATGTAAGGATTGGAGGATGTTTTCAAAGCAGTTCATGGGTGTTGAAAGTATCAGAATAGCCACAATATTGTTGGCTGTGCCAGTCTATTGAGTAATTCATAAAGTTGTCAAACCCTTAAGCTCACCCTTGCAGTAATGACAGTAATCTGAGGCTGCTTTCCTTGGCAGGATAGATATTCCCAACATCACCATTTCTGTTTTGGGACTGTTTCTGAAAGGGTCCTTTAAAGGAAAGGAGGAGCTCATTACATTCAAGGACTTTGTGTTAGAAGTAAAATAAAAGCCTTTATAGGAAATAACCCCGCTTAGCCGCTTTCCGGTCGGAAGTGTGATATTGTAGCCCAAAGATTTCATCTCTAAACCATGTTTCACTCTCTAAACTACATCTTACTCTCCTGGAAGCCAAAAATAAAAAAAAAATGAAATGTAAAGATAGACAAGAATATTTTCAGTCCTAGTCATTCTTTACAGCACCACTGTCTGTCTTCTCTTTTATGTGTTCTGAGAGCAGTGGAAGCATCTGACTTATCATCCCCACTACCTTCTACATTTCTTTACTAGGGGAAAACAAATGATAAAACTGAAATGCAGGTGATAGCTTTTCTGTTTGCCAAGTCAGTTTCCTACCAAAACCAGAGCGGTACAATTCACGCATCTTGGTTATGTTGTTTTAGGCCATCAGCAAAACTGTCTTATTTTTTCAACACAAGGGTGATATTTTTGGATCAAAAAATAAAGTTCAGGTCTTGGCACAAATGACAGAAGTGTCTTTAAAAATAAGGAAACAGTTTGCCAAAAAACAATAAGGTAGTCTAAGTCATCCATGACTTTTAGTCCTTTCTGGAAGTTCCGAATTCCAGGGCTGTCACACCCACTTGAATTCTGTTACACAAAGTTCATTACTCACAACAGTAATTCCAATAGGAGTTTGAAAAAAAGATTCTGCACTTCTTTCATTGTGTGGCTGTGAGTGAAGATATTCATACTGGAGAGTCATCTTTCAAATGGTAAATGTTTTTTATGAGTTTAGTCCTAATGTTTTCCGTAAGAGAATTGTACAGATCTTAGGAGACTGCCCAGACTCACCTTCCTCAGAAGGCCTGGCTCTCACACTACTCTGAAGTGGTGGGCAATGAAACCATCACTCTTTTTAATGTTCAGCATACCACCAGGACTCCATGCTTATTAATCTGTCTCACTCTTAAGAAGACTGTTTATATTGGTGCTGAGATTCACATTAGCATCCCAGCCCTGTCTACACAGATGGATTTCCTGATGACTACTCCAGGTCCCTGCTAGTTCACAGTTTTTCTTTCCAACAGAGATTTCACCAACCTCACATATACTGCACCCTAAAAAGTGGCTTTCTAGCCATGCCATTGTGCCCTGTCAGGCCTCTCATTGACAAAGGAGATCTAACATATTTTTATACTTCTTGTCCTGTTGCAGTTGAGATGGGCCTTCTTGGTCTCTGAGGTCCTTCCTTGACATATTCTCCCTTCTGTCTGAGACCTTTTCTTTACCTTCTTAATTTTTGACCTCCTTGGACTGGAACTGCCTCAGCACTGTCAATTGTCCTCAGCTTTGCCTGCACTGCTGAGTCTGAGGTTACCTGTAACTTGGTGCTCCTGCACCTGCCACCTTTTGCCACCGATTTCAGTAGCTGTGCACAGACCTGCTCCTCTGCACTGAGTGCACTCGTGTCCAAGGCCACAGCAGTGTGGCTTCAGGCAGTTTGTGTGCCCCAGCACTTCCCTTTTTTACACTCTGCTCAGCTCATCTTGTTTCCCTCTGGGCTGTAGCACACTGTGACCACGTGGAGCTCACTAAATACTTTGGGTGCACTGATTTCTGCTCTCTACTTCAGAAAGTGTATATTGTGGTGATGCAAAACTGCCAACTAGTAGTTCATCCTCATCCTCATATCTCTTTTTGCCTTATGCTCATTGCTTTCTGATGTTTTTTAGTCATTTGTGGCCTTTCAAGTATCTTTTTCTTGCTCTCCCTTGCAGTTAAATCTGTGGCACTTAAGACTAATGTGACATGGTCTGTAATTTATCCATGGTGCTTTTTTCATTAGTTGTTCTAGACTGTGCAAAATATTCCTCCAATTTCTTAATTATAATTCATGTAAATATTGTCCACTTCTGGAGAGTGGCTGAAGTAGCAGGCCATGGTGCTAAGGTAATTTCTGTCATTAAAAATAAAAAATATCCATTCTTACTTTGCCAAGTGTTGGGTTGGGATTTTAAAAATTGTGAACTGTCCTCTTGTTTGGCAGGTGTATTATTTGCAAGTCTTACATCGTTTCATTTGCACCTCTAACGAAATACATGCTTTTATGTACAAATAAAATTGGAAAATTAGTAATTCTTATTAAACTTCAAACAGCTCCTCTTGCTCTTCTTTCATCATATCTTTACATCCTTCTTCTCAATTCGCATATTTTGGTTTAGTCATAGCCTACCTTGCAGTGCTCCCTCAGAAATCAATAGATGTCTGATGCCTGGAATCCTTATTCTGACTCTGTTCTGATTTTCAGTTTATGCACATTTGCTTAACATTTGCTTCTTTATGTCTCTTTGTTAATTGTCATGCCTGAGTTTCATGATACTGGTTGTTCTCCTCCTTGACATGATTTCTGTGCACTTATCTCCATTCAATAAGCAGGAATGTCCTGGGCATTGGGTGGTTAGGGGTCAGTGCAGATTAAGTGGAAACACTTTTCACTGCAGTTAGCCTAGTCACAGTTGAGTGGACTTTATGTGAGCTCTTTTTCTTCCACATTTGCTAATTCCTTTGCTGGGGATTGTGCCAGGGCTGATAAAACTCAACATTTCCCTGGGCTGCCTGTAGAAATCTTTTTTTAACTTCAAATTACTCCCTAGAGATCCATTTCCTTGTAAACCATTCTTTTTATGCCATGTGACTGCTGGACAGGGTCTGGTCCTTCATCTGTATCTTTTATCCTCAGGATTATTCTTCAAAGTTACATGTTGGTGCCAAAGTTCTTCACAGCATAATATAAACATCCTCTCCCTTTCTGATGTCCTGACTCTTTTTTGTGGGGGAGAAGAATGCAAGGAGTAAAAGAATAGGATGTGACCCTGGAAAACTTACAGGAGCCATCAAAGAATGAGCAGGATTGAAAGTTCTTCTGACCTCTTCTTACAGATGGTAGTCTGGGCACTAACAGAAAAAAACCCCAGGTAATGACGAGTGCTGGGAAATTCAGTCTGGGGGATGTAATCTGGGGTCTTGATCATGAAGAATGCAAGGGATATTGACAGAAGATTCAGTTTTAGTCTTGTACTTCCCTGCAGCCTAGTTTAGCCACCTAGTTTAGCTGTTTCAGACATCAGTCTTCTACTGTCATGTCAGAGGTTCTGAACACACGTTAAGAGGTGCGCAGCGAATGTGTGACAGATCAAGTCACTGCATGGTGCTGGCAATAGAGGTCCTTTGGGCCAACCTGAGCCATTCAGAAGTGAGTAGTTTAAGCTAGTCTTCTCTGTGAACTAGCTTAGATTTAACACCCAAGAACTAGGTGCCTGAAGTTATAAATCCCACTCTTATACATTCGCTGGACAATTTATGGTAAGACATAGTTTAATCTCTTACCAGTATTCTTGTGCATCCTACCTTTTAACAACTTATGCCTATGAAAACTTAATTTTGGCATGGAGCAATTGGAACCTCTCCTTCTGGAAAGGAATTTGGCAGATACTGAGAGGAGGCTTGTGGCAGTGCTTCCACATTTTCCTGGCGGTATTGCAGAGAAATTATAGAGGATGGAATCTTCCGTGCTGCTCCACATAGCTGCTGCCAGGGTGCTGGTGGTAGGCATGCTGCTAGATGAAGTTTAGCAAAAAAAATCCTGTATTCACAGTCTCATATAAAAATATAATTTGAGAAATACAGTGCTTTCTGACAATGGAAAACCACAAGACTACAAGCTCTTACACAGCTGCATAAATCTGATATGTTAACTGGAAAGTTAAGCTCAAAGTTGAAATACTTGTGTTGTAAGGGAAAAGGAGGATGGAGCAAGTTACTGGGGAAAATATATTGGGCACTAGTAGGAAATTTGTTGTTTGTAAGGTTATATGAGCAGCATTTCCCTGGTACTAGAATCAATTGTACATCTATCTGTAACCTGTGTCTGACACAGAGTGGAAACAAGTACATAAATGTCAGTGGTCAGATCCAATTGTTTCTACTATGATGACAAAGAATTCTCTTTAAAAAAGTAGGAAACAGAAAATGCGGAGTTTGTATGCTTCTGAAACCCACTGTCGATGAACAGAGCTGGAAGGTCCCTATCAAAGGACATCAGTCCATTATTTCTTTCTATTACATGAAAAGCTTCTGAATATCTCTGTGGGAGGCAGGAGCTTGCTACCTTAACACTTCCTGGTCTATTCCCAGGAGGTCTATCATGTTCTTTAATATCCTAATATCTTTAATATCCAGACATGGATTAATATCCAGACAGTGGATCATAAAGAATGCAATACCAACAAGTGAACTAATAAATGCTGTTAAAAGGAAAAGTCACGAAGTAATAAAGAATGTGTTTTCATATAGGTTTAGCCCAAAAGATCTCAGAAGTAATTTCTTTGCCATGTTTTGGAAAGCTGGTGGAGTATGTCCCTAAAATCACCAATTGCAGGTGTGGTTTTAAATTGGTGGGTTTGTTAAAACTTTAGGGATGGGAAGATTGCAAAGAGCTTAGGATCTGTGGGAAATGTTCATGTGGACAGCAACATTATAGTCTTCAAAGATTAGGGTGGGTTTAAAACAATTTTTTATTCCATGAAACATTGTGTTTTTAGCTGTATTTCTATTGTTAATTATTCAAACATAATACAATATTCCCATTATTTTCTTCAAAATTGTAATCAGGATCTGGCATATCATTTGGCTCCCCTTTTACCCTTTTTTAAATGTCAAGCAAATGTTCCCTTTCTTTGCATACTGAGATACTTTCAGCATTTCGAGACTTTCTAAAATGAGTGTTATGGCAGAAGCACCACCAGGCAGTTTGTTAAGAACTTTAAGAGTTCAAGCTCTGGATATTTAAGCTGTTTATGCCTGAGGAAGTAGTGCTCTTACATTCTTATATGGCATTTATGTACTGTGGGTTTTTATCCCCTCTTAAATACAACATCTTCTGTTAACGGAACAATTTGCCTTTTCAGCATGATTATTGAGAATTTTATGATTTCTGTTCAGTAAATATTCATGTCTTTACTCCCTCTTGTGCTCTGTGCTACCTAATGCTAAGCCAGGTGCACTCAAACCTCCCAGACAGGAGGCACCAGTGATGTTACATAGCGTGTCACTGATACATCTCTAACAGAACCTTTCCTTCCTGAGCAGGTTTACAACCTCACAGCAGCTTCCCTAATATCTCCAGGGTTCTGGAAAGGTGTGTGCCCAGGAGCTAATTACAGAGGCAGATACACCAGTTGCTGGTTCACTGGATATCTGCTAATAATTTGATACTTCTAACCTTGTTGAATGACCTCAGATTCTCTTTCTCCTCTGTATTAGAGAACATGTATTCGCTTCTTTTATTTCTGTACTGTGGTTATTTTATTGCTGATCCATATCCTTGTGGTTATCTGATATGTATCACTGTCATACGAGAATAAAAGCATCAACCATGACTTCTTAAAATCAGTCAAGGAAGTTTTGTGCATGCATCAGCAAAGGAAGGGGTGAAGGGTTCAGAAAAAATGTTAGTAGATTTGTCAGATAGCACTAACAGCTGTTGTATATGTGATCACATAGATATTGGAATTGTGTCAGTCACTGAGGTGCATCAGAACACCAGGTGCCTGATCACTACAAACTGTGCAACACAGAAATTAATGTTAATTCTTGACTGGGAAGGATAATGGGAAGAGGATGAATGTTGAATTCTGTGCTGCAACATGCCACCAAAAAAGCCTGAAAGTGACCAGGAATGGTTAGACAGCATCTGCTATACTTTGTGGTAGAAATATTGCAAAAATACACAGTTTACATGGAAGTAGAAGAATCAGCAATAAGACCGTAAACGGAAAAGACAATAATACAGAACATGTTAACATCTAAGCATATTCATTTTTAGGTTGCCATAATCAAAATTATGTAAAAAGAAGTTCTGGTAGCACAACAGGGCTTTGATGTGCCAGATGAAAGAACAAATTAAACAAGGCTTTTTATTATTTTTTTCACAAAACCTGTGGAATTGGGGCAATTTTGAAATTAATGGAAAGCACTGAATGGAACATAGAGTATTAACTGCTGCCTTCATGAGGATAGATTCACAACATTGGCAATAACAAAGTAGAATTGTGACCAGACTGAGGAAAGAAAACTTCAGAGACTGTGTTTGTTTATGGGTAGAAGTCACTAAACACTCAAAGCCTGTGTTGGAGATACTGTAACAGCATTTACATTTCAGAAAACAAACATAATGTTGCAAAAAGCTTCCTGAGAATGGAGACCTTAGAAGTTTGAAAACAGACAAGCTATTACAGAATGGAATGGAATATACATAATATAACATGAATTTGAAGTTTGGGTTTGATTAGGCTGATGTCTAGTTCCTGGAGCATCATGTAATGAGGAGTGCCCTATCCTGTCCTTCTGAACCCTTAGGCCTGCCTCTCCCTCCCAAAATAAATCTGGTTCTGAATGATGGGAACAAGTTTAAATAGAAGACGTGGAAAGAAGGCTACTTCCAGCAGTACCCATTTCTTGAGAAAATGGCCCCATTAAGGAACCAAAATGATCTAATATATGTATTTAAGAGAGTATTTTTTGTAACTGGCCATACTTCCAAGCATAAAAATGTACTGTGCATAACAGTATAAAGTTGCTGAATATTTAATGACAGTGTACAAATGATTATGTGAAAACATAGCGTGCACTCAGGAATCTCGTATCTTAGCTTCAGCGTGCAACTTACTACTGAGAAAAGGACAGAAACTTCTAAATTTCATCAGTGTCAGTTCTGTTGTTATTGCAAGTAAATATCAAGGTTAAGAAACATGTAGCCAATTCAGGAAGCTACATTAAATTCCTACCAGTGTTATTCCATGGCTGGTGTTAGTCTACTTGAAAGAAACAGGAAAGGTTTCCTTTTATTAGCTGTTACTCCAGTTTATTTGCAACTGAGCTGGAATAATTCCTAGCCAAATACATCTGGATAAACTTTAATTTACATAAATTAAATGACACACTGAAAAAGTTGAGAGCAAAATTTATTCTCTCTTAATTCAGATGTGGCTTTCTCTACTTCTCTCATTTTCTCAGGTACAGTGATAGGGTGGTGGTGAAGAGGTGTGTGAACATGCATATGAGGTTTTGGGAAGGTTGTTTTATTTCTTTTCAGAGCTGCTAGTAGGCTGTATGAATTTGGGTGAGGAAAGGAAAGCAATGGTTCAGCTGTGAGTTATAGCTGTGAACATTCTGGGATCCTTTTAAATCAAGTTCATACTGTCTGTACTGTCCAACTGTTACTGCAGAGAAAGAAGAAAAGGAGGATCCTCACCATTGTGTTCCGTTCACCCCAGCTGAATATTGCTTTTGTCACATTCATGGCACTGAGGGCTCTTTTGAAAGCGTCATTGGGGTTCTCTGTGGAGAGACAGGCTGAGCTTTGACAGGCAAGTGCCAAGGTATGGTGGGTTTTTTGTTGAAGATGTGTTTAAAACTCCGACTAAGGTAGCCAAAAGCAGGCGTCTTACAAGAGAATTAGACCACACCAGCTATTTCTAGGATGCAGAAGTCACTTATATTGATTTAATTTGATATAAAAAGGTTTTGATATAACAAGGTTCCTAAATCCCTTGGCAAGTGGAAGTCCATCTCAGTGCAGATAATTTTTATTAATTTTTATTCTTCAAAGAGAAATTATGTTTATTAGGGAGAGGGGCTCTTTCTTAGGATTCACCACTTGTAACAGCAGAAAAATATTTCCAGTTCACATTTCTTGTCTGGGAAGTTAAAACGCTTGTCCTTGGCTATATCAGTGAAACCATTTGGTCCTGAAATGCTGAGATTCATCCCACCTAGCCTGTCCAGAAAGGATCCAATTCTGTCACTAATCCACAGCTGGCAGACATGCAATAAACTGCTTTTCAGAGGCACTGTTCTCTGCCCAATGTGTGTGCAGGGAGCCTCTAGACAGACCAGGTGCTTTGGACACTTCTCCATCTAGAGAAAAGTAATCTCATTTTACTTAAAGTTTTTGTTTTCATCACAAGCTGCTGCACTGTTTGGTAACTGCAATCATCTGCATCAAAGATTTCAAGATGGCAAAGAAAAAGTCTCCAAACCTAAGTCTCATTCTCTCTTTCTTTAACCTTGAAGGATAGACACTTCCTTGTTCATTACCCTACAGAAATATGTGGAGTGTCAGTATGGTTAAATGGTGGGAAACAATGCTGTTAATAGTTCCCTGCATGTAAATGAGAACTGGATAGGACTTTTGGAAACCAGTGAGGAGGTGAAGAATTGTTATTCAGAGCTAGTAGTGTGAGCTAATGTCCTGTTTCAAGAATGACTTTGATTAAACGTTCAGGGTTTTGTATACAACATCAGAAGTAAGACTAGTGGCGTAAGAGTCTGTGTAACAACAGCGTGAAACAAGAATCTTGCTGCTCTCTCTTAGAACTTGTGTACAGGTTTAAATTCACCCTGGAATGTTGTGTTCCACTGCAGCTGCACCGTGACCACTGTGCTAGAAGAGAACCAAGGTGCAGCTTCAGATCAAAGGAAAACACCCATCGCTTTCAATCTCCTGGTAGAGGATTGATGAAAAGCAATTTTGTGTGTCTTAACTTTGTGATTTGATTTGATTAGCTGATGCATTCATTCGATGATTTCAGAATTCGATTATCTAAGACACCACCATTAACCTATTTGATTTATTGATTCATATTCTTTGTGACCTGGCTATAGTTAGATTTTAATTTAGATAATTTAAACTAGTTTAGGCCTTGTAATATCTTGGTTTGTTCTTAATATTTTCTTACTAATTTTTAGAGAGAAAATCTCTGCAGAGTGCATAGATCTATGTTTTGTCTATTATTTGTTCTTTAAAACCCAGAAGCCTTCAGGGAAAAAATGTAATTTAGTTCTGGTGTTTGAGAGATATGGCTCTCTTTAAATTAAATCCTTTGTTCCCAGATATTGCACAATATTTCAAGCAGCAGGGAAGTAATATCCCATAAGTTGCAGTTTGCTCATTATAAAATCCAAAATTAACTAATAGCAGGTAATTATCCACAAACTGTCAGTCACTCTCTTAAATACATCAGTTATTTACTTAGTCAGTAAATGTCTTAAATACATCAATTCTTATGCAGAAACCCCAGTCCTTACTGTGCTATGAACTGAGTTAGCAGAAATATAATTAGCTAAAGAAAATAGCATCTAAAATCCCAGCATTTAGTTCCAGTGAAATATCATAATGATGCTCAAAATGAATCATCAAATTCACTTATTTGGAGTCCTGGTTGGAGGTCAAAAGCTTTTATATTTAACAGGCTTCTTCGGAGAGAGTCAATTAACACAGATTTTGTTGTGAGTGCAGTGTGCAAAGGAGCCAGAACAGAGAGAAAGCTACAAAAATGTCATCCCATGCGGATGGGAATTGGGACTGGATTTCAGTAGAGTGCTTAAAGGCTCCTAGAGATGAGGGTTGATTCTGCAGGAAGTGGGAATATGTTACATGCCTAGGAGGGCACTTTGACTGTCTATTGCTTAAGAATATGTAAAACATTGCGAAGTGTAGCTGTGTCACCAATGCTGAAGCAACCTTACAGATTGATTTTTTTCATGGCTCTGTTTGATTTGGGGCTCATGCCAGACTACATGGACTTATGCAGTGGTGGTGTAGCCTGCCAAGGCAGGGAGTCCTCGAGTGTGTGACTTACTGACAGCAGAGGTACTTGAGCAGCCAAGCCTGCTGCAGAAGTCCCCAGAGGACTACAGGACCCATTGAGTCCCTTGGGTTACTGAGTACAAAGTGCCACAGACCCAGGCAGCCCTGTCATGAGAATTGAGACGAGAAAGAATCACAAAACATTCAACCTGAGTCAGAAGTGCTGGAAATGCAAAAAAAAAGGGCAAAAGCTGGCTGAGATGCTAAGCTCTCAAATCTGAGGCAATGGAGCAAAGCTTCCTGGTGGATTTTCTGACCCAGGCCAAGAGTCAGAGGCAAGGATTCAATCTGATTTCATGTTCAGTGTGCCAACTGCAGCATTCCGCATGAAAAAAGATAGTTGCTTCATTAAATGGTGATTTGGTTTAAATTCTGTCACAAAGACTGCTCTAGCATTGCAGGGGTGTCAAAATGGGTAACAGAACAAGTTCTCTGATTGTGGGGGTAACAAAAAGTAATAGTATGAGTTCTCTTCACTAGCTTGATTTTTCTAGACATCTGAAATCCATTTTGGGCAGCTTAAGTAAGAGTATCCCACAAGCTAATATTCTTCCTGTTTAATGGAATGTGTTAAAGGAGATTATTTTGCTTAATTTCTAAAATGCTGGTTTAAAACTTTCCAAGCAAATTGTTCTATATACCACTCCTACCAGAAAGGAAACAAAGTACTAACAAACAAAGCACTGTACAGCATGCCAGCTGCCCTGACTTTTTAGATAATAAAGAAATTAGGGTCATCCTTCTTTGCTCCTCTGTAACTCAGTTATTAGACTGATTTCTAAAGAAAGAGCAGGCTTAGGATCTAATACCAATGACAACATTTTCCATGAATGTCTCTGCTAGTGGCATAATACAGTGAAAAAAATGTGGTTTTTCTTGCTGATCCCCATCCTATGCTCTGCAAGATCGATGGGATGTTCACTGATCTGCCTCTTTCCCTCCCAGTGTCAAATTGCCATATTACAGGAAATGACAGAAGCAGCATGGGCAGAGGAACCTTTATTCTGTCTTGGTTTGTGTGTTGAATGCAAAAACCATCAAGACAAGATAGAGAAAATTGATCACACGAGTAAAATGTCTGCCTGACTACATGTTTTCATTACTTTCTCTTTTGCAAAAAGCAAAAGTGGTAGGATCTCAGTCACTAGGATATGCAGACACGCACATATGTGTGTTTATGTGTATTCTCAGTGATATCTCTAGGCAAAGGCTATAGTAACGTGTGAACAGCAAGTAACAATGCATACTCAGATACTGCCTTCTTGTGTGGAAGCCCACCATAATTACAGCGTGGTGTCTTTTTCTCTCATCAGTGGTTTTAATAAAGAGTGGTGGGTGGGACTTCTGAGCAAAATGATTCTGAGGAAGTCGGTATTGTATAGGAAAATGCAGATGCTGCTGTTCTGAAAAGGCTTGTACTGTTTTGTGTGGTTCCCCAAGGTCTAGCAGCTACATCCTTGGCTGCCTGAAAATGAGAACCTGATGAGTGGCTGCTTGTGAATGAGAACATAGTTTTGCTACCATTGAACAGTCAGTTTATTAAGTACATTTTACCATTAACACTCCTGTAATTCCCAGCAGGTTTCGTATCTTCTGCTTGATAAAACAGGAATTGATGGCACAGCTTGTGACAGCTGGAGACTATCCACTTTGGGACTCCTGTGATGTATTCTTAAAGCAATGAGCATTACCTGAGGCTCATTTCTCCAGGTTCTTAAAATCAAAACAATACCAAACAAACACAAAAACAACCAAAAAAGCAACCAAACAACAACAAGCCCCAAAACAACAAAGCAAACAAACAAAAAAATCAAAACAAACCCCCCAAAACCAAAAGACAAACAAAAGGTTTTTATATTTTTATGCAATTCAGTTGTGCATGCCTCTTTTCTCTTATGAGTTTATTCTTCTACTCTCCATGCAGCTTTATTTGCAGTGCTATCTCTTCATTGTTACTTACCTGAGAATGTGAGGTGTGAGCTGGGAATTTGGCTTCCTCTGCATTGGATACATCATGATTCTAATCATCTGTGTTATCTCTGTGGAATGTATTATTGATCAGAGCTTCTGCCTATGCCTAGACTATTAATAATCCATGGAAGAGCTGAGAATGGGACCCAGTTCTTCAGGTCTTAAGGGTTTCTCTTCCCATCCTGAGTTTCATAACAGATGTTTCATACAGCTCTAAGAAACCACAGTCTCATATAGCTTAAAAAGAGGTGGCCAGCAGCCAACTTTCAAATAAACAACCTCAGCTCTTTCATTAAAAGAAAACATTATCATAATATTAAATTACATGTCAAATGGTGAAGGTATCTTTCCTTGTGTACAAGATATTATCCTTTGAAGTCACAGAGCCCAGAGTGATTTTCACACGAGGGTGACCAAATAGGAAAGAGGGAAAAAGTAAATAAAACAGTAACACTGGTTGCTTTTCACATTCCTCCCCTGGTTATAGAAACACATGTGTTTGGATAACAAGTTTCTTGTTACCCACATCTTCTTCTTCCCTTGAACTTTAATACCTTATATTCTTTATTTGTTATCTAGGCTATCTTACCTTTCTGGTATGCTTCTCCATATTGGCAAAATAGGTTAACATTGCAGCTGTACCTTGGTGAAATATTTTGAAGTCAGGTACTCTGTCCAAACTCTCACTGATGCTGTTGTGGGAAAGAATAGAAAGCTTGCTAATGAATCTAGCTGAGATAAAGGAGAAATTTCAAGAAAGAGTTGATGAAAGGCCAATTTTTATCCTGGTGCTAGGTAGCAAGCTTTTAGATGAAAGAGATGACTAACAACTAATCCTACCGACTATTGCAATTTTTCTTTCTTTTCAAATGATGCAAATAAAATGTCTCACTCGTAACACACCAGTATTTTGTACAATACAGGAAAGTCAGGAAAGTGACCTGGCAAAGCATTGTGTGAGTCTGCCTCATTCTCCATTTGCACCAATAACTTATTTGGACTTTGGTTTCACACAGTTCCTTGTCCCTTGACCCCTTCCAGCTCAGTTGGGGGTTATTTCTGGGGCTGACGAGTGTTTTTATTGGCAGCTACTGCTTGACAGTCTGGATCACCAAGTATCACGATGTATTTAGCATTCTAGATGCTACAAGAAAAATAAATCTGTTTGTCCTTGAGTTTATTTTGGCTTTTTTTTGGTGCTGAACGATCTCTTAAAAATTCTGGACATCTGCTTTTAATCCAAATTGTACAGTTGCTACCCTTTAAAGTTTGCTATTGACTGTGTCTTGAGAATTCTGATATTCATTTCTGCTAACTGGGGAACTGATTGCTATACACTGTCAAACTTTTTAGTGAAGGCTTGCTGTTCTGGTTTCTCAGGATGTTAATATTTTAACTACCTCCCAGTTCATTTTTCTTCAGAGGTAAAGACATCAAATATAGGCAGTAACAACTGTATTCTCTTTTTTTTTTGTGAATCTGAATTGGTAAGTAACGAATGATACATTGCAATAACATCATGTAAAAATATTTGTTATTTGTTCAAATTACCTTGGTACATTTGAAATTCTTGTTCAAATTAATTAACCAAGAGACCTTAGACACAACTATAGTAATCAAAATGTGATTCAAAGTGTTTTGCTCTCTTAATAATGTGAAACTTTGCTACAGAAAAAAAACAAACTTATAGGACTAACTCAGTAATAATTGGTACCATTTCTAAATAGATCTCTATTAGAATCAGACCAATAATGTCATGGTTCTAGCACATCTCTCCATGGTCTGTAACTACTGCTGACTCCTCCTATGGATGCTGTTTTTCATCTGAAGTATTTGTGTTATGTTACAATAAGAGTTTTGAACCTCTTTCTTACACTTTCCTACTCAGATCAGTACTTTAAATCACACACTGTTCTTCTGATACCAGACTATATTTCAGTACTGTCAGGAGAACTGTAGCTGGGCATGTTTCCTGTTGCAAGAATTTCTCTCTTCTTTACAGACGTTCTTCATGTACCAGCACAACATGAGGTATCACCATGCAAGTGTCCTTATATAATTGATAGTTTTACACCATTTTCCACAGTCTCCTAGGAAAAAAATCAAATATTTGGTAACTCTTCATCTCCTCCCCATTTATGAACCATTCTGCTCAAATTCTATGTGAGTAGGTTGTTGGCTTATTTTTTGTTTTAAATTTGCTTTTAGGGAGGGAGAGGGTTTCTTGGGTTTGATTAATTAATTTATTTAATGATGAATTGCAATACCTATGAATTATGCTTCTGCTAGGTTTATTTAGATCTTTCCTAATCCCTTGCTCCTCCATGGATTGAGATGAACATTATCTCTGGGGCAGCCTCTGGAGTGATTAAATAAAGATGAGTAGAAGTAACTAATTAGCAGGCTCTTTCAATCTTTGGTCTTTCTATAGGAGTGGTATAACTCTTCTTCTTCCCTCTTTATTTCTCATTAAAAGAAGCTGAGAGGAGAGATACTTTAAAAACAATAAGTAAAGGCAATGATAACCTAGTCTTTTTAATAAAGCAGTCAATCGTTAGTAAGGGTGCTGGAAGGAAAGGAGGTAGAGTAAGTTAAGTGTTATATGATTAGTACTGATTCCGTAAGGAAGATTTTGTAATTTAGAAGAGAAAATGCAGTATGCCCAATAGCAGGAAAGTACCAAACATTATTCTTAAAGATTGGTATGGTCAAATGAAATATGTACTTAGTATTTACAAATGGCATCATGTGTATTAGTCTGACTCTTACTGTTTTGATTAACAATAAAAAACATGACTTTTTCAGCTTAAAACATCTCATTTGATGTTTTCCCAAAAGGACTGCATTTGTCACACTTTGGAAAACACTGTATATGTTGAGCTTGTTGGTTTATATAGCCCATATTTAATTTAATATCTCAGTCTATTCTCATTATTAAAAAGAGTTGTGGTGGTTTTTTGGTTTTTTTTTCACTGTTGGGCAGACTTGTCCAGGTGAATTTGTGCATATGAATATTACATTTGTGTGTGAAGAGAGAGTGCACAACTGTGCATGACTTCTTCAAGGTAAAACAGTAGAGAAGCACTTGGCATGAAGTTTCTGCATGGGGCTATGAGTATTAACGTGGGAACCAGCCAGGATCATGCAGGGTTTTAGGCATTTCTCTTCTGTTACCAGTACCCTCTCAGTGTTGCAGGATTCACATGGATTCAGCCATGTGCTCTTCAGCAGTGACTGAATTTTAGTAAGTTTTAATGAAACTAGGAGCTGCCTTTGTTTCTGATGCAAAGTGGATGGAATTATCTGCTATGTACAAATTAGTTTCTGATCCTTCAATAATCTCCAAACAGATTCATCAGAAGTTGAATGTCGGAGAAAAGCTTGTAGGTTTTACTGGCCAAATGACCTGGAGAAGGAAATTAGTGTTGGCTGTGCTAGTTCTTCCTTGTCCAGGTGAACCAAGAGAGCTGATAAGACAGCAGTAACCAAGCCTTTGCATCACACTTTTCCTTTGTTTTGCTAAAAGCACCTTTCCCAAGAGGTTGATCCCATCATCTGTATTATTGCACACAGTGGCAGCAGGATGGGAATGGGAATCCTTCTCTTGAGTCGTGCCTGCTCAACAATGCTGTACCTTGAGAGAGCCTCTGTTCCTGTTTGGGAAGAGTTACCAGACAAAGGAGTGTATAAAAAAAATTCTGCTTTTTATGATATAGGGGCATCCTTGTAGCTGTCCTGCACTGCTGTGCAAGGGTTAAGCACTCAAGGGGGAATCCTTGGATGATGAGGAGCTGTTGACAGTCATCCTTCTGTCAAAAGTAGATCAAGGAAAAAGGAGTGCAGGAAATGTGCCTTTGTGCTTGGATAGCCTCTGTGAGCAAAGCAGCCCCTGAGGGATTTCTAAAGCAGGGCATACATTTCGAGCATTCCTAAGGCTCTTACTAGTAAAACAAGGATGGAAGGGGACATTAAGTAACCTCGAAGATCAATGGAGCTCAAAGACAGATTAAAGTCACTTTTGTCCTCTCCACTTGTGTTGTCTGAAATCAAGTAATTGAAAATAATTTTATTTTTACTAAATTTAATTCTAAAGGATCAATTTCATATTCACTGTAATAATTTAATCAAGAGCTGGATCTGAAAATTGTATTTCTTTCACTTTCTTGCTGGCACACAAGTCCTCTTTTTCTGTGAAATGTTGTAGTGCTGTTACATGGAAGTTGAAGGGTGGGGAGGCAAAGCTCCTGCCACAGGCTACGAAACTCAGAGGCCTCCTGAAGCTGGCAGCTGAGCATCTCCTGAAGGACAGATGTCTAGCAATTAGGTGTCCCATTTCTCTCTCACCTAATTTTTCTGGTTGCTCTGGGCAACTTGCAGAAATTTTATTTTTGTAACTTAGTGTATAAGTTTGTTAAAAAACAGATATTCTCTTTAATGAGAAACTTGTTTTTAGAAATATTTTTTCATTTCTGATCATGATATAGGCTCAAAATCTTAACATTTCTCACAAAACAAATTGTTCCAAATTCATGTTTTGACTTCTCAAAATTAGTCATTCAGTATGGCAAACAGTCTGTTTTGAGAACATTAAAGTATTTTCATTTAGCTAGGTATTACATCATTTTACTGTATTAATGTTAAAAACTCCAAACTCAGAGCAGGTAACAGAGTGAAGATGACCTGTTTCAACCTTAACAAAATGATGTAATATTTTTCCACATGATTATTTGGAAGATACTACTATTTCCTATTAAGTAATGTATCTGGCATTTCCATACAAAAACATGCCATAAGAAAATGGTCACTCAGCATTTTACTGTCATCAGCAAAGGGTGAGGCTTCAGGTATCTTTTTGAGGGGTCCCATCCCTTCTGCTTTTGTCTCTGCATCCACAGGCTTCCTATCTTCCTTCACCTTCCCTTGAGGCTATGCCTGTCTCACCTGCATGTGTGAATTCACACGTACCTCCTTTGAAGCTGCAATTGAAAAACCCTATGAGTGCTGTTCTAAAGGAACCAATTCTATTTCTTCCTCTACATTTATGTGCAAGAACAAACTAGTTTGGAAGTGCTGTTCCCTTGGAAGGCAAAATGCATTTCCATCATGTATTCTTGGTTCTTTGTAGCTGCTTGAAATCCTTCATTCAGAATTGAACATATTCTCCATAATTTTATTAATTTTAGAATAATGCATCTAATGTAAGTCAGTCATCCAAGCTACATTCCCTCTGGGAGGATGGTTCTTTGGTAATTTGCTGTAAAACATGTGTCTTAAGGTGCAATTTAATGTATCTTTTCTCAAATGACAAAGCCAGATTGAAAGGCTTGAGTCCTTCCTCTCTCCCCAGCTTGTCGTCCTTCTGATTTTGGCAACAGATGGCATGGCCTGACATGAACAAGACTGAAAACCCTGAAAGGTTAATCTAAAACATTTAACCAATGAGAAAGACAAAATTTCCTTAAGAATGGATGGTATTTTTATTGCAGAAAAATGAAGAAGTATTTTGAGGTTTGAAAGGTAAAGTTCTTGAAGAATCAAAGAATTTAACTTTTTGATTAATTTAACACTTTTGATTTTTTTAATTTTTACTTTTCTTCTTTTTCCCACTTCTGTTTTTGGTCAGTTTTCAGGAACCCAAGAAGATCCATATTCTTCACAGGGAAAACCATAGTTATATGTCTCTTAATTTTAATTTTTTTTCCCTCATTAATGTGAGTGGAGGAGGAAGGGAGGAAAAATGTGCAGTCAGACCAATGGAATCCTAGCAAGAACAAAAGCTGATTTCTGCACAAATCCCTCTTTTTCAGAACTGACATTGTACTGTACACAGGTAGCAGGAGTGCAATAGATGCCTCTTCTACCACTCACCTCAGCCTGAAACAGAGGAGAGAAAATAAAAAGTGGGGTAGAATGGAGTTCTTCCAAACACTACATCTCAGATGTCCATGGAAAGCTTTTGTGCTGTTGTGCAGCATAGGACTGACTCTGAGCAGCCTAAAAAGAGGTGAGACACAGTGCAAAACCCAGCCCTCATTACCTGTGAATAAAGAACAATTAGTGTTATAAAAATAGATGTATGAGTATTGAGCAGCTTAGCTATAAAAAGAGAAATCTTTCCAAGTTAGTGTGGCAACATGTGCACACATAAGTATGTGCATGTGTACAACACACAAGTATTTTTGGATTCCAGTAAGTGGCTTTGGCATCCTATTTCTCAGCAGTAACTAAAATAGTAATTCAGATCTATTTCAGTAGGTGTAGATGTGCACTGAAAACTGAATAAGAAATCATGATTAGCAAGTTGCTATTCAAAGGAAATTTGCCACGTTAGGGAAGTAGTATCAAGAGGAGGACCCAGGATCACCTTGCATCCCGTTCAATAGGTGAGGTTTGTGAGAAAAGTATAGATGGCATGGGCAAAACTTTGTCTGTGTGAGTTCTGTCTAGTAGCTGTAGCACAGGGTGGAAACCTGCAGTGTGCTGTGCTTACTGCCAGAGCTTCACAAGTCTTTGCTTTTGAAGGGAGACGCAGTGATTTTCTTAGAAACAAGTATTTGATGCATGAAGGGATGAGGATGCACTCTACAAAGCATTGGGGAGAATAAAGAGTAGTTGCACAAAATGGTTCAGGAAACATCCAGGGAAGGAACTGGCCACTGAGTGACTGAATTAAGAAAGCGAGGAAATGTGAGACAAAGCAGCATTTTGTGTATCTAGGGGCAGCCAGGAAGCAGCTTGCTGTGAGCAGCAGGGGAGGGGACTGTAGGAATTTCGTGCAACCATAAATGTCTGGTCATTCAGTATGTCATTGAAACTGCAGAAGATCCTTGGCAATCCAAGTGAATATTATAACAGGGACCTACTGGTTGTGAAAATCTCTTTGGATTGATCCACTTAACACCCTCCAAGGAAGATTCTTGTCAGGTGGGCAAGGAGTTTGGCATTCTGTCTCTTGTGGATAGGATACCAACTGGGATTGCAACATCTGAGAAGGTTCTCTGAAGTAAACACCTACCAAGACAGCTACCAAGTATAGTCCATAGCATAAGTGACTGGGTTTAGTTTTGCAGAATGTAACTAACTTTAGAAATTTTGCAATGATCCCAAAGAAGGATGAACAAGGTACGTTCTTAGATACCGTTCATGATCTGCATATAAAGCAGGAAGGAAGTTAAAACCCAACCAAATAAAAGTCTGTAAGTATTCTTCTAGTCAGGAAAGTTGTATAAGACATGGGTCAATGAAATGCATGTCTACATTCCCCAGTGAAAAGAGTCTGTGCAGTTTGACTGTCCTCCAGCTCACTGGAGGGGAAGCAATATTCCAGACTTGTTAGGACAGTCTTTTTCACATGGTGTTAAATTAGCAGCCAAGGGAAATGATAGAAAAGCAAGAAATATAAACACTTGCTTAGCAGAGAGGAAAGGTATTGAGAATAAAATTAAAAAAGGCCCCAAGGACTGAAAGAGGAGTTCTCCAACTGCTGTGACCAACATGATGAGGCTGGCTAATAAGCAAGTGGCAGTGAAATGCAATTATTGACTTCTAAACACACAGTGCTGATAAACTGGAATTTCTCAGACTAGGAGGAAGGATTCCTGTGGTTGAAATCAAAGGACAGAAGTAAGTTTGGATCAGCATTGTATAGCTAAAAAGACATTGCCTCTTTCCCCAGCCATTGAATAAAATGATCTTGAAGGTCAATTAATACCTAGAATGAATGTCAATGGAATTGCTGATGATTGCTATACACAAAGATCTGGATGAGATAATGGCTAGCCTGTTGTGTGTAATGGGAGGGAAAAAACCCCCTTTTTCTGTGTATGTGAAACCTTCAACAAAAGTGACATATTGGTGGTTTCATTCTGCTAGCATGGGAGCATATTTGCAGATTCTGGATAGATGACAGTATCAGAATGAAAATTCCCCTGTCACTTGTTAGGATGATATCTTGGATCCATTCTCAGCAGATAAAGAATTGAGGTAAGAATTGAGATCAGAACTAAACTGGGATATGACACAAGTGGAACTGGTTGTGGCTTGAGTACAGCTTTCTTGGAAATAGAATAAAATTCTGAAGTTATCTGATATGTGCTTCAGCTGGGATATCCAAATAAATGGACTTCTGTGCCTAAATAGCATCTGAAAGTGCTGTATCTTGGTAGCTCCAGAAGAAGTAAATCTCTCAGAATTTAAAACAGTGACAAAGTACTGTTTTAAAGGAATATTGTGGACAGAAAGATTCAGATAATAATTGAGTTGTTTGTCTAAACAGCTAGAAAGCTACAAGCCTGTAGCTGACAGGGGAGGCTGTGCTGTTAGAAAAAATAAGGAAAATACTACATTGCTTGCACTAAAAGAAAGTTGAAAAGTTGGAAGTTTATCTATAGATGAAAAAAGCAAAAGAAATTAAGAAGAAATCAGCAGGAAGTCTAAGGAAATTTTCCAAGTGCATTAGTAGAAAAATATTTTAGCAATTATATGAATCTGTCATAAATGTATGTGGTAGGTTTGTGAATAATAGAGACAAAATGAAAAATTGTTCAGTAAATATTAGTATTCTAGGAAAAAATTGATTGGTTTTTCACTGTCACATAGAAATAATGCAATGGCTTTCTTAACAACCAAAAAATATTGTGAAAAAAACTGTTATTAAAATGCCTACTTTGTAAAACAACTGGTTGAGACAGCTTGTGTTCAAGAATTTTGAAAGAACTAGTTAAGGAACTTTGAAAGACATCCATGTGTTGATATTTTCAGTAAGTGTGTCAGGATACTGAGGAACTTCTGCAGAACTGGAAGAAAGTGAATGCTGCATTAGTATTTAAAAAAGATAAATGGAGTAAGCTGGATGAAAATACTAAATTACATCTGCTCTACTCCTGCCAAGGAGGACTGCTCGGTAAAATGAAGATTGCTGCCTTGAAATCAGTCTGAGTAAAAATACCAGAATCATCTATATCATATATAGGATCAAAGAGCTACAAAAGGGTTTGTAATTACTTGTCAGTCTAAAGGGCTTATTTGAAAAGACATCTTGTAGCAGTGTCAGTTTGTCAAATGAGTTTGCCAGTGTGACAAAAGTCCTGTAGGACATTCTACCTTCAGTCACATTCTTCAGCTGATAACCCTACATGTGTTCTTTAGTGAGTGCCTGGTGCAAATTGCTGTGTCACATTCTGGTTTAAAGCACAAGTATAAACAGGAATCATCGTCAATTAACTCTACCTGTGAGTTTCCTGTAAATATAAGTTCTGGGTTATGTACTATGTTCTATGTAGGAGTTTAGGAATAAGTCAGAGGTCAGCATTAAAACTGTACTGATGATCTGCTGATAATTTATAGATTAAGGCAGGGCAAAAAAAAGCAGAGTTCAACTCACCAGTAGGACTAGGTTTCTCAAAGGGAAATAATGCAGTGGAGGGTGAAAATACATATCCTAGAAGGAAACATGTCACAGAGACACATGATGTCATGGTAGATGATCAACTAAAATAATTTATTTTGGCCAAAATGTCTGATGAGATTGTTGTGTGGAATAACAGGGAGACCTCAGGAGAGAGAGAATGGCCATTCTGCATCGCGTGACATTGGTGTGCACTGATGTCTGCCTTTCTGCCTTTTCCCCTGAAAAACTGGAGAGGGCTCTAGAAGATCCTGAAGTAGCACCTTGCAAGCCTTGGGAAAACTGTATTTTGTTGTGCTGCTCCCCTTTTGACCATCACCTGCAATCTGTCCAACAGAATACAACAAGAGTGATGAAGTAAGCAAGGGACTTGGGGTTGAACCAAATAATGAGCAAAGAATAAGAGAGTTTGATACCAAGCAGCAGGAGATCCCAGTGGTATTTTCAAAGAGCAAGGTTGATAATTTAAATATGAATGAGATAGATTATTTATTAAGCTGAAAGCAGAAGTTTTAACATCATTGAATAGGTAGCAGACAGAGTCCTCTTTAGGCTTAGTGTGGCTTTCTGACAGAGCTATTAGTCTGTCTTCTCAGAGAACAGTGAGAAATACTGAGTTACTATTTTGATATTAGACAGAGAATACCACTAGAAAGTGCTCTAAAGGAAATTCCTGTTTTGCTGGGAAGATGTCTCGGCTGATCTGGAATTGATTTCCCATCAGGAGTTCTATAAATATTTTCTGTTATTTTCTTCTCTCCTGTAAGGTAACAATAGGATTCAGGAGAAAATCACCCTGCAGGTATCTTAATGCTTTTTTTTTCCTGTAAGATAATGAAAGGAGTGGAATTGCCTTCTCAGTGCTGGAGGTTTCTTATTTTACTGAATAAGAGATGAATTTGCACTGTGCTGTTAAAAGATCCCATCTTTTTCCCATGGCAGTTGAACATATTTCACTTTCTTCCTGATCATTTTATGTTCCTAAATCACAGACTTAATATAAAATCATGACTCTCCTTCCTCTTCATCCTTTATTTCTTTTCACTTAAACAATTAAATTTTGCTGATCAAGATAGAGAAATCATGGTGGTGAAGAATAAGAGTCATTCTTATTTTTTTCATGCTGAAATTTATGTAATATGAAAATTACATGCGAATATGTGTGAGAGACATGATGTGGGATTATCAGAAGCATCTGTGGATTAGTGACTATGTACACTAGATTTTCAATTCAATCTAAGAAGTGGAATACATGAGAAAGAAAAATAATTGAGATAAGAGCATAGTAATAATTGAGGTAAGAGCACAAGATGGACTAGAGACTGCTAAGCTGCTACTGTGAGTCCTCTTCTGCTCAGCCATAGCCAGAAATTCTTTGCTCTGATGAAATGAATGAATGGGGACTTATTTCTGTGGGTGCATATGAACAAATGCCTTGTCTGTCACTGAGTCTAGGGTCTTCTGTCCAGTTATACCTTACCAGTGAACATGGCTGTAATGACTGCCCTTCCTTCCGCTCAGATGTCCAGTTAGGTAAAGTGGCATCTTCCCAGGATAGGTGAATACTGTTAGTACACACATTAGAGTGAACTCTTGCAGTTTTTGCCAAAAATGAGTAGGGTACTACTGTTGTTTTGTATCTTATTTGTCTCAGCCATCAGCAATGGCAACGGAGGTATTTTCCACACTAGGGGAGTAAATTCACATTTCAAGTACCTTAGGGCTCTGTTGCTGGTGATCTGCCACTGGATCTTGTGCTTGTTAATGAAAAACAAGAGGAACATCCCAAAGGTGTTTGTAGGGGAGGGAGGTGGGGTGTGACTGTGTCAAATATTTTGTTTAAGTTTTAGCTGTAACGGGAAAAATGTCTTTAGCAGAACTTCTGCTGTGGCTGTACTGTGTTTGTGGGCCTCATGATACTCAGGCTGTTTCCAAAGTATACAAGCAGCCTGGAGTGTGTGAGGAGACAGTGGGTGGAACAGACTTTACAGAGTAAAGCCCTGAGGGAAGTAAATACTGAAGCTACAGCAGAGCTGAGCAAAGATTGGGAGATAAGAGAACTGAGCAGTAACTCAAAAGACACAGAACATAAGTTGGGAGGAGCAGACTTCAGTTGTCAAAAGCCCTATACACAGCAGAATTTCTTTTAATATAATAAAATAGATTTGTTTGCAATATATGATTTTTAGTTAGCATGGATTTTTCATAAGGCTGGCTAAACTTTGGCCACATAGTTCCCATTTTTTTTGAGTATTTCATCCTGTTATTGAAGATACAAACTTACCAGGGCAGTGCCTGCGCCTTATATGCACTAAGATAAATGTGCATATATAAATGTATAAATACATTTGGAAATATATCCCTAATATATTTGGAAACAGAGAGAGGAAAAAATATAGTGTTTGACAATTGATCTGTGGAGACCCCAAATCTGTCAGTACAGCATGTGTCTGCTGCAGCATAATGCTCTTCTGTTCTAAAATTGCACTTCCTTGGAACCCCTTGAATGACTGTCTTTAGTAACATAATAAAAGATGGAAGGATGTAGCATTTTTATGCTATGAAACATTTCACAGCATTTTACTTGCTGTGTGATGTGTTGTCATATATACTAAAATGAAAATTGTTACAGCAATTCAAAATCAGACCAGATATTGCTGAAAAACTATATGCAATAGTGAGTGAAACATATGAACACATGTTCAAGCTTAAAGGGTTTCTCTTTTTATAGGTACTGATGCAAGTTTTTGTAATATTATTGTTCAAATTAGTTCTGCTAAAAATACCTTAGATGTTATCAATGGCATGTCTGTACATCCTTGTCTCAACTGCAATTCATGTGAATAAGATTCCTGTCCCCTCTGACATAATTTGACATTTTTATATTGCTGAACTCAAATAGCCGAGGTTTGAAAGCAATTCATTTTGCATCTTGCTGTGAACACCTTCTAACAACAAATATGTTTGTTTTTGCCAACTTGTTTATGACTTCTAGAAAAGACCAGGGATAATCTTAGATATAAACTACCGCATGCTTAATTTGGGACTTGAGTATTTTCACAGGCACATGTTAAACAAATAAAATAGCTGTTAGTATGAATTGTTCTGGAGATGTCAGGGTGCAATGATGCATTGCAATGAAGGTGAGAGTGATGCAGCAGGGCTTTGTTATATGCTCACACTTTATTAAATAGGAACAGAGTTTTGTATAGCACCATCAAACACATCTCTTCTTCTTTTTATTTTGTTATAGCTCTTGTCTCCTGCTCTGGGTCACATGGAGAAAACTCTTCTTCACCAAATCCAACTCAGAAGCTCTCCCTGATTAAAAATAGGATGGTTTCATTGCATCAGCCTTCTAAAACAGGTACCATAAGTCCTCTTCCTTACATCCTCCTTATTTCTCCCTCAGAATCTAGGGGTAAGATAGATGCTGGCAGTCACAAGCACCTCTTACCAGAAAGCTGTGGCACTGTTTCTGACTGGAACTAGAGCAATGACTCAGAAAGGCCAGTGTAAACTTAAGGGAATTCCTTATTTCTGTATTAAACAGAAACAAAAAAGCCAAAATCCAAAAGATAGAGAGCAAACCCCAGACAACACACCACAAAAGAAACTTATTGCCTCCCTCCTCAATAAAAAACAAAACAAAACAAACAAACCAAATCAAAAAACCCCAACACATCAGGAAAAAGGAAGAGAAAGAAAAAGGAAGGAAAAATAAAATCCTTTCCATCAGTACACTGAAATCTACCAGATTTGGGGTTGAGAGTCCTTGAAATAAAAGCTAATTAATGGAACTGCTTTCCAACTACTATAGAACAAACTATCTTTTTTGATACTGAATTAAGCTTTTTTTCCAGGTGGAATTTTATTTTCAAGGCATTGTGGAAACCAAGCGAGTGGTTAGGTTTTTTAACATGTGTTGCCTGCCTCTTGTCCTGTCAGTGGACACTACTGGGAATGCCTAGCTTCCTCTTCACTCCCTCTCACCAAAGTGCTCATACACGGTGATAAAATCCCTCTGACCGTACTCTTCTACAGACTGAGCAGTGCCAGCTGTGCCAGCCTCTCCTCTGATGGAAGATGCTCCAGTCCCTGTCATCTTTGTGGACCTGTGCTGAGCTGGTTCCTCTAGGTCTGTACATCTCTTGCATTAGGGAGCCCGGAGCTGAGCACAGTACCCCAGCTGTGGTCTCACCAGTGCTGAGAGGAAGGATCACCTCTCCTCATCTACTGGCAAAGCCCTTCCTAATGCTGCCCAGAAAGCTGCTGGCTGCCTTTGTAGTAAGGGTGCACTGCTTGCTGACAGAGAGCTGCTTGTTCACCTTGCTCCCAAAGTCCTTCTCCTGGGCTGCTTTCCAGCCAGCCAGCAGGTGCTGGTGCAGGGGGTTATACCCCTTGAGATGCAGGACCTGGCTTTTCCTTCAAGGGCTCCCTGTCAGCCCAATCCCAGCCTGTCGGGGCTGCTCTGCATGGCAGCACAGCCCTGGGGTGTGTCAGCCGCTCCTCCCTTTTGTGACCTGGGGGAACTTGCTGAGGGTGCATTCTGTCTCCTTGCTCAGGTTGTTAATGAAGATGTTAAACAATGAAAAAAGGCATCTGGGTGTTAGAAAAGTCACACATTCCTTCCAGGTGTAACAATAGCCTTGCCAGAGGAATATTCCTTATAGTAGGATCTTCCAGATGGTATCTAAATTCTTTAAAGTCCTTTCTGACAGACTCTGGACTGTCCATGAGCATTTTAAAATCCAACATTCTTTGGAGCATTTTTGTAATATCTTAAAATGTGTCCTTTGCTAATTGTAGTAATACAGACCTGTTTCTCTATTATACCTTTTTTCTTATTTTAATTTGTCATGTTTTTCCTTTTTTGCTGACTTATACTTTAGGTTCTCTAAGTTCTTAAGCAAAGCTGGATATGGAACACCTGTGAGATGTTACATAGTGGCACTAGAGGTTTCACCTTTCAGTGCTCTCTTTCACTGTGACCACGAGTGTACCCAGCTCTTTTACTCTGGGGTTTGTTCTAAAACCTGCTTATTTTTGACCAGTCTTTCCATCACAATGTGATGCATGTGATCTCTTCCTAGAGAAATGAGTCTTTTTTTTTTTACTGTCAAAAGCTTTCCTGATCTGTTCCAGACTCTTCCAGGTATTCAAATTTCTTCTCCCTCAGGCCATGTCAGACAGGCCTTATAAAGCTCAGAGAGTTGGGAATTAGGTGCTTTTCAAGGGGAAAATTGTGTTCACCTATCTCAGCTGTGAACCGCCCTGTCCCGTGAGACATACTCAAAGGATTAAGTCTGTATTGATACAGCTGAGGTATTAGTAATGTTTAATGAAATGATTTTGTCATAAACAACAGTTTCATGCAACTGTCTAGTTGAAAAAGGAATTTTTTCTCTCCTGAGCTTTCACTTTGGTCTCTTTCACTGTTATGCTTTTTTGAGAGAAATTGCTTTCTGGGTTTTATGACCAACTAAAAAATTATCTGATAAAAATATTACTTCTACTGACAATAAGTCTGTGGATACTGAGTTAACCTGTCAAACCTCAGTAAATTTGAAACAGCACAGCAGGTCTGGATCAGGACTCTGCTTTGTCTGACAGCTATGGGGTTCCTGAGCAATTGAGATCCCCAAAGTTGTTTTACTGGCTCATCAAACCATAGCCTGGAGCTGTGCACATACATTTTTCCCTAGATCCAAGAGAGCCAGGAGTCTGGCTGGTGTCCTCATTCCTGTGTGCTGCTGAGTCTGGCATTGTGTACACACACATGTACACAATTTGCCAGTTTGTCTGCTTGTGGCTTCCATGTAAAAATGATGGACTGAACACTGCCCAGGTCTTTCCTAAGCTGTATGCATTTGGTGAATTGGGCTAAGAAGAAATTTGGATGGTTGGCCCAGGTGTCAGTTTGAGAGAGGCAGCAAGCTCCAGTATGAGCAGGCCAGAAAGAGCTGGGGAGTGTCCAAAGGAATGGAGGAGAAGTGTTTGGGTGGGAGACCGCAGCCTGTGCCAACCCAAAGTTATGTGGAGCTCTGTAACATCTGTGCTTCTCTTACCTCTGCTCACTGGATGCTGTTTTATAAAAATGAAGCTAGCATTAACTTCACTAAGAAGAAAATTTGTCTGCTTTTGCTGTTGTGCTCAAAAGATGCTTCCATTTCTTCTTTTTCTGAAAGCTTAGTTGAAAGTTTAGGTAATCTTCTGGAGGCTCTTATGTTTTTTTATTTTTGCCCCACTTGTGCAGCCACACTTCCTTGTTATATCTCTGACCTTAGTTCTCTCCTTCCTACCTGTTCTCCACAGGAATAGGGCTACCAAAGGGATAACTTCATGTCATTCATGTCTGCAAGGTTTGAATACCTTCTGAACATCAGGATCCTAAATACGAATGTTTAGTCTCTTAATATTTCTTACTTGGCCTCGGGACACTCCAGTTATTACTGTAATATTATTATTACTACTGAAAATAAATATCATGCAAATTAATATCAGCTCTATTCAGCTCTACTCTGTGTGGGAGACTTTTGTGCAGCTAACATCCCTTCAGGGAGTTTATATTAGATTGATGAGAGAACAGTGAATTACTTCTTGTCTGGTTTATAATATGCTGATTATGAAAAATTCTGGCCAAGATGATCTAGTGTTTTTAATACTGCAAGCAGACTCTGGAGTTTGTTAAGAAGGCATTCTTATCCATCCTGCTAGAGGCAAGCAAAACTGTTTAAAAAAGATAAAAATAAAAATGAAGTAAATCTTGCATTGCTCACCTATTTTGCTCGAGACCCTGTCAAGATCTTTCTATTGCTAAGAGACGTTTTCCCTTAGAGTATCAGTTCTTTCTGTCAAAAATGCTAAATCCATACAGTTTCAATATCCTTGCTGATGTTATGGGTATTCTCATTTGGGACTTTGAGTACTTGTGATCTAGACCTTCCAATGGCATAAATTCATTGTTGATACCAGTGGGAGGAATTTGACTTACATTCTGCCAAGATTTTGCAGGTTAGTTTTTCATTCTTACGTGTTTCTTGACCTGCTCTGGGAGAGATTCTGTTGTTATTGCCCAAGACAAAGTTTCTATTTTCTCTTTGAGTCTTCCATTTCTTGGGAGATACAGCCCCCATACACTGTGCATTTGGTCACTCATGTGCCACTGGAGCTGGGACAGGCCTCACCAAACCTTTGGTTTCTCACAACAGAAGTCTCCTGTGTCATGGGCTCAAGCTGTTCATGGGTGACGTCCACAGACGCTTCTGGGAAACCAGACTGGGTGTTATCTTCCATTGGTGTCCTGGCAGCCCAGGAGAGGCAGCAGATGCTTCTGGAAAACAGTTCCTCCTGCAAAGATGTTGAAGGTAGGCAGAGCTCCGGTTGCCCTCGGATGGACACCTGCTTTCACCCAGCTCCGGCTGCAGCAGGAGTCAGCCTCAGGCCCTTGCCACTGAAAGTTCCACCATGTGCTGGCTCTGGTGCAGAGCTCCCAAAGGCACAGCCAGTGCCCAGGAGCCAGTAGGAACGGTGTAATTCATGTGAGCTGCCTTGGCTGTCTATGGAGGTACCCTCTAAACAGCTGGCCCCCTTATATACTCATTTTCTATCTCCCCAATTTGGGATAAGCTACTTTTACTTACAGAGACTGGATTTTTCTTAGGAATCTCAATCCTATACAAGCCAGAGCTGGCTCCACTTGTCTGCTGTCTGACTGGCAAAGTCTTTGGCTTTTGTTTTGTTGGACATGTCTTCATGCTTTTTTTGGTTTCTTCTCTTCTCGTTTCTTCTATAACTTCTTTACTTAAACCCTTATATTTTGCTTTATTCTCTCTCTCCTTTTCTTTTTTTTTTTTTTTTTTTTGGTTTTGTGCGTAGTTCTTCCTTTATTCTCATGACTCCTTTCTTTGAACTCCTTATCCATTTTCCTCTTATTATCTCTCTTCCATCTGTGCCGTGTGTCTCTTGTTTTGTTGTGGTTTTTTTTTCTCTTCACAGGGGACATTTTCCTCCTGAGCACCAGTAGACTCCCAGATAGATGTGAGTTCAGCCTGCAAAGCCCCATCCTACCTGGGAGTTTGGATTCTTGCTTTCTGGAACTGGCCATATGTTCACAGGATGCTGTTCCTCTCCTCCAGAGATTCACAGTTGAAATTAAATACGTGGAGACAGACAAAAATACAATAACTTCTCTGAGAGCTGGCCATGAGGAGAATTCCAGGTAAGACAATCAATTTTCAACTGTTAAACCTTTGAATTGCAATGTAGAGTGGAGTTCCTCCAGGCTGCTGTTTTGTCTTTTGCCTTCTTGGGATCATTGCTGCTATTACAGCAGAAAATGAAGGTGTGACTCTCAGGACTGAAGCACAGAGCCCCTTGACAGAATGCCTGTAGCAGACAGGTTTTGTGTGTCCTCCTTGCAAAGAACACACTGGTTTAGATCTCACTCTTCCTCCCTCATGTTTAGAAGGGTGAAGAGTGATTAATTTTTTCACTGATTCTAGGACTACAGCTGTAAAATGCATTCAGTCCAAAAACTGCCTTGGTAACATGACTGAAATCTCTATGGATTCAGTGGGTCCTGTCGATGCTCCTAGGGTCACAGTTCTCATTTTGAGAATGGGTTAATAATAACCCCATTTGAGGTGGGGTTTTAATCATTAATCATTAAATCTTTAATAATTTCCTCCTTTCTAGTAGGTTGAGGAGCACCCACTTCTGCTCCATTTGTAGAGCTCAGGGAGGGAAAGAACTGAGGTAAGAAGAGGTGAAAAAGAACAAAAGAAGGTGTAACAATCTTCTTTTAACAACAGGACAATCTGTATTCCCTTTGATCCTGCCAACATTTTACTTTTTCATTCCTGTGTGTAGCAGAATGTAGTAAGGAAGAGAAATGGGTAAAGGGAACAAATCACAACAGGAAAAGAAAGAGAAAAGTCCACGTGTTGTCTAATTTTGCCATTTTCCATGTGCTTGTTTTTCCTTTGCTGCAGTCCAACTTGTAAGAACCTGGGTCAGACACATAACAGTTTTTTATTTCCATCACCTGACTGACTCCCAGGGAGAGCTTAAGCAATAGATCCCAGTTCTTGTTTTCTTTGAATTCTTTGGCACTCCCTAGGCTGCCATGGAGATCTGTAGTGAAGAGTCCCCGTCAGCCAAAGATAGCAGAGTTTGACTAAAAAAACTTTTTTTCTTTTTTTTTTTTTCCCCTGTCAGATCTCTCTCTCTCTCATTTTCAGCTGTTGCTCAGTTCCTTCCTGACTATTCCTTCCCCATCTTCTTGCCAGTTTCACTGGGAATCTGTAGCATTTTCTGGGATTAATTTCTAATATCCTTTTTTGCCTGCTCAAAGCTGCCCTTGCTGCTTTTTAAATATTTGTCAGGCCTCTGCAGCTGCAGCTCCATTCTGCTATGTAAACTCATAAAATACCCTTTTGCTACACCTTACTGGTCAGACCAGGCTTTGCTGGTAATCACTGCAGCGTCTCTGGAATGGATCATAGATGTTGTTTAGCAGCTTATTTGAGCACTGCAAAACAATTCTATGTGAAGTCAAGATTATCATCTTTCTAAAAGTGATGGCATTTAGATTTATTAGAATGAAGCTAGCTTTATTGGAAGTTGGCACAGGCACTGGTGTTACTTTTTCTTACAGAATGAAATGGAACACTGGTAAGCTTAGAGAGTTTACTCTTTAGATTCTAAATAGTGGAGGAGACCAAGTCCTGTTTGAAATCAAGATAGAAAGGAGGATAGAAAAGAGACAGTTTGGAACCATCACATACCCTTCCTTTTCCCCCCTCATTACAAGGAAACTTTAAAATCTCCGTACAATTAAAAAAATTCTGACCATGCATGCAGAACAGAATATATTTCTAATAAATAGAAATTTCAGATTTATTTCAGAAAATAAATTTCAGAAATTTATTTCAGAGATTGACCTGCTTCTTGCTAGGCAAGTAGCCTGAAATGAACTTTCTCTCCATGATTAAGATTTTCACAGCATGGTTTGTTAAGGGGAGACCACCCTGAAATGTTCCAGGGTTCCACAGGGAGTAGGAATTCTGCAAGCTTTTCTTTCTTAACCAAACACTGCTGCACAATTTAGGGCTGAGCAAGAAGGACAATGAGCAGATGGCCTTGAGATAGATGCCTATGTGTAGTACCTAGTGTAACCAGTGAAAATTACTACCAAGGGATTGTCTTCAGATCAGAGTAGAGACTTGGACATAGAAAAAAGGCTAGGTGGCACTTATTTCAGATTATCAGACACTCCAGGAAATGCTCCTTAGGGTCCCTTTTGTCACCTCTCAATTCCATGACCAAGCTATACTTCATCATAAACTCCAGCTGCACCAGACTACTTCAGTGAACTCTCCTCTTTCTGGACCTAGAAATATTCTCCTGATGGTGTTTTCTCCTTCAGGATCCATCAGCTACACAGTTCCCAGAACCCTAGATATATGTTACATGTAAGAGAAAGTTTCTGTCTTGTTTGCCTCACTAACCAGTAGTACTTACCATTAAATTGATAGTACTGAAGTTGCCACCACTTTTTCATGCATAAGCATTTACAAAAGAAAAAAGAAACAGATGGACTTCTGGTACCATGTTCTCTGAACAAGTAGGGAAAAGTCACAAAGTCACAATGCTTATTTTTAAATACTGCCTATAGATCATGGGTATTCTGAGTTATCTATTAGAAGGAGAACTGCTGAGGGAATGAGGTGTTTGAAGTTCTATGTACTAACAAAAAATATATTAAATTTTATTTCTCATTATGTCAGTAAGCTCGAACATCAGGAGCCTGTAGCCTTGCTTGCAAGGCCAAGCCTTCTTTGTCTGGCACTTAACTCAGAAAACTGTTTTTACTTTCTCAGTGTTATGGTTATGGTTATGGTGCTCATTCAGGTCACATCTAATATATTTTTCACTTTTTTTTTTTTTAACTTTTTTTTCTTTAATGTTTTTACTATTTTGCTTATCCCACCTTTTACTCTCTACCACACAGACCCAGAATCAGCCACAGTTGAAAATTCTTGAGTCCTGTGCGGTTTTGAGTGTTTTCTCATGCTGGTGTTTGTTGTAGACCACAGTTATTTCAGTGTTTTCAGCCAAAACTGTTTCAGTAAGAAGCTAGTTTCTTTCAACTCTAAGTACTCACACTTCATTGAAAATAAAAGAGCATCATTTGAGGCAGGGATAATATTTTCACTTTCTGTAATCAATAAGCCTGGCTGATTTTTTTCTGTTTTCATTCTGGAATGGCCATGGCAGTCTTGGTAGACCAGAAAACAGAAAAGTTCATGGCCATGTACACACATGGGTTTTCAGTTAGCCAACCTCACAAAACTGTTAATTGCTTAGTTTTTTGTGTCTTCCCCAGTTCTTTTTGGGTTTTTTTGAGGGGTGGTGGTGATAAAATGCTCCACCATCTTCTGAGACACTTGAAAAAACTTGCCATCTTTGACACTTCTATTCTACTAATGTGGTTGGTTTTATCCATGAAAGTTATTTAACTTCTCCTACTGTACAGATGACAAGGCAGTAGCCTGGTAAGTGTTCTCAGATAATGTCTAAATGTGTGCTGACAACAATGAGCAGAGCCATTTTGATTAAAAAATGTATCTAGAAAGGGTGAGGCTGTCCAGCTGCTATATAAGATTATGAATTTTGAACACTAAGGTGGGAGTATGATTCAGTTAGTGCCTCTTGCACCCATCTTGAACTTGCACCCAAAAATATACTGTATCAGAGAATAACCCTCTAAGAGTTGGGTGAAGGCAGGAGCGGTAGGTAAGTATTTTGCTCTATTTCCATTTAAGCCCAGTGGCTAGCACTGGATGTTTGTGAGGACTTGCAGACAAAAATTCCTGTGTGTATAAAAGTAATGCAAAACTTCTAATTTTTTATCTTCACTGATTGAGTCTAGAAGCATCTAGTGTACACAGCTTTGTGCAAAAAAAAAATATAGTGGGTCCCCCTAATTTAGAAAATGTTTCAGCTTTCATGTTCTGCTTTATTGCATTTTTCAGTTCTAATGAAGAAATGGTTATTCTTTACATAAAATCTTTTCTAAACCTAATCATCAATTACATTTGTTGGATATGAAAAATCACATCATAGAAAGGATTGGTAAGAAGAGGGTGGAAAACATCTGCTCATCAGAGAAGATTGAGAGGCTAATGAAAACTCAAAGCGAACACTGCAAAAGAAAATTTGGAATTAAAAGTTTTCAGGGTGAATCTTGAATTCCCTTGCCTTAAGCATTCGATAGCTTGCAACTCCAAACTTTCTATCCATGCAAATTTCTCAAAATTATGCCAGACCCTGACAGTTCTTCCATGCATACAGATGAATTTTAGCATCTCTTTTTAGGAGAAGAGCAATATTGCCTCAATACTTGAGATCTGGTTTGACATAAAATCAATAGTAAAGTTATTGCCAAGCTTGGCTTATCTGGAAGTCTGCTGCAATGATCCATCTTCTGCTGGATCAACAATGAGCTTGGTTCCTGATTCCATTAAGGAAATTACATTGGCTCTGACTAGCTTCCGTTTCAGCGGTGACACCGAGCAAAGGAGGTGTGATTATTTACAGCATTAGAAATCCTGCTGCAGCTGGATCTAGGGGGTGAGGCTTTCTCTGAGGGGAATACCTTGATGATGAAGAGATTTTGTACACAAAAGCACTCTATGTGATGCGAAGCCACTTGTCATATTTGCAGTCTTTGGATGCTAGACAACTTCTTCTGAGGAGTTATAAATGGAGAAAATTTCAGTACCAGAGATATTTCAGTGCAGAACTGCAATGTTTCACGGGACCTTAGTGCTCTGACTCAGATGATCTGCCAATTGACAGAAGTAGTGGCTTAAGATGGTGGCCTTGTTCTACCAGATACCACAGCTCTCCCAGCAGAGGTGGCAGAATGGACAGTGTGTCTTCCTAAGTCATGGCATTTCAGAGCTTGGTTTATTTACATAGATGACTAGTAGTTATATTTTGATATACAGTCTATAAACAGCAAGTTCCAAAGTATCTGGCTCATAAAGCATATAGGATTAAGGTGCAGCAGAGGAACTGTCATTGTTTTCAGCTGTGGGGCTCTTTAGTTGCTACTGCTAGAGGTACCGGTGGCTGTGAATCAGAGGCTGTGTGCCACAGGTTCCTGCTCTCAGTGTTGTGTTAGCACTGGCAGTACTGTGATGTCTAAGCTGCAGGGTGGGTTGTAACTTGGTAGAGGTACTAGAACTATGCCTCAGTGCTTGACAGGTCTAGTATGCCCAATAGCTAAATTCAAAAGATTTAAAGATTGCCCTTACCCTTATTGGCTCATTGAACCAATTTGATTATGGCCCATTCATTCTTGTGGTCTACAGGATGCAATGGAGTGATGAACAAAGCTGTGTCATGTAGCAGAAGTGACTCAGTTGTGGGTCAGTGCTGGATGGTCTTGGATGTTGTCCCACAGTGTGGTGGGGGGGGATATATTTGTAAGAATATTTATGAGATATATTTATAAGTGCTGGATGTTCCTGAAGCTGCACTGTAATACAAAATGAAAGCAAAGCAGTTGTTCTCCCATGCTGGGAAGCAGAGATGGTGCTGTTGTAATTCAGGGCTGTATCTTTCTGAAGATTGATTAAATTATAATAAACTACTGAATATGTTATAATGGGACAGGAAATAGAGGAAATAGGGTCACCTTCCTAAGAGGAGCTCAGTTTCATATGAGTTGAGGGTATCTGTGGGTATTTATGCATGTGCACAATTGTGAAAGTAAAAGGTGGGTGGATGCCATAGAAGGGATAGCAAAAATATTATGCAGACAAAGTAATATAATTGGTTTGTGGAGGGAAGAATGCAAGAGAGGTTGATAAAGAAATTAGGAGGTTGATAAAGAAATTAAAGTTACTTTGGATTTTTTTGTAAGGTGCAAATACAGTTCTGTGATTTTTATACTGAGTCCGGAAGAGATGTGTTTGTAATCTGGGTGTTGCCTTCTAAGGTGTTACTGGTGCAGGACAAGGGCTATGTGATCACTTCATGGCAGCTGAAGGCTTCTCCTAAATGAAAAAGTGGTACTAGGAGCAGAGCTGATCAACATGTCTGAACACTGTGGCCTTGCCTTCTTATTACTCCATTGGCACAGACTCAAGTCACTTGTCCAGAGTGGCCCCAGTAACATCAGCAGTGTATAGAATGTGGGTAAAATTATCTCTGTCTGATACTATTTTCAGAAAAGAGCTTAGAGCAAGGATTCCTTTCTCACTAGCCTTGCTCCAATCCATTTACAAAATAATAGCACATATATTTAACTGTATTTTGCTGTCTTGTTAACATAAGATATAAGAACAGGTTTTGGAAACAAAAATAAAGTAAAAATATTTTTAAGAATTCTGCCGTAGTTTTTTAATGACACCTGGATACCTTGACTTCCATCAGGCTCAATTTGAGTGAGGTGCTTCAAAAATTCCCTTTTGGTGTCCTCTCTCTAACTTTTGATGTCTGACAACCATCTTTGAAATTAGGGTTCATGGGGTCCTTTGTCTTTCTCCAAACCACCACAAGTGCTGCACAATTGAGAAACTTTTGCAATCTAGATTTGCAGGTTATGGCACTTACTCTGTAGAGAAATGTAAATGGCACAAGTAATCTGCATTTCCTAGAACAGCACTTCTCTTCTTTCCCTTGCTTTGTGGGTGCACTGTACAGGTGCACTGTAAGGTGGAAAATCAGATAGACAACACACAGATAAAGGTTTTCATTCTTGTCACAACCAAGAAACATTCAGGGTCAGACATTTACTTCCAGAACACACAATGTCAGTGTTGGCTTGAGGAGCTCCAGAGACTCATGCAGCTGCTTGGTTGATCTTTCAAGAGCAAATACACATTTTCCATGTATGTGGAAAGCATATATTGGGATAGCGTGTCCAAAACTGGTGATAATTTAAGACCCATTTTGGAATCACTGGGAATCATTGGATCTCTTCATCATTAGCAATAGGCTCTGCAGCAAAGATAACCTTATATGAGCTTGCTAGGCTGAACAACACTTGTTCTATATTAACACCCATTTGTACCTTGCTATTTTGCATTCATTGGCCCATTTCCCACATTGATACTATTACTTCTCTTTGGTACGGCGCAGAATCTTTATGCTAGAGACCCCATGGATTCCAATGTGCTGTGTGTATGTCTGATAACATTCTATTGTCCTCTAGGATGAAATGGAAATACCTGGTGGCGCAGATTGGACGAATAGAAAGACCGTTCAAAGTCACCCTGGTGTATTCAGACTGTGGAGCACAGGAGGCTGGAGTACTGGCACTGGGCTCCTTGCACCTCAGGAACTGCTTTCATGGTATGCTGCAACACAGATGGGTTTGGAATAACCAAATGCGTCCTCAGAAAAATGGATGAGGATGATGAGGGACAGGATTTAGAAGAAAGATGAGTAACTCATAATTATAGAACTAATTTAAGTGATCCTCTCTGTTTTTCAGCTTTGCTTTGCTTGATCTTTGTGTGGGAAAAAAGCCCAAAACAACTGGACTTATGCTGAATCCAACAACAAAGATGAAAAATGTCTTTACCTAGATTATTTTAGCTTTTAGTATTTTTCTCTCTTAAATAATCAAGAACAACAGTCTACCCTGTATAACCAAAACCTTTTCCATAGTTGGGTTTTATCTAACAAATCTATGAAGAAAAGAAACATTTATCTGCCCCCAATGGGGTCTGTTTGCTACTGCCAGGCTGAGAATTTCTATCTAAAATGAAAATAATCTGAAGGCATTTTTTTTTCTCTAAAGTAGCGAGTGCTCAGCTAATACCTCAGTTTTACCTGGAGCTTACAGTTCTGTTCTGAATGTCATGCAAATAATCCTCAGTGGCAGTGCAGAACCTTGCTAATGTCATTTAGGCTTCTTGGAAGTGCAAGAGTCTGTCAGCACAGGCAGTCTTCAGGTTGGGGACATAATCATCTTCAGTTCCTGAATTTCATTAATTAATATAATGTTATTGTTTCCATTTTGCAGACTCTGTAGAAATAGCTTGGATTGTAATGTGAAAAGAAAACACTCTTGTGAGCATGGTTTTGATCATATTAGAGATTTAATTGTAGCCATTATTCTTTTAATTTAACATACTATATTTTTAATGTAATCTTTTTTCTGACTGTCCTAGAGTTTTGAGGGGATGCATACACCCAGAAGCACTGTGCTCTCAGTCTCTAAATAACCTGGTGCATGTATCTGGCACAAAACAGTGTCATGAAAAAATACTATTTCAGAGTGTCTACTTGGACAGCTGGAGAAGTGTTCTTTTCTCTTTCTCCTGCAATTGGTTCCCTAACTTATGCATTTTTTCCAGAGTGGTAACAATCCCAGTGGAACTTCTGCGCAGAGCTCTGCTAAAGGGCAGCAGGTCCATTACAGGCCTGGGCACATATGCATCCACAGGACAGGCTGGGTGCATTAAGAGTCATGCTTTTGGGAAATATCAGACCTAAAAATCATGTTCAGCCTGGCTGATGGGTGACTGTGCAGTCAGTCAAAGGCTCCCAGACTAGACCTGACTGGACTAGTTAGGGTGCATGAATAAAATTCATGTAGAGCAAGCCAGCTTGCTGGGCAAGCAGCTTCCCCATGGGCTGGATGCCACAGCTGGAAGCTGGCACAGAAATGAGTCAGCAGCCCAAGTGCTGGTTCATCTTGAGGCCCAACAGGGCATAGCAATGTGTCTATCAGAGCTGGAGATAGGTGGGTATCCCTGCCTCCAGCAGCAGGGTGCCAGCAGCATGTCACAGCTGCCTGGCAGGTGCACAGTCGAGTGTGCAGAACTGAGGAGCACATCACCGTAGGAAACTTCAAGGCCCTTCATTAAAAAAACCCACAAAATTATCTAAAGATAGCACAAACACAGCAAAAGCAGCACATGAGAAAGAAAAGAGAATAAATTTGGTCCAGGCATCTCATGCTGGATAGAAACCTACATGATAAAAGCAGAGATTTATTGTACAAAGGACAAGGTCCTACGTGTGAAAACTAAAACTCATGAAGGGTCGTACACATTCTATCATCTTATCTCTGGATTTAGTTCTCTTTTTTTCTTTTCCCCACTAGATAAAGAAAATCAAGATCTTTTCATATATGACAAAGGCTCAACCTTACCCTGCATTCATGGAGGCTGTGTCAGCCACCTACAGATCTGTGAGTTTGTCAGTGATTGCCCTACCAAAGAAGAGGAAGGAGTGAGGTGTGGTGAGTATGTGGTATGACACTTTGTGGGAATCTTCATTCCATTAGAAGAAATAATTTAGAATAAAAAATTGAGTTTCATTTATTCCATCTTTAGATTAATTCAGTATTTTACCTCCTGAATTAATTTGGCCCATTTACGTTAATTGGATATCAAGATTCTCTTTGAAAATTCACCCTATATAGAATAAAATGGATTTTTTTAAAATTGGTTTGGTTTCTTAAGTATTGCAGTAAAGAGCTCAATGACCTTCCTTTCACAGTTACTGCTACTTCAGAGAAAGGCAAAACCTTATTTACATGTCTGCAGCTAGGTGAGAATTTCCTTCTGAACCCAAGATCTCAACCTTCCCTTCAGGAAAAGGTGTTCATCATCTTTCCACTCTTGGTTACCTACAGTGTCATAAATCTGCCCTTCCAAGATCCCAGTTCAGAGTTCTTGCACATCAGGACAGATAAATCCCCTAACAATATGTGTGGTGCTGAGAAACAATGTTCAGCTTTGTTCCAAGTACAGTGCTGGGGCTTTAAAATAATCTGTTCATTTACCTTCCTTAAAGTGGACACAAAACTTTGTGATGCCTGCAATTTCATATGTAGCAAGACCTTTACAAATAGGTGGCAGTGATTTGCCATTCCTGAGATTATGGGAGTTGCAGTTTTGCCCAGTATTTAGAGTAGGACAGCACAAAAAAGTCTCAAATATTTCCAGAAGCGAAGTGTTTGCTTTCTGACTGAATGGTAACTCTGGAAATAAACAAATGAGACCTATTTTGACAGTGTAGCATAGGTTGGGTAACATGGACAAACACAATGGATTTTCACTTTTGTTATTGTTTGTGTTCTTCCATAATCAAGTTGCTCCTATTCTCCTACTTTTTCTTGTTCTGTATTGTAGACAGTCTCCCAGAGGGTTCACACTGCTCTTTTGAAGAAGGTCTGTGTGGCTGGACACTGAATGAAACTACAGCATCTCCTTGGTCTATTCAGGGCTTTTCTGAAATGATTCAACAGGACTCATTTATAGGGTCTACTTTGCAAGCCACTGGTGGTAGGTTTTCCATTGTTCTCTCTCCCACTCTCTGTGTGTGCATGTACACAATAGCCTTGAACTTAAGTTTATTTAAATTGGTTAAGGATTTTTGGCATCCTTGCCAAATGAACTTCAACATCAGTATATAACTGATATCTATAAATACAGATATAACTGTTATCTATAACAACTTCAAATGTACCTAAGATTACCTTTTGAACATGCCTCCAAACTTTATATTAAACAAGTTCTGCAAAAAGTTGACACAAAACTCTCAGAGACAAAGATTCTCCTTGACCTTTAAAAACTCATATGATGTATACTTCTTCCCTGCTCCTTCCTCTTATGAGGATGCAGTTGCAGAGTACTTCAGCAGCAACGTAACTGCTGCATCACTAGGTAAAAATTGCCCAACAGAATTAGGCAGCTTGTAAAAATAAATCTTTTGAAGACCCTTGACAGACTCCACTGGTGGGTTAGGAAGAGCATCACATATGAGAATATCCCAAGTGACCATAGACATTCTGTGCCATAAAATATCACGATAAAAAAAGAATAAAATAATTCCCAGAACTGCAGACTGTCAACTTACTAAATAAGAAAGGGGGGAGGCCAGACCCTCACCTGTTCAGGCTGAAAGTCAGAAGTGTTAGCACACATGAGTCTTGCCTCACAGTTCCCTGCCAAAATGAAGGGTTTCTGTCCAAGTGTCCTGTTTGTCTCCTGAGAGCTTGTGTAAGCTCTCCCTGGAAACAAAGACTGCAAATAAACCCTTCCAGCCCAGTGTTTGTCCCAGCAAGAGTCATTGATGCTAATGGTGTAGGAATTAGGAGTGTAGAGTGGCGTGTGCTTCTGTATGGGAAGGTCTTGAGTGGTATCTGAGGTTTATCCACTCACATTCCAGGAAAGGGTTTGGGATGTTGGCTTTTGTGCTGCTGAACTCTACCAGAGTGTTTACTATAACCTCACCAATAGATTTGCACTCAAGCCCTGCTTACTCCTACCCATACTTACTTACCTACAGTAACATTAATGATGTTAAATTATTGTAAGAGATCACACAGAAGAGCAGAAGACCACTCTGTCTTTTCTGATTCACTTTTGTGTTTCCAGGACACTTTCTCTACCTGCGAGCAGAGAGTGCTCAGACAAGCGCTATGGCTAAGGCTTACAGCACCAGCTTGCCAGCCAGTCTTGCCACTGAAGACTACCAGGTGTGTCACTCTGTCTTAGCACCTTTGTGGAGCAAATCATCAGGCTGTAGGCACTATTTCCACAATTAGCCTGTTCTCCTGTCCCCTGCACACTCCACACAACACTGGAAAGCAGAGGAGCTGGCTGTACTGCCCAGCTGCCCACTCGTCCAGAACTGGAAAGGAAATGTGAGGAAATGTGAGGAAATGTGAGGAACATCCCCAGCAAGTGGAAGCAGAAGCCCCAAATCAGACACTCACTGTGGAGTGCCCAACTGTACCAGTTAGGACGAGATACTCCTCTGGGAGGTGACCAACAGCTAAATTGTATGGGGCAGACAGGGATTGTAGAAAAGGGAGCTGGCTGGCTGGGCCATTGAGTCTTTTAGTATATCTGCTGCTGAGACTTTTCTTCATAAATTCTGCACTACTTGTGCAGGAGTTAATAAACTTGATAGTTTCACTGAGAACAGGAGTGTGAAGTTAGAAGGCATTAGATTTTCCAGAAATAGATGAACATAATAAACTTCTGATCACATTCTTCAGGAATTTCAAAAGGTTAATGGCCTTGATAAAATCACACAACTTGCCTTGCAGCTCTGAGATGCTGGAATTAAATATATTAAGTAATATTAGAGTCATAACACTTAGGAAAATTAAGCTGCAAGTTTGAGCTGGAGTCCAGTCTTGCTAGGGGAAAAAAGAAAGCTTTGATGCTTCTTAATTAGGGCTGGGAAAATAAATACAGTGCAGGTGCCAGAAATGTAACTTTGGCATCTTTATTTATTTATAAATCCAGGTAAAATTTACTGGGTACAATATAAACAACAAAATAAAATGTGATTTGAGGTAGGTCCACAAAAGCAGGAGAGGAGAAGCAATAGCTGTTGTTTATTGTGTAGAGGCCACGAGAGATCTGGATCTATTCTCTCCTCCACGGGCAAGGATTTGAGGCCACATTGCAGGATTAAGGAACTTCTGTGGTTGTTCTTTGCAGAGGACGTGTGTGTTGCCTTTCCTGCTGGTACTGGAGTCCTCTGTAACATAAAGGGCAGCTAATTACTCAAAGCAGTGGTAGAAATGGCAACTTTCTCTTGCTCTGTGGCAAACTGGAAGTGGTTACTCCAAAGAAAGAGGAACAAGTCCTGCTTCAAATCATTCTTTGGCCTGATGATTTTGTTGTTCACTTGTCTTAGGGGTGCTACAATTCAGGTGGTGCCTATGAGTTGGAGCAGGTAGATGGACTGAGGTTTCCTGCCTTTAGAGACAGTCCTTGTTTCAAAGGTATTTGGGCCGGGACAGCTCTCTCCTCAGAGGAGGCAATAATAAGGAAACCTCCTGTCAGAGGCTGTGGATGTTGTCATCAGTGATTGAAGAACAGCTGCCCAACAGGAGGGTCAGTTTGGGTCTTCCTTGAGAAAATTCTGTGCTAGTAAAGGTGATGAGTCAAATACAATCAGTGAGTGGAGGTTTAGTGATTTCTGTCATCAAATTGTTTTACCTAGACTCGGAGGTTTGGTGTCTCAAATTCCCAGGGAGGGGAGAAGTGACTACCTTTCCCTTTTGTCACAGATTACCATTCTTTTCCTCTTCTTCCTCTGTTGCAGATTCAATTTTCAGTGCATGTTTTTGGTACCTACAATGGTACAGTCTCCTTCTCTCTCAGGGAAGAGACAAAGGGAGCTCCAATCACCTTGCCAATGTGGGAAAGGGCAGGGAGCTGGAGTGACCACTGGTTTCTCATCACCTTACCAATGCCAGTGCTTCAGAACCGGTAAGAGCTCCACTGTCAGCAGCCAGGGTTGTTCCTATAGATTTAGTAAATTGTTACTATCTTTATTGTGAAGTGTCACTTTCATTCCTGCCTTCTTTCAGGGCTGTTTTAAAGCGAATCTGCTTGCTCAGGAAGTATTCTGTCATAAGTGCAAACCTTTGTGCACATGCACAGCTTAGCTCACCACAAGCCCACTGCACGTGACTGCACTTCTATGCAGCCTCAAACAGCGCTTAGGTTTTGGGAACAGCAAGCTCTACTAAAAACCTTTCAGCAATCTGAGCAAGCCAGTGTACTCACAGGAGCAAAGTGCTCCCAGCAGGGAAACAGGTGCATTAGCAGAGCTGCACTTTGTGCTCCCACAGTAAAAAACACTCACGTGAGTCGAAGGGGTGGTAATCCCACAACAACTGTCAACACAGCTGTCCAGTTTGGGATCTGTATCTGTGCAGCCTGGGCAGCTGGAGAAAAGCTTTCTCAGAAAAGACTGTTGCCCAAATAAGCCTTGCACTTAAATTTTCATGGGTTTATATGTGGAAATACAGCACAACGTTGGCTTTCAAATGAAGTGAAATATTGAAGATTTAAAGAATTTCAATGCAATCAAATTTTATTCAGGCATTTCTCCTCCTTCACCTACTGTCACTCAGTCACAAGCCATGTAGCTGGTGTTGGTAGCTGGTTATTTTGCACAACATAAACTTTTTTTTTCAATTTCTCCAATCTGTTTGCTTGTTTGTTTTTTTCATATTCCTGAGGAAGGCCCGTTTCACATGAAACTCAAGGAAAAAAACCCTCCGAGTCTATAAAGTGAATATTATGAATGTTGCTCTACCCTCTTTGTAGTTTAATTTCTTGATTACCCGTGATCCCACTATTATCATGTGCTCTCCATACACACCTTTGCCATGAATGATTCCTTTAGGGTAGGATTGGTCTGCCTGCTGTATTTAATATTCTTATAATATTTTTATCAAATAATCTGTATTTAATATTCTTGTCTGACACAACCTGAGGCCCTGTGCATTAGCATCTGTTTAGTTATGCATATGTAAAGTATGGCCAGTGAATTAGTGCAGAATAGCTCTTCGCTCTGAGCATTCTACTGTGGACCTGTCTGCAGCAGAGACCAAGGGGCTGTTCAGAGATATTTAAGACCTTCTATCTCCTCTGATATACGGTCCCTTATGCTTGTTCCCTGAAGCCTCCAATTTCTGTATTGGCCCTTAATTATGAAGCAAAATGGATCTTATGTGGCAGAAGGGAATGGACAGCAAGACACTTCTTAGGAGCGCTAGCCAGCATGGGATGAAAAAAATTGATATTCAAATGTTCAAATACTGTAATGTTTGAAAATGTTGAGCACTTAGGCAAAATGAAAGATGTAGGTAGGTCATGCATGCGTTTATTATTACAGTCTCTTTCAAGTAGTTCTACCTTGTTTCACTTCATGTAACCTTTTTGCACAACATTTTCAAATTTAAAACTGAGTGGCACAACAGTGATGATCACTGTGGGTGAGGCTGGAACTGCTCAGTCTAGAAGGCAAATATGTACCACCTGTGCTAGCCAGGTGACTGACAGAAGTGATGAGTTGCCATTGGCTACACTGATCTATAACAGACACAGAACAAGCACACACTTTGCTAGAAGGTGCTGCAGCTGTTTCCCCAAGGGAGGAAGCCCTGGTCTTTGTGCTCCAGGACACGGGCTCCATTCCAGTCCTCATGTCTTGTTGTTTCCATGCTCTACTCCTTCTGTCCTGTTTTCCCTGCTTCTGTGGCCACTTGGTGCTTTTCTTCCTTGTTTTCATACACTTGGTCTCTTTCTCTTTTGCTTCAGCCATCTGGGAACCTATTTTATCTATCTCGTGCCTCTGGTTGTAACTTCCCTTTCTGAACTTCTCCCTGCTTCTTGTTTCCATCTCTCTTCCAGCAGCTGCTGTCTCTGTGTGTTGTTTTGGTTTGGTATTTTTTATTATTAAGTCTGAATCCCTTTCCTGCACTTCCCTTCTCCTCCTAGCTACCTCTTTCATTTCAGACTTGTGTGCCTTCATTTCAGACCTACAGTAAAGGTTTATTCCCAGTATTCCTGTTTTACTGGCTATTTAATTCTCTCTGTGGATCTTGGGCTCAAACCCCCTGCACACCAAGTCCAAGCCCCTCTACAGTAAAATTCCCCATGAGCTCCCAGCCTCTCTCCAGGATGTCACATTTTTCACTCTGGATTCAGTTTAGGCAGCTTTTTTTTTCTCTTGTTTAGCCAGAATTAGATAGGGGAATAAAATGTTTATCCATTAATTTGGAAGGGCAGCTCTCCCCTCATGTAACTGAAGCAGGACCTGACCTGGTTCATAATAGCACTGCCTGGAAAGTACCATTTTGCCTTGGACTTTCAGATATCCAGAGAAGAGGAAACTGCAGGATTAAAAAAAATAAAAATACCAGGCATGGAAATGTCAGGGATTTAAAAATTTCAAAGATATTTTATTTAAATTTTAGTTTATTCTCATTCACATGAAAAAAACACCTCATGTCTGCCATGTGACTCTTTTCCTCACAAATTTCAGATCCCACTTTCAATACCTGGTAGCACTGAGTGCTTATAAAGTTACCAGCATTTTTGAGCATGGTCAGAATCATGAGTCCCTGCATTGCCTCATCCTTGACTCTCACAAAATGTCTTGACCACTAGAAAAGCCATACCAAATCACTCAAAATAGGAAACTTCAGCCTAAAATGCTTTAATGCTGGTGAAGTTGAAAGCAATTGTAAACTGAGGTGTGTGATGAACATTGCTGGACAATTTTATTACAGTTTGGTATAAAACTTTATTAATGACTATTCTGTTTATTTAAGAGTATTGTCAGCTTTCCTTGGTAATGCAAGCTCTGCAATGCTGTTCTTAGGGTAATTTCTAGTGCAGATTTTGAGCTGGGATGCTGTTTTTCTGTATCTCAAATCTTCAGGAAACTCCTCTTCTCTTGCTATAGGAAGGGGCTGTGCTTTCCCCTGGCTCCATAAGGGGATGGTAGGCAGTAGTAAAGTGGGTAGGGAGGGGACAGATCACAGAGGGAGAAGAGTAGACATGAATTGAAACACAAGAAGTTGCAGGCCATGAACTGCTTGATGGGGCCACAAGCTCTATTTAGGTAGTTCTTAGCAAGACCTTCACCCAATGAATTAATTTCTTAGGAGAGAAGAAAGACACAGGTTCCTGATCACCCTCCTAGCTGGGCATCTAGCTACTCTGAAAAACTGCTTCTGGTGATTGGCTGGCAAATTCACTTATTTGGTTCACACATACAAGGAAAAATAATGCTATCAGGAGAAAACCAAACAGGCAGAAGACCAGACAACAGAGAGCTGGTGAATATAATTTGTTGGAGTCAGCAAAATGAGATCAATGAACAGGAACACTAGAAACCCCTCTGGCTAACACAGCACTGAATTGAAAAGGCAAATTCCTCCCCCTTTTCTGAAGTTAAGAGGAAAGGGAGGCATACACAGCCTAGAGGCTGTCAATTCTCATGCAGTGGGGTGGGGGGGGGTGTCATTCCTCAAGGTCCCCCTTGTACTCAGCTGGAGCAGAAACCTACCAGTGCCAGAGACCCTTGTCTGCTCTGTCTCCATGGACCACACACAGCAGATTGACCTGACCAAGGGTATAATGCCATGTGATTGCCTTAAAGAAGGGGTAGGATGTGGTGCTGTGTCTGTGGGTCCTGTAAGTGCCCTGGTTCTGGGCTCAGGGTGCTCTGACTCTCTTCCATCAGACAGATGGGGGGATTATTGTCATTTGTCAGTGGACTTATATGCAAGGTTTGAAAATGCTCTTGCTAAGCCTACTATTGAAGAGGAGGGTTTCTGTAGGAAGGGATCTAATGAAAAATTCCCCCACTAACACCACAGCTAAGAGGTCATTCAAGAGACCCTTGACTTGCATTTGCTGGACTTACTCCCAGAGTGCTCAGATCCTAAAGGTGTGGATGCTTTCATTTAAGCACAAGGGGTCATTCTTGAGTTGGGGTAAAAGCAGTTTATCTCTAAAGATTTGTATGCAGCTATGCAACTAACTGTGGATATCAACCAACATTTGGTTGGTGGGTGGAATGCACACATATTTTATTGCCACTAATTTGGGACAAGTGTGTTTCTAGGCTGAATGATTAATGTGTTAGGCAGGTCAGTGCTTGATCTCTCAGAAATCATCATTGAGCTTTACCAGAGACAGCAATAGAGGTCCTGTCCATATGCTTTTAATAAGCACTAAATGGACTGGACATCAGACATCTGCTTATTTCTGAAATGTAGTGAAAAACAATTCAGTCCTATCCATTAGAAGGAGATCCTTCAGCTCATTTTCTTACTTCTTTGTGAATTCAGAAGGTAGCAATACACATGGGATGTGACAGAGCTCCTAGATAAACAACACCTGGTCATAGTGGAAAGAGATGAGACAGTCCAGGGAGGTGACTCCTCAAGGAATTATGGCTGAAATTTATAATGTCCCACCCTTCTGAAATAAACTCGTGTCACCTTCGGAGTTAACACTGGCTGAGGATCAGGCCCAAGACATTAGGATACTCTGTTCAGTTTTTACTCTATCCCTTCAGGGGTGGAAAGAAGGAGATATTTTTTCCCTCAGACTAATTCTCTGACTGTTTCTGGTAATTGAAAATGGATGGTTGTTTGTGTATGGCAGTTAGTGGGGGACAGTTGCTTGGATGTATGTGCAGCTAGAGGGGGAGTAGGGCTCTCATTCTTGTTCCCCATGAAATGCGGAATTGTATGAACATTGTGGTGCTTACGAGGGGTTGATATGTGTCTGAGACTTATAGCAAGCCCTTTTGGCTGCTCAGCTGGACTTGTCTGGAGGAAAAATTGTAAATAGTGATGATCTTTTTTCCATGATAAGAGAACATTGTATTTTTAGGGAGGTTGTTTGTTTGCTTTGTTTTGTTTTGTTTTTTCCTCTCCTTAGTCCTTTGTTGGTGTTCTCTAAAATGTCTCCCTTATTGCAAAGGTTTCAACTGGAACTCCTGGCAACCTGGGGTTGGAATTCCCAAGCTGACATTGCTATTGACAACATCACATTTGGCCTGGACTGCTTCACTGACGGTGAGCCACAAATGTTGCAGAATCCCCCCAAAAATTTGGGTCATCAGCATCCCACAGATCCAGGAGACACTTTCTGTTCTCCCCACAGAGTGTGCATGGGTCATTTGTGTCAGCTTTTTCAGCACAGTGCCATTTTATCTCAGACCTACTGAGGATTGAAAGTGGAGGCAATTTTACTCTGTGTCAGTCTCCCAGAGCTCTTTTATTTTTTTTAATTTTTTTCCCTCTAAGCTGAGATATTCTATATCACCTAGTTGAGACCTGTCTGTGTGTCTTGGCAAGAAACATTAAACTTATTCCTTAGCCCTAAGTGGAAGGATTACATCACACTGTTTTTTCACAGTCCCTGCTGATCTGTGCACCCTGGTAATTAATAGCTGAAATAAATTTGTTGAAATCAAAGGGGAAAGTCACCATAATTTTGTGGAGAAAAGGAAGAAAATGAAGGAGTAAATTGACTCTCTGACAATAAAATTTAGATTACTCCAAGTTTGTTTTAGTCTGTAAGGAGGTACATCAGCTTTCACTGTCAGATATATATAACAGCTTTCCTTTGCTACGTTACTGTGAACGTGACTGACAACTATTCCAGAAAAAAATGGAGCCATGCTACCCTTTGAAACGTGTTAGAAAGAGTTGTAATGGTTTTTCTTAGCATTCAAGGGGAAAGAAGTTAGGTACTTGAACTACTTGCAGAGACTAGAAAGTGCCTTCTTTTGTCCCTGGGGAAAAGACATGCTCTGTTGCAAAGGAACTGGAAGACGTGCATCACTTGAGTGGTGATTTCTGTTGCAGTCAAAATGTGGATTGGTGATACTGTACCATTCTATGTGTCACCACACCCAGTATGTCAGCTTTTAGGGTAATAGCATGTCCCTGCAGTGGCTAGCTGTAGCCTAACATAACATATGGGAAGGCTTATGTCGAAACAGATGTGTTAAAAGCTCATCAGCAGAAGCCACTCTTCCTTCCCAGACTTTTCTGGTTCAGTGTCCTGTTCTCTGTCCCTTTGTTCTGTGGGCACTGAATCCACTCTTCTATAAAATGCTGAGGATGCAGACTTTCACTTGAAATTAAGAGGAAAAGCTGATCGTCTATGGTAATTTCATTTTTTTCACTTCAGCTCCTCAACAGCCCTCTCTCCCAAACACTTTGGAACCTCCATGCCAACAGCTTGTTCTGGAATCTTGGGGAAACTGTAGGGAGTGACTCCAGCCAGCTGATGTGCACCCCACTGCTGGAGTTTACTGCCCTCAGGTAGATCCTCCACTTTCCCCACAGACATTTTGCTGGGAGTGATGTAGGCACGCATCCTTTGGCAAACAGGTGGGGCATAAATGCCCCTGCAGCAATGTTATCAGAACTTGTCCATTAGACTGCCTGAGTTACTCCTTATTTTCACTTGGGATAAATTGCACTGATGTCCAGGAGCAACTGGCATTTACCCCATCTGAAGGCACGACCCAGAGATGTGTGAGTCATGCAGAAGAAACATATCACGAAGGAAACATTTCTCGGAAGCCTTGCGCTTGCTATTGTTTCTTGAATCCTCTTTGCAAATTGACGTTTTCTCGCCTCTGAAAGCAACCCCCTTGTATTTGTCTTCTCATGACTTTAATTCAGTTAGGTTGCAGAGAAGCCCAGCAGCTCTGCTGTGTTTTCAGTAATGAAATTACTTCTCCCTGGCAAGGACAGGTTTCAGATGTCAGAGACAGAGCCAATTAAAATCCAAGCAGTGAATTCTTTTCATGAGGGCAGCAGGAAGGATGTATGGCAGGAAGGAAAGATTTGCTGCTTGCTTGGATGTAAATATTATTTTCTCCATCCACTTCAATCTTGTAGTTCAACTCTCTACAAAACCCAGAATGAAAGCACTGTTTTTGTATGCAAGATGGGAAAGAAGGTGAGGTTTTCCATATACTCAAAACTGAGAGAAAAGGTTCGGTAAGATTTAAGAGAACAACTGAGTAGTGAGGGCAGCTCAAGAGACATCATCAATAAGGACAAAACCCAAACAGACCATTCTTTGGATGGCAGCTCCTGGGCATTGACAGATGTTTCTCCCTGTGAAAAAGGCGAGGAGAAAGCACATTTTGGCTTTTACAACCACCTTGTGTAAGACAGTGTCACAGAATGGATGACATGTCTGGTTCATTGTGAGAACTTCAGGCAGACAGACATAAAGATACTTCATTGTTTCAGCGAATCAGTGCTTATATAGGAAGAGGTCTAAATTCTGAGTGCCTTAACATAAAAATGTGGACTGGCACAGCAAATAGAATGCTGATAGTTGAGTTGACCTTCTCACTGCCTTTACTATTATCTTTTGGTGCTTGTATTATTGTATTGTTCCAATTAAGATCATGGGTCTTGTAGGTCTATCAAACTCTACTGCCCTGGCCTAGAAATTGTATTTCAGTCTGTGCATCATTTGCAATTTCCCAGAAGATTGCTTTATAAATGGCAAGACTGTCCAAAGAGAGCTTTTGTATAGACTATCTGTACTTGATTTTAGAGTCCCTGGTCCAACAAAGTCTGATTTCCAGGAGTATTGCAACCAGCATTAGTAAGGTGGGATCTCTGAGGAGACCATTCATTCCTTGAGGATCCTGTGAGGCATCTTACTCTGATTAATCTCAGCCACCAGATCTCTATCACTATTGTCATTACAGTCACAGGGACATTGAAGCAGTGAAGGAACGACTTACTTTAGCTCTCTGCCTGCATAGGCTGCCCTCTCTTTCTCCTTTATAATTCTCTCTCTTTTCAGTGGGAAAATCAGTGTTAGCTAAAACCTGGAGAAAGGAAGTCTGTGCTCTTTGCATTTTTTTTTTTAATATAGATACACCTTGATATGAGTTAATTCTTGTTCCCTTCCATTCACTCTACTGCCAACATGTTGGCTGTTAGAAGAGGAAGTGGAAACTAAAATATACTGGCACACCACACCCTGGCTCACAGGGCTACACTAGGTTTGTAGAAAATGCCACCTTACAAGTTCATGTCTCACAGTGCATAAAACACCAGCCTTCAAAGAGTTAACAGCTCATGTGGACAAGCAGACGCTCAGCCTGCTTTGCAGCTCATCTGCTGCTTAGTACAGAGGAGACAGAAGGTTTCTTCTGGAGAGCAAGGGTTTGAGACTGTTTGGAGAAGGAGGAAATACTTTGGAAATGAGGCTTTGCCTTAGGATACTCAGTTGGGATGCCACAAAAAAATCCATGCAGACGCACAGATCAACTCTGTTTCAGAGTGACTCACATTCCTTTGCTCTGGCAAACATTACCAAACTTCTTGTACATCTCTAAGTATCTGAAACTGTTGTGACCTTTGGAATTTGTAATTCAGCACAGGCCTTGGGGAGCATCTTTTCTGGCCATGCATTGTATTTTTCATTCTGTTTTCCTCCTTGCGTTTGATTAATTTCATTTGTTTTGGGTTAATTTCATTTTTCACTGGCTTGACAACTCCATCCATTGAAGTTCTCCATCTCAGTATGAACAGAGTGTGTCAGTACAAAGCTTTCTTTTATTTGCATGCATTAATGTGCTTTCAGTCGGACCTGGGGGGAATATTCTCAGGGGTAAAAGCTCAGCAAGGTCTCCATGCTTCAATTAGTTATTTGGCCTTTCTGACACAGCTAACAAGGGTGTTAATTATTGCTATTTAGAGCAGTGGCTTTGTGGCAGAGATAATTGTCCATCTGGAACTGAGTGAGTCTCTTTTCAGTAGAGCATCAGGCAGCTGTTAGTTTCTCACAACTGGAACAAATTGAAATATTTGTAATGTTTTTCAACTGATGAAAAATGTTCAGTATTAAATTAATTGAGGGCTCACAAAATGGAAAGAAGCTTGTCCTTTCTCTTAGAGATTTTCCAATCAAAAATCTGCATAAAAATAGGTAATTTAATGAAACAGGATGTTTGCAGATTATGAGGCAAAGGTTCATTAATATCTTTTCCTGTTGCAAGGCAGCATTGGTGTTGTGGTGTTCTCAATGCATCAGATATTTTGAATCAGCAATTGATTTGAAATTCCTCCTCTCTGAGAAAGGGCTGGTTTTCAAAGGCCTGTCTCAGTGGTCAGAAATGTACGGTATTGCTCTGTGATTTACAAAAAGGTTTGTCCAAAGATTTACAGCTTGTGTCAAGGCTATGTTTCTGTTTCTTAACTGTGTATGTTAGTGAGACATGTAATTTTATTTAGCTATTTACTTTCTGAGTGAGCTCTCAGGTGCTCAAAGTTGGTTGCTGAGGTGGGAGTGGTCTGTTAAGCTGGGTTACTTGCCATGACACTATTTAGATCCAGAGAAAATTATTTTTGTCACCACTCTCCTTTACACCTCCGGTCATTTGACTGTCCAGAATTGTCACCTGCCTCTTTGACTTGCAGAACATCAACACCTGATATCTGTTCTCCCACACTACGTTTTTCCTAAAATCTCTTGTAATCACAGCTAGAGGAAATTGCAGACCAAGGGGCTTATCCTGCATGGGGAGGGGGATAACATGGAGGGTCTGTGTTCATGTGAAGACCCACTGCCTTCAGCACAGATACAAGTAGCTAACCTAAGACATGGGCTCAAAAGAGTAGTGCAAAATTATGATCGCTCAAAACACCTTTCCTACCCAAGGTAATATTTACTTATCTTAACCAAATGGTTGTACTTAATTAATTCATGTAATCTTTAAATTCTCCATCCCTCTTTTCTACCATACTCCCCACCTCTTTCCTCTGTTCCACAAACTATTACAGGGAGACAACCAAATCATTTTGGTGAGAAACGCCAGTACCCACGTGAGATTAGTATCCTGGATGAGCACCTTCTGAACCCCCTGGAAGAGCCCTCCCTCCCAGGTACATGATTCAGTACTGCAAACCTGTCTCTTGGCTATAAAAGGTGGCTCCCTTCCTGTCTCCTGTGTGTGATCTGCCTGCCTGCAGCAATGAGACAACTGTATGAGCAATATAATCCACGCCAAAGATGTAGACATTGTGTCAGGTCATCACTGTTTGGCTAGAGGGAAACAGTTTGCTGGAGACCAGCTCACCAGCCCTGAGATGCCTGAAATTTTCTTTAAAGAAAAGCAGAATCTCTTCAAGTGAGAACAGAAACTGCATGACTCAGATTCGGAGTGCACGGAAAGGCAGCTTAGGAACGAAAGGTATAGACCTGTACAGAAAGTTGGGAATAGAAAGAGTGCTGAGCACTGAAGCAGAAAAAAAAATGAGTGTAGAATAGTGGTGTAAAGGTGGTGCAAAGATAAAAATCCAGGGAGAAGTAAGTGAGGATGAGGAAATCCACCAAAGAGAAAAATTGGATGAAAAAGTAGGAGAACAGGGAACACTGGGGACTAATTTACTGATAGTGGCAGAGATTGCCACTCTGCAGGACAGATAAGAATTGTGTGGGTGAGAAGAGATGTCTAAAGGAGAAGGTGAGGAGGAGAGGTTCTCTTGAGGCTGTTTTGCAGCCAAAAAATACCAGTGTGTGACTGTACCAGCTCCTGAAGGCCGTGTCCACCTGGAATATGACAATCTGCACTGCTGTCTGGCCCCATTAGCTCGGGGGAATGCTGTCACACAGCTGAAACTCACACTGCATTGATCCATCTGCAGGTTCACAGGATGAGCATTTCTGTTGGGGATAGTTTTGCTTGCCTTTTCCTTTAAATAAGATTGTAATTTTTCTTTTAAAGGTTTGTAATTTTTACCTCTATTTTAATCATTCAGCTCTTAAACAGTTCTACTTTTGACCCTGGTTTTTGTGCACTGCATCACACAGTTTTTAGATATGTTACTGAAAAGTTTTATTCTTAGGCCTCATGAAATTCAGTGGAGAAGATGGACTTTTTTGGCTCTTAGAAAATGGTTTTGAAAGGGAGGACATCCTTATCTGCTGCACTGTTGTAGAAAGAAAAGAATAATGCTTAATGAGAACCAGGAAAGAAATTGCTTGGGGAAGAGGGTCCCTACAGATGGTAGCAAGAGGCTGTCCCCTGGCTGTTTCTGCCACCACAGGTTTCTTGTGAGAGCCTGAGACAAGTTCTTTAAAACTTCCATTGTGTTTCATAAATGGTCACTAGCTGTAATGACAGATGTTTTCAACCCTTGTCTCTGTGCAAGTGGCTTGGTTCTCATTTGGAAAGTTGAACATCTTCTTGCTCCAGACTGGCACTGAGAAGAGGACTTTGATCATGCCTGTGAGACATTTTGATAAATCCATTCTTAGAAGTTCAGTCCCTCTTCCCTTTTCCTTTCCCCCCTCACACCCAATTGATAAACTTTATCTTCAGCCCATGATTTATCGAATAGTGTGCAGGAAATAAGGTGAGAGAGGAGAAAAGCAAAGCAGCAGTTGTGCTATGACTAGAAGAAAGTGGGTATAATGTAATAATACTGAGAAATACAGGGAAGCTCACATCTCAACATCTTATGACTCAACTCTTGCTGTTTTGGTCACAGGGGACACAACAGTTGTTCTGTGGTGGTTCTCAACATGTGGTGCCAGTGGTCCCCGTGGGCCAACTCAAGCTCAGTGTGACAGTGCCTACAAGAACAGCAATGTGTCGGTGACTGTGGAGAAGGAGGGCAGGCTCCGAGGAGTGCAGGTCTGGAGAGTGCCAGCCACAAACAGATACAGGTGAGGATCAGTGTCTGCTGAGAGTGGGGCAGCCTGCTTTTTGTTTGTGGAGTTTCAACAAGCATGAGTGTGGGACCACCTGTACAGAGTGGGTGGAGGGGACACTGAAGAAATGGGAGGGGTAGCTATAAGGATAAATATCTGAGCTACTGTGAAGCAGGGAAGGGTGAGTAGTGATGTAGAAGAGGTCAGGAGTAGGTGTAGGCATGCAGTCAAGTAGAAGTTCTGCCATCATCTCAGTCCTGTAGCCTTAGACTCCTGGAGTGGGCTATACCAGCTCATGCTATTTGCTCCTGCAGTCTCTGTTTCCAGCACTCAGGTGTGGGTTGGTCTGTCCTCTTGTGTAACCTATATGGGTCTCAGACAAAGCATAGCCATGAGTGCTACAGCAGGGGAGCCTGCTCTGGAGAAATGTCTGTTTGGAATTGAAGGCCGGGGAGACCTTGCAGATGGATTTACTTTGGGGATGAGAACTGTGAGAGTTGTTTCTTCAATTATTTACTTTGTCTTGCAGGATTTCTGCCTATGGAGCAGCTGGGGGGAAGGGAGCCAAAAACCACAATAAGAGGTCCCACGGGGTCTTCATCTCAGCCACCTTCCACCTGGAGAAAGATGAGCTGCTGTACATCTTAGTGGGGCAGCAGGGGGAAGATGCCTGCCCTGGGGTGAGGGCCACAAAGCACATGTGGGCAGAGATCTTGCAGATACTATTCAGTGGGTGGCTTGAGGTTTGGTGATAAAAGATAGGAATCCCAAAGTCCAGCAATGAAATCCGGTCAGGAGACAGGAAAGAACCAATAAAAGAAGTTAGAAAGAATCTCAAAACAGATATAAGGAACCCTGAAAAGAAAAACAATCCCAAAGTGCACAAACAAATATGAAGCCCACAGAAACTTTGCTTTAAGCTCCTGGTGTTTGAAATAAGTTCTCCATCAGCTCTCTTGTGCTGATTTTAAGCAGGAAGCTCATAGGCAAGTGATGTACTCCCTCGGTTGTTTTTCCACAGTCTAGGGTTTTTTCTGTCTGCAAGGATTTTCAGAAAATTTACTATTATTTATGGAAGCATCCAGCAGCATTGTGGCTGCACTGTGTTACATACTCTCTAAACTTAGAGGCTAAAGTCTGAATCCAAAGCCTACTAAAACCAGTGAGAATCTTCCCACTAACTCCAGCGGCCACTGGATTAGGTTTTTGTGATGATAATAGAACACTCATGAGAAATGGAAATTTATGACATGAATGCTTATATATGTGTCCTCTAAATGCTAGACCAAGTGATCTGAAAGTCCTTTTATCACTTAGACTCAAAAACTACCTCTTTTCAGTTTCAGTTTTTGATACTGCCTTGTTCCAGAGTTGCTGTTAACCCCTGCCTAGGAACAAAGCTGTTTTTTCCCCACATATGTTTGGGGATGCATAAACTATTCCTGTAGGAATTTGAAGCTGCTGTTTACTTTCCTGCAGGATATGATGTCTCACCCAGATGCCGCAATAGACTCTAAACCCACATTTTCTTCACTTTATATAGTTCAAGAATCATACCTATTTAAATAAAAATACATTTTTGTATCTGCAATTCCCTTCGCAGTGCACTCTCTAGTTTTAGGTCATAATCTGAAAAGTTATCTGTTAATCCCTTGCATTTCATCATTTGTTCTCCAAATTGCAAATTATAACCCAGCACTATCTCCCTTTGGCAGATGCTACTGGAAAAAGTTGCAGTTAATTTTTCCCACTTCCAAAGCCCAGCTTTCTTTGGCTTTGGAAATTGTGATGAATCTGTATAATGGGTGACTGATGTTTGTTTTTCTTTCTCTGGAGCAGTCTTGCAGCTCCAAACCTTGATGCTCTCTCCTCAGATTTACCCCAGTTGCTTTTCCCTGGTCTTCATCTTCCTTGCCATCTTTTGTTCTCCTGTTTGAATTAACCAGACAAATTGCTTCACCAACTAAGAAAGGCCATGCATCATCACTAACAGAATTGAGAAAGAGCTCTTCCTCTGTCAACTTTCAATCAGTTTCAGTCTCAGTCTTGGGATGAGACGCAATGGGCAGAAAATGGAACATGTTCCACCTGAATGTGATGAAGACTTTCTTTGCTGTGGGAGTGACTGAGAACTGGAACAGGCTACCCAGAGGGATTGTAGAGTCTCCTTCTCTGGAGACAGCCAAAAGCCATCAGGACACAATCCTGCGTTACACTCTCCAGGGAGGTCTGCTTGAGCAGGGAGGTTGGACTGACTAGATGACCTCCAGTGGTCACTTCCAGCCTTCCCCATTCTGTCATTCTGCATGAATGAGAGGACACAGGCAGTAAGACTGGTGCAGGAAACTTCTGAGCCTCCAAATTACTCTTCTAAGATGGATTAATAGATTATTCTTAACAATATGTGGGTTGCCTTTATGCATTTATCTCCCTGAGAAATAAATTGTAAATGTGTCAGTAAGAAAGTTCTCAAATTAATCCATACTCAAAAATATTTAAATGTTTTTGGTTATAAGAAGATCTAAATATGCAAAGCATTGGTTATGTGAAATTAACAATGAGTTATTACATTTTTCCTATACATCTTTATTCATTTGCCTGTGTAAAGTGAGTTTGCAAATCAGAAGTTACAGACAGATCTATCCCTCAGTCATAGCAGAAAAGGTCACTTTCTACAGAGATAAGCTACATACTGGTTTATATATGTCTAGTATGCATGACAGGCATTAGGACATAATTAGACTGAAATACACAGACAAGTCTCAAGAGTTGGACTTTGCTGATATGAGTCCATTTCTTGTCTCCTTTCAGGGCAATCCTGAAACCCAGAAGATCTGCTTAGGGGAGTCATCTCTCATTGAAGAAGATTACAAAAAAAAAAGGGACCTGAAGGAATGGGCTGGAGGAGGTGGGGGTGGAGGAGGAGCAACCTACATCTTTAGAGTAAGTATTTCCTCTTTGTATCCTGCCTGACAGTGTCCAGCAAAACAACTAGCTCTCACTGTCAGTCACGGAATATGATAGAGTTATTTTAAAAAAGACTATGAAAAATGAATATTCCTCTTCTGCCTCCCTCTCATGTTTCTGTCTCTCTTTGGTTTTTTTCTTTTTAGTTGTTTATCTCTTTTCATATCCTTGTTCATATTTATCACTGTCACTAGGCTAGCTGAACTGGTTCCTCAGTCCTTAACAGCTCAGATGTGGGAATTACACCAGGATCCCACTTTAATGTTGGCAGCAGTCCTAAAAAAATGAATCACAAAACCTTGATGTTCAGTTAAACAGTTACTTTTGTACTCAGGAACATAATGTGAAATATTTTTGTAATGATTATCTGAGACAAGCAGTAGCATTGCCCTGGCCATAGGCCACTTTTCTTTGGGAT